>NC_134456.1:89920847-91250014 GCF_047948215.1 Lycorma delicatula | reverse complement strand
TTTATATATAATTTTATCAAGCAAAGAAAGGTCCTGTTTTAAGCATTTCTTCTGTTTGTCATGTTGTAATTATATACAATACAGCTAAATTATTTTAAATTTAGCATGAGGTTCCTTGCTATTAGACTGAATGCTATGTATGTAAAGATTTTTCAGAAATATTTTCCAGTTCCTAAATAGCGAACAGTATAGTTGTTAAAAAGAGCACCAACTACTAGCTTTCACTCACTGAATCACCACCTGACGATTGATCGAATATGTTGTACAAAGTCATAGTCAATCAGGGGGCTCCACCCCCTGGAACCCCAACGTATTCATTATCTTCAGTTGGTTGTGAGAACCTTTCATATCATACATTCATTCAACCTCAACTGTTAATTTCTTTCCTCTTTGGTCTCTTGTTCTCATAAAATCTGCTTAGCAGCCCACTACGCTTAGTGGTATTTCATCGTCATACTTTCATATCTTTTTAGAGGGCATAATGAAAAAGACTGAAAAAACTACATGAAAGGAAGAAGAAGAAGAAAAATAAATAATGAAAATGGATATTATGTTCAAAAAAAGGAAATGAGAAGAGGAGACAATGAACAAGAAATTATAAAGACTTTACAAATACTTGGAAAAACTAAATTACAAAACCCAGAATAGCAATAACTACAGTACTGTAAATATTAAATATTTTACAGATAAACATTGAAGAAAAATGAGTCATTTTACTTCATTATATTTCTGTTGTCATGGTTGCAGAAATATAATGAAGAAAAATGAGTCATTTTACTTCATTATATTTCTGTTGTCATGGTTGCAGAAATATAATGGAGTAAAAAAATAAATTTTTGTTTAATGAATATCTTTAATTTAGAACTTCATCTCTAAGGAGGCTAGCGCCTCAATCTATGACTTAAAACCTTCTCTGGGATAACACAAATTTATCCTGAAAATTTGAAAGCAATCAATCTGTTACTTCTCCCATGATTTTGGTGGTTTGGTTTCAACTAATCACAGAACTCAGGAATGGTCGACCTGAGACTGTACAAGTTTACACTTCATTTCCATTCATGTATATTATCCTCATTCATCCTCTGAAGTAATATCTTAAGGTGGTTTTGGAAGCTAAAGAGAAAAAGAGCGAGAGGTTCTCTTGTAATGCTGTTGCAAACAAACAAACGCCATTTTTACCTAACACATATTATACAGTTAAATATTTTTTTTTAAATTTGAAAAATTGAGTAATTACTTCCTCATAATTGTCAGTCCATGTGTCTTGGAAATATTGCTTAAGATATTACTAATGCGGTAAGACTACTACTGGATGTGTTAAAATCGTCCACAATTGATTACAATCAACAATACTATTTTCTACTTAATTTTAACTTAATCAATAAAAGTCCCACTTATATAGGAATAAAATAATAGCCCACAGGAAATACGTGATGAAAAAATTTTTAAATAAGTTACATTAAAATAAATTAATATAATAATAACAAACAAGCCATGTCTCTGTCACCAATTATGTAATTTTATAAGTATCTTTCATGAATTCATGAAGCCCAGTTTTTATCCTAAGATAACTGAAGAACGCTATGAGTTCACTTTTTCATTTTTTTTGTTACATAAACTTATTTTAATTGACTTAACTAACGTTTACT
The DNA here is from genome assembly GCF_047948215.1 of Lycorma delicatula. Lineage (NCBI taxonomy): Eukaryota > Metazoa > Arthropoda > Insecta > Hemiptera > Fulgoridae > Lycorma > Lycorma delicatula. The sequence goes on along the minus strand of NC_134456.1, from coordinate 91,248,365 downwards.
ATGAGCTTAATCCAAAGATAGTAAATTTTCAGCTCAAATTTTAACTAAATAAAAAATTATTTTCATACTGTTCTCGGTATTACTACTACAAATAGTTATGTAGTGTATAGACTGTTTTGTATATATTATGTTTTGTATATATACATGTATTGTTTAGATTGTTTGTATATATATACAAACAATATATTATACTGATATAAATAATAGTATCTAATCTTTATCACGGAGCTGTTAAATTTTTTGATATTTTAAAAATTAATAATTTATCCAAACAAACAAAAATTTATCATTTAAGATATTTTTTAACTATGTTTTATGAAATGTTTAACTAGAACACATAGGAATTACACTATTTGCTAATAATATTCTTTCACAGAATTTATTTAGTTAAATTTTTATTGTTTTAATAAATCATTCTAGAACTTATTTTTATTATCTTCCTTTAGCTAAAAGAAAAAAAAATAAGTAAACAGTCTTAAAGTAATAATAATTTTTAAATTTTTCTTTGTTGGAAAGCTAGATTATTGTAATTTTCATGCAAATGCCAAGAAAGTTAAACAGCAGGGTTACCATCATTTTTATAATCATTGTCCTAAAAAAATTATTCCATTTTTTTTTTTATTAAGGTATATTTTTAAGTTGTTAGTTTATACAACATTAATAAATTCAATTTTGTTAACTGTTACTTTTAAATATGACTTAATTTTTTTCAGATACTTTTTTTCCTTCTTAGATATTATTAACGATACAGAATGCCAGTAAATCATAAATACAATTGGTAGTAAATTATTCAAATTTAAATTATGCCAACCGATTTTTAGATAAATTAAAAGAAAAACTTATTTGATTTTATTTAGAGTCGTGGTGACAGTATTAGAGAAGAAGTGAATGAAGGACAACATGAATCATTACTTCAATTAAGAAGAGGCTCTTCACATCCTGAAACAGTCCTTGTTACTACTGAAACTGAAGAACAAGATACATCATGTTGGAAACAGACTTGTAGTAAACTTAGTTCAGCACATGCCTTCAACAATTTACAGGTAAAATAATTTACTTTTTTTTTAAATGTTCATTACATCTAATATATTAATTCATGTAATGTGTTAATTGAAATTAATGTAATATATTAACTAAGTAATGTATAATTAAGTAAATAAGTCATATTAGAAATATTAAGTAAATAGTAATTAAGTGATATAATTACAATTAATAATAATATTATAATTAAATAATATATTAATTGCAGTTATTAATATAAAGTGCGTGCAATGAAAATAAAAGTTTGCTTGCAAGAAGCAGACAGTCGCTGTGCAGGGCATTATATTACTCATTTCTTGTAACTTCAGGTTCATTATTCTGCAATACTGAGCGTTTAACTATTTTCATAAATAGCAAAAATTCTTTCCGTAATTAAAATTTATTATCATTTTGTTTAATTTTATACGATAATTAATTTAAAAATATTTAGCATACTAATAAATATTTCTTAATGTATACAGGATAAAAACGAATATTTTACACTAGTATTTTTTTTTTTTTTCAGTCATTTGACTGGTTTGATACAGCTCTTCAAAATTCCCTATCTAGTGCCAGTCATTTCATTTCAGTAAACCCCCTACTTCCTACATTCCCAACAATTTGTTATACATATTCCAAATGTTGCCTGCTTGTGCAATTTTTCCCACCTACCTGTCCCTCCAATAACAAAGCGACTATTCCAGGATGTCCCTAATATGTGGCCTATAAGTCTGTCTCTTCTTTTAACTATACTTTTCCAAATGCTTCTTTTTTCATCAATTTGCTGCAATAACTCTTCATTTGTCACTATCCACCCATCTGATTTTTAACATTCTCCTGTAGCACCACATTTCAAAAGCTACTTCGATCGTCCAAGTTTCACTTCCATGTAAAGCTACGCTCCAAACATACTTTCAAAAATTTTTTCCTGACATTTAAATTAATCTCTGATGTAAGCAAATTAGATTTCTGACCTGCGCTATTCAACATTTTATATCACTCCTGCTTCCTCCATCTTTATTATTCTTTAGTTATTCTACTTCCCAAATAACACAATTCTTATACCTCCGTAATCTTTTCTGTTCCTATTTTAATAGCTGTCAGTGGTCCATCTACATTATTTCTAATACATTTCATTACTTTCGTTTTGTTCTTGTTTATTTTCATGCGGTAGTTCTTGTGTAGGACTTCATCCATGATATTCACTGTTTCTTCTAAATCTTTTTATTCTCAGCTAGAATTACTGAATCATCAGCAAATCACAGCATCTTTATCTTTACACCTTGCACCGTTACTCCGGATCTAAATTGTTGTTTAACATCACTAACTGCTAGTTCTTTGTAAAGATTAAAATGTAACAGTGATAGGGAACATCCTTGTCAGACTCCCTTTTATGTTACGGCTTCTTTCTTAAGTTCTTCGATTATTACTGTTGCAATTTGGTTCCTGTAAATGTTAGCAGTTGTTCTTCTATCTCTATACTTGAATAATAAAATTTTTTAAAACGCTGAACATTTTATTCCAGTCTACGAATATCAAATGCCTTTTCTAAGTCTGTGAATGCTGTGTATGTTGGTTTGTTTTTCTTTAATCTTCTTTCTACTATTAATCTGAGTGGTAAAATTGCTTCCTTTGTTCCTATACTTTTACTGAAACCAAATTGGTCTTCTCCTTACACTCCTCTCAATTCTTGTGTACAGAATTCTAGTTAAGATTTTTGATACGTGATTAGTTAAGTTAATTTTTCTAGTCTTTTATTTTAAAAGAATAGATTGAACCAAATTTTATCCAGTGTACTCTATTAAAAATGTTATAGCAAAAAATGAATTATTCTACTCGATTAAATATACTGTACTATTAAATATTGAATATTTTTTTAATTGCGGGAGAAAACAGAAAAGCCCCACATTGGATGCATCCAATATTATCTTTGTCTGGGCCTTTTGTGTTTTGACTAGATTAGAGCATATAATGCGGCGTAAATGTGAGCAAAATGCTGTATGTGTACGCTCTTCTTTTCCTAATGCGCGATCTTAAACGCACGATCAGACGCTTTCATATGTACATGCCCTTAATCTTAAAGCCATCTACCATGTCGCAAAAGAAAACATTTTTTTTTCACAACCTAATTATAACTTTCAAATTATATTGAAATCATATTAATATTTTGTTGTTTACGTAATTTTAATTGTATTTTCTATTTATTTTATTTTTTTATATTTTTGTTTAATTTTTTAAATAAACAATAACGTAATAGATAAAATGAATGAAAGATTATTAGAATTAACTATTATCAGAAATTAACAATAAACAATTCAAAATTTTATAAATTATGACAACTGAACTAGGAATGAGTAATTTATGATTGCTTTCGTTAAATTACATTTTTCATTTTGTTTTCGTTAATATTTTACGATTCGCATATTAATTAATAATAATAGTTATCGTAATCATTTGTAACACGGTATTATTTTATTTATATATACAAGAGCTAAGTAAAAGGTACCGTTAATTAAAACATATTCTCTCTCTCTTTTCTGTTCAGTCTCCGAAACCACCGTAAGGTATTGCTTTAGAGGATGTTATGTACGAATGAAAATGAAATGTAGTCTTCTTCAGTCTCATGTCGACCGTTCCTGAGATGTTTGGTTAACTGAAACCTAACCGCCAAAGAATACCGGTATCCACGATCAAGTATTCAAATCCGTATAAAAGTAACTGCCTTTACTAGGATTTCAACCTTAGAACTCTCAACTTCAAAATCAGCTGATTTGCGATGACGAATTAACCACTAGACCAGCCCAGTGGGCTATTTAAAACATAGTAGCTGATAGTCGCCGATTGATTTCTACTGATATGTAGTCGAATGACTCCCAAACTAACGTTCATCTTTATTTACATTCACTTCAAGATTATCTGGCGCCGGGTTTTTGATAAACGTAGACAAAAAGCAGTTTATTAACCAAGATTATTTAAGACGTATTCCTGTTAAGCCAGAAGGCGCTAGAACCGAAAGGACTTCAGGGGACGGACTGAAGTGGAATCACGCCGGGAAAACGAAGCTCATGTGCACCTAGTCTCTCAGATCAGCCCTGGTTAGTTATTTCTCACCGGTCTAAAGGATCGGAACGTAAATAACAATTCCGTCCAAAAACAAAATAAACGAAAGACAGCAGCAAGGGTCATCCAGGTTCTGCGATTAGTAGGGAGACATATCTCCTGTTATCCTTGCGTTCCGTTCCATTCCAGGTTATTTAAAACTATGCGGTACGTATTTCAAAACGATATTAGTTTTACTTTAAAAAATGATAAATATTAAAAACGATCTATTAATCACAAATATTGCGTATTCACAACGTAAAGAAACGTTGTGGGGGGAAAACAAAAAAGATCCTCTAATTTTACGTGATGGTTAACCCACAGCTCCTTTATAACACTCTATCCAAATTTGAGAAAACATGGGCCTAAGGTTTTTAACTACTTAAGAATGTTTGTTGAATCCTTTGACGAGATATTGAAAATGATTAAGGATATTATAACACCTTGTGAGGGATAGTATTTTACCCGAAGAAAAATTCGTGATCAAATCGAGGTAAGTTTATTTAGGTTTATATCATATAAAATTACAAAATAAAAAGTATTCAAATGTAGAAAAATTTTAAAATGAAATTACAAATCGAAAAGTATTCAATATCAATGTCCATTATATTGATAAAATATGCACTTTCAAATTTATAGCCTACAAAATGGAATTATACAAACTCAAAACACTAAATAACACAAAATTTACACAAAGTAAAATTCAATGTTATAGGTTAATTGTAAAGCTCCATCAAATCAGAACTGTGTTGCGACGTGTAACTGCCTGCAGAGGAAGTGGCTGGTACAGGGACTGATGAATTTGGAGCGAATAAGCTGCTGCGCTTGCTTGGCCGTATTGTCCAGATTGGCTGCTGAACAAGTTTCGGTTGTTTTGGTTATTATAGCCTTGTTAGCTACTCCTTGGTATAGCTTACGCATTGGTGCTTCGTATGAGTTGGATTGTAAAAATCTTGAACTCTTTGAATAAACTCAAGCAACTGAATTTTTGTTCGTATAACCTCGATCAGAAACTTTTTTAATTCTTTATACAATCAAAACAATTCTTTAAACAAAACAATCTGTCTTCATCCCGGTTGTTTTTCTCAATTTCTCTTTTTTCCCTTACCAAAAGATGTTCGGTTAATATGTCAGAAAAGAGCTTGTCTACTGGATTTAGCTTGATTTTTTGTTGTTTGGAGAGCCTGTGCTTGGCCCAGGCGCATTCTCAAACCTTTATCGTCTACTTTCTCCTTATTTAATAATGTTCTATTTTCAATAGATAAAACTTTCCAAGAATTCTTTTCTATTCTACTGAACAATCCTTCTCGGAAAAAATATCCACTAATTCTTCCCAAGCTGGTCTTTTTGCAACTCTGTTCTTGTATTCGGAACACTCCATTTCCCATATGGCTCGTCGCTTTTCTACCTCTTCAATAAATATTTCGCTGTCAAAATTGTTAAACTCCTTGACTGTACTTGTTGACATCGCGCACTCGACTGAACGATGTGTCCAGTTTAACTCAAAAACTAGTAACTCGAGGCGCACTGCAATCGCGCTTTGGACGCGAAGTTAAGTAGAAGCGGACGATTCCATGTGTTCGCTGCCATTTGTTCACTAGATCTTCACTATCGCGCGTTGGCCTGAAGCATGATCGAGCGCTCTCATGTGTACAAACCACTGATCTCTATATAACTAGGTGGGGATCCCGTGTATTGAAATTGGTAAAATTTGAAGCATAAACTAGCACCGCTAAATGAGTGGTAAAACTAAATAAAATGAAACGCAGAGGTAAGTGTAAGAGTAGGGATAAAATCACATTTTAAATTTAAACGGATGGAGTAGAACAAGGAAAGAATAACAAAACTTGCGTAAATATTGTGAATTCATAAAAGTTGTTTTTCATAAATAATAAAAAATATTGATTAATTATATACAGCAGTCGTAAAACTATTGTCCAATTCGGTAAAAATAAACACACCTACCATCACGATTACAGTCGCGCAAGCGTACAATGGTTTTATTTAGTTTCCAGCACCTCATTCTGCGGCGCTGGGGTGTGCTTCAATATTGAACACTTAATTGTATTTTACGCCATAAAGATCCCCTAACCAGTTACACAGAGATCAGTGGTACAGACCCTAAGAGTGATTCACAGTTGTTTATAGTTCAAGGAGCTGCACAATCGAAACAAGAAGCGTGAATCTCAAACTCATTTTCACCCTGAAACTAACTTTTCATACATACTTCGAAAATTCATAGCCGCGCACTAGCAAAGATTCATCAATTCTTTATATCTTGAGCCAACCCGGCCCTATCACAGTCCATACATCCGACTTCTCTCAGACCCAACCTAATATTATCTTTTTAACGCCGTCTGGGTCTACACAAAAGGTTTCATTCGATTGGATCTCCCAACTAAACCCTAGCCGATATTCTTTCGTTCCCCATTACGCGTTGTGTTCCTTCAAGCGCAATCTACGACTTTTAATCATTTTAACTGATCCAGATCCGAATATAATTAATCCAGAAGCTTTCCTTGACTGCCCAGTATATTTTTCTCACAATTTTATTCTCAAAAACTCTTAGACTTCCTTTCATCTGCTAACCACAAAAGACCACTCCATACACCAATAGAAGACAACCTATAAAATTATCATTTTATATATCCTAATTTTATTCCGTTTTCCTAAACTGGTGATAAGAAAACTGGTAAAACTGGTTTATGTATCAGAGAATATTAAAAATACTTAATATTACGGCAGTATTAAAAAATATCACATTTAAAACAACAATTCAGTCATAAAATTATCAAGAACTGAGAACGTCAAATTATACATACTCAGAATATTATTTATATATTTATTAAAATTTCATTAGAATACAACTTATTTTTTTATGCTTTATGATTTCATAATTCTCGACCCGTTAATGGGTAAATATTATTTTTATTTTAATTAATATATCCAACAATTAGTCCAGGATTCACTATTAAGGTCCATTTATTATTGAAGATATTGAAATTTAAAAAAGTAAGTGTAAATTAACCATCGTGACTTTTGATAATTTAATAAGAGAATTTATTATGTTATAAGATTTGTTAGATCTACAAGTATAACTTCTTATGACATGTTATTATTCAATGTTATGTATTTACTTGTGATATTTATAGGTAGAAATGTTATACCAAAGATATTTCCTCAGAACGAACCAGAGTCACATGACACATCTACTTGGTTTATTATTGGCTCTCTGCTCAATGCTTGCTGGATGGCACGTTTTATTGACAAAAACCTTAACAAGTCCTCCTTTTATAGCAGGTGTTACATGTATTCTGGCCTATACTGGTGAGTTGAGTTTAAGTTAAATCTTATAAAATCTGTTCTTTTTTTTAATTATAGTTTTACATTTTTAATACGTTATTATACGGACTGTTTGGAAAGTTCTCGGCCTGATAAAAAAAAAAACCATATAATTTTTCAAGATTATTTTTTCAACGTATCACCTTACAGTTTAGTACATTTAGACCAAAGACTTTCCAACTGTTTAATACCCTTATTGCAATGCGATTTGTTAAATCTGCATAATAAGCAGTTTTATCAGCTTTGACCTCACCAACTGAAATGAATCTTTTTCCAACTAGCCATTTCTTCAGGTTTGGGAAGAAAAAATAATCGCTTGGTGCCAAATCCGGCGAGTATGACGCATGTGGAAGTACTTCGAAGAATAAGTCATCATGTTTTGCAGAAACAATTCGAGATATGCGTCCTGGCGTATTATAGTGGCGAAAGAGCATTTTTTTGGCCAGATGTAGACATTAGCCTAAGTAGCATCCTTCAATCGATCTAGTGGTGAATCATAGCACCATCACTTCCTAGTGGTGGTCCTGGGTTTTTGCAGGTGATCTATGAGGGCCGCACGACGAGAATAAAAAAAATATAAAAAAAAACAGTAGCCGCGACGTTTCGTGCACATGGAAGCGTTTTCGCTTTCTTTGGCGCACTTTCACCAGCATCTACCCACTGTTTGGTCTCTGGAATATAATGATGAATCCATCTCTCATCTACTGTTATAAAACGTCGAAAAATTCAGCGAAATCCCGTTTAAATAACATCTTTCAGAAGTGTTCAGTCAAATGCGTTTGTAGTCGACTATTAACAAACGTGTGCATACATTTGTTTTGGTTTGCTTGACATTTCTCCCGCCACCACCCCATTCGGTCCCCTAAAGCATAAGACCGATTGTCTGTGCCACAAACGGCTACTTATCCTCGAAGCTGTTTAGCGACCAGTGTCCTAAATAGCTCCTAGAGCTTACCTAACAGTATGAATGGACTAAGCGCAGTGCCATACACCACCGGCTTACCTGTCCCAACCGCGAGTATGACGCATGTGGAAGTACTTCGAAGAATAAGTCATCATGTTTTGCAGAAACAATTCGAGATATGCGTCCTGGCGTATTATAGTGGCGAAAGAGCATTTTTTTGGCCAGATGTAGACATTAGCCTAAGTAGCATCCTTCAATCGATCTAGTAGTGAATCATAGCACCATCACTTCCTAGTGGTGGTCCTGGGTTTTTGCAGGTGATCTATGAGGGCCGCACGACGAGAATAGAAAAAATATTAAAAAAAACAGTAGCCGCGACGTTTCGTGCACATGGAAGCGTTTTCGCTTTCTTTGGCGCACTTTCACCAGCATCTACCCACTGTTTGGTCTCTGGAATATAATGATGAATCCATCTCTCATCTACTGTTATAAAACGTCGAAAAATTCAGCGAAATCCCGTTTAAATAACATCTTTCAGAAGTGTTCAGTCAAATGCGTTTGTAGTCGACTATTAACAAACGTGTGCATACATTTGTTTTGGTTTGCTTGACATTTCTCCCGCCACCACCCCATTCGGTCCCCTAAAGCATAAGACCGATTGTCTGTGCCACAAACGGCTACTTATCCTCGAAACTGTTTAGCGACCAGTGTCCTAAATAGCTCCTAGAGCTTACCTAACAGTATGAATGGACTAAGCGCAGTGCCATACACCACCGGCTTACCTGTCCCAACCGCTCACTTGTCATATATTTACTAAAAAGGGTAAGCGCACCCCGTCAACTACTAAAAATATATATGACATTCATAAATTAAAATTTACTTCGTCTAGGCAGAAATTCGCTGCCACGCCTAGGTCGCTGAATCCCAGCAAGTACATGTCCACCGTTTTATAGCGCTTGGATCCATACCGGTCGTAACGGTTTTTGGGCTCCCGACCATTCATTATTTTGAATGTGTGCACACATTGAGCAGAAAACGTTTTCATACACAAAATATAGTGGACATAGTCTTATAAACATGTCTACAATGTCAGCAAGTTCGCATACCTTCAGTTGGCGGTCATTTAATATGGCACAGTGAATTTTTGTGACGATTTCCTGGGTCGTAACGGCTTTTGGGCTCCCGTAAGATGTAAGACAACGTTTAAATTCAGTAGCCCGCTTTTTTACCGACGAAAAAGACATTTCTTTAAAGTGTTCTTCTTTAGAGTTCTTTAAAGTGTTTCTTTAAAGTGTTTAAAGTGTTTCTTTAAAGTGTAATTTCTTTAAAGTGAAATTTAATTCTTTTTGTAAATCCCTCGGGGTTTAACCTTTTAAAAATAATGTTTTTCCATTCTTCAGAAAATGTTTGCTTTACTAAATCGCCACAAACAAGCATTTAAACGCATGCATCTGAAGTTTCCGCCATCTAAAGGATCATACAAGACAGATATTAAAGTCATTTGATTATACGTGGGCCAGATAGAAAACTTTCCCCGATAATATAGCAAATTTATTTTTGATTTTTTTTCCAGTAAAAAGAACTTATTGATTGTAATAAAACTTACTATTTTTAGTAGATTTTTAAACAAATATATAAAATCATCATTCGGTGCACACCTTTGTGGTAGAGTGGTAGAGCATCTCTATCTTTCATATGGAAGGTTCTGGTTTCAAATCCCTCAGTATTTTTTTTATATGCTGTGAAATTCATCTTTCATAGATGATTTTAATTGGATAGTTAACCTGTGATTGTTGAAAACAAATAAAATAATATTACTAGCAACACGACTATACCTAAAAACAACTTTGCAGTAAAACATTCTACCTCTCAATTTCTTGTAAACTAAGTTGATAGCATTATCTATAAAGAATTCAATTGATTCTGAAAAGATCATGCTCAAATTGGACATTTGCAGATGGACAATAAATTAACTATATACATTCTTAGAAATCATAATAAACAACATGCTTAACTAAGCCATACATGTTTCTAATAAAATAATAAAAACAGAATATTTATCAATTTTTTTAATTTTTTTAGAAGATTCAATACAAATTAAATCTTGAAGAGATGCATACCTATTTATTTGTATATAAAATCAATTTAATGTATGGAGTTATTTTATAGGAAGGAACGAACACAGATGCTTACACGTTTCACTTATAGTAATACTCGTATTATGAAATATTTGTTAAACAAAACTTTATATCCATTCAAGAAACGCTTAAACTTAATGAAAATTCTGTGTTCAGCAACTGTTCATGAAAACACTTTTAAAGGGTACATATTCATAGATAAAAATACCTTTACTTCTTTTTACTTACTTTCAGCCTAAATCTTTCTCGAGGATATCAAATATACATAAGTTAGATGAGATTAAACTACATAAATCATTCATTAAAACAAAATCATATTATTTATTTATTTATCTATATATATATATATCTTGCAGATGATTTTAAAAATTTAATGAAATAAGACAAGAAGTTATGAAGAAAAAGATGATTAACAAATAATTAGAGCAAGATTGATTTAATAAATACTTTTTTCTAATGTACTGGTATTTGAAGTTTTTCAAGTAAATGTTTTGTTTGCAAGAACTTTTTGTTTTATAATGTTGTATAAGTCATATACATATATATATATATATATATATATATTACCTATATTGTGTGTGTTCGTTTACAATGTTTTTTTTTATATATATATATATATATATATATATATATATATTAAGGGGGAGGCTCTACAAATAATTATTTTTTAAGCTTTATCTGTTACAAGTTCTCCAGGTCCTTCTAATTAATTTCACTATTGCTTAAACATCATTTTTATTAAATATTTAGCCAAAAATAATTACCCCACCCCCTAATATTCAGGTGATTGAGAAAAATTAGGAATTTACTTAAAAAATCGTAACCAATTTAATTTTAATGCTATTTTTACAACCTTTTTTTTTAAATTGAAGGTAAAAACTGTGTTCTACTTGTCCATGTATTTTAAAAAATGACTCATGTTTGGAAAATTTGATAATCTTTTTTTCTAAGCATTTTATTCTTATGATTTACTTGAACATATATTTTTTTAATTTTCATTGCAGCAATTTCAGTGTATCCATACTTGGAAAAAGTACTGAAAAAAGTAAAAAAAAATGAGGTCTACCTATTAAGGAACTTATGATTTTTTCATGTCAAAGAAAATGAAAAAAATAAACATTGATATTTCCTGAGAATACAGAACCTCTTTCCATATTACCTATTACTGCTGTGTTACCAAAATTAAACTCACTTGTTGTCTTAGCCAGTGATGCTTCTATTACCGATCATAAAACCTTTTTAGTTTTCTCGTACTTCTTCCACAAAAGACTGAAAACTCTCAATGGCGTTTTGAGTTCTTCCTTTCAGTCACCGATTTAATAAATTTTCATCAGTGAGCCTTCGATGAGGCAGTAGAGCCTCAGTGCTATGTATCTTAATACAAATACACTTAAGGGTGTTCTAACAATGTCAACATTACTGCTTGCCTGGTTTTTCATTTTTGCCGATGCACGATTGTAAAATGACCAATCATCTTGTCCTGAAGGGCATTTTGTGTGTAGCTCATTGTCAGTTTAAATACAATGATGCAGTGCAGTTAATATCGCCTGTTTCATACATTTGGCATCCTTACTTGTATTAACTCCCACAGCTTCAAAATTGTGTTCTCTTTTAAACTTCTGTGAGCTTTTCCTCCAAATGTAATCTTTTGGGCCCTACAAACCTTTACTATACTTTGTAATGCTGTCCCTAATCACAAAAGCAAACAGTCGAGTACTGCTAGTACAACTAAATACAAAACTAAAAATTACAAATGTACAAAATTCAAAATTATAAAACGCAAAGATCATAACATTTTATCTTGATTCTAAACGAAGTTGCATATTATGAAATTATGAGAATATGATTTATATTCATTGAAAACATGTACTTGCAAAAAAACCTGTAACTTTACTTTTAAGCGACATAGAATTAAAAGAAATATATCCTTTTAACCTACTAAATAATAGGCCTTTTTTTTAATTTGTTTTAAGTTTTTTGACCAGGCTTCCCCCCCTTAACACATTTTAAATGTTCAGATTTGTCCATTTTGCATCCTTTATGGTAAATAATATGTGCAAGACTTTTTAAACGTTGATTTAGTAGTAGCTTCTATTTTTTTCTTTGTATGATTATAAACATCTGTATTTATTTTGTTACATGTAAAACTTAATACTATGTGCACCAAATACACTCAGTTGACCATGTATGTTGTTACATTTGATGTGATTTCATATTTTAAAATATTCAAATCCACATCATAGGTATATTTTTATCTTCATAATTCACCATTTAAAGAAGGCTTCTAAAATATTATTTTTTAAGTTTTGGTGTGTTTTATTTTTAAACTAAATAATTTAGCAAATCTATAATTACAATTACTCCTTATATACTTTGTAAATCAGCCTTGTGGTTTTCCTATAATAGAGAGTAGAAAACTGTCATAACTTATTTAGTTGTCTCTTTGTTCACATCTAGATAAGTTAATGAATGTTTCTAAGTCAGAAAGCATGTGTGTGCTTAAGTATAGAGTTGAAACATGAGAAACGCTTCACCTTTAACTAAATTTTGCCTAATTAATATTAAAATACAGTAAAACTTTGTTCATTAAATACATTCCTAATTTGAAAATTACATCGATTAAATATAAAAAGTGATTTTTATCGATCGAAAAAAAAATTTAATTTTTATTATTTTTTTAAAAAATATATCTTGTCCTGTATATATCTTTCTATGATAAAACAGTTAATAGTAAGTAGTTAAATGTTTTTTTAATTAAATTTATTCACAGGTCTAGTGGCAGTCTTAGTACGCCCAGCGCTTAATGAAATTTATCTCTTGAGTGCATCTTATGTAATTTTGGGAACATTCCTAATTCTGCAACTTGCATTGGCTTTGAACACAGCATTAAGTCCACCAGTCTGGGCTAGTATATTTTTCGTCTACGTTACTTACGCATTACTTCCGATACGTCTACAAGAGGCAATAATTGCGGGGTCATTGCTTGCAATCGTTCAACTAGGTTGTACTGCTCAGCATTCAACTGACTATTCATGGAGAGAGGTATGTAATTATGCATCAAAATACGATAAATTTTGAATATTCTGTTAACTTTTATAAAAATCTTACTATTTACTGTTTTTCAACTTTAAATATCCTTACCGTAACTATCAGTCATACATTTGCATTTTTAAGTAAATGTTTTTAAATTAAATATCAGCATTATGGTATTATTAAGTATAGCACTTATTAATAAATAAAATTTAAATATATTTAATAACATTTTTCAGAAATGAAAATATTAGATTGTAATTTACCTTTACATGAATACCACTGAAATCTTGTGAACAATAAAAACTTAGTAAAAGGTACTTGATCAGATTGAACTTATCCAAATCCCCAGATAAATGAATAAATACCAACTTTAATATCCTAGTTTTCATTTAATATTAATTTATTTTGTAACTAAATTATCATATTTTAAAGATTTCAATTAAAACACTTCATTATTTTTCCTCACATTAATTTTGCTCAATTCGTTTCTGGAAATAACTAAGCAAATGCATGATCCAGTCTTTGATAACACATTGATTTTTCACCAAAACATTGATTTTTTTTATAATTAAATTGGGTATATTGCACTTAGAGAAGCATTTAAAAAAAACACAGAGAGAGAGAGAGAGAGAGAGAGAGAGGACACACACACACACACACACACACACACACACTTTAGTTTTGTTTTAATCTTCTATACATTTAACTTTACAAAATACAATATGTGCTGTTGTTATGTTTGATACAGATTGGATCATAAATCATTTACATATAATCTAAACTTTGAAGTTCAGATTATTAATTGAACTACTGATGTTTTATAAATTATAATTTTTTTATTTAGCGGTTATCAGCCAATCGAATTTGATAAATATTTAACATTATAGAAGTATTCTACCAAAGATTAAATTATTTTATATTACAGTCGTATTAATTAATTATTAAAAAAAAAATGTTTCTACTTAAAAGGAAATGGAAGTAGGAAAAAAGTGTATTTCTTTTCAGTTTAAAAAAGATGTAGATAACAGAAGGAAAGAGGTTTTACCTTCCATAATCAAGATAAAAAAGTAATTTTCTTTTCAAGAGATTTAACTTATTAATCAGGAGTATTTTATCTGAATAGATTAAAGTTTGATAAGTCACGTCTCAGCTTTATCAAATTGCCTTGCACACCATTTTCAGTAAACATGATTATAATTTATAAAACTTTTATTTTTTACTGTACTCTATTAATCTATTTCTTTCCATAGTAATTTTTATAAAAAATGTAATAAATTTTATTTCAATATTGTCAATTTAAACATTCTGATTTTTTAAATTCATTCCATCTACTGTTTTTTAATTGATGAACAACACCTTTCTTCAATGTATTTAATTTTATTTAAAATTATTATTAATATAAAATCTGTGAATTTTTAAAAAATAAGAGAATGAGTAAAATTTTGTTTGTTAGGGAAAGAAATATCACTTATCAGCAGGATTGCAGTAATCTATAATAATAATTTTGCCATTCGCTTCATTTAATTACTTCATTAACTATTCAGTAAGCTCTGGCAGTTAAGATTACAGTAGGTAAAGTGAATTTATTAATCGTATGAACATTTAGTATTTCATATATAACTAGTCATTTTTCATTTTACTTTTTCTTTAAATGTTGATATAATCATCAGAAAATATCTTTAAAGTTCAGCATATTAAATTTAGCTCAAGTTTTCATGCCTTTTTATATTCCTATAATGTTAGAGCTTTCCAAATTTAATAAATATTTGATGTTAATATTTTCAAAAAATGTTACGAAATAAATTTCATAAGATTTTCTGTTGCTTCTGCAACCACTTTCAGTAGTATTTGGTGCTGCTGTTCGCACCCTTGTACTGGCTTACATGCATGTATTGGTGCCAGTTTATTGAGTTATGCAAACATACCTTTATTAAGAATTTTTTCAAAAAGCGGTTGATTTAAGTTGCGTCTGTTTACTTAGTATTTCCTCGTGTGTTGTCTACTTAAACATTCTATTTTGATTGAATGTGCCAAGATATGATTCTTTATTTGTGTAAGTGAAGTGATAAGTGATATATTATTTGAATAATGAGCAGATGATAATTCTAAAAGTACATTTTTTTTTAAAGTTGAATGAATTGAGTTGTAATTAGAATATTTATTATTACTTTTCTGTAAATTTTTAAACTGTTTTTATAGATAATTTTTTTTTACAGGCATATTTAGTTTTCAGTCACTGAAGATGACCACAAGAGCGACTAAAAACAATTTTATATAAGCTTTGAAAATTATATTTTTATTAAATTTTGTTCAGTTTGTAATTTAAAATATTTATACTGTTAAATAATTTCCACGGATAGCTAGCTGTATGGAAAAAACAATAAGATAAGAAAATAATAAATTCTTAACATTAATTATCTTATAAGCAACAATGTCTCTTTTTCAAACAAAAATAAGTTTATTCTAACTAACGTGAGTTTTAATTAAAAATCAAGGCTTTAATGAAGATAATATAAGAACCAAAATATTCCAACTGTGAGTCTATTTTGGGTATTTCATTTATTAATATCAATATTGATAAAATCAATAGAATAGAGCTGATTCTATAATTAAATAATTTATTATTGCTTTTGAGTACGTGAATATTTTTATAAGATAGAGCATTTTTAAAGTCCCTATGTAGACCTAATTCAAACATTATATCTAATTGTAATTGTATTGGAGAGTAATTGTAAATATAAAATCGGTGTTATAATAATAGTAATGAATCCTCATACGGTTTTCATAATAAGGAAGCTTTAAAATAATTTATACTTGTTCAATAAATTCCTAGTTATACTGCATTATATTTTTGATCTCCGTGGTGAAGTAGTAGTGTCTCAGCCTTTTATCTGGAGATCCTGGGTTCAATTCCTAAACAGGAATGGCATTTCCATAGCTACAGAGTGACTGTATTAGACGTAAGCCTGTTGTTGCTTTGAAAGATGAGTAAATACAAAAATTATTTGTATGATATAAATCTTCTTTTCACTTTTCTTATTTTTATAATAATCATTAAAGTTAGTAAAAAAATGTAAGGTGGAGAAAAAAATACAATTGGTTATGGAGTTACTGAAAGTGTTTGGGTGTAGTTGATGTTTTTAGAGAACTATATTATGGAAAGTCAAAGTTAAAGAAATAAATATAGTAGGCACACTAAAAGGAAATGAACATGTTTTCTGAAAAACTAGTTTCAATTAAAAAATGAAAACAGGAAGACACTGAGAAATTTATGAGGAAGATTTTTCTGTGAGGATGTAAAACTGATTATGTTTGTGAAATATTAATAATAAACTTGTTTTTCTCTGATTATCAAAATTATTTATTATTCTATCTTTAAATTCATTATCTTCTAATATATTCCGTCCACCAGTATATTATAATTTCCAGATGATTAAATTGCCTGTCATTTATTGTCATTCCTTTTATACAATAAA
Organism: Lycorma delicatula; assembly: GCF_047948215.1. NCBI lineage: Eukaryota > Metazoa > Arthropoda > Insecta > Hemiptera > Fulgoridae > Lycorma > Lycorma delicatula. The sequence continues at coordinate 91,231,353 of NC_134456.1, read as the reverse complement.
CTGCAAAAACAGCTTCTAATTTACACGTTTTATTTTCCTGCCTATTTAATCCCACTCAGTTTATTTTTGTTTTCCTTTTAGTGAAATATGGATTTTCAATTTCTTCTTTTATTTATTTATTTATTTTTGAGTTAATATGATTCTAAGGTTTTTAGATGCATTGTTCCCTCTTGAGAATTGTATTCTTAAGTGAGAACTTGTTTTAAGGTACTCATTGACTTCCAATTACATGATTTGTGTAAACTTCTCTGATTATTTCCTTAAATCCCTGCGTACCTGACTGACATATACTAAGATAAGTATTATTGCATTAAAAACATAAACTATACTTGTGTTTTGAGTCTATTAGTTTATGCCAGCTTTTAATTTTAATGACCGATATAAATATATCGGTCATTATTCTCTTAAATAAGAGAAAAATTAAAATAATATAAATTACAATCAATTTCTTCTTTTTTTTTTATCTGCCAATTGACTAGTTAGATGTTCTTCATTCCTTTCTGTTTTGTGATAAATGTTTAAATCCCTTCATTGTACTATTTGTTGGGGTATATCTTCAATTATCTGTTTCAAAAATGGGTATTTGAATGTTTGTCCTCCTCTACAGTTTTTATTTTCTACAAAACTTGTATTAGCAGTTTAATTAAAACCTAACATTTGAATATACAGAGTCATCGAAAGAGGTTTCAGCAATTTAAAAATATTTTGTAATAATTCACCAACTCAATTTTTTACATACCTTAGAATATTTTAATATGAGCTCCATTGATCACTTGATGATGCTTCTCAAAGGCTGTTTGGCAGTGTGTCAGCGAGTCTGTATTTGGATGGGAGGCCAGTGTATAAGGTATGTTTAGGTGCAAAAGTACCTCGGGGTGTTACTTGATGAGAAACTGCAATTTAAGAAGCACCTACAATACATTGCAAAGAAGCCATGTAGTGCCTTCTTTGGTATTCGACGCATGGTCAATCCTGATTGGGTCTTAATTTTAAGACCATGAGCATCCTGTGTAAAGGCGTGGGCAAATCTATTATGCTATATGTGACAATTCTTTGGATGAGTAGGCTAAAGAATAAAAACTATCAGGACATATTATTAAGGGCTCAACGCCTAATACTGTTAATGGTAGCAGGTGGTTATTGTACTATTTCATGGAATGCAATCTTGATGATTGCAAGCATGAAACCGACTTGACTGCGTCTGAGAAGCAGAACGGTATGTTGCTAAGAAGTCCGGTGAGTTGACTTCGGATAAACTTTGAGAAATAGAACATGGCAATGCCTTGTGGCAGGCCAGATGGGATGAGACAGAGGGTAGGTGTTGTATGCATGATCTCTTTCCAAATGTTGTTGGATTGCGACACGCCTCTTGGGTAAACCCTAATAAATATGTAACACAATTTCTTTCTGGCCACGGTGCTTTTAGGAACATACTGCAAAAATTCGGCTTGGGATGGGTCAGCAGTGTGGACAATTGGATGACAACTACCATATTCTTTATGAATCCTCGAAGTACGAGTTAATGCGCATGGAGAACATTTGTCGGCTTGGTCTTATCGGGTTGGCATTAGATATCCATGTAAACTGGAGAATCCAGGCCAAATGCGCAATAATGGAGAATTTTATAGTGTACTTAGCAAAAGAAAGGATTGCTGAGGGGATCTAGAGCCCTGCTTGGATTTCTCTTGTATTATGTTTTTGTTGATTTTTTTTTTTATAATTATGTTTTTGTCCTTTGTTCAGTTTTGTTTCAATGTTACTGTGTTGTTATTCTTCCACGTAATATTTTTATGTTTCGTGTTATGCATTGAACTCAATTTTACCTTCTATGGGTAGGTAGTACCAGTTCCTTTGTTTAGTTAAGTCCTTTCAGTTTTACTTAAAACTCAATAAGATGTGTTTTGTTTTGAGTTCATTAAATAGAAGTACACCAATGGGAATGTCACTCATGGCATTCGCATGCCATGAGTTTTCCCCTACGGTACCATGGATGTACAAGAAAGTAACAATGCTATAATGTTTGAACAAGATGGTGTGTCTCCACACTTTAGCCTTGGTGCTCTCAAATAAACATTTCCTAATTGTTGGATTGTTGGACCGGTCCTGTACTTTGGTCTCCAAGAAACCCAGATTTGACATTCCAAAATTTTTTTCTATGGGGATATGTAAAAACATTGTCTACAGTGAAAAATCAGGGATGTATAACATCTAAGACAACAGATCACCGCGCTGCTATTGGCACAGTTACGCCTGCGATAATCCAGTGGCCCTGGGCAGAAGTCAATCATCTGATTAATGTTTGCAGAATGACTTACGGAGCTCAGATTGAAACATTCAAGGAAAACAAAAAAAAACTTTTAAGTTGGTGAATTTTTAAAAAAATACTCGTTTGATTATCTCTAGTAGTGTCTAAGATACAATTTTTTTAAATCGCTGTAACCTTTTTCAATCAATCATAAAGCTACTTCATCTCTTCTTGAAATTCTGCCACAAATTTACCCCTCTTCTACTTGTCTTAACCTGTACATTTTTAACTTTATCAACATACCTAAGTTTTAATACTTTCAGTTCACCACACTTCCCATACCTTCTGCAACATCACATTTTAAAAGTCTCTTTATCTTCTTTTGTTTTTACTACTGACTATGTTTCATATCATAAATCTATTTTACACTCTTCACAAATATTTTTCTATATCCTTGCTCATATCAGTCTGCTTTTGATGTATGCCTTGCAAGGTCAATCATTTGCAATTTTATTATCTAAATAACAAAACTCTGCTACTGGTATTGTGTTTTATTATCTTACTCCTTTCTGTCGTATTTCATTTACCATATTTTAATTTTTTTTCTGTGTAAGCTGAATGTTGTTCGAGATTCATGCCACTTACCCACCTCAAAATAAGTTTTGGTTTCTGCCAAAAGAGCAATGTCATTAGTAAATCTTAACATCTTTTTTCTTTGGCTAGTTATTCCATTCTCAGTTTTCCTTCAATTCTTGTATTACTTCCTTTTTCTACAAGTTGGAAAGCAATGGTGGACAGTTCTTTTCTAACACCTCTGGAAATCAGGCTTGCAATTGCCAATTGATTTTCGTTTAGATTAAAAATATTTTTTTCCCCTCAATTTAAGTCAATTTTTTTCTAAATACTTTCTTTAAATCCACATAGGTTGGTTTTTATTTTATTTTAGCCTTCATTTTAAAATTAGTCTTAAGGTCATGATAGTGTTATGTCCATACTCTTTTTGAAAACAAACTGGCATTCATCTAATAGTTACAGATCTATCTACTATGGCTAGCTATTTGCTCTTTCTTCTCTATGTAATAAGTTTTCCCCATCTGCATCTCTAACATCAGTACATTTTGGCCTTACTTTATCAAATTTTTCTATATGCTACATGTACTTTATAATAGATTTATACAATGTTTTAATTCTTCCTCTTTTGAATTTTTTTATACTTTCTGCATTCATTAGTCACTTTGAATATATTTCGTTTTGTAATAAAACACCTTAATGCTAACACCTTTAAGATTTTCTACCTTTTGTTAACTTTCTAATAAGGTTTCTTTTTTCTGCTTTAATTATTTGATTTTTTATCTTTCATTGTTAACCAAATATATTTTTTAGTAACTTCTTGACCTACAAAAACTTCTTAGTTTAAGGCCAAAAGGATTCTTCAAAATATACATATTTTTCGTATTACTACAAACTATTACTTATTACATACAGTAAACTAAAAGCAACATCCACCTTAATGTAGATCATGGTTTCCATCAAAGCTGTGCTCTTGTATTATTATAACAAAGAAATAAATCAATAAAGAACCCTTTCTTGGATTCATTAAAAATATCATGACCTGTCAACTATTAAAAATGCTTTTTTTTTCTTTTTTTTATCAACTACATTTTACTTGTATTGTGATAAATCTTGGCTGTTCTTCATAGTAATTCCATTGGGTTGTTTAAGTAAATATATATTTGTTTTAATAATTCTTTTTAAAATTGGAAATTACATGATAAATTAGTACTGTAACCATAATTAGGTCAAGGAGTAATTAATATTTATTGTCCAGATAGCATCAGTTGGATTAACACTGGCATGTACTAATGTTGCGGGTGCTATGACACATTATCCAAGTGAGCAGTCTAAAAGGCAGGCATTTCTTGAAACACGCCAATGCATTGAAGCACGACTAACTCGCCAAAGAGAAAATCAGAAACAGGTATGAAAAAAATTTCTTACTATATATAAGACACAATCATTACCCATTAATTTTTGGCAATTTATTCCTTAGTTCTTGTATAATTATGCTTCCATAGGTTTATAAAATAGTTATTAATGGTAGACTATGAATGAGCTAATGAATAACATATAGTATTTTTATAATTATGTAATTTATATTTAATAAACAAACAAAAATTGTGTACTTTTTCCAATTACTTACTTGCTTACTTTTGGGCAATAATAATTATCTGACAAAAAATACCAAAAACAAAAAAAGAATAATAATAATATTTGGGAATATATTTTATCTTTTCATTCAATAAAACTTATTTTGTGAACTATTTTAATGTACAATAATGTTGTTTAATTAGATTAATCCAAAATATTGTATTGTGTTGTATAATAATGGATTGTAAATGTACATAATTAGAAAGTTTATAAACTTTGTAGGATTGTAACACATAACTTTCTACTATTACTTAATGCTTACTCAAGTCAGCTCCGATGAAGTTACATTCTCATACATATATTCTAAAGTCTGTAGTAAGACCTTGCATAAAATCATTACTACAACCATATCATTTACTAATTTACTTTAGCTTTATAGATCTACTCGCAAATAGTTCGGTTTCAGTAATATAATTACAGTATTAACTGTTATGGTACCTTATGTTATTCACTGTATAACAAATATTTCTTATATTATATTTAGCTACAATTTTTTTTACACAATAGATAAGTCACTCTCTTTAAGCATTTGACTTCCAAGAATGTTTTGATAGTAGAATTATTATTTAAAAAGAAATGTTACAAATCGTATAAAAAGTATTTTAAAAACCACACACATTTATATGCAGTAAAATCGCGCTAATCCGGACTTAATAGTACCGCTCTTAGGATTACCCGGAGAATATTACACGCATCGACGAAGTTTAGTTTATGGTTGCAATATTTGAATAATTAATCAAAAACCTTCTCAGTTTAGTATACGTAACAGTAAATAGCATGGAATTAAAGAATGTAGATACTAAAATTACTGCAGTTAATTAAAAATTTTTACTTACGTAATTAGTAAGTTATACGTATAAAGTTGAGGCTTATGGATGGATCTTCAGTTGAATAACACAAACCACAAAGAACATTAAACATAGAAAACATAAAACAAAAATTTCAAACATTACATCCCGCATACAATATTATTCAATAATACTTACTGTATTACAATAAAACATCAATTGAAAAAATCACGAATATTTTTCCGCTTTAAATTTTAAACGCGCTTTCGGGCTGCGCGATCTTATAAACACCTTATTGTTAAAAGTTCGTTAGACGACGTATCTTCTTGACGAAATAGATAATAAATCGCCCCATCTCCACATATTCAGAATGATTTGTGCAATTTACGTGTAGTACAATTTTTTCATCTGAGCTGTCATTTGGCTAACTTGCGAGGACGACGCCAGACAAGCCTTCGCAATCTCATCTTCGTTCAAAATTTCATTGCCAGTGTTATCGCATATTTTTTATTTATTGATTGATTTTATTTAATTTAATTTATTTTTTTACTGAGAATTAAAGTTTTTAATTTCAATAACGGTCCTAAGATTGGAACCCCTTGTTCATGTTCCTGATAAAACCATATATACAAAGCTTCATCCGAATGCTGGTGTTCAGATTGTTTTATTGTAGCTCTACTTCCCAAAGAGTTTTTAGCAAACATTTTCGCACAAAAGTTTTCAATGGTTTAACTATTTTTTCCAAACGGAAACTGTTTACTTCACAACTACTAATTCAAGGGTTATGTTTTTTAAACTTTTCCCTTTGTAAACACGGTTAAGTGCATGCATTTTTTTCTTGCCATTTTTTGTTCCAGAAATACAAAACACGCACGCAAGAAATGTGATAAAAATGAAAAATCAGATTTTACTGAAATCTAATATTGTTGTAAACCAGTGTACGAATAAATATAAATATGAAATGTTTATTTTGGCTAATGACCCACAGAAAACAGAATAGTCAATAGAATAGCATAATGTATTATAGGAATGTCACATACGCCCAATCGTAAACAAAAGTAATAGTTATCTTATTGGCACCTTAAAAAATCTACTCCTTTTGCTTCAAATGTATAATTTCAAAAACTTATTTACTATTCACAAAAATCGTATCGGTCGCATCACCGGGGTCCATATTAACGCGATTTTACTGTAATACCTAAAGATAATTTACAAATTAATATGATTTATAAAAATTGTTTCTTACATCACTATACCACAAAATCTGAAATTATTATTAAAAATATTTGTCATTAACACTTTTTTGAAACCCAACTCTCTGCTGATGGCTAGTCAAGTTTTTTCAAATTTATAAAAATTCAAATATATTAAAAATATTTAAATATATTTCAAGCATGTTGATGCTTCATTTTTCATTTTAAAAACAAGATAATTTTAAATTATTTACAAATATATAATAATTGTTGAATATAATCTGTTTTAGTTTCTTTAATAATTTATCTCTAATAATAATAAAAATAATATTATAATAATATTGTAATAAAAGTAAATGTTTATAAAATTTCATTCTTGATCCTTTATCTGTATATTAGGATTTATTTGTCCTAAACACAAGCAATCATGTAATCAACGATTACATGATTGTAATTCGCTTGTGTCAGCAAATCAGCAAAGTTTTATGGTAAATCATTTTATAAGAATAAACTGAACCAAAAATCACATTACACCCCCAGCAATGATTTCTGTAATAGTAAGTTACCTTTCTATGTTAATTATAATGGATAAATTAGCATCCCACACTCAATGCTCATCAGTAAAATTGTTCAGCTACTTTTAAACTTATAAATCCTCGAGTAAAAATTTGTACTTAAAACAAATATAAAACTACTCAAATATCAAAGTTATTCTGGTGGTTTTACAATGAGTCAAACTAAAAATATTAGCCTAACTACTAAATAAAAGTGTTCTTTTTGAACAATATTTTGCAAGATCTAGTCATTTTTAACTAAGTGATAGAATATATTTTTAAATAAATTGGTGAATAACCATTTTTAATTGACAGAAATGCCAGTTTATTATTTTAAAAACATTTTTTCTCTCATCTTAGAACAGCACTCATACACATTTTAGTTGAGAAACATGATGTAAATAGAATTATATGTAAAAAAAAATGTTTTTATAGTGTGATCATTTTATCATGCACTATGTGCATTACTTGAACAGTCTCCAAGGAAAAGTTTGCATAGATTAACATCACAGATATGAGTATCATATGGGAGTGCACAGAAGGCCAAAAATAAATTAGGTCTACATGCATACGGAATACATTGTGTATAGGAAGTGAAACTTTCAGACACTGTTAAAAGAGTAAGATAATACAGGGTTTATCAACCATCTGGAAAGTAATGGGAAGGGCATACTGGATAATGTGTTTTTTACCAATGAAGTATATTTTCTCGTTAGCATAGTCAGAACAACAATTATTGATCAACCCAAAATCCACACATCTTCCATGAATTGCTGCTGCACTCGCAGAAATTAGAAGTTTGGTGTGTGACTTTAAGACAAATAATGGGCCCCTCTCTTTTTGTTTATAAAACTTGACAGTCTGGCGTACCAGGATATAACTATGCAATGTTTAGCTATTTTCCAACCTAATGAATGCCATTGTTACCTGCAACAAGGCAGGGCAATGTGCCATACATCCAATAACACCATGGAATCTTTGGAAGAAATTTTTGGTGATCACATGATCTCAAAAGGTCTGTGTTCCCTCATTCCCCTGACTTATTGTCAACAGACCTCTCTCTCTGGGGTTTTTTGAAAGGACAGTATATCAAACAATCCCATTTACTCTACAAGACCTGGTACAAGCCATTACTGCAGAGATTAATTCCATTACTCTTGATGTCGTATGAAGTGTCTCAAAAAATAGTGCTAAGAGTTCAGACTTGCTCTTAGGAAAATGGGGGACATTTCCAACACTTGCGTTAAGACATTACCAGTTGTGCATAACTACATTCTATGAATTAAATCAAATGTGAATATTTCTCTCTGTATTATAATCTGTAGTGGAATTATAGTGTATAGTATCATGGTGTGCATGATATAATGATTGCGCTGGAAAATCATGGAAATGATTTACCTTCCAAAATAAATCCAAGACCAGCTAATGTAAACGTCAGAATGCTGAATGTGACAATTAACTAACCAGCCAATTGGTATTGTCAAAAAATATTTGTATTTCAAATAATTTATGCAGCTTTTGAATGTAAATGAAAATATCTTCAGACATTGAACAACATTACATGTATATTGTCAGATTATGAATAATGAAGATAAATAAAAATATTAACTATATATGATCTGAAAATAGAAATTTACAGGATTCAATATCTCTTTGCAATTTTGATCTAACTGCTAATAAATAATGGCCAATTTAGGGTAATATTCCAAAACTGTGTGTGGCAATCCACCAGTTTGTTGTCAGTGCTTGAAAATAAGCTGTGATAAAAATTAAATTAAATAAAATAGATTGAGATTAAGATTTTTATTTAATTTAATAAGATTTTTATTAGATTTTTAAAAAAATACTAATTTTATCAGAATCAAGAACTGTCTGATCTGTGCATGAACTATTTAATGACATTTAAAATATTTGCCTGTAAGTGCAAGCATTTTCTGAATTAGGAGTTATGAAAATTAGATATAGAAACAAACTTTGCATTGAACCAAACTTCAGATTTAATCACTCCTAATAAATGTAGCAATAATAGCAGAATGAAAATAACATCATCCCAGCCATTAATTACAATATGTGATTAAACATTTATTGTTATGTTATTTAACTGCAGTTTTGGGCACCTGTATAATATTTTTTTCTTACAAACTTTAGATAATGTCTCTTGTTAATACTGTTACCCTAATTATAATCTTAGTAAGATATTTGTAAAAGAATATCAGTTATTGCAAAGTATGACTGTAGATATATACAATTTTAGCAGATTATAAGAAATAAACTATTTTTACATTTTGGTTGCAAAAAACTGAAGTTTGGGAACTGTTAATCTAGAGAATTATAACTGGTTTTTATATAACTTTTCATAAAACTGACCTGAAGATGTGAATATAGTACAATAAAAACTCATTCAATAAAAATAAACAGTACATCAGTTTTAATGGTTCAAATTAATTAATGATATTTAGTAAATCAAAAGTTGTAAATGAATATGTCCAGGTCTGTGTGTGCATGCACATGTTTGTGGGAGGGGCTAGTGTGTGTGTGTGTGTGTGTGTGTGTGTGTTTTGAGCAATTTCATTACCTAACCTCACATGAATTTATGTAATTAACACCTGTATTATTTTTTCAGGAAAGATTATTACTCTCTGTTCTACCACGACATGTTGCTATGGAGATGAAAGCTGATATAGCTGGAAAACCACAAGATTCAATGTTTCACAAGATATATATTCAGAAACATGAAAATGTCAGGTACAATTTATAAATGTAAATTACTATACAAGATTTTATGAATTCCATAAAAATCATACATTTAAAAAATTATATCATTATAGCACACAGAGTTTTGTCTGTTAAAGGCATTTGCTTATGTATGAAAATATCCAAAAAACATTATAATATTATTTCTTAAATAGTACTTTAAACTAACTTAATCAATTTTTAACTTTATGCTATTCTAAATGTCTCCCCATATTTGGAGCATTATTGAATCTGGGCACACAGGTATTCCTCATTTTGGAGTGAGTTATGACCTCATCCATTGTAGCTTATTGCATTCCTGGATCAACGGACCAAAATATTAATTTGGTCTGTTGGGTCTAATCCAACAATTAAATGGTAACTGAGAGAAATTATTGAGGTATTAAAATAAGTAGCAATTGTGTTAAAATATAACTGGTTTGGCTTGATGTAAAATTGACAATTTCTGTATGTGAAGTCAAATAATAACTGTCTGCATTATCCTAATAATTCATTTTATTATTTTACCATCATGTGTACTACTTCCCTGATTATCCAGAAATAATACCTTTAATGTAATCACATAATTTGAAATTCAGGATGCAAAAGAATTCTTTACAGTGAGAAAATTACAATTAGATGTGTCTTATTTTACATTTCTGATTATACTAGCCATATGCGTACAAGTTGTAAGCATGCATACAACATGATGCACAGTCAACAAAGATTATTCATTTCAGTCATTCCACAGAAAATGTTTGCTTGCCCTTAAATTTAAGAATTTAGTAATTTTTAACCTTAATAAATTAAAACATAACTCAACACTTTTTGCAAAAAAATATAAACAGTTGCTCTTTTTTACCCATTACTGAAAATGTCATTATTAAAGAAAATATATTATGCTACATTTATTATTAATGAAATATATATTCTTCTTGCAATTTTGTTATCAGGTTTTCTTTCCCCTTTCCTGTTTTACCAGTGATGACAGATTGTCAGTAAACCTTTTCTAACCCATCTTACTGACTCCTTCACATTTCTGTGATATCACTCCTTTCCTCCACCGTCGTCTCTCTCATAGATTATTATTATTATTATTCTGTAACATTATTTAATATCTTAGTATATTTTCAAATAATGCAATAGTAATGGTACAAGACTCCACATCATCTTCCCAAAAATAGAGCAAAGTTTGGATTCTATTAACAATATCTATATATTGTTCTACATTAATAAAGATCTTTATCATTTTATCTGTTAAGTTTTTCCCTTTATAAAGTTGTACTATCTTCATGTTTAGCTATGTTTTCATAAATATTATCATCAGCTTGTTGTCCAAGCCTTAAAAAAAATAAACTTTAATTCACTTGCTTCAGACTCAGATAGTTATTAAAAAAAAGAGATTGATTATAAACAATTGTACAGATGTATCTTATTAAAAATGTATCAAGTTTCCTGTCATTGTTTAGTTTGGCCTATTTTATTTTTTATTGAAAATTGTTTCTTGAAACCTTTTAGAATTAAGATACGACTCTGGACTTAGTTATAATAATAATAATAATTTTTGACCATGCTTTTGGAGTTCTTGTATTAAATTTATAATAATATAAAAAGAACATGTAACTTGTTTTTGAAATAAACATCATTTTTCAAAGATGTGATTTTTTAAAATAAAATAACCTCATGTTTTATATAAACAAATTGAGTTCTTTTGTAAGCTGTCATATTTTCTAACACCATGTGTGACAGTGGGAGGATGTTTTTGCTTTTCTTTGTGATTAATTTACAAATAAAAAAGTTAAAAAGACAGTGCTTTTTTTATACTTCAATGTGTAACTGCTAGCACGAAATGACTTGATAATCAAAGTGTAAAAAAATGTTTAAATTAATCAGTAACATAATGAATAATGTTTAACTAACATAATACAGAGTATCAAATAATAAGATTGTGCTACAGTTAAAAAGAAATACCAGGGGCATGTTGTACTGAATTTAATTAGTATTCAACTTTTATAAGTATCTGTCATGGTAAAACTTAAAGAAACTTTTATCGCAGTAAGAATTTATTCTACATTTTTATCATGGAATTTTTAGTTTATTAAATACACTACTTCTTCACTCATACTGGGATTTATCTTCAATGGAAAGATTTTTCTATTGGTAAACAGAATATTTATATACACGATTGCAGAGAGTTTTGGATAGTAAGAAATTGTTTGAGCCAAATCCTACTTGATTAGGTCAATCAGTAAATTGTGATATGGTTATATACTTTTTAATATTATTTTGATCTATATTTGTAATTTCAATATTTTATCAAGAACACATATTTATTGTTAGTCTTATTTTCAAGATAGGTATTTTTATATTCAATATAAAAAATATATTTTCACATAATAAATATAAAAACAACATTAACGATGAAAGATATTTAAAAGTTAGTGAAAATGTTTTATACTACATGATTAGAAGCAAATCACAACACTCCACAGAAAGTTTTAAGCGAGAATTTAAATTCAGCCAATAGAAGAACATTGTTTAAGGAGTAATGGAGAAATGAAAAAGGATTATGAAGGATTCGTGAAATTCATCATTACAATGTATGAAAATACTGCACAAAATTTTTAGGGATAAATAATTTCTTAAGACCTGTTGCCATAAAAATTCTCTGATTCTATATATTATATATATATATATCAACAATTTTGGATGAGTATTATTAAAAAAACAATAGTTAATATCCATTGTGATTATTGATATAGACAACAAATTATACTTTCTGTTCTCTTATTGGTTTTACATTATAATCTCATAATTTTTATTTCAGGCCAAATATGATGTACTAATTCAAAATAGTTTTGGTTAGGTATATTAAACCCTTCATTGCTCAAGTAAACCATAAACCTGAAATTGATGATTACCACTTATCTTATATATTAACAGTTATTGTTAGAATAAAAGCTGTTTGATGCTATCAATGAAACATTCGTAGGCAATCTTTATATCAGAAATTCCCACTGCCATTTTAAGGAAAAAGTAGCATTTCTTTCAAGGTATACTAAAAAAAGAGAGAAGTAATTTGTTTCTTGTTGTTTTCTTCACTGAACTAACATGAGCATTTTAAGTCTATTGAATTGCAAATATTGATCCTATTCATGAAATATTGTGTTCTGTTAACTTTATTAGTAAACATAACTCTTCAAAAAAGGTATTCTGATAAGTCCCATTGAATCTTCAAGATTTTTAGATGCATCAACATTATAAGAATGACTAAGAAAAGTTGTTTAAAATAATACTTATTTTTGTCAAGAAAGAAAAAACTGTAACTTAAACAAAATTCTAGTATAATATTTATAGTTCATTAATTGCAGTCAATTTTATGTATTGGTCTTTTAAAGCAATCTTTTCATTATTTTTTTTTTTTTGGTAGCATTCTGTTTGCTGACATTTGTGGATTTACGAGTCTTTCAGACCAATGTACTGCACAAGAACTAGTCCGTCTTCTCAATGAACTTTTTGCAAGGTAACTGATGATGAATTCATGATTCTTACCTAGAGAACTGAATTCATTAGTTGTTTTTGAGATTTATTGATTTATCTGATATTTTATGGACATCACAATATTTTATACTAAATTATGTATAACTTTTAACTTATTGATGCAGAATCTATTCAGCATGCTACATTTCTGTCACTACACTCACACCAGTTGAACTGGCAAGGAAGGAGTAGCCGGCTCAGCTTGGTGGGGTGGTGACCACCAAGTGAGCTTTTTCTACCAGTAAGCTTTTTGTCTTCGATGACTTTTAAAAAAAAAATAAATAGACTAGAACTGACATGTACAAGTACATATAATGAGTAAATCTTTATTTTCAATAATAATAAACAAATAAATTAAATAATGATTGTTTGCTAAATATATTTATCTAACAAATCATTCTTCATTTTCAAAACAAATTTTAATTTAGATGTATTATGAACAATATAATTTTTATATACTTTCAATAAAGGCCCTTTATGACTATAATATCAATTACAGCTCTATATCTATTTATGACCTCCTCTTTGTGCTGTATTTAACATTTAGATATTGTTGAGCACAAAAACTTGGTGTTGTTACAATTTAGCTCAGGCGTGGCTAACAGTTGTTGCCTCCGGGCCAAATTGGAAAGAAAACTTTTTTCACAGGCCGAACAAAATATTAAAATTAAAAAATGTTAAATACAAAAATGATTAATTTAAGTAAACAAAATTTTACTAAGGAATTTGTTGTACTTTTATTTAGATTTATTAAAGAAAATTTTGTTCACAAGTATAAGTTGAGCTGAAGATTACTAAATATTTCTTGGCAAGTTTTTCTAAATTTCCATACTTTCCATTATTCAATTGCTTATAAAAAAACTAATATTGAAAAATTTTTTTGCAGGCTGCGTAAATTCATTATGCGGGCCGGATTGGTCTGCGGGCCATATGTTGGCCATGCCTGATTTAGCTAATAATATTTTTGGATCTGTAGTTTAGATACAATCTTCTTAAAAGAAAACTTATAACTATACATTTGTTTTCTCCACTTAGTCAGTAATATTATGAAATTCAATTTTCCAGCAAAAATTAAAAAAAAGTACTCTGATATTAAATATCTGTAACTGATAACAAAATTGTTATCAACAGTATCATCCGCTTAATATGATCTTAAAAGTTAATTTCTTATATTACGAATCCTGATATCACTAAATTTAAAAAAATTACACTAAATTTATTTATGCTAATCTTGTTCTATATGGGTCAGATTGTAACAAGCCTTGGCTCCAAATTAATATCATCTTCCCATTAAAAAAAAAAATTTCTAATTTGTATTTTTAATTGTCAGTCTCATGAGGTAAGGGTCTGTGATTCTGAGGGTTACAGGATGTTTTAAATAGTTAATTTTAAATAACTTGAGTAGAATTTAAACTTATAACCCTGGGGTAGTAAACTGCTGAGATAATTAATCCCAAGTTGCATTTGCGCGCTAAAAGTAATTGAAAATAAATTTTTTTTAAAAATGCATATCTTGTTTTTAATGACAATTGATTTGTATATATATGTAACCATAAATAATCAGTATTTCATATATAGATGTATACGTTTTTTTTTTCATATTTTGTGTAAGATACTGTATTTTCCATTTTTAGCATCTAAACAATAGTCCAGCTTTTGTCAGATATGAAATAAATTAGGTGTGACTGATTCAACTTTCTCTGCGGTTTTTGCTTTCAATTCTTTAATATCATTTATATGAAAATTATACCTTATTTGTTTTATGTAAGGTCAGAAGTTAAAAACATAAGTTAAAGCATGAGTTCCAATGGTTATAGTGTCCCAAACCTATCTCTTTCTACTCAGAGCTTTAGAAATGTCATACTAACAAATTTATAAAAACGTATTACCAGAATATAGAGGAGTGTTATCTTTTTGAAATATAACATTTTTACTGATTTTTGGGTTCTACATATGGTCGCAAGACTTCTAGGTCGTTATGTGGTCACAGAAAGTTCCGGAGAGAAAAGTGTATATATTACCCCAGAATGTGTGAAGACATTGCATGTTCAATTTGGGTATGTCATATTCATGTTCAAAATACAAGTCGTTTATTAACCCGCGTTCTGAAGTTGAATCAGTAAACAAGGCCAAAGGTGTAGGCCTCAATAGTAAACACTATTTCATTTAAAATTTTTTTATCATTGTCTGTCCCACTGAGACTACAGCAAAAGTATGTATTTTGGTATTGTGACCTGGACAGAGTGTATCTAGAGAATGGATTATTGTATCCTGTAAAACATAGACTTTTTCAAAACTTTGTGATTTCTTAAGGATTTGTTCTTGAGGATAGATCCATATAAATTTTTTTGAACTCCTTATGTAGCTCTTCCACACAGCATCAACTGATTAAGCACTAATAGCTGACTTGCCAGAACAATTTGCATTTAGTGAGGAATACCATTTACATATTATTTTGAATTGAAATAAGTTGCTTTTATTTACATATATTTAAGCAAATTTTACTTCAAAAATTGTTAAATGATTTTGTTATTCTTTTATTTAGGTTTGATAGATTAGCTCAAGAACATTGTTGTCTACGAATCAAATTATTAGGAGATTGTTATTATTGTGTATCCGGTTTACCAGAACCACGTCCAGATCATGCACATTGCTGTGTTGAGATGGGACTTGATATGATAGATGCTATAGCGTGAGTTAATTATTTATTTATATAGATCAAAACCTGTATAGCTATTATTTTAAGTTATTTACATACGTAATTAGTAAAAACATCTCATCAAAATACTCCTATAGTCATGTGACATTTCAGTATAAGTTAATGTCTGAAGGGTGTTCAAGGATGCTTGTGAGATCACTAAGAATGATCCCAAAAAATAAGAAGAAAATTTTTAATTTAATCAGTTTAAAATGTTTATTTTTATATAAAAGTACCATATTACTAGATATGTAATGTACATTTTATATTAAATTACTGTTGCAGAGGTTTGTTTTCAGATATGTCTTTCTTCACTACCTTATTTTTTTAAGTCTGGGAACAATCTAGAAATAATTTTTTTGACTTGCTGATTTTACGATTGGAATATTCTGGATTTATTATCTACCACTGTTCATAAATTAAATGGTATTGAAATATTTTCAATAATGGAAAAAACAGAAGGTTCATAAGGTAGAGTAGTATTCTTATTGCTGTAATAAGTTAATTGAGATTATATTTGCTCCTGCTCTAGCAAGAATTATCACTTTGTCTTTTCAGATAGGTATTTAATAATTATAATTGATTTTATTCTTCTTATTCCAGGTTAGTGCGAGAAGTAATGGGTGTGAATGTTAACATGAGGGTTGGTATTCATACTGGAAGAGTCCATTGTGGTGTCCTTGGCCTGAGAAAATGGCAGTTTGATGTATGGTCCAATGATGTTACTCTAGCTAATTATATGGAAAGTGGCGGAATACCTGGGTACAGTTTTCAAAAATTTCTATTTATTATATTAGCTTAAATTATACTTATAAATCTATAATTTGATTATATTTTTAAAGCAGTATCAATTCAGTAATTGTTATGTTAATGAGTTTCGTTGTCAGTTAAAA
Organism: Lycorma delicatula; assembly: GCF_047948215.1. NCBI lineage: Eukaryota > Metazoa > Arthropoda > Insecta > Hemiptera > Fulgoridae > Lycorma > Lycorma delicatula. The sequence goes on along the minus strand of NC_134456.1, from coordinate 91,214,501 downwards.
TGGCTAAAAATAAATTATTATTAATGTTTGGTTTGTAAAATTAATTTTCTAGTTGTTAGAATTTTCTGGTATGGTAATCCCTTATTGTTAGTTTTGTCCAGTTGTTTTCATAAATTTAAAAAAGCACATAATATCCTAAAAATTGTTTTTTATGAACAATATCGTATCTGAAAGAAAGTTGAACAGTGTCCAACTGTTGCATGTGAATGTGCTAAAATGTACTAATTGAAACATTTCTTTCTGACTTAAAATACTTATATTTATTAGTAATGTTCTTATTGAGTTCTCAGATCTGAAAGATATTTTGAGAAGTAATTAAATTACATTATGTTATAATTTTTTGGTAAAAAGTATATATATTTTTTTTTATTTCTACACTTTATAAGTGATATTTGTTTTTTGTTTAGACGAGTTCATATCACCAAAGAAACCCTTAAGTGTTTAGATGGAGCATATGAAGTGGAACCTGGAAGAGGTGGTGAAAGAAATTCATATTTAAGGGACCATAACATTGAAACATACTTAATTGTACCTGGAAATAGTGTAAGTTACATAATTAAAGATATTGTTCAGATTAAATATGATAGATTCAATAAAAGGTGTTTAGTAAGATAATACCTTTCTAACCTACCAGTTGGTCAGTAAATAGAGATTTGTTCTGTTATGAGAGATATTCTTGATACAATGCAGGTAAGATTCAAACCCAAGCAAAGATACTTTAATAGAATTAGAAACATCCTGATCTGAATTCTTTGTTCCCAGTGTACCTTGGTTCAGTTAATAGTTCTGTTTTTTATTGTACAAGACCAATCAATATGTATATAGTCTAAACTGAACTAGGAAGCCTGAGCCTCTTCTTGGATGGCTGTTTACTATCTGCAGGGAAAGTAATCTTTTACAGCTATCATATAAGATATCAGCTATCATATAAGATAAAGATAATTATCACCAAGTAATTCTGGACAGGGTTGGTAGTCACTATCTACAAGGACATGAAGTAATCCTTTAGGCAGTTTGTTTATCTTGTTACTACATAGCTCCTCTACAGGTTAATCTATTTTTTTTTTATATCTACGCTTTTCTGTCATTAATAGTGATCCTTATTTCCTCAGAATATTCTGTGAGTTTTGGTTAGACAAACATCCATTGAATTCTTACTTAAGGATTTGAGGACCTGCAAAGTTACTATGTCCCTGGTGTTTGTGATTTGGTAATGATTATGCTTATGTGCCCGTTAATTACCTCTTCTAATCAGTAGCAGTAAAAATGTTAAAATTGGAGCCAAGATGATCATTAGCATCATCTGGATATCCTTATTCAAACATACTTAATCAACAATATTAGTCATCAAACATTTTATGGCATTTATAAACACCGCCCTTAAAAACAAATAAATTTTTAAAACTAAGGGAAAACTATTCTCAAGTGAAGAAATTATTTGAAAACACTTTATGCAAGATATTTGTTAGTGCATAGTTGTTATTTTATATTTTAAGATGAAATGTGTTCAGAAAGCAGATAAAAAATTATTATTATTATACTACACTAACACTTTAATATATTTATATCCAATAATCATTTTTAATAATAACAGTCAATTGACATCCTCTATGATCTTTATGCCTTTGTTCATCCACAACGTTAGGATTACAGGCCTTTTCACTGGATCTATTCCATTATATTTAAGTTCACAATATGCAAAAAGGTCAGCAACTGGGTTGACAGTTACGACCACATCCTCTGCAATACACTCTTTCGATTGCCCTTGGGAGCAATACTTTGAATTTCACAGGGTGTGGCAAGCCAGTGTAAACTGGTGTACAGGATATCAGCCCATGCACTGTGAGACTTCTTGCTCCTATAACAAGAAAAATGGTCTTGAATGTATCAGTTAAAGGGTCTGCAACTGGTGCTGGAATACTGCAGACTCCATCTGAGACTGGGAACAACTACTCCTTGGCTCAGATGTATGGTAAGCAGCAAGTTGGACCACTATGGGTGATGTTCCATAGGTGAAGTTGGGTAATGTTGTGTCTGATATTCAGGTGTCTGTCCCTACAATTTGTGATAGAAAGCAGTTTAAATAGGCAGTGGAAATGAGTGCCTTCCATTACTGCTCCTACTTACAAATTACTCACTTAAGAACAGGATAATACCCCATTATGAGTGGGTATAGTATATATAAGTATCGTAGTATAGAGCTGCATTGCAGAGCAGTCAGAAGCTTTCCTAAACTCTGAGGTAAAACTGTCTAGAACGTCTTGGACCAATGCAGATTCCATTTCACATTTCATAGAATGCTTAAGAGGTGACAGTAGCAGTTAGAATGGAAGTAGTGCAGGAATTTGGGTTGACCTCCAGTCAACATTCGGATAAGAGTATTGCAGAGGAAGTGGTCACAACTATCAACCTAGTGCTGACCTACTTGAGGAGTGTGAGCTTAAATATGGTGGTCACTGATAGAACTATTTATTACGTATATATTTCAGCCAGACTTGGTCTACCAGGTCTAGTATGAATTTAAACCTTCTAATGTTACAATTTAATCTTTAGAATTAGTATAACATGAAAAAATTATTCAGGAGGGATGAAAAGTATGCCTGCTGCCCATAAGCGGAATTGGGGGGGGGGAAATACAATGCCTCACTGTAAATCCTTATACAGGACATACGTACATGCAGTAACCAACATGATTAATACATACTGCAGCCAACATGATCAAAATTAAAATTCAAATAAGTATTTTTATTATAAGCTAAATGAAGTGTCTTCAAACAAGGATCAAAAGAGCTTCCTCTTTTGATCCTTGAAAACACCAAATCTTTAAACTTCTCTTTCAAATTTCTTTGCCCCTTTGATAAAAGAATATTTTTATCTACAAATCAATATGCAGGTTATATTGTCAAATCAAATTGAAATTCATCTGTAAAAAAAAGTGTGTTTGGTTATTTGTTGTTGAATCCTTCACATGATTCTTTTAATATTTCCAGCTCTTTCTTCCAGTTTCATCTTAATTATTTCAAAGGAAATCCTACAATATGTTTGCATATAATTTTGTATTAACTATCAGTACAATATTTTTTCAGCTTTTTAGAAATATCCATTTATTAAAAATGAGTGGGATCAAAATGTAATTGTAATAATATATAAGAATATATTTAATTTCCGATAGGAGAATTAGAGAATTTATTCTTATTCTTTTCACTGTTTTGAATTGCATACTGAATAATCTAACATTTACTCTAAATTCCTGCTTCATTTTCCCACTTCCTACTCCTTTTCTTTTTTTCCAAGTGACTTCCTTCTATTTAGTGTCTGTTGATTTTATTTGTCCCAAAGTTATTCATGTGAATAACCCACTTTATTATGATTTTATGTGTTTCTTCTTCAACCTCCATTATTATTTTCTTACTGTATGTGACATCACATCCTCTGATTGAAAAACACATGGTGTTATTTTCAGAATAGAATTCTAGTTTTATTCCATTTAGTTGCCACAATGTACAGGAACTATGAAATCCGCCCTTAAAATAGCTTCATCCTTTTAGAGGTAGTTTTTTCCTGCATGAAAAAAATCTGATGTGGATACCACATGACTTCCTTGTACGCCTATTAAATTATATATGAACATTTTTTGCTGTACATCATTTAAACTTATTTCATTTGAAAGTGAGATACAATCCTCCGATTCTTTAATAAAGTGGACAGTTACACAACTGCTGAAATTTTAGTTTTATTAACATCAGATACTTATACAATTAATAATAATAAATCAAAACACACATATAATATAATTAAATCTATTTTTCAGTCACTCTATAGTTAACTTTAATGTAGATAAAATTAAACAGAAATTGCAGAATAATTAAATAAAATTAAACAGAAATTAAACTAGAAAATCGAATAATAATATGATTCTAAATAATAATCTTCAATTAATATTAAATAATCAGATGTTTCACCAAATCTGTTACATATACACATAAGTAATAATGCCTATTAAATTAAAAGTAAATAAAATTTTATTTTACTAATAACTTATGATTTTTTCATTTTTTTATTGTTATTTTTGAATAATTATTTATTGTAAAAATTTGTTTACAATCACGAGTTAATAATTATTAATAAATTGATATTTAAATTTAAAAAAAAAGTTAAAAAAAAAGGATGTGAAGTTTGATTTGAACCAATGTGCCTTCCCCTTGTAAGATCCAAATATTTCATTAATTAAAATTATATTTGTCTATAACTCTGGAACCAATGAAAATAAGTACCATTTATGATATATCATTGAAAAGCTCTCAATGAGGGCTTATTACTGCAGTTAAGAAAAAGTCTAACAAATTTTTGGGGATTTGGCTTTTATGGACTTTTTGGTTCAGTTGATTGCAATCAAAAGTGGGGGGGGTGCACAAATAGATGTTACAGCAATCCTAAATCCAAATTTCAACATCCTATGGCTAATCGTTTTTGAGTTATGTGAGATACATAACCTCGCATAACTCAATACGCATGTATGTACATGAGTACATACAGACACCATGCCGAACCTAGTCAAAATGGGCATTTCCGTTGAAATCTGAAGTTTTTCGCGATCACAATACTTCCTTTACTTCATATAAGGAAGTAAAAAACAAGGATGGTCCATAGAATGTCAGTTATTATGTGCTGAATTTTAACTTTATTGTACCTTTTTGCATTTGCCACAAATCAGTTTACACTTCTTTTACCTCTAGGGTTGACTGAGAAAAAATCCTTATCGGTTGCTAATTATCTTTAGAGATTATCTATACCAGGATTCAAGTTTGTAACTCTTCCAATCTTGGTATTATATGTCAATCCATTTTTAAATCAACTCTTTAGGGGTTGTTAAGCAAAATTAATTGCTTATTTTTCCTTAGTACCCCTTTGGAATAAATAAATATGTCAAACCTTAGCATTACTCGTGAAGGGCAAAATTAATGAGTTGTTTAAGATGCCTTTCTCATGTAAATATATAAGTCAGCTTGTACCTCTTTTCAATAAACATAATAAACCTCAACACTGTTTAGACAAGGGAAAAATTTAATGATTTAGCAAAGATGTCTTTCACATGTAAATACATAGATGTGTACCCTTTTCCACCCCTCTTAGCAAAGGGTGGAAGAGATTCCTTCATAACAATAATATACTATCTAAGAAATCTGCCAAGTTTCAAGTCTCACCTCAGCATTATTTTTTGATTTCTGATCAGTTTACCCTTAGGCGTTGTTGATCAAAATAATTTTTTTGAGAATAACAGTACCAAATTTCAGTTTTTTAACTAATAGAATAAAAAAGAAAAATGAATGATGAGAGAGTCAGTGATAGCTTCTTGCTTAAATACAGTATATGTGCAGATAAAGTTATTTTTTTTTTTAGAGAGAGCATGATACATACTCTAAATTAGTAACTATTTATTCTTTATTTTCTGTTTAGCCTCCGGAACCACCGTAAGGTATTACTTCAGAGGATAAATGAGAATGATATGTATGAATGTAAATGAAGTGTAGTCTTGTACAGTCACAGGTCAACCATTCCTGAGATGTGTGGTTAATTGAAACCCAGTTACTAAAGAACACCGGTATCCACAACCTAGTATCCAAATCCATATAAAAGTAGTTACTTTTATACGGATTTAGTCAAGGCAGTTACCTTTACTAGGATTTGAACCTTAGAACTCTCGACTTCGAAAACTATCTACTCTAAACTTTCAGCTTTTATTGTATGAATTATTATTGTTTTATTTATGTTGATGTTTGTTTGCAGACTACAAGTAGTGTAAAAAAACCGCAGCCAGGATTCATGAATGGAAGTGTTGCCAAAGAATTAAGAGTAATGGGTCACACACCCCAAGCTAACAAAACTCACAAGTAAGTGCCTCTAATTTATTCAATGAAAAATTGTAAATGAACTAGAGTGGTTACTTTCATAGGTGGCTGATGTCTAGCACCTTATTTAACATAAATGCACTTGAAAATGAAAATCAGTATTATAATCTAAAAAAAAAATAAATAAATAAATCCTTAGTTACAAAAATCAAACTTTTATCATCTTTCCTTAATATGCATTTTATTTATTTTAGTATACCTGTATATTAAAACCATGTCTTATGGTTTAGTAATATAATGAACTGTCGATGATTTATGTCTATGATATTTTTAATTATAGATTAAAATTTGGTGAAAGTGTTGAAGTAAAAGATCCAGAAGATGAAGTAAATGATTATTTAATGAAGGCAATTGACGCTCGTAGTATTGATCACCTTCGATCTGAACACTGCCATAGGTTTATGTTGAGATTTCGTGATCCAAAAGTTGAAGAAAAGGTAAATTTCCATTGCTTACTTAATAAAAAATAAAATGTTCTATTATATCTTACAGTATTGTACTACTTGAGGCACAATGTTCATTGTTCAACATTACAAAACATGATAACACTTTTAAAATTATAAATTACTCACTTTTAAATTAGTGGAAATATTTTTCTAAAGCCCTTTTTGATCTTATTAATGATTGCAAGTTTTATACATAATAAATAAAAACCAGTATCTTATCATGCAACAATATGGAACTTACAGACATACTAAATATGACAAAAATAACTTATTAAACAAATAAAGCATAGGTGTCAAATATATTATTTAATTATATAGTTAAGATATTTGTTATTTTTTAAGATTGAGCTTTTAACAATAGTTTTACTGGAAATTCCTCTGAAAAAAGTGCTCCAAAGAACATTGGAAGAGTTATTTCAGTAACTTGAAAGTGAGTTGTTCATATAATTTAAATAATTTTAAAGATTTAAAATTTCAATTTTATACAGATAAATGAACCAAATTGTTTAATAAAGCGTTTTTCAAGAACTTATTTCAAAGTGTTTTTACTTTTCTTTACAAACTACCTTCAGTGACTGGTGTGGCTGAATTCACAATAACAGCTGATATTACTCAGGTGAATTTATGGGTTGGCGAGTCCTTTTAATTGGGCAGACATTTAGAAATAATGTGGTCAAAAATAGTGTTTGTTTGTAGGTGTGTGTGTGTGTGTGTGTGTGTGTGTGTGTGTGTGTGTGTGTGTGTGTGTGTGTGTGCGCGTGTGTATACTAATTTCTGTATGAGCATAACTGTTGCAGATTCTTATTAAGATTGGTTTGTTTATTTTAGTACACAAAAGAACGAGATAGAATGCTGTCAACATACTTCATATGTTCATTGTTCCTTTATGCAACAGTAACAGCTGTTCAGCTTTTGATTTTACCACAGTAAGTTTATACTATTGCTAAGTTTTCTTGTTTCTTGCTAGCTGAAGTAATTTACTCAATTTTTTTTTTTTTTTTTTTAATAGCTTAAATTCATATTAACAATAATTTATAGTTTTTAGTTTTTCATTTGGATATCCATTGATAAAGTAAGATTTTTTTATTAAAAATCCACATAGAGGAAGTCTTAGTAGCAAAGGTGGAAAGAGCAATTCAGAAATTTCTCATGGAATGCAATTCTACTTATGCCAATGACGTAATATTGAAAGTTAATTTTGAATATAAGCTGCAAGTCATGATACAAAAGGAGTATGAGAAATGTGTCTGAGGGAATCGGTTTAGATTGAGTGTGAGAAGAACAAAGTAGTGTGGTTTCTAGGAAAGAAGTAGGAAAACTTGAGATAAAAAATCAGGGAAGGTTACTGAAATGAATCAAAATGTATGAATGTTAGGAACACTCATAAATGATAATGAAATTTAGTTGAAGACACTTTACTGTACGCTCAACAGAGTTTAAAAAGGAAAAAATTCATTTTGTGCCAAAGAAATATATTTAGGAAAGGAACTGAATACTTAAAAATGAAAAGAAAGAATATGCAGCATTATAGAAAACAACAAAATAGTATAATTTTGTAAAACTGTACTCTGCAAGTGTGAAATCAAAATAGTGAAGCTTGAGTATATCAGGAAGTAAATGGTAGAAATGAATTATTCCAGGAATACTGACAAAAGTAAAAGGGACCATCCAAGAGAATATTGCATCAGCTACATTAAGGAGAACCGAAGCAGGAATTTTGATAAATGTCTTAATGGAGTATATGGAAAGAGAGTGAAAGGATATGAGAATTGGGTATATGGGTATAGAAGTTCGAGAACTAAAGGTGAAAGCTCAGGTAGATTGTTAGAAAAAAGAAACATGGATGGTTTGGTCAGTTAGTAAGTCTGGTGGACAAAAGAATGCCAATATAAATAATGGAAGCTACACCAGATGAAAATAAAACAAAAGAGAAATCAAGGATGGACTTTGAAAAAGGATGGACCTTTATGGAAATGTTAAAAAAGAAAAGAGAGAGTTTTATTCTTTGTTCTATCCATAGTGTATGGAAAGAAAAAATATAAAACTTGGAAACATACTCTGGTAATGCAAGGCACATAAAGAGTTACAACAAAAAAGACATATGAGAAATGCTAGAATATAATAAATAAAAGGCTGGCCATTAGATATTCAAATACTGAATACACAACATACCATTTAAAACTAGTAAAATATCCGAACAAAGGTAGGTTTAAATAACTAAAAAAACTACCTTGAGCTGTAATTCCTTTTTATTGAGAAAAAAGTTTGTATTTAGTAGTAATTATCTATATAATAAAATATTATTATATTTTATAGAAACTATAAGTGAATTTTTCAGGTAAGTTTCCTCTTTTCACTTTACATTCAGTTATTTTTGATTTAACCCATATTTATTTGCTACTAATTAATTTAAATAACATTTTCTTACTTTTAAATTAAATAATTATAAGATAAATTAGGTGAATTTTACATTATTTTTATCTATTAATTTTTTTAATATATGTTAATTTTTTTTCATTTTTAATGTTTCAGTTCCCTGTTGATGTACATTATCTTCCTTTTTGGATGGACAATAATGATTTCTGTAAACATTCTTGTATTATCTGAAAGCAGTAAGGTAATTAAAGTAGATTTTTGAATAAGATGAATAGTATTTAACCGTTAATAATTGATAAAGAGTAATAAATCCATTTAAAATAGCAAACAATTTTTATTTTATGTATTGATTGTTATAGTTCAAACAATAACGGGAGCATTAGGGTTAATTACAAACATGAATGGATTGGCACTTTGGGATATTGTAAATGAAGATGTGTAGGGAAAATGTACAGTCCAACAGCTTCAGCATATCCACTTCTTTTGTCAATAATGTCATGTTAGAGCAAGAAGCTCCATTGTTGGTTGCACAATATATTTTCATAAGGTTTCTCACAAATGAGAAACCATAATTTTTGGAGGGTCTTAAAATGATGGTTTCAATATTTTGTTTAGACTGTTTGTGCAGTTTGGGGATATGGTATCATGTACTAAAGTGTACAATTGGGCCAGTAAATTTAAAGGATGTGAAGCTGTGGAAATGAGTCACAATAGGCCAAGTGTGACGAATAACAACATTTGATTGATCTGTGATCTCACTGAAGATGATCAAAACATTACAGTTAATGAAATTGCTTCAGAAAGGATATCAGTCATGTAAATCCCCATTCTGTCATCTTGAGTTCCACAAAATCTGTTAAGTGGAGTCCCATACTCTTGACCCAAAATCAGAAACAGGCTTGATAGAAAATTTTCCAAAGCTTCTGAATCATTTTTGACTAGTGAAAAATAATTTTCAAAATGAAATAGCCACATGTGATGAGAAATGGGTCCAATACTACCCTCTCAAGTCAAAATTGTATATAGTGAAGTAGGAGTGGAGAGCCTTGTTTTTTAGAGGTAAAATCGCATCTATTTGCTGATAAAAGTTCTCACAACCAACTTTTGGAACTGGAAAGGACTATTGCTCATCGATTATCTCCATAAATATCATAATGTAAATGCTGCACACTACAGTCAGCTCTTAGACTAAGTGAAAGTTGCCTAATGGAACAAAAGGTGTCGTTAAACAATCAGTGATGTGATTCTTCTTCATAACAACGTCAGACCTCTTAGCACTCAAAATAAATTGCACAAAATTTACTGAGAACAGTTCAGATTTATTCCCTTTTGGTTTCCTTCCCATATGTATTTACTTCAACAAGCCACATATCAATCTCATTTTCAATTGCATTATCAACATGAGTAATAATTACCAATTTACGAATGAACAAACTTTACAAACAAGATATTAAATATCTTTGGGGCATTGAAGAAGGCACTGGAAGGACATCAATTCCAGAGCAACAACAAAGCGGAGGAACTCCTGCACAATTCATATCTCAAATTTCTAATGAAGGGATTTACAAGTTCTCACATATTGTAAAAAATGCATAGAAATTCAGGGAAAATACCTAGAAAATCAACAAATATGTTTTGTATTTTTATTCTATATTAATAAATGATAAAAAGAAAAGTCTGGCTTATATTTGACTGACAATATATATTTAACGTTTATACTAATAATTACATTTTTATGATATAATTTCATACAATCATCCAACAGTATGACATGTTCAAAGAAAGAATATGTGTGATAAAAAAGGTTAGAAATATGAATATAAAGCCAGTATGATAACTTTTTTGACAAGTGACAGGAGAATGGGCCTAAAACTATTAACTAACAGCATTTTATGGTACAGGTTCACAATGATAGATATATCTTGTCATCTTGAAATCAAGAGGGGTCCGGCAGAGTAGTTTTGTAGTTAAACAAGATGAAGAACTTTGAAGAATAAAACATCTTCCTTTTAAGAAAAATGTTTCTTCCTAAAGTCTACCCCAGCCATGTCCAACCCAAAATCATTACCTGGCCAATAAAATACTATGAATGTGAAGTGAGCTACACACCACATAGACAAGAGGTATAAAAGGCTTAAATTGTTTAACTTATAATTTTATTATACAGTTTTCAGTAAAATAAAACAATATCTTTCAAAAAAAAGTTTTTATTTTTTAATATAATATTTTTTCTATAATTGTGTTTTTTATAAAATTCCCCCTATCTAACTAAATTATATTTTGTTTCTAATGTATTTTTTTTTTTTATTTTAACTTAAAACGTATGTATTTTATTTTTAATTCATATTATTTTAAAATTAAAAATCTTTTAGTGTGTGTCTTTAGAATCATAAGTTAAAAAACTTATTATAAAGAGCCACCTGTAAATGTTGTAAATAGTTTAATATAAAAAGCGGACATGAAAACTGTATTGTGCTGTAGCAACCATAGCTAATAATACACATATATGTTCAATTACTTGTATAAAATATATTAAAATTTGCCGTGGGTTGGACATAGTTGCTCTATTCAGTTATTAATATACAAAAGTAATATTAATATGTAAAATCCTCTCAAAAAAAAAATAAAATAAAATAACAAGTGTGCCATAAAACAGAATGTTTTTTGTAATGTTTTTTTCATTAAAAATGTACTTTATAGATAGCGAGATAAAATGTTCCATAGACTGATTTTTTATGATTTCGAAAGTAGCAAAAATTCTATTTAATATACTTTGAAGAAATAAATGTTATTTTGCAATATCAAAAAGAATCATTTATTATTTAAAATCCTTAATGTAAAATTTTAATCACTGAATCACAATAATTGATTATTTTTATTTCAGAGGCCCTCTCCAGATTGTTTACGAAGCTTATCAGGAAGATTTCATAATAATAGAACTATTACACAACTGTTAGCTGGAACTGTAGTTGTTGTCACATTCACTGTAGCCATTGTTCCTATTGTAAGTATTACTTTTCCCTTTGATGAGTTATAAAATTCTTCATTTTCTGTTTATTTTATTGTCACTAAAATGCCCATGTAACCAACAAATTTTACATTCTCATTTTTCCCAGAGGATTTTTATTTCACATTGTATTAATCATATACAGTCCAATCACACAATGTAAACACATGCATACAGACATATGCATAAAAAGAACACACATACAATATTTAATTCAAGTCATACTATCATATTTTTAATACAATGCATTAATAAGGTCTCACAACTTAAAACAGATGCTGATTCTACACTTGTAAGTTTCTTATTATGGGATTCTTAGAGAGGCAGATATTTTGCTGAGATTTTACCAGACAGATCAAAACACAGAGATTATGTGACGTGTCCCTACATGTATTTCAGTGGTTTTGTAGCAGTAAAACAAACATGTCTTCACACACCTAACAGATATTTAGAGAGCCACATTATTTGAATCCTCGACCTTTTCTGAATGCCAAAATGTTTTTGTGGCTAATTCTCCCAATCATGCAGTTCCAAATAAATTGACTATTTTTCAAGAAATGAAAGAATGTTCTCAAAAAGTTGGATTTGGTGTATGTTTTGCAATGAAGTGTGGTCAGATCCAATTTTTTCCATAGAAACATTAACTGCAGAAGTGGTTGTTCAGGAATTATTAAAAATGTTCTAGCCTTGTTTGAAACTGAAAAACAAAAGTGCTGGTTGCACCAGGGTGGTATTACATGCCATTCTGCCAATTCGACTATGGAGTTGTTACATAAACTTTTCAAGTCCTGCGAGCTATGGCCTTCATGGTTTCCAGTTTTCTTACCACCAGTTTTTTATTTATGATATCACCTAAAAGGTATTGTTTTCAAAAATAACCAGCACACTTAGAATGAATCGAACACAGCATCTATAATATCAGTCCAGCAACTCTAAGATAATTGCACTGAACATAGACAAATGAAATCATGCCTGCATCAATGCTCAAGCTACATATTTTAAACATATATTGAGACATGGAAAATTGAAAAAATTAAAAATGTAGGCTGCTTTGTTTACTGTGTCATGTAATATAATTAAATTACTCTTGACACTAAACAAATATACGTCTTTTTTCATGTGTATGGGTTGTGTGATTTTATGAACACCCAGAATAAGCAAGGTCTCTGCTACTTATTCTGGACAGATTCTCAAAGTAAGAGTATCATAAAAACTTTTTTTTTTTATTGTTCCTCAAACTGTTTGAATAGCTAGCTATTCATCTGAATTTTTTATATCTTCATTTCCAAAACTATTTCTGTTAAGGTGGAAGAAGTAATATTGCCTTCTGATACAGATTCTTTTAGAAAGCTGCATAACATTGACTTACTGTTGGTAATCCTTCCCAAATTCCAGTGTATAGAAAATCCTGCATACTATATTCCAGATATATACCATTCTATGTATGATATTTTTGTGATTTGAACACTTGTTCGCCTCTTGCTATTCCTGGAGAATGTATATCCTAGTTCTCTGCAGCAGATATTCGCACTCCTGTCTATATATTTAATTTATAAAAAGTGAAATATAAGCTTCATGTAGGTTAAATCATAAAATATCTTGTAGGTTGCATAATGAATCATAAAATATCTACATCTGTTGAAAAAAATGATTTAATAATTAGAATAGTACGTTTTTTAATATTTACCTGATTATAGAAGGAATAAATGTATTTATTGGTAGATTTCATGGTCCTGTTACTCAAGAATAGCTGATTTTCAGGAAACAGGTATCAAACAATTTGTCTTACATGCACCAGTGACAACTAGTGATTTGTTCTTGACATTTTGGAATTGGTATAACTATTCTGAGAAATAACAAGCACCTCAGACCATACTTACTTTGGAAAGTGACAATTGAAGTGGTTTCCATTACCTTCTTCACAGGGTTAAAAATATTGTTGCACATTGATATAACAAGCATGTAAAAATCCTAATATTAATTTGAATTATACAATTAGATTAGAAAATATTCTCTTTTCTGTTTACATATGCATAAGTAGAATAAATATAATGAGTGGTACACCTATACACCTACAGAGGTAACATGTAATATTACACCTATGAACCTAATATTCACATTTTTTTATAAGCCATGTTAGAATAATTATGAAAATAGTTACACTATCTGATTTTTTTTAAAAACTTTGACAGTTTGATAGACCTTCTAACTGTATTAGTGATAATTATCTTCCATAATTATATTTCAGATTTAAAATGGGTTCAGAATTGTATGTTTTGGGTTTAATATTTTGTATTCTTTTTTCTTTTGCATTGTAGATGGAATCACATTGCTGGATATGTAGAAATGAAGCAAACTGGAAACCAGTAAATTCTTCTGAATTTGTAAATCCAATGAATAATTCTACAAATGGATTCAATGGCCAAAATGAAAATTGCCCTAGTGTACCACCATCCAGAATACCAGATGTAAGAAAATTTCTGTAAACATACAAAAATATATTGTGTTTCATAAAATGTAGCTGTTATCTTTAAATTTGTTAATAGTTTGGTGTTATTTTTACAGGAAGGTATAGTTAAACTGAAACAACTGGCCACTCATATACATAGGATTACAAAATATTTTTGAGTATTTTATTATGAAATCTTTAGTTTCCATCATTACTTATTTTCAACTAGGCACTGTGTGGATATAAACACGTATGGTGAACCAGGAAAGAATTTTTTTGATGCAGACATCAAGTAGAGAGCAAAAGGTGCCTTGAAGGTGTGATTAAGAAAATAGGAGAGGCCACTCCTCTTAATCATATCTTCATTATACTTTGAATCTTGTAGTCATGAATTTTTTTCAGTTGGATATTCTTTCAATTTTATAAACAAATGATAGTCCCCTGTGCAATGTCTGAAATTAGTAATTCATAAGAATATTTTTTCACTCATTTATAATTTCTTAATAGAAATAATTTTTTTTAAATTTTTTTCAACATTTACGACAGTTTTACAAATGAATTTCTTATATATAACCAAAAAGGAAATTTTTATGTGTTTAATCTCTGACAGATTATCTTTATTCTAAGTTGATTTTAATAATTATTTATATATAAATAATAGTCATTGCATTAATTGCGAATCAAAATTTAAATGAATTATTAAAAAGTTTTAATTTAAAGGAAAATATAAAAATTAGTATAATTATAAAAAAATAATGGAAAGAAATGTTGCTGAAATTTATTTATAAAAATCAATTCAAAAACATGCTTAGGAACAATAATCATGTATAAAAAATAATAGTCACTTTGTGTACCAAAGGTACCAAATTTTGGTATAAAACTAGATCACAAGTATGTCAATTAGATGTGTTGCAACTGTCTCATCTTTGAGGTAATTACTTGATTAAACAAAACTACTGTATTTGGCTCATCTGGTGAATCATTGGCAATATTGAATTAATAATAATATCACCTTATACCGTTACACTGTACTTTCCTGTACATTATTGGTTCATAAATGAAATGTCTTAACAATATTTAATAGAGCCCACATGGTTTTATTTCCTATAATTCTATTCAAAGGGTGTTATTTTGATGTCATTTTTCTATTATCAAAAAGTTCTAACTTTCATTGCAGGGTCATACCTATCATTTTTGACATAAGTTGTTAAACATATATTTTTGGTTTCAGAGACATAGTGATACCTAATTTCCAGATATAGAAAAAAATGGAACCAGAATTAAATTTTTTAGTCAGATTTTAATTTCTGTACGGATGTTTTTAAAGAGTGCTTTTCATTTGTGAAATACAAGACCATTTTTTCTTTTTCTTGTAATATTACTATGTTAATACAGAGTGTCACATTTAAAACAACCCATCAATCAGCCTTCTACAGTATTTGAATTGACTGCCCAACTTCCTTACATTTTACTGGAATGGACTCGTCCAACAAGTGAACATCATGCCGAAGCAGTAGATATAACAAGTAATCATAACATTCAGTGCATTATTAGAGAGAAGATGGTGTTTTCACAAGACAAGATGCTTTTATTCTTGAATAGTATTTTAGCATGCAATGGTTGCAGTGCAAGGATCCTTTTGCTATAAGTACTATGATAAACCAGCTCCTAACAAGACATCAGTTTTGAGGTTAGTGGGTAGATTTAGAGAGACAGGTTCTGTTAATAATAAAAAAACACAAAAAATCGATGACAGTACTGAATGCAAACACAGTGGCTGAAATCAAAGGCCAACTAACTGCCTCACCAAAAATATCAATTAGATGCTTGTCAGCTGAAATTAATTTACCAAAATCAACTGTCCATCAGGCGACAAAAAAATTAATTTACAACCATATCGAATTCAGAAAGTTCAATAACTTCTTGATCCAGACAAAAAAAAACAGCTAGTATATTGTCATTGGTTTTATAGGTTCATGTATGAGAGTATTCATGTTATGGACTGAATTTTTTTCACAGATAAGGTGTGGTTTCATCAGGATGACTACGTAAACAGCCATAACAGTAGGATTTGGATAGCTGAAAATCCCAGTGTGTATCATGAAAAACAATTGTGCCTGCAGAAGATGGGCTCTTTTCTTCAAGTACATCATTGCTGCAGAACTATATTAGAATATTTTATAGTAATTTTTGCACTCTTGGAAGAAGAAGATCGATACTGCTGGTTCCAACATGATGGTGCAACATCACACTTCGCATTCAACTTCTGATTTCATTAACAAATTCTTTGGTGATCATGTTATTGGTAACGGCTTTATGGCCAGCAAGATCTCCAGATCTGACTGCATCAAGTTTTTTCTTTGGGGTTACTTCAAAGAAAATGCCTATGACAATAAACCATGAACACTTCAACAACTGAAGGTCAGTATCAAACAAGCTGTTTTAAATATCAACTCAGAAACAGTTGCAAGAAACACAGTGAAAAGAAGGGAGCGTGTATTCATGAAGATGGCGGCTACTTCCAGCGTTTATTCTCGAATTTAAGGTATTGGAAAGTTTGGAAATAAAATATTTAATTTAATAACTTACAAATGCCTTTTTTATTTAAATATACCTACTGAGATAGATGGGTTGTATTTTATATGGGACACTATGTATAAGATACAGTGACAATTAATTTGTTTTTTGATTTTCATTATTTCTTTCTCTCAAAATGTTACGTTAGAAAGCAGAGTTTAACTATGTAGTTTGGCATAAAGTATTCATAATGCAAAATTTCCTTGACAGAAAAAAGATGTGGTGATGTTTTTTGTTGAATTCTGGACCTGATATGCCTTCTTTAGTTTTCATGACTATGTATTCATCCACTGTGATAAAGTTGCTTGATTTTTGGAATAAAACCATAAAGACCAGCTTTAATCACTTGTTTCAATCCTTAGAATAAAAGTTGATTATTGTTAGTTCTCTCACAAAGGTTAAGGTATACAATTCACATTTTTTATCATTTTCAAGGAACAAAATTCACATCAACACAGCCATGTTAAAAATTTTTTATCAGTTCAAGAAAAGTCTAAAATTAGTCCCAGTATCGCTTGCAAACTTGTATGGTTGGTTTTGATTTGTTAGATTTATTGTTTAAATGATCTCTCTCACAATTTTTCAATATTTTCTGCTGTCTTGGTGGTACTTGATCACATTAAATGCTCATCTTCATTGATTATTAATCAGTTTTGGACTATTTCAGAATCTACTTCTGATTGACTGTTTAAAAGATTGGTAACCATAAAAAACTTGGTATAACCACAGTAGTCACCCATTATTTATAGTTTCATCATAAACCAATCTGCCATCTCTTCAGTGCTAATGAAAGAACTACCACTGAAACATGGAACCATTTGTTTTTCTGTGCACCAACTTTAAAATGTGTTTAATTATCCTTTTGCAAGTTTAACTACTGGCAGTGTGGAGATCTATTAACAATTGGGTCATGTTTATGACTAATTTTATGACTGACAGTATTATTCAGAGAGGGGCATAATAAAAAAAAGGGCAATATTCAATCTTTATTCATAATCTTTTTAAAATAGTTGAATTATCATGAATGAAAAACATTGTTTTACTTTTTCCAAACTAGGAAAGTCTCTTATGGACCTGATGCAGAAAATACAGCACAATCAGGAAGGTTGTTATTTATTTTTTTACATGTCGTACTAACCTACATATCAGATTCATTTCAACAGTTTAATAAACTTTATAGACCAGACTTAGAACAAGTGTTGCCATATTTTCAACAAGACTATCTTGTTACGTAATTCTTTGAAACTATTAAGTTCCTTATAAATGATACAATAAAGTGCATATATATCTCTCACAACTGTGGGGAGAGATAATGTAGATATGTTTGTAACTTATGTTAAAAAATTCAAAATTAATTTTTTTTCTCCAGCCAACTATTTTGGAACAGTTGAATATATGAGAAATAATGAAATAATATCTTCAAGTACATACTTTTTCAACAATTGTAAATTGTACATTTTTTTAAATGTTAAACTTCCTGCTGACATATTTCATGCAGTAATAACTTATCCAGAACATATTTCACATACGTAAACGGAATTTTGTAATAAAATGTAATTTACATTTGTAAATATTGCAGACTATAAGATTATTTTAACACATAGCTGAAATAATCCATAGAAAAACTCAAATATTAATATTCATTTAAGTAAATGAGTATTGGTTTCAAATTACAAATAAATATTAAAATAATATTAATCTATGTAAATATTTTCAATAATTTTAAAAAATTGTTATTAATATTAACATAATGCATTGTGAATGTTTCAGTATATCTTGAACTGTGTTCTACTAGCTATGCTTACAACAGCAGTCTTTCAAGTGCTTGCAAGCCCATTCAAATTATTATTACTTTTAATTATATCAGTATCTTACATAATGCTCTTCCTATCATATCCTTTCATAAGGTAAATCGCTAATAATATTATTAAAATCAAACTTATTTGTTGTGTAAATATATGTGTTACACTCTATTATAGAGGATTAATATAATGTATATATTACAATGTAATTTTGTTCATTTATGTAATTGTTATAGTGTATGTAATATCTGAAGGCGGGTCAGTAGTGCAGTGTGGCATCCCCTCCACTTCTCTTAACATTACTCAGCGACTTCTCCTCACACCAACAGTCAAAGTAGTGTATTCCAAAAGTCACATCCATTGATAAATATGTTCTGGTAATTTGTTATAACAAATAAAATTATTTATGCCTAATATTTTGCTAAAGATGTATCAAGTAATTTATTTATTTCTTGAAAGTATGTTTTTTTTTCATGTATGTTATACTAAGGTTTTTCTATAAATAAACAAAAACAATGACGATATACAAAAGTATAAGAAATGAGTTGTTTATCCGTTTATTATAGACTACAATGTTATGATATTCTTTGATGTGGCGTAGTTATTTACAAAAGTTATTTTTAAGTAGCACATACACATTACTTTTGTGGCAACCAGTAGCAAGTGTTCCACATGCTGGGTTACAGTGATGGAGTAGAGAAGGCAAGTAGAGGCAGCTTGCAGGGAGGACCCACCTTTAGATTTTACATACACTTTAGTTCAATCGTGTAATGTTTGCTAACTATTTAAAAAATTATCAGATTTAATACTTTCTATAACTTAATTGCTATTCTGACCAGTGAATGAAACCATAATATTCAACTTTTTTTTTCACAAGTACAATTGCTGTTTTATTGTTAGATTACATTTCATTGATAATTATTTACATTATTTTTGCTCATAAGAAATAAACAAACCAATTATTTTTTATAAGAATTATATTACTAATTAAATAATAAGAGAGAGATACAATCTAATTTACAGCAGATGTCAGTTAATAAAGTTAGGCGATACATGAACTATGCACAATCGCTGAGCCCTTTATTACAGGAAAAGCTACTTTTTATTTTGTACTTCACTTGCTATTTTAATCTCCTGAAGAATACTTATGAAATTAAGTAATGTCTCACCCTTTTGATTTTATGGCAAAATTTATCATTCAGAAGATAATTACATAATGGAATTTTGAAAATGCTGCAAAATATATGTATATAAACATAGTATGTACACTCCGCCATCCTCTGGGTAGAGTGTTGCATCACTACTTTTCACTCAGAAGGTTGTAGATTCAAATCCTGGTCAGAATAAAAAAAAACAGTTCCAAAATAAAAATTTATCTATAATTTAGGTAACTGTAATCAGTTTAAATGTCTGTAATAATCTTAAATGAATAAATAAATTAGAAAGAAGTTAATAATGGTTAGAATAGGTATTAATTTATTGTATTGATGTATACTCTCAGCTGTATATTTTGGTTCTACCAACTTCACTGTGATATCATTGGTAGTCCAGTAACAAGTAAGAAAAAGAGGTATCATGTAAGTTATGTAAAAGTAAATACACACACTAACATAGAAAATGTATTAGAGCAGACAAAATGAAAAAAAAAACATATCATTTGGACTTAAGGAAATTGAGAAAAAAGAACAGCATTAAAAATATTGAATTAGAGAGTAAATTGGAAGAAACCAGGGAAAGTATGACTAGGTAATGATATTATAAGTAAGCATGTACAGTAAAAAAGATTGAAACAGTGATGGTGGCATAGAAAAAAATAGCAGACCGTGATTCCTCACCTGTCTCAAGATACTGTATAAGGGGAAGCAGTAGAATTTCAAAAAAACTTAATTCTTATTGTAGAATATTTTTAATTCAAAAAAAGTATGATTTATGTAAAAATACTTATTCATATTAATTTTATTTCAGTCAAATAGAAATATCTTCTAGATATTTAACAATAGTTGTGTTAATTGGATTTATGATAGCTTTGGTCATTCACAGTCAACAAACAGAAGCTACATACAGACTTGATTTTCTATGGAAACTACAAGCTACAGGTATAGTAATAATTTATCTAGTAATTTTTTTATTGCTTATTTTAATGATTTTATAAATTTTAACAATTTATGTTCAAAATGGCAAATACTTTTTTAATAAAATTTCTTTAAACCTGTGAAAAATGATTGACACACTCATACATAAAATGTAGGCCTACTTTCTCTTTTCTTAATGTTATTGTAATTACTTTTATAACGACCAATCAATATTTGGACACAGTATTTCCGTTTATAGAAATGACTAAATATTATCAGGAAAAGTTAGTGAACAACTGATAGCTTATAAAATAGGTTACAAAATAAATATGACAAACAACAATAATGAATATCTAATTATGAAAAATTCTTATTTTCTTTTCCTAACGTGTACGTTACTATCTGTTCATCTATGGAACAATAAGCAACCCCATGAACCAATGAGATCTGGATTATGTGTAACATGTAAATGAGATGTAATCTTGTACACACTCAGGATCTGCCTTGCACAGATAGTAGACCGGCATCTATTGTCTAGTATTCAAATCCATATAAAGGAATGAGAAATAAAGCTTAAATTTATTTATAATTCTTGATTTTCTTAATTAATTTTTACTTCATTTATATGAAATATATCCATTCACATTCACATTATCACAACATTTTATTTTCCTTCACTGACAATCTATAACTGTTAACCTTACTTTATAACTATGTATTTCCAGATTTAATACTCTGTAAAATTAAATCAAATTTATTACAGATATAATACTCTGTGTATATCCAGATTTGGTTGAGAAACTTAGGTGATGTGTTTGCTGCACACTGAATTGAAAATGTTATTAAAATATTAAATCAGATAAATAAAATTACAAGATGTGCAAGTGAAATTGAGAATAATCAAATTTTACTATAGTTTACAAAAATAATAGAATCACTTTTAATAATTACAAGAAATGAACATGCTGATTATGCAGTTATACATACTGATACAGTTATGTACAAATGTACAGTGATCAACATAAAAGAAGCCCCACGATTTAGTTCAGTCTATAAATAATAGTTTATTGGTAAACACATACACATCAATTTACAGAAGGCATTGAAAATGATATCCATCCACTTCTATGCACTTGTCAACATGCTTGACCATAATTCCTGACTAATCTTGTTAGCTGTATTCTGTTATTTCCTGGATGGCATTGCAATGTTTGTCTTCAATTCCTGCAGGATGTGTAGATTACTCCTATAAGCAATTTCTTTTAAGTAACTCCACAGAAAGAAGTCTGAACTAGTCAAATCAGGGGATCTTGGTGGCTCAATCCTTTAGAAATGATTCTTTCACCAAAAAAAATCCTGCAGCATCTCTATAGTAGTGTGAAGAGTATGGAAAAGTGATGCTCTCCTATTGCAACCAGCAGTCATACTCAGTCATGCAGTAAGGGTAATTTCTGGATAAATTATCAAGGTGTTTGATAATTTCTTCGTAGACGGCATCATCCACATTTAAAAAAAAAACAAGGGTCCTCTTGTTTCTGTCACCTTGAAACCGCTCACTGTACGTCTTTTTTGTGGTTTTAGAGGAGATTCAAAGAAAATGTGTTGGTTTTCAGTTCCCCAGGTCTGGTAGTTTGACTATTAACATACCCACTGACATAACATATTTTCATGCTTCATCTGTGAAAAACACTTGATCTAAAATGCCAGTGTTGACTCTAATGAAGTTCTTGAACCATTGACAGTAGTAAACTCTTCTAGCATAATCAGCATAAGCTAGCTCATGGAAAACCTACATTCGATATGAATAACATTTCAACAACCTCCTCACTGCAGTGTGGGCTAAACCTAGAGAAATATTTTTTCTGGCTTAGTATCTGTAAAGATTTATGAGGAAATTTTGTAACGGCCACGTTAATGTCCTGTACAACCTGTATCATTGAAACTGACCTGTTTCGGGCAAGTTTCTGGTCTAACAGCAAACTTGTTTCACAAAATTTTCTAACTTCTGAATAATACTTTTCACTGGTACTTCCTTTTCAAATCTCTACCTGAATGTTTGCCGAAACATAACATCAGAAATCCGTTACAAATACACATTCTTCAACAGTTAACTGCATTTTAATAATCAACAACACATGATTACATAATCTTGTTCAAAAGCCAGTGCTCAACATGGATTGGCATTACTCAGATAATTCATCCTATACTAACAAGACAGCAGCATGTAATGATTTTTAGAACAAGCCTGGTACCACTTAGTCTGGAATCTCATTCCAAGAAAATGGATTTTGTAAAAGATATAGCTTGGCTTTCTTACAAACAGCAAAACAATCTTAGTGCAAAATAATAAACAAAATACACCAAATAAACATAGAAAAAAATTGTACATTCCCCATGTCTACAGCAACAAGATAAAAATACTTTTTTAAAATACCATAACTTTAACATTGTGATGGCTACAGCTATGACTTCTTTCTTCTAAAACATTAAAAATAAAACTAAAATCATGTTGAAATTGAGTGCATTCTATAAATTATTCTGTAAAGACAATAATTGTATTAGGAATTATAGAGTAAACTAAAAGAATAATACAGACTACAAAAAATAGGAACTGCAGTCAGTATATGTAAAGAAGAACAGAGTATTCAGAAGCTCAACACTGATTCAAAATTATGATAAAATTATTAGTAACTAAATTTAAAAAAATGCCTGTAATTAGTGGGAATTAGTCTGGAAATTTACTTGATTGACAACATTAGGGAATACAGGAATACAGATTGTCAAATAATAATCAGGGATCAATAGCTAATAGCATTTTAGAATTTTCTAATTTCTGAAAAGTTTTATACAATTATTTCTCAAATGAATATTTAACATTTTTCTTATTTAAATTTTCTAGAGATAAGAAATATTTCTTTGGGAGGGAAAATATTTGACTATTTATCAATTGGTCATCTTTAAAATAAAGTTTTATGTTATTTAACTTTATTACAGAGAAATCAAACAGAGCTTGGAGTTCAGTCTTGGTAGGAAGTTTCAGTGGTATAGGTTATGTTGTAAGATAACCATTTGCTTTCCACTTGGACTGATCACAACAAAATTCTATTTTTCACTTTATTGATTTGTCAGATTTTTATTTTATAAACAAAGTTAAAGCTTTTTTTTATTGCTGTATCATATTATATTGTAAATGTATTGTATTGAAACTCTATTAGTCTCCTAAGTGGATATTAGTTTCAGCCTTTTATCCAGAAATTTTTATGGTTCAAAAATCAGTCAGGCATGATTTTTTCATACACTAAAAAATTTCCATTCTATATTCACCCACACAACTTACAAGCTTATGTGATGAGTTAATGATAAAAAAAATGTTGTTTATATTTTACTATTCCGTTTATGCTTTTACATATGTGTGTCAGACATAGTCAGCAAAAATGTAACAAAAGTAACTGCTGAATTATACACTGGTGTTAGTCTTATGATCTTTTTTTAATGTTAATAGTATCTTTAGAATATAATAATGTTATTTTTTTTACAGAGGAAAAAGAGGACATGGAACATTTAGAAGCATATAATCGTAAACTCTTAGCAAATATTCTTCCAGTACATGTAGCAGAACACTTCTTATCTAGTGATAAGCATTCTGATGTAAGTAAAATAACGTATCATTTTGATCTTAGAGTAAACTTCAATTCTGCCAAAACTTGTTTACTGATCCCCTTTCATAAAAATAGCATCTAATTTCTAACTTTTTCAAAACTAAGTCTTGTCAAATTTCTAAAATTAAAATCTGGTTTAAACAATAAAAAAATTAACATATTTAAAAAAGAAATGTTTTGTACAGTACAACACTTTAATGCACTTTATTAATTTAATCAAATATGGTAAAATAAATGGCCAGATACTGTTCAAATTCCATCAACCACATTTATGCAATTCTGATGTAGGTAAAACTGTATGTAAAATATAAATATGGTATGATTTATGTTTAAAAGATTTAATGATTTTGTATGACACATAAAAATTAGTTTTCATCTAATTTATAACGAGGTAGTAATTAACTGTTAATATCTGACCAGTTTGTTAGTGTTTTTGGAATATACTATAACAATGATATCCAGCTAGAAAAGATAGATCACACCTTGGGTTGTAAGATTTAAGAACATTTAAAAATTAAGGGGTAGTAAAAGGACAATAGCAGTAAAATTTTTTTTTAAATTTAAAGAAGTTAAAAGCTATAATTATAATAAATAAATAATTAAATCAATAAACATCTTTGGAAGATTAATTATCCTAAAATCAGTTTTTCAGATATAACATTTTTGCAAATTCCAAAAATGTATTAAAAAGTCAGTTTAAAAATAAAAAAATAATTGTTTGTCTAATGTTAAGAAAAACATTTAAACATGTTCTTTTCATCAGTAGAACTTATGTGCATCTTACTTATTTTTATATTTACACACTGTTAACACTGTTGTTAAATTTTATTTTGTTCAAAATAAACAGCTTAATAGTTCTATTTTATGGAAGGGTCTGATAAAATATCTAATATCTACATCAATGCAAAATAGTAAATGTATCAACAACATATGCTCTAGCTTGTAATCCAATTGATAAAAATAAATAAATAATTTTTAAAAACAATTATTTTTTTGTACCTATCATCTAAACTTTCTCTTATAATTTTTAATGTAATAATTTTGAAATATTACAAATTTTTATTACCATCTACAGAAATAATCAGATAATTTTAATTAAAATCAATAAGAATTAAGGCCACATTAAAATTAAACCATTTTATAATGGTTGTTTTGAAATATTATATTTAAAATATACTAATCCCCAAAAAAAAATTGTTAAACAAGTTGGCAACCTTGACATTTTTTGTAATTTTTTTTGGTTTTGGTCAGAATGTTTTGATTTCTTTTAACATTTCATTTAACCATTTTTCTTCTTTTTTATTTGATTTTACCAGAAATGGCTTACAATGTTTTGTCAAAAACAAAGAGCTGTCTATTTTTGCAGTAACCCCCCTCATTTGCCTTTTTTGGGGGCATGAGACTAAGCAGTCTAGCAACAGTTCACTTAACAAATTGGCTCTACGCACTCTTATGAGATTATTAAATCCCACACTATTTTATTTACACTTTGTAAAATAGGCTGTTTTATTTTTTTATAGCATTTTAATTGCACACTTTTAACATTTTCTTTTGCTATTATTATATAATAAAATTACAACAATGTTTTTAAAACATAAAATTAACTTATTTAATTAATTAAATACATTCAATTTTGCTGAATAAAAAAAGTTTATATTATTTTAACTACAAATTACTGTAACAGCCAACGGATTTTGTCCTATTTGAAACAATTGATGCCTAAAAATTCTAACAAAACTAAGTCAAACGTATATCATAGAAATTTAAAATTTTAAAACCTACCATATTTTACGAAGAACAATTTTTTATAACACCTGAGACTTTTTTATTGTGGCTTTAGAGTATTTTAAATATTTAAAAATAAATGAATAAGCTTCAAAAATAAAAATTATCAATTTCTATGATTTCTTTAATTCCACATGCGTGTGTTTCAAAAAACAACTCACAAACATTTTTAACAAATCTAACAGACGAAAGCAGCTAGTTTTCCAGCTAACTATTGTGTGAGTTTTACACGACTCGTTCAAATGTTTAATCAATTAAAATACAATGCTCAAGTATACATAAATGTTTTCCTGACTCTTCTCTATCGATTCATTGGTTAATCATAAGAGCAAGTAGTACCAAATGGTGTCACTCGAGCTTTAAAAATTGTATTGCATGTGGAACTGATCAGTGTCACTGTGCCTGTAATAACATACTATCTGTAAGGCTGATAAGTCCTATATTGTCGCCAACCTGTTAATAAGTAAACAAAGTAATAAATTCATGACATTTCTTGTTTTAATTTTCACAGTATACTTAGATATGTCAGGCATGTCATTTTCACACACGCTACAAATCATTCATCTCATCCTCTGAAGCAATACCTAACGGTGGTCCCGGAGGTTAAACAAAAAAAAGCCTATTACCTTTGTTATATGGAAGTGAAATCAGAAAATTTTATTAATATTATGAAATAACTGATATATAACTATTAGCTTTTACAAAACCAGTTTTTAAAAAGTAAAATGTTAACTAATTATACGATGCATGATAGTTGAATAGTACTATCCTTTAATATGATATGTAGGCTATTTATAACTTGGTCTCCGGTCAGGCGTTACAAACAAAAGTTTCCGTAGCAACGTAGCGCATGCGCAGTAGATATCAGCTTTCTTTTTCTGTTTAGCCTCCGGTATGCTCCGGTATCGCCGTTAGGTATTACTTCTATCTAGAGGATGATATGTATGTAAATGAAGTGTAAAATTGTACAGTCTCAGGTCGACCGTCCTGAGATGTGCGGGTAACTGAAACCCAGCCACCAAAGAACACCAGTATCCATGATCTAGTATTCAAATCCGTATAAAAGCAACTGCCGTTACTAGGATTTGAACCTTAAAACCTTCGATTTAGAAAAAAGTAGATATCAGCTAAGCTTAAATATCGTCACTTATATAGTCATTCGTTATTTCATTCTACAACGCAGATGGAAAATCTGCACCCGAGATTCGCCTTCGGCTGTGCGTAGTTTATGCTGAGAGAATAGTGCAGGGAAGGCCGAATTAATGTACACCATGAGGAAGGAAGAGGGCGATATTCCACTGTGAGTGTTGAACTTGTCCGAAAAATTGAACATATTCATAATAAATGTTGCTTCATAATTAGTTTACTTAGTGAAAATTTACAGATAGATAGGGTTTACGAAAGCACTAACGAAACAAGTTCCGCATCACCATAAAATGAAAAGAATGGGAGTAGCATTGACTTTTTTTCAGCAATACCAGAATAAAGAAAGTGACTTTCTTGAGTGTATGATTCTGGAGACAAGACATGATTCGTTTCATCAGTAATTAGACAAAAGAACAAATAGTGGATACACATATACTTACTCGTTGACAATCCCAAATAAATTATGGCTGTACTCGACTCACTTTAAGAGTTGTAAACTCTTGTAAACAAACCACGTGGCGTTGTAATAGACAGTCTCGAAAGTTATGCGTACAGATTAAAAAGTCGCTCCTTATATGCGACTGACTACCTGTACCAAGTAATTAATAGGAAAATTCTTCAGAAAACAAGACAACGAGCATATTTTATTTGCATTTTCATTTTTTCCTTATATTATTTTTATTTCCTATCAGTTTCAGTTTTATCTTTTCTTTTTTTTTTAAACAATGACTAACTTAAGTTACCTCTGCAATATTAAAATTTTAATACAGTACTAAGAAAATAATTCAATTAAGTAATTATTTAATTACTAAATTATAGTAATATTATTTCTGAGGATTTTAAATAATTTTAGTATTCCGTAAAAAATTAATAAACATATTAGTGTTAATTACCTGTAAAAATGAAGTTCAATTTTGCAATTCCGTGCAAATCGGGTTTGTAAGAAGATCCTGAAGACGAATCTGATGTTTCGGTATTCAAATTTACGAACATATTTCAAAAAAATTCTCTCCTTTTTCAACGTTTTTTTTTTTTTTAACTTATTACAATTGACGGCCAATACTCGCACTATACTATCTTCTAGCAATTTTTCCATGTCTTTTGTTTTACACATTTTATATACCCTTCAATCTGGCTCCAGACAATTTCTATGGATTTAATGTGCAGTGTTAGGAAGGTAATCGTAAAACAACGTGAGCTTTTTCAAAGACGATTTCATTCATGACAAATCTTTTGAAACGGGATTTGTGTGTGGTTGACTGTTTTAATTAATTTAATTTTTATATTCGAATCGTCTAAAGCAGTATTTTTGACCCTTAACAACGAAATTATTATTGTCCTTTAATCTCAACATATTAGGAATACGTTCACATTTTGCACTATGGTAAGACGCATTGTCAATGACTATTACATTGTTAACCAGTAAAAGCTGCCAAGTTTTTTGTACCAATTCATGAAAACATTTCCATTCTTTTCTTGATGGTAATCACCACTCTTTTTTGATTTAAAAACCAACAAACTGTCTTGCAGAAAAATCATCTTCACTGCCGACGTGCAGAATTATTAATCCTTTTCCTTTAATACTAGGTGTAGATTTTAAACTGCATTTGAACCCTTCCAGAAATGCTTGCCTAGCAGATGTTATATTTTTGTTGGGCAAAATTTTTGACGTTATGTGTCTTTCATTTACCAAGTTTCGTCAAGGTAAAAAAACTTTTACCCAATTTTTCCAAAAGTCCTTTATTTTTTCTCAAGTACTTCCAATAGTTTTATTGCTTCTTTAATACAAAAACCGATTAATTTTAAAATTGTATAAACTTAAGTTCTTTTAAATGTAGGTAAATCAGTGTTCTCTTTCACAAGCAATAAAAATTTTTTTGGGCTGGTGCTTCATTATTTCTGAAGAAACTGTGTGCAACTTCAATCTAACAGCAGCTTTTATGAATTCATCCCACTGTGGCAAGACAGACAGATTTGCTTCTTTTCCTGTTTTTGTTTGGTGTCCGTAATACACTTGTTTCTTTAATCTCATTCTGTATGTTATGAACACTAAATGTGACACATTGGTCAGTTTGGAAGTCATTTCCTCTATATATTTTATGGATAAAGAGGGATTTTTGTTTTGTAAAGAATTAAGCACTAATATATAAAAAGTAATAATATTTTCTTCACTTTTATGTTTTACAGAGGAAGTTAAAGCCTATCAGTCATTTTTAAAGTTTAATGTAAAAAACTAATCACCTCTTAAACAGTTCAAATACAACAAGAACACTGTACAGAAAACAAAATAACAAATGTAATACACTAAAATTAATTCATACCCTAAAATATAACAGGTAAATAAAACACAGAGTTTACATATACTGCAGCCTGAAAATAGCATACAGAACTTAGGAAATAAAAGATGTAGACTACTCAGTTTTAAAACCTTGTGATACACAAAGCTAATAACTGATAAACTAAGACAATTTAACGCCAATGAATGAACAGAAACTAGAGAAGTTTAATTATTATTAATAAAGCATGATCATTAACTACTTTCTTGTATTTCACAATACCCCA
The DNA here is from genome assembly GCF_047948215.1 of Lycorma delicatula. Lineage (NCBI taxonomy): Eukaryota > Metazoa > Arthropoda > Insecta > Hemiptera > Fulgoridae > Lycorma > Lycorma delicatula. Next base: position 91,184,711 of record NC_134456.1, on the reverse strand, counting down.
ATAAAAGTAGATAGGTAAATAATGTAAGAATGATTCATTTATTATTTTGTTTTGATTTGGTGCCGACTGAATCGATTATTTACAAATTAATTACATTGCAGCTGTATTTAAAGTCTTGACACCGTTGACAAAATTGATAGATGATAAAATATTATACATACTGATGAGGACTAACAAATTGAGTCACTCGGTACATTATTGGACTAAAATCTCACTACTATAAACAACAGCTAGGATAGCTCTTACAATTGGACACAGTATACCTTGTTTTGTGGCCATAAAGGATTTTGCTGGGAGAATTTAAGAAACCCATTATGGCAATAACCACAGACGTTAATTGTGATGAGTTATAGTTTAGGAAAGCAGTAAAAATAAATGACAAGTGATGCTAACAGTAGATAATTTTTTTTTTAATGACAACACAGAACCTCACACTGCTGCTAGCACTAAAGTTGTACTAAACAAGTTTATGGAAGATTTTTTACCACCCTCCTTATAACCCTGATTTGACACCATCTGATTTTCATCTGTTCATAAAACTGAAGAATTAGCTGTCTACTTGGCAGTTAAAACCTATTATAAACTCGTGGAGGAATCAGTGGTACTTTGGCTACACCATTCTTTGAAGAGGAAATATTTTTTTTTCTTTTTGGGCGAAAAATGCTTCAGTGTTATCATCACCCGAACACGATATAAGTGTTTTAAAAACCTTGTAAAAAACAACAAAATTCTCAATTAAAAATGTAAGAGAAACCCCCAGACAAACAAAACATGTAACATAAACACAAAACAATAGTATAAAAAAAATTAAAACAAAATGAAAACTCAAAGGAGAAATTTATAAACGAAATCAAAACAAACTAAAATATTAAAATAAAGACAAAACAAAAATTTTAACTAAATGCTAAAACACAAAAACATACGACTACCACAAAAAACCACAGTATTAAAAAATGTGTAAAATATTAGCATCCTGAAGAAATAAAAACACCCAGACTAAAACTTCTTTATTATTGCCCAGGATTTGACGAAAATTCCCTGGCAATTTAAATTTGCAATTATTTGTATAAATAATGGAACAGAAAATTTGTATTAAATTTTTCTATAAGAATGGAATGAAGTATAGCAATGTTTCAAAAATCTTAAATATTGTTTTTGGTCAGCCTGCTATGAATAAAGCAAGGGTTTATGAGTGGTATAAGTGTTTCCAAGAAAGTCATGAAGATGTTGAAGATGACAAGCGCCCTGGACGCCCAGCACATCAACAACCGATGAAAACGTGGAAAAAGTGAAAGAAATGATTATGAATGATGATCGCTGAATCACAATAAGAGAAGTCACTGATGATGTTGGGATATCAATTGGCTCATGCCATGATATTTTTTTGGATGTTTTGGGCATGAAATGTGTGAGCAAAATTTGTTCCAAAATTATTGAATTTCGAACAAAAACAGCGGCAAATGGAAGCTGCTCAGGAGTTGCTAAATGAAGTCAACAACAATGCAGAACTACTGAAACGTGTCATAGCAGGTGATAAGACATGGATTTATAAATATGATGTCGAAACAAAGGCTCAATCGCCCCATTGGAGTCATTCTGAATCACTAAGACCAAAAAAAGCTTTACATGTATGGTCAAATGTGAAGGTTATGCTCACCGTGTTCTTTGATTTTAACGGCATAGTGCATCATGAGTTCTTGCCACAAGATCAAACAATCAATAAGGAGTATTACCTAAAGTTCAACACCATTTGCATGAAGCAATCCGAAAAAACCCGGATTTGTGGTTCATGGGCTCCATGATAACACGCCTGCTCACACTACAATGCTTGTTCATCAATTTTTAGCCAAAAAAAAAACAGTGAATGATAGCCATATTCGCCACACATGGCCCTGTGTGACTTTTTTCTATTCCAAAAAATAAAGAGAACCTTAAAGGGCCGTCGTTTTACAAGCACAGATGAGATTAAAAGCAAATAGCTGAAAGAGCTAAACACTATTCCAAAGATCAAGTTCCAGAAGTGTTTCAGGGATTGGAAGAAGCACTGGCATAAGTGTATAATATCTAATGGGGACTATTTTGAAGGGAATAACATTAATGTAAACGAATAAATAAAATTCTTTCCAAAAAACAAAAATTCTCGTTACTTTTTGAACACACCTCATATATAATCATGAATAAAATAAAAATTTACTCTTAGAATCACTTTTGAATTTTTTATATTATTATTTCTTAATAATCTTAAGACTTAGATCATGCTCTATACTGATGTTTAATTATTGATTATTAGTTTATAGTGGAAGTGTATTTTTATTAAGTTATAACGTAAAGCTAGGAACATAAAGGCCTCTTGGCTTACACCATTAGTTTTCCAACCTTGCAACTATATTTAGAACACCTTTCCAATACTCCTGAACTTTGAATAACATCTGACTGTAGCATTAATGAGAGAGGTAAAAGAGTTTTCAGGCAAGCAATTTATATAATTAGTATGTAATCCAGTTTTATTTTTATTTTTTCAGGAACTCTATCATGAACAATGTGAATTTGTTTGTATTTTATTTGCATCCATTCCAAACTTCTCAGAATTTTATGTAGAGTTGGAAGCAAACAATGAAGGAGTGGAATGTTTAAGATTGCTAAATGAAATTATAGCTGATTTTGATGAAATTCTTGCTGAACCACAGTTTCATTATATTGAAAAAATTAAATCAACAGGTGCTACATATATGGCAGCATCAGGTAATTTTCTTATCATATCATATTACTTTATTCTTTTCGAAATATTTTTACAAATTTTTCCTTGCATTTAATTGCTTGATTTAATGCATTGTACTGATTGCCGATTCTCTAATGAATATAATCAGAAAAAATATTTTCACTAACACATATCTGAATAGAATGATTAAAGAGCATGTTCCGCTCACATTTTTATGACTAAATTAGCACAAAAAGTTAAACATTATATCACTTTAATTTTGAACTGAATGAATAGAATACTAAATCATGGCTATGTACGAGTGTGTTCTACTGTTTTAAATAAATAAGTTATTTATTAAACAATACATGTAAAACAATTCATTAATTGATAAAGAATAATAAGATTACAAGATTGCAGCATTCTTAGTAAAATAAAAAAATTAAACCAATATCATATCTCTACATATTACTCTTAGAAAAGTAAAGAAGTTAAACCTATAATGTATCATGTCTCTTTAATGTAAATTAATTCTTATTTTATTCATTATAGTATGTGATAATTTATTTAAATATATTATTTTGAACTAGGTTAACTTTACCTTTTCTTTATTAAACCAGAGAATCTGAAAACATTTCAAACCTTTATCCCAATACTCCCTTATGTAACAATGACTATAAAAAGGCAAAAAAAATTAGGCTGTATTGTCTTTCTCATCCCAGTTCTTCCTGCTAGTCAGTTGAATACTAGACATCACAAAGGTCTGTTTTGTGAAGCTAGTGTGCAGGAAATCTTATTGGCTTTTCTTGAGTTCACTCTCTCTAAATAAAAATGTGGTGTTTCTACTTTCTTTTTGCAATAATAAAAAAATAAAAAATTTTTAACTATAATTTAACTAATAAAATTCAGTCAATATATAGATATATCAAGATAATGAAATATAAAATTATTATTAAAAGTAAATAGATAAGGTAAAGCTATGGGAAAGTGTGTGGTAAAAGAGATTACTCATGTACCATTTCGGGCAGAATAGATGAAGTGCGTCTGCAGTGACCTTGTCCATGATAGAGACTGTAGTTGAATTCATCTGTCAATTAGGGTAATTACGTGTGTTAAATTGACAATTTCTGCTTATTTTGAAGATGTGCTTGGATTTTCAAGAATGTTTTGTATATCTTCATACAAAACGTTTGTCTTTCTAAGACTGCATTTTAAGTAGTTTCTCAATTATTCTTTGTTTTGACTACTATTTATGCAGTTTTAAATCATTGTAAAAATTTTCAAGGCAACTACATAGCTAGCACTGATTAGAAGATATTTCACAGGTTTTTAATTTGTTTCAATTAGAAAAGAGATTAAAATTCATTTATGAGATACTGAGAGATACTATTTTATATATATATATATAAGCCAATATTTTTTTCTATTTTATTTTAGACAGTTTTTTAAATTTTATTTTTGAGATTACAAATCTTAATTAAACATGCATCAGGGTCAGTGTGAAAATGATAAAGGAGAGTGCTTACATCAGTGGCGAATTATTTATGGATTGGATGACTCAACAGTTCATCACATGGAAACCAACAGGTAAAGGTTTGCTGATACTTGAAGTACATAGTTTCCATGTGAACAGCCCAGACATGTTCCAGGTTGCCTCTGATGTTATCATTCTTTGCTAGCCAAGTCATACAACCCATTAACTAAAACCTATGGGTTGAAGCATATTTAAGACTTTTAAAACCTAATTTAAAGATGCTTGTGGAAAATTGATCACAGTTTGACGCAAAATAGGACAAATTGCAAGAAAGGATTTTGGTGAATTTTTCAATTCAGCATGGTCACACTGTGCGATATCCAGCTTGCAACTTCTGCTTCCTGTTCCACCATCATATATCCTTTAAGTGGATGCAATTCCCAAAAATGCCTATTTGTTAATCTGTAATCAAAAGCCACAGCAAAGTAACACTGATCAATCTAATACTCCTACAACTCCTTCAGTTATAATTTCATCTTCTCCATCTATTCCAAACTCCTTCATCTCTTAGTAAACCAACCACATCAACAGTGCATGGTAAAATTGCATCTTCCTCAAATAGTTTTCCTATCTGTTAACTGTCAACTTCTGCACAAGTTAAAATAACAGCAAGAGGGGTTTTGCAAAAGATTTTGCCTATTCCTCTCAGATTAGAGCCTTCAAGATCAAAAAGGAAGCAGCTGCAGCCAGTGTTATTGAGTACATTTAATAAAAGGAAGAAGACCGAAGCCAGTTTAAAAAATTGAAACCAACAGAAAATAAGAAGAAACAAGGAGTAAAGTTTTAGAAATCTAAACTAACAGCAGAAAAAAGTAGAGGCTATAAAACATTGTAATTAGATATGGAATGGAACTTTCATGTACTTGTTTGCCTATATACAGCAACAACAAAGAAAAATAGATCATCATATCTGTATTTTGTCTTTTCATTATGTAGCAGTTTTACATTAGTTTAAATTTCCTACATATCTGGGTCACAAATAAGATTAGTTATAACTTCTTGTATAAAAGTATATTATAAGATTAAGTAACTAATATTCATTTATTAATAAATCTCATTATTTCAGGTTTAACCAAAGCTACGTGCGATCTACAAAACATGAAACATGTCACTGCTATGGCAGATTATGCCCTAAGGATTAAAGAGCAGCTTGCTAATGTGAATGAACACTCTTTTAATAATTTTAGAGTTCGTATAGGCAAGTAAATAAGTGATTAAATTAATAACGTAAATTATTTTTTACTTCTTTTAATTTCTGTGATTTATTATGCATTTTTATTGGTTACTAAAATGAAATATAGGACATTGCATTGTTAATGTAGTAATAATTAAAATTAATTATTGAAATAATCAGTATAATTATGACATTATGACAATAATAATGGTTTTGTTTATAAATAATTCATATAAAAGGTAGTTTAATATAATGGAGAACGAAAAATTTTAAAAGTGTACAAGAAAATGAACTAGTATCTAAATGGAAATTATACTACAAAAAAATCATATTCATATTTCATTTACAACCCCTAAAATTAGGAAGGGGGAGTAAATAATCACCATTTACAAGAAACGTTTTATCTCAGATATGATTTATCTCAGAATTCTTTAACCAAAATAAACAGAACATTTTGCTCTGTGATATGTAGAGACAGTTTTTTGCCTGTTTTCACTATTTCAGAAAAAAACTTTTTTGCTAAAATTAACAAAAATGATGTTTCCTTGATATTTTATTTATTTAATTTCATGTGAATTATTTTAAGATAACTTCTCTACTACATAACACAGATCAAGAATTTATGTGCAATTTAAAAAAAAAAATCATCAAAATATCATGCATACATGTTTAGTTATAATGTTTCTAGTGTTTTAAAATCCTGGAAAAAGTTTAAGGGAAATGTAAAGAACATTTTTAGTACATAATTTATATATTCTGGCCTTGTCATCATGAATTTCTGAAAGTTCTAATTTTTGGAATACAGACAGCTGTACTCTTATATTTCTATGGTAATGTCACCTGTACTTACATGAGAAGGCCTTTCATTCATGAAAAAAAAGTTTTCAGAAATGTAAAAAACATTTTTAGAACATAATTAATTGATAAATTCAGGTCTAACATCATGAATTTCTGAAAGTTATGATTTTTGAAAATCGGACAGCTGTATACTAATATTTTCTGTGCTAATGTTATCTGTACTTATATGAGAAGGGCCAACTTTTGGTTCGTTATCTTAAACTAAGGAGCTACCAGGGCAACTAAATTTTTTGCCAAATGCTTTTCATTCATAATTTGAATTTTTGATTTTCGTTCTCTTAAATTTTGTTTTTGTGAAGTATGTAGTTTTGTTGGTCCCATATTATAATTTATTTTATACACAAAAATTATAAAAAATATAAAAAAAAGAAAAGAAAAGCAAATGTCTGTACTATAACCGATACATAACATGTGGCCAAATAAATAATCTAGATAGTTCAGTCATATGTGAACAATGTTTTAAAAACGGCATCTTATTTACCCAAAATAACTACACGAAGTGAAATAAAAAACAGTAATGATACAATGTAAATAATTTACACCACAAATCCAAAAGTATTTGTCAAAATATTACATAGTAAACAAAATTCCATGAAACAAATAAATATACTACTCAAAGTGTAGTGCTATTATAAGGTAGAAAAAAAATTGTACTAAAAAAAGACAAAATAATTTAAAATGAGCCCTAAATGAACTTACTTATTTATCACTATTGAAACATGAGAAATAAATTTTTTTAAATCTACAAATTTTTTGTTTAAAAAAAGAAATTTCATCTAGCAACGACCTATAAAAAAATTATTTTTTTAATATTTAGAGTTAAAATACAGAAAAAATAATTATATCACATTAAAAAGCATATTTTAAAGAATCAATAAATGAAAAAAAAATTATTATTTTTTTTGTCAGAATTCGGTTGACTACCCCTTGATAATTATAGAGGAAGAAGAGGAAGTCAAAGAGGATGAAATGGGAGAAACAATACTGAGATCTAAATTTAAGAGAGCATTAAAAGATTTGAATGGCAGAAAGGCTCCTGGAATAGACGGAATACCTGTAGAATTACTGCGCAGTGCAGGTGAGGAAGCGATTGATAGATTATACAAACTGGTGTGTAATATTTATGAAAACGGGGAAGTTCCGTCAGACTTCAAAAAAAGTGTCATAGTCTTGATACCAAAGAAAGCAGGAGGAGAGAAATGTGAATAATACAGAATAATTAGTTTAACTAGTCATGCATCAAAAATCTTAACTATTCTAGAATTCTATACAGAAGAATTGAGAGGAGAGTGGAAGAAGTGTTAGGATAAGACCAATTTGGTTTCAGGAAAAGTATAGGGACAAGGGAAGCAATTTTAGGCTACAGATTAATATTAGAAGGAAGATTAAAGAAAAACAAACCAACATACTTGGCATTTATAGACTTAGAAAAGGCATTCGATAACGTAGACTGGAATAAAATGTTCAGCATTTTTAAAAAATTAGGGTTCACATACAGAGATAGAAGAACAATTGTTAACATTTACAGGAACCAAACAGCAACAATAATAATTGAAGAACAAAGAAGCCGTAATAAGAAAGGGAGTTCGATAAGGATGTTCCCTATCCTCGTTACTTTTTAGTCTTTACATAGAATTAGCAGTTAATGATGTTAAAGAACAATTTAGATCCGGAATAACAGTACAAGGTGAAAAGATAAAGATGCTACAATTTGCTGATGATATAGTAATTATAGCTGAGAGTAAAAAAGATTTAGAAGAAACAATGAACAGCATGGATGAAGTCCTACGAAATAACTACCGCATGAAAATAAACAAGAACAAAATGAAAATAATGAAATGCAATCGCAATAACGAAAATGGACTACTGAGTATAAAAATAGGAAGAGAATAGATTCTGGAGGTAAAAGAATTTTGTTATTTGGGAAGTAGAATTACTAGAGATGGACGAAGTAGGAGCGATATAATATGCCGAACAGCACAGGCGAAACGAGCCTTCAGTCAGAAATATAATTTGTTTATATCAAAAATTAATTTAATTTCAGGAAAAGATTTTTGAAAGTATGTTTGGAGCGTAGCTTTACATGGAAGTGAAACTTGGACGATTGGAGTACCTGAGAAGAAAAGACTAAAAGCTTTTGAAATATGGTACTATAGGAGAATGTTAAAAATCAGATCGGTGGATAAGTAACAAATGAAGTGGTGTTGTGGAAAATTTTATTAGTATTAGCTATTATTACAGGTATATCAAATATTAGATATGAAATGAATGGAACATTATAAATCTGGTGGAAATTTTTGTCAGAATGCTAGAGAAATGATACAGAATGAGTACTAATCAATACAATGAAATTTTATTCAACATATGTTTTAGATCAAGTTTTTATAAACAGAGTTGAGACAATGGTAGAAACTCAAGCAAAAGAAAATAAAATGTAAGATAATGAAATGACCCTTTTAAAGAAATACTAGGAAAACAAAAATGATTATGCTATAGAAATAAATGAAGAAAAAGTAAGAGTGGAAGTATCTATGAAAAAATCTGATGTGGACATCACATGATTTCCTTGTATGCCTATTAAATTAGATATAAATTTTTTTTTTAACATTACATGTACACAAAATTTTATTTCATTAATAACTTCTGATATTTTTTATTTTTACTGTTTTGAATTATTATTTATCATAAAACTTTTTTTTACAGAGGATAATTTAATAAATCAATATATTTAAATTAAAAAAAAAAAGTTAAAAAAAAGAGGAGATGAAGTCTTATTCAAACTGATGTCCCTTGTAACATCCAAATATTTCATTTAGCTAAAACTCTGGAACCGATGAAAATAAATACCACTTATGATATATCGTTGAAAAGCTCTCAATGAGGGCTTATTACTGCAGTTAAGAAAAAGTCCCAAATCTTTTGGATTTTGAGTTTTTTGCACACTTTTGGTCCAGTTGATTGCAATCAAAAGGAGGTGCACAAACTAGATGTTACAACAGTCCTAAATCCAAAATTTCAACATCCTATGGCGAATCATTTTTGAGTTATGCAAGATACATATGTACATACATACATACGTATGTACATATGTACAGATATCGTGCCAAAACTAGTCAAAATGGATATTTTTGTTGAAATCTGGAAACCGAAATTTTTCACAATCACAATACTTCCTTTATTTCATACTAGGAAGTAAAAATAAAAGCAATGTTTCAGACTGGAATAAAAGACAAATAGGTAGACTAACAAAGAGATGCCAAGATAAGGAAGATGCAAGAGGGTAACGCACAAATCGTTAAAAACATTTTAAGATTTACTTGAAAAAAGTGATAGAATACACAAAATGAATTTTAGAAAATGGGAAGACAATCAATCAATCTATAGAACTTCAGTTTTTTAAAGAATTTCATTCATTGATAGTAGTTTAGAAGTAATAATTATTCAGAGTGCATATAAAAAATTTATTTCCATATAACTGATAGATTTTCATGTACATTTAAATATTAGAGTAGTGTTAACTAACTGAAAATGTTAAATTATGTATACTATTCACAGAATTAAAATACTATTTTAAGAATAACATTTAATTTATACTATTAAATATAAAATCAATTAGCAATAATTTTTTATTAAAATAGAATATTTCTAAAAAGAACGTTAGTACTTATATTTAAAAGCAGTTCCTAATATTCTTTTTATTGGACATAACTGTACTTGATATACAGGAATGTCATAGTTTTACATCATAATTGATAATTAACTAAGAGATTTTAAATGATTTTTTAAATCTTCATACATTTTGTAATTTTTTTTTTTTTATTAAAATTTTTTTATTAACATTTTAGATTAAATTAAAAGAAATGTATCTTAGCCAAACATCTCAACTGAAGAGACTTTTTACATCTCATACTTGCACAGCACATTTTTTTTGCTCTATAGCTTTCACATTTTTGGAAAAGATGTCTTGCAATCTCATGTATATGTTGGCATAATCTACATACAAGTCTTCTCTATAGAGTCCATTACTTCTTAAACAAAATCTATGAATAACACTCTAAGCAGGAAACTTATAAATCTGCTAAAACTGTTGAAATGAGGAACCTTGTAAATCTCTAGGTTTGCAAAGTTCCTCAACAGGAAACCTGTAAAATTTTGTTACAGGTTAGGTTTGCCTACATTTATTTATTTCATCAGAAACCCACTGTTTAACTCTACCAAGGCTAAGTCCACACTCTGATTCAAGAGAAATAAATGAATTATTTGAATATTCTCAGCCTGAAAGTCAGCTCTCTCTTTATCATCAACTCCTGAATGTTATGCAACGTTAAATGTTATGCAATTACGCAACCAGCATAATTGTACAGAATTAAAGGATAAGATGTAAAAGTACTTTATGACTGTCCCAAACAAGTAGAGAATCAAACTGATCTGATTTATGAATCTCAAGAACTGTCTGAAAATACGATAATGCATTTGTTAACATATCCATCTCCAGATGTAGGCAGGTAAACCAAAGAATTTCAAATATTTCATACTGAAAGACTACAACATATTTCTCAAGGTGAGACTTTTTTTTTTGCAATTGTATCAGGTGGAGACCAGACCCAATTTTTAAGTTTAACTCAGTCTCCACCCTGCAAGAGGTCACCACCTCTGCAACAAACAGCCGCCCTGAATAATTTTCAGCCACACAATGGCAAATAGTTGTTCAGTACAATTTTCATATACTGAACAATGTTATGTTCCATACTTTTTCCCCCTTTCATGTAATAATGAAGAACAAGAAGCAGAAAACCCATTGCAGTCTTACACAGTAGCACCACCACAACACAAATTATTGTCACACCTGAAGTATACATCAGTTACATGCACGATAGCACCATTGAAACAGGAATTACTGTAGCACCCGAAATATGCATCACATTTTTTATTCTTTAAGATAGCACGATAAAATGACATGAAGCATTAGATTACATAATACAACCAACTCCAAAAAAAACATTGCAATTTGGCATGATTACACCACCACGACACCATTTGCACTTAAACATGAAGAGGAAACACAAAAACCTAGTATAACTAGCTACCCAACACGTTAGCACCACCGCAACACAAATTACAGTGGCACCCAAAGAATACAACCCATTTTTTAAATATACATAATCAAATGACAACACACTTAAGTTGATTTCATCCATTTACATAGAGAAGTCCCTAAGGTCCACAAGTAAACATGCACAGGGATGAACAGGAATCAGAGAACCTCTACTTACCCTTGTCCGCCTCCCTACCGCAAACAATGGCCGCTATGACTTTCCATGCAGCCTCCGACTTGAGCATCTTGGTGATCATGCTTTCAGCCACCAACTTCCTGAACTCCTTGACTACTGAGCACCGTACATCATACCAGCACCCACACCAGAAAGGTTGAGTCTTAGGTTTGCCTTATAACTCACCAAAATGTCCAAAATTAACTTTCCATTAATTCATGAACCATCTGTATACAAAATTTCCATTTTGGCTAGTTTTTCAGTTACATCATTTGGAGGATTTTAGAAATTAAATCTTTTAAATATGAATATATTACCAACAGATAAAAAATACAGTAACAAATATCTAAATAACATAAAAGACCCAACAGTATTTCAAGAGTGATTAGTGGTGCAGTTTCAATAGCTCAAGAGATAATAAGAAAAACTAATCTCTGTAAACCTGCCAACTACTCCCAGCCCATTATTTGAACTTTCTGCCACAAAATCTCTGCCCCAACCATAAGTTGTGATAAAATATTCATTAATTTTAGTAAATTAACTATTTTACTGTATTTTAATTTGAATATTAATCCCCTCTAAAATATATACTGTTATGAGAGAATATTAATGTGATACTAGATGATTTAATACTTCAAATTTCTTTATAAATGTGATGTTATGTTAAGTTTGTGTTTTTATGTTATATCTTAAAATATAAAGAGAGCATTATATTTTACAATTATACTATAAACAATAATTATAGTCAACAAACAAATATATATTTTTTTTTGTAGGAATAAATATTGGAACTGTAGTGGCAGGAGTTATTGGTGCTCGTAAACCTCAATATGATATTTGGGGTAATGCAGTTAATGTTGCCAGTAGAATGGATTCAACGGGTATGCTTGACAGAATACAGGTAAATCATTGCTACAAGTACATTTATAAACAACAGTGATTCTACAATGTTTGTCACAAATAAAACTTATACAAACTATTCATTTTTAATAACAAACTGAAATGAGTAATTTTTACACAGTAACCATAATTAAACTTAAAATACCTTTTTTAACAAATTTAAACTTAATGGACATTTTTATATGCTGTGTTTTTTATGTACATTTTACTAACTTCAACATTCAAATTTGAACATTTTTTTTTTTTTTTTTTGAGTTTGTACTGATTAATTTTTTATTTATACCAGATTGTAATTAAAACCTAATTCTATAAGATTAATTAAAGTGAAACACAACCTAACCAGTTTTTAATCAACCTTCAGTTATTCAATCAGATTAAAAATTAGGCGAAGAAGGTTAGCTAAAAGTGAATATGCTTTTATGAAAGTTTTATTTCTTTCCAATAAATATTGAACCTACTTTAGTCCACTTTAACAATTTTACTATGATAAGTTATATTGTCAAGAAGCAAGGTCGTTTAATATTCAGCTTTTATTTACTATATAACTTTCAGACTATCATTTAAATCAATAAAGCAGATAAAAATTTTAATAATTTTATCTTATACAGATGACTCAGTAGGAAAGGGAATAATTTGGGAACTGATTTTGGAAAAATTTCATATTCCTTACAAACATATGTTCGAAACTGCTGTGTTAAGTTACGGCTAGCGAAAAATTTCACCCATATTTCAGTTCCCAGGTGAAATTTTTGGCATTATATAAGGGGTAAACTTGCTGGTTTCTTATGTTGACTTGAAAAAATCTAATAAAACAGTTCTCAGAACTGTATTTCCCGAGATTTTCATGATATCCAACGTAAAACAGGAAAATTCGGTGACGAAAACACGTTTTTTTTAGGTTTGAAGTACAGTAATTTTGTTAAATGAATATTAAATGCGTAAATTTTATTATCAAAACTTGTATGGAAATAAAATTTTGAGAAAACTGATGTAATAAAGTCTATGAAAGATAAAAAACCATAAACTTTTTATTAACAAAAACAAAACAGAAAAATGTTAGTTTGTTAAAATTAAAAACAGCTGTTTTTAGTATACAATAAATTTGGATTTTGGAAAATTTAAATACTTTTTTTTTTTTTTTAATTCTAAAAAACTACTCAGTGCAGTTTATACTGAATTAATTTACAATAAATGTTCGAAAAAAAATTCTACCATTGATATCGATGCACCTTTCAAATCCTTAAAAATCGTTTTGTCACTAACCTAATAATATACGTTTCTTGATGAGATAGCTGTACTGAGAAACTGAGCGAGCGAACAATACATCACGTGTGTCCAATTTTTGTTTGGTATACCATGCATTTCACATCCTATCCAATAAACAGTGTTCTAAGGGCGTAAGGTCCGATGAGTTACGGGGCTAATTGTTACCTCAAACAAACCCTAAACCCTAATAATTTAAAGCTACAAAAATTTAAGATAAAGCTACCTAACATTATCATAATTTTATATTAAAAAAAACCAATGGTTCAAAATAGTTGGAAACAAACTTAAAAGCTAATATAATAATTAATCTTGATTTTCAAAAATGACACTACTATAATATTAAATTTGTTTTTAAAGAACCAAAAATAAATATTTAAATAAAACATATGTAATTATCTTATTAAACTTAAACTTAAGATAGGAATTAAACCATGAGGTTTTTTTTTTTTTTTAATAATTATGTATTTTTAAATATACTTATTCTAATATAATTATCTTTTTTAGGTCTTTTAAACTTTAAAATTTATTTCAATGCATTAAATTATTTTAAATAAGAACTTATTTAATTTAATTAAATTTATTTTAGATGATTATTTTTACAAAAACTATTTTACATTAAAATAAAAATCTATATTAAATTAAAATCTTTATTTAAATAAAAGATGGTATAGATTATATAATAAATTTTTTAATTTATTTAACACTTATAAATTAAAATATTATATTTTATAAGATTAAATATTAAAGGGTGAAATAGCTATATTTAAATAAATATATTACTATATATAATATATATATTATAATATAATATATCGACCAAAAGGAATCGTTCCCTTCGTTCAGTCCATTTACCAGTCAAATTTTTAATCTAAGAATTGTCTTACTTCATTCGCGTAATATGCTGGTGCTCCATCAACTTTATGGTACATTTCAATTCGTTTCACCAATGGCAAATTTTCAAGCTCCGTGAAAATTTCTCATTGGTCGAAAATTTCGATTAAGCGTTCACTTAAAACTGTTTCTGGAAGTTTGATTCACTTAAGCATGTAGGTTTTCTTTAGATCAACAATGTGAATTCCATGTGTTGATGGGATTAAGGGTACAAGAGAAAAATATTAAAAGTTAAAGAACACGACAGCCCAAAAAAACATTGCTCTTTCATACAAGATAATTAATGAGTATGCGGGTGACAATTTTGTATATAATATAATTTTGTTTTCAAATATTTTACACTTATTTAAAGATATACATAAATATATATATAAATAAATATATATGTTTATGTAGCCTATGACAATCCTGGTAATGTAAGAATTCCTATGCGGAATCATACACCTAAATCAATTCAGCCATTTAGCTGCTACAGTGTAACATACATACACCCTAAATACATTACACTCCTTTTTGGGCAGTCGTGTAAAACGTAACTCTTCCAAAAATAGCGTAAACCAAATTAAGTAGTAATTGAATAGTTTATTTCAAAAACCTTTTATGCAGAATTATATTCATATGGAATGTTGCAGTTTCTGAAATAAACGATTCAATTATTGCTAACCCATTGACAAAAATGTAGTTGTATGCATGGTTATATGAACTTTCTGCACATAATAAGGATGCATTCCGTGAGCATGTAATGTCGTCCATACTGTACTTTGAGGACTGTTGAGTTGTGTAGAAATTCTTTGCATGCTAGTTATAGGATTAAGCTGCACCCTTGAAGAATGTTCCATCCCCCTTTCATCACCATGTACCAGTTGACATTCAGATGAAATATGAGAGCTGGGAAGAGTACTATTCTCATGAAGATTATTAAAAATTCTACATAATTTTTCAAAGATCTAAATTTATTGTATTAAAACAACTGTTTTTCATTTTTTTAAATTCGTAATACCTTTCTGTTTTGAATAATAAAAGTTGATTTTTTTTGTTTTTCATAGAATTTATTGGATCAGTTTTTTCAAAATTTAATTTTCTACACATTCTGATAATAGAATGTACACATTTATTATTCATTAACAAAGTTATTGAACTTCAAACCTAAAAAAAGTGTTTTTGTCGCCAAATGTTTCTGTTTTACGTTGGATATCATAAAAACTACGGGAAATACAGTTCTGAGAGCTGCTTTATTCAATTTTTTCAGTCAAAAAACATAAGAAAACATCAAGTTTACCCCTTATATAACACCTTAAAAATTTCAGTGTGACCCTATTTCACTGGGGGAATGAACCCAGGCAAAATTTTTTGCTAGCAATAACTAAGTAACAAAGTATTTTTGTACATGTTTGAATATCCCCCCGAGTTAGTCCAGTGGTTAACTCATCGTCACAAAAAGTTGTTTAACAGCTGATTTTCAAAGTTGAAGGTTCTAGGTTCAAATCCTAGTAAAAGTTAGTTACTTTTATAGGGATTAGAAAACTAGACAGTGGATACCGGTGTACATTGACAGTATACAACTCAGGAATGGTTGGCCTGAGTCTGTGCAAGACTGCATCTCATTTACATGCCGTACCTATCATCCTCATCTCAAGGGAGGGTTTACTTATTGTTCACTAGTTGAACAGATTGCAACATAAACATTAGGAAAATAAAATAAAGAATGTTTGTATGAACTTTTTTCCGTATATGAAGCTCTAGAATCAGTTCCTAAATTATTTTTCTTTCCTACTGAATCACTCTGTATAATGAAAAATAGATTTTAGAAATCTTTTAGAATTTTTTTTATAATCTCCTTTCAGTTGAATACTGTTGTTCAAGCTTTTGATACCATCATAAAAGTACAGTTTACTAAATTTCCAAAATATATGTTTGTGTACATATATACCTGATGCTGGGAGGGCCCTGAACCAGGGCCCCTGGAGCCAGCCCTGGGGAGCTAGTGTTTGACTGCGCCAACCTAGGCCATGGGGATCCAGGTGCGGAACTCCCTGGCTAGATGGTCAGATGGTTCAAGTGTTTGTTTCATTGTTAAATGCAAATTTCTTTCCAGCTTGTCATTTTTTCATCTTTGCAATCAAGAGTCACAATTCATTAAATATGGAGAATATGGAAGCAGTTCACAGTATAATTCATGTAATTTTGCTTGTGCAATTGATTCTATCCAAGTTTTTGCATTATCTTGATGAGAAAGCACTTTTTCCTTTGTCAAGTATGACAACTTTAGCTTGATTTAGTCAGTCAATTGATCAAATAACATTACATGTTATTCTCCTGTAATGAATATCATTCCAAGGTAATCAATTAATTTTACCTCTTGTTCATACTAAAAAAACAAATGCTATTCTTTTGGAGTGAATGTAAAGTTTTACAGGTGGATTTTCAACACACAAATGTTCACTTAAGATGTGCTGAACACTGTTATTTGATTTTTTTACAATATAGTGGACTTTTCAACAATTTCTGATATCTTATTTGGATGTCCAGCATGTGGTTCTTTCATGCTTGTGTGATCATGTTTGGGTTCATTAAAAAAAAATAGCAAATGGTTTTTTTAACTTTGGAGAGTAACCAGAAATATTATTGAACTCTATAAAGACATCCTGAGCTTTTAAATGCAAATATTGAAACATACAATACACATATTTTCCATTTAAAATAAATTGTTTACTTTGATTGGCTGTAATAAGTAAGTTAATGATTGGCGTGTTATAAAACTTTTCAGGAAACATGTAAAAGCTAATATTTGTCAATTACCATATAAGTTAATCATCAGTAGTCCCATCTGGTGCTTTTTTGAGGTAATTATCAAATATTCATATATTCACAGACCAGGAAATAAGTATAGAGCAAAAATCCTTCTTAAAATTAAAACTTAATTTTTATGTAATTATTTAATATTTTTAAATTGATTTTAAGTCCATTCTGTTACCAGTGAAAACTGATTGTTTAGAAAACAAGTGAACACCATTGTTTAGAAAATGGTAAACCTGAGATACTATAGGACTATACTAAAATATTGGTGTTACATTTAACCCCAACTTTTGAGCAATTATAAAATTAAAACCAAAATTATTGTTATTAGTGTGTGTGTATGAAAACATTATGTATTTGTCAGTTAGAATTGCTAAAAAGGCATTTTTATTATAGGTAACACAAGAAGTGTTCCAGATTTTAGAGAGTAAAGGATATCCATTATCTTGCAGAGGAAGTATAGAGGTTAAAGGAAAAGGAACAATGGTTACATATTTTCTTAATGGTTATGCAAATACAGCAACATCAAATAATAACAATAATCAGTAGTACATTCTTTTTTATGAGTAACCTATCATAAAGAGACTTCTTTTACCAAATTCTACATGTGATCATTAGAATAAGAACACTGAAATAATTAATCATGCTATTGTATATAAAATATAAGGCCTACTGTTTTTAGCTATGTAATTTTTTTTACATCAGGTTTTTAAGATATAATTTCTATTTTCCAGCAGAGCACTGCTTAAGTTAAGGTAACTGACTATTTTTAATTAGAAAAGGAAAATATAAGAACAGTTTTTAAATAAAATACAGGTCATGTCATTATATAGTAGTACAAAACAGAACAAAATTAAGAAGATAAGGGGAGTCCTCAGCTTTAGATAAATAAAGTTCTTTTGAATATAATATATTTATTGAATTGTGTAAATTAATTCATACTTGAGTTTGTAACATTTGATAAATATTATATTTAAATAGTTCATAATTTAACATTTGTTCAAAAAATGATTACAAAATCTATGTTGTGTAATGTTTATTTACATAAGACTGTGGATAAGTAACTATATAAAATTTCACAGAGGAAATGAAAAACTTCCTTCGGCATCTAGAACCAATCTTCTTTTGACTGCATACAAATTCTTCACAGGATTTGGGTAAATTGCATAAAGCTATATATTTTTTTAAGCTATAAATGCATTAACCATTGTACAGATGCAAATCATAAATCCCTCAACATAAACAACCTTGATATTTTGCATGTTTACGAAAAAGGATTGACTTCATAACACAAATGTTTCAGAAATGTTCTACCATACTTTGTCAGTGTACTCCTCTCATCAAGATAATGAAAAAAAATTCATATAGACATAGATCTGGTAACATTGTTTTTGAGTTGTGGCTAGTGAAAGATTTTGTCTTCATTCTGCTCTAAAGGTCAAATAATCACTAAAGCTCTTTGAATACAAATTATTGATTTAATTTTATTATCTTTCTCAGTATTAAGTTCTCTATAAATTATGTCTAAGTTTTATTTGGATATTAAAAATTTAACAAAGGAAATTTACACCAAATCTAAAAATAATAACATGCTTTTCAACTACAATTTTAGGTTTTAAAACAATTTTCTGGAAGAAAATACAGTTTTAGGACATGATTTTGCATATATAAAAATTGCTCTGAAAATATGTACGAGTAAACCCACTAATTTTGCTCAAGAATCTGTGTGTAGAATAAGACATTATTTGACCTTGGCCTTCCCGTTACTCAAAAATAAAGCATTTCCAGACCTAATTTATTTGAATTTTTTTCATTATTTTGATGAGAGGAATATGCCTATAAATTATGGCAGAAACTTACAGAAACACTATTGTTTCTATTGTTGTATAAGCACACGACAATATTTATAATGAACAAACACAATTCAAATTCTTTCAACTGCATTTTAAAAATGCGATTCAAGAAGTGTCTAGCGATTCAAGAAAATCGCTAGACACTTGTTCCTAGAGGTGAACAGCTCACACTAATCACTAATGATGATTGCAAGAGTAAGTAAAATCATTTATGACATCAATTTTTAAAACACTATTTAATGAATTTGGTTCAGTTTGTCTTAAAAACTCACACTAAATGTGAAAAAATTAAAAAGTTGTATGCTGTTTATTTACAAATAATTTTTTTTATTAATCAAATGTGAAAAAAATTAAAAGTTGTATGCTGTTTATTTACAAATAATTTTTTTTTATTAATCAAAACAATCTCTTTTTTCATCTCTGCAAAACATATCATGTACCATCAACACCCTCTATCTTTTCTGAATTTTATGTCTGACTAAAGATCCAAATATCAACTATTTCTTCTGTCTCTTAAATGGCATTGCTTGTAAAATGTGCAAATACTATTATTTTTTGCCATAAATATGAATTTATAAATATGTTATCATGTTCAAAGTTTAAAGTTCTATAAGTCTCCCGCACTCCAATTCTTTCCACCAATGTACAAGTGAATTAAAAAAGTCTTACAAATAAAGTAGAGGACTGCCTGAAGTGATTTTCAAGTTTCTTTGCAAAGATATTTTTGAATTCTTTCTAAACTTATGTATAACATTAATAATAATAATATTAATGTTAAACATTAATAACTTTATGTATAACATTATCAATTATTTTTACAATGTAATTTTAGTTCATTTAAATTTTTCCTAAAATTACTCTCAGAATTTAAGGTACCAATACTACAACAAATACATAAAATTATATTGTATGAGTTTGTTAATATGATAATTTATAAGAAACTATATCATTATTATAAAATAGACCTTATGTAATAATTATAGCTAATTGTTTACATTTCTTATAATATTTTATGTACGGTTGCATATTATTTTGAGTAAAAGTGTGAAAAGAATAATTTAAGAAAAATATTTTTTTCTTAATTTAAAATATGGTATCTAAAGATACCATATTTTCTATCATTCCATGTTTGCAGCAAATAAATTCTTTGCATTTATTTGCATATGTTTCACAAATATTGTAAATATGTTCTATTGATAAGATTCAAAATTATAAGAAAATCACTACTACCAATATAATTATAAAAATTATAATTATAATATTAACAGAATTGTCATGACATGACAAACAGATTTATTCTTTTGTGGATTAATCTATTTTAATGACTACAAATTATTTTTTTACCTTCATGCACCTTATTCTATATAAAAGTTTTGAATTACACAGAATTTTTATACATATATATTTTTTTATTTAATACTCTTTTTTTTATAAATGGCGTGTTAATTTAACAGGTTTGTTAGATAATTATTTTCTTTGCATTTCAGTGTTATTTTATTTGCATCTAGTTTAGTTTATACTTTAATTCTTAACTGCTGTGATCTTAATGTAAGTCTGTATCATTAGAAATATGTATTTTTATGATAATATATAACTCATATCTATGTTTCTCATTCTAGCAGCTCATTTCCTTTCATGTAATACTGAATTATCCTTATTCTTCATAGTCTTGATGATTGAGATATATTAAATTAGCTGCTTTCTGAATAAATGAACTGAAGTGAAATTATTTATTTTATTTAGTTTGTAATTCATGTATGTTGAATTTAATCTTTTTAAGATCCATATTATTCCTCTGTAATGATAAATTATATTTTAAATTCTATTAACATAAACCACCAAGTACAGAAAGAATATTGAGGCAAGACATATCTTAATATGTCTTATCTTATATGTGATTAGTACTATTATATATTATTATTAATAGTAATAGTACTATTATTACTAATAGTACTATTACTAAGAATAGTATTATTCTTAGTACAGAATAGTAATATTCTGTACTAGGTAGCTTATCTTAATGTAATTTAACAGTACAGAGGAATCATATGAATATTAAAAAGATTAATTTCAATAAAAGAATATTAATATATGTATAACTTTTTTCATAAAAATGGATGAAGAGGAACTGAGAAATGCATTAAACCAATCATGTGACTAAATGACAAGACAATGGAATTTAACATAAAATCAATTCCAAGTTATCTATGGTTGGATTAACTGATCTAACTAGCCTTATTTCCTTTCAAATATCTATACATCGACCATACTTATTGAAGTAAACAGATATTCTATTCTGATTATTTATTTATTTTGTTTTTTATGCAACAGAACAGCTTTACAAAGCCTTCATATGTTGCACAGTATTACATGAAAATATATACAATAGTTACAATATCTATAAACAGTTATAAGTAACAATTCATATATAAGTTGAAAATACAATAATTAAATACATAGATTATAATAATAATAATACTAATACATGATAAAGATATATCAGAAATAGGTGTGCTAAAAAACACTGATATAAAATAGGAGTTGAAATGAAGTTGAACTTTACTTTAATGGGGGCTTTGTTTGATCACAAATCAAATCAATATATGTATATATATATATATACATATAAACAGGAAAATAAAATTATGCTCAAAGGCCTTTAACAAAAATTTGACTTAAGTCTAAAATTAGATGGCCATTGTAATTGCTAAATAGTCTTCATTAACAGATGATCTAAAAAAAAATTTATACATATTCAATAAAATAAAAAGCTAAATCACCAAAGAAGCTTCAAGCTTATGTGGTGATATAATCAAGCAAAAAAAAAAAAAAGAAATAGATAAATGAAGAAATTATAATAAAAAGATAATTAATTGGGGAATAAGCAGTACTCAAGAAACATTATCAGTTTAGTAATTCTTTTAATCTTTTTTTTATAGATTTACCAGTTTGATTCAATTATCAATTGACTATTAATTTATCAATTCATATTTATTATTTCTTCTTTAATTAATTTATTTTTTACCTACTTATTTGCTTCTTTTTTCCTCACTATCAACTAATAAATGATTGTTTAGTAATCGAAACAGCTAATAATTTTAGATTTTAAGTCAAATTTTTGTAAAATGTTGTTGGGTGCAATCTTTATTCCTTCTTATTAAATCTGATAGTAGTACTGATAACCTCACCTCCCAGTTACTTTAGGGACATAATAGTAGCAGTAGTAAACTCAACCCATTTCTACAAATACACATAAAACATTCCTGACCATTGGTAGTTAAAATTATTATATTTTAACTTTATTATACATTTTTGTAATTATATTTATATAATTAGAGTTACAGGAGATTCAATTCTTTATTTAAATTTTAAAAAAATATAGAATTATGAAAAGACGTAACAATGTTAAGACAGGAGCTAATTATAATGTTAACAAAAAGCTTGTTTAAGATCAGTGGAAAAATGAAGATACCATTTAAAAAAATACTCATTCAAAATGTGTAACATAATGCAAAGTGTGTTTATCTTGACCTGAATTGGTGAAACATAAAATAGTCAAATAGCTAATGAATGACTTAATTAAAATTTTTAATCTTAATTAAGATTTTTTTTAAGATTTAAGATTTTTCAATCCTGGTACTTTGTACTCTTTATGCGAGGTTACTATTATATGTTACTTGTGACTACATCTAAAAGTTTATGTTTCACTTCAGTACAGTTTAGTTACTATTGAGAAAGCTTAAAAACTGTTTTTTCCCAATTTATAATTACCAAAAATGAATTATCCAACTGGATGATGTGCGATTATTGTATTAAAATAGACAAGAACTAATACCAATTATTTACAAAACTTACAATAATATTAAATATAAACAGGTTACTTGGTTTTTTTTTTTTTTTTATGAACAGCAGGACAAAAATAATACTTTAAACTGTTAAATATGACATAAATAATTTTCAAACAAATGAAACCATCTGATACCACTGACTAATCCACTGCATAAGAAGCCAATAAATACTCCAAAATACTTTTGGAAGAAAGAATTCCATTAATGAAAGTGAGATTTTACAATTACATGAAAATGTATCACTAAATTATATAATTTTATTTTTAACAAACTATTGTTACACTATTTGTATAATGCTTTTTACTTTAATAAATTAACTACAAAACATTTAATTTAAACTTCATTGTCAAAGTCTAACCCAATTTTTTAATTTTATATATATTATTTATTTTTAATTATAGGCTCCATCAAGATTTGGTATATAAAAACTACCATATATTTAATAGATTCAAATAGTTTTTTTAAGTAAGGACATCACTAACATTCAAATGTAATTTTATATTGTAATCATGTTATATTCTCCCAAATTTTGAAGTTAGTTTTAAGTTTATAGTTTGATATATTATTGTTTATATGATATTTTAACAAATAACTGTCTTTTGTTAATTTAGCTATAATGGTTTAATAAATCTATTTTCCAAAATAAATAAAAGGGAATATTTATAGAAATAAAAACTGAGGCATATATACATATATATATAATTTCAGTGTATATATTTCAAAAAGAAATTGAAATACATTGTTGTTTAGATTTTATCACTTACTAATTTTCTGATTATTCAAAGAGTTGTTCATGCTGTTAGTTTTTTATTTTATTTTTTACATTATTCAGCCCAATGATAACCACAGTGATATATACACTTTGTTAAGAATATCATTATTATAACTTAATTGTTTACTCCAGAATAAGTTCTTAGTATTTTAACACTTCTTTTGTGATAAGAAATTAATCTTGCAGCGTACAAAAAATCGCCATGCTTCAAACCTGAATAACTCCTGATGAAAGTCAAGAGATCTTACTGCTTTGTGACAGAAGTCAACAGAGTAATAACATTTACTTTTTTTATAAGATTACAATCTTACCATGTTTTTAGACTATGATCGTGATCATAATATTATATAAGTTAATGGAAACAAGGCAATAATTAAATTAAAAACTAGTTCAAGATGCGATTGGAAAGTTTTAAGACAGGTGCCATCACTGCTCAGTAGGAGGGGTTAGTTTTTCCCGTGGGTGTACAAAGGGAAGCTTGTTTTGTCCTTGAAACATTCTGAAAAGATCGCCACAATATCTTTCTTCAGAAGAAAGTGGCATCCTGTTGAGAGAATACCAGTTCTCAGCAGATTATTGATTTCGCAAAATGGATGAAAAAACGGAACAATGAGGTAGTATTAAATGTTGTTTGGAAACGGAAAACTGGCTTAGGACACCTTATGAACTCTTAAAACCAGCTTTCGGGGATAAATGTCTAAGCCGGTCAAACGTTGATTTGTGGATAGCCACAAATCAGTCAAAGATGACCCCCAGTCCGATTGGCCTTCCACTTCAAAAACCAACGAAAAGATTGTGAAAGTTCACCATTTAGTGCGCTCAGACTGTAGACTTACAATGAGGGAGATGGCTGATTAACTGAATTTAAGTTTCTAGGTGGTTCAATCAATTTTAACTGAAAATCTGAAGGTGAGTCAAGTGTCTGCGAAATTCATTCTGAAATTGTCAGACTAGCAGACACAACCCCACTTGAAGTGTCTCAAGAATTTTTAATTGGACCAAAACTGATTTAGATTTGTTAAATAGGTTAATTACAGGCAACAAACCATGACTAAGACCCAGAAACAGAGGCACAATCATCACAGTAAAACAGCATAAATTATCCACGACCGATAAAAGCGTGACAAAATTGGTTGTATGTGAAAACAATGTTGGTGGTTTTTTCGATTCTACGGCTATCGTGCTTCATGAATTAACTAGGAACACTATAAAAGTGTCCTTCAGTGTTTACGCCAAAATATCTGAAAAAAAAGGTCTGCACTCTGGTGAGACAAGAATTGGGTCCTCCACCATGACAACGCACCAGCTTATTGAGCATTCTCAATTGTGTAATTTTTGACCAAATTCCAAATTACTCCTTCTGTAATCCCTATTCCTGATTTTGCTCTGGTTGACTTTTGCTTTTTCCCAAATCAAAACTTTTGCTGAAAGGAAGCTGATTTGACTTAATTGAAGACATCCAGGTAAATACATTGAGGGTTCTTAACTCTCTTAAGAAAGAAAATTTTCAGGAATTTAACAAAAGTGGAAACACCTTTGAAGTCAGTGTGTTCAGTCAGAAAGGGATTACTTTGAAGGAGATCTATTACAATAGCCTGTACGTACTGCCATTTTTAAATAAAAAACCTAGTCTTAAAACTTTCTAATCATACGTCTTACAGTTCCTGTAAAGTGATGAAATTTATTGAAGTCTTTTGCATTAACTATTACAAGATAAATGGGAATAGATGTTGCTTTCTAATAGGTTGTATTATTTATGTATTTCCTTACAGCTACCATTCTATGCTGTTTTTCAGTCAGTGTAGATCTAATTCCCTGGCAGCTCAAATTATCTTTAAAAAATTATTATACATAGTAATGCTTTTTTCCTGGTTACATGCCTCTAAAATGTTGAGCTAATTCACTGGAATTACTGCACAGATAGAAACAACATTAACTTCATCATTAATGATTATATAAAGAACACACCATTTTTTCTTTATAATACATCTTTATAATAAAAACATTCAGCAGTTTCTTTAATGAGATCATGAATAATTCTCATCGGATCATTTTTTGTTTTTTTTTGTCTTACACTAAATTTATATGACACAGAATAGATATGTCATTTGCATTTTATTTTAAATTAGTTCATTTCTTTTAATTCTTCATATTTCAGACTACGAATCACAGTTCAACATTTTATATCTACTTCTGTCACTTTCTCCATAACCTCAGACTTTTTGCTAACACTTTGTTCACATTATTTATAATTGTTCTTAAGGCATGGTTTCATTCCTACTACCTCCCCCATTCCATTATTCTTCTAATCACTCTTGTCTTCAGCATCCCATTCACACATTTCCAAATCATCATTCATTGAGAACTTGACCTGCATTTCTCAGTTCTGCTCCCCAATTTTAAAAGTAATTCCACTGTTAATCTTGTTCCTAATTTTGTACCGTCTTATTTACCCATTACATTACTCTTCTTCAAAACTTCATTCCATAGCTTGGATTCTACTCCGCCCTTTCAATCTTCATCCATGCCTTTTCCTTAAATCGCTTTTTGAAAGAGCAATTTTAAATCAAAAAGGTAAAAGAACCCTACCTACACTGATTTGACCTAATATGAAATGCCTACAACCTATGTGAAATGGATATAATGAAGCCCAATTGCATTCTTAAGAACTTTCTCATTCACACCAATTTTCTTTCATAGAATAAGTTTGTTTATTTTGAACCCTTTTTCCAATTTCCTTACTGCATCAATACACTCTCACCAAATATTCAAAACTCTCTAGTCCAACAATTTATCATTTAATTTTATCTTTCCTCTTTTCTTTCTATCCTTAATGTCTTAACTACAAAATTTTTATTTTTAATAAACAGATGAAGACAAAGATTCTACTTACACTACCAAATAAATGGTTTCAATAGATAAAGATGACATAATGATCTATTTACTTCACTTCTTCATGCAAATTTCCTAATTAGTTCTCTAAGTAATGTGATTTATTGTAGAATAGATTAAGACTTTTAGTTATCATTAATTTGACTAGGTTTAATTTTTATTGAAAGCATTTTCAGTAACTATTTATTTTTGCTTCCCAGTCTAAAAGTACCTTTTAAACAGTCCTATTACAATTAAAAAAATATTTTTTACAGTCTATAAATCCTTTTATAAAAATACACATTTTTCATTCAGTCATAATATTATTTATCTTCATTTCAGGATAAAAATTTTCACAGATTGTAAAAAAATACATATCACTGAATTATGCATACAGTGACTGGTGTTCAATGTTACTTTCCTATTTTATTTTACCATTTAAAAGGTATTTCATTTCTTTAACAATTTTTAGTGTTCATAGTTATAATAATATTTTCGCTTCTAATTATAAAAAATTTGTCATTTTTTCATAACAAAAAGGAATATATTCATTTATTTGTTGGTTTACAATATTTATCCCAATATTGCTAATGAATGATGCTTGTAAAGGATCTAAAGCACATGAACTGCAAGATCACAGAATTGTTAAGAGTATCAATTCTTTTACAAGTAAATGTTACCTTCATTTTGGTTGTTTAACACGCTAATGGAATTTGAATTGGCTCAGTTAAGTGGGCAGTAGTAAACCATTTAATTTCCATTTATTTTTAACCTTGTTTATTAGTTCTAAGAACAGCTAAATTATTTTTAGGAATAACTTGTGTCACATATCAAATTACCTATAACATCCCCAATTATGCTAACAAATATCAATAATATTGGATAAAATATATATAGTAATGTCTTATTAATTATTATTTAAATTAACTAGACAAGAGAGGGTGACACTCGCTTAGACAGCACTTTGTTTTCACAATATTATCAATTTTTAAAATATATATTTTTAAATATTTTAATGAAAATCTTGTTATAAAATTTAATCTTTTGATGATATCAAAAGACCTATTCTAGTCTTTTTGAATTGATATTAACCAAATTAATATATACATGTTTAAAAATTACACTGGTGAAGTAACAATAAGTACTAGGTAGAGAGATGAGTGTCATAATTTAACTGTTGTGCTGGTTCAAATAATTAATATTTAATAAAGTGTAGTAACAGACATTGGATTCAATTTTTTTATATTAATATAAAAAATATATTTTAGAGATATTTATTCACACAATTGTGTAAAATGAATACAGTTAATTATTATTCAAGAATAGTGATATTCATGAATTATATCAGCTACTATGAAAATATGTTTTGATCACTTCCATTCACTTTTTACATAGTATATGAACATATGTTTATGTTTTATTTAACTTCTTATATAAACAGAGCCCTCTTTACTTACTATAAAAAACTTCACTAATTGTAATCTAATGTATACTTATTACCTGTAATACTCATTACATGTATTCAGTTTTATCACATCATTTAGTTTACTGAGTTTACCCCATTTTTTTCCTGTATATATGAGCTAGATAATTATCAAGAAAATCTTTTATTGTAAAAATAATTTTTTTATCTTAAAATTCTCCTAAAATGACAGCTCACATTTTTATTCATTTTTTAAGTTTCTTATTCTGATAAATTATGTTGTAAATTTCATTTAATTAAAAAATTGTTTAAAATTTTGTATAAATGAAAAAGTAATGTGTAAAGGAAATGTGCAAACCTTAAAATTAAATGTCACAGAAACATAGAAGGATTGACTATTATGTTTTATTTTGTAACATTAACACTCTGGTTCTTCATTAATTTTCTGTCTTCCTTTGATGTTAATTTCATACATAGAACCAGATACTAATGTAAGAGTGTTAGTATTAGTTTGATTTTTGAATGTGTGTATGAAATGTAATGTGTACGTAAAAACAAATGTAACATATGTGTGTATGAAATAGTAAAACACATAAATTAATGTATTGTATATATTAATGTAAATAACTGTGTAAATATTATGTTTTTATGGAATCCTCAAGTGAAAGATAAGTGTGTATTTTTGTTAATTGTAAATTCAAATATATATTGATCAAATATTTAAGAATGAAATTTTTAATTGTACTTATATTTTCCTAATAAATGAAATAAAATTATATGTATTTTATTTTAGTTTATACCTTATAAGCAAAATATAAATTAAATTAGCATTTCTATTGATAAAATGTGTTTGTTTATCCAGGTTACCAGGTTATCCAGAATACCATATCCATTATTAGGGATCAGCTGAACAATTTATATTTTCTAAAATATTTGAAGAAAAATCAATTTACTAGTAATATATACTTGATCTGGTAATGCAAATAGTTGATCAATAATGTTCTGTTCTCATCTTATGAATATCCCATTCGCCCAAGGAATTATGGATGAATGGATGGATGTCCATTAACTAGAAAGACCATGAATCACTCCTTTGCATTTGCTATGTGTCATTCTCCCTCAGTGGTTAATTTGTCTCTTCCTCATATTGTTGATTGGAACCTTTCCCATATCCTTCATTCTTTTTCCCCCAAGGTATATCATGGGTTTAGATTAGATATTAAGTGGATCCTTGCTAAGAATTCAGGAACTTTTAGTGTTTCTTCATTCAATATTTCCTGTACTGACTGTAAACAGGAAATTAACATTGGATGAACTTCTCACTACTCTTTATAAAGGAATCATATTTATATAGGTCACCCGGCTGTTAGCACATTGGCTTTTAGGCCAGTTGGTATCCATTTCAAATCTTGGTAATGGATTGGCGTTTTTTATCTACATCATCCTCTTTTTAATACGTGTATATTGTCTGTGGTTATAATAAAATAAAATATTATTGTTCTAGTGATATAACTAAAGTTATTCCTAACAACCTTACTTCTGTCATGACTTACACTGCATCCCAACTTTGTAGTGGGAAGACACCCACCTTGTGATGTTACTGGTCGCTACATCACACCCTCTGTTCCAAGCCCTGAGGGGCTTTACTGGAGGTCGTCTTTAGACCCTCTAACTGATTACATCTCACAGTCATCAGCCAGGCCACCTCACACTGCAGCTAAAATGTTTGAATTATTTTGCTGGCTTATCAGAAGACTATTAATAACTACTTTAATTGTTAGAGGTGTTTTCCCTCAGAAAGCCCTTGACATTTCAAAATTTTAACTTTTAAGATTTTAGTTATGAGCATCTTCTTTAAATTTATAATTCATTATTAACTTAGGACCATCAGCAAACAATAATTTACTTATATGTATCCTTCTCATTAGTTTAATTCATTTAGAACTTACTCTATTCTATTCTAAAGAGCTGTTAATCAGTTGAACATCAAAATGAAAAATGATAATGTGTTTAAGTTATTAAATACTAAGTAGGCCAACTCTCTTTTAAAATATTGGAATCTTTTCTTTTGTTACACATTTTGAAGCTAATTATTATTATCTGCTTTAGTGAAGTTACCAGTAATACTATTGTTTGTTGTCACCACTTTAAAAATGTTAGGTAAACCTGTAACTACATAATCAAACAATATACTTATTCTATGTTATATTTGTTCATTCAATATTTTGCCAAGTTTTATATTTGTAAATTTCAACAGTCAAAATTTGACAAAAATGATATACAAAACAAACACATCATAGATCAAGTATATTATTTGATCTATTATAGATTAGTGAAAAAGATTTGGTGGAAGACCTCTACCAAACAAAATTTTCCAGAGCTTCTAGTGATTTCATACCATCAAAACCATTTAATAAATCAATGAAAAGATTCTCTCAATTATACTCCATTGTTTTTCCTGTAAGTTGATCCAAAACAAAGGAGGTTCCCAGTAACTGAGATCACCTAATCTTACAATTATCTACTTTTAACTAACATTAAATATCAATATCTCTGTAATTATCGGTATAATTTTATTTTACTATCTGAAATATTAAGAAACACCATTCAACAAGCTTAGAAAATATTAAAACAAAAAAATAAACTGAAAAATATTTAAGATGAATAGAAATATTTTTCTTTATTAAAACAGTTTCAATTAAATTAAGTAATATTTCTCTATGATCTAGAGCAATTACCAAATGAATTTAATTGCCACATTAAATTAATAATGTTTTGACATATCTGTAAATAAAAATACTTATATATCACTTTTAATTTGGTTTGTTTTATCAGAAAAATAATTATTTCGTGCAATTTATAATTTATTGTACTTTCTATTTGAAAATAATTTTTGTTTATCATTCAATAAAAGTGATTTTAACTGTCACTCATTTCATAAAATAAAACATTTTGTGTTGTTTAATGATAATATTTCATTCTGTACATCATACATCACAACATTACTTTTATACTTATTGCTATTCATTATTTGTTTTAAACCACACGTTAAATGAAAGTAGTTATAACAAAAAAACAATAATTTTAGGAAGTGACATAATTAGAGGTGAATGAAAATAATTCATCTCTCAGAAATAAAATTTATTGTGAAAGGAAACATAGAAGTTCTAAAAACAAACACAGGTAATTGCATGATATTATTTCTTGAATATATTTCCCACATTCTTTAAAAAAGCTAGAAAAAATATATTGCAATATTTATATGAATTAATATATGATAACATTATAAAACAGCATTTGTTTAAATGATATGGTTAGAAGATTAAAAATCATTAAAAAAAATATCAGCGTATCAGTTACTTTACAGAAGTTGTTTCTCTTACCTTTTATTAAAAGATTCTATTAACAGCACCTTTATTTTAAGTCTGCCTTAAAATAAATTTAAATTAAACTATCAAATGAATATAATATTTATAATCATTTAAAAAAAACACAAGTAACTTATTGTTTATTCAATTTATTAGTTCAATAACACTACAAATTATATGATGACTTATTAAATCTATCAAATAAAATACTAAAAACACATTTACAAAGGAACAATATTCCCAGACAACAGAAATAGCTTCCATACACCACAAACTGTAACAGATGAAACAAAACATAATAAAACTAAAATTAATTTTGTTTTATCTACTTGGACATGTTTCTGAGCTAATAGTATTTTTTAATATAATTATTATCAACTTTTATTAATTTATTTGAGGCAAGCAAAACAGTTTTTAAAAATTACTACTTTAAACTATATTTGTTTCTACTACTGCTACTAATAGCTTCCTCTTTTTTATTAAAAGTAATACAATATTATTTATAACTTTCACAGCAGGGAGATTTATTTCTAAATCCCAACTGTTTCAAAATTTCCTTATGCCCTTTTTCTTATATAGTTGTATAACACAGATTTTGCATGTTTTGCATGTGTGATTTTGCTAGATGGAGCTGCATGGTCACCTTCTTTTCACTCTTATTAATAAAGTGTTTTATTAATAAAAACCAGTTAAATGAGTTTTAGGATCCCCTTCTACATTTAATAATAAAGAAAAATTAACATCTAAAAATAATTCTGGATACCTGAATAATGTAATTCTCTAAGTCATTTCATAATGAATTATAGCTTTAAAAATGGAAAATTATTTTTTTAAAGTGTAATTATATTCTTAATTAAATTTATAAATTAAAATAAACAAATTTACCTGCTCCCTTATATTGAATTTTAAACCTCCATCAGCAGCTACGGTATATGTTAAGCTTGTCTGCAGAACTAGTGATATGAATGTGTTTACACCAAATATCAGCGCATAACTATCACTTTTGATATGCCTTGCTACTTCTGAACTGAAAAATAATAAGCAAATGAAAGTAAATTAATTTACACAACAATCAATTTATACATAAATTAATTTATTATAAATATAATTGTCAAGATTCTAATACAAACAGTAATTTCTAAAAAGAGGAGCATATTCATTAGGATAATTCAGACGAAGGTTTCTAAGAAGAAACCTTCATCTCTGTTTCTTCACATAAGAAATTGTATTATGCTATAATTTGATAGCATAATCACTTTGAAATGATAGGATGTCTGTGTTAAGGGCAGAGTATGAGACGACCATGGGTGTTTGTAGAAAATGTTGAATGTGTCAGGATGTCTTTTTTGCATAGTCCTAAAAAATGTGTCAGGAAGGTAGACCACAAATTAGCAGTGCCAATGATGATAGTTCAAAAGGTTTTAAGGAAATGCTTACATATGCTTCCGTACTGTTTACAACTGTTATAGGTTCTATAAGTACACTGCATGTATCGCAATCAAAATGTTGCAGCATAAAGATGACGACTTTCTTGACGGTATTACATTTAATGATGTAAATATAACAGGAGTTGCTTAATTGGATATGCCCTATAAACCACTCTTTCTTCAACTGCAAGATGGACCAAAGAATTTTATTAGGCAACAAGATGTGCATCTCCTCACTGGAGCTGGCTGGTGCTGGCATAACTCTGTACGGGACCAGTTGAATGATGTTTTCCCCAACCGTTGGATCAGTCAGCATGAACCTGATAATAGTTTGTTTGTAGAGGCCTCCAAGGTCACCCAATTTTATAAATGATTTTGTTTATTTCCCTCCACTATCTTCTGATTTACCCAATTTGAGGCAAAAAATTGAAGCAGCAGACCCTTCCATTACTCCAAACATGCTGGTTAAAGTATGGGACAAAACTCACCTGTTGATTGGATATGTATCACATGAAAAAAGACACTCAGATTGAACACTTGTGGGAAAAATACTCTGAGTTACTCTTTCATTTTGTTTGTGATTCATTACTGTTAGTCAAAGTTAGGAAATATTAAATAGCTTAAAACCCTAATTTTTTTTGTATTCCTGTATATTGAAGGACTAATACAGGAAATGAAGGAAATATTTAACGATGGTAACTATCAAAGAAAAAAAAGAAGATTTTAAGATTCACTGCTAATATTGTTTACAGAAAGAAGGATAATAAAGAATTATCCTAGTTAAGTTTGGGAAACACAATATACAAGAGTTGCAAAATTTTATTATATAGGTAGTAAAATTATAATGAATGGAAGAATTACGGCACACATCAAAAGCAGTCTAGTGAAAGCAAGGAGAGGTTTCATGGAACAAAGTCTGTGAGTATCAAACGTAAGTCTACAAATAAATAAGAAGATGTTTAAAACTGTGTGGGATAGCACTGTCCGATAGTGAAACATGAACAAAATTTAAGTGGATTAATAAAGTTCAAAATGAAATGAACTTTAGGTGACTAAGAGACAAAATAAATTTTTGGTAGAATTTTGAAACTTATAAAGAGGTGATGGCCATATATTAAGACATACAGGTTTGGTAGGGATGTGAAGAGGCTAAAACTATAGAGGAAGTCAAAGATTGAAATGTAGAGGAAGTAGGATGTAAAATATATAACGATTATAAGACGGGTGCAGAAGATTAGTGCAAAAAATGGAATGGAGATAACACAAACCATTTAAATGAAAAAAACAAAAAAAAACATAAATGCATAAATGTTCTTTTTATGAATGATGATTTTCCTTTAAAACTGTGAATCTATTGGGGATTTGAACTCAATGTTGTTAATTTAAATTCAGAATTAAATTGCATAAATCCATAATTTGTCCTGTTGAGTAAAATCAGAAATGCCTTTTGCAAAAAACCAAGTCAAAATAATATAATCTATGATGCATTGAATTTATTATGATGAAAAGCCATCTCAAGTTATTCAGTTTTCAATATTACTTGCATGGAACACCTGAGCAGATTTCTTTTGTTGTACATAGATCCAAGCACCACTTTTAATCCAACCAAGATAGAGCTGCCTGCCAATCCCCAGCCTAATTATAATTTGGTGTTTAGATTACATTCTGCCCACGATTATTCAGATTTAATTAGAGAGTTGATGTAAGTACTGAACACAACTCTTAAAACTAGGTCATTGCAGTTTTGTAAATTCTTCATAGAAATTCAGACATTTAGAATTATTTTTTTTAATGTAAACTAAATATATCACATAAAAAACTTTGTATTAATCCACTTTTCATGATGTTCTTACTTCGACACTGTCATCATAATATGATAGAGAGCTCCAAAAACAATGTATACAATATATCCTTCCCATATTGAATGTGAAAATGAACTCCAAAGAAGAAAACTTCCCTCAGTCAAAGTCAGAACACCAAGTAGTAGTTCACCTCTGTCTGGACGAGACCAGTCTGCCTTACAGCGTCCAAACATAAATGCCGAAAATGCACCTAAATAAAAAAAACACTCATTATTTTTCCTACCCTCTTTTAATGAAAATGAACAAGTCAATATAATGCTTTAATTAGGTAATTAATGACTTTAAAAACTTAAATGTGAAAACTTCTAACTTACATTTAAAAAAAGGAATTAAAAATTGTTTATTTACCTTTTCTTATTAAATCATTTATTTGATTTTTAACTTGGTTTATCTATATTAGTTTTGCAAATTAACATATAAGATTCATCTCATCTATAACATTGCATGTACATGACACAGGTGTTTGTTACTTGATATCTAGCTACCCAGTTTAAATTTTTTTAGAGGGAAAAACTTTGACATTTTGGGTAGTTACCAAAGAATTCTTAAAATTTTGCAAATAAGAAAATTATTAATTCAGACTGTAGACACCTAAATTGTAAGGCATATTGATGAATTACAATTAAACATTACTAAAATTGATAAGAAACAAAATAAAAGGCTGCTACAGAAGTTGAATTTTCTAAGCAAGATTGATGAGAAAACGCCTGAGATTTTTAAAAATTTGTATAATATTTTTCATTCAATATGAGTTAGAAAACAAACTTGAAGATGAATGGGTGAGTACACCCATTAACTTACACTGTACTGAATTGTACTTACATTGCAACTGTAATAAAATGGGTGAACAAACCCAGTTTATTACAGGCACTTAGTTATGTTGTGAAAAAGCGTATCAGTTATGGTAGTGAGTTTTCTGTAAATTTTAAAAATGTGTTTGTAATCTATTTCAGTTGTGATAAAGTCAAGAAAATGAGTGTCTTGTGTTGTACTCTGAAATGCTAAACAAACAATTTGTAAAAATTTACAAATAGCTACGATTCCAAACCTTACATCTACAAATGTTTAACAAACATAACCTTAAAATTTACAGAGAACGTACCACTAATACTATATTTATCATAGCCATACAAAATTTCCAGCATTTTCCATACCTGTATCACTTTCAAAACAACAAAATACCAAGATCATTCAGCACTCACTTGCAAACATAGCAAACCAGAAGTATAAAATTAAACGGTAATGATTGCTTTAAATACTCTGTTGCGTGGACAGGATTCACCTTTACCTGCATATTCAATGAATACAAATAGGTATTACCACGTGACAATAGAATCAAATTTTGCAAATTACCTCAACACAAATGACATAATCATAAGTTGCAAATTTTACATATGGCACATAAAAACCATGACCAACATAATATATGAAAAATAAAAAATTTATAAACACAGTAATTTGAAAAAAAACACAGGATTAAAATTAAATGAAGAAGCTCAACATAAGTTGATCATATTATTCAGTTACAAACTTCAGTAGTTTCATAGCCATTTAAATACAGAGACCATTAACATCTGCACTAATGCCATCCTTTATAGAAGAAAGTGCTGCTAATTAGCTGCTGAAGATTCTTAGGAAGAAGAAGTTCCATATTATATTTAGCTATTTTAAAGTTTTATTTTCTTGTCATAAATTTACTTTAAAGCTCTAGTTATAATTTATGATTAAATTGCACTGAATGAGTTGCTAAAAATCTACACATATATCTATAAAATAATTACCACTCATAATCATACTAATGTTATTTTTTTTATCAGAAGTTAACATAGGATTATTGTCATCCTGTCAATAAATGCTCTGATAGAGTATTAATTGACTTTTTTAATCACTGATGGTAGAGCAATAATATACAAACTGGTTGAAAAAGGTGACTGTGATTTCATAATTAAATAATAAAAAAATTTTATTATAAATCAAAATGTACTAAAAAACTATATTTTATGCATATATCTTAGTAAATTTTAATTTTAGCAGTCCTTGTTGCTGAAATCTGTGAATTTTGTTACCAAACATCTGTCATCAAAATGCAAATAATCATGATTAAGAGATATCTTAATGTCACATTACTTGCATCTTTAATTTGATTATACCTTAAAAAAAAATAGTCTGATCTTTAATAGCATTTTTAAACATATATTTTTACAGCTGATTTAAAATTCAGTAACCCAATACACACTTACAAACATGTTTTTTTTGTTGCATTGTCACTATTGTACTGATTAAGATAGTAAACTACACGCAATGCTGACAGTAAGACAAAATGGCTAATGCACACACAGTGAATTCAAAGTTGTATCTACATTATCAAATAAATAAACTGATTATTATCTAAACATTTTACATTGAAATCACAAACACCTTTTTTGTGAGTAAACATATTAAAGATAGAATTTGACTAGTACTGAACTCTGTAGTGCTTCAAGAAATACTTTGACAAAATTGAATCAATTTTTTACTTCTAGCTCTTGCTTTATTACTAAATATTGTTTCCCACCAACAAGAATTGATCTAGACCAATCAATCGATATTGCTGGCAATATCTGTTATACTTATTTTTTCTTAAAATATGTAGGAATTCAATATTAAATGGTTTAAAAAGTAGTGGATTTGAGGAAAGAAAAGATACATAACAATACGTTAATTTATTAATATCTCAAAATTATTTCTTCTGATTGTCAATAATTAATCGTTACATTAGTTAGCTGTTTATCACTGTATTATAGTGACTTACTTATAATAGTGTACAATGCCTCCACTGCTCCATTATAAAATGCATTTTCTTTGCCTGCAATATCTGTCCATAATAGTTGCACATATGACATAACCTACAAACACATTAAAACAGTGTAGTAATTTAAATTTTATTTTCACTTTAATATGCATAAATTACTTCTTATAATTACATACAAATGTTTTTTTTTTTATTTAATTTAAGCATTTCATCCAGTTTCTATGTTAACACAAAAATTAAATGACCTGGACTTATTTAACCTTTTTTTTCCTGTTTAGCATCCGGTAACTACCATTTAGATAATACTTCAGAGGATGAATGAGGAAGATATGTATGAGTGTGAATGAAGTGTAGTCTTGTACATTCTCAGTTCGACCATACCTGAGATGTGTGGTTAATTGAAACCCAACCACCAAAAAACACCGGTATCCACGATCTAGTATTCAAGTCCGTGTAAAAATAACTGACTCTACTAGGACTTCAACGCTGGAACTCTCGACTTTCCCAATCAGCTGATTTGGGAAGACGCGTTCACCACTAGACCAACCCCCTGGGTGGACTTATTTAACCTATTCCCGACGAAAGACGGGCAGCGTCAGTTCATGTCGCTTACGTAACGTCTAAAGACTGTCATTGTCCGTCCACAACTGTAACCAATTTTCTTCACATTTCTGTCAACAGCATGCGGTCTCTGTGCCTTATTATAAACTTGCACGACCAATTCGAATCATTGTAAATTTTTCTATCGATTTTCACATCGAAAATCAACGGCGTGATTTCGATTGCTATTTCCGAACTCGTTTGTATTGTTTACATTATGACGTCTCGAAGTGTAGTTTTGTTAGATCCAAGGAGTTTAGCGATTGTGTAGAAAACATTCTAAATGAAAGTTGTAGTGAAGAAAGTGATGTTTCAGATAATGAAAATAATCAAAGTACCGATAGTTGGAGTGAATTGTGACGTTGAATATAAAGTTGACGATTCTAACCTTACGACTTGGGAAGTGGGTAACTGCTCATAATGTGGTAAAAAACATTGCATTTTCATGTAATTCTGGCATTAATCAGATAATATCCCAACAATAACTGAAAATTCAATCGAGTTAGATGTTTTTGTATAAATTTTTGGATCTTGCAAAGCGTTCAGTTACTAGAACCCAATCTTGGAGGCCGCTCATCAACATCCGGTGATAACCCATTTTGTCCCCAGGCAAAACATTGGGGTCACTTTATTAAAAAACTACCATCCACAAGCAAGGCATTACCATTAAGAAGGTGTAAAGTGTATAGTGCTGAAGTTAGAAGGAGTGAAACAGTGTACTTGCACAAAAAATGTCAAGTATCTTTGCACCTGGAAACTTGTTTTGAAGAGTACCATACAAAATTAAATTACTAAAACTGTAAATATACTTTGTAAATAATGTAAATGAAGTTATTTGTAAACAAGTTTAAGTGCTACAAATTATTGTTAACTTATATTTTCAATATTCATGTTGATAGTCTATAATGTTATAATGTGTAGTTACTAGAAAGCAAAACAAACCCAGTCCTGTGAGCCGGGAAAGTTTTAATTAAACTTAGATGAGAATG
The DNA here is from genome assembly GCF_047948215.1 of Lycorma delicatula. Lineage (NCBI taxonomy): Eukaryota > Metazoa > Arthropoda > Insecta > Hemiptera > Fulgoridae > Lycorma > Lycorma delicatula. The sequence goes on along the minus strand of NC_134456.1, from coordinate 91,145,520 downwards.
GGTTAATTTAAAGCAAGTCAAGAGCATTTTTTTCTAATTTATTTTTGCTCTGACAACCATTATCTTCATTAAAAGAATGTTAAAGCGGTACTGAAAACACAACTTAGCAAAAGCACCTTAATAAAGAAACTAGCATGTTTTACTTTTGGCTACGTAAGGAACTGGTTTATTGTTTACTTCCGCTGTAAGAATTTCCTATAGTGCTTATATTTCTTACCTTAGTCCAGGTTAACATTTTAAAAATGTTTCAGTACAGCCCATTAATTTGAAATTGAGTGTAATTAATGGTACATTTTTGACCAGGATGAAAAACATAGTTAGTTATAAGCCCATATCTGCACCATTCTTAAAATAAGTAAGTTAGCATAATTTCGCTATGATTTCTACAATAAAGATTCCAGTATAATGATACTAAAGTTTAACAAGAGTGATGTTTTATAATACTATTGTACAATTAAAAGTACAAAAAAAATTTTTAACATTTTTGTGAACATTCACATCCATAACATTACTGGCGTATAAAAAATCATCTTTTAAAGTGAGTTGCACATATCTTCTTCAAAGGAACTATCAACAATGCAAATGAGATAGGTTATCGCATGTAATCTAAATGTTGAATTTGAATGTAAACTTGAATTTATTCATTCAAGTTCCTACAGCGTGTAACTTGTTTATTTATTTTTGTATATAATTATTATTAATGATTATACTACAATCTTCCTATTTCATTTCAAAATTTGGGCATATAACAAATTCTCATGGTGATATTTGAACTTCTTTTAACTGTCTGAGACAGTACAATTGAAATCATGAAGGATATAACAATACATTTACTTCTCAGTTTGAATAATACAGTAAATTTCAGAAGTGATAAATGAATTACTTTAAACAATAATTATTTTTAAGTTTCCATCTGATATTTTTATAATATTGTTCGCTGTTTGTAGATTTTTTGTTCATATTTCAAAATCAAATAAATTCTTTATTTATTAAAATTATTTTTTTCCCATTGTTTTTGTTATTTATTAACCATTTATTACTTTACAGAGATTTCTGCATCATCAGAATGTTGCTTTATGAAACTTAGACATTTATGTTAACCATTTCAACCATCGATATAAAATGAACAATTTTACTGTTATTAATTTGTAAGTACATAATGAAATTATTGTTTTCTTTTTACCACGATTTGAATGTATATCTTTAAATATAAATTTGACTAATTTAAATTAAATTTATTATTTCCTTAAGTAAATCAAGTTCAAATATTACCCTATTTATTTGTTGTACCGTATTTTGTTTACTTCCCCCCTGGTGTTAATAAGAGTATTTTCTAAACATAGACTTAATGAAAATAAAATATGTCTAAATAAACATTTTATTCATGATACCTGTTGATATCCACATGTTGCAAGTGCCCACCACAAAGACCACTTAATAACATAAGGGTTTGTGTATGCGTGTTTGAAGTCGCTCCATAATCGAAACAATGCAGCCTTATATTTTCCATGTTGCTTTTTTTCTTTATCAAAAAACAAAAATAATTAATAGCATACTTTTATTTATTAAAAATATTCAATATTACTTGATGTAAAAATATCTAAAATTAATTGATCAACTTACAAATTTAAAAAAAGAAATTTAGTATTATTGAAATTAGAATAGTATTGACAACTTTAATTAAATAGTAAAATTGTTACAATGCAACACAGCTTATAATAATATACAGATTTAATATAATTATGCATTCAGTTTAATTGTAAAATCTGACACACTTGTAATTAAGTAAATCAATAAGTATGTCTAACCTAATAAAAAATGTTCTAACAAACCTAGCTGAGAAAAATCCAGCTAAATGCTCTTACAGCTATATATTGGGTGTGTATATATATATATATAATATACATTTTGGGTATATTTTACCCAAACAGTATTTGACTGTTGTAGTATGTATTTTTCTAGTTTAACCTCCACGACCATCATTAGATATTGCTTCAGAGGATGAGATGAACGATTTGTAGCATTTGTGAAAATGCCATGCCTGACCTAGAGGTCCTGGGTTCAAATCCCAGTCAGGCATGGCATTTTCACACATGCTACAAATCGTTCATATCCTCCTCTGAAGCAATATCTAATGGTGGTCCCGGAGGTTAAACAAAACAAAAAAAAACAGTATTTTACTAGAGAAGAAATTAATTCTTAAATAAATTAAATAATAGATTTGTAACTACAACAAAATAAAATAACAATCAAAATATCATGAAAAATCATGAAGTGTAATCTAAAACATGGTAATATTAATAAGTAATATATCATATAATATTATCATGACAAACATGATAACATGTATTGTTTACACAATTAATTAACATTTATGGCAACACACCTCAAACTTAGATTTTTGTGATGAAATAATCATTTTGGCAACAGTCTACATTACATGACCATTGTTAGCAGATTTAAAGGTTGTAACTGTTTTTTTAATAAAGCATAGCAGTAAGTGATAACCAAAATTCTCAGCTGTCAATTCCATTCAAATTAGAATATTACTGTACCTCATAATTCACAAAGCAGTGGAAGAATTATTTCACATGCATGCTTATATTAAATACCGTTTTGTTGTTGACCCAGCTGAAAAATTCTGTGAAAGAAATGAAAATGCTTCTAAAAATAATATAATTATGTATATTATCTCTAATTCCCATTCCTGGTTATTGGGTGAGTATTGGGTCAATTTCATCGTCTCTTCTGCTATTCCATCATTGCTCGTCCTACAGAAACTCTTGAACCCCTTCCTTTCATTCATATCCCTTGCATTTTTTTCATGGATCTTAAATTTTCTATTCTCCTCATATGTACAAATCATTTCAGTTTACTTTTCTTAATTTGATACTCAGATCCTACCCCTTCTTGTTTAACCCACTACTGGTCTCAAAACTTCATATCCCATTTGTATCCTACTTCAGCCTTCTATATTTCTACCACATTTATTATTATACATATATGATACATTGTGCACTTGAATATCAGTGATAGACTAAAAATAAATTTTTTTATTGTTTCTTTAGGTATGATACAATTTCTTGAATTGCTTTTTTGTGTACATTACAGATCTGTAAATACAATTTTTATATCATCTTTAGTTTTAAATAAATTACGCTTCAAAAAAAATTAAGGGAAAATAGTTAAAAATCTATCATTTTGCATGGCCATACCTGTGTTAGAATGATTTCGCTGATGCTTTTCCTTTATAAATAGCCTTAGGCACATCCTGAATTAATGTCCCAACAGTAATTGGCTAGCATGTTAGTATTCAATTTCTCTTTACAGCTGCTTTCCATCACCAAAATGTCTTGGTGGAAACGTTCACCGTGTTTGTCACTTACGTCTCCAAGGTTGTTGGGTAAACATCCAGATGTGAGTGGAGGAAATGTATTTTCAAAGACATATTACATCCCATAGCTCTGTATGAAGTAAGAAGTTGATTAACAATATCGTGGTAATTGTCGAATTTTTGTTTGCCAAGAAAAGTTTTGCAAATGTCTTTAAATGAAGCCTAAGCTGCACTTTCTACATTATTTAACATTGAGTTTAAATACATAACTTTGACCAAACTCTCTTTTTTGAGGACCAACAAATATTGCTTCTTTAATTTTTCCTTCTCTTACATTTGGAAATTTCTGCCTGATGTACAAAAATCCTTCTTCATTGATTTCACAAAATTTTTCATTAGTCCTAGCTTGATATGGAGAGGGTAAAAATATTTTTTTGGGTTCAACTAAGGGCTCATGAATAATATTTTTCCCATTTGGAGTTAAGTTGTCTCATTTCTTCCACCCTTTGGCAGCATAATGTTTATCCCTGGCTCGGTTGTCCCATTTGCAAAGAAAACACAGTACTTAGTATAGCCTAACCGCATGCCTAACAAATTAGCTATAACTTTCAAATCACCACATATGTTCCAGCTATGTTTTTATAATTTATTTTTTCAAGAATATCTTTCATCACATCGTATATCTCTCTCAAATTAATGTCATAAGCAATTGGAATCAAAGGATATTTGTTACTGATGTGTAGTAGAACCACTTTTAAACTATACTTGAATGAATCTATGAAAAGTGCCAATCCTCAGGTTTATGAACTTGTCCTAAGTGCAACATAAGCTCTTCAATATTTATGCAGTAAACTAAATTATATTCATCAATAAAGTATTGAGAAAGTTTTCTTTGTTGGCTTCGAAAGCCTGAAATTTTTGTATTTTTTTGAAGTAAATTCCAACCTTGCAGTCTCGATTCTAACATTTCAGCTTGATTTTTGATAAATTTAAATCCCTAACCAAGTCATTTAATTCACCTTGTGATATAAGATGTGACTTATTGAAAGATAATCCAAAATCAAAATCATTGTTGTCTTCTTCAGTACTGCCTGATTCTTCATCACTACTTTCAAAACATACATTCACAGGTGGCTCAGGAGCTGGAATAACTTCACTGTGAGGTACAGGCCTGATTGCAGATTGCAATGAAGGATATTTTACAGTAAGTTTAGATTTTTTAGAAATTCCAGACACTAGTTAAACAAAAAAACAATCAATTACTTGATCCTTTGGCTCATGCCAAACCATAGGTACCCCAAATGGCAAAGCCTTCCGTGTACCTTTCAGCCATCCTCTTAAATATACAGAACAATTTGTGCATACTATTTGAGGAGCCCATGTCTTATCCTGATCACCAATTTTACACTGAAAGTACAAATGATTTGCTTTTTTAATTAAAGGTGTAATATTTTTTCTATTTGATTTTACAGACTCATTACATACATAACAATAGGCATCCACATCAATTACACAATTTTGAGGCATTATGACACTGCTCTGTTAACAAACTTAAGACAGCAATAAGACTGAACAAAATTAATTCATTCCTAATTCCAGTGCGTAATACAAACAACACAGCTGTGTTTTCAGCTACATGTTTTAACCTGCACCAACATGATTAATCTTGTCCATGAAGGCTCACTCTTCAGTATTAGATATGATGTCATAATACGTGACTATGATATGATTTAATTTTTTTTCTAGTATTGTTTATTTATAACTTACAAATTATGTTAACAAAGTTAAACAATAAAAAATGAGCTAACAAAATACAATATAGAAGCTTGAAATACTAACTATATGTTGAAAAATGAAAAAAAAACCTTTAATTAAAATTAAAATTTTTTTTAAAAATTGTAGGTGATAGAAAGATTCTGAGTTCATATTTGTTTTCAGCATTAAAAATCACATATCACATGTTAGAAAACAAAAATTATGTTTATCAGTGTATTCTTTGCTTCAATAGAATATGTTTATACCATAATAAATGCTTTATGCTTTTGAAAATCTCTTCTCCTATGCTATTTATGGATTTCATGACTTATACTTCCATCTGTTCCAGCGATTGCAAAAGAGGTACCTTAAGTGAGTTATTTTACCTCCTTTAAACCTGCATCTTCAAAATTTCCATGATTTAACATATTTGAAACTCAACATCATCACCTCACATTTTGTCTCGCATCACATGAAATTACGTTGCTTAATTCCATGTATTCAATTGATGTTGTAAACTTTTTGTGTTTTCAACTCAAATCATTCCATTAGCAAAACTCATTGAATTCACTCTACACTGAACATTATTTGCTTTCTCATTTCTTGTTATAAATTCTACTACTTATTACTGTACACCCGTAATTGATGGGCTCATTTTGATGGGAAGACCAATTTAATATAAAACCTGAAAATTTTGAGTGAAAACAAATGAAATGAATTCATATCCTTATTTTAAAATTCTGTTGTAGGTTTCAATGAAAATTTGTATCAGGAAATAGAATATATTGTATTCTCTCATAATTCTTCTTGCTATTTATTGTGATACCTTTACACATTCTCAACAAATCGACTGAGTTTTTATGCAAGCAATATCAAAAAAGCACTTATTGTTTGATTTTCCATCTAGTGCTGTTGCTGTGAAGTAGACATTATGCAATTAACTTTCACCAGTCTTGTGTACTATTGTTTATACCAGTGTACTCATTGTAACAATTAAATTAGATGTAGTTAACTATTACCTATTAGTAGTTTCCCTTATATATAGTTATATATTTTCACATTATAAACAAATGACTACTCATTGAAAATATTTAAAAAAAAATTTTTTTTAAATGAATCGTGTATGAACTGCTGCTTCAATAATTAATAAATTACATACTTAATATAAACTCACGACATGTATCTTAATATAATATGTAATTGCTTTGTTATAGAGTTGTGAATCGGAATAAAACAATTTTGGAATTTCCATACCTATTTACAAAGTATCTTATTTAAGTAATATACTTATATGTAGGGAATTTCATTCCCTACATAGGTTTACTGAAAATGGCTTAACAATATGGAAACTACTCATTTTATAGGTGACTACCAAGGGGAATTGAACTTTTATCATTTTTCAAAATGATTAAAATAAGTTGATATCTCTCAGCACAATCTGTAGTCATAGATAATACACTGTACTACAATGTAACAATGTACAGGTGCTGAAAACACTTTCATCTAATAGTCATAAACATGTTAAACATATACAAGACTGGCTATGCGCAAAGAAATATTCTTTTAAATGAGTCAAAATTAATTATTCAAATGAATACAGTTAGGAGAGAGCCATTTGAAGGATTACAAATTTGATGTAATATCAGAAGCTACAAACACATTGCTACAACTGTCGCACTGTCACCATGACTTAAACCCCGTAAAATTAGTATAGGCAGTGTGAAAATTGGATTGATGCTCATAACATATCATTTAAAACAGAAGTTCTTAAAAGGTTATCTGTAGAAAAATTTCTTTGATAACAATAACTGAGTAGAAGAAAATGTGTGCTCTTGTTAAAATTATTGAGGACCAATAAAGAAAAATAGATAGGTCAACGAAATAATAGATTAATTTCTAATTAATTTAAGTAGTGAAACTGAAAGATTATCAAAATGGTACACAATATCAGATGATAGACTTTTAACATTATTGCAACATGCTATTATATGCTATTATAATAATATGCTATTAATTTCTAATTAATTAATTTATTTTTAATTTCTAATTAATTTAAGTAGTGAAACTGAAAGATTATCAAAATGGTACACAATATCAGATGATAGACTTTTAACATTATTGCAACATGCTATTATATGCTATTATAATAATATGCTATTATAATAATTTAGAATAATTCTAAAATACATTACATTAATTAATTAAGTATTATTAATTAATTCAGATGTAAATTAATTAAACTGATTTTGTCAGTTTAATTATTACTTTATTACTAGAATTTTATTTTTTATGACTATTGAATTTATTTTCCTGTTTTCAGTACTTGACTATACATTTTTATAATATAATAAAGTATATAAAATACAGAACAATAATAATAATATTACATTTTAAGTATTTTATATGTCAGATGTATAACTGATACATAGTATTCTCTCCTATTGTTTCAGTATGTACTCGTACTTTCAACACAGGCTGTGCATACCAAAATACAAGCATTGTATCAGCACTACAACTGTACCATCATATTTATCTGATAATTTTTTTTTATTTATCAGATATATTTTCAGATCAAAATTTTAAGTATTATAGTAAGTCTTCTTATTGTAACTTAATGTAATATATCTTACCATTTACATTTTCAATTTTAATACTGCCATCAGTTGATATGTCATTGCATTGTACATTTTCTGAATCTCTGTGGAAATACAAACTATGCTTCATTGAAGGTAAAGAAATTGCCCATATCAGTGCAGCTAACATTCCTGAAAATATTTGTTTTATTTTATAAAAGATAGATATTTAATTTGATATTCGCCACACAACATGATATTACATTCTATACAGTAGATCTGAAAAATTACCGAAGTAAATTTCTGTAGTCATTCAAGTAGCGCCATCTCTCGGACAACCAAGGATCTATGTAGTCCGATGTCTGACGAGTGGTTACAAATTTTCATCACGTTTCGTCACTTCACTCTCGAGTTATATTCGGCCGCTAGGTTGTGTTCATGTGACCTTGTGCAAACTCGCGACATGGAACAGAGCAATAAAATTTTGTTTTCGACTTCAAAAATCTTTCGTTGAAATTTATTCTATGATACAACAAACATTCGGTGTTGAAGCCGCATCAGGTACTACAACATATATGTGATGGAAACGATTTAAAGACGATAGAGGGTCGTTGGATGACGACGAACTAAGCGGGGGGCCATCAACACAGCTGTTCACGACGAAAAGGTTGCGAAAGTGCAACCTCATCTTACCCTTCGGGCCATAGCAGAAGAGATGCGAAGAACAGTGGTACATACAATTCTAACAGAAAAAATGAACCGCCGAAAGGTGTGCTTTCGTTTCGTTCTACACCTCTTGACCAAAGAACAAAAACAGGTGCGTGTTTCTTGCGCTCAAGACTTGTTGAAACTGCCGATAGCGACCCGAATTTTTTGCAGACAATTGTAACTGGGGATGAAAGCTGGTGCTTCATTTATGATTCGCAAACGAAGCGTTGAATGTGGATCACAAAGACCGGCGAAAGTCAAGCGGCAAAGATCAGTAGAAAAAACGATGTTGATTGCATTCTTCTACCCAAAAGGCCTGATTTATCATGAATTTGTCCTAGCTGGTCAAACCGTGAATTCTAAATTCTATTTGGAAGTAATGAAACGCCTGATGCGTCGAATCCGGGCAGTTGGACTCTCTTGCACTATAATGCCCCGGCACACATGGCAATAACACGTTATTACGCCGCAAATCAAATCACCGTCTTATCCCATCCGCCCAATTCACCCGACTTGGTCCCAGCAGAATAGTTTTTGTTCTCTAAACTCAAGTTGAAGATGAAAGGCCGCTTTTTCGACGATATTCCGGCCATCCAAAGGGCATGTATTGAGCAATTGAAGGCGATCCCATAAAATTATTTCTTATGAGCATTTGATGGGCTCTACCGGCTTTGCAATGAGTGCATAACTAAAGAAGGGTTCTATGTAGAGTGCTGAGATTAGTAAATTCGTTTCTCTTTAAATATGTATTTTTATTTAATGTAGTTTGGGAATTTTTCAGACATAACTGTGTGTATTTTATTTGTACATGACATGTTAATAATTTAACAATTAGATGTCTAATTTAAATAGGACTTCTGCCATAATAAATTACTAATTACTAGATAATTGTACTAATTTGTTTAAAAAAAAAACTTGAATACAAGAATGTACAGAAATTTCATTCAGTGATGAAATTGATTATAAAAATATAAATAATCCTCATATATATATATATATATATATATATATATATATGAGGATTATTTATATATATAAATAAATATTGCAATCATGTTTTGCTATTTACAACTGAATCATCAGTATTCTGCGTCTTAAAATCACATAAAAAAAGATCAGTTTCTCATCTTTAACATAATACCAACAATTTCAATTAATACAATTTGAAATTATATATATATATCAACAAACATTATTTGTAGATGAATAATTGCTTTACAGGCTAGCTAAGAGGTAGGAGAAGGGAAATACACACATAGGCGTGTGAGTATTATCAATCATATAATTGCCTTGTTGGAAAATAAATAATTCATATTTGTATGTACTATACTGTTTGTATATATTTTCTCCCCCTATTAAAGCAATACAAAAAATTATTGGACAGGTGGTATAAAGCTTTTAGGAAATTAAACTACTATTTCTGCTTCTTCCATAATAAAATTGTAATTATAATTTTAGTTGTAGACAAGCTTTTTTAAATGAGATCTACACTTGAAAGAAGTATAGTATTTGTAAATAAAGTAGTAAATAAAATTCATCTATAATTGTTATTTCCCGAATATAATAGAAATTGATTAAAAACTCATGCAACTGTGATGATCTTTGGTGTTACTTCTGAAATAATGGAAATGAAGTCGTGAATCTTTGTTTTCAATTCATCAAGTATGTTAAGAATTATTTGAATAAACGTTTTTGTTTTCAAAAACCCCCGCAGGGAAAAGTCTGAAAAAGAAAGGTTTAGAAATCAAGAGGCTGTAAATTGTGTTAAATAAGTCAGTTTACAAACTTAAAAAGTTGTGTTTGCTTATGGGTTATTTTTCTATTTTGTTGTGTCCAGTATCATTTCTCATCAGGCTACCAAAGATGGAAAGTTGATCCTCAACAAGTCTCCAATAAATTTTCATTTAAGTAATTAGATACCCAAAATAATATCACCAATATATCCTGTTTCCAGGAAATAAGATTTGAATGACAGATGATGGATTTGTTTAGCATTTTAGTAACTGGAAAAATACAAGAAAAGGATTTTTTGACATTTTGTAAATGAATAAGACATTAAATAAGCCTCAACAATAAACCATAACAGGATTTTACAAAATACACCTGTGTTGTTACAGACTATTGTGACTTCCTAACAGATAAGAGAGACATTTACATTTTGTAACCCTGTAAATAACATTGCTTCACTTACAGACAAAGTTTTTCTGTCAACAAGATTAATTGAAGTTTATTTAGAATTTTTTTAAATATGAATATTGTATTGACTCACTCTTTTCATCGCCTGTAATTACATAGCATTATTCTTTTTATCACCAACCAAAAGAAGTTGTAAATGTAACATTTCTTACTATATCAAAGTTTTGATGAAGACCACATGTACTTGAAATAGTTTGATGAAATTTAAAGAATCTTGTTTGGTGGTCACAAAAATAATTTCTATAATTTCGTATAAAATTGTTTGTTTAACTTCATGAGGAAAAACCACCAAATTACTGAAATTCTATGAGCCAAGGGATTTTTAATAAAATGCAGTAAAGTAAAAATGTATATATAAAAAAGTATTTCTTACATATAGATAAGTAGAAAAAGATTTCATTTAAAAATTGTTTTATATGTATATAACAGTTATGGACATGTTAATACTTTTTTGAAGATAGAAGTTTTACTTCCATTATAGTTTCATGTACTAAGTAAAAAACAATTATTTTTTATATAAACAAAACTGTTTGTACTTATTACACACACACAACACACACATATATATATATATATATATATGGGAGTGGAAAAAAAGTTTCTTCATATTCTCCCATTAGATGAGTTTAGGATTGTATAGCTCTGATAATATTAATTAAATCCTGCAACATTTGCATGCATTTGAAGGTTGACATTTCACTGAGTAGATTTAGAAATGCTATGATTATATTAGTTTATTAACTTAAAAGTTATTACATCCTGAAATTAAATAAAAAATCAGGTAAATATTATTACAAAAAGGGAAGAATGTGACTCGAGCTGCTAAAAAAATTGTGATGTTTATGGACATGATCAGTACATGTGTTAGCACAAAGTGGTTCAGTCTGGGAATTTTGATGTCAATGATCCATCACACTCTGGTCAGCAATGACAAAAAACTCTGTTAAATCTTATATACGAGGTGTGTGAGAAAAGTAATGAGATTGGTAACACTGTGAGCGATCTGGCAACGCTGTGTCTACCGGTCTGTGCTAGACCGATTTGTTCATCCCTTCCACATGCTCAGTACGAGTTTCAACTCCGTTCAGCCAACACATTATTTTTGACAGCGCCATCATTGAAGTTGTGTGTTATGAATATGGAGCAACGGTGTGCAATCAAGTTTTGTGTTAAAGTTGGAGAATCCACGAGTGTGACCTTTGAAAAGTTGAAACAGGCCTATGGGGAACATTGCTTATCAAGAGCGCAAGTTTTCCGCTGGCACAAATCATTTATGGAAGGCCGAAAACATGTTGAAGATCAACCTTGCTCAGGGAGACCTTCAACTTCAAAATCTGACGAAAACATTGAGCGTGTTAAGGATTCTTGTGAGATCAGACCGTCGTTTAACAATAAAGATGATGAGTGAACAGTTAAATTTAAACACTTTCACCGTACATCAAATTTGGACATGCAAAAGGTTTGTGCCAAATCGTTGCTGAAAAACGTCACAATGGAACAGAAGGACAATCGAAAAAATGTGTGCGTTGATCTTCTTGAAAGGATTGACAGACAATGAGCAAGAATTCTTCAATCGTGTGATCACAGGTGACGAATCATGGATATTTGAGTACAATCCTGAAACAAAGCAGCAAAGGGAAGAGTGGCACACTCCGTCATCTCCTCGACCGAAAAAATTTCGAATGAGCAAATCAAAGATCAAAGTCATGCTCATTTGCTTTTTTTGAGAGTAGGGGTATCGTACATAAAGAATTTGTTCCTCCAGGACAAACTATCAACCAAGTATTTTACAAAGGTGTCCTTGAAAGGCTCAGGAAAAGAGTGATTCGCGTGAGACCAGACATCGCAGACAAGTGGATGCTTCATCATGACAATGCCTCGTGTCACAGCCATTTCTATCGGGGAATTTTTGACCTCAAAATGCATTCCTACGGTTCCTCAACCCCCCTATTCACCTGATTTGAGTCCTTGTGACTTTTCCTTTTCCCGAAATTGAAACGAGTCTTAAAAGGACGTCATTTTGGAACTCTGGAGAACATTAAAAAGATTGTGACCGACCAGTTAAAAGCCCTACCAGTTGAAACGTTCCAGTGCTATCAGGAGTGGGAACAATGACTACGCCGGTGTATAGCTACCGAAGGGAACTACTTTCAAGGGGATAATATTGTTGTTTGAAAAAAATAAAAACTTTGGTAAGTAAAAAGTCAGTCTCATTACTTTTCTCACACACCTTATATATATATATACACACAATTACACAATGTGTGTGTAATTTGAAAGCAATTGTTCCCTATGAGCTGCTGCCGCCTGGTCAAACTCAAGTTTAACTATCACTGTCAATGTAAATTGGACGATTACACCAATCAAGATAAAGCGACCAGAATTTATCAATAGGAAAGTTGTCGACCCCACACATCTTTGGTGACCAGTCGTAAATTGAGAACTTTGCATGGAAGTTTAGATGTATCTACCATACAGTCCTGAACTTGTACTATTAGACTACCACTTGTTTTGTCTCTACAGAATCCTTTTAATGATGTAAAGTTGTCTTCAGAAGAGGTCTGTAAAAAATTAGTTACCATGGTTTTTCATCCAAAAAACACAGAACTTCCACAATGAAAGGGTAATGATTTTACCTCAGAGATTACGAAAATTGTTCAATCAAAATTGCACACATTTGACTTAACATATTTATTTGAAATACTTATCTTGAAAGTAAAATGATATGAAGTAAGGTCAGTATGGCAGTGATAAATCACGTAAAATCTACCAATTTTCATACATACTCAAAATTAAATAGCTTGCCAGTAACTTCTATCTGGATGGTAACTGAATGCTATTGGTAATTTTTTTTAAATAACCTTAGAAATTATTGCTAAAGTTAAAAACATAAGAATTAAACAGAAAATAGATTAAATAATAATTTTATTATTTATATCACTAGTGTGTTTTAGTAACTGTAATGATACTTAACATTTTTTTTTTTTTTTTTTTGTCTTCAGTCATTTGACTGGTTTGATGCAGCTCTCCAAGATTCCCTATCTAGTGCTAGTCGTTTCATTTCAGTATACCCTCTACATCCTACATCCCCAACAATTTGTTTTACATACTCCAAACGTGGCCTGCCTACACAATTTTTCCCTTCTACCTGTCCTTCCAATATTAAAGCGACTATTCCAGGATGCCTTAGTATGTGACCTATAAGTCTGTCTCTTCTTTTAACTATATTTTTCCAAATGCTACTTTCTTCATCTATTTGCCGCAATACCTCTTCATTTGTCACTTTATCCACCCATCTGATTTTTAACATTCTCCTATAGCACCACATTTCAAAAGCTTCTAATCTTTTCTTCTCAGATACTCCGATTGTCCAAGTTTCACTTCCATATAAAGCGACACTCCAAACATACACTTTCAAAAATCTTTTCCTGACATTTAAATTCATTTTTTATGTAAACAAATTATATTTCTTACTGAAGGCTCGATTAGCTTGTGCTATTCGGCATTTTATATTGCTCCTGCTTCGTCCATCTTTAGTAATTCTACTTCCCAAATAACAAAATTCTTCTACCTCCATAATCTTTTCTCCTCCTATTTTCACATTCAGTGGTCCATCTTTGTTATTTCTACTACATTTCATTACTTTTGTTTTGTTCTTGTTTATTTTCATGCGATAGTTTTTGCGTAGGACTTCATCTATGCCGTTCATTGTTTCTTCTAAATCCTTTTTACTCTCGGCTAGAATCACTATATCATCAGCAAATCGTAGCATCTTTATCTTTTCACCTTGTACTGTTACTCCGAATCTAAATTGTTCTTTAACATCATTAACTGCTAGTTCCATGTAAAGATTAAAAAGTAACGGCGATAGGGAACATCCTTGTCGGACTCCCTTTCTTATTAGGGCTTCTTTCTTTTGTTCTTCAATTGTTATTGTTGCTGTTTGGTTCCTGTACATGTAACATGTAATTGTTCTTCTATCTCTGTGTTTGAACCCTAATTTTTTTTAAATGCTGAACATTTTATTCCAGTCTACGTTATCGAAAGCCTTTTCTAGGTCTATAAACGCCAAGTATGTTGGTTTGTTTTTCTTTAATCTTCCTTCTACTATTAATCTGAGGCCTAAAATTGCTTCCCTTGTCCCTCTACTTTTCCTGAAACCAAATTGGTCTTCTCCTAACACTTCTTCCACTCTCCTCTCAATTCTTCTGTATAGAATTCTAGTTAAGATTTTTGATGCATGACTAGTTAAACTAATTGTTCTGTATTCTTCACATTTATCTGCCCCTGCTTTCTTTGGTATCATAACTATAACACTTTTTTTGAAGTCTGATGGAAATTCCCCATTTTCATAAATATTACACACCAGTTTGTATAATCTATCAATCGCTTGCTCACCTGCACTGCGCAGTAATTCTACAGATATTCCGTCTATTCCAGGAGCCTTTCTGCCATTTAAATCTTTTAATGCTCTCTTAAATTCAGATCTCAGTATTGTTCCTCCCATTTCATCCTCCTCAACTTCCTCTTCTTCCTCTATAACACCATTTTCTAATTCATTTCCTCCGTATAACTCTTCAATATATTCCACCCATCTATCGACTTTACCTTTCGTATTATATATTGGTGTACCATCTTTGTTTAACACATTATTAGATTTTAATTTATGTACCCCAAAATTTTCCTTAACTTTCCTGTATGCTCCGTCTATTTTACCAATGTTCATTTCTCTTTCCACTTCTGAACACTTTTCTTTAATCCACTCTTCTTTCGCCAGTTTGCACTTCCTGTTTATAGCATTTCTTAATTGCCGATAGTTCCTTTTACTTTCTTCATCACTAGCATTCTTATATTTTCTACGTTCATCCATCAGCTGCAATATATCGTCTGAAACCCAAGGTTTTCTACCAGTTCTCTTTATTCCGCCTAAGTTTGCTTCTGCTGATTTAAGAATTTCCTTTTTAACATTCTCCCATTCTTCTTCTACATTTTCTACCTTATCTTTTTTACTCAGATCTCTTGCGATGTCCTCCTCAAAAATCTTCTTTACCTCCTCTTCCTCAAGCTTCTCTAAATTCCACCGATTCATCTGACACCTTTTCTTCAGGTTTTTAAACCCCAATCTACATTTCATTATCACCAAATTACGGTCGCTATCAATGTCTGCTCCAGGGTAAGTTTTGCAGTCAACGAGTTGATTTCTAAATCTTTGCTTAACCATGATATAATCTATCTGATACCTTGCAGTATCGCCTGGCTTTTTCCAAGTGTATATTCTTCTATTATGATTTTTAAATTGGGTGTTGGCAATTACTAAATTATACTTCGTGCAAAACTCTATAAGTCGGTCCCCTCTTTCATTCCTTTTGCCCAGCCCGTATTCACCCACTATATTTCCTTCCTTGCCTTCTCCAATGCTTGCATTCCAATCTCCAACTATTATTAAATTTTCATCTCCTTTTACGTGTTTAATTGCTTCATCAATCTCTTCGTATACACACTCTACCTCATCATCATCATGGGCGCTTGTAGGCATATAGACGTTAACAATCGTTGTCGGTTTAGGTTTTGATTTTATCCTTATTACAATGATTCTATCGCTATGCGTTTTGACTTAACATTAGCAACATTTAATATTTCATTAAGTTACTGCTCTACCAACTGGAATGAATGCCCACTTGGAGACTTAGTATTCTGAGCATAGTATGCCACAGCAAACAGTCTAAATGAAGTTTATTGTGATTAATACCATGTACTGATTCAATCAATCATCTTGCAACTATAAAAGAGAATATTTCCTCAATCTGGTTAGAGGATCTTTGACAAACGGACCCAACTCAAAGGAAAATGAAGAAGAAGAGGTGAAAGATATTTAATGCATGGAAGCCCAATTGCTTTACCAAGCTGACTAACCTGGCTAGACCTTCAACTCTGATGGCAAGACAAGACCGGTCTTTTTAGAACCAATTCAAAGTTAAAATTCCTTGACTGGCCCAGTCATCATAGTTGTCAACTTCTCAGAGCTAACCTTTTATGGTTAATCACTGCCAATCACCCTGGTAGCCAACTTACTAAACAGGCTTTTCGAGATGATCGGTATTCAAGGTACTCTTGTTATTCTCTTGTAATATTTTATTCAAATTCAATCATTTTGTCACAGTAATATAAGAATATGATTGTATTTAATATAATTATAATTTCTAATAAAGTGAATATAATTATTCCAATGAATACATACCTATAAATGTTAAATGGTTTAATTCTGCAATATCCATAATATTTAACAATAAAAGTGTCTGTCCTGTCAATCCAGACATAAAACGACCAGTTAAAGCTGCAGCACGCATATGACTAGTAACTGCTTGGTAATGTTGTTTATCCACTTTCACATAGATGTATGTATAATATGCAACTTCACAAGCAGTCATTGTTCCATAGAAAATCTCCATCACCTTAACATTATTGCCACCTGTTGGGTAATTTCTTCTTTATTGTAGACTACACTTATATACTTAGTTATCTTATTAATATGCGAGTACAAATATGAACACTTACAACTGCTTATAATTATCACTATAAGGTAATGTATTGATAAGTATATTGGTGAATTATAATATATACTCATTAGTGGCTGAATCTGAATCAAAGTTTTTATTGATATAAATCTTAGAGTTGTTTGTTTTTATCCCTATAAATAGTATAGGATTAAGGCAATATTAATCATGCTATAGTGATGTTAATGAAATTTGCAATAGGTCAACTCATTTTGAAATATTATCATCTTAAGAAATTTATCAAATATAATATTGTTTAAACGTAATTTACGATGTATTTGGCACTGTTGGTATTAATATAATTGTATAAATTAAATTTCCATGTATAAATTAAATTTCCACTTACCGTCAATTAAAAAAGAGTAAATCCTAGTACTTTCAGAGCTGTTACTCCATCTTCAGGGAATTTCTAAAACATGTTAATTTAAATTTAAATTGATAATCGTTTTTAAATTAAACTGTTATGTTCATAATACTCAGTTGTCAAGAATAAAATTGATTTGTACGTCAATAAGACAGTAACGTCATGTGTGTAAGATGTTTGAATAATAGTCGCAAACATCTTACAAACATGACTTTATTATCTTATTGACATACAAATTAATTTCATTTTTGACGACCAATTATTATGAACATAACACTTAATTTAAAAACGATTATCAATTTGAATTTAAATTAACATCTTTTAGAAAATCCCTGAAGATGGAGTAATAGCTCGAAAGTACTAGGATTTATACTTTTAAAATTTTTGGTAAGTGGAAATTTAATTTATACAAATATAATATTGTAATATTTATTACCTAACTAGAATTTTTATGCACAGTTACTTTAACAACTTTGACAATAAATAAAATTATAATTTTCTGAATATTCAGTCTTATTACTTCATCAAATGAAGTAAAAATATAAGAACATATCAGTTGAATTATTATCCTTTAAATTTTATCGGATATTAATTCAGTACCAAAGTTTTTATGGCCAAACCTTTAGGCATGTTGAATAATATTATTTATTTGTTTATTCTCACTAGTAAATGCAATGTATGGATATTATTTTGTTGTGGAATATAGGTGAATAAAAAACTTCATTAGCCTACACCGTGGTTATGAAGGTGATAGGAGGAAGTTTTCCTACTACATCAAAGATTTAAGGTCGCATTCCTATTATGATATATAAAATTTGTAATAGTTAAATTGCAATATAGTCACTAATAGACCTTAGTAGTTGATGCAACTTAAAAATAATAAATTAAAAAGTTATTAGTTTAGAAATATATATATATTTTTTTTAAATTTGTATTTAGAAATTTTATTAAAAAAGAAAAATTTCACTGAATAATTTATTGTTATTAAATATAATAACATAAAACATAATAGAATGTTCTTCTCAACATTTGTCTTATTTGACACTGTATTATCAACCTGGCAGAAAAAATATGTAATTAGATATTTTGCTTGAAATTTTCCAATCAATCTTACAATATTCAAAACCTTTGGACATTTAAGTGCTTAAGCGATAATTAAGTGCTTAACAGATGAATTTTACTTTCACATAAGTATTGTATTTTTCTAATCGCAGATTTCTCAGAACCATATTTTTACAAATAAATGACCCGTTTTCTCAGTAACCAATAATGATATTGAGTTGAAATTTTTATCAGGTGTTCATGGCTGTAAATTATACAGATACTCAAGGGATTATCAGTTTGTTTTAAAGGAATTAAATTTTTTTTTTCTTTTTTAATGACCAAAAAATATTGTTTAATATAACAATTTTCTCTAACATAAAAATTGATGAATCAAAAAAACATTAAAAGTTGTAAAAAGGAACAAATTAAGTAGAAAAACTTTTTTTAAGTTGATAAGTTAAAAAGGTGACTGAGAAAATGGATGAAATGTTAACATAGGGAAGGATAGGCATTTCCCCCTTAAAGCTTTTCTTGTTAAAAATTTACTTTTATTTGTTATTTCTTGAGAATACTTTGTTTTTTAGAGAATGAATGGGAAAAACAAAATTTTCCTAAAAAACTGTAATTAAATAGTTATTTTTGTTCTTCTGATACCTTCTCTTTAAAAACAATTGAAAAATTAACAATTAGCAAAAGTTAATTAAAGTGGGTTTTTTGTGACTGAGGGTGATGCCTTTCAAGTATGGGGTTTCATCTTGGGAATATTTAGAGCGTACCTGTTTCATCGCCTTGAGAACCAGTGATGAAACAAGATTAGATTGTCATCAAATTGCAAAAACATCACCTGCTGTATTACATCTCAAAAAATTCTACAAATAGCCAATTCACATTTGTAATATTCAGTTAACTTGATCAGTTCCTTAAATAACATAAATTTTATTTAAACTCCTAAACTCTGTAGATAATTTTATCAAAGACTATTCTAGAAATAAGTAAGTTCAAATCAAAATTTGAAATGGTTAGGCTACAATTGTTTTTACTGATTACTGAGCTTCTTCAGATTATTGTTAATGATTGAAGCGTAGAATGGTTTTTGCCATGCACATTTATTATACGCACAGTACATGTTTTGAAACTCTAAAAATCAAAATTGTATAGTTTGAATGTCAGTTTTCTTATTCATTTTAAAGTTTTACTATTCACATGTAAATGATTACATGAAACATAGCAAGTGTTAGGCAACAGCAAAGAATTTAATTAGGAATTAGTGGACTGATTGATTTGTTTTTGTAATTGAAAGTAATGATTGGAAATTCTATTGATGCCCTTTCTAAATTTATTCTTACTTTTTCTGCTTTATGGCAATGAATTTGAGGTCAAGTTATGGGCCAAGCGTTCTATCTATAACCAAATTACTTAGTTTAACACTGCAAGAAAGAAGTTTTAAAAAAGAAAGACAACTACCACTATAATCATAGGCTACATAATATAGAAGTAGTTGGAGTATGGTTGAAATTGTATCCTACAATAGGTATTCCCCATCAGGATTATTGATAGATAAGTAGCAAATTGTTCCAACATTCTGGTGGACTTGAGCTCCATAGGTATGCCAATACCTAAGGAACTCATTGCACAATTGTTACTTTTAAGATTATCCTTTGTATTACCATTTATGGTATGAAATGACATAGTAACTGGAAGTTTCAAAGGAATTTATCTAAGAAAAAGAAAGTTACTTTTTCATGATAGAATTAAATTGACTTATAATTAAAAAAAAAAAACATGTAACTGTGATAAAAACATGTCATTTAACTGTGATAGAAACCATCACTTTCCCCTAAAATTATCATTCTTTTCAGAAATGCATTTAAATAAATTTTGAATTTCTGTTTTTATTGGAGTGGTTTAATTAAAAACAATAAGAATTTTTTTATTATAATAAAATATAAAAATTGAATGACTATAGTCATTAAATTATTATACTTTACTTCTAGAAACAATAGTTTTTATTAAGACATACTTAATGTATACATACATCAACATCATATAAATTTCATATAGTATGAAAATTTATTACTCCAGATTGTAAATACAAAATAAATACGTTACATATGTTTTATTCAATAACAAAACTTCTTTATTGATTGAATATATTTTATGATTCCTAGTAACTAGCAAAAATGAATATATTTTATTACTAATGACTAGCAAATAAAATCATAGAAAAAAAATTTAATTGATATTTACTTGTATTGCTCGTAGACTACGGCACCAGATAAGAATAGCCTGAGATATTACACCACATAGTGCATTAACAGCTATTACTGGCTTGTATTTCAACCAATCTGTCAGCAGGAATACAATAATCAAATCAAATAGGGATACATAAGTTGCAATTGGATATAACTGTTGGTTTACCTAAATTAAAAAAATATATATATAATTTTTGAGTAATATAGCATCCTGTTTTTTAATGTTAAAATTATGAAAAATTGATTAATAAAATTAGTTTATTCTTTTGATTAATGTAAAGGAGTTCTTTTATGCACACCTTTTAAAAATTATCTTCATAAATAAGTTGTATAAATTTTGTACATTTTAATTATGCCCCATTTTTTAAAATAATGTCTAGTGGCTGCAGTTACATTATATTGATTTTTAGGTATATTTTTTTAAATTTATATCTTTTGAGAATTCACTCTATTTTTAAAAGAAGTGTACAATTGCTTCCTAACAATCAGGTTATTCAGAGAGCACCAGTTATCATAAAAGATAAAGTCATCCATAGATGTATCCATATCCATATCTATAGATACTAATGTTCCATAGAAATAAGAACATAACAAATTATACTAAAAAAATCTTAATAAAAAACCAATATTCTACTTACATAAGTTACAAAAATTTAATAAAAAGTTACAAAATTTAATAAAAATCAACATACACTTAAAAAAATTTCTTTAAAAAATAATGTAATACATTTAAAAATAATTGTAAATTATTGTTTTATCTTTATGCTCAGAATAATTTTAAAAATTACTACACTAATTTGCTTCCATTTTGCATTAATATAATGAAAATAACCTCAGAAATATCATTACAAACATGGAACATGGAAAAATGAAGAAACATCTGTTTTGTTTGCATTAAAAATTTATTGGCTTCTACTGTAATATTTTTGGCTCTGTTATGTAAGATATATATAACTCATATAAAATTATTTCTTTCATTAGTTTTTGATTAAAAAGGAATGCATTACTAATGAAATTGTAACAATATGCTGAGAATCTTGGTGAAATGTAACAATGTAATTTGCCTGATAACTTCCGTAATTATTTGAAAATTTACAAACTAATCTAATTTATACTAAAGTAATTCAGAAGGTTAAAAAGGTTATCTTATAATAATTTAATATTTAATTAAAAAATAAAATCTAAAACTGTATGGTAGTTATCAAAAGATAAACCAGATTTATAAATAAAACAGGTCAGATAACTTCCCCTAAAGTTCAAAAAGATTCAATTTCTGTTATCACATCTCCTAATCATGAAGCAAAGGAATTTAATAAATTATTTCCCATTATTTTACACAAGAGCATTGAACCACTTCAGACAAAGCCTTTCATCATCACTAGTTTTGTCGATAAATTGTATTTTTTTAAAATTAATATTCTGTAAGTTAATAATTGAATTTTAAATATATACAGTAAACATTTAGCGGGTATTGATTAAATTCTTGCCAGTATTTTAAGTAGCATCAGCCATTATCGACACTATTACAAATTTAATTAACCAATCTTTTATAGGCCAATCTTTTTATTGTCTGTATTATGAAAAATAGGCTTTTAATATTTCTTGAAATGCATATCATACTGATAAACTTTTAGCAAAATATTAACTCGTGAAATAACCACTCGGCAGTTTTTGGAAATATTTTAAATACCTTAGATAACAAAAAGATTTATTTTAAGTTTTTTGCAATCTCAGTAAACCGTTCAGTTCCACAAGTGGATTACTAATGAAAAGCTCAGTATCCATGGTGTCAGAGGAACTGCTTACAGCTGGTTGGTTAAATTGTACTTTACCAACCTTTAATAGTAATTGTAATATTACCAAAAAATCTGATGATGACATCACATGACTTCCTTGTACGCTTATTAAATTACTTATATACATTTTTTCTTTTAAATGAAGTGTACGTAGAATTTATTTTATTAATAACTTCTGATATTTTTTCATATTAATTTTTTTTATTGTTATTATTGAATTATTATTTGTTGTAAAATTTTTTACAGAGTTTAATAATTATTAATAAATCAATATAGTTAAATTTAAAAAAAAAAGACGAAGTTGGATTTAAACCAATGTGCCTCCCCTTGCAAGATCCAAATATTTTATTAATTAAAATTTTATTTGGCTATAACTCTGGAACTCTGGAAGTGGTACTTACCACTTGTGATATATCGTTGAAAAGCTTTTAATGAGGGCTTATTACTGCAGTTAAGAAAAACTATTTTTCAACACTTTTGGTCCAGTCGACTGCAATCAAAAGGAAGGTGCACAACTACATGTTACAACAGTCCTAAATGCAAAATTTCAACATCCTATGGGTAATCATTTTTGAGTTATGCGAGATACATACATATGTATGTATAGACGTCATGCCAAAACTAGTCAAAATGGATTCAGGGATGGTCAAAATAGATATTTCCATTGAAATCTGAAAACCAAAATTTTTCATGATCACAATACTTCCTTTACCTCTTACAAGGAAGTAAAAACTAAGTATTTTTTATAATGATACAATTTGTAACGGATATCTCACTTATGTGATTTACTTAAAAAATTTGTTAATGGAAAAATCATGAATTATTACAAGTATTAGAGAATTATTGACTAAAATGATTTCATTGTAGTGCAATAACATCAGTGATAACAATAATAATAATGTAAACCATAATTCATGTATAATCTAACCTTTGTTTTGACCGTAAAATAAAGCAGATCTTAAACATTAATGAATGTAACAATATAAACAATTTAAGAATACCGTCTTAATGCATTTTTGGACTTGTGCTTCTCTTTATATCTTTGATATTTTCATAGCTACACTACAGTTTTCTTCACTCATGTTGATGATGACACACCTTTGACAAAAAGGATGACACCTCTGATATTCCACTCAATGCAGATAGAGGAACTGCTTTAATTTCAAAAAAAAATTCTAGATGTATAATTAAAAGTAAACTATTTCTTTTTTTTAATTCGTAAAATGTTTTTAAGAGTTATCACATTCTGTTATGCTGATAATTGAAGATTTATTAATGATCAAAATGCATTGTATTTATTCTAAATCATCTAATATCACATTAGAAATTCCTGACTGACAGATATTCTAAATTTATACCCATTAACTCATAACTCAAAAAACCCAATAAGAGCTGTTCACTAAATTAATATATATATATATATTTTTTTTTTTAACCACCCAGTTGTGTCTCTTCAAATATTATACACCCAGATCACTATCTCAAGTAACATATTTATTTTCTGAGGGATACTACCTCCATATTAAGGAGCTTTCTCCCAGTGGCAATAACTTTTTACTTACCGGGTCTTTTGTATATCAGAAACACTTACTTTTTTCTTTTATAAATTAACCCTGCCAGATTGTAGTTCTATAAGTTGTTCCTTCATATCACAACTATAAAAGTATAGGCTTTCTTTTAATATTTTTAACACCAAGACTTTATTTATAGTGAATTGTTCTCTGATAAATTTAGGAAAAAGGTTCCAAGACATACACATATATATGTTTGTTTATTGAAAATAATATTAATAAATGAACCACATGTACAGACAATTAAACAGAATTCAACCACTGAGTGGCAGGTTTTGATCCTTGGACCAAATTCAGGTTTAAATTTTTAATAATTATTATTTATAAATGTAAATTAAGTTTGTGATTTGATTGCCAACTGAATAATAATTTACTTAAGATGACTTGTTGAGATCAGTTTGCTGTCAATGAAATTAGTAAGAATATAATAATTAATATTTATTTATTATAAATAAAGTTGTTCATAAAAAGATAATATTAATAGTTATTTTTTTTAGGTCAGACAAGAACAGCGATTGAATAAGTTCTTTGAACAAGTTTCATCTTTTATGTGATATGTGGAATATGTGAGGAACATATGAAAATACTCAGGTTAGTTTTTCAGGTTCAGATGGGTTTTAGTTTTATAAACAGGATTTTTAAAGAGTATAAGAAATTTTCACTGCATTGACTGTATGATATGATTACAATTCCTTACTGCTATATGTATTCGAGTCATGAGAAATAGAACAGCACAATAAGATTTGTTAAAATTGAAATGAAAGTTGTAAGATCTTTTGGAAGGTGTACCTTAAGATCACATCCACAATAGTAAGATCAGAAATGAACTGGAAAGAAAAGGAACTATTTTTAAGAGACTATTTTTTCACTGTATACAAGTACAGTGAATGTGGGTACATCATATCGAGAGAATGCAAAATTAGAGGGCTCACTTAGAACTATGTATTATCAATCAGTTATAGAAGAATTTTGGGGAGGTTTACAAAAATACTCCTTGAAGAAGCTGGAATAAACATAGTTTCTAAACTGTAACCAGTTAATGAAGAAGATGAATTTATATTTGTAAATTTTAATTAAAAAATCAAGCAGTGATGTGAGAATCAAAAGTAAAGTTTGCTGATTATTGTATTACAATAGTATTATATGCCTAATAATTTCAAAACATTATACTTGAATAAAAAAACTGTATATATATATATATATATAAGCATAATTTTTAACCAAATTTTTTTGCTAAATTAATAAATATTAAGAATAATGAACCAACACAACGTAAAGAACAAATGGTTTATGAATGTCTATAATTGAGTTTGAAATAAGGCCTCCTAATAGCAGTTAACTCCTCTATTCAATTTATTTCTGCCCGGCATGCTGTAAAAGCATGATTGATCATATTTAAATTAATTTTTTTAGTGAGTGAAAAGAATGCCATGCCTGATTATAGTTCAACCCAGAACCTTCTAATGAAAAGCGGAGTTGCTATCACTCCAACTTAGAGATTAGCTAATGAAAAATAAATCAGAGAATTTTTATTTATTTACCTTAAAATTAATGGTAAATTAAATTTTTACCAATTATTTTAATTAAACTTTCATTATAAACTTATTGTCATTTATTAATTGAAATGTTTATGAAATGTCTATTTTATGAAACCAGACCATAGAAATATTTTTATCTAACTCTCAATACAGTATTTCAGTGTTGGGAAAGGGCCTTAGGTTTTTGTTTTCATTCTTAGTAAATGGCTCATTTAAAAAAACTACCCAACAATTTACTGAAATTATTTTTCTTTTATATTTTTTTAGAGCTAATGTTATTCTAGCAACAGTACTAATGAAAAAGGTAATAAAACTTTGGATTCTCAGCATCTAAATTTAAGGTGTAAAAATAGATTCTATCACTGCCTTCTGAATATTTTCATTTTATTTTTTACTTATTTTATTTTTGTAATATCTTCAAGTAATTATATTATAACTTTGAAGGTACATATAATTATCAGATATATTTTACAATTATTTCATGTATTGTTATTTTTAAATATTATTATTGACTTTAATCGTGTATTTCCTTATTTTTGTAATGTTCTTGTCTAGATTTTACACACTGAAATATAGAAATACTGGAATGGCACTGCCTATGTCGAACGTGAGCGGAAAACGAACATGAGACAGATAGATTTAGAGGTGTAGTTTTCATTGTCGCACAGTGCAGCGCATGCGCATTGTACCTAACGTACCGTCCCTTCAGAAAGTGATTCCATAAAACTTAATTGTAGTTAATATAAGTGATAAAATCTCATAATTCTATTTAATTAATAGAAAAATTTCAATGCTTATGAATATTAAATAAATGTTGAGTTAATCATTGTATCATATAAATGTTTTTATAAAAACTTTCTACAATAAGTTGAATTATGAAAGATAACTTGTGATGTGTGATGAGAGAGATCGTAACAAACTTTTTGAACGGACTGTAGACAAAGAGAGATATACCTCTAAATCAGCTATCTTTGTTGGCACGGATTTCTAACGCTAGTGCCCATTCCAGTATTTCTATATTTCAGTGGTTTTACTGGGTGTTTTTTGATCCATCCAGCCAAATGTTGGGGCAGATTTCTTTTTTTTATTTATGCAGGGGCATATTTACTCATTCCTGAACACCTACAAAATGAATTATGTACTGATCATAAAATATTTCATCTATTTATTTATAATAAAGTAACAAAAGACATAATTATTAATTCAGAAATGTAATTTATTTATTTATTATTATTTATAAAAGCCTTGAATTATTTTACTACTGTCAAATTAAACAATTACAAATTGGAATTTGATTGGTAAATTTGTGTTAACAATAAACTTGTCTACAAATCAACAAATATTTAAATAATAAGAAATTTAATTACAATTGTATTCCGTAAAACACACATATATAAACACTGAAATTCATTACTTTGAATGTAGGAGAATGGCTGATTGTGGATGATTGTGCAATAAAGAACTTAACACTGAACTAAAACTGGTAGTAATTTTCTATTGCAATCTATATTTTTTATAATTATTTGTAATTGAATAGCTTATCTTAAGACCTATATATTATTTTATGGCTAATGGATTTTTTTAGCTTAACTACAACAAATGTCTTCTTGTCTATTAGTTTGAAAAAAATTCAGAAAGTTAATATTTACATTTGAGAAAATATACAGTGCAGATTAATGGAAATATTTTAATAATACATTATGCTGTTAAAAATAAACCAACAAAAATAGATCCAAGTTGGTATACTTTTTGCTGTCTTAGGAAAGATTTAGTCAAAATTTTTACCATATGTGCGTAATAAGCATTATAAATTTTTATAAAAGTGTTTTAATTTTATTGTAAAATTGGTGATTATACAAATAAACTTAATTGAAAACATAACTTTGACCAAAACATAAACAAAAACTACCAATATTTTTTAAAAATAAAACATGAATTAAAAATAATAATAAAAATTCCTTTCAAAATAATAAAATTAATATTAAATGAACCTTTTATTCTGAATAATTTGCAGTAATATATTATAGAGATCATTAGAAGAATGGGTAGAGGTATATCTCTATCCATATAGTATATCTACTACCCTTCATGGATAAAAAGAGTATTAGTACTTCCTCAGCAGAACCATAGAAAAATATTGATCAAGGCAGCATCAGAAAATACACTATTATAGAATAAAAGATAGACTGATAAATCCATCCATGAAACAATAATAATAAAGTAAATGTTTGAAAATAAAAGTATAAAATATCAAAAAATAAATAAAATTCAGAAAACATTAATGAAAATTATTTGAGCACACATTACATGCAAGTTACATAGAGGTGCAGAGAATTCAGGTTTTTTTTGTTATTTTTTTTTTAAATTAGTATTATTTTATCTGTAAAATAAAATCTTTTAACTGGATTTTTTGTAAACTGATTGAAAGATTCTTTAAAAAGTTTAGTAATTTATTAAAAATGCTAACAATAGCTGCTGAACTTAAATTACTGTATACTTAAAATATAAATATTACCTTCCTGGGTATCAATGGGAATTAGTTGATTTATCAACAAAGTCAGTCCCAGATACTGGGTTTGTTTCAGATGGATCAGTATTACTGTTATTCAGAACACTGCAAAATAATTTATTAAATTCCTCTGCTTCATGAGTAACTGCTCTGCTTTACTAATGAGATAACAAACTTGAGTCCTTTTGAATTTTTGTTGAAGTTTTATTTACCAATCCTGTTTTATTTAGAAATTTGCTTTTATGTTTGATAATTGCTCACGTAGTTTTAGGTGTATTATTTGAATTAAACATTGAATTATTATAAAATAATCGTTTAGTATAACTAAATTTACGAATAACTTTAGTATAAATTAGTTGTAAATATTCAAATAATTATATAAGTTATCAAGTAAATTATAATTAGACATTTCACGTAGATTCCTTAGCGTAGAACTAGATTTTACAATTTCTTTAGTAATCCAATGTTTCTCTTTTTACATTTATACTGGTTTTTTTTTTCTTACTAAAGGGCAAGCTGGAAACATTAAGGAAATTGTTAAACTTTTCAATAAAGCTAATTTTGTTGTTATTTTCTTAGTTTGTTTTTAGCAGTAAGGCTCTCAAATTTCTATTTGAATCCTTACTGATCACATTTTAAAATAATAAAAGTCCCCCTGCATCCTTAAGAGATTTAATCAGATTTTAGAAGACTCCTCCCTTTCCAAAGTTCTTAAATAATACTTAATTGAAAATAAAATTAAAAAGTGAAGATAAAAAAATTTTATAAAACATTATTCAAAGATATCCATGATATTGATCATAACCATAATCAATAAAATCCAGGAAGGGACAAAAGGGAGAACTCTTTTTGTAAAGTATAGGTCCATTTAACAGTCGTCCTTTGTTATACTGCTAACACACAATGAACACCTGTATGATGAGAAGAAAATAGGTTTGTAATTCATGGGAACAAAGCCTTGGTCGATTGTTCTCACACTTCAAATTGGGTCTGATCCTACAGGTAAAGAGGCTAACAGTATAAATAGCCCAGTAAGACCAGCTAAAAGAGAGTTCTATTAGAACCTGTCTGTAAGGTGTTATGACATCAGTCCTGCAAGGGCAGTTATGCATGGAGTTCAGCGAGGAGAGGCTGCAAGTAGTGTGGAGTCGTGAGGGTTCGGCGGAGTTCTGTGAACCAGTCCAGTGAGACATACGACAACAGCCCAGCGAGGAGAGTCACAGGTGTGAGTCTGTGAGACAAGAGTGCGAGATGTCAATCCAGCGAGGAGAGTCATTAAAGTTTCTGAATCTTTCTCTATTATCTTAATGAAATGCATTCCTAAAATAATTTGATTAATTTCAGTCATACCTTTTGTTTAAATATTTTGAATTTTGTTATTTAAAAACACTGATTAGCTTATTCATTTTGAAACTGGGGTTTTTAATAATTATTAGATTAATCTTAAAAATAATTAATTTCTAAAAATAAATGAATTCTAGTTAAAGATTGTTGAATGAAAATAAAATTAAACTATTTCACTGAATAACTATTATTTTTGTCGTTTTTTTAGAAAATCATGATAAATTATGCAAAAATTATATATTAAAAAACGTAATTACATTTAAATCTTGCAAACACTATTACAAAAACTATATAAAATGACTTACCACTGTTTCATTGATATTCATTACAGGTCCAGTAAGATAGGATGTAATATACGGATCTTCTGGTCTAAATTCCTTGAGGAACCCAAAAGTTCCAATTCTAATTGATAATTTTATCCACTCCTGCATTCTGCAAAATCTAAAACAAAAAATGAACACAATTATGTTAATTAATAATTGGATTATTAGAATTTTGCTAATAAATAAATTATCTAATTTATTAATTGTAACTTAATTTTTACAATTAATAACACATAAAATTACCAATTTTAGATAAAATATGTAACAAACCAAAACTAGTCTTTTGTCAAATTTACAATTAAATTCTCTAATAAAAACTTCATAATTGTAATGAGATTCTTCACAAACACATAACTGTGTTTACAAGTTTATATTATAAAAAATGTTTTCATTAAATTTCTGTTATAAAAATTTGCAATCTCTTTTTTTACCTTTGACAAAAACACAGTCTAAATAATTCTGTCTAGTATAAACAAATGCAGTATAATAGTTAATAAGAAACTATTGAACAATGTTTAATAATTAATTGAAATAGAAATATAATATAATCTCAAGTACAAATCATTATCAAATAAAAAGTGAAAATTAAAGAGATTCTTTTTTAACCGATACAGTGACAGATCTGTTTTGTTGTCTGTTTTGTTTTATAAATACTTTATCTTATCATTTTGATAGTCCCGGGCCAATTAATAATCTAAAAATTCAAAAACGCCAGTTTCTTTCTATGAAGGCCAATCATTAATAATGATTTATGTATTGATTTATGTATGTATATGCATGCATGCATGCATACATATGTAATCATTATTAATATTAAATAATGATTATTTATGTATTATATATGTATGCATGCATATATATATATATATATATATATAATCATTATTAATATGTAATCATATATATTTATAAAATATAAATGTATATCTACATACTTATAAAATCATTAATAATGATCCCTAGCTTGAATTCTTAAAATAAATAAATAGCTGTATATATATATATATATACACAGCTAGCTCCCTGTCGCAGCTTCACCCGCGGTATATGATTACTTGTGTTTCCCGTAGCGGTCAATCTTTTAATTTTATGTTTTTTAGTCAAGTAACAGGAAGCAGTCGCAGCCAGCCACACATACAGTAGCAATGGTAGTGCAGTGACTGTGTTGGTTGAATCACAGTGCTGTACACCTTTGCACCATTTAAAGAAATTTGAATTAAAAAAAATTAAAAATGGTTTTTAAGTATTTATTTGAAGAGTATTTACAAGCCCATATCTACTGAATATCTTGTTTACTATAATCAGGATTTGGAAAATTTACAATCATTGTTCAAAAATTGTTTTACCTTTCTTCACCCCATTTCTAGGTTGAATTTTAAAAATCTAGAAATTGGTTTGACCCAAATCTAGAAACTGGACAGTTTTAACCGTTGAAATACTTAATGAAACTCAAAAAATCTAGAAATTGGTTTTCAGATGTTCACAATTAATCAGTTCAAACCCAGTTCACACAGTGATAGACACTCATAGTTCACAATTCATTAATTCCATTCATTAACATTTGTGCTTCAACCAGCAAATCTCTGCTACTACACACACACACACACACACACACACACACACACACACACACACATATATATATATATATATATATATATATATATATACATATACATATATAAAATCCAACTTCATCCACCTAAGTACAGAAATTAAAAAGTAAATAAGATGACACCTTATTTTTTCATAACCTTTACAATAGCACTTTCGTGGCAACCCACATCTTCATTTGTAATTTCTGTTTTTTAAATGTTTATATCAAACTACATATTAAACTCAGAGACAACTAAAATATATATAAATTTTTTGATAATATATGAAATATCTTCTTTTTTTTTATTAATTAAAATTAAAAATTAAAATATATATATATATATATTTTAAATGAATGCTAACCAAGCAAAATTATCATTTAAGTTTTATCAATTACGTATTAAGCTCCATGATACAATACACTCAATAAATCTTAATAAAATTTTCCTTAAATTAAAGTAATTCCTGAATATGCTAAGATTAACATAAAGAATTCTGAATTTAATAAATGTATAATAAAAACAAAAGATTTTGCAGAAACCTTTAGGATGAACCAGGAAATCGAACAAGCTTATTATAAAAGAAATTTAATAAATAGTAAGTTATATAATACACACTTTCAATTAGTGCAAATTTGGGGATATTTAGTATTTGATTAAGTATTGTTAATTTGATCAAAACTAATATTGAAATTCTTAAAAATAAATTTAATGAATCTAAACATCATAAAATTAGTAATTTGATAAAAACAAGAAATAATAGTAATAATAATTGTAATTACATTTGTAATAGGAATAATAATAATAATAATAATAAAGGTTTGGGTGTTTATAGACTACAGGCGGGTTTTGCAGTGATTGGTGGTTATGATGATTTATATTTCAAAGATGTACAGTTGGATTCGGAATCATTTACTGATATTTGTTTGGGTTTGATAAATTTGACAAATGTTGACCATGATGATAAGGAGCAGTTTATTGTTGCTAATTAAATGCGTTTAAATATAATCTGAGTGATAGTGATAAGAATAATATTATTAAAAATATCATAGTTGATTCTGAAATAATATTAATAAAGTAAATCCTAATGACAAAGAAAAATTATGTAATATCATTAGTAGTGAAATTCATGAAATTAAATGTGAAAATTTAACTTATAAACCAATTTTTAATTATAATAAAAAAGTAATTTACCATTTGAAAAATAAATTAAATAAAAATAATTGTTTAATTTTTAAATCTGATAAAACCAATATACCTGTCATCATGTATATCGAAAAATATAATAATTTGATGAAACAATACATCCAGAAAATAATTTCAAAGAAATAAATGACTCCACTAATAAATTTTTAAAAATAACTAAAAGTTTAATTGCAAAATACCGTAATATTTTTAATTATAATAATAACTTAAAATATCATTCAGATTACATTTTGTACCAATTGCACCAAAATTAACAGGACTTCCAAAAATACATAAACCTGGTATCCCTATAAGACCTTTGATTGATTTTATATCTGTTCTATCTTATATTATTTACAAAACAATTGATAAAATACTTAGAATGAAAATGAATTTGAATTATAATTGTAATATAAAAATTGGATTTGAATTTGTAAATAAATTAGATAAAGACTTAACAATTGGAGAAAAAACTAGGATGGTTAACTACAATATTAGTAACAGATATCCTAGCATACCCATAGACAAAACAATTTACATAATAAAAAACTAATTACATATAAACGAAGACTCTTTGTTGATAATAGTATTACTATCATTAAAAATATACGCCAACAAAACTACTTTAAATTTGCTGACAAATATTATACTCAGGAAAATACCTTACTGATGGGTTTTCCTTTTTCAGCTATCATGTGCGAAATTTATTCACAAAATTTTGAAAATAAACTTATTTACGGCATTATTCATACTCATGATATCCTACTATAGATTCGGTATGTCAATGATATTTTTGTTGTTTATAATCTTGTTATATACAGTACAATAAACATCTAATAATTTTGAATAAACCATTTATTTCAAATAAATAAATGGTCTGAAATTTTTCCTTTGAAATCAATATAAATAGAACAATAAATTACTTAGATGTTAGTAAAAAAATTAATTAAAGTAATCAGTTTGTAATGTCAGTGTGTAGGAAACCCACAACCAATAAAACTACAATACATAGATATTCAAATCATCCTTGGTAACACAAAATTAATGCATATACAAACATGACTAATAGGCCGATTAACTATACACAATATAATAAAAATAAAAATAAATTAAACAAAGAAATAGATATTATTTAAAACAAATTGCTGTACATAAAGGTTATAGTGACTCTTTAATTGATAATATAAACAAAAAAAACCCTCTTCCTTTTTATATAATAGTATAGACATATTATTACACTGTATACAAATCTTTTTAATAATTTAGACATTGTATCAAGAAATAGATATCTGAATATTTTACAGATAAATGTAACGGCAGATAAATACAGTACGGATAAAAAATTAAACTTCTCCTGGACTTATCTGAAAGAAGGTTAAGGAAAACCTTGGGATAGTATTACAAATTACAAAATTATTGAACAAAGAAAAAAAGATTATACTCCATTTTAATACATAATTATATATATGTATAAAGTAGTAGTTATGAAACTGTCTGAAAATAACATATAAATTAAATAAATAAAGTGGTGCAGAATAAAACAATTTTCATGGCAATAATTGATAAATATTTGAGAACGCTGGATATTAAACAAGTATATAAAAAATGCATCTAAATCTCAGTTTGTATTAGTTAAATCTAACAGCCCCGTTTTTTATCCTGAAACATTGTAATTTTTAAAAGCAGCCCCAAGATGATGTAATATTTTGTATTTTAGACTGAGTTTACATAGGCATTGAAAGTATTTAATAACAAAGATAAACTAAGCAATTGATTAAGATACTACTTATCAAAGCACTGTAATTTAAACCATCACATAACTTTTTTCACATTAATATCATATTATGAATTTATTGTATACTTAATGAAGAAATACATAATATTTTGTTGAAGAATATTTTATCTTTAATTAAAGTCATGTCTAATTTTACCAGACACCTTTTATATAGATTCTATTAAAACACTTCAATTTATTCTCGGAGTGCTTAGATATAAGATTTAATCATTAACAAAAGATTAAAGTTGGTATACTTATTTTTAGAATTTAGGTAGCTTTATTTTTTGAAAATTTAAGATATCACTTATACTTGATAATTAATAATATATGTTTCTTATGTATTATAGTTATACATTGTACAGTATTTTTTTCTATAATTGACATTTGTAAAAGCTATTAAAATGTATCTGCAGGCAAAAAAAATAAATTTTGTTGAAAATAGGTTAATTTAATCATTCTATGAAAATTTACATTACAGGCAAACAAAAATACTACTACTATGATAAATGAGAATATTATACACAATATTTATTTATTTATTTAACACGCAGACATTTAATGCATAATTATTAGTCTCTCAGCTTCCCCTTACACTGCCCACAAGACATACTCTTACAACTTGTATTTATTATCTTCATATAGTTTCTTATGAAATCCTAATTCACACCAGAGTCTTCTTGTTCACAATGTACATAAAGTATTACACGTAATTTCAAGAGGCCAAATACCAGTGTTATGAGATGTTCGAAATGTAGTTGTAATGTAATGTCATTTTTTTTACTACTGGCACTGTTTTATTATTATTTTTTTTATTTTATAACATTGATAAATACAATTTTTGTTTCTTAATATGATACAAAAATGTATAATTTTTGATTATTATTGGTTTTTCAACAACAACAACAACAACAATTATAATAATAATAATAATCCTTGTATACATAAAGGTGAGTAGATAGTATTAACCAGTGCCAGATATTGAGTTGTTCAGTATAGTTATTAAAATACAGAAGTGTATGTAATAGGCTGTATAATACATATAAGAAAAGTCCATTTTTATGTTGTATGGAGTGGTAAGATGTGGTGTAAATAATTGTTTTATTTCTGTTGGTGTGAATGGAACAATTAGTATAATTAGTGGAGTGGGATTATTAATATTTCATCTGAAAACAGGTTATATATGTAAAGATCAATGAACTTATTAACAGAATTAAGGATATCCATATTTCAGACAACCCCAAATTTGCATACTGACATAAAATCAATCTCTAAGCTAACATACCTTTTACAATAAACATCAGCATAATAAATGAGTCACAAAAAAAAACTACCAAATTCTAAAAATTTATTTTAAACACAGTTCTTTTACCCTAAAGTAACAAAGTTTTAGTATCAAGCGTCATAAGACTAGACATCATACTACGACAATCCATTATTAAACAATAATGATAACAAACAATGTAAAATATCTTCAAATATATTTTTAAAGGCAATGTAATGGTTCGTTTAAAAAAAAATCTTCCAGTTAAGTAATTTCAAAAAACCTTCACTGAGACAACTACTTGAACTTGCTCGATAAAATAAAAAGGAATCATGGAAATCACTCCATATGTGAAAGAGTAAAGCTTTAACAAAAGGAGATAAAAAAAATAATAAATATATATATATGGATACGTATGGGTCAAATTAAAACCTTCCGCCTTTATCTAAATTTGTAAAAAAATGTTAATTTAATAGGTGATATAATTATAATTCATTTACAAGATGCCTCTTGTAAAATGAATTAAGATCCTCTTTACAGATGTGCTTCTTCAAACCATAAATATATTGTACCAGGTAAGCAACTTATAATGGACACTACAGATTTAACACAGTTGTAGCATGTAACATTTTATGAATGAAATGAAATTGTAAATTAAATCTTTTATTTACATTAGCAAATGTTTACATATCTACCACAACTTTTCAAAAGATGTTGGAAGTGAGTGCTCTGGGCAGCAATGCACTTTTGTGTTTGAGTGATCATATTGAGTCACCTGACACAAAACATTATTGTCAATGACTTCTTGTTAAATGTTCACCTTCAGTTCATTAATATTGAAGGTGGTTAGATAGCCCAAAGGAAAAAATCACAACTAGACAAATCTGGGGAATGCTACTGTCCTCTGGTGTCACAATAATTAAGACATTTCAGTTTATCTATTCTCTTAAGTTGTTACACTATATGGTTTCAAATTTAAATCATGAAGAATCTTACAAAAAGATATAAAAGATTTATAATATAAAAGAAATATAATATAAAAATATTTAGATATAAAAGATTTTTATATTGTTTTGTTGTGATATTTACTTACAGATTTTTCAGACCAGCAGAAATTCTTTGAATATTAGCTCTCTGGAGAGGTAATAATTCTCCAGAGAATTCTAGAGAATTACAACCTCTGGAGTTCTAATGGAAGGTTGCCTATTTCATTTTGCATTTTTAACTGACCTCTTAGTATGCCTTTTATTACAAAGTTGTGTACTACTGCGTTTGGAACTTCTCCGAATATTTGTGTATTTCTTGAAAAAATCCAGAATGCACATAATCTTCAACTATAGCAATCCTTTCTTCAATAAAATAAGGCATTTGAAAAAAATTACAAAGAACAAAACTATACTGCACTGGACCATAAACAGTATACAACTGACAACGACAGACAAGAGAGTAGCATATACACCAATAGTGGAAATAATAAAAGCGGAATTAAAGATGATACTCAAATAACTGCATTTCAAGAAGGCTCTGTTCCATTTTAATTTGCTTACCCAAAACATCAGGTTTTTATTCTTGAAAAAGAAAATTTTCTTCTAAGAATTATTTTTTACCGGAGAAATGAAGTTATCAGTACACAGTGCTGCCAGCATGTAATATTTATGATGCAGACAGCTACAGAAAAAGATAGTTTACATACATACTTTCTCTTTCTTCTGTTTAGCCTCCAGAACCACCATAAGGCATAAGTTCAGAGGATGATATGTATGAATGTAAATGAAGTGAATCTTGTACAGTCTCAGGTTGATCATTCCTGAGATGTGTAGTTAATGGAAACCCAACCACCAAAGAACACTGGTATCCACGATCTAGTATTCAAATCCATATAAGAATATACATAATCTGTATACATACTATGGCACACCAAGCAAAATGTCTTCTTACTGAATAATACTTATTTAAAAAAACCACAACTGAAGCAGAATGTAAATTTAAAGCACTTATACATTCTGCTTCAAATTTCTTCCATACAAAC
This sequence comes from Lycorma delicatula, assembly GCF_047948215.1. NCBI lineage: Eukaryota > Metazoa > Arthropoda > Insecta > Hemiptera > Fulgoridae > Lycorma > Lycorma delicatula. The sequence goes on along the minus strand of NC_134456.1, from coordinate 91,107,812 downwards.
AAAATGTCAAAATATTGTGGAAATACTATATTACCATAATAGATTCAGTTTTAACAAGAAGTTGACACTATGAGAAACCCTTTTATAGGACTAATAATATCCCCAATTCTTTATATTGTGGTATACAATATTAAGCAAATACAGAGAAAATCATTCAGGCAGAAAATTCACTTCTAGATCCAGATAAAATCCAGCTAATTTTTTCTTAATCTAAGAAATTCCAAAGTTTTGCGAGTAATAATTTTCCCTAGAATGTTACTGAACATATTGTATAAAGAAATTGGGTTAGATTTATTTGCATAGTATCACCATTGCTTTTAAAGACAGATTTGAGGAAATTAGACAGATTTGAAATCTGTCTGGAAAACTGCTCGAGTTAAAATATACTTTTATTAGATAAATAAGTTGCTTGAATTATTATAAATTACATTCCATTAAAATTATTCATAAAATTTTAAGATTTATCTATTCATAACAGTTTTATTCTATTTTATATGCCAAATTTAATCATAGAAAAACTTTCTTATTCAGTTAAAAATGTTTTAACTATGTCCCAGCATTCCACCAACTCTGGAAATTGATGAGGGACATCTTCAAATAAGTTCTGATCCTATTCTCAGGTCTTTAATACTCAATACTGGAGGATAAGCAAATTTTTACATCTGTATTTGAGCTATTATTGAAAAATATTTTATAAGTATTAACCTCTCCCATACTAGCTAAATATTCCCTGAATTTCAGAAGGATTCAGAAGGGAAATGCCCAGTACCTAAAAGATTGGTTGAAGCAATTAAAATGGGTTATTTATCTCATTTTCTGTGGGTAGATATCCATATCTTTATATGCACTTTTCTCTTACCTTCATACTTATCCTTCTCAGTAGTGTAGCAAAATTTACAGGTACCACCATCCTTGGTATTGTTATGGCTTGGAGGGATAGCTCCCAGGTTTTCTAACTAAAGATTCTATCAAGGCCCAACCTGGGACTGAGGTACATGTCAGCTAAAGCCAGACTTCCTATTTCCTCTTAATTCCCGAGCAAAAATAAATTTTATTAAATTTAAATTGTGTCTGTCCTGTGTTACTGTGAAAAATGTTATTTTCCTTACATCTTTATTTGTAGCCGAATCCTGTTTGTTCAGTGTAAAACCTGTACTTAGTACAGTTTATGTGTGAACAGCTAATGAGGTCATAATTACCAAAAACCAAACAAAGAAACTTCAAAAAAGTTGTTAACAATATTGTTAGAAAAATAAAAATAAAAAATAAGAGGCAACTTACCACTGTTTTTTTTGCACTAGCAAAGAGGTTGTAGCGAGATTCAAAAAATATTAACAGAGTGATGTAAAGCACCCATAAAAAATAAAAATAAATGTTTAAATAAATATTTAGGCAAAAAATATATCAACTTCAAAAATCAACAGTAACAAATTTAAATCCCTTACACTTCAAAAGATTATGCATAATGAAAAACAGCAAATGATAACGTAATTAATGAACTGATAAAATTTGAAAGTAATGATTGGCTGAGGAAACAATATGTTTATTTTTAATTTTTCACGTTTATAATTACATCCCAAAAAAGTAGAAATCTGTACAAACTTTTAGCAGAACTGATGAAAAATAGCAGTAAGTGACAAATTTAACTTAAAAAGAAATTACTAGTAATATTACAATTATTAGAAAATATTGTTTCCAGATTTCTGGTTAATAGATTTTATCACTGTAAGAAAATATATTCGTAGACAGCTAATGGGGCTTAACCAAAATATTGGCTTTAATAACTGTAAAAATTAGGCAGTAAAAATTTTGTTATATTTATTTTCTACATGTACTTGATGTCTTAACTAATGGCACTAATGACAGAAAGATATTTAATTATTTTAATTTACTGTTGTTACCTGAACTGTATGAAGATAAAGTATTGTTTTAGAAACAAATACGTTTTCCTTTTGATGAATGTATAGAAGTCTTGTAATTTTCACATATTTTTTCACATGTAAAGAAGTTTCTAATTTAAACAAAAATTATAAATAACTTTTCCCTTTTTAAACCGAACTGAGATTCCATTATATTTTTGTAATTAAAGTCTGCAATAAAATTAACTGTTTTAACTGGAGTAAAGATGTGGCCCAAAATCTAGAATTTAATTATTGCAGAATAGCACACATATATGTTATATAAAAAATATTACTTAAAATTATATATTATTCACGTTAATGTTTATCATTTGTTATATTTTCTTTATTCTCTATCAAAGAATACAAGCAGTTAACATCTCACAATAAACAGTGTGTTATACTTGAATTCACAGACAGAAAACTGAAAAGTAATATTTAGGATCAGAACTCATTATATACAATCTGACTGGTTAACCTTGAAAACAAGTCACAGAATACGTCAACATTCAAACAGGTGTTATAACTACACTTAATATTGCATCAATTATATCCATTTCAACATTCATAATTATACTGTTATTTAAACTGTTTGTACACACTCTTATCTAAGAAACCATAATTTTTATTATCAATTGTAGAATACTGAAAGTTCAAGTACACTTTAGTTTATAATAAAATAATTATCAAACATTTTTAATTACTTTTTTAAATTTAATAAAAGGCAATAAAAATTATCTGTGAATTCAATACTTAAATTTTTAGTGCTCTCTCTCTGTCTGTCTGTCTGTCTGTCTGTCTGTGCGCGTGCTCGCGCGTGCGCGCACAATGCATGCAAAAATTTCAAATAGTAAATGTTTTCATTCTTGCTATGAAAAGGATCACCAGCTTTGTGGACTGTTAAACTTTAAAGTCCAGTTAAACTTTATATGAAGAACATATAAAGTTCTTCATAACATCAAAGAATTATTTCTTTTGAATTATTTTATTTTCAATTAAGTTAAATTTTTACTACTTCATGTCATAAAGTAAATGAAATTGTTAAAAAAAACAGTGAAAATTAGTGAATGATAATAGGATCAACAATGATTTTATTAAATGAGATTAACTGATTCTTATAGTATTTTTCATCCTGATTTCATATAGGAAATCAGAATTCTTCTATCAGGCTTAGTTTCTTTGTGACTGCTATTCTTATTTTCAGGTAGTATCATGCATGAACTCCATAAGCATAGCATTTTGTGAATGTATTTTATTATTTATCAATTAAATAGCCTTTGTTTATTTATTACAGTCCCTTAATTGTTGTCATATTGATTTGTTATACATTAGTAATTATGTTTTTTATTTTCACACTAATTAAAATGAACAAAAATATTACTCATTCTTCCTATTTTCATCTTACTCATATCATCCACTCAATTAGTTATTTCTGTCGTTATTATATTTACTTATAAACTGTTGTGCAGACTAAAGAAATATTTTTAATTATCATTCAAATCTAAGTACTCATGTGTGATCACTCAGTTTTATAGCTGGTTTTCATATTTGCGAGTATATGTTGTTCAGCAAGAGTGTATGTTTATTAAATTACTGTTTATAAAGTGTTTCTTTTTAAACAATATTAGTTATTGTAATGTATTAACAATGTCTTGCAATTGCATTAATCATCCAAACAATTTCTGCTGCGTCTGTGGTGAGGTAATGTTGTAGTCTCAGAAAAGAAACTCCACTGATAAAAAAATCTTATGAACTACTGTATTTTGGATGTAAATTAGGTTATCAGGACAAATCTTGGGCTCCTCATATTTCCTGTGCTTCTTGTGTAACATTGTTGACTGGTTGGCTAAATTGATCTTGTCACATACAATTTGCAATTCCAATGGTTTGGAGAGAATCAAAGGATCATACCACAGACTGTTATTTTTGTGTAATAAAGATATCTAGGATAACAGCTAAAACTACATGTACTGTTGTTAAATACACTGATATTCTCTCTGCCATGCAGCCAGTGTCACATAGCCAAGAGCTTCTAATTCCAGTACCACCAGAAACTTGGAACTTAGATGAAGATGAAAATATCGAATCTTGTGCTGACTTATCACACGATAAAGAAAGAGAACCAAACTTTTTAGAAAATAGATATACTAAACCCCATTTAATTAATCAGTCAAAATTAAATGATGTGGTTTGTGATCTAAATTTATCAAAGAATCAAGCAGAAATACTGGCATCAAGACTGAAATGTTGGCATCTTTTACAACCAAAAATTAAAGTAAAGTTTTAGAGATGGGATATGTTTTTCTTGTAACTTCAGTTACAATTTGCACTGGGAAATGATCGCTTCCATGCAGATCCTCTAAAACATGGAAGGTGTACCTTGGTGCTACCGATCCACTTATGAGTGCTAGATCTATACAGGATGTCGATCCATCTCTGACATTGAAAAAACTTCCTGATCCATTGTTTAAAAGAATAAGATCAGAATTCATCAGGAACCTTTCCAATTCTCAAACACTGGGATTTACTCGATCCGATCCCGAAAGAAAATTATGAGCATTAAAATCACCCACCAGTAATACAGGTGGGGGAAGCTGAGAAATTAATCGTGCTATGTCATCCTCCTTCCAATCAAAATTCGGCAAGTATATGTTGCACACAATGACCTGAAGCGGACGCTTCATTCTAATGGCGACCGCTTGTAGGTTTGTAATTTGATCAACTGCTTCGGCGGTAGCTCTAGTCGATGTTAATATCGCTACTCCACCTGTAATTCTTATATTTGGCGGTTGATCTCGCCGAAATATATCATATCCTCTTAATTGAAAATTTTCATTTCAGCAGAAATGTGTTTCTTGCAGACATATACAAATTGGGTCTACATCATGTACCAAGCGTTGGAGCTTATGGAAGTTTGAAAAATATCCATTAATGTTCCACTGTACAATCGACTCGCTAACTTTAAATTAACTTATGGCCTTGGTTTACCTTTCGGCCACCCTTTTTAACTTTTTTATTCTCTATATTACGAACAGCTTTGTGTTTGCGGAGAACACCGTCGCCCGTATAGCTCCCGGCCTCCGAATCGGAGACCACCGAAGCGGCAGACGACGAGAAATGGATCGGCGCCGATTGAGATACGGAAACCCGGCCGACCCCCGACACGGGAATCGCACCAGTCACTACCCCTGAACGGGGGCCACTTGCCCCTCCTTGTGTGGTTTTTGGTGGCCCTCTGTGGTTTAGAGGCCACCTCAGTTGCAGGAGGCTTGGGAGCCTCTTGCAACTGAGGCTAACAGACTGCGAAACAGTCACTTTCTTCCGATCATTATCTAATATCTCTCTAAGACGGACGTTGCCTTCTGGCTTGGCGTCCGTTTTCTTCTGTTCAAGAGCACCTTTCTATTTCGAAGATGTATCATAAGGAGGCTGTACTAATATCTTTGACTTGACAGGTTCTTTACTACTGAAAGGCTTCATTTTGTTTTCTATAGTCCTTTCAATCATGCTAGTCAAGGTGGGCGCAAGTTTGTTGATAAGCTGACTTTCATCGTCATCAATTGGAGCAGGAGCAGGAAAAGCAGCCGATGCCTGAGCATAAGTTGTTGTTGCTCTAGGTTTGCGGGCGTTTAATATCTGTTTAGCTTCAAGGTAGCTGGTTTTCTGCAGGGTTTTTACTTCCTGCACAGCTACTTAGTCTTTGTAGACAGGATACTTTCTGGATCTACATGAATGCTGTCCTTTGCAATTGATACATGAAGGAGGCTCCTTACATGGCTCTCCTTCATGCACCTCATCACCGCACACGCATATTTGCGGTCTCTCACACCTGCAGGAGGCGCAAAGTACCTGGGTATAATAATTGACCGGAAACTCAGCTTTGCTGAGCAGCTTCGGAGAGCCGCCGACAAAGCTGCGAGAGCCGTAACTGCTCTCAGCCGGCTCATGGCGAATGTCGGCGGACCGAAGGCCAGCAGACGGTGACTGCTAATGTCCATGGTGCATTCCATCCTGTTATACGGGTCGTAAGTGTGGGCCCAGGCATTAAGAGCTGCAAGAGACCGGGAGCGGCTCGCACAGGTACAACTTATCGCAGCCTTGCGAGTCGCTTCCGCGTATCGGACGGCCTCTGAGCCTGGAATCGCACCAGTCACTACCCCTGAACGGGGGCCACTTGCCCCTCCTTGTGTGGTTTTTGGTGGCCCTCTGTGGTTTAGAGGCCACCTCAGTTGCAGGAGGCTTGGGAGCCTCTTGCAACTGAGGCTAACAGACTGCGAAACAGTCACTTTCTTCCGATCATTATCTAATATGTCTCTAAGACGGACGTTGCCTTCTGGCTTGGCGTCCGTTTTCTTCTGTTCAAGAGCACCTTTCTATTTCGAAGATGTATCATAAGGAGGCTGTACTAATATCTTTGACTTGACAGGTTCTTTACTACTGAAAGGCTTCATTTTGTTTTCTATAGTCCTTTCAATCATGCTAGTCAAGGTGGGCGCAAGTTTGTTGATAAGCTGACTTTCATCGTCATCAATTGGAGCAGGAGCAGGAAAAGCAGCCGATGCCTGAGCATAAGTTGTTGTTGCTCTAGGTTTGCGGGCGTTTAATATCTGTTTAGCTTCAAGGTAGCTGGTTTTCTGCAGGGTTTTTACTTCCTGCACAGCTACTTAGTCTTTGTAGACAGGATACTTTCTGGATCTACATGAATGCTGTCCTTTGCAATTGATACATGAAGGAGGCTCCTTACATGGCTCTCCTTCATGCACCTCATCACCGCACACGCATATTTGCGGTCTCTCACACCTGCAGGAGGCGCAAAGTACCTGGGTATAATAATTGACCGGAAACTCAGCTTTGCTGAGCAGCTTCGGAGAGCCGCCGACAAAGCTGCGAGAGCCGTAACTGCTCTCAGCCGGCTCATGGCGAATGTCGGCGGACCGAAGGCCAGCAGACGGTGACTGCTAATGTCCATGGTGCATTCCATCCTGTTATACGGGTCGTAAGTGTGGGCCCAGGCATTAAGAGCTGCAAGAGACCGGGAGCGGCTCGCACAGGTACAACTTATCGCAGCCTTGCGAGTCGCTTCCGCGTATCGGACGGTCTCTGAGCCTGCAGTACTGGTGGTCGCCGGCGTCATACCCATTGCTATTTTGGCAAGGGAGCGCCAGGTGATCTACAGGAAACGACGGGCAGGCGAAGACCGTGAGACTATTGCCAACGAGGAACGCACTCCCACGTTCCTCGCATGGCAAGAGACCTGTAACCACGAGACCAGAGAACGATGTACTGTAAGGCTTTTCCCCCTTGTCAGACCGTGTAAGGAGAGTTGGAATACTATGTGACCCAATTTTTAACGTGTCATGGGTACTTCCGTGCTTAGCGCCATGTCATTGATTAACTGGCATTTCTCCCGCCACCAGCCCATTCGGTCGCCCTAGAGCATAGACCAAATGTCAGTGCCAAAATACGGCTACTGTGCCTCTAAAACAGTTTAGCGACCTCGTTTCTAAAAGCTCCTAGTGAGCTACTTATCAGCGTGAGCGGATTAAGCAGGGTGCTATTAACCACCCGCTTATGTGTCCCAACCGCACATATATCCATATGTCCTTTTATCATTTTTTAAAGAGGGTGTTGGTAATTACTAGTTCATATAAAATTTTGAAAACTACTTCCTCTTCCATTTTTTGACGTAGCTTATATTCTCCAACTATTTTTCCTTCTTGTTCTTTCGCTAATACACCACTTCTCTATTAGGAACATCAAATTATCTCCTTTAACATATTAATAAAATCATCTATTTCCTTGTATTATATACTCTTTCTTTCTCTTCATCTTCTCCTGAAGTGTTCAGCACATAAACCTGCAGTATCATTCTAGACTTGGACTTTGTATTTCTCTTTAATATTACAATTCTTGAAGTAATAATGACATCATCTTATTGTACTAAGATAAAGTGAATATAATTTAAGATAATGTGAGTAACTGTTAACATACACAAACAAAATATATAACAAATTGAACTTTGTAATTGAATACAATCAATAGATAAAAACATTCTTTTGACCCCCACCATATAAAAAAAAAAAAAAAAAATGTATACTTTCAAGATATATAGAAAATAAATTACCACAAGCACTCGTTTACAACACCTCAAATTACTTGATTAACATAAAATAACTCGCATAAACTACCAGCTCTTGAAGTATGATCGAAGGACTACTCATCCATAATGTCATCAGAAGGCCATGCTGCAGAAGAACTACACTGCAAAATACGTAGTATTTACAAATGTATATATCAATATACTCCTACACAAATTAAATAAAAATAAAAACAAAAAATATATCACACCAACATAAATAAACAATGACTCATAGAAAATTGTTCAAAAAATTAAAAAAAAATTGGATCCAATATAGCCATTAGAACAAACAAAACCAAATAAATTATTACACAAATTGCAATCGCCAAAAAGGGAAAAGCCTTTGATATACATAAACTAACTGTTCTGACTACATAATGTTCCACATTTATCAAACAGGGCAGAGTTTTAAATAAAACTACAATGAACATCTTGATACTGTTCACCACAGAACTGCCTGTACAGTGAGTACCATCACTCTCAGAGAAAGCAACTCGACTTTGTGTCTGTTGTACCTCTAGTGTTTTACATGCATCACAGCGTCAATAAAAATGTATCATCACAGCTACTATCAATGAAGCTATTCTATTCTAATCTAATAACAGTCATACCAGAGATCTGTCCTTTGTTCACAGTTCTAATACATTAGTGTGTTTTCACCTTTCACATCAATCAAAGAGGACAGCATTCTTATAAGTAAAAATATATTTTTAATTTTCTCTCTCTCTCTCTCTGCTATAATTTGAACAACTCTTTTTCTGCCATATGTAAACAATACATCTCACAATCTCATTTTTCACCTTTGGCAATTTTTTTTATAGGAAATGTGTAGTTCTCTACATTTTTTTTTTGTTACTATTGTATACTGATCTGAATCTGTGTTTGATACAATTTTTCTTGTTCAAGTTCAAAATTATGAAGTGAATTTTCTGTTAATTTATTTTTACCATTAGAATAAGTATTTTCTTCTTCAGATTGTAATAATTTACTAATAGCCACACAATCTATAAATGTATATAACATAATAAATGACAATGAAAAGAAAGATTATGTATAATAAATTTGTTAAAAACAAACATCAATTTCATAAAGAGAGAAATGAGAACACTGTCAGGTACATCAGGATACAGAATACTACAGACTATATTGAGAAACAAATTCAAGCTATTAACTTGAATTCTAAAAAAACAAAAATTGCAAGATGACTGAAGTATTATGAGTCATCAAAATATATGTAAATAATGTAATAAAAACAAGGAATTCAAACATATCAGAATTCATAAATACCCTTTCAAATCTATGGGCAATATGAATAAAGTATACTGATTACTGATCAGTAATACCTGATTAAGAAACATTATTACTGATTCAGAACAGTAATTTCTTAAAAAGGTGAATAATGAATTACTTTTATTTAAAAGAAAATACTGGTAGCCATAAGTATTTTTGTGTAGTGTTCTTAAAGTATAAGAATAACCTTTTACTTAATATTAAGATGCTGATGAGACATATGCATTTTTATTTATTTGAACATGATTTATGTCCATCTATGATGATGTCATTTGATCGTGCGTTAACCCAAACCACCTCATTTATATAACATAATCCATACTATTCACTACTGTTAAACATGTCGAGTGAAGAAGAGACAATTTCATTGGTTTCTAATGATACCAATAAAATCGATGCTATAGCATTGTTAATTAATGTATTGAGAAAGCATACAGTTGTTTTAAATAAGTCTTTGACCTCTAAATTTATTTTTGCTAAAGAAAAAGCATGGCAAATATTTGAACATTACAGGAACATTACAGCATTGAATTTGAACTGTCTACAGGAAAAGATATCACTGGGAAAATAAAGAAAATGCTTAATATGAAGCAGGAAATTAAAAACAAAACAGACAAGCAGAAAACAGGCAACAAAGCCGTAAAATTACTAAATTGGGAGAAGGATTTTTTAGGCCTTCTAGAAGAATATGAAAATCCAAAATTCAAACAAGTATTGGGTTCAGCAAATGCTGGAATTGAACATCGAAAAGAAAACCTTACTTCAGAAGAATGTGAAACACCAGTACTACCTGTAACTAACTATTGCGCATAATGCCATGCCAACTTTGAAATGAAAAACAAGTGACACTGATAAAACCGTACCCTTGTCAAATAGCAAATTATAGAGAATTGTTCTCAATGAACGATTACAACTCATAAAAATTCAAATGAAAAGAGAAGAAACCAAATTGCAGAGAAATAATACTTCATTTGCACCTTCCAGTGACAAAATTGACGAATAATTTGTCATTTCTTTTTTTTTAATTTGTAATAGTTTAATATCTTTTGTGATGTATTCCTTTTTCTTTTATTCTATCCTATCAATGGAAAAAAAAAAAAATTAATAAATAAAATAAAATAAATTAATTAATTTAAAAAAAGTTAACTGAAGTGCATACATCATGCGGTAAACCTCACCACATATGTATGAGACATGTACACATATATATACGTATGAGAGATGTCTGGCTTATCCAATAAAATTTTAAGATGACAACATAATCTATTAACAGATCTTTTAACATAATCGGCTATTTCATATATGTCATTCATCAATTTTCCAAAACTGTGTAAAATGGTGCAAGTAAGAAAACTTTTCAGAACTTTTTCCAGTTTTACTCGAACCAGGTTTTTGAATAACAGGAATGGCTGCTTCATTTGCCCAAAACCTTTCTCAATTATAACTCTTTCTTTGCTTAATTGTTTATTGAACAATTTTTTTTCATTACTTTCAGTATTTCTAAACAGCATAAGCAGCCATGGCACAATAGCATACCTGCTATCTACCAAAAGATGAGCAGCTCTATTATATTTTGTCATTACCTCTAGTTTTTAATGCGTTTCCACATATGACTATCACAAGTACCCATTGCTATAAAGCATCAACACTGGTTAAATTCTCATGTGATCACAAGTTACCTGCACTTTATACTTAAAATTGATATCACAGTCATCAAAATGAGTTGGTTTTTTAATTTCAATGAGGCTGCAATCTACGACACCTATTACACGTGGCATTTGAAACCTCTAACTCCATATAAATTTGGCTTCATTAACTTTCTGCACATTTTGTGGGAAGCACAAACTTGCTTTTGCAGTTAATTTGTCCAAAACAATCAAGTGTTTTACTTACTGTCTTCCAGTAAACACTGTAATCCTCCCCCATTCCAGTCTGAAAGCCTGGGTCTATGAGATATAGAAGAAACATTTTCATTTACTTTCACTAAAAAAAAGGTTACAAACTATTAACAGATTTTTCAAAACAGAGTAGCTGTTTTGCACTTACTTGGGTCTGATATACCATCTGTTTCTGTAATCTTTTTCCATTATAAGCATTCATAAATGCAGCCGTAATTGATTATAAGGTTGGTCTGGAGGTAGCTTGAAAATCAATCATTAATTTCTTGCAAGAATAAAATTTATCTGCTTTTTATTCACACTCTTTTAAGAAATTACTTAAAGAGGCATTTGTGTGTATTATCAGCAGTTACTTATAAGAAAATTAAATACCTGATAAGATAGTAGAGTATGGATACTCAGCCTGAGTGGACGTGTATTTCTTGCTCTGCGTTTTATGCGTTTTTGGTTTGGTTTTTTGCGGCTTTTTTATTGGACAAGTAGTGAATCATTTCGAGGTAAGGATAACGGACAATTGTGTAAGATTTTGTGAATTTTGGTGACCGGACTGTGCTGTAATTACGTTTTTTTTTTTCTGTCGTAACGTTTTTCTCCATAAGAGCCAATGTTAAATTGGCTGTTGAGGCTAGTGAAAATAAGTTAAGACAATAGACAAGTAATCTTATCTATAATTACTTTATATTATTAATAACAATAGCTTACAGTGATAAGCTATTGTGGCTTGAACAGAGTTAAATTTATTTCTTTGTTTGCGTTATCTCTTGATAAGAGACCTATAAATATAATATTAAGCTTTTTTATTATATTAAGACTGTGCGTGTAAGACTATACACAAGTAAGTATACTTGTGCATAGTAGTGAGTAAACTATTTACATTTAACTGCATTTGTGTGTGTATTATTAACATGCAGTGTGTTAGTATATAAATATTTAATTTATAAGTTACTGTAATAGAAGTCAAGTTTAATCTTGTTATATATAGACCTAGTTTTATTGAATTTGCTTCTAGTAAGTGACCCCCTGACCCCCGTATTGGACTCCCTCCGATTATAGTGAGTGGGGTATCAAATTAATTGGGATTGAGTTGAGAGTTAGATTTTTAACATTTTATAATTTTATCTGCTCTTGCTGAATTGTGAGATGGCTGACAAATGTTTTAAACCTAAAAAAACACTGGCTCGTTCCCCTGTTAGGATGGAAGTATCGCAGCAGGAACAGTCTGTGAGCCAATTGGAGAGCGTGTCTCCGCAGACTACACCTAGTGTACGGACAGTCCCACTTCCACAAAGAGACAAGAGAAGGGAGGCCCCTGGCAATAAGCCTCAAAAACGTAAACTAGAGGAGATTGAAGCTAGCACAGATAGTGATTCTATTGAGGGCACAGACTTTGATCAGTTGATGAAAGAAGTTGGAAATTTAGTGAAATTAGTGCATGGAAGCACTAATACTAAGAAAGAAATTAAAGAATGCGCTTTTAAGATTCTTGAATTAACTAAAGACTTAGGAACCTCGGTGAGGGCTCTTTATGAGCTCTCACATCCGAAGCAATGTAATGAGATTCCGACTCAGACTGAATTGCCACACCAAAGTCAAGTAGTGGACATTATGGCGGATATAACATCGGACGATGATCTGATACGCCTCCTACATAGGAAATGGCCTATTGATTTATTGCAGCGTCTTGTACAACTAGAGGAATATCCGCAGGAGGGTGACACGTGTCATTTTCATGACATTGTGGAAAATAAAAGCGTTCAAGAATCTAGGAGGTACCAAGCGAAATCAGGTGAAATAAAGCAAGATATCTCTACTATAATGTGTAGTGATGCTTCTACGATTCAATTTACGCGATATACAATATTTTATGACTCATCGGAGCATGAGGAGCCATTACTCAAGACGATATTAGCTGCCTTGAAAAGAGTTGTAAGTAGTTCTGCAGTGCCGACTTTCGTTCTTCCTGGAGGCAAATTCGGGACAAGCTTACGCAAGATTATATTGTACTTGCTTCGTCAACAGGAGGGAAACATTAAGATTTATGTCCGACCAGGAGAAGGACGTCAAGAAGTAAAACAGGTCTTAAGAACTACACCCGCGGTAACTGATAGCGGTACTGTTATTGTTAAAGCGCAGGGAAGATCCTACGCGGATTTATTACGGACTGTCACTAAAGAATGGTGTAAATGATGATTTATATATTCGGGTCCAAGGTTCAAAGAAAGCTGCCGAGCTGAAAACGTTATTGAAAACCAAGGCGGCTGATCTTAAAATTGATCTCAGGTCACGTGAAAGCAGGCGGACGGTGGTACATGTTAAGGGCATAGCCATGGATACAACAGAAGAAGAAATAACCACTGCGTTATCGCGAGTACTCGGTGAGGACGAAGACTTTAAATTATCGTCAATAAGACAAGCTTACGGTGAAACTAAAAACGCCACCGTAATCACGAACTTCCGGGCCGCAAAAAAATTAACGGAAAGACGGGTTCGCATCGGCTGGGTCATTGTGGAGCGTACATAAGAGAACCGGAAGAAAGATGTTTTACATGTTGGTCTTTCGGCCACGTCTCTGCGACCTGCAAGGGTGTGGACCGTTCGCAACTGTGCTACGGGTGTGGAAAAGCGGGTCATTACAGAGCACAATGTAAAGACCTGACAACGTGCATGCTATGTGGTAAGGAGGGCCACAGGACCGGTTGGTGTACTGTTGCAAAATAAGATTTCTACAAATCAATTGCAATAGGAGCCGACAGTCATTGGCTTTATCGTGGGACACCGCTTTGACGAAGCGCTCAGACGTCATTTTTGTGTCGGAACCTCCTTATGATCTTACTTCTGGAACAGGATGGCTAGTGGATGCGACAACGACAGCAGCTATTGGTTTTCCGGTGTCTGAGATCCCTATAATTAGCAGTGGCAGCAGTGACGGTTTTATATGGGCCGACCTCGGTGAAATCGTAGTATTTTCTTGCTACAATTCTCCAAATGCGGGAATAGATAATTTTGTAGTATTCCTAGAAAATCTTGCAGGAGAGGTTATGAGGCATAGAGGTCGTAAAGTCTTAATCGCTGGAGACTTTAACGCCAAAAGTCCCGAATTTGCGGGAACTATAAACAGTCTAAGAGGGCGTTACCTGAGTGAGTATGTTAATAGACTAGGGCTGACTTGTATAAACGGTGAAGATATGACGTTCCGTAGACGAATGTCCTGTTCGGCAATAGATTTAGCCTTTACAAGGAGTACTGATATTAACGACTTCTTTGATTGGAGGATTGTTAATAAAGAGAGTTTATCGGACCATCTATTTATAGCATTTGAGTCCCGATCCAGGGAAATTCGTGTAATGTCGGGAAGGCTGATCGTCTCCAAAAAAGGATGCTTACGGTTTAGGGACAGAATAATCCTAAGACTTGCTGGCGATATGTCCCCCGAAGACTTTGTGGAACAAGTTCAAGAGGAATGCGGAAAAGCGGGGGTCTTAGTTTATCCCCGGAGGCAGCAACATGCTTACTGGTGGTCGCCTGAACAACTACGGAAGGCAGCATGGAAAGCAAGAAGAGCCGACCAAAGATCAGGTAGGCAGAATGCTAGATTAAGGGATGCTGCGCGTGAGGTATACGTGGAAGCAAGGAATGCATATAATGCATCAATTAAAAGGGCTAAAGCTAGTTGCTGGAAGCGACTGTGTCAAGATATAGATGCTGATCCATGGGGCAGGGGTTTTAAAATTGTTACCAACAAGTTAGGGAAGAGATTACCTGCCTTAACAGACGATAAGATCCATCGTGTTGTTAAGGAATTATTTCCTCAGCAAGCGGATCCTATTCGGGAAGAGATTGTGGATAATAGCTTTGAACTTCTTGACGCTAGTGAGCTATTAATGGCGGTGAAAAGACTGAAGCTACATAAGGGACTCGGGCCAGATGGCATTCCAGCCGAGATAATCAGAATATTAGCAGAGAGGATGCCTGCAGAGCTTCTTAATATCATGAATAAGATCCTGAGAGATGGTTGTATTCCAATGCAATGGAAAGAGTCCAGGTTGGCCCTTATCAAGAAACCGGGGACCGATGACTTTGGTTTCCGTAAGGGGCGTTCTACGGTGGGTGCTGTTAACACAGTTATGCGTCTGGTGGACGAAGCGGCATCGGGTACTTGGCGCACCAGGAAGATACCAATTGTGATATTGCTTGATGTGAGCAATGCTTTTAATTCGCTGAAATGGATTACCCTAGCCTCACTACCATGGGATTTTGATATTCTTGCTGTCTTCCTTCTACTAATTAAATTTGGACAAGCCCACAAATGTGACTGCTGTCTGCATTGAGCCACAGACAGCTGGAAGGTACACGCACAACCAAAAGCTAAAACACCAAGAGCAATAACTTAAACCACTGAAACTTCCGGACACATCAGAGGAACCAGAGGTTAATAGGTATGTAACTATGAAAATGTAATAATCATCTTTAAAAATAAAAAAAAAATAGCGATAACCAGTCAAGTCATTCTCCTTCATTGAGCCACAGATGTCAGCCAATTCTCGTGGTTTAATCGATTTTTCAATTCTTTAAACTGAGTTAAACTGAGTTTACCAAGAACTCATCCTTCACAAAATTCATTACCCATTGGTAATAGTATTCCATGTTCCTACAAAAAATTTTGTACATGTCATTTATTTTGATGACCAAATTTTTCATGCCAACTTTGCAGTGTACCTCTAACTGCAGAAATAATAAAAAACTTTTTCTTGATGAGTGACTCACTGTCAATCAATAAATTTCATTATCATAATTAGAAGTAGCTGTACCAATGACTCTATCATTTCTATAGAAAACCTATGATTTTCCATTATTCTGAATCAATTGATCAATTCTCTTTCTTCCAGTCTTTTTAACTGAGAACAAATTGCAGATTTCATCCGGACAGTACCACACATCTTCAAAATATCAATCAGACCATTAAAATTTTTAACATTTTTAAGATTGGTAACAATAGCTTCTAATTTAACTCACTGACAAGCATTAACCATTTGTTTTGGTACTTCAAAAGGTTCAAAGTTATCATACCATTCATGATAATTTGTTACATGGTGCATGACATAACTATCATTGTACCAACTGTTCACAATTAAATTTTTTAATGTCAACTAGAACAATTAAATGACTCAAAAAATCATAATCAATAAACTGTTACATATCTCTCTCAATATGTATTTTCCCTTCCACTTCATTTTTAGCAAAATATCATGGCATAATTTTTATTTTCATCTCGAACAGGACAAAGATTTGATCAGTGACCTTTTTTTACATTTGAAACAAACTATACCTGTCTTACAATCATGTATTAAATCACAATCATTGCTGCAGCCACATTCATTTCATCTCTGTTTGTCAATCAAATTCATAATTCAGACATTTCTTTTGTAATTTCACCCATGTTTTCTCTACTTGAGGTAGTCATACCAAGTGACAAATATATTCAAAATCTTTTGGTAGTTTCCAGCAATCGAGCACATAAATAATTTTCATCAGCTTGATTAACAAGTAAGGATTTTTTTCTGTGTATAATCAAATTATACTAAATGATTCTACATACCACCTGCTGATTCATATTGGGTATTATGATACTAATGCCTCAAATCTACATTTTCAGTAGACTGAACATCATAAGTTTAATTCAACTTATCAGACATCTTTTGCAGTATCACACCAGCTATGGGAAGTAATGGTTTCGTATCAACAGATAAAATAAGCTGTTTCTTTGCTCTGGCAACTGGCCTCTTCCACATATCAAGTTTGTTTTCATAATTTTCGTTACCTGGTTCAGGTGTTATAAAAGTACCACAAACTATACTGTAATGTTGTATCAACTCTGAAATAGTTTTCATAATAATTTTCCATGTTTAAGCATTTCCTTCAACAATCAGCTTCTCTGTTGTAGCTTATCATCATTTATCACAATAGATGTATCATTGATTAATAACTATACTGCCATGTTGTATCGTTGTTTAATAACTATACTGCTATGTTAGGTCCACATAATAATAAAAAATTTAATTAGGTTCAGTTTAATTTATTTAACTGAATAATATTGTAAACATCTAATAATGACATCATAACAACAATACAGCATCCAGAATAAAAGGTGATATGTAAATCATAATCAGTAGGTGATAATTTTTAATGGCACCTAATTTAATATATAATTATGAATATTTACACATATAACTATGACAGATATTGTTTAATAATAGAAGTAGGAATCTATTTATATTTCTTTTAAATGGTTCTTGAGGATTTATTTTTTCTACCTCATTTCAATTTGCCTTAATTTTTTTTTAGTTATATTGATGGAAAAATTATAAATGTTACATGAGAACATTTATAAGAGCATCATATTCTTGAAAAAGTTGATTTCATAGTACCTGAAAAATACTTTTTTAATTTATTTCAGGTTGTTGAAGTAAAAGAAAGGCGAAAATTATAACAAATTTACAAAGATGTGCGCAACCCTTCAGCAAGTTTTGAATTTAACCGCCCTTAATTAAAAGAATTGAATATATCGTCACCAGATAGAATTGTTGTCCATGCTCACTGGAATGAAATCTGAACCAATCTGAAAGAAGGAACATAAGTGCGTTGTGCTGTACCATAATGCAATTTTAGGGATTGCTTGTGCCTTTTGGAACATTGTCAAGTTTTTTTGATTACATGCATTATTGATATAGGTAACGTTCAAAATTATAATTTAAGTAATACTTAATTTTTTTTAATAATTTGTTGTTGATGTGATCAAATTCGTTAAATGACGTTTTAGGTTAGGTAGAATGTACTGTATAACAATCTCTGAAAATATTTCACGTTCCTGTGCATTTTGCGGTATCTAAATTGATTAACGAAGATTGACCTTAGTTCATTTCAATTTTATGTTTTTATAGTCTTTTCTTGCTGGGTATTATTTAACGTTGAAACGGCTACATTTATGACATCGATTATTAAAAATATGTTATTAATCGTTCAATCAGTTTTCTTTAGTCGCGGTGATACTGTAATTTTTATTTAAAAAAAAACCATTCCCTTATACTAATGATTGACGTGCCGGTAATAAAAATGAATTTAATTGCCCAAAACTTAACTGAAAATACTTTGTAAAGTAATGTGTGCTATTTTTCAACTTTTTTTAATAAATCAGATTTTTTTAATACAATATTAAGGGACAAACTGTATATATTCAGTTGGGTAAGTCATAATAGAGTTAATTTTTTAAATAATGAAAATCTAATGTGTAAATTATTATAAGCCGCTTAGATGATTGCTAAATTAATATTTATTTACTTCAACCGAATAAAAAAAACTAAGTGGTTTATAGGAATTAAGACTGCATGCATTTTTTACATATATTTCTGAATTGAAGATATATATTAATTATAATTTTTAGTTTGAACTATAATAACCCAAAATAACTTAATAGAGCAAAACCATTTCACATTTGTTGACACTATAACATTGGCTTTAAGAGAAAGATTTAGTTCAGTAATACTGTATTTTTTATTTTACCACCAGTTCACTTGGAAGTGCATAACTTCATAAACAACTGTTATAATGATAAACCAACAAATTGGTAAATAAAGCTGTTACTTGATGAAAATCCTATATAACAAAAAGAAAATAAAACATGATATTTGATTTTATCATTTATTTTTAATAGAATACACCCATTCCCTACATAACATCTGAGAGAAGTAATGTGTAACTGCTTCATCGTTAAAAAATAAATTTTGTGAAAATCAAATATTGTATTCTGTTTTTGTTTTTGTAGCAAAATAAATTATTTAAACCAGACAGGTTTAGTAGCTGTACTTATCAAGATAAGTCTTTTGCTTTTAATATAAAATTGGAAGTGTTGAGACTTTGGAACAGGTCATACAGTTTAATGTTTGCTTTGTTGAATGATGGTGAGCTTTTAATATCATTTTTATTAAAAATTGTTACAAACTTTCAGAAAAGTAATGCTTTATTCAGATTTCATTATCATGGAAATTTAAAAAGTTGGGTTTAGGTTTCTGAATAATTGGTAATTGTAAGCAATTGCTTATCAATTTTTTATTTTAGTTTTTTTACCCTTGGCCTAATCTGCTTTCTGACATTTGGATCTTATGTTTTCCTGATCCTAAGCGTATTTACTATGGTATATTAAACTATGAAAAAAAGTTAATCAAGCTATTGCTCAGAATTAATGAAAAAATTCATTTTTGCTGAGTCAGATTTTGCTGTTCTCTGCAAGTTTCTTTAAACTATTCTCCCACTATGACTTGATTTTTATTTTTTTTTTAATAAATCCCATCATCTCTGAACTGAAGGAAAATATAATAATTAATTACTATTATTGCATAATAGTCTATAAGTTAGGAATAATAAATAATAGTAAAATTATTTTACTATATCAATAAAATTTGTGTCAATAAATTTATATAAGAAGTATAGCGTTAATTTATCCTTTTAACAATGATTTATAGCTTACTGAATTTGAGTAACTGCAACTGTAGTACTCCCCATATACCTGGAAGCAGTATATTTTATAGCCCCAATGTTCTACTAGCTAGATCCAATTCAGGTGATTCCAAATTGCATGGCAATCTCTTGGGAGATGATTATTCTATAGTCAAAAATAAAACGCGATTTTAAACAGAACAATTTTCATCAATGTTTGAACAATGTAATGTAAGTGAAAACAAATAGAAAAATTATCAGTAACAAAAAAAATGAATTAAAAATAGATTTAAAAAAATAAAAACTACATACTTTTTGGTTTTTTCTAAAAGTTATTAAATATCGGAATGGTTACTTGTCAAAGCTACAAAAATTTCTTCAAAGTAGTAGCTCAATGTGGCTGCCATTCTGTTCAGTGCATAGTTTAGCTCGGCAAATCCATGCTAGCTGGGCACATCTAATAGCATCATTATTATTATTACTAATAGTAGCTCTAGCTTTTATTATATGATGTCTAAATTCTTGTGCGCCAATACAAGAGCGAAATAGACTAACAACTTTGTCCAATTCTAAAGGAAAAAGTCTGCTGGTTTGAGATCGGGAGATCAAGGTACCCAGTTTACTGGTTTGTTTCGACCAATCCATTGCTAACTAAATGTATTATTTAAATGATTCATCACGTCACGAATGTAGTGAGTAGGCATCATTTAAAAACCACTTCTTCACTCTATCTGCAAGTGGAATATCTTCCAAGAGTGCCATCAGATTCGTTTGCAAATATGAAGTATCTCTTCCATTGAGCCTTGGCGGTAAGAAAAAAGGGCCTGTGAGATTATCACCAAGAAGACCACCCACACATTAAACGAAAAAGTACGTTGGAGAAACTTAGTCACATGGGTAGCAGTCTCATGGGAATTTCCTTCTCCTCAAGTGTGAATGTTTCTATAATCTAGATTGCCATTACTTGTAAAACAGGATTAATCAGTAATTAGAATATTACTTTGGAAATTGGGATGATGATCACATTTTCTAATTATCATTGACAGAATTTCATTATCAACAGAATTGACAGGTTTATCAAAATCAGGTTTTAATAACTCTTGTACACATGTGGAATGTAGGGTATAATTGTTGCTCCTGTTTGTTCATCGTACAATTGATTGCAAAACATGAAAGCTATGTGACAACTTTCTGGTGCTTGAGGTGGGAGGTTCTTATAGCACATACACTAATTGCCTCTTCAGTGTTGGCATGTCTTGCAAAATGTTCACTACCAGCATCAAATCATTGTTGTTTAAGCAAACCAGTTTCTCGAACTTGCCTCTCCAAAGCCTCAAATGTTTTACAATCTGGTTACTCCATGTACCAGATATATGATACTCACATATAACAACTAGTTTTATTTACTTTACCGTAAATTAACTGTCAATTCTCTAAATGAGAACAAAGTTATTGTAACACCCATTGTGAATGACTGACCGAACAGTAATTGCACAAACACCGCTGAAATGCCAGACACCAATCATAATCGCTGGATCAGTTATTGCCAACTTATAAAAAGATTAATATTTTTAATTTGTTTTAGATGGATATCTTTCAAATTTATTTTTATAATTTGTAGCATTTCTATGTAAATTTTTTTTTCAAAATCATATCACATTTTCAATCCAGTTTGTAGTTTTATTTCCAATTAAAGGAACTGCTCAAATTTGTGTTTAATTCTAATGTGTCAGAAAATGAATTGTTTTCTGACCTATGTTTATATGAACTTTTTTCTTATTTTTGGCTGTAGGATCATCTCCCGAGAGATTGCCATATAGTTTGGAATCACTTTGTATATTAACAGAGAAAGCTTGTTTACTTTGTTTCATAGTTATAAATTCCTTTTTTTTATTTTAAAAGTATGTAAGTGTATTATACCATAACAAAATATATATATTAGATTTAAAAAGTATGTCATTGAAATTTGACTTCAAAAAAATATAATTGTACTGGTTATAAAATTTTAAATGAAGAGATTTTAAAAGTTATTTGTAAAATTGGATAAAAAGAATAAATACATTTACAGAAAAATTAATCCAGTGTCAGTTGTTAATAATTAATCCAAAATTAATCTGCTGCTTCAACAGTAAACTGAAATAAAGATAATTAATATTTTAAATTCAAATTTTTGCATCAGATGGCAAAAATCATATAACAAAAATATGTTATCGGGAGGGAAAAAATAAAAATAATAAATGCTGTTATTCAGATTAATTTTTTTATTACTTTAGATTGGTGGGCCTTAACCTAAGGTGTCCTGGTTTTGTTATAATTTTGATTCTGTTTTGACAGTTCATTATTCAAATTCATTATCGTTAATTTCTATTCATTATAGTTACATTTGAATTTTAAAAGTAGATTATAAGTTTACATACTTATTTTTAACTACTGTGTTCTGAAACTGGTTGGAATGTCATATTTTTTTCTTTCATTAATATTATTTTTATTATACAATGATTTATCAATTTTATTTTGATAATGCATATTTTGAACTTGGAAAACTTTGCTACCTTTTTTTTTATTTGGTTGATTCTGTAATAGTTGTACAGACATTTGAAATTTATTAGAAATTTCAAATGTCCGTATTTCACATTGCCTTTTTTGAGTACTGAATAAAAGCCACTACTCATAAGAGGGCAATGTGAACATAACGAACTGAAAATAGTCAGATTTTTCAGAATGTCGGAAATAAATTGTTAGTTTAGGATGGATGATTTATCTCATTGTGAAAGTGAATCAGATCAGTGAATGCTAAAGATTAGGATGTAGTTCTTTTTCTTACGTAGGCCTAGATTTAAAATACTTTTTATGGCAAGTGAAAAGTAACGTACTCTTCTTCCTCTATCTGTAAAGGCTTACAACAACAAAATAGTTCTAAAAATAAACCTCATATTTTAACAGGTCGATAACTTCAGTACATTCACACAAAACAACATTTACAAACTTAACACGCGAAGAATCAAACTAGCAATATCTATGTTACAAATGTGCAAGCCAATTGTTAAAAATACTTTTGTTAGATTCTAAAGCTTAATTTCTCAGTAGTTAATATTTGTCAAACGATGATTATTATTTCTTTTTGAGTTTTTTCTTTTAATTTATATTTTTTTTTGTAAAGTCAATATGGTTTTACAAATTTGCTGGCTGTCTAGGAAAAGGTTGGTCATAATAAACACAAAATCATGAAACCTATATATATATTTGTAAGAATAAGAGAAGGGATCCAGAGAAATAATATAAAGATCCAGAGACTGCCAAGTATAAAATATGTTTACGTTTTTGCAGTTACTGATAAAAATAAGAAAAGGAATAAACATAAATGAAATAGAGACTACTAACAAGCATGACTAGGTCTTCTGGGATATAAAAATATTGTAGTCTGTTATTTTTTTATCATTAGTTTTCCAAGTAATTTTCTTGAATTTTTGCATGAAAACACTTAAGAACATCAGAATAACTTTAGACAGAATATCATTATGTAATAATAATTCAATTCTAATCACAGAAGACAACTGTAAAATTATAAATTTCTTCAAATTATTTATGTTGGCAATTCGTTTTTTTTTTTCTTAAAAAATCTACTTTTTTCCTATACAAAATAAATAAAAATTATTGAATGCAGTACATCTGGTGAAAAGCAAGGTTTAAAAAAATATATTCAATTGAGAACTGCAATACTTTATTGTAACCTAATAAAAAAGATTCATATAATTTCTAATAAAATTTTAATACTCTTTAATTTTTTATACTACTTCTAGTTAGTTGACAAGTAATTTTCATAATTTTTTTCTTTATGTTGAAACATGTGCATTACTAACTCCTGTTCTAAACATTTTGATAGGTTCAAATTCATATTGATGCAGCATTAATACTTAATGCTAGATACTATAATGATTTTATATTAGAATGTTAGATTTTATATTGCTGATTTAGCCCTTTGTGCAGGTTAATGTATATGTCATAGTCAAATTGAAAAATCAGGCTTATTGCAATGTGCCCGGTTAATTGGAAATTATAAATATAATCCAACCAAACTTAACCTACGCTTGCTACTTAGGTTAACGAGTGAAGTGAGCATAAGTTAAGTTTGTTAGATTATTTATAATTATAAGCAATAATGCAAATATATTATATTTCATTTTCCAATTAGCTGGGCGCATTGCAATAAGCCTGATTTTTCAGTTTGCCTACGACTTATATATTTTAAAGAATATTCATAATTTTTTAATCATCATTATTTTATTATTATTATTCAGTTTTATGCACTATTATTGTTCTCTTACCACTTGGAAATTTTTTCTGCAGGAGCAAAACTTGATACAAACTAATATTATTTTTGAATATCCAGATACTCCTCTTATTTATAGACAGATTTACATCATTGCTTTTCACAACTGAATTTCTTGCTTCATTATTGTCATCTATCCCTTTTTGAGTTTATTACCATAAAGAGGTGCTTTTTTACTTTAGTAAAGGGCCACAAAAGTTTTTCATTCTAAATCTTATTGATTTTATTATGAAAGCTCACTTTAAAAGATTTCAAATTAAGCAAAAATGAGTTTTATAATACAGATTGTAGCCAAGGTAAACTGTTACAGTTTGTCAATAATTTTTCACAATAAACTGCAATTTTCTCCATTTCTGAAAAGAATTATTTTTAGGAAAACGTAGAATTTTATGTTTTTTTGTGGTATCATAGATGCATTGGACAAAATATGAAAATTAAGAAGTAAAAGATATAGACATGTTTAAGTGGCATGATTATGATTTTATCTGTACAATCTATATTAATAGTGGATTAAGTTCGTCAAACTAATTTGGTACTGATTATTAACCTGTATTAAAAAAAAGTTGTTTATCTTCCTCTGCCATTCTGTAAAGAGTGAGTGTCAATTGCTTGCACTAAAATTATGCTAATTAAAGGACTTTTTTTACCTATTTCCATTTTGTGGAATAATTGTTGTTTAATGTGTAAGTTGTAATAATATACTAAATATATAAATTAGCTACTCATTTTTCTGGATTCTTTGTATAATATCAGTGTTTTTAATAGTAGCCTAGTTTTTTTTCCATTTCATTCCATAAATATTTTAAATTATCTGTTCTGTATATATATATATATATATTTTTTAACAGTAATAAGGTTTACCGTTGAAGTGAGATCACAGTCACATCAGGGAGAATGTGAGTGGCAGACAAGTTATAAATTGAATTGATATCCCCAGTATGACACCACTTGAAGACTTCATGTATCTTCTTAATTCTGTACTGTTAGGTGAAGAACCTGTAAGTTTTTCATTTTTTAAATATTTTGCTCTTGTTTTGTTATTTGTTGTTCTAATATAATTACAGGGAATATAATTCTATTTATTAATTTAAATAAATGCGTGTGCATGTGCGTGCCCACACAGACTTTAGACAGTGTATATAGTATATATGGTCTGTTCAAAAAAATAACAGATTTAAAAAAAAAATTGACTATTTACAGTTAATCTCCTTCAAAGTTCTCTCTCCCACTATATAAACTTTTCCCAATGTCTCTTCCTTTTCGAGAGGCAACTCTGAAACACATTTTTCAAAATAGCTTACATGGTGTTTGGGAAATTTTATAGACTCCATTGTCTTAGATCTCTTGTCTTCTTAACAGAAATTTTAATTTTCAGAATAAAAACGTCAGCAGGTACTAAGTTGAGTTGAAGTGAGGGTTGATATTGAGTGAAATTTTGTACAAAATTTGCAAATTAGTGGCAATGCATGGGGTGGAGTATTTTCATGGTGAAGGAACCACCAGTTGTCATGCAAAAGATAAGATCTATTCTTCCACACATTTTCACAGAGATATGTGATGACTTCTTGAAAGATCTGGCTCTTGACTGTCTGTTCTGTAGGTAGAAACTCATATTGATAAACACCTTTGATGTCAGAAAAGACTGTCAACATCAAATTAATTTAAACAAATTGGTTTAAATAAATTTTTTTTCAGTCTGTGGTGATTTTCCAGCCCACTACGATGACAGATTTTGTTTCCACATGAGACACATTCACCCATGTCCTAATTATTGGTGACAAGGTTTCATAATCATTTGAACAATTTAAAAATTTCTAAAAGATCATTACACCATGTCTTGTTCTTACATCAAAATTTTCAAAATAAACTTTGTGGTGACAAAATGCATTTCTGATTTTTCAGTTAGGATTTCATAATATGAACCCACTGAAATCATCCTGGTTTCTTCTGCAACCTCCATTAACTGTTAAACGTCAATTTGATCTTACCAAACTGTTCACTTTGGCAATGTGGGATATGTCTGTTGATGCCAATAGCTTTTGTAACTGAGCATTTTTTTCAGCATATTCTTGACTACTTTTAAAACACTTGAACCACTCAAATGATTGTGTGCGCCTCAAAGAGTCTTCTCCATAAACGTGAGTTATTTACTGTTTCAATAAAAAAAATTTCCAAGCTTTTAAACACAGAGTTTCACTTTAACATTGTTCATGTAAGCCATCCGTCACAAAAATCATTGCACCAAACAGTATCTGTTTTGAATGAACTCTGAAAAAATTAATCATTGTAGATACATACATGTGGGTGGGGTATAGTTTGTTAGTTCTTGTGATATACAGTGATATCAACTGCATATTTCAAAATATCTATAACTAGAGTAAAAGCTACGTTATGTTTTGAACCAAATATCTGATCAATGCAGAGTTACTCATATAAAGAATATTTAAGATATTGCTTGTTTTATTTATTTTTTTCTGAGTTTCCTCACATATAATACACATATAAAATATATTTTAACATATGTAAATTGCATATTCTGCAAAAACTTTTGACATAAACCTGTAGGTTGGAAAAATCATATAAAATAATCAGGAAAAATCATGTTTCCCGTATTTTCCTGAAGAATGCAAATGTGGCACTTGTTGCTGTTTGACTAATTTTTATAAACTAATGTAGAAAGGAACGAGCTTTGGTTTGGTACCACATATATTGGATTTTTTTTTTACAATAGTTTATTGAGAAATTATTTCAGTCTTAAGTTCAGGTACATTCTTTCATTTGCCAGACTGTAATTACATGCAAAATTAGATGTGAAACCCAGTGAGCACTAACTTTTCAAAAGTTTAAAGAATCATGGATTATTGAAAATGCTGAGCTTGGCTTATATTCAACTCATTTGCAATGTCAACTGTAATTCGTCGATTACCGAGAATCATTTGTTTAACCGCTTCTTTCTGTCTTTGAAAGAAAGGCCTACCTTGCTGTTGTTCATCACAGAGAAAAATTCTACTATTTTTAAAGCGATCAATCCATTCGTACATCTTGCTTCCACTCAAACAACTCTCTCTATATTGCTGCCACATACGACGAATAATCTGCTGGTTTCACCCCTTCTGAACCGAGAAAACATATCACTGCTTGCATTTCTTCCTTGGTGCAATCAGACAAAAGAGCACTCATTTTAAACAGACTTTTAAATACAATCACAAATAGCTCACAATGAAACAATACTTTCAATGAACAGCTGATAGAGGTTATCAGTTATAGTAGAACAATCATTGCTGCCGTACATGTGATTGGGAGAGAAATCAAAATTTCCCTTTACTTTTTGACTTACCTTTGTATTTTTAGCTAATTAAAACATCTGTTAGTAATAGTAAAAATTAATCTTCCTACTGTAGATAAATTATAAATGAATTTATACATAGCGATTTAAATTGTCACATATTTTGGTGTGAAATGAGAGTATTTCATTTTTAAGCCCAAGTATTAACATACTGGATATTTTCTGATAATTCTATTACTAATATAATACTATATTTCTATAATTCTTTACTCATAAGTAAAGGAAAAGAATAAATAAAAGTTGTTTTATACAATAGAAGGTCTTTATAAAATCACTATTTCTTTTCAAACCTCCAAGTTTAAGTTTAATTTGTCCGTATTATACAGAGTGTTCAGAACGTCACAGTGCAGTATTAATGTAGAATTACATTATGTATTCTGTCTTTTCAACATTAAGT
Source organism: Lycorma delicatula (assembly GCF_047948215.1). Classification (NCBI taxonomy): domain Eukaryota; kingdom Metazoa; phylum Arthropoda; class Insecta; order Hemiptera; family Fulgoridae; genus Lycorma; species Lycorma delicatula. The sequence goes on along the minus strand of NC_134456.1, from coordinate 91,080,024 downwards.
TGGTTGTCCTGTGGGTTTGTTGAGCATTTGCATTAGAAGTAATAAACAAAGACAGTTGTTGAGTTATGATTAAGCATGCTTCTTTTCATTTTGTTGTTTTGTTTATCGGAATCAATAATTGCGAATAACATAATGATTCTTTCGGTAGAGGTCGCATTTTTCTTGTTGAACACATTTTTTGTGAAGGTGACAAGTGTACTGATTTAGTGAAGCACAAGTTTTCTGAAAAGTTTCCAAATTCTCCTGTTCCTCACTGTAATGCAGTTTGATTGAAAAATTTCGGGCAACAGGCTCTTTTAAAGAGCTGGTCAGTATGAAAGACCATCTAAACTAAACAAACAGAAGCTGCTTAATATTTCAGATGTTATGGCCAAAAGTCCTTCAGTCAATCTGCAAGTCAGCACAGCAACAAGGTACCAGAGACTTTCTACCACAGAAAGCTTAAGAAAAAACTGAAAATTTTCCCCTACAAAGAACTGAAACCTACAGGTGATGCCAAAAGACTAAATTATTATCAGCAGTTTAAATATTTGATTGATAAAATTCTGTAGGTATCCTCGACATTACATTTTTTACAGATGAACTGTGGTTTCATTTAGGGAGAATATATTAATCAGAAAATGCATGACTGGTTGATAACTAATCCTCATGAAAACACGAACACTTTATATGAAGCGAAAATTGGAGTCCGGGTTGATGTGAGTAGAACATGCATTGTAGGTCCAATCTTTTTTGAAAATACGATTAATAGTGTTTATTATTGTGCTATTTATTTATTTCATTAGTCAGAGAAGTGGAAATCAATTGCAGTTGGTTTCAACAGGATGGTGCTACAGCCCACACAGCTAACAGGTTAATAACTTTTTACGAAATGTCTTTGTTGAATAAATCACCAAAAAAGTGATTTGAAAACAAATTAAAAATTGTATCTTTTATAAATTATTCCAGTTATAGTAATATTAGTTTCTATAAAATAATGAAATAAAAATAGAAAGTAATAAAGAAAGTTTCGTCATTGCACTTCCATAATTCCAATGCACAGCAACTTCCCGAACACTTTGTATATTAAGTTTTATAATCATTTTAAATTTTGAAGTGTATATTTACAGTCATAAACGAGTTTTGTCCTTAAAATATCCATTTACAACTTACTGTTGTAAAAGTGTATTTATTTTTTAAATTGTGAAAAATTTACTGCTTTTCAAACATTTATAGCATATTTTAATGTTAATTTTTAATTAAGAAAATGGATCTTGTAGAGTTTATTTAAAATAAGTTCTGTATTTTTTTATTAAATTTTTTTTCATTATCATTCCTTTGGCTGAAGAACTTTACTACCTTCGTTAAATAATTTATATAAGCTTTATAAAATGAGTACACATTTACTAATGTTAGTAACAAGAAGCCACACAATATGATCTCAATGTTAAGTCCATGAATGTGAAACAGAGACAGATAATTCTCAGATACAGCATATTTTTCAGACATGGACACTTAGGTAGCTGACTCGAACATTGATAATTAATACAAATTAGTTCTGTTCAGGTTGCCATGCCACAACAGTTCTTTTTGATCCACATCTCAAGAATATGCACTTTTTATAGTTGAATTTTTATATTTTAACAAATATTTTTTTATAATTTTAATTTTATGTTTAAATATAAAAATATTGTATTTGTATTTTATGTAATGGCAAATTAGTAACTGACCTGATAGATTTTATTTGATTTTGTAGAAATAAAATACAAGGTATTTATAAAAAGTAATTATTATTAATCTATTATTATTATTATGTACTTATAATTACAATAATATAATATCAATATTAATTTAAAAATCTGATGTCGACATCAACTACATGACTTCCTTGTATGCCTGTTAAATTCATATACACATTTTTTGTTGCACTTCATTTAAACTTATTTCATTTGAAAGTGAGTTACGATCCTCCAATTCCTTAATGAAATTTTTTTTCATATATTTTTTATGGAATTATTATTTATTGTAAAGATTTTTTTACAATCACAGGTTATTAATTATTAATAAATCAATATATTTAAATTAAAAAAAAAGATATGATGTCTGATTAGAATCGATTGCCTTCCCCTTGTAAGATTCAAATATTTCATTAATTAAAATTTTATTTGGCTCTAACTCTGGAACCAATGAAAATAAGTACCACTTATGATATATCATTGAAAAGCTGTCAATGAGGGCTTACTACTGCAGTTAAGAAAAAGTCCAAAATCCAATTTTTTTGGATTTTGGGCTTTTTTGTTGGACACTTCTGGTAAATTTGTTTGCAATCAAAAGGGGAGGTGCACAACTAGATGTTACAACAGTTTTAAAATTTCAACGTCCTATGGCTAATCGATTTTGAGTTATGCGAGATAGATATGTATGCACATACATACGTACATACAGACGTCATACCAAAACTAGTCAAAATGGATTCAGGGATGATCAAAATGAAAATTGCCATTGAAATCTCAAAACATAAATTTTTTGCGATCATAATACTTCCTTTACTTAGTACAAGGAAGGAAGTAAAAACCCTCAGAAATAAAGTTATAGCTGGCCTGAAAATTTACCTTTGGTCTGTAAACTAGATTTTTATTTATTAAAATACTGAAATATTTCTTTACAAACACAGTACTTTTGCATTGCCCTCAAGAAAATAATGATCGAGAAGAATGTAAAATAGGCACAAAAGAAAATTTCAATTTTAAATTATAAACTTATTAAACCTTAAAATTATAAATCAAGTTTCTACTAAGTGCATGTAATATTTAATCTTATAATTTTGTTTATTTATAATTTTCTGTGTTGTTACTTTATGTTGGTAATTTAAGTTAATATTAAGATTTTACAGATGGATTTATAATTTACAACTTTAACTAGCCATAAGAAGATTATTTAAGCATATATTAGAGAATTTTTAACAATTTTTATGATCTGTTCAGGTATATTCATCCATCATTTTTAATACTAAATCTAAATTTTTTACAGTTCAGATTCATGATAAGTTTTCAACAATCCTGTAACTTATTTGAACATACACTTTTAGAAATTATGACAATTTATTGTTTTGGTTGGCCATATTGGAATTCACCATACTGAATATTAATTTATTTATGAATCATCTAGGACCTTGAAACCTCATAAAAATATTGTTATTTAAATAAATCTTTATTTTTTTTTGGTTTGTAGTATTATAAATCATTTAAAATTTTTGAGGTCATAATCAAAAAGTTTGCCTTTGAAAGCCTTTATATAGAATTAGAAAATCCCACAAAATTTTCTAAATTTTGAATATTTAAAAGTTTTAGTTTTGTTGTTATTTTGAAAATAATTTACAACAAACACTTTTTTCTATAATTCAGAAGATACAAGAAATCCTTATGAAGTGATTCGTATTTCAAATTGCAAAAGTTTGACTCACATTCAATTAGTCTTTATTTATTCCAAAACAAGGCATCTTTTTATTCTCATTTCAGTCAATTAATTGCTCATTAAAAGATGACATAATCAGAGATATCTGTAGTTGGAGGTTTCACTGTACAGGATTATTTATAATGAAGGTTCGCTAATAGGGAGCTTAAAATTCTATTCGAGAATACATGCCTCTTTCACTATAAGACACCAAAATACCTAGGCGTCATGCTTGATAGAACGCTTTCATTTAAGGAGCACCTAATGAAAACTGCAGAGAAATTGAAAGCAAGAAACAACATTATACATAAGCTCTGTGGAACAACGTGAGGAGCATCGACTCTGAACCTGGTTTTCTCGGCTGGTTTTATTGTTCACCAGCGTGGCTTAACAGCCCTTATGTTCATAGAAATGATGCTCAACTTAATAACACTTTGAGGATAATTGCCGGGGTTATCAGGTCTACTCCTGTGGAATGGGTCCTGGTATTGAGCCACATACCACCCCCAAACCTGCACTGTTTGAACGCTCTTGTAAGAAAGTACAAGAAGATTATGGATAATTGAAACCTACCAATACATAAGGACATTGAGGATGCCAATCGTGGTCGCCTTCGATCTAAAAAGCCATCTATCAAAATAGCAATTGCTACCACAGAGGACAAATTTAACCTAACTGACGCCTGGCATCAAGAATAGACCACAAAGCGGTATAACCAAATCCCATGTATTACTCAAAGGCCGCCGGGTTTTGACTTGCCACGTAAGACACGGTCAACGCTAAACAGAATATGAACTCAGCATGTTAGGTGCGCCTATTTCATGTATAAATGGGGTAAAACACTGACACCCCCTTGTGAGTGTGGTGAAAATCAAACTGTTAAAGACATCACAGAAGTTTGCCCTAGAACAGCTTATGAAGGAAATCCTGAAGATTTCCTGATGGTGACTCCAGAATCAGTAGCATATATTAATTTGTTAAATCTTTGTAATTTTTGACTGTAATTGGTGTTGTGTTTTGGTTCCATATGCTAAATAAATAAATATAGTGTAAAGGAAAGATTACAAGGGGAGACCCAGAAATAATGTGAATTATATTGCGGTGGAGGATGAGGTCATAGTTTGCACTTCTGCTGCTGAAAGAGCCTATAAGTGAAATCTTTTCTAGTCAGTAAGCATGGCTATACTGTCCTGAGAAGTACTATGGAAGCACATTGAATTTTAACAGTTATTTTCCAACTTCAGTGAAAATGTGATTGCTGAAAATAATCAGTAATGCACAATCATCAAATTTTATTTTCTTTTTGGAAAAAATGTGGCAAAAACATTTGAAATGATTCAGAAAGATTCCAAAGAATCTATGATGAGCAAAACACTGTTTATAAATAGTTTCACCCTTCAAATGAAGAGAAATGTTGATTGAAGATAATCAGTGATCTGGACATCCTATAAATGTTCAAACTGGCAAAAATGTTATAAAAAATTTGTGACACCATCAATGAAGATTGTCGACAAACCATCAATTTTACTAGTAGATTCTCAAAAGATTGTATGTTTCTGTATGGAAAAAATAATCAAAATTGTGAGAAACATGTAAAATCATGGTTTTTCCATCACAACAATGCCCCTGCCCTCATCAGGCTCATTGTGTAGCAGTTTTTGGTAAGAAATAAAATGACCTCCTTCCCCCATCTACTGTATTCACCTAATCTTGCAGCTTCTTTTTACTTCCAATACTGAAAAGAGATCTCAAGGGAAAACAATTTGGCACGGTAGAAGAGGTGAAACAAAAAGTAGCCAATGCCTTGAAAGGCGGTGAAGCATTAAAACTTTTTTTGAACAAAGGAATAACACTTGGACAAGTGTATTGGATCTAATGAATGGATGAATTACTTTGAGGGTGATTTAATTTTTGAGTACAACCTCATAATTTTACTCAGTTCAGCTGATATCTTACCTAATTAAGTTTAAATTCTAATTGTTAATAATTGGACCCACTACTGATTAGGGAAGGTCCTACTGATTTCAGTGGAAAAAAACAGTGTCTAATGAAAATTATTTTTATGTGCAGACTTCTCTTGAAAAAAATTTATTATCATAATTTAGTGATTATTTCTGTAAAGTTTAATTGCTATCCACCATGTGAAGATGATTCTTAATTTGTATAGTTCATAAAATATTGGTTTAATTAAAAACAAAATTATAAAAAAAAACTTATATTATAGTTAAAGAAAATTAATTATAATTAAAAAGGAAATTGGTATGATTAAAAAAGTAAAAGAAAAGCACAAGATATCCTAAAATTAATGCTGCAATAGAGAAATGGGTATAGGATTACTGTGTAAGAAGGCCAAGCAGATCAATAAACAAGCTTGCAGCTTGAAATTAGTCCAACTGCAATTCAACATGTTTTTGGAAAATTTATCTCAATTGATGCTAGCCCTCAAACCAAATAACCAACCCTTCCTGAAAATTTAAAAAATGTTATGTGAATCTTGTCATTCATATGAGAATATGCAAATCCAATTAGGAGTTAATGGGTAAAGCATGGCATGATTGACTATATTTGATATATAAGCTACCCACTGCACGTTTAGAGGACTATTAAGGTCTCATATTCAAGTTTTTATTTAATACTTCTCTTCACAAATTTAATGAAAACATTCTACAATCAATGTTTATTACTAATTCATCTTGTATTTCAATTGATAATTTCTAATGAAATGTGCCACCAGTTTTATTCAATTTAAATTTGCTAGTAGTTTTAAATTTTCACCAGTTTTATTAATATTTCATTTAGATTTATTTTTATTTTTTTTTGTTACAGACCATTGAAGATTTTATTCTTCTTGTAGGAACATGTGTAGCATTTGTTGCATTCATCCTTTGGTGCTGTTTCCCAATAGTGCCGAAAGAAGCAAATGCTCCGATGCAGTATGACTCTAGGAGTTATAATCAATATAAGAAGTTGGATACATCTTATGAAGCTATGTCATAGCTGCTAAAATACATTGCCATGTTTAATTTAAGGTAAAGGAATTAATAACTTCATTAAATTATGTAACTGTTTCTATTTTGCTACTTAATGCAGTTCTCTGAAACCTACATACTACTTTTTTAATTTATTGTAATTTTTCAAAATATAAATAATGACAGTTATTGTATTCATGTTGGAAATTTAATATTAAAAAAAAAAAGTTGTAATGTAGTATTTTTAAACTGTTAAATCAACTCAGATATTTTTGTACGATTATTTTCAAATATTAATTTTTATTTTAGAATTCTGTGTGTGATATTGTAATATATTTCATTGATTTTGAATTACTGATGTTGTATATGTAAATAAGATACACCGTAATAATAACAGTATTAATACTATTACCTAGTAGAATTTGCTCATAATTTTAGTAAATGTTCAAATATCTATCCCTATTTCATTACTAATCTACGATTTATAAAATGTCTATATTTTCAACATATATGTATGTTTTTTTTTTTATATGGAATATAATTGTTCATATATATAAAACAGGTAAATCATATTCAGTTGATAATTTTAAACAATTGCAACCAGCAGTTTTAATTTTTAATTTTTATTTGGCTTACCATGCTGTAAAGTTATTTCAAACAAAGTAGTTTTAGAAGTTTTAACAAAACATTTCATGTTACAATTTTTGTTTTAAGTTACTCTTTTTATTAATAAATTTTTGTAAGTACTAATTCCATCAACGTATTTGTATATAAATAACATTAAATTAAGCAACTTGATATATTATAAAAGTAGTTAGAACGATTCAATCTTCTGGTTGTTTGTTTTTATGGATTTCAGTGTTCAAAATGCATGTTATCTATGTCATAGTACTTTGGCAGATTGTTGCCAAAAATTGTCATCATCAACATGTGAAATTATTTAATGTTTTATATAACGTACTATAAATGTTTTTTATGAATTATGTCATTGTTATAGTAGTAGCTTTTCTATTTTTCTGTTGTTTTAATGACATGATTTATTATAGTTGAATGTAAAGACATACAGTTAAGTTCATCGCTGCTGGTAAATCTCCTTATTTTTTTGTGGTTCAGTATTTAAATTACGTAAAGCTACTCTTTAAAGACGAATAAAGATAATTAATTCATGTTTGCTTAGAGTTTTTGAATTATTTTGGTTTAATTATTGTAATAGTAGACATAGCTGTATTTTAAATTTTATTCAATCTTATAGATAAGGTAATACAGTCATAATTTAGCCATCTAAATATTTATGTCTTGAAATTTTTTCCACTATAATTTAACTGAATTAGTTGCATTATTCAGCAAAAGTCTTCATCTTTTTATTTGTTGAAGGGCGATATTCTCAGTATTTTTATGTAAGTAATTTGATACTGAAAATATGTATGACACCAACAGTAAACGAACTGTAAATTTCATGTAAAGTAATGATGAGGTTTGAATTTTTTTAATGGTGAAGTTGAACTATATTACTTTATCTCATACTGTTTTTTATTATTCTGAATTAGAGTAATTGTAAAAATCTCTGATTGATCATTTTTTTTTTATGGCACATTACATTCGTGGCACAACTTTATATATGTTTTCTCTTTGGTAGTGTATATTATCAAAAAAATATTTTAAAAATGTAATATTTTAATTTTGTGAAAAGATGTTACTCTAAAAGTATTTTATTTATGTCATTGTTTAATAACTTCAACAATTTGAATTTATAGTGGTTTTTATATTGAGTAGGTTATTTATTAAAAAAATGTAATAATTTTGTTATTTAAACAATTTTATCTGATGAGCTGTATGTGTTTATCTGATTCCAAATAGTCTGCCGGGAAACAGATAAACTCATTCTGTGGGAATATGAAAATGAAATTTTGTAGCACATGAGAAATGCCATGCCCAACCAGAATTCATACCTTGGACACCCCCCCTGGGTGTCTGGTTTGAGATGAAAGGCTGAGATGCTACCACTCGGTTGTATTTATTTAAGGTTGTTTATAAATTTGCATAATAACTTTTTATCCTTTAAGATTTTGATTTGAATTGTCTAGTAAATCCTTTCTTTTTCTTTAATTGCTACATGTAATGAATTTGTAAGGAAATAAAAATTATACAACCATTACTTAAAAACAAAACAGAAAGAAAACTGATGTTGACAGAAGACATAATAAAATGAAATAAAGTAATATTTAATTTTGTAGAGAAGAATAAAATTTATGAGGTAAACAGAAAGACTGTTATGCAAGTATTAAGTTAACATTAATACTGTACCATATATTAATTTTAAAAAGAGTTCAATTTATACAATTAATTGTTGATTGTATTGTAAAGTTCTTTTATATCTTTTAAAATTGCTTCAATTGGATCTATGTCAATTAACGTTTCCTTGACATAAATTCTGCTAAGTGTGATTGCATGAGATTTTTCTTGTTTCTCTTCTTTTTCTGTTCCTCGTTTTACTGAACCCCATAAATGCTGTATCTTTTGTGTTTATTGTAGGGTTTGTGGATACATAAAATTATGACTATGATTAACTGTATGTGTATAATTGTATAATTGATGTAATTCTTCTATCCATAAAATCTGATAAAACTGCTGAACTTATTCTTTGCATTTTTCACATGCTTACTTCCCTTAAATAGTTACAAAATCTATAAAACTTTTATCCCACATATCTAATTCAAATTTACAAAATTTTATCAGTCAACTTGCTAGTTGGACGATAAATGAAATAGTCTATCCTTTCAACACTCATTCTTGATTTTTCTAGCCAGTTACGTATTCTTACACCATGTTCCTTGCAATGACTTTTCTCTTATCTCACCACCTTATTTTTGGACTGAATTTTAAGGACAGTTTATGATTATTAAAACACATTTTAACATCAGAAATTATGTCATTATTTGGCAAAAATGTAATAGCAATCTCCTCACTGTTTATTATTCTAAAAACATTTTTAAATTACATTCAAAATGAACCATTTTAAATAAAACTGTTCAACTTATTAAATGTATGTTTTTATAAATTATAATTATCATAAGTGTTTATGATTATAAAAAATTAGATGGGATGCTAACTGACAAGTATCATCATTTTGTAGAGAACCATGGTTCTCACTTCTGCATACATGAATAGTTAGCTGGTAAGCTTACTCATTATTATATTCCACAGATTACCAAAATGATAGTTATAATCAAAATCCTTGTCATATAAAATACATTTAAAAATCTTTTGGTGCAATGTTATTTTTATTTAATTTATATACATTGTAATTTATTAGAACTCTCTAAAACATTAAACAGGTGTAAAATATTAATTTAATAATAGCATTGTGCATTATATGTAAAAGGATTTTTAAATCAAATACATTAATAAAGTTTCTACATTAAAAATGTATGATAAGAATACAGGGTATCCGGAAAGATTGGAAATTGCTTAATAATAGAAAACCGAGTGTGATTATGTTACCAGAATAAATTTAGTTGATTACTATATCAAAGAAACTACTCTTGACTTGTGTTTGAAATTATTGTTTATCATTTTTGATCACCCATATTGAATTCAACTTTATTTTTTTAAAATGGCATGATGGTTTTTACATGATTCAATGTAGATTTAAACAAGAAAACTCTGCATCCATAGCTTCATCTGTGTTTTAGATATTGACCATTAAAGTGTCCAGATCAGGGTAAAACAGTCATCCCCAAACTCCATTCAAGATAAATATTTTCGATAGAAAGGGTGATTAATTACACATCATGTAATATTGCGATTTAATGCTGGAAACATTTCTGCAATCCATTTTCTTAAATTTCTTCTTGTTACTTATTTGAGATTGATCATTATGATATTCAATCACAAAATTATAAATGTCTGATTTATTTCATTTATTTATTTATTATTTAATTAAGTAATTATAAAAAACACATTTTTAAAATTATTTATGAAAGTATATTTTCAAGGTTATGAGTAATGTAATAAGAACATAGCAAAAGTGTATTAAAATCACAACAGTTGTTCAAAGTAGCTTTCTACTTGTTGAAAAAATCCTATATGCGTGTTATTTTTATATACAGCAGCAGTTAACTGCTGAGTTGATTCCCTTGAGATCTCAGCATCTTCAATTAGAATTCTCCGGATTAGTCCTTTGAATAAACTCTGTCCTTTAAATATCACCAGAAGAAGAAGAAGGACATAAATCTGGTGATTGTGGAGGCCATTCAGTTTGTTCTTTCCTACCAATTCATCCTACTGGGAGAATATTCAAGAAAGCACAAACGTGTAGAGAATAGCTGAAAATATAGAGAATGTGGACAGGAGCTGCTCCATCTTGCTGAAATGATATGAATTTTGAAATTTTGTCTAGAATAATTTTCATTAACTGAAATTATTTGATTTCAAGCATACCTTCATATAACTTGCCTGTGAAATTTTTTTCAATTACAAATGACCCAATTAATGTATCTGATACAATGCCAGCCCAAACATTAATCTTTTCAGGATGCTTCTTGTAACCAGTGTCTATTCTCATCACTCCTCCAATAATGGCAATAATATTTATTGACATTTCCATTCAGCATAAAAGTAGCTTCGTCTGAAAAGACAACATTTGTTATGAAGTTTGGGTTCTCTATAATCCTGTTCATCATAATTTCACAAAATTCAACTCGCCAATCAAAATCATCATCCAATAATTTTTTATGCAGCTGGATGTTGTGAGGATTTAAATGGTTTTCAGTCAAGACTTCATGAACAGAGGATTTGTTTATATCAAGGTGCCTACTAATAACCTAAATTGAGGTGTGAGAATTTTCTGTTTGCCCATAAAATTACATCTAGTTTTACATCTTCATGTAACATGGATTTAGATCTGTGAGAGTTACAACGATTTTTTGTAATTCCACTTTTCTCAGATCTTTGTATCGTTTTGTACACTGTTCATTTTGCAATTGGAACACAATCAGGAAAAGTTTCATTAAATAAATTTCTTACTTGGTCATATGATCTTACTCGATCACCATTCCCATGCATCATTAGAAGAGTTATCCTTTCATATTCACAGAGTTGACCCAATATTGGTCATCGGTGACCCAATATTGGGTTACAGATGAACTTTCCTTCGAAACCATCATGACTTGTAGCATGTCCACAGAGTAACTTTTTGGATGAAATCTTTATTTCAACTGATTTTATCTTGCATATATCAAATATTTATCACATATAAACTTAAATTTGTAATTTTTACATTAATAAGGGGACCTGCTTTTGGGTCAGGTATTCTGTTGCAGTTGTGGTTTTAGGGCGGTGACAATTCGTGGAAACAGAATAATACTGGTTGGAAGACTATCACAGTTGTTCTGAGTTAAAACACTTTATTTTAAGACTACAGCTAATAAAGTAGTTACAAATTTTTCTGATAACAAACTAAAACAAAACAATGCCCAGAACATACATTAAATTAGAAGTACCTGTAATAAGTAAATTGACATGTAAACTATTATTATAAGTACAACTAATTTTAAACTACATAAAATTATAATTCTTTTTATTTCCATTCTTTCCTGTAAAGTAAAACACTATGAAAAAATTCATGCATATACATTCTTGGTAAATACTACACATCAATTGTACTTTTTTAGTTTTAAGAATGGCTTTTTTACGCCTATAGTTTTGACTATATTCCTGCAACATGCCTTGCATCTCCCTCTATTTTTTTTTCACTAATTTGTGTATTAGAGCAAACTCTGGCTTCGCAGAATTGTCATTGATAAAATTTTTCCCATCCAACTGTTTACAATAGATTCCCTGAAACTTGTGATTTCAATCTTTTTTTATAACTGTTTTGTACAGTTGAAGGGCATTTATGATAGCTAAATTCAGAATTAAGTTGAAAGAATCCTTGTAATACCATTTCACTGACAGCCAGAATGATATGCATTCATTTGGTCAGATAGATCAATAAAAGATTTATTTTTATTGTAATCAAATACTGCTTGGGGCTTTGTTGTTTCATGTATGATACTGTGTTATCAACATGTTTAGTTGTGAGCGTGGACCCGGTTATCTAGTTGTCGCCTTATGAGCCCTCTTTATACTTTTCCTCCCTCCTGGCCTGGATCCTGATCTTCTGAAGTCTGTAGCTTCTTGTGTCCAGGCCTGATTGACTCTTAATTGAATCTTCCCTAGAATTTCCTCCAATTGTTCATAAGATGCTGAACTCGCTTCTAATTGGTGCAGATTCGGGTTCAGACATGTTCCTGCTCTTACAGTACATTACATGTATGACGTATGTAAATAATAACAGCTGATTATACACAAACAAATTTGAACGGCAAAATTTAAATTCAAATTAATATTGTAGTCAAATTTAGGTTAACGAGGACTAATAGATATTACCACCGATTTTAATAGCTATGTTTGTGTCTTATTTATATCTCATCAATTAATGGGCCCAATGATTACATTTGTTATGTAAATAAACTGTAATCTGACAGCGTAAGAATCCTTAGCAACACACATTAACTCTGGTATAAAAATTTAATGGCGAGGCCAGAAGAAGAATATTAAGAATATTGTCTGAATACCATCAACATGGTAAATTACAAGTTAAAAAAAATTAATTGAAGCCCAGTTAATGAATCAAACAACGAACAACATATAATCTAGACACAGCTACCCAAACACCGAAAACTGAGAAAGACAAATATATAAATATATAATGGAACACAACAAATAATAAGAAGTAACAACTAAAAAAAAAAAACAACAAATGCAACTGAAAGACGCAGCTCACTAGAACATGTGTTAACTCTACAAGACATCAACAACAACCACAGTCTAGGCAATCTTTAACCAACTCCAAAACAGCATTAGCTGATATCTGGTGTTAGTTTTACATTTTGTTCCTTTTCCAACATAAGTTTTGTAACAAAGGGTGTAATGGTCTTCAAAACATAGTTTGAACACATTCACACCATGTGCAGAGGATTTTTTTTCACAAAAAATTCCATTTCCTCTAAAAGGAATCATACTCTCATCGTTCAACACATTTTCTTTTGGGATGACAGCCATTTTAAAATTTCCCACTTTCATATCAATTAACAGTCTATACTTTATATAGATGAACACCGGCTGGGGTTTCATCATTATTAGAGCAGTGAAAAGTGGCTAACAGTAACTCAAACCAATTCCTTGAAATGTAAAGGGAGCTGTATTACAAAAACAAACCTTCTTTCCACCAATATTGCACAAGAGATATAACTCTGCAGAGACTGAGAATACCTGAAGCTGTTGCTACTGTTACTGAACAAATGTTGACCAACACGTGGTGTGAAATTGATTATCAGTTGGACATTCTATGAACAACAGTAGGCGCACATGTTGAAGTTTTTGACATGGTAAAAAAAACTTGATAATTTTTTCTTTCTTTTATCTCAAACTGCACAGCCGTAACTGTAATAGTATTTTTGTAATAGATTTCTATAATCATGGAAAGACTTTATGGACACCTGTACAGTATCAAGCAACGAAACTGCCAAAATCAACAACTCACCATTATCTTACGTTGGCATTCATTAGCTGACTAGTAGCATCAGCATTGTCAAAATAACATTACATTATTTTTGATTAGATCCAATAAATGCATTTAGAATTGTTAATATAAACAAAAATTATGAAATCCATTGTTTATTACAATAAGAATTATGAAAATGTAATCAAAATATATGATGTCATAAATCACAACTGAAATGCAGTAACAACAGGCTAGAGTATTGTGTTTACTATATGAACCATAGCTTGGCGGTGCCTTAGATAAATCCATCAACAGGCTGAGTGCTGTAAGAAACAAGTTCATCTCTCAGAGACCAGTTTTCCAAAAAAAATATTTTTGGGTCATACTGGCTAACATTTTTTTTCTCAATATGCCTATTTATTTTGATGTTACAAAAAGTAAAATATATCCAAAATAATTTTACTGAGCTTTGATTACCGTTCATACCCAAAAAAAGTTGAGAGATAAATTAATTTCTCATAGCACTGGAAGATACTACTAATCCAATTAAATAACCATAATTAATTACTTACGAATTTTGAATTTTTTATAAAAAATATTTACTATGTGTCCGTGTCGATTATTTTCCTATTTGGGTTTGCATACATGATTTTTTACAAAACATGTAATGCACATGTTTATGTCACAACCATCTTACTTGATTGGTTTTCTGCTATGCATATTTTCATCCCATGAAGAGTACATTTTTTTTTAAGCAAAATTTGCACCTTGCAGGCTTTGCTGATAAATATTGTGGACTTGTGGAACAACTTATATCACACCTTCAAAAAAAAATATCAGTTCTATTATATTTTCTTTAAACTGTGTAATGCTGATGTTTCTATTTTTAATACTTTTGAAAATACTCAGAGCATTTGTTATTCTAGTAGTAAGTAGAAAATCAAATATGACTTTACGATACCATTTCAGACTATGACAAAGAGGAGAATGGTAGGCTGCTATCTGGTCAGTGAGATCTATGAAAGATTTTTACTTGTTTTAATCAACTATAACTGCTGGTTTCAAAATTTATTTTCGTTGATGCTGTTCTGATACCATCTCATCAGTGTGTTCAGTAGTACTTAGCATAAGGACATCACGTTTGTTCTTGCATTTCATTACAACTACATTGTTTTAATTTTTTTTAGTAATATGTTGGCCAGTTTTTAATTTTTCATTTCACATCCTTGGGATTATATTTATGGTTTCTTCTTAATGTACCAACCAATTAAATCACCCAATTTATCAAACATTCAGCCAACTCAATACTGGTGTACTGGTTGTCAGTATAAAGAGTTCATCCCATATTTAGCTATATTTCAGTAATTTCCAAAACCACATTGTGACATTTTCCCTTTGGTACCAGTTCCTATTTCTTTTCCGTAGTACACCTTAAACGAGAGCATGTAACAATCTTTTACACAAGGTTTAAAAATTTTAATCCTGTACTTATGACGCCTTTCCTTTATGTACTGCCAAAAGAATATGCACCCCAAGAATGGGATGACACTTTCATCCATGCACATATCTTGTTCAGGACTCAATGCTAAACAGAAGTTCTGTATAACCAATTCAGTGACTTCCTGTAGTTTGTCATTTGGTTGTTCTTCATTGTTTGGACAATGAAACATACTTAACAACTGAAACCTAGTCAGTATCATTATCTTTGACACAGTTGTAGAGTACATTCTGTCATTACACCAGTAATTAGCAGTTGATGGAAGAGGATTCAATCACGTAAATTATTATCCCCAGAGATTTCCTCATTTGAATCTAACCACTTTGTACTCTAGCACTGGGTGGGATAATTTCCCTGGATGCCTTTTGCTGCTCAGCATAGTGGTTTGTTTCCACAACTAGTATTTTTATTACATCATTTGTGACAAACTGCAGCCAAAACTCAAGTGATGAACACTCTGGCATGGTTGCAATTAAATCAGGATTAATTCCTAGAGGCTCATGGTTAGGATTGTAAACTATATTATTCAATTGAGTGTCATCTCCCACTGGACTCCATATATTATTTGAATTTACCTGAGTGTTAGGCTCTGGTTCGATAACTTCATCTACAGTTTGCTAAATTTCAGAATCTGAGATGTTGCCCACTCCAATTCTATCATGCACACCAACAACATCATCATCAGAACTAAGCTCACATTCATTTTGCAATTCCCAAATAGGATCAGGGAAATCCCAAGTAGGCCCAAACAAACTTTTATTATCAGAGAATTTTCCAGGAGAACTAGGTTCATTCAAAATATTTTCAATCATGTTTTCATCCATAATGAAAAAATTAAGGGAAATGATAATTGGTTAAATAAATGAATAATTTTAATGAAAAATGTAAATAAAAATTAATAATCTAAGGCAATAAAAAATTTTATCAATTGTTTATACTGATATAGAACTGCAATGTTTATATTGTGAGCTTAACATAATGAGAACACAAAACTGTAATATGAAAAATAAACTAGCATAAATAATGGCCACTATTCTGAAAACATCACTATTAATAATCTGAGATAAACTAAATAAACTTCAGAACAAATTATTGCATAATATCTTACTGAAAGCATAAACAAACAGTGAAAAATAAACATACTTCACTTATCAAAACAAACCTTAATGAACATCAGCTGATAAAAGTAAGCAGTAACAAATAAAACTACTTATTGCCAGCCATAAAAATGAAAAGGATTGTAATAATTGTTGAGCAAAATAATAACTGAATTAATTTGCACCTAACAAACAAAATGTTGCAGAAAAAAATTGATTTCTGTATATTAAACTAAAAATTGTAACTTAGACTGAGTAATAGAATCATTTCTCAACAGTTTTAATATCTGAAACTCTTGAGATATGAACTCATCTCTCACAACAGATTTGACAAAAATTTGTGAGAGACGTTTTCATCTCTCTGTGACAAGTTTGGCAAAGTTGTGGTGAATTTTTAAAAATGAATTACATATGTGTCACAAGGTGTAGAAGTAAAATGTTTGCATCTGACTCGCATTTGGTTCACATGGCCTGTATATTGTAGCATGTTATAGCACATGGCCTTAAATGAATACATAATTTTTGTTAAAAAAATTAGCCTGGCCCTAAATGATAATGCTAATGTTACAGTATTATGGCAGCCAATGTGTTCAAAAAATAAAGTTGAATTGAATATTGCAGATTCAAGATGGCTGATAGTAATTTCAAACACAACTCTTCTTTGATATAGTAATCAACTACATTTATTCTGGTAATGTAGTCATAGTCGGTTTTGTATAATTAAGCCATTTGCAGACTTTCCAGGTACACTGTACATGAGGTGTGGCTATTAAATAACGAGACTAATGGTGTAAAATATTTTATTTTAAATTTATACATATTTAGTTATTATCCTCTTCAATATACACTTCTCTATCCCTACAACTCTGTATGCAAATTTTCCATTGTTCAAAACAGTACTGAAAGTTTTCTTCTGTGAGCTCTTCCATAACACATGCTGCTTTTTCTTTCACAGCTTCAGCAGTCTGAAATCTTGTTCCTTTTAACACAGATTTTATTTGGGAACAGATAAGTCACATGTTGCCTGGTCAGGCGAATAAGGTAGATAGTCTAACACTAGGCTGTTATACTTGGCTAGAAAGGTCTTGATAATGCAGTGTGAACCAGTGCCTTGTCCTGATGAAGAACCCGTGACTTGTTCTTCCACAATTGAGGCTTTCTTATTTTTTCACAGAGTTGAGTAATGACCTCAAGGTAGTAATGTTGGTTGATTAATAGTTTGACCTTCAGGAACCCAATGTAGATACACAATCCCATGAAGATGGAAAAACAAACATCATTGCTCTGAATTTTGATCATCTTCAACATCTTCTCAGCCATCTTGGAAACATTTAAACCACTCAAAAACCCACACATGTGATAAGCTGTCATTGCCATTTACATTTTTCAGTAAAAGATAGGTTTCAGTAGCAGTTTTTCCAAGTTTCATATGAAATTTCACAACAATTCTTGCTGTAACAAAACACTTGATAATTTTTTTTTGGGAAAACCAAAAAAACAGATGTTGTCCAAACAAAGGCCACGGCCAGACTAATATTTGTACAGAAGCAAATGGCAACAATTGGAAGAGAAGGCTGCACACTATACAGCTGTCGGTCGTATGAATTTGGTGCATGCACAGTTTTTCTGTTAGCCTTGTTATTTAATAGCCACATGTTGTATTATAATTAATAAAAGTCATGTTGATGAAATTTCAGCTCAGTACTGCATAATTTGATGAGAAATGACTTGAACAGCATTGAGAGACATCACATGTAAGATATTTTGTTGTAGAGATTTGTTATAAGATGATTCCGGGCTGCTGACATCAGAATGAAAATCAAGTTTAGTTCTCCAAGTAGCTGGTGTAACATTCTAGTCAAGCAGTTTGCTTGTTAAACATGACTTTTAGTAAGCAATAAATTGTAGGAAATAAGGTAATCTGGATGGAATGTTTAGTAACTGCATTTTTCAGTAATTGGAGAAATAAATTGTTTCATTCTTGGATTGTCAAAAAGAGAATTTAAGTAACAACATGAACTATCAGATTTATTTGTAATGTATGTAGTTATTACTACTTTAGAGTATGATTATAATAATAGAGATACCAAAGAAAATCATCTCTATTATAGATGTTTTTAACAATAATATTTTTACTGAAAATTCATGACCTGAGTAAAGTATATAGCAATAGTATGTAATAATTGATAAGTGTGACTACTGATGAAATTAATTCTGCAATCAACATATTGTATACAGAACCTTTTTTTATTTGATATGACTGGAGTAAGTTCCTGTATGTTGCTATAAAAATAATATATTTGTGGTCATTGATTAACGTTTTTATTGCTATACATTTGGTTTTTTTATGCATAATTATCTTGTTAAAACAGTTCAGTTGTGCATTTTATGTTAAACGAATATTTATATTTGGGATTAAGAGTAAATAGTTTAGTATGTACTCCAAATGTGAAAAATATAATTTTTTTTAATTTTCCAGCTTATACCCTTTCTCAAACAAATTACTATTTTAGAGGCAGGAAAATTAAGGTAAAACCAGTTTTATCAGATGAGATTAATATATTTTAACCAGTAAGCATCCATTACAATATTTTTATTTGTATTTTTTAATTTACATTTTGTACCTCTTTATTACATTTATTTTTCTTGAACTTCTATTATTTTATCAAATTCAGGTCTTTTTTTCACCTTTCTTATTTACTAAAACTGCATTTGTTCAGGAGAAATGTACAGAATTAATTTTCTTATACCATGTAACTTTTCTTGAATAATTGACAATTTTCTGGAATGATAATAAAGTCCAGCTAGCTGGACTTTAGCTTTTTTAGATACATTTTTATTAGATTAAATGTATCAATGTGGAGATCCGTTGATGTAGTTTCTTGTCAATTTTCCTGGAGCAATATTTGAATAAGGAATCATTAAATAACAAACAGGAACAAAAGAAATTTTTTGTTCTTGGCACAGATTTTCCTGGTTTCATTCAAAATACATGTTTTCTTATAATAGTTCAGTCACCAACCTTTAAAGTCTAAAATATTCTTATTTTTGACTTCTTTAAAAATAAAATTTAATCCTGCATTTCAAACAATGAATTTTATTTCTCTTGGAACATAGATTCTATTGCATCATTTAAATTTATTTTTGATTACTCCAAAATCTTGTTCGCATGGCAGGTAAGAATGTCCACCATACTGGGAAATAGTGAAATATTTTTTTTTTAACCTCTCATGTTGTGTCAAAGCTAGAAAAAATTTTATAATAGCATGATTATGGCTTTGATCTTCACCGCTGTTGCTAAAAACATGAAGTTTATTGACCTCTGACCTCTAGGGAAATCTTTGTAGAAATGTAATCACAAACAAATGAGCACACTTCTTTGAGTGATTTGCACATATAACTTTATGGTACAACTAGAATTTTCTTAAAACATTCGTTTTAAGATTTTTAATACAAAATTATTCATATCCAATTAGCAAAAATAGAAAATACTTGAATTGGGATAGATAGATAGATATATTACCTGCATGAATTCAAAAGTTATACCTGCTATATGTTTATTTTCATTATTTTTGGACTGAATTGTTACATCTTGTAACTTTTTGTAAAAATTTTTACTTCACGATTTGTATACTAAAAGTGTGGTGGTTCTTTAGATTTTGACATTGGGTGTCTCCCATGTATTGTACATATCAGTTTGAGGTCTCCCAAAATGCAATGAAAAATTTTCTTTAAAAACATTATTATAGAATTCATACTAACACCTATATCAGGGTACTTTACTGTGAACAACCTGTAAGTAATTTTCACATTTAATTTTTCATCTAAGTATTGAATTTTTTTCCATAATAATGTGTTTTCTTTCTTAATAATAATGTGTTCTTCCTAAAAAGAACAATGTGATTCCTTATTATTGCAGCTATAGTATTGTCTTTTATGTTATTGCAACATTTGTCCGTAGGTGTTTTGTTTTTTAATAACACGGAAAATCTGATGCGCTTTTCAGAAACACCAAATAAACTCAGAAAACTTTTTTTACAAATACTTTGCCTATTTTCATTTTGTGGTTGCTTCTGTTATGAGTGAAATTTCTAATAAACCTTGCAAGTAAATATCCTTTTCACCTTGAAATAGACAAAAGTGTGTTGATGAATGCACTCTTTTTTTTATCTTGTGATAAGGTCTCCATACACTGCTGGAAACATTACAGTATTCTCCTGATTCACAGCTAGTAGTGTGTTTTCATTGACAATCTGTGAACACAGTTTGTATAATCATGCATATTTTATTCTATTAAATACATAATTTTGTTTAATTCACACATCTCTTTTTCTTCTAACAGGGCTTGTTGAATTCTGTATCTATAAATTTCCATAAGAAAAAGTTAAATATTCACTTCTTATGTTTTTAATATTATTATTCAATTTTTCAGACTTAATAAATTGTACACTCCCAGTAATATAAATGGAATAATTTGAATAGTTAAAATTACTATTTGTTACAATAAAATGCAGTAAAACACATCAAAACTTACAACCTCACTTCAATAAAACATAATCTGTATTACTGTTTTTACTTACTGTAAAATAAAAGGGGAAAGAAATGTCAATCAGCTGATACAGTAACTAAGTTGAGATAGAAAGAATGTGAGTCATATGACTGATATCTTCACAAACAAAATTGCAGTATTGTCATATTTTAGAAACCTTTGCCCTCAAATGAATACTATTCTCTTGATCACAGACAGGTTCTTTCCACAGAATTTTTCAAAATAATATGCATGGTTTCAGGTCTTAAATGTCAGATTTCAGCTCAAATGTTCTTAAGTTCTTGAATTGTTCAAGATTTGTTTATGGAAACCCATTTTTTCAAGTAGCCCCCTCAAAAAGAGGCGCCATCAACAGGTAAATGTGGAGGCAAAATTCAGCATTTTTAAACATTTTTCATTTACCAAAAATTTCTCACAGGAGGTCTATGTTGCCCTGGCAGTGTGTGCATTAGCTCCATCCTATTGGAACCATACCTCTTGATTATCTTTGATCGCTGGTTGTAAAAACTTTTCAAGCATTGGCTCTGTACAGGGCCCTGTTGATTCTTTCTGGCTGACCTTCCTCATTTTCAAAGAAATAGGAACCAATAACTCTTTCAGCCATAACATCGAACCAAACAGTGTATTTTTGGAGCTGCAGTTAATGGTGATGTAATTCCCTGGGTTTCTCAGTACCTCAAAATCTGCAGTTTTGTTTATTGATGTACCCTTTTAAATGAAAATGGACCTCATCACTCATTATCAAGTTGTTCAAAAAATTTTGTTATTCTGACTAGCTGTTGAAATCACATGGTTTACTGCAGGCGCTGCTGAGTATCTTGGGATAATAAAGATTTGGATCATTTGCATCTTGCATTGAAACATTTTTAAATCCAGTTTCAGAATCTTGTGAACCAATGTTCTGGCAATACCTGGTTGAGCAGAGCGATGACAGGAAGAGGCAGATGGATCCTCAAGGACACTCTGCCTGTACAGCTTCCATTGCTGTGTTAGTGTGCACAGTGCGCTTAGGATCTCTTTGCCGAAGATTGCCAACTGATTCAGTTCTTTCAAACTGGGAAATTAGGTTCCAAATCATGTTATCACTAGGAGATAACATTAAAATGTTGCCAGTATTTTTTCTGAGTTTTGATCTTTCAATGGAATAGTAAAACTGAATGTCTCCAAGGTATACTCTATATCATACAAAAAAAGAAAACAAAAAAGATTGAAAATGAACAAGTTATGATTTTATTAAACCATTAAGTTTTCCCACTGTCCTTCCAAATCTCAAATTCAATCTATTATACCAGTAAATGTTACATATCTGGGAAAGACATAAATTACAAAATTTACATTTCTAATTCTCTTTAATTACATTATAAAATTCTGTTGATTCCATCATGTATGATGTTATGATACCAGATAATTGTTATTTTTAGTGATAATTTTTTTGAAGTTATGAAAAAATATTATTGTATTGTGTTATTTTATTATATTTTTTGAAAGGAATAATTCAGTTTATCTGACAGAAGTAAGATTTGTTCTTTATTGGTAAATATTTTTACAGTTTTTGTTTTTTATAGGTTTCATGTTCATTAAAGTCTCAAAGAATGTACATGACACCATAAACACTAAACTAGATATCAAACAATATTATGATACGATTAACCATTAGTGGTATTTGAAATATATTTTATTATCATGTATATCATAAAGGTATGTGTTCATAGTTGAGGGTATTGTTTCTATTATTGTTAACATTTACATAGTTTACTTTCATAAAGTAATTTATCGGTAGTTTTAAGTTTGTATATTTTACTAAATCTTTGGAAATTTTCTACAGTAATTATTAGAATAATTGTTGGAACACAATTTCAGAAAAGAGCTGTATTTTTATAAGATTATTTTCATAAATAATTACGTTTTATGTACCTCTTTGTTTATAAGGCTATCATGATCTCATAATAAAGTCTAGTCATAAGATTTGTGTAATTTTTTTTTTACTATAAGTCAGTATTAAATTATGTGCTGTCAGTATTAAGAGTAGTCAGCTGAATTTATTAGTGTTTTATTTACTAGTCATTGAATACTGGTTGATGCAACAAAATGTTTAAAAAAAATAGGTTTTGTATTTTTAAGACATCAACAATTGATGCAGTGTTCACTAATGTTATTTGTTATTAAAAGCGTAGGCAGCTTTTTATGACTTACTGATTCAAGAGTTATGTGTTTATACAATTAGTTTTTTCTCCTACAGAAATATATGCAAATTATAAAAAAGGTATACAACAGAATTAATCAATTTTTATTATCCAGTGTTAAGCTTTTAAATTTAAGCTATCTAAATATATATATTTATATATAAATCATTATAAATGACTTATAAATCACTTGATAAATGCATACACAAAAAATCAAAGTGTACAACCATACCCTTAGCAGCAGACAACACAAGAAAGAACTAATTAATGAAGTGCTGATTAATTAGTGCAGTAACTTTCAGAACACCTGTTATATTAATCAAGAAAGCTGTAATATTTGCTTATTTTCTAAATCAGAGGATGTAGATCTCTAAGTTACTCATATTCTAAGAAATGTAAGAAATTATTGTAGAACTTGCACCATCGAAACATATACATCATGTGCAGTCATGAAGTTCTTTCAGCCTTAAATGGATTAAAAATCTGTGCATATAATTCATTGGAAAAAAGAATGTGACTTTTTTTTAAACTATTTTCTTGCAAAAAATTCTACATGCAATAAAAATACTTCTGACAAATTTTGTAATAATTTATCATAATAAAATAACCAAAATAAAAATGTTTTCATTATAAAATTAAGGTTAACTATAAACAGATCAATATTTTTTCTTGGAATTACATATTCATAAATTCATTATCAGAATCTCCCAAAACCTAGTAGTTTGCCTTCTCAATACTCTGAATTCTCCCCCACACTCTATGTAGGTTTCATTTTTGAGCTCATACTTTTTTCTGGTCTGCATAACTAACATAACAAAACATTTTAGAATTAAATAAATTGTTATAAAGCTATCATAAACCTCCTCTATTCTAACCCATTTCTATTAATCATTAGATAACATCACAAAAATTATATACACATGCAAGGAGACATAAGGCTTGATCCTTTATAATTGTTAATTATTACTCTTTATTCATAAACACTGTTTTGTTTAAAAAAATTTTTAACACTCAAGAACTGAGAAATTTTTCTTTAACAGGTTAACTGCCATGTAACCCAGAAAAGAGTCGCACCATTTATGATCTCTGTTGATAGGACATTTTAGTCTTAACTTGCTAATTTTGCTAAAGCTTTTTTCTAGTAAGAATACCCCAACCTGGCCACTTTTCTGATTATTATCAGAAAAGTGGAAATGCTTAATATTTCATATCAGTTTCTACTCATGATTTCTGACAATGTGGAGATAAGTCATCAGATCACCAATAATCTCCAATTGCAGGCGTGTGTACTAAATTCATCCACAACATGATTCCAAGAAAATGATTCACTTCTTGGTAGTCTGTATCAATCCGTTTGTTGAGCCTGGCATTCTTAGAAAGTTGTAATACTCCAATCTTTTCTTTAGGGTAGAGGTTTATTTCTCTGACTAATATTTCAATGATGCTATCATTTACTATTAATCAATAAAAATCTCAAGGTGAACCATTCATAAGGGTATTAACTATATCTGGATTTAACCCGGTCAATTCTTTATTAGGATTAAAAATTATATTACTTCTATCAACAGGTCCCTAAGTTAACTGTAATGTCCCATTTTTCCTTGGTTTTGAATAGTTTGATTTACCAAAGATTTTTCAGAATCTGAAGTGTGTTGGGGATTATTTAAATTTATTTCCTCATTATTTACAGCGTTTTCCACATCCCCAGCTTGTATAAAGGGAGCCTTCTCCATTATGATATCTTCTAGTAAATGAGAGGGAGCTTCCTCAATAATATCATATTCATTTTCCATGACAACATTCATATTGTGCACATTATTGACATCATTATAATTATTTCTATTGTTATTTACTGCATCATTGTCATTATGTAACGGGTGACCAATAAGGATATCAGTACTATGATTTGTGTATAAATAAAAACCTAAAATTTCTGTGGTCATTTATTTATGAAAAAGTAATGTACAGACAATGGAAATTTATAATCTGAAAACAATACTGTCAAAATGATGTCCGTTGCATTGTATGCACTCTTCAAATTGAGAACGAAGATTATTGATAATGCGTCCACATATTTCACTAGAGATCAATCTTATTTGCGCCTCGATATTTGCCTTTAATTGATTTCTATCCACTGGATTATTCTCATAGACCCTACTTTTAAGGTAACCCCAAAGGAAATAAAGAAGCGATAAGTTAGGGCTCCTAGGGGGCCAGTTAATATTGCCTCTTCTTGAAACACTATATTGTGAAATAATTGCTTTACAGCTTTGATTGCCTGATTTGAGTGTGGCATTTGGCACCATCTTGCTGAAACCAAGTTTCTAAATTAAAGCCTTTAAACTGTTATGGAGATTACGCAAAAAAATCTCACAACATTGCTCATTGTTGCTGGGTATTAATGGTAAGTGCTCGTTCATTTTGATCCTGAAAAAAGTACAGTCCAATGATGCCTTTACAAGTCATACCAGCCCATACGATCGATCACCTTCGGGTTGTGTAGAGGAAGAACCAGTAGCTTCAAACATTCAGATCCGTTTTCTAATAACATCAGGGCTAGGTGATAAGATAATGTGTCGCAACTGGTAATTCGCGGGATATTGATTGCATGCTATCATGATAAAATTGTTTTGGTAAAATGCCTGAATGCAAAAAGCACGTTGTTCTCCAGTAAACAGCTACATTGCAGCTAAAATTCCTTGTACATCTTTATAATTCAACCCCCACCATGACTACCGCATTTCATAGTAAATAATAGTTAAACAAAGTACCGATACCCTTTTTGGTCACCTTATATATCAGAATACTATTATTTACATTACTGCCTTGATAATGATCTGCATCACTGTCATCAGTAACTGAGATATCAGAAGTCATATCATTTAATATTTAATTTTATCATTATCAAAAATAGACAATTTATTTATGTTTAATACAATAAATCACATATTTATCTATTTATATAACATACCAACAAATTAGAAAACAATTAACACCATGAAAAGAGTATACTTGCAACCAAAAACCACATAAAGGTTATGTTGTTTTTTTCACTGTAGAATAGTGAAAAAAATGGTGTGAAAATAACATATGATCATTAGCAACTTTAATAGAGAATTAATATTTTCTAACATGGCAAGTAATATTCTAGTCAGTAATGAATTAAAATCTCAAATTACAATGAAAACAATGCTGAAAAATAATCTTGTTTAACTTAACTAAATGTAACATATTTTTAATACTAAATATATCAAAAATTTCAGTAAAAAAGCTGAATTTGACATAGCATCAAATGTGTTGTTTTTTGTCCCTAAAATGAGACACAACCAAATAAAAATAGGAGAATCTGTGACCCAGAAATGGAATGCAGCAAAAAGGCTAGAAACATGTGACTCAAAAATGGGTCATACAGCAGTTAGTTATAGCTTGTTCCACAAAAATAGTGTGGCAGTTAACCTGTTAAGATGGTTG
The DNA here is from genome assembly GCF_047948215.1 of Lycorma delicatula. Classification (NCBI taxonomy): domain Eukaryota; kingdom Metazoa; phylum Arthropoda; class Insecta; order Hemiptera; family Fulgoridae; genus Lycorma; species Lycorma delicatula. The sequence continues at coordinate 91,053,279 of NC_134456.1, read as the reverse complement.
CTGGTCAGTGTAGTGTATGGTTTAGTAGAAGTGTCTTGCTAAAGATATTTCTTCAAAAGAATATAAAATTAATATTTCTACTAAAGAATGTTGTTCAAGAGTCGTTCAATAATTAAAGGTACAAATAGCTGTGAAAGTAAAACGCTTATTGAGAGGGTTATGATACTTTTAGAACAGTTAATTCATAACCCCATTGTCCAAGCTTTTTAATACCTCTATTTTACCAAGCGAAGTATTTTGACTACACCAATACAATTTTGTGATTTAATGTAATATTTGCTTTTAGATTCTGTTATTTTCAATGAATAGCTTTATTTACTATTGAAATACAGTTTTTAAAATTATTAAAAGTATTTAAACTGAACATAAATGCACAGTACAATAAATTTTATATCATTCACAAGAGAAATGTAATATTGGACACCTGTAAAATTAAAAATGTATACATTTTTGGTTGTCATTTTAGTAAATTAGTACTTGGTCTCAAAATAACAAATAACATTTTTGAATTGTTCATTCAGGTACATTTTTTCACAACATGCACTTCACAATAACAGTTTTTTCTCTATGTATATTACAAATAGATTTCTTGCACATTACACAATAGAATCTTGTTTTACGATCTTCGTTGCTCTTGCAGTCTTGACATTGCTGTGATGTTGGTAACTTGGAACTCTGGGGTTGGATCATTACTGTTGGAATTTCAGTATTAATGGTTTCAGCGCATCTTGTACATACTTATAAAGACTACTGATATTTCTAGCTCTTTCCTCCATTGTTGCCTTTGCTGAGTCCAAATGCCACCTGTCATGAAGAGTTTCCATTGGCTCCAGTTATTCTCTTGTCACTCAGGAAATCTTGGTGTGTACAAAATGTATGCATTCAGTGCTACAATATCTACCATCTCCATGAAAAGACTTAGTGGCCACTGCCTGGTTCCTCTAACACAGCTGTAGTCTCTTGTCATTTTGTCTCTTGTTATCTACGGCACCTTTAGTTTTGTTGTAGTGGAGTATTATTTCAGGTTTTATTCACTTTCTTCACCACTCACTTTCCTCTCATGATGCTGAGGAGAGAATAAGATTACCGACTTGCCCCTTTTTGGAACATAGGAAACTACAGTCAAGTCAGATATGAAACCAAACATTGAAGAATGAACTTGTTTCTTTCTGTCAGGCAACAATTCCTTCGGAATTTCTTTCTTATTGGAAAGCAGGGTACCAACCAGTGTCGTGTTTCATTTTACTAGTTCAGCAGCCATGGGAAAACTGGTGAAAAAATTATCAGTTGTCATGCCATTGCTTTATTCAGCAATGGTTCCATCAGATCCAAAACAACTCTGTCTTTGATTCACTTCTCGAGTGTTTTCCACCATTCCCGTGTAAACTTGGAGCCATAGTATGTAAGATGTCTTCACATCAGCACAAACCCAAATTCTAATACCATACTTTCCAGCCTTACTCTTCATATAAACCTTAAAAGGGCAATTTCCTCAGTATGTTGCTAATCGCTCATCATAGATCGCTGTTGATAATCGCTCATGTAACATATTCATGAGGATAGAAGTTTTTACACAAATTAGACTGAAATATGTTAAACACTACCTGATGGCTTGTAGCTTGTCCTTGGTTTCTTCATTTCTTTGTGATCTTGTATTTCTGTTGTCAAATTGCAAGAATTTCAATATGGAAAAAGTTTGTTTCTTGACATAGCAGCAGAAAAAAAGACTACCGAAAAGCTACATTACCTCCCTATAGATCTAAAGCACTTGTGCGATGTCCATGAGTTTGACCAGCTGCTATAAGAACTGCTAATGCAGCATATACTTCAGTTGCACTTACATCCCTCCATGTGTTTTTTTTTGGTTTTTTTTGACAAATGAGCTGCATTTCACATAGAAATTACTCTTTTTGCTTCCCTGTTTGTTTTTTCGACAATAACGCTCACAATTTCTGGTAAAATAAATAACAAAAGTGATTGTTATTGTTTTGAATGTTTTCCCATTATTCATTGGTCCAGTGTTATATTCAAAATGTTGTGAAGTCAGCATCACCCAACTTTTGGTGGTTCACTGGAAAATTGTAGCCCAGTCCTAGAAACAAACACATCTCCAATGTCTTTATCTTCTTCCTCTACTTGCTCACATAAATATGTGTTAGCTTCTGATATTTCAACTTCATCTATTGCTGTGATATGGTCTTTGTCAAGAGGTTCCATATATTCATTCAATTCATTGTCAATGTCCCACTCATTTTCATTGTCACTGATATCGGAATTGTCTGGACTTTCCAATATCTCCTCTCTAGATAGTCCTTTGGGATCTCTACTTGCAGTTGAAATCTGGACTCATGTAATTTCAGTTCAACAGTGAAAATCCAATTCACAGAAGACACAAATAGGCAACCCAAGCAAATGATTGTAAGTAACCCGAAACAGTAGAGAACATATGTTATTTGAGCTAAAGAATGGATGTATGGTAAAACTCAGCAATGAAAAAATTAATTAACATAGATAAATGAGAGAAATATTAAAATCTTCATTTTTGACAAATAGGAAGATAAAAAATGGCATACCAAGCAGGTAGCCTTACAAACCCATCAATATATCTCGTCAATAAGAACTATAAAAATGAAAAAAAAATGGGTCAGTCACAAGTGAGAATACAATTTAGTCATTTTAGGACAAAGTCTTGAAACCACAATTATGTATCTCTTCAGATAAAATTATTATAGGTAAAAATCAACCTGGTGTATTCATAATAGCCTGCTTGGTAATGTGAGGGTTAAGTAAAATTTTTTTGTTTATAACCTCAAAATCTCATTTTATGATGGTGAGTCTTCTTAAGACTCGCCATTGGTTGGGTGAAGTAAACCAAGCATCAGCAAGACAAATCATGATATCAATCATTCATGATAAAAAAAAACCTGGTTTTTGTCGATTTTCTAGATCAGTGAACAGTAAACAGTGCGTACTGCTGTGACATGCTTATCAACAAAGTAAAATTAGCAATGTTGAAAAATCACCCTGGGATCTCAGTACAATGTGCTAAATTGGCTCTGACATCAACACAAAAATTTCTTTGCAGCAAGCAAATAGATTGATTTCATAAAAAGTATAAGTTTATTAATATTCTGGAAATCATGTTAAAAAGTGAAAAAAATGTTACATTGATTAAATAAACCATTTTACTCCAGAGCAATTTATATTTTTAATTGTTGAATGACCCTCGTTTAAATTTTTTCAGTAATCAATTAATGGTCAATAAAAAAATATTTTGGTGCAATGAACTGAACATCACCAGTAGAAATTAAAACCTGCCATTAAATGTTAGTTCTTTACACTTAGTTTGGTCATACATAGTATTTATGTATTATTAATATTTTTTGATCTAATTATGTATTTTCATAACCAATCATTAAAAAATCAAGTCCATGGTGGTAGGATTACCCTTCATTTATTTTTTTGTGGCTTTTATTTGGAAAAAGAAGAAACAGATTGAAATGTATTTCAGCAACATTTAAAAAATATTTTGTACTTAAGTTAATAATTTTTTATTTTTGATTTAGAATATATTTGGTAATTATCATAAAGGACAAGGTATAGAGCAAGGTGCCTAGTCATTTTACCTGTTAGTTTTCTCCTATGAATATATATAATTATAATCAGTTAATGTAAATTATCTAAATTATTAAAATGTTCTGTTTCTGCTTTTTTGCACATAAAATATTTAATGTAATTATATTTATAATATTAATTTAATGTTGTAGAAAAGTGATATCATATGATTTTTCTTTAAGGCATTTTTACAATGTATGCAGATAATATTTTATTACTGTATTCATATTTACTCTTTTCAACTCAAAATAAATTTATTTTATTTTATTAATTTTTAATTTATTTCTAGCTATTCTAGACTGAAAAATATATTTTTCAAGAATTGTAAATTTAATAATAGTAAGTATTCTTCAATGAATTATCATCAACACTTGTGTTTTTTTTTTTTTTTTATATTTCTTCAATTATTGTTTTTGTGTTAACTTAATTTTTTATTTATAAAATTAATTTTTGTATGCAGTTTAATTTTACTTTACTTTACCTTTTTGTCCTGTTGAAAGAAGTGAAAATTGTATTTTTTTTTATTCAGTTTCTTTTTTACTTAAGATTTATTTATTCCAAAATAAGATGTCATACCTCACCATTTATACTTTAGCCATTTATAAATTTAGTTATGTGGTTGCAAAATTTTCACTGCAGAAATTTGTTTCATTTCTGCTGGTTTTTATTTTAAAGTATCTGCAGTGTAAATATCATACAGTAGTTCATAACTTTTAACAATGAAAATAATTATAATTCAACATCACATTGTTTCAAATTTGGTCACCCCAGCAGTAGTTCAATCTAAATTGAAGGATACTCATTTTTAACTGAAATATTCAATTGTAATTTTTTTTGTCATGTATATTTTTACCAAAGATTTTATTAGTAAAAATTATTTTTTATGTTAAGTTGTGATTTTTTTAAATTAAATACTTAATCAACTTTAATAAAAGAGGAAGTTCTTAATTTAACCATTTTTTTTTTTCACTTTCTTACCAGATGGAATATTTCCATAATTTTATTTTTTATTTTGAATAGGTAGTTGTCTATGGTGATCCAATAAGTATTTTTTTAAATACGTTTTTAAATTAAAAAATCAAACTGCATAAATAAGAATTTTTTTTTAAATTATAATTATTGCTTAATATTGGTTTATTACAGCAAAGTGGTATAGCCTGATGTTATTGTGATAATCAAACTATTATCTTGCAAAATTCAAGAAATTTAGCTTGAAAATTTGAGTACAAAATAATACTTGTTCCTGATTTCTAAGAGCCTCGGCTCATGTAGCAGTCTCAAGATCATTTCTCTTGGATTCCTTCTATTTTTTATTAAGACTTACGTTTCACACTTTTGCATTTCTTGCAAGCAGTTTTTTCCCATATACGAGGTGTGTTCAAAAAGTAATAAGAATTTTTGTGTTTTGGAAATAATTTTATTTATTCATCTACATTAATATTATCCCCTTCAAAATAGTCCCCATTAGATATTTACACTTGTGCCAGCGCTTTTTCCAATCCCCAAAACACATCTGGAACTCAATCTTTGGAATAGTGTTTAGCTCTTTCAGTTATTCTTTTTTAATCTCACCTATGCTTGTAAAACGACGGCCCTTTAAGGATCTCTTTATTTTTGAGAGTAGAAAAAAGCCACATAGAGCCATGTGCGACAAATATGGCGGCGGGGTATCATTATAGTGTTGTTTTTGGCTAAAAATTGACAAACAAGCAATGAAGTGTGAGTAGGCGCATTATCGTGGTGCAAAGACTATGAATTGTTTCGCCACAAATCCAGGCGTTTTTTCTTGGATTGCTATATGCAAATGCCATTGAACTTTAGGTAATTTCTTATTGATCGTTTAGCTACTAATTGTAGCTAATAATTGAACATAATAGCTACTTATTGATCATTTGATCTTGTGGCAAGAACTCGTGATGCATTATGCCGTTAAAATTGAAGAACACTGCCTGAACATAACCTTCATATTTGACCATACTTAAGCTTTTTTTGGTCTTGGTGATTCAGAATGCCTCCACTGGGACGATTGAGCCTTAGTTGTGACATAATATCCGTAAATCCATATTTCATCACCTGTTGTGACACATTTCAGTAGTTCTGCATCATTGACTTCATTTAGCGACTCCTGAGAAACTTCCATTTGCTGCTGTTTTTGTTTGAAATTCAACAATTTTGGAACAAATTTTGCTGCCACACGTTTTATTCCCAAAACATCCGAAAAAATTTCATGGCATGAGCCAATTGATGTCCCAACATCATCAGCGACTTCTGTGATTGTGATTCAGCAATCATTCACAATCATTTCTTTCACTTTTCCACGTTTTCATTGATTGTTGATGTGTTGGGGCATCTAGGGCGCTTGTCATCTTCAACATCTTCACTATCTTTTTGGAAACGCTTATACCACTCGTAAATCCTTGCTTTACTCATAGCAGACTCACCAAAAGCAATATGTAACATTTTTAAAACATTGCTACAGTTTATTCCATTCTTATAGAAAAATTTAATACAAATCCTCTGATCCATTATTTATACAAATAAAAAAACGCTGATCGTACCAAAACACGTGTTATCCTTTTGACAGCTGACAACAGACTAAACATCCAATATGGCTGAAAATGTACAGATACTATTCAGACATGTTTACCAATACAACAACAAAATTCTGGAGAATCAGACTAATACAACCCATGAAATTTCAAAATTCTCATTACTTTTTGAACACACCTCATAAGTAACATTTCTGTAGGCTTTTCTAAATTATAAAAAATAAAATAAAATTTTTTAATAAAAACAAACTCAAAACTGAACTAAAAAATACTCTTTTTTTTTCCAGTTTTTCAAATATTAACATTTTGAAGTCAGTGCCAAAATAAGGAGGGTTAGTTAGTTAGTTGTATCTGTTTGATTTTTATTTGACTTGACTTCTAAATTTCAAAATTTAAAGAGGATTTGAAAAAGTAATATTATTTTTTTTTTTTGGCCTTTAAGGTAACCCTTTTAAAACAGTTTACTTTTTGTTTTTAACAGTTGACTGCCTTGAGAGATATTTTTATCTCTCAGCTTTCCAGGCTCATGACACTATGACAAAAGTCAGTTGTAGTTGTGGTTGCTTATGTCAAAAAGGTTTTTTTGTTCTATTGAATAAATATGATTCCCTTTGACTGAAAAAATTGAAAAAAAGAGCCTTAATTTTATAAATATAGGCAAGAGACAAATTTTTTCATAAAATTGAATTACAAAAGAAAAGATTATAAGTGAAACTTTAAATCATGAAATAATAAGAGAACATACTACAACCTTTTGTGAGGTATTTTACATTTTTAATGTGCTAACTTTCAGCAACTGTGTCTTTATTACTATTTTCAATGTTTATTGCACTAATACTTTAAAAATACTGCTTGTCAATAACAAATTTAAAAATCAAACATAGATAATTGAGTTACACAAAAATAATTAAGCAGAATTGAATTTATAGCCTACATATACTATTAACAATTTTTTTTCTGATATGTCTTTCTTTAAGCAAATGGTCGGTCTCCCAACAGAGAGAACCTTTTTTTTTTTATAGCAAATTTTACATCGGGAAGCCTTAACAGTCTTAATGATTATATGATCTTGTCAAATTACTTCTGTAGCTTTCTCCTCAAAAAAATATAACTACTGTTTCCTCTTTAAATTCTATAATAGTGATTGTTTTTTGTGCATTTTATATTCTTTATGCATTTATTGTTGCTGTAGTAAAACTACAAAACAACTTGGCTGTTGTATCAAAAACAATTTTGTGGTAACATTAAGCAACCTCCTCAAAGAAGTACTGTGTGCAGCAATTTGATCAGACTAATCAGTAAATGATTTACTCTGTTGTAGCCCACTACAACAGAATGCTTTAGAACAATCTTTCTCCATAGTTTTACTAATACGATGTCATCTTTGTGATTTGTTGATAACAACAAAGTTCATTTTTATCTTTCCTTTATTATTTTCTTATTTTTCCTAACTATTTGATTATTTCCCTGTGTTTCAGTTGTCCCTGCATGACTTCCTAGGCTTTTACTTAGGTTCTTCTGTAACATATCGATTAAATGAGTGCTTCAGCTTAATAAGTTCTGAACTAACTGAACACTGGTATACCAGTTGTCAGTGTACAATATTCTACCAGTATGGAGATAGGGCTCCATAAACTATAAACAATTTTTTGTAAGGTTAGTCCATCTCTGACAGTAATTTTTTTTTTCTTATTGCAATAGACTTTATATACCAAAGTATAACAGTCTTCAATACATATTTTGAAAAATTGTATGCCCTACTTGTGGAATTTTCCTTCGATGTATTGGTGAAAAGATATTCGGTCAAGAAAAGGAACTATATTCTCATCCGTACATAATGGTTCTTCTGGATTCTGAAATTTGAAATGATTGAATCAATAATGTTTCTTGATTTTATGCAGTCATTTAGGTGTACTTTTACATTATTCTCTACATGAAACATAATCAAAATGAGTTCAAATCGATTTGTACTCATGACTTTTGAAATTGAGGTGCAATATAAAACATCATTTCTCCAGAAGTGACCGATGCTATGATGAAAACATAACCACCCCCTTGTACATGAGTATACAAAAAAATTTTGTGATTTCAATTTTAGTTGTAATAACTTATTTGACTATATGAGCATTTGGTGATGTATCATCTTGAGAAGCTTTTTGTTGCTTTGCATAACAACTTGTTTCTTCTACAGTATTAATTATTTAATTGTGACACAAACAGGAAAATTTAAATGTGAGTGCAGTCATAATATCTAGAACACCCGGATTAACTCTCAAGAAGTTCACCATTTGGATTGTATAAGATATCAGTCAATTTTTCACCATTTATTGGTTTTATCCCACTCATTGTTTGGAATTAATGGCTGAGAGTTACTCTGAAGTTGAGCCACATTACATTATCAGGTCCAACTACATCTAAATTATAATCAGTAATTACAGGTAAATTATGGTCAATAATAATTGGGTCGACTACATTATTATTAACCACTTCGATTTCTCTTGGGCATAAAACATTTATTATTTTAACATTATCATTAATAATTTCTTGATCCCAAGAAGCATCACAGTTGCTGTCATCCAGAAATAAACTTTCATTTTCACTCAGTTTTGATGGCAGTTCATCAAGAAAATTATTCACAAAAGCTGATAATTCATCATCATCATGATAAATTGAGAAGTAATAAAGTATAACAATAAACAAACAGTTAAAAACAAAAATTATTAGAAATTTCAAGTATACCGATTTAACAGTATGAAGTATTGCAGTTAAATTAGACAGTTGTTTTTATTTATATTCATATGTTTTTGTTTATTCTCATTGAATAAAGAAATTGTGTTTTTAAAAAGCAAAATAAACTTTTAAGCACCATAATCACCCAATCAGCAATTTAAACAACTCTTGTTATATGCAACAGAACACAAACATATTCCACTACTATTATTTGGTTTATATTATGAAAGCTACGTTATGGAAAAACACTTGTTTAATCTATTACAAACGTAAAAAATAAAAAGTATTGTATGCTTGTGTATCAGTATTGTATATCAAAAGACTATTGTAGTAAAAACTCTTATCGGCCTTTAAGTTACAAAAAAAGCCAACATTTAATGCCCAGTAACATTAAACAAGAAATAAATCAGAAATATTTTCAAAATTGCATAATTTATTTGAATTATAGCTTTTAAAAATAATGAAAAATGAGAAATTAAAATGTATCTTAGTAACTGAAGACATGGCTTTAGGGCGAGACAGATTTGTCTCTCATAACGAATTATACAAGTATGACCGAGAGATTGATTTTTCTCTTAAAATCACTCTTTGTAAATACATGAATTATGATTTAGGCAGCCAACCAGTTAAAATTTGTTTACTTAGTGTTCAATAAAACTGAAACATACTTTTAAGTTTACTAAATCTTAGTACTATTTTTCTAAAAGTGCAAGATTTTTCAGTTATTACTGTTGAGAAAATTTTATACCATATTATTTTATTTGTTATTAAATTAGATAAAAATTACTCATGTAATTTATTTATTTTTTTTATTTTAATTGTTACCTATAACAATCAATCAGATAAATTTTTTAATAGGAAGACGAGATGAATTAAAATCGTTATTATTTAAAAACATTTTATGATATACATGTACATTTATTAATAAGTCTTGCAAAATTTTTAAATTTAGCATGTTCAATTCCTTTTGCTTTTAAAATTTTTCTATTTGATGAACTGGATATACACATTTAGGAACTTGTTATAAATTTTGGATACAGTTAATGTTTCATTGTCCACAGTTTTGCTCATCACAATACTGAAAAATTGTTGATTGGTGAGGTATGACTGAATTTGTTAAGTAGTTTTGAAGTTTTTGTATAATATATCAAAGCAAGTCTATATAATGAAGTAATATTAGTTAGTATAATGAATGATATGAATTTAGTTTTTATTTTCCACAGCACAGAAAATAAATTCAAGTTTTAACAATTATAGGATATTGTCATTAAAATTGTATAGTTCTAAGATAAAACAGATTTATTTTGATTGCTAAATAATTCATTCAATTTTAACTACAAAAAAAAAAAAAACGAAAACTATTAATAATTGTTTTTGTTCATTATAAAATATTAATAATAAAATAGTTCTTTGTCTAGATTAGTAAGTGTTAGATTTCAGTATTATTTTTAATTACATATTATTTTTCCTATGCAGTTGTTTTAAAAGTATTAATTTTATATACACGGTAGACCCCAATTCACAACCACTTAGCATAATGACCAATTTATAAGAGAGCCATTAATATACTAAAAGGTAATTCATAGTTCACACAAAAGGGGGATCCTTATTACTGTCTCTTTACATGTATGCCCTTGTAGTAATACGCAATTTTTATATTACCTCCTTTAACTTGTTCTTTCTTTCCAACTAAATTAACAATTTCATTTTCATAGTTTGTACCTCAGTAATGTATTTTTAAAATCAAACTTGTTTTACAGTAGGATTAGATTTTAAAATATTTTCTTAAATGATGTGATATGCTTGAAGATATAATGTTACACAATTAGAAATTAATAATTTCTTCAAAAAAATGTCAGGCCACTTTTGAACAAAAATATATACAAAATCTGGTGTGTAAGCAAATGAAATAGCAGAAAAACCTTTTATTACTTAAGTAATATTATTAAAAAGTGAGGATACATATTTGAAAGAAGTAGGAAATAAGTGCATCACCAGTGATTGAATTGGAACAGGTTTACTGGTGAACGCAATCACCCTGTCTGTCTTTTAACTAGAAAATTCTTTTTTCAAATGTGTTATTAGTATATCAGATATTAAACCAGGTGAAGTGAGAGACATGCAGATCAAGGTACCTGCGTGTCTTAAATCCATGGAAAATTGACAATCAATCTCGCAAAGCATCTTTGAGCAGCTCAAACAGATAAAAATGGAAGGGAGAAGATCTTGCTGTATGGTTCCACTATCTCAGAATTAAAGTTAATGGTTGTATGGTGTGGCGAGCCGTGTGCAGACAGATGTTATCTTGTAACAACACTTTCTTCAACAATAGACATCGACGTTTCTTGTGAATTGCTGGCTTCAGCTTGTTTTCCAACATTTCACTGTAAACTTGCACTTTTGACTGTAGTCCCCTTTTCCATAAAGTCTCAGTAGATGCCCTTTTGCATTCCAAAAATGTGGTTAACATAACCTTTCCCACCAATGGCTCACTCTTGAATTTTTTTCTTCATCTGAGATCTTTGATGTTTCCACTCCATAATCTGGTGTTTCAATTCTGACTCATAGTAATGAACCCACATTTCATCACTGGTGACTATTCTTCGAAAAATGTGTCGCCTTCCTTGTTGATCGAGTAAGCATTTGCAGCATGTTGGAGCTTGTGTTCTGCAGTAAACAGTCTCGATATTCATCACGCACATACTTTACCTCATCAATAGTAACTTGTGTATTCGTCAGAACCATAACTCGAGTTTGCTGAATGTTGTCTATTGTGGAGGTTGATGGCATCCAGCTCCTTTTTTGTGCATCACCCTTGTCCAGCCACTTCTTGATCCATGAAAAAGCACTTTTATGTGATTAAGCATTATTCACACCCCTCAAACAAAAAAATTTGGTCACTGCTCATTATACGCCCTTGCTGCAAACTGCTAGCAGAACAGATATGTTTACACTGTAACAGCTGGAAAGAAAATGATATAATCAAGGTCAAATTTCACACATGTGATGACAGTTGTAACAACTATAAACACGCATGTGCAGAAGGCATTATGACAACCTTGAAGGGTTATTATCGCAAAAGTATAGATAATTTTTTAATTGTCCTCATCCTAGCTGGTGATGAAACCCGGACCAGTTGATCTGTCTGCAACGACTAGGCTCTCCAGTACTAAGGACTTGCCTTGCAACTATTCTCAAAGAATCAACTAGGTCATTATAGCAGGATTCTATAGTAATGAACAAAACAATAAAGATGAAGCAACTGAAAAGCATGTGATTAGTTTAAAATAATTTTTTTAATTTATTTACAAACTTTGTAAAATCTTTAAAAAAATTTAGGTGAAATGTTTAAAAATAATTATGTAATTTATAGGCTAAAAATATGATTGCATTACAAAAAAACTGTTAAATGAAGAGTTGTTAGCCTTTACCTGTAGAAGTGGAAAATCGGTCAGTTGTGTCCATGTTTTTCAATATCGTATGAAGATGACCCTGTTGCATCACCCTCAGTCAGTGTTGAATTAAAATATTATTTTGAGATCAGTGAAATCCAACTGACCTTGTGTAAAATTATTCTTAATTGTTTTATTCATAATTTGTCCTTAGTTACATGTTTATTTCATTGTTATAAGATAGCAAGTGCATACTTCACTTGTCCTTAAAATACAATGTAATTTATTGTTTTCTCTTTCTCTCCCTCATTCTTATCAGATAATTTAATACCTGGTTTAGACGTAAGAGTAATTCATTTCTTTTGTGTTTTATATATATATATATGTATTTTTTTTGTAATTTATAATGGAAATGTTTATATGTGAATAAATAATCTTAATGAAGTTAAATAAAAATAATTTTATTCAATTAATGAATTTTGTCTGTTCTTTTATACCCGGTTATACAATTTCATTACTCAGGTAATCATAACTGGTCATTATTATTTTTTTTATTATCTTGATAAAACAAATTTTGTATTATCAAATATATGTACTCCTGTATATATTTGTTTTCTACTTGATTTGTCTGAAACTTTACAACTGAGATATTTTAATAATATTTAGGAAAAAAAGAAGTTATTAATCACTTACTAGCCAACGCCTGCCCTTGGCTGTTGAACCATTCGGCAATGCAATAAAGATGGGCTTCTGTGAACTCCAGGCTCTCATCCAGCTGGGTGTGGTCAAGGGCCGGACAGTCACTCAACTAATCAGCATCTATTGTCTCGCAACCACACAGCGGACACTCAGGAGATGCCAGAACATGGATGCGGTGAAGGTGACAAGCAAGATAGTTGTGACCAGATTTTAGTCAGAAGGCAGCTGTGCTGACCGATTGCAGTAGGCCAAGGTTGATAGGACCGTCAGTGACCAAAGACTCCCATCTCCTACCAGCAGCTGTCTTGGAGAGGCACTGTTCATTCCATCTGTCAACCGCCACATCGACCAGTGCCCTGGATGAACACAAGGATGCGGGGTAACTAGGTTGGGGTAGAATCATTCCTAACTTTGCCAGTTTATAGACCTCCTCATTTCCATGTTTGTTGATATGACTGGGTATCCACTGAAACATCAGAGTCCACCCCCGATTTCCCAGGCTTTCCAGGTCTTCTACACTCAGCCGTCCTCCAGCAGTCCATTTGGGTGCTTGCGCAATAGATTATGTATAGCGGCTTGAGAGTCGACCAAAAACACTGCTTTCAAAGGAGAAACTAGCTTTTACAATTGCTGCAGTGGCATGCACTGACAGTCTTTTTAGTTGGTTGGTTCTTTTTACTGCCTTGTCCACACAGTTGTCCACATGGGGTTTTCACATTAAACATCTGTCTAGTTGAACCCCTAAATATTTGGATACATCGTTCTCCTCCAGCACTGTTCCATTGTGCTGAAGGTGGATCTGTGGTATTTTTGTTGACGGAGAGAAAAGCTGAAAGGTGGTTTTTGATGTATTCACTGTCATCGCATTTTGCCTCACCCATTGTTCTAGTTTTATCAGAGCCTTGTTTAAACAGACTTTGAGCGAAGAGATGGATGCACTGGTTCCCCAGAAAAGTAGGTTGTCTGCATAAAGGAGTGCCTGGACACAAGGCACGCTTCTTACCACATCCAGGATATCGTTTATCATTAAATAGCATATAGCTCAAGATGGCTGCCTGGGCTAGTCCTTGCCATTGAATGCGAAATCTCGATGTGCAGTTGGAATATTGTACCCAGATCTGTCTTTGGGACAGGAATGATTTTACCTACATAAAAGGTTTCCAGAGATTCCCTGTCTGGCAAGCATATGTATGTGCATAGGCCGCCAGATGATGTCATAAGCGGCCTTCAGGTCCACCAGTACTGCCACTGTTGACATTTTCCTGTGTAACTCGTCCTTAACTTGTATAAAATTGGTTAAATGGTCCATTGTGCTGCAGTGCTTGCAGAATCCTGCTTGAACATCGTCAATGAGTTTTCGTGCTTCAACCAACTGATTTAGACAGTTTTCAATCATCCATTCCGCCACTTTACAGAAAGCACTCGTCAACAATATTGGTTGATAACTCTCCGCTTTATTGACTTCTTTGCTGGTTTCAGTATAGAAACGATTTTAGCCTTTCTCCATTGTTGTGGCACGTGCCTTTCCCAAGTCAAATTTATGATGACTAGAACTGTTTTCTTAGCGGCATCGCTAATGTGAATTAAAAGCTCGGGAAAAATACCATCAATTCCTGCCACTTTCTTTTTTTTGTCTGCAAGAGCACTCTCCAGCTTAACAGCAGTAAAGGGAGCATCAGACACCTCCTGAGTTCTCTTGTCCAAGCACAAGGTAAATGGACATTTGGTCAGTGTCCTGACAATGGCTTTTATCTCCATGGACATAGCTCACATTCGCATAGTGCATGCATAAGGTATTGGCTCTATCTATTGGGTTGGCGAAAAATTGATTGGCACACTGCAAGGGTTGCTGCAGCATTGGAGGGTTGTTTTTTGTTAAGCCGGGAGATATATTTGTGAGCTTGCATACCATTCTTTCTAAAATCCAATGTAGCAATAAAATCTATGAAAGCTGAGCGCTTGATGTTTTTGATTTCAGTGTGAAGTTCAGCATGGTATTTCCTAAGTGACCTGAGATCCTCAGGTGCTTTCGGCTGTGTGGCGGTTGTTGTCTCATCTTTTCTTCAGGTTGGATAATGTGGAGTTTTAGAATAGTTTGAAGTTTTTCACCTGCCCTCTGGGTATGCACTGTCATATACAGTCCAGTAAGGCTTTATTAATTGTGTAGATACTCTTTTCAGGGGAGTCAGATATCAGTGCCTCAGAAAGAACCACATCCTTGTACATTTGGAACTTGTCCCAGTCATCCTTCTTGAAATTCTAGCACGGAGCCAGGCAATTATTGTTAGGTGTATTGTCTGTAAGTGAAGTGATGAGAATGACTCTATGGCCACATCCATCGGCCATAGAAATTTAATTTTTGTTTTACCAGAAATATGAGGTGGGTGACAACCAGATCCGGCATTGACGTTTGATCTGAAAATGACAAGAAAGTTGGGGGCGTTTCCAAAACCACTAATTGGTTATTATCAATCATTTCTTCCAGAGTCCTCCCAGGCACCCGGAGTCTTGGATAGCCCCATCTTGGTGAAGGACTGTTGAAATCTATGACGAGAATACTGGTAGCCTGGATTGATGTTTCAACCGCTTTGAAAGAAGGGACGTTACCAGGAGGGTTGTACCAGTCAATCACATTAGTGTTGTCTATTTTTCTACACCTTGACCTTAACAACTTTGAACTTGTCCATCATCTTCCATTTCATGTAACACTCGGAGCTTCGTTGTTACATTTTTTTTAACTCCAATGAATACACCAGAGGCGATTTGTCAGGATCTTTTCATAGTTGTAATGGCATAACTGTTTGTCTAATAAAACTCAGCAGTTTCTGTGGCAACTCCTGCTTCGATGATAGAAAATAAATCTACGTCTAAATGATAGACATTTTGTTTGAATTCTAAAAATTTAGTCCTGTTAAGGCCTCCTGCATTCCACTAAAGGATACAAAGGCTGAGTCCAAGCTCTTAAAAGGGATGGTTTGTGGAAGGTTCTTTGAAGCCATCTTTATGAGAGTGTTAAAAGGCGAACCTTGTGCTGATTGTTTAGATTATGCACCACGAGCAGGCGATCTACTTCACCTCCCCCTCCCAGTTATTAATGTATGAGATCTTATATTATAGCTTCTAAATAAATAATAACAATTGGATTAATTTTAAAATAAAGTTTTTCTGTATGGTCAGTTACTGCTCTTCATGAGAATAGAATTTGCTGAAATTTGACTTACTAAACTGTGTATTCTTCTAGCATAGAAATAAATTTGAAGATGAAATTCATCTTTAAATAAAAATGCTACTTTCTTGCATCTATTATAACTTTGTAAGTAGCAGATTGAACCAATTTTTTTTATTTTGATTTTGTTAAATATTGAGATTATATGTATTATAATATATTTATAATAAATTATGCTTACTTCTTTTGTTTATATTACTAGACAAATATGTTAGTATAATGAAAATATCTCAATTTAATTTTTATCAAATATGTGATTAAGTAATTCATAAAACACTTTCTCTTTTTTTATGTTGTCGATTGAGAAAAATCATTCCTTTTTCATGCATGGCTTCATTCAACAAACTATGTTATTTTTAGAATTTCATAAACTGTAGTAGATGTTGTTTACATATATCCAATATTATTTTAATAATATTCAGTCTATTGTGAATCAGTTCTTTTTAACATCTGGGACCTCTGGATGAAATGGTGAGATGCTACCATTTGCATCACAGAGGCTGGCATCTTGAATCAGTTGAGAGCACAGAACTATCTGATTTCAGTGCAATTACCAATTTATCATTTTTTTCTTTTTACTTATGTATTTTTCACTGAATGAAGCAATCATTAATAAAATTGTTTTTTTTTAATATTAATTGTAATAAGTGTTATGCTTGTGTAAAAATAAGTGTATGGGATGGATGAGGAATGAAGCAGACTTCTGCTGCCCCTGAAAGCATGCTCACACACAGATGTGTGTGTTGTCCCACCCTGATGCTGCATGGTTACAGTAAATCTAAAGTTCCAATACCCCGTCTGGCAATTCCTTGTTCCTACTGTTTTGAAAATGACATGGTGTTCGGTACTTAACGCAATTTCATTACTGCTGTTGGTTTCCCTGCTTTTAAAGTCCATAATCAAATTAAAAAAGACGAATATAAAAATGTTTTGATCATTTTTTGTGATTGAATAAGAATCCGGGTTATTAAAATGATTCTAGTCTGAGTTGTTGATGGGTCATTAAAATGGCTACCATGAGCCCTGACATTTCACTGGAGAATAATCAAAACCTGTCTATCTCAATGTAATATGCCAGAGACGAAGTCCATAACAGCATGCAAGAAATCTTTGTGGAGGTGTTTCACAACATTACGTAAAGAAGCGTAGAATTCAGCACTGTGGTGCATGTGTACATACATTCAACGCTTAAGTAATTAATAATTATAAATTTCAGAATATATACTAAGTACAAAATGACTATTTGTTTAAAGGTACAGTAAGTTCTCGAACATAGAGTTCCATCAACAGCGTCTGAAATACGCCTTAAAACCTGCATGAAAACTACGCTTACAAAACTTAAGACTTATGGCCTTTTGTAGAATTTTTTTATATTATGAGTCACGTTTAATAAACGAACTCTTACCAATTAGTGTATGTTATTGGTTGGTCATGCTGTAGAATTCAGTACCACATACTTCGCATTTCCATGCACTTCAGAGAAACCAGGATAAGTTTTGGGAATGGTGGCAAAGTACTGGATATGGAAATGGAATTTTTTAGTGTATAAAAAATGCTATGCCTGACAGGGATACGAACCCAGCACCTCCGGATGAAAGGCCAAGACGCTACAACGAACTATACACATTTACTGATGAATATATAAGTACATTAGGTTGAATTTTTATAATAGTTTTGTTTCACTTTTTCAGTGATTGTTATAACATTTATAAATATTCTATTTTTGTAGAGAATAATGTTTACAGTTTTTCTTTTTAAATTTAGACTAACTTATGTTAAATGGCTTGCCGTAAGTATATATATCTTCCATTGTTCTTTATCTACACTTTTAAAATTATAAACCGCAAATGGAGTAAATATGGTATTCTTTTTGACTAACGTTACTGGCAACATTTGCAACAAAAATTTGGGGGCTGTGTCGGAGGCGTATGAAGTTCCCGGCTACTTTCTGCAGATAAGCATTTGGGTCAAGGAGATGTAATTTCTATGGCATTCGATCAGCTGTTAAAAACAATATGGCGGTACTAATGTCTAGTATTAGACAGTGTTAATATTTGTTATGGCTGAATTCCATCATAGATGTGGTATTCCTGTTTCATTAAGTAATAACAATCGTACTGCCAATAGAAATAATTCAATCTTCAATCATGGAATAGCGATAAGTAATGAACCATTATTTGACAATGAATTGTTTGAAATAAAAATCGATCGCAAGGTAGTTATCTTTATAAACAAGGTTAAGCGGCTTGTTAAATACTATTTATATGTTAATAAATCATAATTTTCTTACTTCAATAAGTGTATTTTGATGTTTTTGAAAATCATAACGTTACATGCAATTTAAGTTAAAATTTGTTAGGAAGATTTTCATTTATTATGTAGGAATTTAATCATATACTTTCTACATTTTCATTCCAAAATGTTTTGAATTTTAGTTAAGTACATTTTACAGTCACATAAAAACTGTAATAATAATTATTCGATTAGTTGTGGTTGGGGTTATGTAATTTCCAAAGGTTTATTTTGTAATTTGTCATCTGATTTTACATGTTATCACTATGTAGATATAAAATAGGTTATTTTATAAATGTGTCTTATTGTTATCTTGATGGAAAGATGTGATTCAAATATGTACTTATCGCATGCATTTATTTATTTACTGAATCTATTGAAAAACATTTAAGTATTTCCCATTAACTTGTTTGTATCTATATATAACAAGGAAAGGCAAGTCACAGTAAACAAAGGAGAGAGATTAGTTGTAATCTTTTTCTGTCACATTTTAATTTATGAATAGATGAATTAAAAAAAAATTTTGGGTGGACCAAAGTGTCAGGAACAGAAAGAAAAAACTGTTTTTGAGATTCAGATATGGTATTGTGACATTGTGTGAGAAACTGTGAATTAATGGATGTTACGGATTTATTACTATGGTAGAATTTAAATTTGAAAATAAAAATAAATCATAATTTATAAAATGTGAAGGGACGGACACTTGATTTTGAAAAAATATCCTATTTATTACATTAATTAATCTGATGGCCAGAAAACAGAAGTGTCATGGAAAACTTATTTGATAGTGTCATCTGCAGCCAACACACATCGCTATATAAACTCATTATGTATGATTCAAGATGCTTGTGGCCTATTCCAGTGATGCTTATTACACCACTTAGCTCTTCCCCACATTCCCTCAGTGGAAACATGTGTACCACATTCAGGGTCACTGAAATTATATCAGTGGTTAACCTTGATATGTTTGATCCATGGTTCCTCGAGAGCGTTAGTGCAGTACCCTATCCAAGAATCATAGAAGATAGCCGACCCTGAACTATTGGCTGTAATTACTTTAAACAGAGTAGCCTATGACCGATCTGGAACCATAATTAAGAAACTTTCACGACAGTAAGTGCTGAAAGTAGACTGCTGTGGTGAGACACGAACTGCATTATTCTTTCTTTTTGAGAACAGACCCTTATAAATTTTGATTACTCTATCCAGGCTGGCTGTCTAGCTAATGTATCAATGCATACCTCCCTCATATATTTGTTGCAATTGACAATAGCATTTTAATGCCCATATCTAACTGACACTCACACACTACATAACAAACGTCAGCTCCTCAGTCCAGCAGTATATAAACATCACAGCTGTAAAAAAGGGAAGATGCAAATTCTCTAGACAGTTACATAAATTAACTTTGCTATGACAAGTGTGAAAATTACAGCACCACTATATTATGTTCACCAAAATATAGCTTCATTTATGCCCATTATGGCATGTCCAAATTTTCAGAACACCGTCCTCCTGCAGGAATGCACAGGCATCTTGCTCCATTAAAGGAAAGCTCCATATACTAACATTATTGCCTGCTATTATTATTTGCATAAAAAAAGCCACCTATTTAAATAAATAATTACACTGACATAATATAATCTTTGCCACAAAGCGAAAGAATATTTGTTATCCTAATCAGTAAAAGGATTGCTAATAACAACAGAGTAGATAAGAACAGGGCTATACCACAATTTATTAATAAAAAAGTGATATTTAAACTAAATATAATAACCAACATACAAAGTAGCAATAGAAAACAGCAAAAGTCAAAATTGCTTTCCATTAACACAGAAGCAGCAATGCAACCAATTAGGGGTATGAAGTTTTGGTAATCTGAGTAATTACTTGATCAACTTCAATTTTTTCATGCTTTATATAATATAGTAGATATGCTTAGGAACAGGGAAACACAAGATTTAAATATCAGAAAGTAGGATTTGACAGCAGGTGGCCTTTGAAAATTAAAGTCCACGACTTGTAGTCAGTACTCTAGTCAGTTTTTTTTAGTTATAGTGATCTCCATTCTCTGGAGAGAGTTTAGGGTAAGAATTTTTAAAGAGGGGGATAAACAGTAAACTAACTGTAATAGTTATCAAGAGTCAGCCATCGAAGATGTTTGACTGTGCTCTTCGTAAACTGTTTATCTGCCCTACCATGACTAATAGCACAGAATTAGTCCCCCTATCAGAGGAATTACAGAGGTGTCTCCCTCTGTAATTACTATATTTCCATCTAAACAAACTAATAATTTCAGTTTAAACAAATGTGAACAAAATTGAAGGTGATCAAGTAATTTCTCAGAATTGCCAAATTTTTACTGCTTACTCTGGTGTATAGTCTGTTCAACATAAGAGTACACAATATTCAGAACTTCTAATAACATCACAAAAAAGACATGTTCTGATGAAAGAAAATAGTACATTTTAATATTTATATTTTTATTATCTGATTGCAGATTCTGAATTTTTTTTAAATTTAAAAATGTTTCTGGTTTAAAATTTTTAAGTTACCTATGTATGTGTAGTATATTTACATTACGTCTCCACATTCAGGTATTTAATGCAGTACTGGTTTTTGCAGAATTACATCAAAGTAGTCCATGTTAGGATATCCAGCTAGTTATTAAACTCCATCCATGAGGTCCTTATTACTTTCAAAGCATCGATAGCCAGTCAGAAGTTTACATCATGAAGAGAAGAAATGTTATCACTTGACATAGATCTGTTTGGTGGATGCTAGAAATTCCTGCTAGGTTGGTCAAATAAAGTTTTTGTTTAACATGAGATGATGGTTGCGCATTTTCACTCAGAACACTGTGAGCCATCTTATATTGTTTTAATTCATATTGATCTCCAAAGCATCTTCTAAAGCTAAGCTTGTAAAACTGGTTCAAAAAATTCTTTCAAAAATTTTCTTGTAAAAGTATACTAGTATATGATATTTTGGTTTGACATTGCATAGGTGAATTTGTTTCTTGTTCTATGAACAAACGTACATATGCTTGTTGGCAAACTTTATTTTTAAGAAGATTATAGATTGCCTGTGGCTACTGCAAATGTGCAGTGGAGATATGTCAGCCAGTTACAAGCTGTTTGTGGAGAAGCCATGAAGTCAGAATTGACTAAGGTAATAAATATTTAGAAGTGTTTTATCTGAAATCAAATTAACAGGCTACGCGGTTACTTTTACAGATACACTCATGGAGTGGAAGTTTGGAAATAGGAGTTACTGCCTGTGATCCAGGAACTGTGGTTTTCCCTGCAGTTGCCTCTGAATTACGTGGAGGATCATGGGTAATTTTTAAATAGTTAAATTTATATATGTAATATATATAGTTTTTTGTGTAATGATTATTATTATTAAAGTTAAATTTAGTAGAAACTTTTCTATATTGTGTGTTTTTTTTTCTGTATTGCTGAATAGTTTTATCAATTGTTATTTTTAGACTACCTCTAAAGATAATAAGTTTTCACTAGATAGAAAAAAAAATTAGATAATTTGGCTTTTTATTGAATATTTTATTTATTAATGACAATAAAAATTACCAACAACTTTACAAGTCCAAATATATTAATTGCATATTTAGTAATTGTTATACATAAGAAATAATCATAACATGAAAGAGAAAAATTGGTAGCAGAAATTAATTTGATGGATCAGTGCATTAATTAGTAAACTTGAACAATGCTGGCTTTTAAATTAAGAGATTGAAGGCTCAGAATTTCCCAGAATTATTTAAAATCCTTTCTTTATTCAAGTGTAACTTCAATTAACTCATTATATCAGTTAAAAAAAGCTTACATGAAAATTATAGTACACTTTAACCTTGGTCTGGACTAAATAGAAAAACTATGCTCACTTCATTTTTGGCTTGTACGTTGACGTTGCATTCTATTGGCTCAGTTACTGAATAGTTTCAGGTACAGCGTGTATCAAGTGAAAGTGATCCTAATTTTTTATATTTAAGCTTCTATTTTAGTTAATTGTATGTCTTAAGCTGTTGCCATGCTGGTATTATCCATGAAAATAATTTTTAAAATACTGTTTTTTATGGAATGAAATTAAAATTTGGGATTTAAAAAATGGCAAGAAAAATTATTAGTATTATTTATTATTAATTAGTCATTTATTATTATTTTTAATTTGCTAATTATTATTTAATTATATTACTTATTAATAACAGGAATCGGATATGGGACTGTTTAGATGGACTGTTTCCGCTTCTCTTTAGTGTAGTCTTGGAAAATGTCATAAGAGAATGGAGGAAAGCTTACCAAGATAAAGGCCTGAAGCAAGTTATATTGGGATATGCGAAGGAGAATCTGAACATTGACTTACTGGGCTTTGTAGATGATCTCGCCTTCTTGGCAAAAGATATAGAAATGTCAGAACAGCAACTAAATGATTTACACAGAATGGCTAAAAAGGCATGCTTATTATAAATTTCCATAGAAAAAACAGAGTATATGACATATATTAAGAATACACTAAAATTATTATGGACAGTGCTCAAAAGAATTAAGAAGAGGAGAATATTTAACTTGGGTGAAGTTATTCACCCAAATGGAGTGGACAAGGAGTTTTATATGTGGCAGAATACCCAGCTCTGAACCAAGGGGAAGTAGATAAACTGGAACTTGCTGAAAGACGGATACTAAGGAAAATCCTAGGGCCAAGAAAAATTAGGAACTTTGTTGGGAGTTAGATAGAATTGTGGAAGCAATACATAAGTGAAGACTGGCATTCTACGAACATCTGACAAGAATGAATTCAAACATACTTACAAAAAGAATTTTTGACCAGTAATGGTGACAAGTCAAACATTAAATGGTTCAAACAGGTTAAAGAGGCCCTAAGGTAGCAAACATAAACATGATAGATTTAAAAGACAGAAAGTGGTTTGGAAAAAATCTTAGAATTTAAAGGGATTCTGAAGGATAAGAAAGATTGCGCTAACTTAAAGTGGTCGGAAGAAAGAAGGCACAGTGAAAGAATGAAGGAGTATTTGAGTATTTGGAATGAAGGAGTATCTGTGTGGTCCTATAGTGACTGGTATGGAAGAAAAACTATTTTAATGTATGAATTTTTAATTCAGACTTTTGTGCACTATTTATGTCCAAATCAGAAAGAGTTTTTCTGTCCAATAGACTAATTTAAAAAACTTATGAACAAAAAGTAATAACACAAGAGGTACACAATTTAGTGAAACTAATAAAATTATTTTACAGACTCTTTTTTTCTCATTTAAATTTCACTGAAATAAAATCTTCAGTAAGGGATTAATAAATATCATAGTTTATTTTTTATTATTTTATAATTTACTCATCATTAGATTTATCAAATCAAACACATCATTTGTATTCTGTATCTAATGTCTATTCTAACATCTTAAAGTGTAATTCATTCAAAAAAAAGAAATTGCTGGTTTGATTCCACAAGGAGACACATGCATACAGTGACTAGTGAGACAATATAGGGGTCTGTGTGAATTCACAGCGAGCTATACTTGTCAAAGTAAGCAAATTGATACTGTTAGGCATGTGCATACTGATTCTTTTTTTTAATAAATTGTCTGTTATCAAGTAGAATTTAATTTGAATAAAGAAAGTGTGATGAAATAATTCTGAGAGTTTTGCGACCTTGCTGCTTTAATTAATAAGTTTTTGTAATAAACTTCCTAGTTAGATTTTCCCATTTACAGGTTCTTTATTGTGGTTTACTTTTTTCTACTGTTTGAAATTATATCCATTTATAATTTTTCAAAAGTAGTACTTTTCAATTATCTTTTGAGAATACATAATGATGTTAAGTTCTTAGATTCAAGCATTAAAACAGTTTATTTTCATTATTTAATTTATCAGTTGTTACTATTTTTCCCATTTTTCATATTCATGTTAATAGTTTCTTCTTTAAAATTTAATTTTAAATTCATTGTACTAAGTTATAGTTTGTTATACTTTTTGTCAATTATTGTGATTATTACACTTTTTTCTTCTTTTTTTAACGAGTTTAGCTTATTTTTTTAGTGAGTTATTTACTTACTTTTCATGCATTGCCAAAATTTTTTGGTTAGCATATTTAGTAGTTGCTGATTAATAGCTAGTTAGCTATATGCATGTATTTATACTACCATCTTTGTTACACATTTTTAAGTTTGTAGTTTCTTACTGGTTACAATTTTTAGTAGTTAATTTTTTTACTGATGTGGTAGATCTTAATTTAGAAGTATTCAATTTTATTATAATTTTCTAATTGTGTTTTATAGATATTGTTATTCATTCTATTGTTTTAAGTTAATTTTTCTTATAAAAGATTAAAAATTGAACAACATTAAATTATATTGTTTCAATATTATACTTCAATATTTGTGCAGATTTTGGCAGGGCATTCCGTAATAAAAAATGGAAGATCTATTGTTGATGATTATAGTATCGATCTGGATAAAATAGATGAAGGAGATCGTGTTGGCGTTCTAAAAACTTCCGAGGTAAGATTAAATTGCAATTGTTTGACCTGTTCAAATTTAAAAATTTGAATTTTTAATATCATCTCAGTTGAATTATCCCATACGATCCTTTCTTTATCAAGATTTACATCATTTATTTTAAAGTTGGGAAATGTTTTTGAAGAAAATGCTAATAATTGTTAAAAGTATGCTAATAATTGAGTAAAAAAGTACAACCATTTGAATAATGCACATCTACATGTAGTAGTAATTGTCATTAATTAATTAGTAAATTAAGATATCGGATGTGATTAGAAGATTACACAATTGTCCAGTTTTCATACACTTTCTGTTAGTCCTTCTGTTTATTGAAATAATACTCTGCAACTATATAGGAAAAAATGAGTAATTTTATCTTTGAAATCCAACTGCAAAGTGATTACTCTACATTAATTATGACACTATTTTCATGGAATATCATTTAGCTTCACTTGCTCCTTCAAATGTATTAGACAAATCTTTTATTAAGTAAAACTCAAGTATATCATTCTAAATTACCAAAATCTATTTTAATTTCAGGTGACGTACACTCATATAATTTAGAAATGCAGCAGAGAAAATCCTAGTTTTATTACTTGTTTAACTAATATTGTATTAAATTGTCATTTGTATGTGTGCATTAACAGGGATTAGAAGATCAACATTATTCAAAACCACCTCACCCCCAATTTGGTTTTCTTTAGCCCTCAGATAAGTCCATATTATGCTGCTTCTTCCTCTAAGCTCCATTAATATTAAAAATAGAGTAACTATCCACTGCCGATCTCTGTGGCAGATTGGCAGTGTCTTGGCCTTTCATACATAGGTTCTGGGTTTGAACCAGTCAGGCATAGCATTTTTCATTTGCTGAAAAATTCCATTTCTATATCCCACATCCAAGCTTCTAGCTTATGTTGCGATATCAAGAAAAAAAACAAAAATAATAACTAAAGAGTAACTGATTACTGTAACTTGGACTCTGTGAGCTTCTAGCCAAAAGTTACAGGGTAAAGGAAGGAATCAGATAGGCCAAAAGGAAGAATCTGCACACAGAAAAACCCCCCGTCAAATAATCCCACTTATTGAGTCAGGTTCAAGATCTCCTCAAGTCAGAGTAATAGTTCAAGACCTTCATTGGGAAAATATTCCACCTACAAATCTTCTGTACTTATACCTTAGATGGGAGTAACATATTGCTGAATAATTTTGGATCAACCAAGTCAAAGATTTGTTGCTACAGATTTCTCTTTGTGAGGATGTTAAAGTCACCAGCAAATTGATTTGAGCTTCTGTAAGGAGAACTTCTATCCAATCCCAGAAATGTATGCAAATATTCATTTAAATTATTAACTAGCTGTTAACTATTATCAGTTACTAATATTTTAATTTTTTAACATAACATAATTTTACCCAAGATATATTATTATGCATGTTAAGTCTTTATTCTTTGTTGATGGGTAATTACTTTGTTATTTCAGAAAAAATAATGTAATTATAATAGTTGTATTAATTACTATAAAAAATTCACAATTGGTAGTAGTTCACATAGTTCACAATATCTATGAGGTACCATTGCTGGTTCAAGCTATCTCTAAGGTCCTGATGGTAAGAATCACTAGAACAGTTGAAATTTATATTACAATAAAAATAGAGTATCACATG
The DNA here is from genome assembly GCF_047948215.1 of Lycorma delicatula. Taxonomy (NCBI): domain Eukaryota; kingdom Metazoa; phylum Arthropoda; class Insecta; order Hemiptera; family Fulgoridae; genus Lycorma; species Lycorma delicatula. The sequence goes on along the minus strand of NC_134456.1, from coordinate 91,026,585 downwards.
TCATTAGAGTTACCAGAGATTGTTTTAATGAAGGACCTGTGTTCATTAATCAGCTTAATAATCATTTATAATTGCATAAAATTAAAAGTTAATAATGATTGTTACATTAAGTCCATAGTGCACTTTCAATTTTGAATAGAAATTGGTATGAAAATAACAGATTTCAAAGAAATGACATTTTCTTTACGTAAACACTCTTGTGGTTAATAACTTGAAATCCTTCCATTTTTATCAAAGAATAGAAATTATAAATGGATAGCTTGAATAACTGAACTAATTTATTGTCAAAGTAACGAGCAAAACACATGGTAAGTGATTGGAAATAAAGGAAGTATAAATTTTCTAACAAAAGTTGACAGTATTTACATTCAATTATTGTATGCTGTTTTGTTTTGAAGTCGGCTTTCTGTACAAAGATTGTCTTAAAGTCATAGACAAGAACAGTCCGAAATGTCTCATCTTTCACATAGAATTGTAGGTTTTTACGTTCCCTTGTATTTACATTTTAACACTTACATTAGCATTGCACATAAGAGTAAATAGTAAGAATTTATAAGAAAGCATCAATTACCCCACACGTAACAGACAAGGAACTTTACAGATATATGGATTAAACATCTGTTTAACAAACTGAATTGTAACTTTTATACCATAAAATTAAAAAAAATATGTATTTTCTGAATGTTACAGAGTTGCCTTTGAATATATTTAAGCAGGAAATTAAAGAGATTTATTATTAGAAAAAAATGTTATTCTTCAGAAAATTTATCAAATATAAAGTATATCAGTGTGACTTCTGACCAATAAATAGGTTTAAATAATTTACTTTGGCTGTTACATTTTGTATATTTCTCTCATGTTGTGTGCTCATTTGATTATATTTAAGTGTTTCTCAGCAATGTAAATAATTAATAATTTTCACTATTTTAGTACCTTCAGGACAATTGCAAATAAATAAAATGTAAAAAACAAAGCTATAATGGCAAAGAACATAAACACTTATTAAATAAGATGTGGGTGGATCAAGAGAGTGAGTTTGAATTCTAAATTAAAACAAACCTTATATATAATACTAATTTTTGAATTTTATTCTTTAATTTTTTTTATTTTTTTATTTATGTATCAAGCAAATTATCATTTTGTAAAACGCAAATAAACATTACATGGTGAACATTGCCCGTTCATTTCCTATGTAACTTTCAGCTTTTGTAAAATTAGTTTCTTTCTGTCTGCTGTGCATAGTTTTTCAATGGAGAAACCAGCCTTTGTAGCAACAAACTCTCTTTTAATCACTTTTGACATGATTTCTTCAGTTTTTGACATATCAGAGGGCCATACACTTCCGCATCCTTTTTATAAAACAATTTTGTAAACCGCAGTTTTAATGAAGATTCCACGTGATTGTGTTTTCTACTGAGATTTTTTTTTAAATTAGTTTTTTTTATTTTGTTCTTAATTACATTAATAGTGTTGTGATATTTCAAAATTTTACATAAAAGTGGGTGTGAAATTTTTAATTGCACTGCCATATTACTGCTTATAAAATTGAAAGCTTGTTTTCATGTTTAAATCATGATTTTTCTTTTTAAAATATCCTCCGTTACAAATAGTATACTAGTTCAGAATAAATGCAAATACTGAGGCTTATAAATAAAGATAGTCTCAAATATAACTTGGAATGGAATCCAAAATCTAACTGATTGACACTTTACTTTCATGAGATCATTAGGATCTACAGTCAAAACAAAAGAAAATAATTTTGGATGATGAAATACTGTATATATTTTTCTGTTCTATTCCATTCCTCATATTGCTATGTACAGTACTGTTTGGTCTTCCTTTCTCACAGCCAAGTTGTACAAATATTACAGGTTAATTTCATAATATTTATTATAAGAGTGAACCGTACTTGTCAAACATAACAGTAATTACTAGAAAGTAATGATCCATGACCACAGTCACAGTGAACACATCTGATGTAATGCTGCATTATATAGTACAGTATGCGCCAAAATATACAGTACTGGAGTGGTTATTCTGTATTATTTTTATTTCTGTAGTATAAATATTCAAAATGTGCGCCACCCTGCTGTGGGCACTGTTCATAAAAGTCATGCAGATTTTCAAAAATATTCTGGAACACAGGTTGCTGCAGATTCCTGAAAACAGAGATGATCTCATGTAATGCAGGCACAGTTCAGGATAGATCTTTACTGCTGAACACTTTCTCTTTTGACGTTCCCCACTTGTAGGTGTCAGGTGGTGTAAGTTCAGGGGAATGTGATGGGTAGTTGAACTCAATTCAATTGGAAATGATTTGTTCTTGAAAGGTTTCCTGCAGCATTGCTAAAGACTGTCGAGCAAAGTGACTGGTTGCCTGTCTTGTTGAAACCACTGTCTATCCATCTGAAGGTTCCTGCTATGACAAAACCGTAAATCCTGAATAAATGGCTGGTCCACCATGTTCCTATAATGTTCCTGGGTAACAGTAAGAGGTATACCATTATCATCAATGGAATATGGACCCAGTGCTGACACTGTACGCCATATTGTCACATGCTTGCTACGTAATTAACGGTTTCTCGACAATAATGTCTGGCCTGTCAAAACCAAGAAAGCAAGTTGTTTGGCGATTGATGAAACCGTCCAGGTGAATGTGACTTTTGTTGGAGAACCACACATTGAGCATGAAATTTGGATCCTTGTACACCATGGCCAAAAATCTTCTACAATACACAACCCTGGTATCCATATCTTGGTTCGTCAATTGTTGTCCAATCTGAATTAGGTACGGAAATCCACTTATGTCTTTAAACAACTGTCGAAGCGATGTATTGCTGATGTTCATTTTCAAGGATGTTCATCAAAGACTTTGTTAGGTAACTCCAAAACCTGATTGAGGTTACATCCATAATTCTCATTTATGGACACAGTTACTGGCCTACCAGACCTTCCCTTCTGTTGACACAATACACTACCAGTAAGAGGAAATTTCTTAACGACAGACAGCATAACTGTGTTGCTTCGTGCCGGTTTATAAAATTGTTCATGATATTGTTCTGCCACTAACTTGAAACTTGGCCTGCCTTAATTGCTATTTCTGTATACAGTCAAATAATACTTCACAATGAAAACTTTTTCCTCCATCGTTAGACCCATTTTCAACTCCAACCTTACAGCACAATGTTCTTTGCACTACCAACACAATGCTGATGCAGCTATTCATCAATGAATGGACATGTGCATGAGAACTGCGCAAAATCAAGTACTGTGCAATTTGGCACATACGTCATTTTGTAACATTACAATTGAAAGAATGGGATTATTAACTGATGGCAGCTTTAAGAAGTTATGCAATTTTTTCTTGCTTTGAGTAAGGTTTGGTTTCTTTATTTTAATACAATTTAATAAATGTGACATAAGATTTATGTAACTGTTATATGTTCTTGTAAAACAGAGTGAAATATATTTAAAGTCTTACTTGACATATTAGAACTAGAAATAATACATTCACATTTAATTTTATAAAATACATTTTGAAAATAAGCATTTGTGATTTAGAATTTTTTTGTGTAAAATCAGTCCATGTCATGCATTCTAGACATTTATTTCATGTCATTGTTGCCACTTAATACACCTTGCAAACAAGTCTTTTTGCAAATTATGTATTTCCTTTTATAAAAAAAGCTTGAGTTGTTTACTCCTTTAATATTTTCATAATTTTTTTTTATATTTTATTTTGTGTGTAGGGAGAATTGATATTCTATGTAAATGGAGTCTCACATGGAGTTGCTGCTACAGGTATTCCTACACAAGTGTATGCAGTTGTTGATCTTAATGGAAAAGTTGTACAGGTTACAATTACATCAGCATCATCGTTACCTGAAACAACTCCACCGCCTGTATCTCTCTGTGGTGAAATAGTTACAGGTGAGTTATAATTCTGTATCCTATTAATGATTATGCTTACTTAAAAAAGTAAATTATTATATTAGTTGATTATACTTGCAATTATAACAAATTAAATTGTTATATTAATTTATTTTTATTCTGTATGTGCATTATTAAAAGTTTATCTTAAAAAACAGAATAATTTTCAAACAACTGATCTAGAATAGTTTGCTTGTGGGGGGGGGGGTTATGTGGCCTTCACCTGTCTGCATTTTTTCTATTTCGCTTGCAGTGAGGAGTGGAAAGTGCAGCACCATGTTTTTTTTATTGAATCATTTTTAAGAAATGGTGACTCTTCATTTTTAAAATACAGTATTTTGTTGTCGATTCCACATGGTTCGTCGACAACAAAATATTGTTGTCGATGTATATTGTAGAGGTCATATTTCTCCTTTCAAAACCAATCTTACATTGAGAGAGAATTTCAGGACAAATTTTGATAATGAAAAGAAAAAAATTTAATGATGACCATACACCACACAGCATTGGGATTGTCAGACAAGTTCTTATTAGAAGTCTAATGTTTGTCGTTGTTTATTTTTCTAAAGGAAAAATTAACTATTTTTTTATGAGATCATCTATTTTTATTTATAAGATCATCTTAAATGAACAGAATTGTTTTTGCTATTTAAGATTTTTTTATTTCTTTTTTCCAATTGAGATTGATTGTTTTTAAAATTAAAAACAGTGCTAACTCAAAACTGGGATCATTCTTTACTCTTATAGCATTTTTAGAGCCGCAATGTGTTGAATTATCAGCAAACTTGTTACTATTTCATTGCATATTAATTAATATGCTACCTTCACAAACATCAATGTCACTGTTTCCACCAGAAATCATGCTTTTTGAAAAAATTTAGCTTTATGAAAAATTTAAATTTTAACAGAGTGCAATATATTTTTAGCAAAAACATAAATGTAATGTGATTGAATATACAAAAAATTAACTTTGACATGTGTTTAATGATTAATGCAGTAAGAGGAGAACATCATTCTCTTACATAAAGAACAGAAAAATTCTCCACATAAATAAAAATACAAGAGATAAAAAGGAGCATAATGAATTAATAGTAGTATAATCAGTTTTATTTCAATAGTGTATTAAAAAGAGAGAACAGTAAAGAAATCATATCGTATATAAAAGAGAATAAATAAGAATCTAAAATTTTATCTACAGTTTTCTCAAGTATTTTGTTGTATTCATTGTTTGGAGTATTTTATAGATAAATACTATTTCTAGGAATTTTTAATTGTAAAATTGTATATTATTTACTGTTGTTTATAATTGGAAGGTTTTAAATAATAAAGGTTTGACTATGTATATACACTGGTATGTATAAAGTGTTTCAGAAAATTTCTGCCATACATTAATACTGTGTTTCTCAGTCTGGGGGTTGTGACTCCCCACAGGGGTCATGGTGATATGAAAGGGGGGGTTTCACGAAATAAGCCCACAATTTTACATGTAAACAATAATGAAATCATTTTATGAAAAAAAATTCATTTATTGTAAAGAAAATAAATCAGTGAGATTGGTTGCATTTGTTTTTCATTTAAAATTTTCTCCATACTTGGGTCTATGTTAGAAACACACAAAAGCAAATTGTTTTCAGGTGATAAAAGACAATTCCTTACTTAATCTTTAGTTCATCCTAGATGAAGCACAACCATTAGATGAAAACCCCCTTTTCGCGGAGGTAAGGTGTGGAAAAAAAAGATTAATATTTTCAATGCTTTTTTTGACTAAATTTCCATATTCACTTCGATAAGCAAGCCAAAATTTAACTAAATCTTCAGATATGAATTGTAGTTTAACATTTTGTCGGCAGACATTTCAGTGAGCTGGTGTGAATCTCAACTGGTAACTTAGCAGCTGCAACAATGTTTTCACTAAATGGATTCAGTACCCATCCATCTCTTCAAGAAATCATTTTTATCTTCCAGGAAATACTCCAGCAACTGAAAATTCATCTATTCATGCAAATGCATCTTCATGCTGTCCAAATTATGGTGAATAACTTTGGTGTCTTGTTCATCCAAATTTTTCTCAGTATAATCGGAAGTGAGTGGAAACATACCAAAGTTTTTGCTTTGAAGCCAAATAATCCAGATAGGCTTCTTAATGAAAGTATGAACTTTGTCATTAATAAAATGTTTTTATCATGTCCTTGTAAATTCACATTGAAGTTGTTTAAATGTGAAAATACATCAGCTAAGTAAGCCAACAGCAACATATATTCATTATCCTGTAAAAACACTGAGAATGGCATTTGTTTATCCTGAAAAAATATTAATTCATCTCTTAGTTCCAATGACCGGGTTAACATTAAGCCCTGTGGTAACCATCAGACTTCTTTCTGAAATTATTATTCTTTCAGAAATTAGTGTCCTTTCCTGTTATTGCCTTTGCACCATCACTACATACTGCAATACATTTTGTCCAGTCTATGTTGTAGTTTATGGTAGCTTCATAAAAATGATCAAAAAGACATTGCTGTGTTGCATAACCAGGTAATGATTTGTAAAACAACATACTTTCTTTGACTGATCTGTTCCTATCACATTCATAGGTCATGAAACATAAGAACTGAGAAATATTTGCTACATCTGTTGATTCATCAAATTGAATTCTAAAAAATTAATTTGAACTCACTTGCTGAATTATCCGATCACAAACATTGGTACCCATATATCAGTTTGCCTTGATACTATGTTGTTAGGAAGCTTTCTTTTATAATCTGGATGTGTAGTTTCGAAGTGTCAGATTAATTTCAATGGCTTCAAGCTTTCATTGGAGAGGACTTGAAAGCAAGCAGTGCACTGTAGCATTCCATCCAATCAGGTAAATCGTAATTTTAAATAACTCTCATTGTACAATTATTTTGTGTAAGAATCTAGTTGAAAAAATAAAATAACAGATATACAATTTGACTGTACACTAAAAAAAAGAAATCTCAATTATTATTTTTAATGATACTACACTTTTAAAATTTAAATAAAGGTATGCATGCTTCGCATTCGAAACTAAACTGATGTTCTGCAATCCCTTATGCCTCTTTTATACTGCTGAGAGCACAGTGTGCTCAAACATATTGTATGCATGTTTGAAGGTGATACTCATGTTTGCTCTCATTGCTCATGTTTGTACATTTTGTACATGCATGGTCATAACTGTTGATATCAACACAGCTAAATAGTTTTAACTAGATTTCATTGGGTTAGGGTTGGGGGTTGCAAGATATTCATTATAAATTTTTTTTACTTTTTGGGGGTCGTGGAGGTAAAAAGCTTGAGAATTACTGTGTTAGAGGAATATTCCCCTCTTTAAAATAAGGAGAAAAATTCATATGATTGTAGGCCTGGATATGCTTTGATTTGAGTTACAGTTAGTAAAAGATTTTGTTTAAATTTCTGTTTATTTTTTTGCTGAAATGTGCATTGATACTGGAGGTACAAATTTTGAGCAGCTGATATAATATTATGTATGAATAGTTTAAACAATAATTTACTTTTTTTATAAAATTATTTTGAGAAAAATAAATGTATCTTTAACTTATTTTGTAGTGCAAGATTTTCAGAATGTGTTTTTGTTTGATTTTCAGTAAAAATGGGTTTTTAAAAATGTTATTTTGTTTTTATTGTGCTTTATTGTGCTTTAATTGCATCAGTTTTTTAGAAATTCTTTACAAAATTTTTCCTAAGTTTTGTTTGGACATTGGCAGTGTAAAAAACTAATTTTTACCAAACCTCAAAAAGCATGTTTTTCAACCAATATATTTTTGAAGTTCTATCAGTAGTGTCCCTGAAACTACTGGAGATACAATGCTGAGACCTATTTTTTTTCTATCTTTTCATTAAGAAAATGAAGGTGGAAAAGAAGGTTTTTTACGTGCTGGTACTTCCCCCAAGTGCAGGGTGGGTAATGCTTCTTCAGTGGGCTTGGCACTGATGAAATAGGCAAGAGCCATATGACTCAAAACTGCCCTCTAGAACGTTAGGGTTGGATGAGGGGGCCAATTCTCTGTAAAAAAAACCCCTGCTGTTATAAAACATCAGCCTCGAAACAGATAGGATGAATGTAGGAAGAAACTGGACAAGAAATGTGTACTAAGATTTGGGACATGTAATATACAAAGACTTTTTAAACCTGGTGCATTTAATAATCTATTGGATGAAGCAGAAAGATGTAAAATAGACATCCTCACAATACAAGAAACTTGGGAAGTTACAGGTTTCCTTTTAAGAAGCAAATGCATGGAATGTTTCAGACATTCACAAGATTGTCAATGCCTAGAATATCATACCTGAATTTGAAAGGTATTTGTATAATAAATGCTTAACTGAAAACAAAGATGATGTAGTAAAAAAGGAATTCTGCAAGTCTTTGGATAGTGTATATGACAGTTTTGGCCAGTATGGGATGAAGGTTGTAATAGGGGACTTGAACGCCAAATTAGGCAAAGAAAGCTGCCACAGACAGACAGCAGGGATTAACAGTCTACACACAACTTCTAATGATAATGGTATATGACTAATAAACTTTGTCCTGTCAAAAGACATGTACATCAAAAGTATGTCCGTTCCTCGTAGATACATATGTAAGGGAACATGGATCTCACCAGATGGGAATACATGCAACCAGATTGATCACTTATTGTTGAATAGAAAGTGATACAGTAATATAATTGATGTGAGAATTTATTGAGGAGTATACATTACTCTGATTATATGTTACTAATTTCAAAACTGAAAGAGAGTATTAGCTCTTAAAAAAGAAAAACAATAAATTCAAGGGAGAAGCTGGCTCTATAACTCCTATACTGATGAAAGGCTGAAAGAAAAACAGTCATTACTCAAAGATGTCACAGATGTTGATACAAGTTGGTCCTGCATCAAGGAAACTATTGAGATGACAGCCAAAAATACTCTAACTGCTAGAAAGGTACAGAAAAGAAATAAGTGGTTTGATGATGAGTGCAAGTGGAAGAGTGGAACATAAGGAAGAGTACAAGAGCTAGAGACAAGAGACTAAAAGAGTGTTTTAAAGGAAGAAGAAATTGTACATAAGGGAGAAGGTAGAAGAGATGAGAAAATACATTGAAAAATGTATATTGATTCTCTAGCTTCATTAAAGAACATAGGAAGGGTTTCCAGCCAAGAGTGGTTATGATGAAAGACAAGACTGGAGGTATTCTAACAGACAGAGAGGAAATAAAAAAAAAAGGTGGAGGGAATATTTCAAAGAGCTTATGAATATTAATCCCAGTATAGCCACCCAAGAGGAAATCCACGATACAGCTGAGAAGGAGGTACCAGAGTTAGGGGAGGTGAGAATAGCAGTTAAATGCTTAAAATGGAATAAAGTCTTAATAACATATCCAGCGAGTTGTTAAAGGAAGGATGAGAGAAACTTCTGAAGGAGATACGCAAAACTAATTGTTAAGTGTTGGATGCAGGAAACATTACCAAGGGAAAGTTATAGTGCCACTGGATAAGAAAAACGAGATAAAACTGACTGCCAGTGGTAATGCAAGTAGGTTAGAAGAAAAACCTAAAGGGGTGATAGGAGAGTACCAAGCAGGTTTGAAAGTAACTGCTCAACGATACATCAAATCTTTGCACTGAGACAGCTGTTTTACAAAAGATTGGAATACAGTAAACTAAGACTCTCCTGTTTTGTAGACTTCTGAAAAGCATATGACAATTTAATGAGACCGTGGGTTTGGATTGCTATGAGTGACCTTAGAATCTGGAAGAAACTAATAAGGATGACAAAAATCTGTTTGAAGAGTTCTGGGTGAAGACTCTGAAGTATTCACAATAGAGATTGGGATTAACCAGAAAGATGGCTTATCTCCCCTCGTATTTAACATAGCATTAGAAAGGATAGCACAGGACATTACTGATGGCGAGGTGAAGTTAATAGGGTTAAGAATTCTTGTGTTTCTTGATGACTAGTAACAGTGGGAACTAGGATATTGAGATACATGTTAAGGAACTTAAAGAAGATGCAAAGAAAATGGGTCTGGAAATCAGTGTTGATAAAGCTAAATGTATGGTGGTGAATAAGGAAAAATAAGTAAAGACGAATACATTAGAATTAATGATTATTTATTCAGAAAGGTAAGAGTAATTTCACACATGTAGGAGTAAATATAAATTGTAAAACTGAATTCAAAGAAATGGTTCATCACATCTCAAATGCAAATAAAAGGTTCTGGTCAGTTAACAATTTTCTTATGTCCAGATTAGTCTGAAGAAAGGTAAAAGAGAAGTTTACTGTACAATTATACAGCTGGTGTTAATCTGCGGGTGTGAAACTTGGCTGTAAGAGAAAGTTAGAAAACCAACTAATGTCTTTTGAGAACTAAATTTAAAGGAAGATATGCAGACCAGTGTTAGATGAAGAGACAGGACAAAGTGTTTTCAGATCTTTGGCATAGGAACATTGTCAAATCTAAAATAATACATTGGCAGGACATATGGCAAGCATGGAACACAATACTACTGAAGAAAAAAGCTCTGAGCTAAAGTACATTGGAGTCAGAAAACCAGGTCAACCAAGGAAAAGACGGGAAGTGTAGGTGAGGGAAATTATCAAGAGAAGCAGGCCACAATGATGACTGGTTGATGGAGGCAAATGATAGAGATATATGGATGAGGGTGACAATGGAAATCATGGACCCACAGGGTCTGTGAAGACTAAAAAGTGAAGTGAAGTTTTAGTAAAGTATTATTTGACCTTAGAGCAGAAATCTGGACGAAATGTTTTGCTAGTCATTACTTGAAAACAAAGTGTTTCCTGATCTTTGTGTAACCAAGTTGACTTCCCAAGGCTGCAAACAAAAGACTGACAAATGATCTTCATTTTTTCATCTGATATTCTAGACTTGCCTGTACCCTTCTTATGCTCAACACTGCCAGTTTCTTTAAATTTAAATATGCAAATTACATTTAAATTTTTTTAAATTGCATCAAACTTGTGTGTCTTGATTTTTTTTTCTACAAATCACTCTACGCATTTATGCTTTCATCTGTAGATTCATGGCAACTGATGTATGCAGTTACATATATAATCACAGTGCCATATAGTATATGCTAAGGGAAACTTTATAACTCACCGGGTTGGTCTAGTGGTGAACGCCTCTTCCCAAATCAGCTGATTTGGAAGCCGAGAGTTCCAGCATTCAAGTCCTAGTAAAGCCAGTTATTTTTACACGGATTTGAATACTAGATCATGGATAGCAGTATCCTTTGGTGGTTGGATTTCAATTAACCACACATCTCAGGAATAGTCGAACTGAGAATGTACAAGACTACACTTCATTTACACTCATACATATCATCCTCATTCATCCTCTGAAGAATTATCTAAATTGTAGTTACCGGAGGCTAAACAGGAAAAAGAAAAAAAAAAGAAAGGGAAACTTTATGAGTAATAGTCCTGTTGATGAATGGTTGGGGCTTAAAGAAAGCCCCAACCATTTAGGACTATTACTTTTTTTTAGACATCAAATTTGTTCAGATAATTCTCAGACACCCATATGTTTATGAATTTGTAATTCAGTATCACAGCACTATAAAATAAACTTATCATCAATAATAATAATAAAGTTATACTTACTGCTTTTTCTTTTTTATATTATATGCGTGTTTTCATAATAGTGATCACTAACTACTTCATCAGATATTATAAAACATTTTTTTATCAAAATATTAAAACAGAACAGAAAGTTGTTTCATTTCTAAGCCAGTTAATCAACTGACTTATTAGTTACAACTGATATTATGCTAATACACTCAGTTAATTAATTGACTTAAATGATGAAACAATATAAATAGAAGTGGTTCTGAAAACCATCTTTGTTTATATAATGTTCTACATAACTAACGTTTTTTTTGAAAACACATAAATATGTGCCCTCTACTGCTGAAAAACACCTTAACCCCATAAGTTTCCGTATGTAGAAAAACTAAAAATTTTTTATGCAGGTCATGGTGTATCAGGAGAAGATAAAAGCATAAATCATCTCAAGGAATGTATCATCAGTGCCACTACAAGCATAATTCCAGCTGTGCTAATGTGTTCTTTGAGATGACTTGTTTTGTATCTTTTCCTGATACACCATGATCTTCATAAAAAAATATTTATTTTTCCTATGTGTGGACTATACATCCTATGTATATATATATATTTTGTAACAAGACTGGCATAGTGGACCTGCGTAATGGATTCTTGCCAATTAAGAAGAAAGTAGTAGAAAATGTAATAATGGGAGGAATTCAGAAAGGGGCTAACAGAAACCCTTTTAGTAAAGGTAACAGGTCTGTTTAACAATCATCCTTTTGTAATACTGCCCACTGACACACCTAAACACATGTTATCCAGTGAGAAGAGTTACAGGACCAGGGGGTAAGAATTTCATGGGAATGTGTGAGGGTAGATGGTCATTTAGAAATACTATAATTTACAGGTCAAACTGATTAAGACTATATTATGCATAACTTTCAAAACCACCAGGTAAATTTTTAGCAGGATGATCTATTTAAATTGGTAGGCCTGTACAATAGAATTTTAACATCTGACTAATAATTTTAATCAGTCATGACTTGGTTGATGAAGTAGCTCAGTGCTAATGATAATTATGGTATTTTAATAACTGATGATGAATCTGTAGGATTTGAAAAGGCCTTATTAGATTGAAGGTAAGATCGCTTTATACGTATGTATCTGGTGGTTTATAAATATTAATTATATTTATCAAAGTATAAATCTAGAATTGAAATAGAAAATAATATTTCTTTTGATAATAGTTCTTTATGTAGTGTAATTTTTCAGCTGCTGTAGAAGAGGAAGGAACTGGTGTACAGTCAACTGTTACTGACCTTGTGGCTAGTCTTGATGTAGACATGACTGTTCAGAATGGAGGTAATCTGCCAACAGAAAGGTTACGATTTCACCAAAGGACAGGATCTCTAGTTAAGCTCTCCTACAATGCAAGAACAGCTGAGAGAATGCGTCCTTTGGATGAATTTAATAATGGAGTTGTAATGACTCACAGACCGCTACAGGATAATCAGCTCTTTGAAGTGTGTTGACTCACTTTTATTATTTTATAATTTTTTACGTTTTGGTTAACTTAATTTGATCGTTGCTGTTTTCTTAAGTGTTAAGAGTTATTTAAAAGTACTTCTTATTTCTAGCCCTGATTTTCATTTACCTGATCATTATTATTTCTTTCATTTCCAATCTCATTACAAAGTTAAACCAAGATATTCATTCCACTATCTTTCCTTCACAGCTCTGCCAATCCCATCTTCTTAACCTTATTTTTATTACCATAAAATTCTCTTTTCTAGTTTTTGTTTTTATTCTCCAATTATCCAGTTTTATAGTATACCCTTTACAATTTTATAAAAATCTTTGCCATTGTGGATGGAGGTTGGTTAATCTTTCAACCTGGGAGATGCTTGCCAGGCATCTTTCTTAAGATGTTTTTACACTAGCGAGGGTTGCTGTGAACTTTTGTTATCATATACAGCTGTGTGTAATTTTCTCCCCAAATAACCCTCCCAATACAAGTGGTTAATCAGTTCACAGTCTCACTTTCCATCAGAATTGATACCCAACCTTTTGGATGCTCAGCTTTGTAGGAGCACCTTTAATAGGTTAGCTGAACTTTTCCTTAGCAATCATATCATGTGCATAAGATTGTCTTCATTTGTCTCTAGGAGACTTGTATATTTATTTGTATAAAGGAAACTTTTTTTTTTGAGATGGAGGAACCCCCTTTTTGGGTGCCGAAGCAGTGTCGAACTTGCTAACAGGTTCCACAAGATGTTACAGAAAATACATATGTATTCCTGTACACTGCTGACTAAACCTCCACCCCTGGCAACCCCACTTCCTGGGAAACCACTAATAAAGCATTTTTATTAGAGAGGGGGTAAGCACCCACAATTCGGTCTTCACAAGCAAACATCATCCATGCCAGACCACTACACATACACACTACACACCACAAATACCTAAAGGAGGAAAACATCCAGTAAATAGCATACCTAACAGGTACTAAGATATATCACACACAGTTATACATTCGTACAATCAAGCCAACATAAAATAAGCTCACAACAATCACGAAGGCATGGCCACAAGACATAACTTATCCACCAAAGCATATTCAACAGTTAATTAAATTTCCACAGTGCACAAACACACACCTACCATCTAGCACACACACAACTCAACTACTTACCAACTTATTACTTACCCACACGACCATCAGCCATAATCACTAAAAACATGAGCAATGCCCTCTGGCACCGGGAACAGAGTGTCCACAGCCTCACTTCATCAAAGTGACCCCCTCATGCTCGAGAGGGCCCCCAAGACACTCAGCCGATACTTGTCCAACCTGGCACCCTCTGATGCCTCATTCCCATGCATGCCGCGCCAATGCTCACCTTCTCCTGTGAGTTTTTTCTGTGTTTCTAAGTTCTTCTAAAACTTTTCTATTATAATTTGCAATAATAGTCCACTGCTTCACACCCTGAAGCATTAGCTGAGAAAAATCCTCAGGTCTGAACATGTCCACCTGACCCAGGGCATCCAGCATGCATCTCCACTTATCCTGGAATCGCATACAACAGAAGAAGGCATGGTACAGAGTTTCCTCCACATTGCAGGTCGGACAGCGGTCTGAATGGTCAAGAGCAAACCTAAAAAGATATGACCTGTAACCGCCATGCCTGGCCAGGAATTGCGTAAGACTATAATCAATTGATCTCCGAGTCTTACTACACCAACTCCTCACATTCCCAATGAACAGTAAGTCCACCAACCTTTCTCTCCCATGTCCCATCGTTCTTGCCAAGTATTCATCAACTCTTGTAAATTGGTCACAATCAATAGCTTCTTCTCCGAAGAAGGAAGTAACCTTAATTCTCTACGCTTCCTGCTGTAAGCAATTAGCAGGTCAATTGGCATAGCATCTGCCAGCACCTCTGCAGCCTCTCTTGAGATTGTACGATAACTTGCTGAAATCCAGAGGCAGCATCTCCTATGCAGCACAGCAAGTATTCCCATAGAACATTTATAACGTATTTCTAACATCTGTCCAGATCTCTGCCCCAAATAAGAGGGAAGAATCCACCACACTTGATAATAACCTCCTCCTGAGTTTTCCAGGCCTCCTGGTTTCGGAAGTAAGATGGCAACCACATGCATTGTCCTCTTCGCTCTCACACAGCTTTCCATAACAAACACATTTAACAATGCACTCATTTTACGTTCTGCAAGATACATCCGAGCCGTACCTTTCACCTCCTCCACCACATCAAGTGCAAACCTGCCAGCTTGAAAACCATATTGTCTCCCTGAAAAGCTGCCTGCATCCTCCACTGCATGAAACAGCCTTTGCTGGATGATTTATATAAGCTGCATGATTTTCCCTGATGTAATCATCATCAGTGGTTGATAAGATGATGGAAGCATCAGATCACATCCAGGTTTGTGCACAGTACAAGATGCTATGCCTTCCATGCTTCGGGGAATATCCCGTCTCTCAGACAGTTATTATAAATGTTGAAAAATATTGCTATATGTGTACAGCAATTTTCGGTTCAAGGAACATCTACAGTATGTAGCAAAAAAGGCCGCTGACGCATTTTATGGAATCCGTAGAGTCATTCATCCTGATTGGGGGTTGAATTACCGTACCATGCGTATCCTTTACAAAGGTGTCAGCGAATCTATTATGCTGTATGCTGCACCTGTCTGGGCTCCCTGCATGGCTTTTAGGTATTGCACGGACATTTTGCTGCGGGCCCAGCGACTCTTCTTGCTGGCTGTTATAGGCGGTTATAGAACAGTCTCGCGTGAGGCAGTCTTTGTTATACCTAGAGTCAAACCAATAGATATCTTGGCTAATGAGCGTAAGGTACACTACATTTCCATGGTAAATAACCTATTGACATTAGAACAAAAGCAGGAGATTGAAGACCGGGGCCTTGTGACTTGGCAGTTCAGGTGGGACGAATCCCCCACAGGTTGCTACACGCATGGTATTTTTCCTATAGTGTCTAATTTAGGTGCAACTGGATGGGTCTCTCCCAATTGGTACATCACACACAGTTTCTCTCCAGCCATGGTGCCTTTCGGGCGAGTTTGGCTAGGTTTCATTTGGTGGATTCGAGTCAATGCCCGGATTGTGGGACTGATGATACAGGGGACCACATCCTCTACGTCTGTCCCTGATACGAGGTTGAACATTCATGAGCTGTTAGGGAATTTGAGAGAATACATTCCTTTCTGGATATCCATATTAACTGGCTGATCCACAAAGAGTGGTCTATAGTGGCTGGTTTTCTTTGTGCTCTTGCTGTGTGTAGGTCTGCAGAGGAAGTTTAGTCAAGGTTTGGCAGGATCCCGGGTGGCTAGGGTTTCGGCTTAGGCATTGGATTGGTTGGAGGTAGGCACATTGGCATTGTGCCACGGTAATATTGGTATTGTTTGTGGTTTGATTTGGGGCTCCTGTGGGTGGGTTTGGCTGCGCCACCAGGGTATGGTAACCTGTACAACCAGGGGCGTGGCTTCCCTCTGCCGGTGGAGGTCCTGATTGTGATTTGGTAATGTCACATGAGACATCATGATGTAGGTGGTCCGGGGTTTGTCCCTGGCTCCTGCATGGGCCAGAGTGAGGTTGGATTCCCCTTGTTAAGTGACCTCAATTGGTCGATTTATTTGGGTGTAGGTCTGATTTGTATGTTGCGTAAAATATAATTTTGATTGGCATGAGTGTTGCTCTGATTTAACTTTAAACTTGTTCGTTTTCTGAGGCATTCACAATCACTAATGATGTTGTCAAATCTTTACTAGGCGTTCGCGCTTCCACAGTTTCAGTCAGTTAGTTTGAGGGAATCATGTTAGGTTGGATGTGAAGATGTCCGTTTGAGGCCTATGTGAAGGTGAAATTTGATATGTATTTTACTGATGCAAATTTTTGGCCAGGCATTTACATCAGTGGCATCCTAACCTAAGCCTGGCTGATGACTGTGAGATGTAATCAGTTACAGGATCCAAAGAAGACCTCCGATAAAGCTCCTCAGGGCTTGCAACAGGAGGGGGTGGTGTAGTGACTGGTAACGTTACAAGGTGGTTGTCTTCTTCCTACAGGGTTGGGATTTACTGCAGTACAAGTTCCCCTGACATCTACCGGCTAGCATCATACTCACCAGTAGTAAGTACAGCAGTTGGCAGCAGTATAAAGTAGACTTGGTGGAACATGTAGACATTCATTATACTCTGAAAAAATTTTATAGCCGTAAATTTTAAAAAATATGTATTTATATTGGATTAACATTTACATAGGGCTCTCCTTGGATGTGATAACCTGTTTATTAAAAAATTGTAAAGGGCAGACTTTTGCACATAACGAGAAATAATTAATAGAATTATTCCTGCATTTAATGAAGATTGTCCTGCAGATTTAGGATTCTGTAGATAAGGATAACATTAATCCTAGTAATTAATCTGGTTGACAGTTAAGAAATGATGCTGAAAATAGTAATGAGAAGAAATATAGAAGAGAAAGATGTACCACTTTTATTACTAAAAACTTACAACAGGATTCTGGTGACGTAAGTATTTTATTTAAATGTTGTTGAAAATCAGACATTGACATCTACAATAATAATCTATTATCATATCATATACGTATCGTACGACAATGTATGAGCAATTTATTGATGTCAGTCATTTAATTTTTTTTTTAATTGTAGTGACTGATTTATTTCATGGTTTAAAAATCATCTGGGGAACATTTCCAATGAAAAAATGAAAGCATTTATGGTTATTTTATTACTTTTTAGCTATTGCTAAAAAAATTATCATAGAGTGAAAATTCTAAGGATCTGTATATTGTGCTTATTACTATTAATATAGCAAACTTTCAAACTGATATTTCTTTAAGCACAAAATTGCTTATAAATAAAAAACCATTAGTCCAGAAACGCTCAGATTGGCCAAGGGCAATGAGAAAAGACATATCGGGCACTAATATCAGCAAATTGATGTGAAGTAAAGTGTTAACTCATCAGACAAGATCTGCAACCATTATGTTTTGTAATTAATAAATTAATTAAACATAAATGTTTAAAAATATATAATTAAATAAAGATATTTGATAATAAATAACTTATAAGTAAAAACAAAAAAAAAAAAACATGGTAAACCACAGGATATTTACACCCCTTTATTGACTGTTCCTTGAGCGTTCTTTGAACACACATTGAGCACTAATGACTCGACATGTCATACTGAATTCTGCCAAGGAACTGATGATGCATTGATATGACAAATATCTGTAATATTTATTTTATGTTATTATTCAAGCTTGGACTAGTGTATATTGTACCTTCACTAGGAAAGGTTTCTTCAGTGCTATTGTTAAAATAGTCCATGGTTATCTTACTTTGGCAAATTTACTGTTTTTTTCCCAAAGTGCTTATTTCATCATTACTGTTTTCATATTTCTTGTAATTACTTAAAGTTTATCTTTGTTTCTTTTTATAAAAACTATTTAAATAATATAAATATTATTTCAACCATGTTGATCAGATGATGGCTTATTATCCAATCAAAAGAAAATCCTTAAATTGATAAAAAGAAGCTGGCAATTCTCATTTTCTACTTTAACACTCATCGTTAGCTTCTTTCTGTAAAAAAAAATTTCCCATCTCCAGTAAGTCTTTATATGAATGACAAATGTCTCTAATAACTTCCTGGTTCTTTCATCCTACTGACCTTCAGTTACTAGAAATCTCCATTTCTTAAAGGTATTAGGTACCTTTTTTTTATAAATTACAAATTTTTAATGTTATTGCACTTGTTCTTATTTATTATTATTAAGCTTTATTAAATACAAAAATATTTTTATTTTTTTTTTTACATTAAGTTTTTACAATGTAAAATAATGAACTATACAATGTTAAGCGTGGAATGTTAGAAGCTTAAAAAAGGTTGGTAGGCTAGAAAACTTAAAAAGGGAAATGGATAGGATAAATGTGGATATAGTAGGAATTAGTGAGGTTCGGTGGGAAGAGGAAGGCGACTTTTGGTCAAGTGATTTTAGAGTAATTAACTCAGCTTCAAATAATGGGCAGGCAGGAGTAGGTTTCATATTGAACAAGAAGATAGGGAAGAGAGTAGAGTATTTCAAAACGCATAGCGATAGAATCATTGTAATAAGGATAAAATCAAAACCTAAACCGACGATTGTTAACGTCTATATGCCTACAAGCGCCCATGATGATGATGAGGTAGAGTGTGTATACGAAGAGATTGATGAAGCAATTAAACACGTAAAAGGAGATGAAAATTTAATAATAGTTGGAGATTGGAATGCAAGCATTGGAAAAGGCAAGGAAGGAAATATAGTGGGGGAATACGGGCTGGGCAAAAGGAATGAAAGAGGGGACCAACTTATAGAGTTTTGCACGAAGTATAATTTAGTAATTGCCAACACCCAATTTAAAAATCATAATAGAAGAATATACACTTGGAAAAAGCCAGGCGATACTACAAGGTATCAGATAGATTATATCATGGTTAAGCAAAGATTTAGAAATCAACTCGTTGACTGCAAAACTTACCCTGGAGCAGACATTGATAGCGACCGTAATTTGGTGATAATGAAATGTAGATTGGGGTTTAAAAACCTGAAGAAAAGGTGTCAGATGAATCGGTGGAATTTAGAGAAGCTTGAGGAAGAGGAGGTAAAGAAGATTTTTGAGAAGGACATCGCAAGAGGTCTGAGTAAAAAAGATAAGGTAGAAAATGTAGAAGAAGAATGGGAGAATGTTAAAAAGGAAATTCTTAAATCAGCAGAAGCAAACTTAGGCGGAATAAAGAGAACTGGTAGAAAACCTTGGGTTTCAGACGATATATTGCAGCTGATGGATGAACGTAGAAAATATAAGAATGCTAATGATGAAGAAAGTAAAAGGAACTTAGTAAAAATAAACAAGAAGAAAACAAAAATAATGAAATGTAGTAGAAATAACAAAGATGGACCACTGAATGTGAAAATAGAAGGAGAAAAGATTATGGAGGTAGAAGAATTTTGTTATTTGGGAAGTAGAATTACTAAAGATGGACGAAGCAGGAGCGATATAAAATGCTGAATAGCACAAGCTAAATGAGCCTTCAGTAAGAAATATAATTTGTTTACATCAAAAATTAATTTAAATGTCAGGAAAAGATTTTTGAAAGTGTATGTTTGGAGTGTTGCTTTATATGGAAGTGAAACTAGGACAATCTGTGTATCTGAGAAGAAAAGATTAGAAGCTTTTGAAATGGGGTGCTATAGGAGAATGTTAAAAATCAGATGGGTGGATAAAGTGACAAATGAATAGGTATTGCGGCAAATAGATGAAGAAAGAAGCATTTGGAAAAATATAGTTAAAAGAAGAGACAGACTTATAGGCCACATACTAAGGCATCCTGGAATAGTCACTTTAATATTGGAAGGACAGGTAGAAGGAAAAAATTGTGTAGGCAGGCCACGTTTGGAATATGTAAAACAAATTGTTAGGGATGTAGGATGTAGAGGGTATACTGAAATGAAACGACTAGCACTAGATAGGGAATCTTGGAGAGCTGCATCAAACCAGTCAAATGACTGAAGACAAAAATAAAACAATGTTAAATTGGAAACAGCATTTAAGCTTTACTACAGAACAGATGTACAGGTGTAATTTATTTTTTTATTTATCTTGTTTTACATATATGTCTGTATTTTTTTTTTTTTGTTTTTGTTAATAGGCCTAAAAGATAATTATCATTTAACATTTAAAAATTTGATTTTATATAATGTTGTATTTTTATTAGTTTATTAACTTGTAATATTTTAATCAATTTTTATTTACCATACAAATTAGTATTTCTTAGTTAATAAGTGAAAACAAGTCTATTAAGAGTAATTTTTTTTTCTTAATTTTGCCTAATTTATTATTTTCTTAATAAAAACTTTGTTTAAAATAAACTTTATCATTTATGTAGTAATTTTTTATGATACGGACCTAAACTGTGGGAAAAAGATAGTTCACCATAATGGGTGACACTAACTAGTCATGTGTCTTCATAAGGATAGGTGATATGTCAGTGAGTTCTACAAATTCCTTTGTGAAAATTACAAATTCGTTCGTGAACATACAGCCCAGGGTTAATGAACACACTTGTTTTTCCGCATTGCACTGAATGTGTTAAAAGAACAGGTTGTAAATGTACAAAGCAACACAGTAGCAGTAGATTATTCTTAGTATGATCCAAAATTAGTAAAATGTTCTATTATTTAAGAATAATTTTCCTTTATAAGAAAACTGTTAACCATTAATGAAGTAAATTATAATTGTAAAAACATGATCCAGTAATGTCTTATAAATAGTAGAGTGTACTTTTTACTTTATACTAGCAGATATAAATCGAAATACAATAGTGTTTCATATTCCCTTACCTACCAAATCAGTCATCATATTCATCAAATCAATATATATTCTCTAAAAGTGAAATCATGTTATATTTGTCAGTATTTTTTTTAATTACAGTGTAACTTGCTATAATGCGAATATCGGAGGACTTACATGACACCCACGTTATAGGCTGACTGTGTTATTTCAAGAAGTAAATTTTAAAGCACAAAAGGGATCAATTAAAAAAAGAGGCAAAAAATCAAGCAATAATGGTTTAATAGAAAAAGCCAGTACAGTATAAAGGGTATTTACATAGAAACAAGTTAAGTGCGGAAGATACAGTATTTTTTCTTTGAATGTAAATTATTTTTTTAAATAAGAAGTTATTGTTTTTTGTTTCGCGGTTGTGTGTTTCTTCTTTATAATATATGACTTTACACTTTGTAAATGCAATAAATGATGATCATCGCTATCACTTTGTTGCTCCATCCATGTTATTACACTATTTATATTTACCAGAATGTCTTTTATTGAGGGTGTAGACCTCTCCATGACAGTGACCTCTGCAACACCTTCCCCTTCTTCCTCCGACAAATTATTGTTAGATTGTAGAATGGAGTTTACAATTTCTTCGTTGGTCATGTAATGGACAACAAGTATTTGATTGTCTTCTTGAGCCCACTCATTGAGATCACTTACAGACAATTCTTGCTCGGTTGAATTTGAGAATTCCAGTGGGTGTTTGTCAGTAAAGATATGGACATTTTCTGTTTCAATGTCTTCTGTATTACTCTGCAACAATACCGACCAACAATTTTTAATTGTAATATAATTTACATTACTCCATGTCATTCCAGTGGGTATACAACACTTTTTAATCACACAGTTCTAAGAAATTCTGTTACTTGTAATTCTGTGTTAACAATAGCAGTCAGTAGCTCTCATCCGTAATAGCTTTAAATGCTGAAATAACTCCTCATTCTAATGGTTGGATCAAAGATGTGGTGTCCTTGGGTAAAAACATTGCGATTATTTTCCCATGTTTAAGATTTCGGCAAAGCAGTAGGCGAATGAGCAGGGCAATTGTCAAGAAGTAATAAAGCTTTTTCTTCCAATTTTCAAACTAGTAAATAATTTTTAACACAAGGTACAAATTCGTCATTAAACCACATTAAAAAAATATTATACATTATCCAAGCATTTTTACTGTTTTTAAAAATAACTGTAATTCATATTAACGTGTTTGAAGCAACATGGGTTGACATACGTGTCACTGAGCAAAGGCTTCAATTTATGATTTCCTGACTTATTGGCACACAAAAGAAAAGTTACCTTTTCTTTGTTCACTTTCATACCAGACTTATTTGGTGCCTGTTTCGCATCTATTGTTTTTGTTGGCAATACTTTATAATACAAAGCAGTTTCATCACAGTTATACAGCTGCTCATCACTGAAGTTAATCTTTTCAATAACTGATTGTAATATTCTTTGTGAAAAATGTTCGCCTGCCGTCACATCTACTGAATGAGATTCTCCTTCGATATTTACTTGGCCTATGCCATGATGGATTTTTCATCATGGTAACCAACTACTAGAAGCACTGAATTCTTCTTCATTGTTAATTTGTTCATGAAAATTTAGTGCCTGAGCTTGAAGTATTGGCCCTGACAATGGCACTCCTTCACTCCACTTTTGAAGAAACCAAAGGTACAACATTAACATCAACATCACCGAGTCTAACCTTCTTGTGATCAAGTCTGACTGTTTCATCTACTGAATCAGTAAAAGAATGCAATTTATCTTCTTATTCACCCAGCCACTTGTAGTACCTTCAGCCACACCGAATTCCTGGGATAAACTGGCTTTCAAACGACCTGCCTTAACCTTTTCAATAATTTCTAATTTTTCTTTTACAGAATACATTTTTCGTTTAGACATGTTAGGCAAATACAAATGAAAACAAACACTACAAAATCTAATAAATTAACCAACATAATAAAACTTAATGATATTGATAAACAGTAAAAGCAGCTCTGAATAAATCACAATATGTAATAACATTCAGCTACCGTGCACTGTGCCTTATTCAGGCAGTACATTGTTGGTCTTATCGCTGTTACAGGAAATGAGTCATGTACAGCATATCATAAGAATTTCTCTTATTACTGTATTAAAATCTTAGTTTAGTTTTATTGAATCATGTTTTTGGGAATTCCAAGGCTTTAAAATTGGTCGTAACTAATTAACAGATGTTATAATAATAGAAGCGTGTTGTTGACAATTTCAAAGGATTTATGGTGGGTTTTACACTGATATCTAATACAGTGGTACGATGACTAGCATTTCTTCATCCTATTTTATTTTTTCAGATATTCAGATATTTTGGGGGACAAGTTTATAATCTGCGTTATATCCGAATCCGGGATATATCAAGCCACATTATAGCAGGGCTGTACTGTATTGTACAAATTCTATTCTTATATCTGTGATGATTTTATTCATGCTAATGATAATCTGCATTTTTGTGTTTTGTTTTAGATAAGAATAGATAGATTAGTGGAAAAATGGTCTGGTAGTATTGAAGTTGGTGTTACAACGCACAATCCTTCAGCTTTAGAATTCCCTGCTACTATGACTAATATGAGAAGTGGCACAACAATGATGTCTGGCTGTGGTATTCTAACCAATGGTAAAGGAACCAGAAGAGAATATGGCGAATTTAACTTAGATGAATTGAGGGTAATAATAAAAATTGTATTGATGAAAATAATTTCTGTGCTATAAGTACGAGGAGTGGATGAATTGTAATACACAGTCACTCATAGCTCACAAATGCAAAGAGGAATTCAAATAAAACAAATATATAATTTAATTTATCTTTCTACGTAGTTACAACCAGTTTTCTCATTCCATTGGTGAAGAGTGCAATCTTTCCTTAATACACAACCTTAATATGTTCTTCACTGAAATGATTACTCTTAATATCCTTCTAATTGCAGAAAGGAGTGAAGATCACTCTGCCAAATCTGTTTAGTATGAAGGGTATAAAATGGGTTCAAATGTCAACTTGATAAGAGCCTCAGCAGTTGCAAGAAATCTGTGTACCCACGCTGTGTTATCAGCTCTACGTATTGTCAAACATGACATTCACTTCCCTAAGATATTTTAACATCTCTGTATCACAGAATTTGCAGTATACTTAGCTTTCAATTAGTCAACTTGTATACAGATGTTAGGAATCCAAGAACACTGTCCAGAAAATTTCTTTTGTAGAGGATTG
This sequence comes from Lycorma delicatula, assembly GCF_047948215.1. NCBI lineage: Eukaryota > Metazoa > Arthropoda > Insecta > Hemiptera > Fulgoridae > Lycorma > Lycorma delicatula. The sequence goes on along the minus strand of NC_134456.1, from coordinate 91,001,882 downwards.
TATTTTGTATTTTTTTTTATTGTGCTGATAGTATACCATGCTTTGCAATTTTTCTTCAGGGTTGTAATGATTTACCCAAGTTTCATCTCCCATCACAATTTTTTTTTTTCTTCCTGTTTAACCTCCAGGAGAACCACTGTTAGATATTACTTCAGAGGGTGAGATGAATGATTTTGTAGTATGTGTGAAAATATAGCAGGATTCCCGGATGACACTATGGTGAGTGAGTTTCATACCACCAGCATGTTAGGCAGAAGTCGCGATTGTCAATACTGACTTACTCCACCTCAGTGATCTTCTGAGATCACTGAGGTGGATCTTCTGAGATCACTGAGGTGGTGGTGCGCCAGGTGATTTGTAGTATTGCATGGTACAAGGCCCCCGGATTTGATTGTATCACAGTGGAGCTCCTTGTCCGACCACTTTCAGTAGTCCTCGGTCCTCTAACTAGAATATATAATAGGTTGCTCTATGCCAGCCACTTTCTGGCATGTTGGAAGTGTGAAGACTTGATGTTATTGTTCAAAGGTGCATATTAATGTTAGATTGGTCACTAGTCATTTTTGCTAATGGACAACCAGTATGGTTTCCGACCGGGCAAGAGCACTGAGGATGCCATACTAAAGGTGATGGATATAGCTTCCTCTAGTTCATGTAAATATGTATTAGAAATTTTTCTGGACATATCTGGGGCATTTAACAACTTATAGTGGCCCTCTGCCATGTTTCAGATTCAAAAGTGTAAGTGTACACGAAATGAATTAGAAATGCTCTCAAGTTATTCAGCCATCGGACTGTTTCCCTGCGTGGTGGCAGCTTGGAGGTTCATAAGACCTTAACTAAAGGATGCCCTCAGGGCAGTGTTTTGAGTCCCCTTCTTTGAATCATAGAATTCGATCCTCTACGTCTGTCCCCGATACGAGGTCAAACTTACACGAGCTGTTACGAACTTGAGAGAGAATACATTCCTCTTTGGATCTCTGTATTAACTGGATGATCCGTGAGGAGTGGTCTGTAGTGGCTGGTTTTCTTCACACCCTTGCGGTGTAAAGGTCTGCAGAGGGAGTTTAATCAGGTACTCGATCATGATAGGATCCCAGGTGGCTAAGGTTCCAGCTTAGGCATTGGATTGGTTGAAGGTAGGTGCATTGACATCGTGCCATGGTTATATTGGAATTGTTTGTGAATCGATTTGGGGCTCCCGTTGGTGGGGATGGTTACACCGCCGGGGTATGTTGTCCCATGTGACCAGAGGTGTGGCTTCCCTCCGCTGTTAGCAATCATGATTGTGACTTGGTAATGCCACGCAAGACACCGTGATGGTACTGAGTGGGGGTGCGGGTGTTTTTTACCTGCTCCTGCGTGGACCTGAATGAAGTTGCATTCCCCTTGTTAGGTGACCTAAACTGGTGAACTTATTTGGGTGTAGGTCTGAATTTCTACGTTGTGTAAGACGTAATTTTGATTGGTATGAGAGTAGCACTGATGTAACTTTAAACTTGTTCATTTTCTGAGTCATTCACAGTCTCGAACAGTGTTGTCAAATCTGGACTAGGCGTGGGATTTGTGCTTCCGCGGTTTCGGTCAGTTAGTTTGAGGGAATCATGTTAGGTTGGATGTGAAGATGTCTGTTTGAGGCCTATGTGAAGACGAAATTTGATATATATTTTACTGATGCAAATGTCTGTCAAGGCATTTTCATTGGTGACATCCCGACCAAGGCCTGGCTGACGACTGTGAGATGGTTGGGATTTTCTTTTCTATGAGTTTGTTTGGCACCTTCCCCAAAAATGACATTTTGTGGTAGCCCAGTTGTGGAATAATGTACCCTTCTTGTTTGTTCAATATTCCTATATGGGTGGTGATGCAATTTTCATTTTGATTCGATTCATCCACCTCCTTTTTGGTGCTTCTCATCAGTCAGAGAATCCAATCAACCACTGCGAGGTTCATTCGCAATATTCTCTTTACCAGCTTCTGAAGCACAAAATTTTATTATTGCCCAACTACTCAGAGTACTTCAATTTAATTACCGTAAATGGCTATTAGGTGACAACAAATGCCACAACATTCCTTTATTCTGCTGTAAAAATTTCAATCGCTGAATATTGTTTTAAACATGTTGCCACATCTGATGTATGCATTTCCATAACAACTGGGACTGACCCAAAATGAAAAGAAAATGAAACTATAAGATGACAGCACTTTTCACTTTGTGTGACATCTGTTCTCCCATTATTATATTTTATTGTTGTATTACGTTTCAGCTGCCCCTCGTAATTACATTGCAAGTTTTTTCAGTAGTTTTTGGTAGATCATTTGCTTTAACTTTACATTAATTCATTTGATATGAGAAGAATTCAGTAAACAGATCACAAACCTGCCTGGAATGGGAGAGAATAGCAATGAATAATTTTAAAGGGTCATTAGTTAGCAGCACAATTGAAATTTATGAAGATAAATTAAACTCCTGATTTATATATTTCACATAATTCCTACTTTATTCTTTTCTTTACTTCCATAAAAAATTAAATAGCAAAATTTTACTGTTTATTTCATTTATTATCATCTTATAGACGTTAAATTAAAGATATTTGAACATTTTTTCACATTAGCATATATGCTTGAAGTTGTTGGATGGGACTTAGTATTGAATTTTTACAACTTTTGAATAATGCAAAACTTGATCACAATTCAATCTAGAAAATTCCATAATATCCATAAAAACTAAATTTTAATTATATTTTGTAATTTTCAGTATTGTTTTAATATATACATTTTTATTATTTCATATTTAGGTTGGTGACCGTATCGGAATGATGAGGAAAGCCAATGGAAACTTGCACTATTTCATTAATGGCCTTGATCAAGGTATTGCTGCAAGAGTTCCACCTGTTGTTTGGGGAGTTGTCGATTTATATGGAATGACTGTTAAGGTAATCAGTTATCTTATCTAAAAATATTATTTTGAAAATGGAAATTTACTGAATTATGATTTAATTGTTGGAATCTTATATCTTATTTGTTAATTATTAAAGTATTTATTATAAGTCTAGGTCCAATGTAGTGATACATCAAAGAGACAATTAACCTCTGAATTTAATAAAAGCAGTATGTATGTACCAAATAAATTTAAGAAGTCATTTTTAATAATCCTATGCAGTTACTAAAAAGTATTCATTTACAAGGTATATTCAGAAATTAAATATTGTTTCCTTCTACCACCGCCTCAGCACTGCAATCATGGGTCTGATTCATACCACATTCCCTCATTCATTGGCTTTTTATTGATGCCATTATAAGCACAGTGATGTTTTTTAAAGTTGATTAGATATCCTTTAAAATGTTCAAATCAATCAAGAATCCTGATTATTATAAAATAAGGGCAATCAGATTTTCAAATGCGAGAAATGTCAAACCAACTGATATTCATCAGCAAATTAGTGATGTTTATGGTGAAAAAGCTATGAGTGATGGAGTGGTTAGAAAATGGGTGTGGCAGTTCAATGAGGGACAGTAATGTGAATAATGAGCAAAGGAGTTTGCCCTTCCACCTCATATTTAAATGAAGACATCAACTAGAAGTCTTTGAAAATGAAATGTGTTAGTTAAATATGTTTTCATAGGAATATATTTGGATAAAAAACTTACATGGAAAATGAGGTTAAGAAAAATAGGAACGAGAATTTTAAATTCAGTAAGATATAACAGTTACTGGGAAGGAAGTCTTCATTATCATTTAATAATAAAATAATGCTGTACAGAACAATTTTGAAATCAATAGAGTTGATGAAATTCATCTATAGGAAATAATCAGCAGCTTAGAAAGTTTACAAAACAAAGTAATAAGAAATATTGCCAATGCCCTATGCTTGGCAAGGAACATTGAGATCCACCAGTTTTCCATTGTGGCTTGAGCGATAGGTAAAGCAAGGCATTGTAATTCTAATTATTTAGAAATTCAACAAGCATTTTCTTCTAAGGTCTGTTAGACAATTGCAGAGTGAAGTATGAAGATTGAAATATTACGTACAATGAATAAGATTTGTGTGACAGAAAGTAATAAACCATTATTTTATTAACAGCCATGACCCTTTGTTAGTTATATTTAATTTATATTTGTAGTAGTGTGGGCTTCATCAGTTACTTAATTTATGTTATTTTACTTTGCTGAAGGTATCCATTTAACAATTGGATTTTAAGGCTTGGAATGTTTGTTACTTTTTTTTACTTTAAATTACAAAGCTGTGGATGTAACTTGATAAGTGTACTTAGTACAATGAAAATAACTCAATAAATAATATAAAACAATTGAGCTAATGCAACCAAAATTGTATTAGAAAAATAAATGAAACATTAATTATGAGCTCTTGCTAATAAATATCTGATAAAAAAATAAATACCTTTCTTATTTTTTTCTAGTTTCATTCTGATGACTCATCAGCATCCAAGTTTTCCACTTGGATGTGGAAAACGTGTTTCTGTGAACTGAAGTATACTACTGAGACACGATCTATTACATGTTTATTGTGAAATATTACATATTATTAAGTAAAATTTAATCCTGCAAATATTTCTTCAATTCATTTAAACTAATCACATTTTAGTACAGATAATTTTTTTTACATCAGAACAAATCTTATGATGAAAATTTTGTAAATTTAATGGAATTCCTTTATAATATCTTTCTGTAAGTTTTATTGATATGAAGTTATTATATTATTGATTTTTTTGTAGGTTACAATTGTTGATAGAGATGAAAGAGAAGAACAGAATTTAATAACACGTCGAAACACAGCTTTACGAGATCAACAGATTACACAGTCTTTGAATGGTAATTTTAATTAGCAACTTTCATTCGTATATTATGTTTAATTTATTTGTTCTTTATTAGATTTCCATAAATAGTGTTTCACAGTAGTGTAAGTAGTATACAGTAGTAATATCAGCTGAGTATTGCAGTTAATTTGTTTTAGGGTCAATCCATATCAAATCATACAGCCATTTTTGCTCAACATTTTTAATTTTTATAAAACTGTTATTAGGAGACCTTTGTATCTATATGAATGTAAAACTCATCAAAAAGTTTTTGGGGTTTTTTCTGGCAACCATTTTAGATTATGCAGATTACTTGTTTTTCACAAATAATGTGTTTTGCAGAAAACCGTCTAATGCCCTTATTTATAAAGATATCATGAAAATTTAAAAACCATAATGTTCAGCATGAAATTGTCTAAAATAATTGTTTAAACTATTTTTTTGTAAGTATTAAGGAAGTTGGTCAGAAAAAAAATGTATAAAATGAATTTACTATTAAAATTCCTTTTTTGAGGCCAATATTTTTCATTAAGGAAAAAGTCTCACATTGATTATTTTTTCCTGACAAAGTTATCTTATAACATGGCTTGGAACTTAAGTTTCAGTCAGTAGACTTATGTCCTTTTTCTCCTAGAAACCTTAAAAGATGGCCAATTGGCTGTTTCCAACTAGTTTCAATGCCTTATATCTAAAAAGGGATCAAGTGAAAAAATTTGAAAATTTTACAGGAAACACTTCCAAACATAAACTTGCTGTATACATTTGATTACTGAGACTTATCTAGTTTAGGAGTTACAGAGCACTGAATTTGGTTAAAAATACCTGACTGACAAAACGTGTAGGTTGACAAATTATAATTTTAGTATTTCTTTAAAATATTAAAAATTTACAAGATTTCATTGCACAACTTTTCTGATATATTATATGTTCTTTCAGACATGTTTATTAATTCTAAGTGAGTAATTTTTCTCAAAACATTCTCTACGGGAACCCAAACAATTTCTTTTTTTGATTACTGAAAAGATGATTTGGGACCTGATGGATCGAAAAAATGAACCAGAGCATCATTGTTTTTTCATTTTTCTCCTTCACTCTTCTAATCCATCTTTTAACATCATTTAGCAGTGTTCTCTTGGATTCGTAAAGGGTTTGTGATAGTAAACAGAGTAGCTGTTTGATGGTCTTCAGATTTCTCTGATCTTGATGTAGGATAACATCTTATTTAGTGATCACTTAAAGGAACAAACCAGTGGTAATTTCTTGTACCTTCTACTTGTAAGCAACATTCAAACCTCTGTTTAAATTTGTCCACTGTGGTCTGTATTTCTTCTGATGGGACAAATATATATTTTAAACCTGTAATTTTGTCATTGCAAAATTTAAACATTTCTATTGGAGTCAAAATTTTGTCATTATATGGCCTTTGCAGACTTTCCATTGTCACCTATTGTTTGGTTGTGCCTTCAGTTCCATTATAAGAGTTATTACCATGAGAAGAAACAAAGAAGTTCCACTCCGCTGATATTCCACAATTGTTTATATGTTATTATAGATTGATGAAGTTCTTCTTATTTTTATATTGGCTGCTGGCACCGTCACTAAAGGTAGCACACTTTTAATCTCATTTATTAGATGTTATTGAAAAGCGTGTACAGCATTAGTATTGTGAGAAGAGGCTATCACCTACTATATTTAAGCTCTGACAACAAACTTTGCTTTCTTTTTTGAAGTAAAACACATATGGATGAAGAAAATCCTGTGAGTTTGTTCAATGAAAGCTTTGAATTTCATTTTGATTGATGAAGGTGTAATTTTCTGAAAAGTCTCCAGCAATGAGACATTCGCTGTCATCAAGGTTTTCTTTGAGTTCCCTTAAATAATTGGATTGAACTTTAGAAATAAAGCGATGTGACTTCAAAGTCATGTGTTTGTCGGCCAGTGAAATTATGAACTCATCACGCAACTGGATTTGTGTAATGAGTTTCAGCCCTATCTATTAGTTTACACCTACTGTTTGAATGAAATTTCATCTGGCAAATTGTCAATTGCCTGAAATAAAATCTTACCCAGGACACTGTTCACAGTCATTCAACACACACTCTTCTTTTACAGTCACATACAAAGAACTCAATCAAATCTCTGTAACTTATATTAAATTTTGCTCCCTCGATCATCAATTTAGCATTTTGATGATATTTGCAGACAAACACTGTGCATACCAGATGAACCTGGCAGAACACACAATTTTGGCCATAGAAAATAAAAAAACCATTAATCAGCCTATTTTGTGGTCAGGGTATTTTAGCTTATATAGATTAAAGAGCTCATTTAGGGAGATAAAGATTAATTGCTTTTGTTTGTGTACATTAATCTTGATTATGAGTGTTGAAACATATTCTTCCTAGACACAATCAATTGTTTTCATCATCTTTGCAAAATAAAATTACATTCTTAACAACCTCTTCACTAATCTTGCTACATTGAATTTTTGAAAGATGTGGTAGAATACATCGATCCTTCACTAATTGTCTTGTCATATTTACTAGCTGATGAGATGCCATATTCTTCAACAGTTTTATTTTTTGACCATGAATTTGGCAAAAAGCCAATAATTTTAATTTTATCATCTTTACTAGCCAATATACATTTTTCTTTGGGTTTTACAATCAGACTTTCATACTGATTTCCTGTATGCTACATCTAGGCTGGAAATCCCCAAATGAGATTTCAAAATCCCCACCAAATGAGATTTCCAATTTTCTTTTTACAGCAGATGTGATTTTCTCAGTTTTTTCTGTAGTGCGGAATGCCTTTGTTCTTTGTTTAATTTCACTATTTTATAAACAGGAAAGAGTTTAATGTCTCACATACTGAGCTAACCTGTTGCAAAATTGTTTTCTCAGTGAGTTCATATGCTTCATTTATATGTAATCCATATCACATTTACAGAAATAATACATTTCTTATGATTATTTGTTGTTTAATAAATGAAATTGGGCCAGTAAAAGTTTTGTAACAAATTTTTCTATTTTTTATTTATTAAATGTAATGTTTAAACATTGTTTATTATCTGTTATTGTATATCTATTGTCTATTACATTTATTTAACATGTATTTTTTTTTAAACAAAATTCTAAATAATAACGGATTTTGATAATAGAAATGTAGTGTCTTAGAATCATTTTGTTAAAAAGTTTTATTTATATTACAGAAATCTTTGTTTTTTCAGCAGAAGAAATGATATCTGTGAGACTTTTACCGTATGGTTTACCATTACATTGTTCATTTATCACTTCACCCACATAACAAACATCTATATAAATAAAAATCTAGATATTTGTTTGTTCAAAATCTTAAAATCTTCAAAAGTTCTTTACAGATTGCGTTGAAATTTTGACAAAATGTTGCATTCAATTACACGTATGTTTTTGTATACTTACTATTTACATACCTAAGATGTCACCTGACAGGTAAAAACATGCCTTTTTATAAAGACAGCACTATCTGTTGGTGGATGTAAAAGCAGCTCACGCTATACTAAATATTTTACAATTCCATTTCAATGTTTCCAACATGTGTGTCCGCTACAGACTAAAAAACTACTGGACCAATTTATGCGCAGCAAAAAAGGAAGAAAGGGAAAAATCAAAAAAGGTAAAGGGAAGAAGGAGAAATGGGAAAAAAAGTAAAATGGGTAAAGGTAAAAGGAAATGGAAAGGAGAGAAGAAAAGCAAGGGAAAGAGAAATGGTGGCAGGAAGGGGGAAAGGGAAAGAAAATATGGTAAAAATGAAAATTGGAAAAAGGTGGAAAGGGAAAAGGGGAAGGTTAAATTTTGTGAAGTTCAGTAATGTTCATTTTGTTAATGTTTTATCAAATTTCAATTGTGTTTATTTAATGTGTATATATATATATATACACAAATCTAGCAATAGCGAAGCATTGCCGGGTCTGCTAGTTCATAATAAATGATTAACTGCTGTACATAAATATATCCTAAAGGCCCAAACAAATTAACTATAGTAAAGAATTTTAAAAGAAAGAAGCCTTAAATAAAATCAAAATACATATCGCTCAACCATCTAAAGTGCTCAACTGAAGTGATCCCACTTATGGCACAGGTGTTTTGTTGTCGGAGGGGGAAGGTACATGTCTCTAAAAGCTCAAACATGAATCTCCTGTTGCTACAAGTCAGTAGGCTTTTTTCAAGCTATAATAAAAATAATTTTTTTGGCCTGTAATGACTATTTGTACATTTTTAACTTTGTGGGCTTGAATTGTAATGCATAAGCCAGTGCATTATAAAAATTAAGTACTGGTAAATTAGAATATTTTATCATAAATATTTATACCCTTAAACAATCGGAACATGGTGTTTTATACTTACGTAATAATTACTTTTTAGTCATGTAGAATTATTATTAAATCATGTTTAAGCTTATCTAATTGTAAATAGAGAAGCTCTGGTTGGTGAAGACATAAATGGCTATTATCAACCACCTAAGAACTCAGTACATTTTTGACCAACTTTGGTGCTCTGTAACTCCTAAACTAGGTAAGTTTCAATGAGTAAATGTATACAACAAATTTATGTTTGGAAGAAGTGTTTCCTGTAAAATTATCAAATTTTTACACTCGGTCCCTTTTTAGATATAAGGCACTGAAAATGGTTGAAAACAGCCAATTGGCCGTCCTTGAAGGTCTCTAGGAGAAATAGGATATAAGTCTCCTGATTAAAACTTAAGTTCCAAGCCATGCTGTAAGATAACTTTGACAGGAAAAAATAATCAGTGTGAGACTCTTTTCCTTCATCAGAAATATTGGCCTCGAAAATTGAATTTTAATTGTAAATTAATTTTATGTATATATATATATATTTTTACCAACTTTCCCATAATACTTTTAAGAAACTAGTTTAAACAATCATTTTAGATAACTTCATGCTGAACATTCCGGTTTTTAAATTATCATGATATTTTTATATATAAGGGAGTTACACAATTTTCCACAAAACACGTTATTTGTGAATCTGTGCAAAAAAAAAAATGGCTGTAAAAAATTGTGAAAATGGCTGCAAAAAAAAAATCTAAAAAATTTTAATTATAGTTTTGCATTCATAAAGGTACTACTAAACCCTGGTAAAAATATTACAACAATAAAAAATGTTCTACAACCAAAATTATTTTTATTGTTTGAATTTAAATGGATTGACTGTATTGGAAATATATGCAGTATATTGGGAGAATGTTGTATTAGTAAAAATTATTTTTTCATAATTAAATTGTAATTTATAACTTTTCTTGCATAATTGTATTAAATTTTGTTATATGTTATTTCATAAAATTGTAAAGTAATATAAGTTTGATAAGACATAATTTAATTAATTATAAAATCAAACACCAAATACAGTATATTAAAAGTAAGAGACACTTAGTAATTGCAGTACTTTTAAAGATTTATTTTATCAGCAGTTAAAATTAGAAATTACACATAAAATATATTAGCATACACTGCCTTGTCATATAACATTAAAATTTTTTTCAATGAGTGCACTCATTGTCATGCCATGGTATGAAAAAGATTTTGATGTTATATTGCAAAGCAGTAAATGCTGATATATTTTTTTATGCAATTTCTAATTTTAACTGATGATGATGAAGTAAATCTTTGAAAGCACTGCAGTTGGTAAGTGTCTCTTATATATAATACATTGTTTCTGGTGGTCTTAATTTTTAATTAATAAAATTATATTGTATAATACAGCGAGAAAAATATTAAAAATATATATATATATATATATATAAAGCCACCAAAACACAGTAACAGATAAAACCTAAAAAATACTAATACCAATAGTCAAAAAAAGTGACTTCATGGGATTCTACATCATCAGTTGTACACAAATCCTGTAATTAAAACAAATAAATATTAAATATTTAATAATTATTAAATAAAAATGAATTAATTTAATTTAGTTATTATTTTTTTTTTTATATATATATATGTAATAAAAAAAAACATATTTTTTACACGTGCGTGCGCGCATGCACACATAAACACACACAAATTTGCATGCAAAAATCCGCAATAGACTTTGTCTTAACTGGCTCGGTCAGGATTGGACTCTTGGTTGCTTAGTGAGATGGCTGATTATCAGAAAATGGATAACTTACAACATTGTAAAGAAATTTTTTTTAGCACATTTTTTTTTTAATGGACAACTGTATAATTTAAATTTAATTAATGTAATAAAATTGCTTAAATAATTTTTTTGCAATCATTTGCAGTACTTATACAAACACCAACATTCTACCAATTTGGTCTTTATCATTACAATTTAATTCTTTAAATTTTTGTTTCATACTAAGGATAACATAATGTTTCATCCATCATTTTAATAAATTAAAGTATTAGGACCATTTTTATTAAAGTATTAATAAATTAAGTACACTCAGAAATGATATGACTTAAACAAAATGAAATCAAAATAATCTAAATAAGTACTGAATAAGATAGCTAAATGATTTATGTGAGTGAAGTTTACAAGAAAACCATTGCATTTATTTTGGTGTTGCATGTGTCAAAATCAGGTGAACTGTTCTTGAGGTATCATTGGTTTAATAGAAAATTTTATTGTACTGAAGCGTAAGCTCAGACAAAAGACAGGATAGACAATTGCTGAGTCCAAAATTAATTGAGTTAGAACTGTTCTTACTTGGCAAGTTTTTTAAAATGTTACTTTAAAATGATCCTGAATGAATGATTTTGATGATGTAAATTCCTGTCATAAATATGTATTAATGTAGTATAAATTAATCATTAAATTTTAGTTATCTAGTAAACATATTTGGAAAAATAATGTAATATTTCATGTAGAAAATTAATTGATTCAGATTTTAAATTTGTTTTTAGAACACTCCAAAACATCCTTTTTTATGCGCCACTACTGATTATTTAACATATTCAGTTTAACTATCAGGTACAAAAAAAATTATATGGGTTTTAATTTATTATAATAGCTTTTTGATGAGGTCTACAGTGTTGATTTAAGGCTAGGATCAAAGAGCAAACAGAGAGATTTAGTTGTGTGAATGGTTGTAGATTGATTCCTTATCTTCCTACTTGATGTCACTAGCAAAGATTGTGACTTCTGAACAGAAACCTTCTGTGTTTTGCAGTTAGCTAAATGTGAATCTGTAGTTATAGTTCAGCATACATTTCGTAGAAGATTTTTTAATTGTAATCCTTCTAGTAACGATAACATTTGTCAGTGGCATATTCATTTTGAAAGAGAAGAGAATGGAATGACTAAAGGTTTCTGAAGAAAATGGTAAATGTGTTAAGGAAGTCATTTCCATATAGTTTTAAAAAATCTGTTAAGGAGGCATACAGTGCTGATGATGACTATGGAATGTTGTAAGGAAATTCTTACATATGTGTTACCATTACAGGTGTCATACCATTTACAGGTGTTATAAGTTTTGAAGTCTAATGACTCTGTGCTTGACCAACTTCACACTCAAAATGTTGCAGCATGAAAATGACAACTTTCTTGATCATAGTTTGCTTAGTGATTAGTCAAGATTTCATCTTAGTGGAAAAGTTAACACAATAATGTACACATCTGGGATTCAGAAAATCCCCATGGACTTTTACAATACAAAAGGGACCCACCAAAATAATTTTTTTTCTGTGCAGTATCCTGACAGCAAGTTCACAAGCTGTATAAGCGTTAAAAAGTATAAGCTTTATAACCTTTTTCATTGAAGCAAGTATAACAGGAGTTGCTTATTTGAATATACTATGTACATTGCTCTTTCCTCAACTACAAGATGAGCCAAAGAATTTTATTCAGCAACAAGATGGTGCACTTCCTCACTGGCATAATTCTGTATGGGATTGGGGGGGGGGGTTGAATCATGTTTTCCCCAACCCCTGGATAGGTCGGCATGATGAGAGCTTGTTTGTAGTGGCCTCCAAGGTTATGAACTGACTCCTTGTAGAGGACCCCTTGTAAAGGTATGGTAATTAATAATTATAACTAATTATGTATAAGACTTCCTTTATAAGTGTCCTTTAGATTGTAGATGTATCCAGTTAGAAATAAAAACAACGCTACTTCGTTCATTGCTGACCAAGCCATAATAACAAGTATCAATTAAATTGAATAGGCAGTATTCCTGCAAGCAGTATTAAAATACACTAAGTCTGATTGCACACAATGTGCAAAGTCTACTTTACTGCAGAACGGCAGTGGATGAACCCATACTTGCTCATATTCTATACTGAATGATGGGGATAGTGTTACATCTTACTGATGGTAGAACACATACCAATGTCAGTGAATTAAAGAATACAATTACACTTATGAATTTTAGTTATATATATTATATATATATATATATATATATATAAGATCTTAACAGAAATAGTAATTTTGATTATGATTTTATTCAATCCACAGAAGGATTGTGAGTTCCTCAAGACAGCAGAATAGCTTTTCATTGTATTCTGAATAAATATTGAACTTCTGATACCGCACAACCATAATATTGAATAAAATTATTAAAAAAAAATTATATGTCAGATGTGTTATTCATTCTCAAATTGTAGTATTTAGAATTTATGTTTAAGAAGGCTTATGTTCAGTAAAGGCTTAATAATGGGTAAAGCTGAGTAACTTAGTTCAGTAATATAGTTCCACCTTTGAACTAAAGTAATTAATTTTGGATTAAAAAAACCATTGTAATTTGAATTTGTCTTATTTTTAATGTTACAGATTTACCGGACGAAGATGTTGTGGATAGACTTATGTTTCATACAAATTGTGGAACACATGCCGCTGTTATAAACAACGCCAGAACTGCACATCGTCCTAAGTACTTTTTTGTTATTATTTTTGTATGTATGAATTTAATCATATCTGAAAATAAGGTAACAAATATAATGGAATGGATGGTTGTTTATTTATTTTTATTACTATTTACTCAAGATAAAATAGTTTTTATATAAATTTGTTATTAAAATAGTTATGGCATAATAATTACCTTTTTTTTAAATAATTACAGAAGGTTTATTAAAAATACATTTATTGATTGTTTTTTTTTTTAAATTTGAGAATATTTAAATATTTTAAATCATTTTTCAAATTTTTTTATTGAAAAGAGTATATTATCAGTTGATACAAAAAGACAAAATAAAAAATGCAAGACCTTTTTGTTTTTTCTAGTACTAAATTTTAGTAATAATTTCTGGACTTTAATATGATTAGCAGTATCGTGTAGTATTTTGATATAAAGTATTTCACTTTAATTTCATTTTTATTAATTTTTTTTTTGTTTTTAGTGAGTAGGTTATTAGTTATTTTATAATAGATTAGTATATTAATGTATTAATATTAGTGTTGGATATAGAATGGAATGTCAGTTGTGTTATATAGACAAAATATGTTATATTATAATTTTTTTTTAAATAAGATTTTTGTGCATGCTTCTTCGTATCTTTAAAAACAAATTATAAACATTCCAAATCTTTTTGATGAAAACTGTAGGATAGGCACAATTCTGTGAATGATAGGAAATATGTCATTGAATTCACTTTTCTTCTGTAATTCATGGCAAACAGTACAGCTAATGTTATGATATTAGCTAGCCATATTGCTTCATAGAATACACTACACTGTGGTTGGTATCTAAATATCCCAATAAATCACTGTTGATTTTTTTTTAAGTTAGTCAAAATGTAAATCAATGCACGATGCTAACTCTATAATACAATATAAATTAATTTTCATAAACCGTAAAAAAGTGTTGTAATGTCAATTTTTCTTTTGCAAATTTAGTTTAAGGTTTCGGTATGTATTTCTCGAATTTGCATTAAATTCTTTTTAATGTAATTTATTTAATTGAACTTACTAATCAGATAGTATGATATTCAAGAAAATATTTTAGTTTCTTGCAGAAAAAGTAAGCATATTGTAATTTAAATGATTTCATTTTGTTGGAAGTTTTTTTCACTTAAACTTTATCTTAGCATTTGTTGATTAATTTCTGTAATTAATTTTGAATATTATAAAAAACTTATCTTAAGGAAAATATCTGTTCAATTTTGTTACTGGTTTTATTTTTGACAATCATTGTTTCAGTGCGATGGATGATTTCAATAATGGTGTTGTTTTAACACATCGACCGTTGAAGCCTAATGAACTTTTTGAAATTAGACTTGATAAAATGGTTACTAAATGGGCTGGTTCCATTGAAATTGGTGTTACTACACATTCGCCTACGGAATTAGAATACCCTTCTACTATGACTAATGTCAGGTAAACTATTTATTATGTGGTAATTACTTGATAGTGTATCTTTAATATGATATTAACTATAAAGGAGTATGTTGCAAAATGTTTATGCCGTGGAAATTCAGTAAGCACTTGCAATTCATCTTAATCTGTAATTGTTCACATCAAAAATGTTAAAAAACAGGGAATTAATGCCCTTATATATAATAGAATTGTAACAGCTGATAAGTTTAATAATATTGATTTGGTAATAATTAGGTTAATAATAATCCAGCTACCACTGGTACAATAACCCAGATCTACACACTGGTAATCTGTAGATGTTAAAAACTAGGCTCTTACTTTCTTTGCATAAATAATTAAGGGACACAATTACGATTCACTTACCTGAACCTAGGAAGACTGCACTTGGAAATCTGGAAACTTCTAGAATATTAAATAAACAGTCAACTATTTAGGTATTTAGTCCAACTGTTCCTTGTTTTTAATATTTCTTTAATAACTTAGAATTATTTATTTATTTAGTTTTTTGAGCAACTATACAGCGTAAAGGCAGAGATAATACCACTCTATCACAGAGGCCAGCAGAGTGGTGGATTATGTATAATCCATCATCATATAACTTCATCTTTTGAATTTTCAACTTCATCTTCAAATTTTGAATTTTCAAACCGCTCGGTAATATAACATTGGCTGCTCAGGTTACATGGTATAAATTTTCTAATTATTTTATTTTTAAATTTAATTAAAATCTTTAATTCTTAACTGACGTCATATTTATACATATGTATTTATTTTATTTGACTTCATATTTTGTATATATGATAGTAATTTTAATTTTTATTCTAAAAAAATTTGTTATGTTTGATATGCAATTTTATATAATTTATAAACAACTGATAATGAGGGATCCCACGATAGTGCTATTGGAATAAAAAAAAAATAAAAAAGGTTAGTATCATTTCATTTACTTTCTAATTCTGTACTTGGGTTGTTTAAGTTGGTTTTTGATTATAAAAAAAACAAACATATATATATATGTTTGTTTTGTTATATATATATATATAATTATAAAAAAGTAAAAAAAATAAAAAGTAAAACTAAAAAAAAAAACACATCATCTAAACTAATTCTGAGTACAGAAGTGAGAAAGAGTCATCTGCCTGGTGTGTATTTTGATCATTGGTTACTCTAAATAAGTATGAAATCATATAATTTTAAATAATAATAAAAATACCGTCATACTCTAGTAAGTTTTTAACAAAAAAGCCAATCCTTCATATTAATAAATTATTTAATCATATGATAAATTCTATAATTTGAAGTTAATGGTGGGTGAGCTTAATGAATCAACCATTTCTCTTCATTTTAGAGCAACAAAATTTTTGTTGAGGCTTCAGAGTGCCAGAGGCTGCATTAAATGTTTTTTACAGTTATAAAAACCCTTGGATAGATCCCCTTTGGTCATTCTAGTACTGTGTTAATAAGCCCTTCTCCTTTTATGATACGTCTCATTTAGCTTTACTGTTCTAAATTACTCTGATTAAGCTTATATTCTTGTTGACTCATGTTATTTCATCTTCACTTTTACTTTGTCCTATTCATTTAGTCTTTTCCCGTCTCATACATGTCTTCACTTTTCTTTTACTCTTTGTTAATATCTAATATTTCATATTCATGCACAAGTACACATTTAAACATTATGCTTTATAGATGCATATATATTCATACAAAATTGTAGTCTTATACCAAGAATAATATGAACATAGAAGTGATTAATTTATTGAGATTAAAATTATCTTAATTGATATTGTAAAAAAATTATTAAAAGATTTTGAAAGAGGTTAGTGGGCATACAAAAGCAGTTCCTAATACAGGGATTGGCAACATGGCGCCCGTGGGTGCCATGACACCCTCGATGAGATTTTTATATGCCCTCACTATATTTACACACCTACTAAGCCCAATAACCATATCAGTGTTGTGTGTATGTAAGACAATATAATTGTGCAAGCTTAGTGTCAGCAAATAGCAATCAAGGGCATACACTGACACACTTGCTACTTAGCATGTAGGAATATTCTCACTTCTGATAAATTTGATAGTATGTTACTATATTATGTTATCATATTTTGAGCGTTATTATTATTGACTATAGCGCTTTTCACTATCAAATACGTATTGTACTGGTTAAACAGATTTTATAAATAACCCATCATGAATTGTAAAAGAAAAAGAATTTATTGTTTTAATGTTGACTGGGAAGAACAGTTTTGTTTTATTGACTTTAAAGGCAAATGCATCTGCTTATTGTTTAATAATAGTATGGCGCCCCCAATAACTTTGAATTTATTTTATGCCCTTGCTGACAAAAAGGTTGCCAACCTCTGTCCTAATACTTACGTCAACGGAGAGTGACTATTGTAAATTATGCAACATGCTGATTCAATTGAGCTAGTGATTGAAGGTTTTTATTGGAATTTCATTAATTTTACTTCTTTCCAACAACCCATCCAAGTTTAAAAGTAGTGGCATCTTAATTTTGTTATAAAATTGTTTACTGTTGTGATGTTATTTTGTTGTTAGAAACTGAGATATTATTTGGTTTAAAAGGTATACTTTCTCAAAAATAATTGCTTGATATCATGAAATTTCATGTGGTTAAAAAGAAAGTCCATATTTTAATACATCTTTATATACTTCATAGGCTATTTTTGTCAAACGTATAAAGCTCAGAAGCTAAATACACAAAAAATTACATATTTCTTAAAATTTTGACATTTTTCTTATTGTTTAGGTGAGTTCTTAATAAGATAACATATAATAACGTAACTGCCTTAATTAGTGCATATTATTGTTTTTTTTTACATCGTTGATGACTAAACTAAAACTATATTATTCTTGCCCTTGGTATTGAGTAGCGTGGAAGATTTTCATCTCATATTTAACGTACATGTATTCTGATATTATTTACAATCTTGGTTGAACTACAAAGTTAATATGACAACTTATCCTTTATAATAAAAAGTTTATCAGCAGTTGCTTCTATACACAAATTTTCTAATTCACAACAAGCATTCTAGAAACAGGAAATATATCTGTAATAAACTAATGTAAACAAATATTACAGTGTGCATGCATGATGAATCATTTTCATCATAATGACTTACTTTAAGTATTATATGTGCATATTAATTAGGTGTATTGACAGTTCTTTAAAATAATTTAATTATTACAGATCAGGAACTTGGATGATGACTGGAAATGGTGTTATGCACAATGGTACCACTGTTATTGATGAATATGGACAAAATTTAGATAGATTACAGGTGGGTTAATCTATATATATAAAAATCAGTGTTTGTTTGTCTGTCTATTCCAACTTAACTCGAGATCTACTGGACAGATTTGTCTAAAACTTTGCACACCTACACTTTGAAGCCCTGCGGTGAACATAGGCTAATTTTTTTGGATCTCCGACATAACGGTTGCACGTTATCGACGTTAAAGTTACTTTTTTCCATTTTGACAACATTGGATTCATTTGTTTGCACGCTTTAAAAGTTAAATTTCATGTGATTTTAGTTTGTTTTTTCACTTCGATGTGGATTCGAGTTCCAATTTTGACGACACTTAACAATTGTGATAATAGCAAAGTACTTTTTTGTAGATTCTTTATATTGCTGGTCAGAGATTTAAATCAGAGGTGGCAGAGAAATTAGGTTTTTACAATGGCCGAGTTGTATGAAATTATTTTTAACGTAGGCTACCTATTTTTTCATGCGATTTGGCATTATCAAGTTATACTTGTAAAAGTTAATTTTTTACATTTTTGACAATTTTGCATTTATTTGTTCATATGCTTGAAAAGTTTAATAATAAGTTTTATGGTATTCAATTTCTACACAATTATCCAAATTAAGACATTTTCTCTACTCAAGTTCTCATTTCAGGTCTTCTTAAATTTATCTCCAATACTTTGTTTTTCTGGATATTTTAGCTTTTCTATCAATTAGAGTAATGGGCGATTTTATTAATACACGTGTGGATTTACAACCTTGTAAAAGTTTTTTAATGTTGATTTCTCCTTTTTAATGTTTTAGCTCTTTTCTTTTACTTTTTTCAAATATTCTACAACCAAAGCGCTGAGCGAAGTGAGGCCTGGCTGGGAGGTCTGGTGAAGTCAGGCCGAGCGGCTAGTAGTAAATAAAAAGAATATTTTTTTTAAAATTTGTAATTTACTTATTATTTGGTATAAATAAAATAAATCTGTTTGTAATACAATTTTCTGAAAAATAAAGTAATCGTAGTGGAATGACTATAAAACAAAATCTGATTGAATTAAAAATTTTCATTATAGCCAAGATATTTTTCTTTGTAACTTTTATTATCTTAATTTATACTATTCTTTTTAATAGTATCAATATATTATATCGCCCTATTATAAGCTGTGTTCATGAATTTTATTTGGTAGAAATATAAATTACAATTATTGTACAAAGGTAGCTGTATTTTGAGGAATCAATCACTTAATTATGTAATACCATAAATATTTAGTAACTTTAATTAGTTTAACAGCTGTTAACCAAAAATCCTTCTGTATCTTGAGTTCATCAGTTGATGAGTATTTACGTTCATAATGGTTATCAATGGATTGTTCATTGAACTTTTTCAGTAGATTACTAGCTGATGAATTATGAGGTTGTCTATTTTGTTAATATTCTACTGACAATCTTGTCTGCAGAATGTTAATACAGCTTTCAATAACATTCATTCTCAAAGTTGATGTTAAATGCTTTCACCGCCTCTTCTCTTGTTCATGATATGACTTCTTAATTGCCACTTGATATTTAACATCCTTTTCGGTCATATTTAAGTCTTTGATGTTATATTTATTTTATGCCTTAAGTACTAAAAAAAGACTATAGGATCTGTGAATGTGGCGCAGTTCATGACTGTACTCTTGTTTGCCATTTCCATAGCTGACACGACAGAACTCTGAACATTTAACCATTTTTTTTCTAACTCTGTTTAATGTTGTAACATAAACATAATAATATATTTAACCTAATAATTACATGGAAAATTACAAATATGAAACAAGAGTAATTTTGCGAGTGCACTCAAAAAGAATTTGCACAAACCTCTGTAAATAGAAATGAGCTAAAAATATTTTTATAATATTTCTCTCCACAAGAAATTTTCAATTTAATATCAGATTTTAATATTGTCCAATGTATTTTTTGTATTTGTAACCCTTTCAAAGAAGTTGATTTTTTTAACAAAAAAAATAAACTAAGCAGTTGAGTACTGATGGGGCCTGAAGTGTGTGTCACGGCAGGGGGTGGTGTAAGAGACGAAACAATGTGGTTATGTCATGCTGGTAGCTAGTGTTTATCTTGTTGTCATAGGAATGCTTACTATTACTACTCAGTATCACTACTTGTTGAATGATGTTTTAGTACTACCATCTATCACTCTTTTTTGTGCAACTCATTCCTTACACAGTTACTCATACAATTCAGTACAGTAACTGCTATTGTAGTGGTGATAGTGATTGGGAAGCAGGGTTATTTGAAAAAGTGAAGGGGCAAGATTGTTGTTGTTGGGCAGAGGGTGGTTCCTAAGAAAGCAGAGACTGAGAGTTTTTGGCTTAAAGGTCTGTAAGTTTTAAAGGTCTGTAATTGTATAACTGGAAGACACATATTATTACTACAACTACTCTTTTTATTCTCCAGAAGTTCCTTAAATATCATTTTTAGCGTTGATACAACTATTCTAAATCAATATTACCCTTTACTATATAAAGATAAAGAGAAAATAAATAAATAAATGATATGGATCTAATTACATTATTGTAACATGCATTAAATCAAACAAATCATTACATGAAAATGTTATAATTTATTCCAGTAAGTGAATTATTTAAATTGTTATTTACACTAATGAAAAGATTCTAATTTGATTGATCATTCCATTGTGTTTAATTTAAATTCTTTTCTCATAACAATATTACAAAAGGAAAAATAAAGAAAACAAAATTTATTGTACTTTTATTAGATAAAACTGTTTCAGGAAAACAGGAATAAACAAACTACCTCATCAAAGAAATAAAAATACTTCTGATTCTAAGCAAATACTCAAATAATGATACAAATTGCATTGTATGTTTTGATAACAACAAAAAAAATTTCTAGCTGAATACTGATTGAAAAAAGAGGATTTAAAACAAATATTAGAACTGTATGTACACTGTAGCTGGCACATAGATTACTCAAGAAGTGCCATGTGTGGTACTGAGGTGGCAGGCAGCAAATTAAATTACGAAATGAAGTGGCTGTCCATGTATTAAGTAATTGACAATTTTGCCACTGGCAAGTTTCTTTTTTATACTGATTTATTAGTCAAATATATAATTTTACAGATAACATTTTAATTGGTAAAAAATAAAAGTAATGTATTTTTAAGGTGGGCGATCGAGTCGGAGTTGTATTGAAAGAGAGTGGCTCACTTCACTTCCTTGTAAATGGAATAGATCAAGGAGAGGCTGCTACAAACATTCCCCCACGTGTATATGGGGTTATTGATCTTTATGGCCAGGCAGCTCAGGCGACGATATTAGATTACAATTGCCAGTGCTGCTGTAGTCCTTCAACAGACACCATCCACGATTCCTTCCCATCTCATACTTCGGCGAGGCCACATTCTCATGCGTACGTATCACAATGCTGTAATTCAGTTGTAAATAAATCTTTATTTATTGTTATCTATGACACTTTAAAGAATATCCTCAGTTGACTTTGTTTATTATTTAACTTTTCTTAAAATGTATCGATAATATATAATATTATATAAAGATGAAGAGGGTTTTTGTTTAGTCAGGATAAACAAAAAACTACTTGATCAATTGCAACCAAATTTTTACTCACATTTTTTGGCATAGCGGAGAAAGTTTTTACATATATTTCATTTTGAAAATTATCAAAAAAGTAAAATTTATATGTAGTAGTGGATATTTATCAGTTGCAGCACAAACTTTAATGAATTTTGAACTGTGAGTCTCTCACTGTGTGAGCTGGGTTTAAACTGAATGATTTAAAACACTCAAATGAGTAATATTACAAAAATAATAGAATTAAATTTACATCAAATAAAATTTATATCTGTACTATTATATAAAGGAGAGGGTTTATTTGTTTAAGTTAAATAAAAAATACTCTATCAGTCTCAAACAAATTTTTACCCATGTTTCTTGGCATAACTGAGAAGATTTTTAGATATATTTCATCTCAGAAAATCACAAAGAACCAACCGATTGGTTACTTTCAAATTTTCTGGATACATTCGTATTATACCAAGGAAGGTTCAAAGCTACAGAGGCCCTAGCTCTCTTTTTAGTTAAAATATTCATTATTTCTTCACCCTCAAGGAAGGTAAAGTTGTAAATTAAACATATTCATTAAGAAAAAAAAAGATTAATTCTTTTACTTCATTATTATATTTCTGCTTCTATGGTAAAGAAGTAAGTTATGAATTTTTTGTCATCAAAGGTGTTACTTTAGTTAACATAGCTACTAATTATTCTGTCTTTTGTAATTTAGTTTCTTTTTCAGGTTTCTATAAAGCATTAATATTTTAATTGTTATTTATCAGTATTATTCTCATAATCATGAGGATAATGAACAGTGCAGGAATCTAGGGGGCAAAGCCCTCTTGATAGACAGGAATGGTAATTGAAGCGAGCTCTGCAGGTGTCCAAAGTGCTGTCCCCCTGCAACAGGAATGGCTAGTGAAGTGAGCTCTGCAACCCTGGGGTAGGTTGTGTGAGACCCTGAGTTGGCTCCAGGATTTGCCTGGGCCGATTGGAGCTCTGAGGGTCCAGATTTTGGCTAGATGGGCCAGCTAGTGTTAATATACACGCATTCAATTGTACATGGGATCAACATAATCTAACCAAACATAATATACACTCATTTCACTCGCTAACCTCGACTAATTAACAATGTTTTTATTAATTAAATAATAAATCCAGTAATTACGCCTTATAGTCGAGTTATGTTAATGTGCAAAATATCTTAATATGGAAATATGAGGGTAAATCAAATATAAATGGGATTTTATTTATTTTTTTAAATTTATTTATTAAAAAATAAAAGGCGAACATAATTAATTTTTCTACATAGTTTCCTGCTTTAGAAATACATTTTACCCAGTGAGAAGGAAGTTTTTTATTGCAGCATCATAGAATGAAGTTGGTTTTGTCAGGAGGCAATTGCCCACGAATCCCTCCATGCCTCATCATCTTCAAATCGTTGCCCTCCTAGAGCTACTTTAAGCGGCCTAAACAAATGAAAATCGCAGGGTGATAGGTCCAGGCTGTTTCAAGTTGAGTCTAGTGCATTTCTTCTAGTTTTGAGACCGTTAGAGCTGCAGAGTGTGTTGTGGAGGAGGATGGCCTCTTGAATCGGTTGGTCTTGTCTTTTATGGTGATATGCAGCCCTCACCTCATTCAACAGCTCGCAGTAGTAAGCAGCATTGATTCTGCATCGCTCATGCCAAAAATCAACGCACAAAATGCCTCACCAGTCAAAAAAAAATGGTTGAAAGAATCTTGCCAGGTGACAGTAAAGTCTTTGTTTTCACTGGGGCTGCCTCCCCTTTCCACCGCCACTCCAAACTGGCTTGTTTCGACTGGGGAGTGTAGTGGTGGACCCACATTTCGTTACAGGTGATGATCTGACTAAAAAATGTATCACCTTCTTTCGCAAACCTTGCTGTAAGCCTCTGACAGACCTTCAGACATCTTAACTTCTGATCTGTGGCCAAAAGGCAAGGGACCCATCTGGCACACACTACTTAACTGTAGGTTGTTTGTGATGATCACTTGACAGTTCCCATATTTTATTCCAACCTGTTCTGCAATTTCAGATACTCCCACCCATCAGTCTTCTTCAAGAATGTCTTGAACTGCATGAATATTTTCATCTGTAATGCTGGTCCAAGGACGGTGATCGTGTTCCTGATTTTCCTTTCGTTCTCATCCTTCCTTGAACACTTTATGCCAGGCAAACACACGAGTCCTTGACAATGTTTGGTCCCCAAACTGTGCAGTCAATCTCCAGAAAAGTTTTGTCACTTGAACTCCATGAGCAAGAAATCTTGTAATTATGCATTGCGCCGTTGGGGGGTGCACCTATTGCTCCGACATAGTGAGTGCTACTGACGAATTGGTTGGGAGTGTGGAATATCCAACTCTCTCCACTCCTAATGACCCCACCCAAGCATACTAGAAGCAGTCCTACCAACCGTAGACACTCAGGAACAAAAATCCTGTTTATATTTGATTTACCCTCTTATTAAGAATATTTAAATTACAGAAATATTAGAATACTTTAGAATATTATAATATGTAAATATATATTGCTATATATTTATTAAATTCTCCAACATTGGAGGTGATAATATGTATTAACCGGTAGTAATTATGGATATTCAACAGATATAGTTATATAAAAAAAAATATTAAAGAATTTATAAAAAAGAGGGTACACATTTTTCATATAGGGGAGATTGTTGTTTTATGATCAAGGGGGACTTTGTTCATATTAACATTGAACAACCTTTGGTTTCTCAACAGATGGTGCTACCTATGTAACAAAAGTGGCACTAATTGAATGTTTGGCCATCTTTGTACAGTGCAAGCTTGTTGAGAATAAACGTTTTTACATTTTGAATGAGTTGCAAAATAACTGTTTGACTGTGAAAAGTAATAAATTTTAGTTTTACAAAATATTTTCTATTTAATGTACAACTGTATGGAGTGTTTTAAATCATAATTCATCTGAAAAATTGTTTGTAGTGAGTAATATGATATACTACATTTTGTCATTGTACCTAACCTAGAAAGCACAGGTTATTTTGTTTGTAAAATTTCACCATCACGTATCTTGGATCAAAACAACGTCGTGTACCATGGATCATAGAAACATAGGTACATTATTTTCTATTTTGTTTCTTTTTTATTAAATGAAATGTAAGATATTAAATGTTTAAATTACAAATTAACTCTGTATATTATTAGAATTTTCCATAAACCCAAAATTCCTTAAAATTATTTTTTTTTAAGTAATTTAAGTAAATTAAGTAAGTAAAGTAGAATTACTTTACTTTTTATTTACTTTACTTTTTTAATTTTCATTGTTATCCTATTGTTTTCATAAAATACTATTGCTCTGATTTACTTAAAATTTTAGAACGACAAACGTCATCAAGTTTATTATTTTTTATGCCTGTTTTTTTAATTTTAAAACAAGATATATTAACACAATTCATTTCTGCTTTCAGAGATTTACATTTTCACCATGTTCATGGTCGAAATGCTAGAGTATCAAACGGGGGTAGGACAGCATCTCGTCCAAGAGCTCTTGCAGAGTTCAATGATGCAATTGTTATGAGTAATAGATCACTGCGAGATGATGAAATGTTTGCTGTTGTTATTGAAAAAATTGTTGATCGGTGGTCAGGTTCAATTGAAGCAGGTTAGTGGAAGGTTTTACTTGGAACTGAAATCCTGTGTTTTATGTTCATTTATTTAATCATTTTTTTCATTTTGTTTTATGTTTGTTTATTACCAATTGAATTTTTTTCAGAATGGATTAATATTTATGGTAGTGAAGGTAAAATATTTTAAATATAACAAACTTTTTTCTTTAACCTGTAAAATATTACCTGGTGAAATTAAATTTCATGTATTACCACATGATTGATATGTTCAATTTTTTAAATGATTTTTTTTTTTAAATGGTATGAAACAGTAAAGCTGCCTGCTTTTTAAACGCTTTATTTTAGCGTTAATCATGTAAAATGAATTATAGTTGATAAATTCATATTCTTCATATGATAATAAATAATAATAATTTATATAACAAATTCTTCATTTGCATGATAGTGTGATGTTTACACCTTTATAAAAGTTATGCAAGGTACTCATTTTCTTAATTACTAGTCATATGATTCTGTAAAACTTTTTAAGTCTAAAATCAGGCTTATTTGCAAAATGATTCTATTAATTCACTGAAAATGTGTTTCACTCTCATTTCATATAAAAGTGAAATTGTATCTAGTTATGTTGCACTGAGGATTACCAATGATAACACTGAGAATGAGACCAGATTTTAATATTGAAAAGATTTTATGTAATCACATTTTCAGTCGCTAAGAAATCTGATACACTCCTCTATAGCATTGCATCGAGGGTGAGTTTGGATCTTAATCTTTGTAAGATGTTATGGAATCATATTCCTAGTTATTCAAATGGTATTTTGTGATTTGTAATGATTTTTTATTAAGAAAAGAGCTTAGTTTAATGTAATGCTTTTTGTTATATTGAGAATACCTCACTAATCTGACAAAGTAAACAAGTTTGAGTATATAGTAAAACTTCCTGATACCGGACACATCTCAGGAGCAACAATCTCTCAGTTATTTAGAGCTGTCTGCTATTCAGAAAAATGCGAATACAGTACTGTATTATGTTGTTATTGTATAAAATAAAAAAACACTTTGAATAGAACTACAGTATGCATATTTATTTCATGTAAATTAAAATGTAAAAAATTTAGTTGCTAATTAAAATGACTATGTAAAAAAACAAGTTTTTTTTTCTGTAAATAAAACATTGTCGTTTATGTTCATACTTGAATAAAAAAAATAATACTCTGCTGCTGCAATGGACCAACAAAATAAGACAAAAAATTTACTGTACTATATTAAAATGGAATAAAAAACAATGTAACTTACAAACATATTAATCGATAAGTTAAAGTATACAAGAATATTAATCAAAATACATGTATAAGAAATAATGTAAAAATAAAAATAAAAAATTGATTTGGATATGTACAATTTATTTATAGGTAGATGGTGTAAAATAGTTGTCCATTTTAATTTGAACTAACTCTTGGTACATATTTTTTCTAATAAGCGACTGCATTTCTGACATTAAACTTCTGATAAACCTTTGGTGATTTTTTTTACTTTCTGGTAATCATTTTTGTAAGAAATATTGCTTGAATTTTCTAACTTCTGCTGCTTCCTTACTCATGATTGCAAATCAGGGTTCATCGTTGTCATTATCATAGTCGTTCGTTTTGGAAGTAGTCAACTATGAGGCAGTAACAAGATCACAGATATCAGTCGATACATCCTCTGTGTTGAGCGTGTCGTCAATATTCAGGTACTCTTTGTAGTTTCGAAATGGTTCATTAAGTTCTTGTAATTCTTTGTGTTCCATATAATTTTCATTTGGTTCAGTAAGATTGTCAGTGTCGGAATTGAAGTTAATTTGTGAAGGTTTAATACTGGCTTGTATGAAACAATTTCTCTCTCTCTCTCTCTCTCTCTCTCTCATAGTAGTAAGCTGCTTTATTGCCATATGAATCCATTAAACTCCATCCTACATACTAATGCTTTTAGAGAACTCATCACCAGCCATAACTGCATTCGTTGTTGACAATAAGTACTGTAACATCTTTGTTTTGTGCAGAATTTTAAAGTTGTGAATGATTCCCTGATCATGCGATTGACATACTGCGGTAGTATTTAGGGAAAGACAGACATATCAATTTTTTATTTTCTAAGCTAACTTTTGGGTGGGATTTTGCATTGTCCAAGGTCTGACTTTCCTATTTTGCCTTCCAATTCTATGATCAAAACTTAACAACCAGTACATCATGTCCCTAGTAATCCAAGATATTTTATTTGAATACCATTCAATTTCTAATGAATTTATGTTACTCCCTTAAAATATTGTGGCTTTGCTGATTATTAATGGTTTTTCAAATTCTTCTGAGAAATTCACAGCCAACATAACAGTCTGTCTTTCTTTTGATTTCTTCCTGCCTGTACATTTTTCCTCTTTCAAATACATTGTTTTACTGGGTAAAGGTCAGGAAAAAAGATCAGTTAATCACAATTAAAAATATTTCTTTCATTATAACTCATATTTCATTTAATTTTTCCTATCACTTGGATACCAAATTCTCATTTACAGTCCCAGCTTCACCAAAAACATTTTTAAATGAAACATTATGTCAATTTTGGAATTTATTTATACAATCCTCTGATACTTTAAATTCATCGTAACCGAGTTCTTTAGCAGTTTCTAGGACTTTCTCACATATCAAATTTCCAGAGACCGGAATGTTATTAGCATGAACCCTACAAAACTACTCTTAAATCAAATTGCCAATCAGTAGGACTGGTGATTTAGGAAATGCACGTTTGCTTAACTGATTATCATTTTCAGTCCATGACTTTCGGATATCAAGTTTATGTCTCTTTTCTGAGTTTTTCTGACTTCAAAACGTATTGCCATATCATGCACACTTGAGTTTTTCTATTTCATAGACATTTTATAAACACTACTTTTTCTTTAAACGTCAAATGTTTATGTTTTTGAGACATTCTAAGTTGTGGTAACAATTCCTATAAAATACTTAAAATTCAATGAACAGTAAACATAAGTGTAGAAAATGTGTACAATAATAAATACAGCACTATACCGTAACAAAAATATTACTCTTGTTCACTGTATAGTATACACTTGCACAGCAACTGATGACGAATCATGCTGGATGAAGAATAAATGGAAATCATAACATCAGTGTCTAGGCTGGAAGTGATGGTTTTCACAACTGGTAAACAAATTAGTCACACTAAGTATAAAATAAAATAAAAAAGTACAGTTTTCATTCCTGCTGATCGTTTTTCAGAACTGATTGAACAGTTTTTATAGGTAAAATCATTGTTCGTGTCCATTATTTAGAAGGTCCATGTATTGAGAACTATTTTATCCATTAATACCATTATAAAACTGTCATGGAATATAAAAGTGTCGGGTATTAATAGGAGTCTGTTATTGGGATATGTCTGTTACAGAAAGTTTCACTGTATATGTTTCATCTTTTCAAAGAAAATATGAAATTCAATTGCAGATGTTTAGTTTGTCTTAAATATGTAACAGAAAACAGGATATTGAAATTTAAGATGTGGATGATAAATTAAAAAAGGACACAATTTTCAGTTTCTTAAAGTTTCCACAAGTTCCTTACTAAGGGCCCAGTTTATTTTCTATTTATATCAGTCAGTTAGGTTTACTTGATACCTGACCAACCCACCAGGTTGATGTGGTGAACTTGTTATCGCAATCAGCTGATTTTGAAGTTGATAGTTCCAAGCTTCAAATCCTAGTAAAGGGAGTTACTTTTATATGAAATTTAAATATTAAATTGTAGGTACTGGTGTTTTTTGGTGGTTGGGTTTCAATTAACAACACATCTGAAGAATGGTCAACCTGAGACTGTATAAAATTGCACTTCATTTACAATCTTACATATCATTCTCATTCATCCTGTGAAGTAATACCTTATGGTGGTTCCAGAGTCTAAACAGAAGAGTAGCTACTGCTGTCATTCATAGAGACAATATATTGATTATCAACGTGTTCTTACATTCAAGTTAAAATTATTCTTATTCTAATTCTTTTATTCAAGTTAAAAGAAGTTTTATTCGATTTTAAAATAAGTGTAATAAACAAGAACATAATAAAAATAAAATCAACTGATTATTTTCAGAAGTTAGGCCTGTTTCCATTAATAACATGATAAATGGACTCATTCATATACTTAAAACTATTATTTACGGGTAATTTTTTTCAGGTGTAACTGCAATCCGTCCTGATGAACTTGAACTGCCTGGAACCATGACAGATTTAGATCATGATACATGGATGTTATCAGGTATTTTTTCATCACACTGTTTTATCCCTTAGAAATCTTTTTTTAACATTCGCATTTAAATAATATTAGATACTACTTTTCAGGCTTTGAACATTAGAAAAGATGGACAGATACTTCTTATTGAAATATTACAATTATGATAGTTCTTTCAGTTTATATAATGAAATATTTTTAAATTACTGATGTAATATCTTTCAAGAATATCAATTTTTCTGTTGTAATTATTATTATTTATTTCTACTATTTCCAAATTATTGTGTATATCAGTACTTATATGGTACTTTTTTATAAGATGATCCATTACATTTGAAAATTTACTATTACCTTTTATAATTATTGAAGTGCTCTAAAAACCTCTTAACGAGAGATCTGGTAGTTTTTTCTATATACAGAGTGATTCAAGAGTATACGGCAATCTCTTGGGAGCTGATTCTATAGCTAACAATATGAAAAAAAGTTCATATAAATATAGGCTCAAAAACGCTTCATTATCGAGTTATGGATAATGAAAAATTTTGTCTGGATTTCAGTTCAGTGAAATGAAGACTTCCTGCAATTCTGGGAAGGTAAATTAAGGGGTGAATTTAGTTATTTCTTATGGTTTTTAACCTGAAAATATTTTTTAAATGGATCCCAGAACTATACCTCCATTAGTTTTAAAAATATCTAACGTAAAACACAAAAGGTGGGGATAAATTGGAGGTAAGAAGATTTTGTTAAATGGTTAATTAAGTTGTATTTTTTTTCAATTAGAAATATAGAAAATTTAATTCTGAAAAGATTCATGTAAAGTACTTAAAAAAAGTTGAATACAAGATATTGAAATTTAAGTTTATTAAAACACAAAAAATTAAATTGTGAAAAAAGTGTTAACAACATGAAATAATTAATCTTGTCCATAGGTTGGAAACAGTTTAACTTGAAATTTAATTTTAACTTTGAAAACAAGAGAAAAATGAAATTAAAAGTTAGTGAAGGCGTTATTAATTACCTTCAAAGTCTTGAAGTGGCCTTTGTTTTGTGCAATACATGATTTAGTTGGACGAATCCATTCTTTTCTAGTGCATCTTATAACTTTAGGAGTATTCTTAGATTCAGCAGCTTCCATTATGAAAGTCCTTATTTCCTCTTGTGTGCCATTCTGTTTTGAATAAACAATTGACTTCATCCAACTCCATAGAAAAAAGGCTGATGGTGAGGGCAGAAGATCATGGTGGCCATTTCACTGGTCCTTTTGACCAATACATTGTCCATCATATGTATTATCTAAATGATTCTTTACATTGTTAGAAAAATGAGTAGTGGCCTGTCGTGCATGAACTACATCTCTGACCTGTTTTCATAAGAAATATCTTCCAAGAGGCTGGTTTGTTTCCAAAATGTTTTTAAGCCTCCATGGTAAGAAAAAATGGACCAATCAAATTATTGCATAGAACACCAAACTATACATTAATTGAAAGTGTATGCTGGAAATGTCTTGTCACAATTTCATGTGGGTTTTTCATCCGCCGAAATATGGGTGTTATAAAAATTTACTATTCCACTTCTAGTGAATCATCATGATTCATCAGTTACCAGATTACAATGAAAAAAATTGAGATTTCGTACCCATTTTCTATGTAACCATCAACAGAATAACTATGATTTTGTGGGAACAAGTTTTGTACTCATTATATGGAATGGGTATACCTGTACCTCATGAAGTGCCTGCCATATGCTTAATTGTGAAATATTTAAATGCTGTGATACCCGTTGGTGCTTGTGATAACTCTACAGCATTTATTATTGCTTGTTCATTATTGTGGTTTCTCACTTTGTTGATGACCAGTATCTACTCGTTTTCGTTTAAAACTGCCGGTTTCTCTAAATCATCCCTCACAGCTTCAAAAATGCTGCGATCAGGTGCCCTTTGATGTGGATAAATATCATGATATTCTTGAACTGTAGCCAAACCATTGTTGTTTACTTTACCATAAATTAATATCCCATCTGTATATTCTTCAAATAAATACGTATTTGCATTGTCTCCTATTATGTATAAGAAAATTTCACTAAATTTTATAAAAACTGTTTTCTGAATTGTACACAAAATCTCACAGATACCTTAGTACAATACAAATACCGCCATCAAGATTATTCAAACACGGTTTCAAAAAGTTAATTATTGATCAGCCCATATTGCCAACCTATGAAAATAAATTAATCCAGCCGTTTAAAAAAGTAGTAAATAAATGATCAGCTGTTATTTTCAACCTACGGACAATTAATTATTCATGCTGTTAAAATTTTTTTTACATTTCAGTCTGTTTTGTTTTTTAATAAAGTTAAATTTCAATATCCTGTATTCACTTTTTTCTTATGTAATTTACATGAATCTTTTCTGAATTAAATTTTCTACATTTCTAATTGAAAAAAAAAAAATACAAATTAATTAACCATTTGACAAAGTTTTCTTACATTAAACCCCAAAAACATGTTATTTATTACTCCCTAATTTTTGTGTTTTACGTCAGATATTTTTAAAACCGGTGGAGGTATAAGTTCTAGAACTTATTTTTTAAATATTTTTAGGTCAAAAACCATAAAAAACAACTAAATTTGCTCCTTAATTTACCTTATCAGAATTTCAGGAAGATTTCATTTTACTGGGGAACTGAAATCTGAATAAATATTAGCATACTTGCCTGGGCCTGAGGTGGACCTGGCATCCCATTCCGGATCTAAATTGTTCTTTAACATCATTAACTGTTTGTTCTATGTAAAGATTAAAATGTAACGGGAATAGAGAACATCCTTTTTGGACTTCCTTTTTTGTTACAGCTTCTTTCTTATGTTCTTCGATTATTACTGTTGCAATTTGTTTCCTGTAAATGTTAGCGATTGTTCTTCTATCTCTGTATTTGAACTCTAAAATTTTAAAAATGCTGAACATTTTATTCCAGTTTACATTATCAAATGCCTTTTCTAATTTTATAAATGCCATGATTGAAAGAAATTTTTCCTACATTTTGTAATTAATAATTTTAAATGTATTTTAATAAATATTCAGTTCATCTGATAAAGTAGAAATCATTGTAAAAGCGCTCAAGAGTATGTATAGGAATTAAAACTAGTAACATGAGTTATTGTTAAAATAGAATAATGCTTCCTTAGTTTCCTTAGTTGTGTGTTACAATTTTATTAGTACTTGGTTAATTAGTTATCATGGTCAAGGTTCCTCATTTTCTTGAGGATATTTTATTTTTTTATTTTTTATATTGTTTCAAATGTTGTTTAAACATTTTAAGAAAAAAATTAAAAATCAATTTATATTCTAAGTAACATTACATAGAAATATGCTCTCTGAAGACTTTTTTCAAGCTGTTGAGCTCCTTTGTTTTATGTTTAGATGAAGGAGCTCATAATAATTCAGAAAAGGTAAGCGAGGCAGTTACATTCTTACACATAGAATGGAAGTTGTTTCTTTTTACTAAATATATTACATAAGCATTGAGAATGTGTGAAATGAATTAGTAGTTTGTTGTAGTACGAGTTTATTGAATAAGAAGTTTATTGTATCAGTATATTTTAGAATTTATTCCTGTTTGAGTAGCTGTCTGATTGATTAATACATGATATTTAATATCTGGTAATAGGATCTGCAGTGATGCGTGATGGCGTGACACTGAGACATGGCTATGCTTTAGATCTGGATAGTGTTTCAACTGGAGCTGTAGTCGGTATGAAACGTCACAGAGATGGTTCATTACATTATTATCTTGATGGTATAGATCAAGGAGAGGCTTGTTCTGGTTTACCTACTAATGTCTACCCTGTCATTGACTTGTATGGCCAGTGTGCTCAGGTTAGAGCAATTTAATTTTCTCTCATTTTATTTTATAATCCTTCTATTCTATTTTTTTCCACATTATTACGATCTTTATCATTCATTTTTTTTATTTTAATAGCAAATAAGTCTTAGATTCATGATTGATTTAGTATAAAATTTTTTTATCATTAAACCATCACAGTTTAATGTTCAAAAACGTAGTTCAAAACATACATAGTTCAAAAACTACGTAAGTTATCGCAACTTACGTAGTTTTTCATTGATTACAACATCCATTATAAAATTTTAAAAGATGAAATACTTTTTTTGTAGCAGTAAAGAATTTAATAAGTTAAAGTAATAAAAAATAAAGTAAAATTTTAAAATAAAACGCTTACTTATCATTACCAAAAAAGGTTCAATAAATTCTTGATCATAGTACTGTAATTAATATGCAGCATAAGATATAAAATAGCTACTTGACTTATTTTGATCTTTATAATTTATCTCTCTGATAGATTTTTAAATTTTAGTTTAGGTAGTATATTCTTGTTTTTATTGTGAAATTGATTAATTTGTGTTACACTTTATATATATTTCTAAATTTGTTACTTTATGATAACAATACTGCACTTTTTATTTGTTACCTCCTATTTCAGCTACAATGGTTATAAGTTGCCTATTATTAAAACTTTAAGTTTTAAGTGTAATGTTACGTTATAGCTGACATTATTTATTCACTTGTTGGTTAATCAATCCAGAATTGAACTAGTACTACATTCTTATGATTAATCTGATTATTTCAAATTTTGCATAATTAAAAAAATGATAATTTTAAAAAATACTATGTAAATTTAAAAAAATGGTTCTCTGTTTTTGTAATTTTTACTTATATTCATGAATTTTAGAGAAAATTTAAAAAAAATTATCTAAAGTACCGCAATGCTCATATTATCCATGTGTAGTTTATCTGTACTGTAGCTTAATTATAGTAGTTTTTGTCAAAATGTTTATAATTTATTTTTACATAGTTCAGTATTATTTTTGAATAATAATATTGAGCAATTGTAGCTCTATATATGTAGTGGCACATGTGCCACTATTTATCTAATTAGAAACTATGCCAAAGTAGTTTATTTTTCTGATTATAAAACCTTATTTAGAATGTTAATTTTGCTTGCTGGAGTGGTTAATATAATTGTTACAGCTAGCAATACATATCAACATCTCATAACTTATGTATAAATGTGCACTACATACATTATATATAAATATATCTCAGTAATGTGATGTATGCAGTATATTTGCATACATATTTATTTATTGTTCTATAGAAATTCATTTTAAAATTTATCTGCTATTAACGTGCTTGTAGATGACCAGTTTTTTTGTACTTACTTTTGGTATAGAGTATTTTCTGCAGATTCATCATTCTCTTTTTTTATTATTCTGCCTCTGCTTCTTAATCCCTTTCAATAAATTTTCACTTATATTTTCACAGAACCTTAATATTTTTTTTTTATGTACACAATAATATCAATTTAAAAAATTAATCTTGGTAAATAATAGTAGCTGCAGGTCATTCTTGTTATATTCCTTTTGAGTTGAGCTTCCCTGCATAACAATAATTTAAAATATTAGCATTGTATGTGTACATTTACGTTTTTTCTTTTCTTTCTTTTTTTTGAGCATATCACAAACCAGTAAAATCTTTCTTTTAAAGCCATTTTAAAAAAAATATTTTTAAGTTCTATTAGAAAAATAACATTTGGAAAATATAAACATGTATTATTGTTTTATTTAAAAATTTATCTCATCAATTGTAGCTTGAATATTGATTGCTACAGTTTTGGATTTTTTGTTCCATAGTAATATGATTTTAAGGTAGTTATATTTGTTCCTTTTACTTTAGGTATCAATAGTGAGTCCAGTTGAGAGGCAGGTGGAACCAGAAAGCAATGAAAATAGTTGTTCACAAGGTCTAGTTAGTCGTATCGATGAACCTGCTGCAATTACAGTATCAACTACTGTTAATCAACCTTCTATAAATCTTATTTTACACAGGTTGATACCTTTTTTTTTTTACAAAGTCAATTTTTTTTTAATTTAAGAAATTCTTTTTATTTATGTGTTGATTTAATTAATTCAAGTGTACATTTTCATCTTTTTTTCTATTTTATCTTTACATAAATTATTAATTATTTGGAAAAAGCATTAGCAGATGTATTTCTTTTCTCTCTCAAACCAGTAAGACATTTTAAACAACTTTTTTACTCAATAAACATTATATCTTAATTTTAAGTTTACTGCATTATATACTGAAATAACTTTTTTCCACTGTTTTTTATTTTAAGTGGAATGTACATCAGTAGTCATCAGCCTTTAATAGGTGCCGATGCTACACTGTAGAAAAACTGCATCCATTGTTTTGTTTGATCGATGAGAATAAGTTTAATAACAGATTCATTGTCAGGCAGGCTTTAGTTTATGAAACATGTCATTTTGAGATTTTTTATGCATTAGTGTATTTACCCTTTGTTATTCATCTATTCCTCTTTATGAAAAAAATTGATTGTATCTGAGAAAATAGATGCATGCATCCGGTGTATTTGATTATTATTATTATTAGTGGCTAAAGTTATAACATTAACTTTATTGTGTGGTAAATACGCTTGGAACTTTTGTATTTTGTTGCACCAGAAATAATGTTTTGAAAAAGCAAACATTTGCATTTGTAAATGCATGATTTATACCTTTAACTATAAAACTATAACATAATAATTTTTTCCTGTAAAGTAAAAATATAAAAATCATAAGTTTTTGAAAGAGAATATTTGTATGTTATATATCTCTGAAAGAATGATTTGAAAGTCAAAAATTGCTAAATTTTGTTAAATCATATAAAAAGTATGGATGTTTGTTATGATTATGCCTGAAAATAAGTTTGCTGTTTCAGTGATTACTGTATTTACTCGTGTACAAGCGCACCCCAAAAATTAATGACATAGTTTTTGGGGAAAAAATTAGTATGTAAAATTTTCAGTTGATTTCTACTCTTCTTTTGTACAGTTCAAATTTAATATTAAAATACGTACTTTAAAATTAAATTGTCTAAATATTATATTGTATACAAAAATTACAGAACAGTACATTGATAAACACTAAAAAATTTTAAAATAAACGTAGGCATCATCTTGTAGCATCATGTGATCATTTTAAAAGACAAGCAAGTAAAATACTAATACAATAAATCTGAAAAAGGATTCTCACTTGTTTTTTAATCTTCATCAGTGTCTGAATTTCCAACTTCATAATGGACATGATCATCTTTATCATCCCGTATGGCAGAGTCTTCACTTTCATTTAGGCTTTTAGAAGTTTAGCATTTTTTGAAGCTCTTTACAACCAAATCATTGGAAGTAAAATTCCATGTAACCAAGATCCACTCGCATATTAATCCCAAACTCGGCTGTTTCAATTTTCCTGTAGTAATTAATTGTTGTTCAATTTTAAAAAGACAAAAAGATCTTCACAAGATTAATTTTTGTATAAAAATTACTACAGAAAATTATATAAATTATAAAAAATTTTTATATAAAATTGTATCATCAAATGGGCTTTGTAAAGCCAATTAATTCAGACCTGTAGTGGCTGGAATAATGATGTCATTCCATTAGGGATACAAACTTGCATTGTTATACTTTCTTGAAGTCTTCTTTTCACATTGTTTGTTACATGACTACAGAAACTGTCCATCACTATCATACTTTTCAGTTTTAAAAGAGCACCTGGTTGCCGCTCCCACATATTTTACCCACTCTAAAGCTAGTGAATTATCTATACACCCCTTGTGGTGTTTCTCTAATTCTATGATTTACAGAGGCTTAAAGAATATTATATATATAAATAAATATGTTTATTAAAAAAAAATCAAAAGAACTGAACTAAAAAACACTTACATTTCAGTGAAAAAAATTGCTGTTTCTGTTAACAATTCTCCATATTTAGAATGAAACTGTTATCCAATCAGTTGGGATTTTTAATTGTTAAGGAAGACATCAGAAATATTCGTAGATAATCCAGTTAATTTATTGTAACTACAGAATTCCAAATATGCTCTAATTTGTTTATACTAATTACATTTACACATAATTTATACAAAGTGTTTTTAATTACCGACTTAAATTATTCCTTTAAGAATATTAAGTATTACTTAGCTAATGAAAACCTTTCATTATTTTTATATTTCAATGTTTAATCTTGTTTGTTATCATTTATTACAGGCTAAGCCCTTGGTGTGGTAAAAACATGACTATTCAGCCTACCAATGTGGCTGCAGTACGAACAATTGGTCAGCATAATAACGGTTTAGTATTGAGTGCAACACCACTAACTACTAATGAATTGTTTGAAGTTGCTGTTGATAAGTGGTCTGGTCAGTGGGCTAGTTCGCTTGCAATTGGAGTAACACTTGGTACACCGGCTGATAAAAATCCTCTTCCTCCAACTATTGCTGGATTTAAAGCTGATACGTGGTTTATTCAAGGTTAGAAAAGTATATTAAATAGATCTTTTAAATATTACTTTAGCACGCTTATAATGAACTCATTCTTTACACTGTATGTGCAATTATAAAAGATAAAATACCTCCTCTCTCAAAGAAAAAAGAGAAAATGTATGATGATTTGTATTGTGTGAAAGAAAACAACTACATAATTGATTAAAAAGGGTTTGAAATAAAGCTTATTCAGTATATTCCATGATTCTTCACAATCATATAAACAATTTTTTTCCAAAAATAACTTCATCTTGATGTGGTTTATGTAATCAGCAGATTTATCAAATTATTTAATTGCTAACTAGAGTAAAGTTTTATCTAACTGGTTGTTTTAAGTCCATCAAATATTTTACATAAATCATTTTTTATGAGAAATAGCACATCAATTAGTGGTGCCAGAACATTATGGATATTTCATCAGAAATAGAATATAACTGTAACTGTACATTGTTAGTTCTCTGGGATCACCAATCTATATTTTGTAAATTAGAATGATAGTCTGGTGGCAGGGAAAGAATATTGAAGAGCCTGTAGTGTTAAAATATTGCTGGTCCAAACCCTAAATTATACCCATCCGCATGGAGAAACAAACCTCTATGCTCCCCAAACCAGTTGAATTTATTGATAAGTAAAATCTATTTACACTGCCATGAAGAAGCACTTTTGGTTTTTTAAATATATTTAAAAAAATATTCATAATAAGTTGTATTTATTTTATGTTGCTAAAATTTACAAAAAAGTGAATATATTACATAATATGTTCACTAACCTGTAATATGTTACTAACCTCTAATGCAAGTTCTCTAACAGTCAGTCTGTGAAAATCGCACATTACAAAGATGACTTCTAACACTTAAAGAAATTGTACTCAAATATCAGTAACACAAAAACTAAACAAGATATCAACAATCCAAGAACATGTAGTTACAGAGGAGATTTTGCAGAACACAATGCTGCAAACCGCATGTCACTAAATATCTCCATTGGCGTGTAATTAAAAAGGTTCGGAACAGACCTCGTATTTTCTGAACAGACCTCGTAGGCATATTATAGACTATTTCCTAAACAAGAATAGGAGTCAGTTCTCACAACTTGTGAGGTGCAGTTTTCATAAGTTATTTTCTTAAATCAGGAAATAATTAAGTCTATGAAACATTTAATTGCTCTTCAAATATGAAAGTTAATCAGTGGCACCGCATTCTTCTATTTGTGCAAGTTTAAAGATCGTAAAACTATAAAAACAATACAGTCTGATTTAATTTTAGAAACATGTACAATTGTAATTCAAGATTGTAAGAAATGTTTAACATATGGTTTTTGGTGGATAGATTCAAGAGTGGCAAAAACTAAATTTAACAAATTAAAAAAATAATAATGAGCATCTCAAAAGACAATATTTCAAAATGAAAATAAAGCCTGCATGAGATAATTTGTTAAATATCTCAAAAAATAATGATTTAACGTAAGTGTAGTTGAGTGCACGATTTTCTATTAATAAATAATTTTAGAAGAAAAATTATTATTAATTTTGAATATCCTTAGCTTATTCAGTCTGCTGAGCATTGTATTTTTCTGAGTTAAATTTACTCTTTATTTTTATTGTTAAATACTTATAATTTGCACTTATACAGAAGCAGTCTTAAACTACATCTTGATAGGCTATTTTAATGCAGAAAGTTATGAATTGGGCGGTAGATTGTCAACTGTATGAGGCTATAACATAGCAAATATGCTAGCTGCAGTCGATCTTGTGTGTAACCGTGCTGACTACGTTCATTGGCAGAGGAAGTGGTTCTGTCAGACGTAATCATAGTCTTTCAGAGAATTGCGGCTATGATTAGAGATTGGAGAATGCGGCATGAAGAGCTGGCCACTGATCACTGTGCCATCATGTTCACTGTGAACAATGTTCGACCAGGAACTAGGCGTGTTCCTCATTGAAAACCTGGAGAGTGGCAAGCAAGGGCGGTGGCAGATAATGTTGCGGATTGGTTTGATGTCAACTACCTAATTACTGTGACAAGATTGTTAGGTATTAAGAGATACGTGCAGAAGAGAGGGACTGCAAGATGGGCCTGGTAAGCGAAGGGTGTACTGGTGGTCACCTGAAATCGCTGAAAAAAGGGAAGCTACTTTGGCTGCTCAAAGAAGGTTACAGTGTGACACAAGGTGCTGTGGCAATATAGATGATTGCCTACAGGCAGAATACAGATTTGCAAGGAAGATTCTTACCGATCCAATTAAGGCTGGTAAAGCTAATTGCCGAATTGGATGAGGATCGTTAGGGAGGTGCTTACAAAGTGGTCATGGACAAGTTTGGAGGGCCTGCTGCACCTCTTTCTAGTGAGGAGGCACAACATGTGGCTTCGGAGTTTTTTCGGGCAGTGAAATCTGTGTGGCATGAGATACATGCAGAGCAGACTACTACATTTAAGATTGACAAAATCAACAGCACTTTCATTAAGTTACATCCTTGTAAAAGTCCAGGACTGGATGAGGTTCTAGGGGCAATTGTAAAGACGGTGAGACGACACCCATGGACCCTACTGGATGCATTTAACCAGGTTTTGGGGGGTAGCACAATTCCCAAGTTGCTGGAAAGAAACCAGGATTGTTCTAATACTTAAACAGTGTAAGAGAGAGGCTTGCCCTAACCAGAAAGCCTATAGGCCTATTAGCTTGTTGAACATCCTGGGAAAGTTATTTGAAAGGCTATTGGTGGACAGGTTATGGGCAGAAGTTGAGACAGATCGTAGGCTGTCCCCTAAACAGTTACGCTGCCTTGTGAGCGGAAGGTCCACAGATGATGCTCTGAACTACGTTCTGGGTTGGGCCGGAGATAAATCTGCTGGTTCCTGGTGTCGGAGGAGCATCCCGTTAATAGTTCTCCTGGACATCAGGAACGCTTTTGGAAGCTTGCCCTGGCCAGTCATAATAGATGCACTTTCTGCGAAGAATGTCAGTGGCTATCTGAAGTATTATCTTCATGAGAGGAAGGCCTATATCAGCATGGAAGATGGCAATGTCAGGATAGACATATTCAAGGGGGTTTCACAGGGATTGGTCCTTGGGCTGCTCCTGTGGAACCTCACATTTTACAGTCTGTTGAAATTGTGGCATGAAAGTGACATGGACCTAACAGCCTGTGCTAAAAGTTTGAATATACCAAGTAGGTATATGCCATGCAGGAAGTAGAAGAAACAGCGGTGGCTGCAATCGAAAAAATTAGGAGCTGGTTGGACAAGAAGGCCCTGCACCTTGAGCTGAATAAGTCTTCAGTTGTTGCATTTACTGAGAGAAGGAGACTTAGGGCCATTAGAGTCTGCATTGGCGATATACTTGTTCCCACATCTAGAAGTGTAAAATACGTGGGCATGCACCTGGAGCATAACAGACTGTTTAATGCACATCTTATTTCAGTTACTGAACGTGCTGAAGATGATCAGCAAACTGAGCAGATTAAGAGTTTGAGGCCTACCTCCACCGATTCGAAAAAAGAGCTCTGCCATTATGTAGATATTGTGGTGAGAATGTTATTGCTGAACACACTATGTACTATTGTCATAGGTGGGATGAGACCCAAAGAAACCTCGGGCTACAAAGACTTAAGCCAGAAGAGATGGTTTCATTCATGTTGACGGACAGATACGAATGGAATCTGGTTGTGACTTTGGCGACCGGAATAATTGGTACAAAAGAGAAGGATGACAGGGACTGGGAGAGGGTGTAAGGATTTGGGTAGGGATTTCTGAGGGCAGCCCCACTCTTAAGATTGTGGCTTGCTTAGGTGGACCACTCTTGATGAGTGACTTGGGACCCCTCATACTTGGGTACTAAAAGACCATAGTCCTGGCTGGGGTCCCCTGGGTGGTCTCTGGTTAGAGGCATGGCAAAGTGAAGACCCAAGTCCTGATCTGTTGGGTGAATGACCCCTGTGGGGCACGACTTTGTTGGATCTCATGGGGTCTCAAAAGGTTTGAGGCAAGGCATCCACAGAGATTGTGTAATGCTTTAAAAGCAGGACCAACCTCAGTGGTAAGGGAAAAGAAAGTTTTAAGCTGCTACATAGTCGAAGCAGTCTAAGCAGAAGCTACACAGAAGCAGTCTGTTTTATCTATTAAATTAGACATGCAAATTATTAACTGAAATTATTGTTTTCTGTGAAGCTATTTGTACTCTGTATACATGTAGAATTATATTTTTATCTATCATATTCTATTTTTTTTTTTTTTTTCTTCAGTCATTTGTATGGTTTGATGCAGCTCTCCAAGATTCCCTATCTAGTGCTAGTCGTTTCATTTCAGTATACCCTCTACATCCTACATCCCTAACAATATGTTTTACATATTCCAAACGTGGCCTGCCTACACAATTTTTTCCTTCTACCTGTCCTTCCAATATTAAAGTGACTAATCCAGGATGCCTTAGTATGTGGCCTATAAGACTGTCTCTTCTTTTAACTATATTTTTCCAAATGCTTCTTTCTTCATCTATTTGCCACAATACCTCTTCGTTTGTCACTTTATCCACCCATCTGATTTTTAACATTCTCCTATAGCACCACATTTCAAAAGCTTCTAATCTTTTCTTCTCAGATACTCCAATTGTCCAAGTTTCACTTCCATATAAAATGACACTCCAAACATATACTTTCAAAAATCTTTTCCTGACATTTAAATTAATTTTTGATGTAAACAAATTATATTTCTTACTGAAGGCTCAGTTCGCTTGTGCTATTCGGCATTTTATATCGCTACTGCTTCGTCCATCTTTAGTAATTCTACTTCCCAAATAACAAAATTCTTCTACCTCCATAATCTTTTCTCCTCCTATTTTCACATTCAGTGGTCCATCTTTGTTATTTCTACTACATTTCATTACTTTTGTTTTGTTCTTGTTTATTTTCATGCGATAGTTCTTGCGTAGGACTTCATCTGTGCAGTTCATTGTTTCTTCTAAATCCTTTTTACTCTCGACCAGAATTACTATATCATCAGCAAATCGTAGCATCTTTATCTTTTCACCTTGTACTGTTACTCCGAATCTAAATTGTTCTTTAACATCATTAACTGCTAGTTCCATGTAAAGATTAAAAAGTAACGGCGATAGGGAACATCCTTGTCGGACTGCCTTTCTTATTGCGGCTTCTTTCTTATGTTCTTCAATTATTACTGTTGCTGTTATATATAACACCATTTTCTAATTCATTTCCTCCGTATAACTCTTCAATATATTCCAGCCATCTATCGACTTTACCTTTCGTATTATATATTGGTGTACCATCTTTGTTTAACACATTATTAGATTTTAATTTATGTACCCCAAACTTTTCCTTAACTTTCCTGTATGCTCCGTCTATTTTACCAATGTTCATTTCTCTTTCCACTTCTGAACACTTTTCTTTAATCCACTCTTCTTTCGCCAGTTTTCACTTCCTGTTTACAGCATTTCTTAATTGCCGATAGTTCCTTTTACTTTCTTCATCATTAGCATTCTTATATTTTCTACGTTCATCCATCAGCTGCAATATATCGTCTGAAACCCAAGGTTTTCTACCAGTTCTCTTTATTCCGCCTAAGTTTGCTTCTGCTGATTTAAGAATTTCCTTTTTAACATTCTCCCATTCTTCTTCTACATTTTCTACCTTATCTTTTTTACTCAGACCTCTTGCGATGTCCTCCTCAAAAATCTTCTTTACCTCCTCTTCCTCAAGCTTCTCTAAATTCCACCGATTCATCTGACGCCATT
Source organism: Lycorma delicatula (assembly GCF_047948215.1). NCBI lineage: Eukaryota > Metazoa > Arthropoda > Insecta > Hemiptera > Fulgoridae > Lycorma > Lycorma delicatula. The sequence continues at coordinate 90,957,857 of NC_134456.1, read as the reverse complement.
TCTTCAGGTTTTTAAACCCCAATCTACATTTCATTATCACCAAATTATGGTCGCTATCAATGTCTGCTCCAGGGTAAGTTTTGCAGTCAACGAGTTGATTTCTAAATCTTTGCTTAACCATGATATAATCTATCTGATACCTTGCAGTATCGCCTGGCTTTTTCCAAGTGTATATTCTTCTATTATGATTTTTAAATTGGGTGTTGGCAATTACTAAATTATACTTCGTGCAAAACTCTATAAGTCAGTCCCCTCTTTCATTCCTTTTCCCCAGCCCATATTCACCCACTGTATTTTCTTCCTTGCCTTTTCCAATCTCCAACTATTATTAAATTTTCATCTCCTTTTACGTGTTTAATTGCTTCATCAATCTCTTCGTATATACAGTCTACCTCATCATGGGCGCTTGTAGGCTTATAGACGTTTACAATCGTTGTCGGTTTGGTTTTTGATTTTATCCTTATTACAATGATTCTATCGCTATGCGTTTTGAAATACTCTACTCTCTTCCCTATCTTCTTGTTCATTATGAAACCTACTCCTGCCTGCCCATTATTTGAAGCTGAGTTAATTATTCTAAAATCACCAAAAGTCGCCTTCCTCTTCCCACCGAACCTCACTAATTCCTACTACATCCACATTTATCCTATCCATTTCCCTTTTTAAATTTTCTAGCCTACCAACCTTTTTTAAACTTCTAACATTCCACGCTCCGACTCGTAGAATGTTATTTTTTTTATTTTCTGGTGACCCCTTCCTTAGTAGTCCCCACCCGGAGATCCGAACGAGGGACTAGTTTACCTTCGGAATATTTTACCAATGAAGGCGCCTCCATCATTGCTATATGAAAATGAAGAGAGCCACATTTTCTAGGAAAAAAAGCAACTGTAGTTTTCCATTGCTTTCAGCTGCGCAGTACTCAGAGGACTGAGTGATGTTTATATGGCCGTTTAAGTCATTCTGACTCACGCCCCTAACAACTACTGAAAGAGCTGCTGCCCTCTTTCAGGAATTATTCCTTAGTCTGGCTCTCAACAGATACCTCTCCGATATGGTTGCACCTTCGGTCCAGCTACTCTGTATCCCTGAGCACTCAAGCCCCCTCACCATATTCTATAATCTGCAAAATTCCAAACTCTCATAACCAATAATTTTTCAAGGGAAACTGTTGATAATAATTTTTAGGAAGTTTCATTGTATTTAAATTAATAAACATTTTTAATTATCTGTCCTCACTATTATTCATCGCAAATGAATATTGAATTTATAAGTAAGGATTCTTATTTTTAAATGATTATTTTTTACTTTGAGGAGGAAGGGCATCTTCAGGATTCTTAATATTAATATGAGGATATATTAAGATAAGTTTAAATTTATCCTTATCAAAAATGAATGAAAGAATTTGTATAAATGTTCAGCATATACTGTGATACCAAACCTAAGATGTACTGGATATAAATAATATAATATAATAAATTAAAAAGCTGATTCTTTTTTTATTTAAATTTTTTATTCTTTTTTATTTAAAATGAATGTAGAAATCATACCTTGTTTGTTTATTGAATTACATGATATTTTTTTGAATAAAAGCATCTTCATGACATACCAGTTTTAAAAAATTTCTTAGAAGATAGTTACAGAATCATTAATTTAGAAAATTTAGGGTAATGTGTTTATTATTTATGCTAGGTTCATTTGTGCAGCATAGGTGGCAAGACCAAACACGTAGTTGTCAGGATCACCAAGGTGGCAGCTAACATAATAATTAAAGCTGCTCAAGTGAAAGCTGGATGAGTGTTTGCACTGAAATGATTTAAGTGCTGGAGTACTGGATACGTTGTAATGATCCAGATAGGAAAGTTTTTGTCTGAACTACATTGAGCTGAGTCATTAGCTAAGGAATGTACATAAAGCAGTAGATGCTTAAAATGTAGTGAGGCAGGGCACCAAACTGGCAGGAAAATTGCCCAAAGAAAATTCTGAAGTCAACCACTGGAGGAGCAGGCACTTCTAGCCCAGTATGAGAAAATTACTGGTGAATATTAATGCAGGAATTCCTGGTGTAAATGGTTAGAGAGAGCTGGGCACTCTACATTGTGGGTGAGATTGAGAAGGGACTGCTCATGTGCAGAAGGTGGAGAGATCGCTGGTGGGTTGCTCTCGTCTAATGTTGCAGGTGGGACTATCAGACTCTCATTAATGTGGGGTAGTGTGTATGATTGTGCATATGACTGCGGTGGCTACGCGTCCTTTGAAGTAATACTTAGCAGTGGTTTTCGAGGATGTGTGGTGGTATGAAAGGGAAAAAAAAGGTTCATTTATGTCATATAATTTATTTTCCTATAACCTTTTGTTTATGTGTATTCTTCCTTTAGAGCAATATCATAATGTGGAAATTATGTTTATAAATCAGGTACCTTTCATGTATTAGGCACACTTTCATTAAAAGCAATCAAATATTTTGCTTTTTTCCCTAATTTCAGGCAATGAAGTTTTCCACAATGGACGTCTTCTACGAAGTCATTACTGTCGTTCATTAGACTGGTTGCGGGTAGGTGATAGAGTGGGTGTTCGTCGGTGCAATGATGGAACACTTCATTTTTATATAAACGGTTGTGATCAAGGTGCAGCCGCTCAAAACATTCCTAAGAGGGTGTTTGCTGTAGTTGATTGTTATGGAAGTGTGTCTGGCATACGAGTTACAAGTAAGCTGTTGGCCCATCCTTTAACTGAGTCGCAAGTGGGTGATGGCGCTGTTGCTGTTACTGTTGCTGGAGCAGTTGCGTTAAATGATGAGCAACAAGTCGCTACAGTTGAAGATGAGACATCTACAAGTAAACGATGGTCAGTATTAGTTTTCATGACATAAGTTTTCTACAACTTAAGTTGCTTTATACCTTAAATTCTTATACGAATGTTTTTTATTCTTTTCTTTTATCAGTTAGAAGTTATGTATTATTGCTATTTATGATCTAAGAAAATGAAAATATAAAAATTTTGGATTTTCAAAGTTAATAGTTAATGAATGTGTATTTAAGATTTAAACTTTTTGTTTGTTTTAAAAGAAAAATTAATTTTGTAGCGGTTTGTGGCAAAATCAATTTATGTTATGCCAATGAGTTGAAATTTGATAATGTTCTTTATCTTTCAGTATAATTATTTAGATAATGATTAGTGAAGGTGAAAGTGTTTCTTCCTTAATTTGAACCTACTTCACCTGATAGGTGTATGAAAACCAAAAAACTATTGTTTTATTTTTAAAAAACATCAGAGTGTTTGGAGATTATAACATTTCCTAAATCCCATTATATTCCTATACATGTGTATTATATATATATATTTTTTTTTTTACCTATATATATATATATATATATTGAATTTCAGCCAATCTGCCAAGTACAGAATTAAAGAAACATTCTTACATTTATTTCCTTTACATTACAGCGCTTTCATGCATAAGCCCATCCTCAATAATGTTTTCTGTTTTATCTTCATTTCCATTTACACATATGCTACATTATATACATTTAATACCACACAACTTTTTTACACTTGAGATTACATTTTTATAACTTTGGTTATTGAGCAAAATGTAAAAAACTTTAACATTTACAGAACATACACTTGTTCAAAAATTTTTTTTTTAATTTAAAAACATACTAAAATTGTAATTAAAGTTAAAATTTTTTTACTAAAATTATTTAAAACTTTTGATGTTGGTTTACATAATGTACAAAATGTTAGCACAGTACTGTAAATAGTTGTTTAATTTTATTAAAATTATGAAACGTATTACCAACTTAAATAATTTTTATAAGAATGTCCCCAAAAAATTCTGTCTGCAGATTCATGAGGCTAAATTCACGTTTATATTTGTATATATAAGATTTTCCTAAAATATCTAATTTTTTTATTATTTTCATGTTCAATATTTACTTTCTCAATTATTTCTAAATTATTTTCCAAACTAGTTATGTTAAGCTTATTTCCAAACTAGTTATGGTATGCTTATTGATTATTAAATGATCAGCTAAATTTGAAAAACCTATTTTTTTAAACAATCTAAAATTTTCATTAAATCTATCTTTAAAAGACCTATTTATTTTTCTAATATATATTTTTTCTCAATTATTGCATTTTACTTTATAAATACCAGAAAACTCATATTATTTTTTTATTTTATTATAATTTTTTTTTTTTGTTTGATTACACAGTGTTTAGCTTTGTAAGCAGGTTTATATTTTTTATCATTATATGCATTAATCAATTTTTCTATAATTTTATTAGTGTAAGAGTAATTTATATAAATATTTTCCTTACATTTGTTTTCATTTATGGGTTTTAATGTAGTGATGTTTGTATTATTTAAATATTTTGAATTATATTTTTTATATATATTATCTATCAATGAGGTATCATCCATTTTTTGTAGCAATATTCTTTATACTACGAGGGTTATTTTTTTCAAGGTCCGATCAGTCGCGAAACAAAAACCCATGCAAAAATCGAATGAATCATTGCGCACATGTGTTTCGCAGCGTCTCTGGTATGGCCTTCAATTACGCCGCGTCACTTCATCTAGTTCTGAACACGCAGCTGCCACGTAAACATGTCTACAACAATAGCATTGCCTGCCAAGTGTGAAGTGCGTGCGGTAATTCAATTTCTTCAGGCTGAGGGGTGTAATGCAGCTGAAATTCATTGACGAATAAGTACTGTGTACAGTGAAACTTCAATGAGTGACAGTAAAGTGCAATAATAGTGCAGGAACTTTAAAGCAGAACATACAGATGTTCATGATGCAGGCGGTCAGGGAAGGAAGCGAGTGTCAACCGATGATCTTGTTGAGCGAGTGGTTGAGGCAATTCAAGAAATCGTCGGTTCACAATTTTTCAAGGAAATTTCAAGGTCAGCTCTCTACACGATTGTGAATGAGAGACTTCAGTACCACAAACTGTGTGCAAAATGGGTACCCAAGATGCTATCCAACCATCATAAAACAATGAGAATGGACGCCTCTCTAACGTTTCTCCAGCGCTACCGCAATGAAGGAGAGGATTTTTTGAACAAAATTGTCACAGGGGACGAGACATGGGTCCATTTCGAAACTGAAGAAACAGAAGAACAATCCAAACAGTGGATGCATTCTCATTCTCCCAGTAAACCAAAGAATTTCAAGCTAACCTTCTCCAACAGAAAGTGTATGGATCCTGTGTTCTGCGACCGGTATGGAGTTCTCTTGGTGGAATTCATGGAACATGGTACGACCATCACTACAGTCTCATACTGCGTGACTCTTCAATGTCTACGAAGGGCAATTCAGAATAAGCCAAGAGGAATGTTGTCATCAGGCATTGTCTTTCTCCATGACAATACTTGGCTGCACACTGCAGCTGTGACAAAGAAGCTCCTGCAGCGTTTTCGTTGGGAAGTGTTTGATCACCCACCATACAGCCTGGACTTGGCCCCATCCGATTTTCACCTCTTGAAAATCGCCAGCTCACATGAAACGCTGGCTAGGAGGACAACATTTTGGCACAGACATGAGCTGCAGACCAGCATAGAAACACGGCTGAAAACACAGGCAGCTTCGTTCTATGACGAGGGTATTGGAAAGTTAGTACCACGCTATAACAAATGTCTAAATTAGAGTGGCGACTATGTAGAGAAATAGCGTAACTATGTAAGTACTTGTTACAAATAAAAAATTTTTTTTTTTCACTGTGGTTTTAATTTCGTGACCGATCGGACCTTGAAATAAAAATAACCCTCGTATTTTCTATTACTCATATTTTTAAAAATATTACTTTTTTGAGACAAGGATGGTTAGAATTTTTGTTTATAATAATTTTGTTTGAGGTAGGTTTTTTATATACTGTAGTTATTATCTGATTGTTTTTATCTACTTAAATATTTATGTGTAAAAAATTTATTTTTCTATTATGCTGTACTTCATATATAAATTTTAATGTTTCATGATAAGAATTTAGTTTATTTAAAATTATTTCATATTTGTTATTTATAACTGGTCATATTTAATTAAAATCATCCATATATCTCATCCATTATAAAGTTTTATGTACTTTATTAATATCATGAACTACTTTACTTTCAAAATCTTGCAGATAAATCTCCACCATTACAGCAGATAATGAAAATCCGTTGGTAAAGTATTTTCCAGTGTATAACATTAATTCCATTAATTCCATTAATTCCAAAATAGTTTTGTTTACATATGTTTCTAATAATTATTATTATATTATTTATAAATTTTGGGTCATCTCTTGTATTTATTAATTTGTTTTTTATTATTGAAATGGGAATGCTGGGGGGTACGTGTTAGTTATGTTGATACTTATAATTTTGGTTTTATTATTAACATTTAATTTATCAATCAATTTTTACCCCTTTATATACTGTATTTATATTATAAATTAATTTTTGTTCTGCTTATTTTATCAATAACTTTGGTAATTAAATAACTGGGAGCAGTTTTGAAATTAATTAATGGTCTCATAGGGATAATTTTCTTATGCAACTTTGGCAAACCAGTGAGTTTTGGGGTAAAAGGCATATAAGGCTTATATGGGTATAGTATACTATGGTGTTTTAATTTATTATAATTAAAAATTTCTTTGTATTTTACTATGAAGTCTTTTGTAATTCTTGAAAATTGTTTAGTTGGGTCATTAATTTTTTTAAATCATTTTCGCTTATATAATTATTTATTGAAGCATTATATTCATCAATTGAAATGATGACGGGAGTTCTTGGTTTTACCAGATTTTACTATTATACAAATGTTTATTTTTAATTTGTTTTTTAGTTTACAAATTTTATTTTTATTTATTATTGAGTTTTCGTTATGAATTAAGTTTTTGTTATTACTGTCATTTTTAATTTTATTACTGATATTATATTCCGATTCTATTATTGCACTTTTAATAATTTTATCTATATTATTATCTGGCAAGTTAAATTTAAATGAATTTGTAATTATTAATTTTTCTTTATCTTGAAAATTAATTTTTGTTAAATATACTGAGTTTTCATTTATTTTAAATTTATCCGATTTTTCCTGTATATTATCAATATGTGTTCAAGTTATACTATTTATTTGATAATTTATATTCTACTGTTTTACCCTGAAATTTTCTGCATATAATTTAGTTTTACATATAATATTATTATTTTGAAACCGTTTTATATTTATTTTCACGTATTTAGGTATTAGTTTTAATTTTAAATATTCTTTATTGAAATTTGTTATAATTCTACATAGTTTTGTATAAATTGTAAAATCTGTAGGACGATTTTGCCTGGTTGGCATTTAGTATCAGTTTATTTAAATTAATCTTTTTATAGTCTGTCGTTGTATGCAGGAGAATACTTCACTTATGGGTTTTCATTATCCGCTGTAATGGTGGAGATTTATCTGCAAGATTTTGAAAGTAAAGTAGTTCACGATATAAATTAAGTTCATAAAATGTTTATTATGGGTGAGATATGTGGTTGATTATTTAGTGTTATATATGAACTGATTATAAATAATGAATATTAAGTAATTTTAAATAAATTAAATTTAAAATTTACATATGAAATAGAACATAATAAAAAAATAAATTTTTTACATGTAAATAAACATGGATAAAAACTAACAGATAATAACTACAGAGTATAAAAAACCTACTTCAAATGAAATTTATTATAAACAAAAATTCTAACCATCCCTGTTTCAAAAAATTAATATTTTTAAAAATAAATATAGCCCTAAAATACACAAATGATAAAAAGAAACTGCAAAATGAAATAAATAGTATAAAGAATATTGCTACAAAAATGGATATGATAGCTCATTGATAGACAATATTTATAAAAATATAATTCAAAATATTTAAATAATACAGATATCACTATATTAAAACCCATAAATGAAAACAAATCTAAGGAAAATATTTATATAAATTACTCCTACACTAATAAAATTATAGAAAGATTGATTGATGCATATAATGATAAAAAATATAAACCTGCTTATAACTCAAAAATTATGTAATCAAACATTTAAAATATTATAACAATAAAACAAAAAATAAATTTGATTTTTCCGGTATTTATAAAATAAAATGCAATAATTGTGAAAAAGTATATATTGGAAAAATAAACAGATCTTTCAAGAATATATTTAATGAACGTTTTAATCGTTTAAAAATAAAAAAATATATTTTTCAAATGTAGCTGACCATTTAATAACCAATAAACATAATAGTTAGTAAAATAATTGAAAAAGTAAATATTTAACATGAAAATAATAATAAAAAATTAGAACTTTTAGAAAAAATTTAAATATACAAATATAATTGTGAATTTGGCCTCATGGATAAGGCAGAATTTTTTGGGGACATTCTTATAAAATTATTTAAGTTGGCAATATGTTTGATAATATTTTAATAAAATTAAATAATTGATTACAGTACTGCACCAACATTATGTAAAGAAAGCAACATCAAAAGAAATTTTAAATACGAGGGCTATTCAGAAAGTAAGGAACGTTTCCACCTGACGCCGCCAGGTGCACGCCAATCACGTATATATTGGTGTGCTCGTGCTTGGTCAGCGTCCAGCCAAGACAACAGGAACATCTCCGCACTGCCCATTTTTTTATATACAAATTTGAAATGTGTGCTGCAATCGAAAATCCCACCAGTTGTGAGGTGCGGTCTGTGATTCGTTTTTTGTTGGCAAAAAACTTAAAACCAATAGAAATTCATTGGAAACTGTGTGAAGTGTACGGGAACAACGTAATGAGTAAAAGTTCTGTCAGGAAGTGGTGCATTCAGTTTAAAAATGGCCGAACAAATGTTCACGATAAAGAGAAGAGTGGACGTCCGAGCATTGTGACTGACGATCTGATCTCCAAAGTTGACGAAAAGATTCGTGAAAACCACCATTTCACAATAACTGAGTTTTCTATATGTTTCCCACAAGTTTCACAGACTTTATTGTTTGAAATTGTTTCACAGAAGCTAGGCTACCACAAATTTTGTGCAAGATGGGTGCGTCACTGAATGGTTGAGATCACAGGCAGCAGAATTCTATGACACAGGAATTTCAAAGCTTGTCCACCGCTATGATAAGTGCCTGAATTTCTATGGTGATTATGTTGAAAAGTAGTATTTTAGTCCCTCTTTCACATGTATATAATAAAAAGTTTTTTTTGTACTTGGTTTTTTAAAATTCTAAAACGTTCCTTACTTTCTGAATAGCCCTCGTAATTTTAGTAAAAAAAAAATGTTATTTTAATTTCACTTTTAGTGCATGGTTTTAAATTAAAAAAAAAAAATTTGACTGGACAAATGTACGTTATGTAAATGTTTAAAGTTTTTTATATTTTGCTCAATAACCAAAGTTATAAAAATATAATTAAGTGTAAAGATGTTGTATGGTAGTTATATGTGTAAATGGAAATCAATATAAATCAGAAAACATTACTGAGGACCATAATAAAATATCTGTTGTTTTATTAGTGAATGCCAGTAGGTGAAACATATTATGTAAAAGTCTTAGGTGATTATTATACCACATCTGTTGTTATAACAGCATTTACACACATACATAAAGCAAATTATTCAAAAAAATGTACAAATTGTCCCAAATAATAAAAAAAAATTTGGAGTAGTCTGAGATAAAAATCTTTTGTGGAATTCCTCTATTGTTTTAACCAGTTTGTAGTGATTAATCAGTATTAAAATGTATTTATTTGTGTAAACATTATCAGCATGAAAGCTTTTATTATTACATTTGGTCATAATTTAAAGCCCCAGAGGCTTTGGCAATGTATACTTGGTAGATTTGTGACATAACTTACTCCCCTATTTTCAGAACCATATGCTACTCGATAATAATTAATGCACTTACTAGATAGAGGAAATGTATCAGGTATCATTATTATTTAGCCATTTGTAAGCAAAGTTTTAAATGGGAGCCAATTTTTTTCTGTTACTTAGGGTGGATGGTGGTGTATGGAATGAACTTACTAGAAGCGAAGATATTATTGAAAGACGAAAACAGAATTCACTCGATGTAGATCTGATTGATGATGGTGATTTGGAGGTAATTCATAGATTGAAATTCTTTGTTTGTATGTTTGTGTAAGATTCTCTTCTGCTTAGTTAAAGGACTGTATGTAATGCATTGTTCTGCCAGCAGAAAGGAGTGCATTAATTTATTATTTTAAGCTGTATGTTCTTATGGCTAAAAGCATCTGAAGTTAAAGAAGCAGCATTCAGAATTAATTTCTCTGAGAGTAATGGTGCTCATTATACAACATGTTTACCTAGTAGTAAACAGAGAGAATGTGTCACTGTGGTCTAAATACTTAGACCACAGACACCACAACACGATGACCATACAGTGACCAGGCTCACCAATGTGCACGTTAATACTCACATTGGTGAGCCTGGTATGTTGGTATGCAGTATATATTTGGCTCAGTGAAGACATCACTATCTCTCAACATTTCACTCCTCACTGTCCCCAGTAAACTTGACATTGGAACTTTGTTATTCTTGATAATGGCAGTGACTTGTGACATCTATCTTTCCAGGTCATCTACAAACCAGTTTTGTTATAAATCATAACAGACATATATGTGTGTTATATACAAGTAATACAAAGCATGGTTCAAATATAAGAGGTCATGGGTTTGAATCCCAGTCAGGTTTGGCATTTTTCATACGCCATAAAATTCCATTTCAATATCCCATGCACAAGCTTTAAGTCTATCTGGCTATATCATCAAGCAGAATAAAGGCCACAATGAGTTATAAATAGCGATTAGATATGGTTTTTAATATGATTAGATTGGTTTACGCATGCGCAATAGCTTTAAGTGATCTGTTGGGCATGTAACCACCACATTGCTGACAGTTCATTGTTGTTTCCCTTTGCAAGGCAATGTGTTAAAATAAGTGCAGTAATAACAAATCCTGTCAGTTGTGAAGTTCTGTCAGTGATTAGATTTCTAAATGCAGGCAGATAATGCTGCTGAAATTTACCGTTAAATGTATGAAACATAAGAGTCTATCACTGTGAGTGAAGAAAAAATAAGGCAATGATATTGTGAGTTTAAGGAAGGCTGTTCACATGTTCACAAATGAACACAGAAGTAGCAAATCTAGTGTCTGGACTGACGATCTCATTGAAAATGTGAATGCAAAAGTGAGAAAAGATTGTCACTTTACAATTAGCAATTTTTCTGTAGAATTTCCAGAAGTTTGAAAGTGCCAAAAATGTTGACAAGAGTTCACAAAAATCACAGAATGACACATGCGTGTGCATTTCTTGACTGCTTTAACCGCAAGGGAGACAAATTTTTTTCATATTGTCACTGGAGATGAAACATGGACATTGCACGTCAATACTAAGAGAAACAACAATCTGTGCAGTGGCGTTATTCTGGTTCACCTAAACCAAGAAAATTCAAACAAGCCCAGTCTCAAAGGAAAATCATGACAACTGTATTCCAAGGGACCAAATGGATGTGCTTTTGATTGATTTCATGAAACCTAAAATATCACATCAGTGTCACATCACAAGTCTGTTGTGAAACACTTTCCAAACTGCATCATACCATTCAAAACCGACAATAGGGAATGCTGAGATAAGAAATTGTTCTTCTTCACCGTAATGCATGTCCATACATGGCTGCATGCACAACGGAAACAATTCAAAGATTTTTTGAATGGGAGATTTTTTATCATTCTTCTTACAGTCCTGATTTCATTCCAGTGACTACCATTTCTTCCTACACCTTAAAAACTGGTTGCATCTCAACAATTTAGGAAGTGAAAGTTTAAAATCTCAGTGCAAAAGTGGCTACAGTCCTAGGTGGCAGAATTTTTCACGGTGGATTTGAAGAAGCTTGTTTCACTAACTGTTTGGAACAAAATGGTGATTATGTAGAAAAATAAAATAATTATCTAAGTATTTGAAACCATTAATAAATTTTTCATTTTCTTCACTTTCGAACTGTACCTCGTACATTTGAGAGTATAAGCACATACTGTAAACACATGGTTCTCAGCATTTCAAATGAGTTTTATTAATTGCATAAAATATTTATTTTAAATTTAATTTTTAAAATATAAACTTTAACAAGCACTCAATCAATCATTGTATATTTATAGTAAATCTATCAATATCTGTCTCCTCCTTTCATACAGTTGTTCTGTGCTTGTAATGAACATTTTGTTCCGCAAGACTTTACCTTATGTTATTAGTTTATATACTAATAAGTTCTAAAAAATTACACACACCTGACAGTGAAATTTCCTTTCAGGTTAATATTATACTTAGTAATCCCTTGTGCCATTTATCATTAAGGAGATTGAATGATTTCATATTATTTTGGTAATATTACAGATGGAGGATGGTCAAGGGGAGTGTACAGATTTTCATGAGGTACATGGTCGTAATGTCCAGCTTAGTGACAATAGAATGATTGCTAAACGTATAGCTAGTTATAATCAAGGTTTAATATTGTCAAGAAGGTACCTACCTAAAGGATATCTATTTCAGGTTTGTATAGCAGTAAATATTTTCATCTCACTATTTTTTTAATTTTTAGGACTGTGTTTCTCAACCTGGAGGTCACGGTAATATGAAGGGGGAGGGGGGGGCGTGAAATTAGCCTACAACATTACACATAAACAATAATGAAATCATTTTATGACAAAAAATCATTTATTATAAACATTTTATGTGCATTTATAAGTACACATGTAAAGAAAATAAATTAATGAAATGGTTATGTTAGTTTTTCATTTAAAAGTTTCTCCATACGTGGATCTATGTTGGAAACAAACTAAAGCAAATTGTTTCAAGTGATAAAAGACGATTCCTATATTCAGTTTTTAGTGCAATCATAGATGAAAAATCCTTTTCACAGGGGTAAGACTTGCAAAAGGTATTAATAGTTTCAATGCTTCTGTGACTAAATTTCCTTATTCATTTCAACAAGCGAGCCAAAATGTATCTAAATTTTCAGATGTGAATTATTGTTGTAACATTTTATCGGCAGACACTTCAATGAGCTGGTGGGAATCCCAACTGGTAACTTAGCAGCTACAACAATGTTTTCACTAAATGGATTCAGTACCCATCTCTTCAAGAAATCATTTTCATCTTCCAGGAAATACTCCGCTAACTGAATTTTTAGCTCATGTAAATGCATCTAAACTGTGGTGAACAATTCTGGTGTCTTTTTCATCCAAATTTTTCTCAATATTTTGAAGTGAATGGAAACATATCAAAATTTTTTGCTTTGAAGGTGAATAATCCAGATATCAGATTTCTTAATGAAAGCATGAACTTTGTCTTTCATTAATAAAATGTTTTTATCACGTCCTTGTAAATTCACATTCATGTCATTTAAATGCGAAAATACATCAGCTAAGTAAGCCAGTAGCAACATATACTCATTCTGTAAAAACATTGAGAATGGTGTGTGTTTATTCTGGAAAAATATTATTAATTCATCTCGCAATTCCAATAACTGGGTTAACACTTCCCCTGTGATAACTATTTGACTTCTGTATGGAAAAGAGGAAATTTTTTTCTTTTCACCTATTTCATCACATAGTTTAGTAAACAGCCTATTTTGTAATTTTCAACTTTTAGTAAAATTAACCATTTCTACAGCTTTACAAAGAGTTTGTTTGAGATTTTCCGGCACATTTTTTTTTAGAAGAGCATGTCTGTGAAGGAAGGAATACATCCATTCCTCCCTTGGTATAAAACGGTCTTTTATTTTTTTCAGAAATCAACTGTTCTTTCCTGTTATAGTTTTTAGTAGCTTCATAAAAAACATCAAAAGACATTGTCCTGTTGCATGATTAGGTATTGATTTGCAAAATAACATATTTTCTTTGATTGATATTAATTTTTTTACTTTTCATTATCACGCATATTCAAATCAAAATTAGAGAAACTAGGAGGTTTTTCTAATGTAACTGTATATATAATGTATGTACATAAAATATTCCAGGACTAAGGCTATAAAAACAACAAAACTATTTGGGATAAAGATTTATTCATATTTAAGCTTCTGCATAATCTCCCTTCAATGTGATTAAATATTTTGATCAGTTATAAAGGTTATCAAAAGCCTTAGAGAAGTCTTCTTTTAGAATCACCTTTAGGATGCTTGTAACACTTCTATGGCTGTCAACTCAAACTGCTCATCCTTCTAGGGTATATTGATTTAAGGAAATAAAAATTAGTCTGCAGGAGCTTTTTCTGAGTGTGGAGGGGATCCAGCCCTGCCGTCTGTCATTTGGTCAAAAATCGCCCTACAATGATGGCTGTATGAGCTGGCACATTGTTGTGAAGCAGGATTCAATCCTTGGTTTTATGAAAGTGTGGTTGCACGTGATGAATTTGGAGCAATAAACATTTCAGGATGTCTTAGTAGAATCTAGCAGTAATTCATGCCCATGTTCAGTTTTCACTGCTACAGATGCTTACTACTACTGGTCTCACCTCTTTCATTGTCTTCTGATAACCAACCATCATGAAAATGAGCAAACTACTCAAACACACACGAATATGACATACAGATGACACACATACACCCAGATGACGACCCTTGTCATGCTGCCTTTGCAACTGAGATTTTGCAACGAATTGATAACTAGTACCTGCAGCGTGTGTGTTTTTTGGACAAGACTACTTTCCACACCTCAGGGAAAGTAAACAGGCATAATGTGAGAATATTGGGCTCAGAAAATCTGTACTTTACCAGAGAAAAAATTAAAAATTCCCTTATAGTGAATGTAAGGTGTGGTTTGATGAACAACAGAATCATTGGTCCTTTCTTTTTCTTCGAGCAATCAATAGCAGCTAATATTTACCTGGATATACTGCAACACTTTGCCATTCTTCAATTAAATGACTTGTAACTTAGGGTGGTTTTGCAGCAGGATGGCGTACCACCACATTGGAGATTACTAAGTTGGAGATTTTCTGAATGAATCATTTCATGGCAGGTGGATTGGTCCCACTACTCCCTGGCCACAACAATCACCGAACAACTCCCTTAGGCTTTTTTTTTTTGTGTTATGTTAAGGGCAGAGTCTATGCATCACCCGTACCTGATCTGGACACATTGAGACAGAGAATAACTGAAACTGTTGCTAGTGTTACTGAAGAAATGTTGACCAACACATGGCGTGAAATTGATTATCGGTTGAACATTTTGTGAGCAACAAAAGGCGCACATGTTGAAGTTAATTGACATGGTAAAAATAACTTGAAAATTTTTTTGAAAGAAAAATGCCATCTTTTTACAAAATGCTTAGCTGTAACTATAATAGTATTTTTGTAATTGTGGAAAGACTTTATGGACACTTTGTATAAATACCAAGAATCCAGTATACTACAACTCCTCATCTGTAACATAGATCTGTCAATTGTCTTATTGAAGCCTTCAGAAAACCATCAGAGAGGAAATGATACAGTGAATAGAGAAAAAGAGAGATCTATCAAGAGAGACTACAAAAAATGTGAACAACTGTATCCAAAGAAGATGTGCTTCCAGGTCTTCTGAGCATTCAGTATCTAAAATATATAATTTTTAAGGATATTGAGCATATTTATAATGGACGATGCCAGAGTATGACTGATCAGTGATTTACTTCAACCACCTCAAATATTGTGTAACAAATTGCTTGATATAATAGTGTAAATTTTCTTCAGATCCAAAAGAGCCATGTCAGAACAATCAGATGATTCTTTAAAAAACCATTGTTCATTCTTATAATTGTGAGACAAGTGGAAGTATCCATTTTAGCTATAGATCCATTTTTCACCACACACAAGAGTAAATAACATAATTTTGAATAGTCCACTCTGGTCAGATTGGCCGTTTGGACTTTTGGATTGGCCGTTTTATGAAAGTTATGAAGGTGTAACAATGACTGAAATGCTGTTTTATTGTTGCAAGTTATTCATATGACATTCTCTAGTTACTGTAGATCATATGAAAAAGATTAAAGTAAATTTAAATTGTTTAAAATTGCGTTTTTTTAGTAGCCATCATCTTTATGAGAATATGATCAAAATAGTGTGTAAATACTATCATAAATCTCTCTGTTTTTTTGTGTTAAGAACATAATTATGAATTGATTTTTTATGATACTCAGCCACATGAAATAGTTGTAAAAAATTGTGTTTATAATGTTACAGATAAGAATAGAAAGTCTAAATCCAAGGTGGGTCTCATCTCTTTGTATCGGTGTAACTACCCACATCCCAGGTAACAGTCCATTGCCAGTAACAGCTTTAGGTTTAAAACGAGATACGTGGATTATCTGTGGTGATTTTGTATTTCATAATGGTCATAAGGTAAGTCAGTTTTGCTAGTGTTTCTTTTTTGTAATTTATTTTACACAACAAAAGTTGTGTAAGAAAGCTAAAGCTAATTTGACTGGATTTCTCATGAGAGTGTTAATCAAAACTGTGTGGGAAGTGTCAGTAGAAGTGCAAAGAAAAGAAGCTGGAAAAGATTATAGGCAAGAAATATGGACAATTTAAAAAGAAATGCGAATGTCAGGTACTTGGAATTTAGCTGGAATTTGAGTAGATTGGAGACAGACATAGCACAAAGAACCTGCCTTAAGGCAGATAGGTTTTATAATAATGCATTATATATTTATAATGATGATGATGATGAATGATTTTTTGCTAACTGGAAATAGATATCGATTATAATATTCAGTTTGAGGTTTTTCTTTTTTAGCCTGTTACAACATGAAAAACGGCTCTATATTTTTAATACATTTATTAAAATATATCACAATCATGTATAGTGTTTTTAATAAATTATAATCAACCTCCCTTTTTGACATGCTCACGAATACCTAGGTAAAATTTTTATCTTGGTAAAGACTTAAAAAATTGTTTTAGTAAAAAAACAGTTGAGAAAATTATTTATAATTTATATATTTAGCTAGGAAAATTATTCTACATTCAAATTATTAAAATAAAAAATAGAACTTCAGTTTAAAAAATTAAGGCTTTAACTGGATGCAGAAACTTACTTATGTTATTATAATGAATGGAAATATTCAGTGCCCAAGCCAGGAATTGAAATTATGATGAAAATGTGTTTATTTGAAATACATTGGATGGGAATGAAAAGATATTTGATGTAAATGCCCTCCAAAAATGCTGCCAGCATTTCAAAACCATAACTCATTAATTATAGCATAGTGCTGAATAAGTGATGAATTATTGTATCTCATTACTTATTCGTTATTTATAATTTTATTCAAAAAATATGTTTTTTCTAATGGTTTGCCAAAAATTGCTAATTTTTTCATTGATCAGCATGCCAAAACATATTTAAACTTTTCTAAAGAATAATTTATGAAAGGGACTATTTTAAAGAGTAATTATGAAAATTTTTGTAAAAAGAGAGCTCTTTTAAATTTATTTTCAAATTTTTTTTATTGTAATTAATGTTTTTTATGTAATTAAAATACTTAATTTTGTTACCAAAAACATATTTTCTTCCCCATTACACTGGGAAACAAAACAGAATCTGTTTTTTGTCTAAGGAAGAAAAATATGCGTTTCTGGTAGTATTTTTTCTCCTGAATTCAAATATGATATCAGTTTTCTCCCATCACGCAAGGTTTTCAAGAGACAGGCATTTCTAATTTCAAACATTTTAATACTTTCTGCATTCTTAAGTACACAATATTAAAACATTTGACTCTTCTAGAAAGTACAAAATGACAATTTTCTACTTACAAAATGACAATTTTGCCTGTGGAGCATCTCTCTTGATGGTCCAATATTAATCGGCCAGCATATTAGGATTCCATTTGCCTTGATACCTCTTTTCCATAGCTGAAATCTCCTGATGAAATTGCTCCCCATGCTCATCTCACTCACTGCACCAAGATTTTCCAGGAAGGAATCTAAGTGCAAGTGCAGGAATTGTACTTTTACTGACATATTGCAATCCAAATTTTTATAAGATGTTATAAGATCATTGATAATATCACGGTAATTTTCCGCCTTTCAATTTCCCAAAAACTCTATTTTTAAATACTTGCCAAGCTGCATTCTCCAGTAGATTCTATAGTTCCTCAAACTTTTCAGCGTGCATTAGTGATTGCCTTTGTGGACCCACAAGCATTCCTTCTTTGATTTTTGCATCACTAATTTTAGGAAGCTTCTGTTTTAAGTTCATGAAACCAGGAGTATTGTCCATGGCCTTAACAAAATTCTTTATTAATCCTAGTTTGATATGTAATATAGGTAGTTACATATTTTTAGGATTATGCAAAGGGTCATATTTCATAATTTTTCTATTCAGGATTGAGTGATTTTGCATTTAGACCTTTCTTTTCTAATGAAATGGTTTTTTCTGTACTTACTATCCCATTCACACAAAAAAAGAACAGTACTTTGTGTAACCTAGCTGCAGACCAAGAATAAGTGCAGTTACTTCAAATCACCACAAATATTTCATTCATATACTGCATATTAAAGCTTTTCCAGTATACGTAAATTTAAAGTTTTCATATATTTCTTTCATGCTAGCAGTGTGAGCCACAGGTACTGGTGGGAATTTATTGCCATTAAGTAGAAGCACAGCTTTTAAAGTTACTTTACAGGAATCAATGAACAAGTGCCATTCTGTTGGGTTATGTTCATTACAAATTACCTCCATAAGAGAAGAAATGTCATAACAAAACACTAAGCCATTTTTTCAGAAAAATAGTCTTTAAATTCAGAATGATGGTTATGATAAGTACATATCTTTGTATTTTTTTTTAAGAAGATTCCATTCTTTTTACCCAGAAGCAAGTATTTCAGTCTGCTTTTGGATAACTTTAAATCTCATATGAGGTCATTTAGATTTTCTTTAGTCAGTAAATGAGGCTCAGATGAACTCCTTTATTCAAAAGTTGTATCACCAAAATCTGTTTCTTTTCTTTCTTATTTCCATCATACTCTGAGCTCTCTTCATCTAATGTCACATGTCCTGGAGGCTTTGGTATGGGCAGTTCTTAGCAGTGTGGAACTGGTGTCATTACAGATTGCAAGTTAGGGTACATCACTGTATGTTTTGATTTTAACGCAATCCCTTTAATGTTTGTTGAGCAGAAATAACAGTCAGAGAGTGATCTTTGGATTCCCCCCAAATCATAGGGATAGCAAATGCCATATGGCATGTTCCATTTTTCCATGCAGTGAGAAGCCTAGAACATGATAAACAATAGATAAGGCCTAGGCCCTTGTTTGGTCCCTGACTTTACACCCAAAATAAAGTTCATAACACTTTTTTTACTAATGGAGTCAGGTTTTGCCTTTGGGACTTGAGTGTCATTTCACCACATACATAACAAAAATTGTTAGGATGATTACAAACTCTAGGCATTTTGTAACTAATGATTAATTAAAAGAAATAAAATTGTAAATATGTAATACACAATAAATCAGACACACAAAGCACTCACAATGATGTTTTTACTGATTCACTAATATCACAACTGGCATTGTTCTGATGAATGCGTCCTACACTAGATCACATATGTACATGTCTTACTCTTTTAGTTAGCTCATTTGGTTCCATCATATTTACAATACTATAGGAGATTTTACTTGACAATGGACAAATGGTCAAAAAAAATCTTAAAATAACAAAAAAACTGTGGATGATGGAAAAATTCTGAAAACATATTTGAAAACAGGATAAAAAAACTGCATTAAGTAAGCATATTGGTACTCATGAGAAAAAAATTATGTTGACCAGTGTTATTCGTGTTTTCAGTGTAATGATATGTCATCTGAAAAATTTAATTACTTTAAAATCACAAACTAACCTTTCATTCAGATCATTGTTTGTATAAATTGATAATTTATCATTATTATTTTTTTTTCATTCAATTAAAAATCCTTTACCTATTTAATTTTTACATGTAATGAAAACAAATAAAAGTTTAGCTTGTCCAAGTCAAATTGGCACAGATCTGATGAACAGCATAGCTGTATATCTTGCTGCCTAATGAGAACAAGTTTAAAATACTACATGATTAAAGACAGTATATATTCAGTTCGATTATTGTTTATTCCAATCAATAAACAAATTCACGTCTTATATTTATTAGTTACTTATTTAATTGGAGTTTATATATTATTATTATTAATCTGTTGCTTTACATTATTTGTCGCAGTCTTTATTATGGCTATACTTCATATATAGCACCTTAGATACAAGATGCACCTATCAGTATTGCTTTCTCTAAAGTAGTGATATACAGTATACATCCAGTTCCTGTGGTGAAAGAATGACGTGGTAGTATAGGAATGAATATTGCCTGCATTTAATGGATTTAGGCTGCTAATATGCAACTGTACATTCAGCTATTGAAGAAAACTACAGGAAACCCCTTTAATCTTCACATTCCGTAGTAAAATTGGCAAGGGATGCTTGTTAATCTCAGCCACTTGTGGTAGTGGCTTGGGATTCATGTCAGGTCACCTACAACCATTATGGTTCTGGCACTTAACTTAAAGTATCTCTGAATCCCACATACGCATTTCAAAGCTAGAGAATTCCACCATAAGAAATCTTGTAATTTTTTTTTTCGTAATAAAAATAATTTGGGTACTCTTTTGATAACTCTGTTGATGTATTTCATTCAGAATGACTGTAATTTGGGGTCATACAACATTTATTTTAGTTTTAACATTTATTTGTTCTCAGGTGAAATATAAATATGGACCAAATTTGGATACTCTTGGGATAGGGCATACTATAGGAATAATGATCGATAATGAAAATCAACTGAAACTTTTCATTGATGATGTAGATCAAGGAATTGCGGCAGCTGATATTTCTGTACCGTGTAGAGTTGTAGTTGATCTTTACGGACAGTGTGAACAGGTATGTTTTTACTAATGAACTAAGTAACTATTGTAAAACTTTTAATACTTTATTTAAAAAATAGTAATTTTTTGACTGTTGTAAAAGAAATTATATGAACTTATTTATTATCCTTAGGATAAATAAAACCAACTTAATCTATGTAATGATAAGACAATATGCAGAGTGTTAAAATTATTTTTTCTGTCTTTATGATTCATAAAGGCAGCTGCTAATATTAATTCATAAGGCAATGCCTAGTTATCTGGAATCAGTTTATCCACATAACAACATAACAACTTAACTCTAATGTACCCAGTTAATTTTTGTTTGTATTTGAAAGTTTTTTTATTTTATCTTATTTTTTTCTATATATAACATATTCATTCATGGTTTGGATAACAGGTGGGTATTGAAAGAAGTTATAATAGTACTCTCATACAATCTTACCAAAAATAAATAAAAAATAAGAGAACCCTGTATTTACAATAGACATTTCTTTGGGTAAGCTGGCTAACATAACATGGGAAGTTCCTGATGGTATTGATAGTCATTTATCACTGAATGGCTGAAATGTAAATAAAAATTTGTGGGCTTTGCAACAGTGACCAAAAAGGAAATGGTCAATAAGATTATAAAGGATGAGCAAGAAAATGACAACGTGAAGTTAATGATGAGTAAACAAATATGAAGGACCAAATGTGATACCCAGCCCAATGGTCCATCACCCTTTCTCATCTACCCAGATTGTTAGAAAAGTCTGTTATGTGATATGATGTTATAAAAAACTGAAAGTTCAGTTAAAATTGTTCCAATCTAAAAAAAATTAGTATTAATTATGTGTTATTTTAAAATGTATTAACTGATAGGAATACCATTCTCCATATTAAATCTTTTCTTTTTTATATGCACAGTATATAGTTATATTGTGTATTATATTGTGTTTTATTTAGTGAAAAATTATATTGCTTGTTAATATTTTATGAACTGATTTACTTTTATCAACCAATGATAATGTTATGTAAGTTTCAATAAAACACTGTAATTCACATATACACTTCAGTATGTAATATTAGTTTATTTTGATCATTTTATAATCACTAAAGTTTGATTTTTGGATAAAATATGCTACATTTTGGTTTCCTGTGATTTTCTTTTTAAAAATTGTATTGTTAGTCAGGAATAAATCCTCATAGTAAATCTTTTCTCTCTAAATTCAACTGTTTCATATTGGTAAATTAGATTTAGATTATGTAACGGTTGTGATAATTAGAAGTTATTTAATAATACATTAGAGTTGATCAAGTTTTATCTAATAATTAAATGATTCACTGATTAAATTTCAAAGTAATTATTATAAACTTTAATTGGTGTACCTACCGTGAAACATTTTATTTTTTGATAAAAATATAATTTATTTTTTTTACTTTTATAATTCTAGGAATAAATATTTTTGCTGCTTCATTTTCTGACATGAATTTATTATTATTTATCAGTTCATTATTTATATTATCAAATTAAAAATACCTTTAATATAATTTAAAGTGAAATACTACAGAAATGTAAAATTTTTAAAATGTTCCTAAAGTATATTATATAGATACTTTATTAAGGTTAGGTGTTAGATTTGTTAAAATAAACGTGTTGGAATGTCAGGATTGTTTGCATTCTATGAAAACTTTAATATTTAGAAATGCAATCTGTTAAGGTTCTTATTGTAATTGAAAATTTATGTGAAATTAGTTAAATGAAAACAAGAAAAGTAACAAAGCAAATTTCTCTGTTTCTGGAGAATAATTGTTTTTTAAATAACGGATCAATAGAAAGTATAATTAAACTTCAAAATTATAGAGTCTAATGTTTTTTATTACTTGCAGAAAGCAGAGATCTCTGTGAAAGTAATCGATGAAGAAAAGAAAAGAGAAGTAAATGTTGAAGTTTTCTATTTTAATTAATTAATATATTTTTCAGCTAAAGGAGGATTCAATTTGTAAAATTGTTCTTAAAAAAGTAATCGACTGATATTTCCATCTTTCACTTGGACTTGATCAGTTGGTGTAATATTTCGGAAGTTTCCAGATATCTGGTATACCTTTCTTCATTTGGAGCTCATAAACAGTAACTCCTGTGTTCATGTAATGAGGATATCTCTAGTAGTAATTTTTTAATACTATCTTCTGATTACTCTGTGCTGATTACAAAGCAAATCAAAAGTTAAACTTAAACATAATCCTAATTCTACAAATAACTCTGTTTTTGGGGAAGAAAGTAACTCCTCAATAAAGCAGAAACATTTCTCAGTTAAAAACATGTTTTAATTAAAAAAAAAAAATGAATTCTATACCTAAGTAGCTTTACGTATTATTAAATATTTAATATCACTAGTGTTATTAAATCCAACTTTTATATAATTTATTATAGCATCACATTGAGGGAGGAGATTTAAAGTATAAAGGTAATGTTTTATTAGAATTCAGAATTTTTTTAACAACAGATGGATATATAACTCCCTCATAATGCTAGTTTGTCATAACACAAGGAAGTTTAATGAATGTAGATATAAAGAAAATATGAATTGTGCTATCCAAAATTTTCTTATTTGCTTAAGATTAGATATAGACCAAATAAAACAAAAAAATGTTTATTTTCTATTTCTGCAATTTTTTTCCGTTGCTACTAGTTTCAACTGCAATAGCACCTTCTGTTAGGAAAAGAATTTCCCTTTTCCCTCTCTGTTAATTACTCTGTCTGTTAATTTTCATCGGCTTGTATTCATATAATTTACATTATTTTTCTTAAGATATATTTATACATTTCCAGGTATCTGTGATCAAGCCTTATAATGAAATTGTCCTGTTACCTACACCTGTTGATTTATCATCAACTGTTCGGAAAGAAGTAGAAATTGAGAACACAGTTGATACCAGGAATAGTAGTGAAGAAACTGAAGTCATAAATGAAGTAGCTGATTATACTGCTCAGGAAAAAGCAGACCTTGAAAGCCACGAGAAGGAATCTCCTACAGGAAGTGAATGTGATAGTGTTAGCGGAACTAGTACTAGTATTAGGGAAGATCCAATGAGAGCAAAGAGTGACAAAACAAATGAAAATATTCAAGTTGAAATGCTAATGTCTGCATCAAGTATTTTAAGTAGCGGAGGGGGTGGTATTGAAAGAGGTGTAGAAAGTGACGAGGAAGAATATGAGCTTGATCCAAAGTCAATTGCATCCAATGAGAATCTCACACTTCAACAATTTGAGCAACAGCAAAATGCAGAAATTTCAAGGCATATTGCAGAAACAAATTGTGATCATAAAACTGGTTTAAATCTTGCTAATACTTCTTTTGTTAAATCTCCATCAAGCAGTGCTATAAAACCAATTGTTTCAAGATCTCTAGAAAATAGTTTAGCATCAAGTTTACCAACACCTCTCATTTCACCTTCTGCTACAGTTAAAACTAATTTGGACTGTGAATATCTTAATTCCTGTATGAGATTAAAAACTGCACTTGGTTTACCAGGTATTAATTTTTATTTTAATTATAATTTTTTTAATTTCTATCGAGTTACAGTTATTATTACTATAATTCAACACTTGACAGCTGAGTTCGGCTTATAAAAAAATCCATTACTGTATCATTAAAATAAAGAATTATTTAAAAAAATGTAATTATGCAAGGTCTTAAATAAAGTAATGAGACTTTTTTTTTTGGTAGCCAAAGTGGCAATACTGTAAAGTTACTAGTAAACGTATGGTTATATGAACAGCTGATTTATATTAGGTATTAATATTTTTAGTCTATTGTTGCCACATGAGATGTAAACAAACTTTTCGAGAGACGAGTTTTTGTTGTGAATTAACAAAAATGAGTAGTGATACTAGTTATGAGTAACGTTGTCCTAAATTTTGCTAAAAAACATGCTAAACTTTTGTGTTAAACTCAGAGAGAATGCTACTGAAACTTTCTCAAAATTGATCCTGATTTTCTAAAAAATTTATTACTGGTGATAAATCGTGGATATTTGATTTGAGTATAACCCAGAAAAAAATGCCACAGTAAGGAGTGGCACTCTTTAAACTCACCACGTCACAAAAAAACAAAAATTAGCAAATCAAACCCATGCTTATTTGTTTCTTCGATAGTAATGGCATTGTCCATAAGGAGTTTTTGCCTGCAGGGCAGACTGTAGAAAAGAGTTGTCCACGTGAGACCAGCCATCAAGACAACTGGATGCTGCTCATGACAGTGCACCTTGTCACACTGCACTCTCAGGTAATGTGTTTTTTTGGCAAAGAAAAACATTTCTGTAGTTCCTCAACCATCTTATTCACCTGACTTGAGTCCCTGCAAATTTTTCCTGCTAACATTAAAAAAACTCCTCAAAGGACACCATTTTGGAACAGTAGAAAACAAAAAAAAAAATGTAACCGAACCATCTGAAGGATATTCCGGTTCCTGAGTTCCAACACTGTTGTGAAGAGTGGGAAAACCGTTTGAAGAATTGTATAGCTTCCCAAGGGAATTATTTTGAAGTAGAGTCCATGTTATAATTGGATTGTAAAAAAAAAAAAATTTCTGAAGCATTCTCATTACTTTATTTACAGACCTCGTTCAATTAAAATAATTAGTCTTTTAATTATGAAACATGAAATAACTGTGTTTCACACATTATTTGTTTTTAACAACAAGGCACAGAATGATTCATGATGTTTATGCAAATTTGGGTAATAAAGAGCTGTACTAAATAATTTTCATAGTATGATGGCAAAGAGAAACACTCAAGAAACATTTGCAAAAAAAAATTATTTAAATGCTAATTTTTTATCATTTAAATAATTGTAAACAGCTTTTTTTCTAGTACAGTTACAGTCCCAATTATTATAATTCATCTTATAGTTACTGCAGACCTGAATAAAGTTAACTCTGCTTACGAACAGCATACAGTAAGTTGCATTATTTATTTACTAAAGAGGAAAACAATTTTGTAGCATTTTAATTTCCTTCACCTTTTATATGTGTCTCTTTAAATAGTTCATGCATAAAATTTATATGTTCTACAATGTTTAAAGGAATAAACAGGTACAACTCTAGCAGACCCAGTCCGCATGGTAGCATGGTCCGGATGGATATTCTTTAAGAATTTGACGATTCTTACTAAATAACTAAATCAAAATCAACCTTTAAAATTCATCTTATCACCCATCATCTCTCATTATCCCCTTTCAGAATAACATTCAGAATTTTAATTCAAGGATTTATTCTCACTTTAGGTGACACCTTAGTTAGATAATCATGGAAAGTCTTTTGAAGAAGAATTCCACTGTTTGCAGTAAATTCCACCAAAGACTGCAGAAAAGACAGCACTCAGATTGGGTGAGTTGTCATTCAGAAGATTTTGACAGATCAGAACATCTGGAAACTCTTCAAGAGATAAGGAACAAAGACCAAATCCATGGAATCTCAAGAATACTGTGACTTTATAAAGGAATCCTAGGAAAGTGTGCCATGAAAAATTGCCCACAATTTGGAAACTGTTTTCTAATAAATCTCAGAATTATTGATTCCATTTCAGAATTTGAATCTCAATCCCAGACTCACTACCCTAACATTGAAATCAGCAAATAAAACCTACTCAAACCCACCAACTATAAAAATAACACTCTTAAGGACAGAGAAGAAACCCAAAATTCTGGGATCTCTTGGATCAAACGTTAATCAAAATCTCTGTATCACACATTAAAATATTTCTCAGTGATTTCAACGCACAACTAGGACAAGAAAGAAGATATAGAGTTATCATCGGAAAATGGCCAGCTCAGTAGCAAACCAACAAAAACTGTCAAAGATTTATTGAAATCTTCAAAACCACAACTTTCTCTCAAAATCAATATGAAAAGTTCACAATTAAAAACCTAGAAAGAGGCTTAGACTTTAGAAGAGGCAACTGGCAGCTGAATCATGTCTGCATGGATAAATTTCATCATCATGAAATCCACATCGTCAAAGTACTCAGGGGGATCGACTCAGGATTGGATCATTACGTTGTAAAGATTAAAGTAAAATTAATCCCAGCAAAAAACCTCCAAATAAAAACAGCAGAAATTTCAACCTAACTACACTAATTAAAAATGTCACATACTACAGGAACACAGGAAAAGAATTCACCAACACTGAAAATCTAGAAGAATTTATCACAAAATTAAAATTGATAGTGAAGAATTAGCCCTCATAAAACCCTGGAAAAATACGAATGGTGGATTGAAGAATACAATCAAGCAATCGAAAAAACACCAAGCCTGGATAAACCATTAAATCCAAAAGTCAGAAGACTCTTAGAACTAATAAAACAAAATGAACCCATAAAATTATCAAACAAACAAAATGTTAACATTTTAAAAACATCCTGGAGTGGATTGAAGAAAATTTCAATGAAAAACAATCAAGAGATTACTTCAAAACTTTCGGCAGAAATTTAAAAAAACTTGAACACTCAGCATTAATGCTAAGAGATAAATCAGGAAAGTTAGCTTATAATAACAAAAAAATGTAGAAATCCTTGCAGAAGCATTCAACAAATTTCTATCATCAATCTATAATAAAATAGGCTTATCAGTAGACACTAAAATTTAACACTATAAAACTGTAACTCTTCCAGAAGCCACCTACACTTGCAAAACCCTGTTCCAAATTAAAAATGAAGGAAGAACTGATCAGCTCCTTAAAACGGAAAGAAGAATCATCAGGAGTTACATAAATGAAAAATACCAGGTCAAAGGAGTCTAACAAATTCTCCCCAGTAAAATTGCCTACCAAAAGATTAACCCAATGAAGAAGAAAAGAATCTCACACCTGTTTCACATCCTGTGACAAAGGATTTTAAAACAACTAGTGCTGAGAAATCTTAAAAATCAGACAGAAGGAAAATAGATCCAAGAAATTAAACAAGATCTGAAAGAAATCGGACTCAAAATTACAGATGGAGAAAACAAAAATAAAATTAACTTCTGCCTTAAAACTCACAAATTTACTGTAGAAATCACACATAGAAAGGCTAATGGGATTTCACATGAATTGAGAAAATTACGATCAGAATGAAAAAGCACTGGTGGATTGCAAGAACTAGACTAGACAACCTTTGAAGAAAAAGTTCTTCAAAGAACATGATTTGATTTTGAATGGTCGACCTGAAACTGTACAATACTATACTTCATTTAGATTCATACATATCATCCTCACTCATCCTCTGGAATAATATACAGTGGTTCTAGAGGCTAAATAGAAAAAGGAGAGAGGTAGTCTAATGTAAAGGATTGTAAAGAACAGTTAGTAGGTTAATAAACAACTATGTAAAAATTACAATTTTATTTTTATTTTGGGCATGTTTTAGGTTGAGTAAATAATATTACTCAGAACTATTTACATGTATTAAAAATAAATAACTAAAATCACATTTTAATTATTTCATTATCAAACAGTTATCAGCGATTATTAATAAATAATGTATTTTGTTTTGTTCAATAATAAAATAAATATTTACACAATATAAAAACAAAACAGCATTGTCCAAAGGTGTACTAAAATAGAGAAGTTTACTTTTATTAAATCATTATTAAATTAGGGAAAAAACACTCGAGAAGAATTAAAAAAAGGTTTCCTTAAAGTAAAGCTAGTTTTTTTTTTTATTGCTACTCTAATGATCATTTTTATTACTGGTTATTGTTTAATAGTAAATATCCACACTTAGTTGTTTATATTTACATTGGTTCTTGAACATACTGTTATTTATTCAAATAATCAGTAATCATAACTTATATAATGAGTAATATTAATAAAACTTATTATATGTATTTTTTAAGCTGTTTTAAACTCAACTTTTCCAAAAATTATCTAGACTGTGGTCTTTTCCTTTTTACAATAGTAAAAAATAAACTCAAGAACAATGTATGTTTGTTATTTATAATGTTGTTAGTTTTAATGGTGTAATTTTATATTAAAAAAATAAATAAATAATGTAGTGCACAACAACCAAACTCTGCCACCGAATTACACTGTGTATTATTGTATAATTTTATTATAAAAATGTTGGCCAACTTTAACTGATATATTGTATGTACTTCATCACTAACATTAGCTATAAAAAATGTAGTTGATTTCTAATAATATGTGTAATTATTTCCAAGAATTGCCCAGTGAAGTTATAAAATGAGCAAAAATGAATTATTTTTTTTATTTTGCAAGTATACTTCGAAATATTTGTTGTAAATGTTTTAAATTCATTTCTTTTTTTTTAACAGAATGTTTAACTTTTTTAAATTGGGCTTGTGTAACGATTTTTTTAGAGTGTATAGCATGTTAGTGAATATGACAAATACCTTTTGTTTTCATCATCCTCATATACATCTTAATAGTTTCATCATTAATCCAAGTAAAATTAAGATTTTTTTCTTCCTGCGCTTGAACATTTTTTATACATGTATTATCAGAAACAATTTTTTTTTGTACATAATCTTCAAAAATCTCATAAATTAAACACAAAGAAAATTATCTACTCATGGAATATCAGGATTTGACTAGATTGTACTTATAAAATTTGAAACCCATGAGTTTATTTCTTGCAATTTTTTATTTGATATTTCAGTTAACAATTTTAATTTACATAGTATTTAATAAACTTTTAATTGAAATCAGTAAATAATGCTATCTGTTGATTTTATTTACATTCTATTCCAAACTTATTTGTTTGAATAATAAACTATGTAATTTTATTATGTTTTATTCTAATAATTAAATAAGTAAATGTCTTTAATTGTAAGACAAATGTTGATTGTTTTCAGAGGTGTGTTCACTGAGATTAATTTTCATTATAATAGCAGATGATTCCGTTATTACTGTTATAAAATTCATACCCAACCTTAGTTAATTGAATTAATTATAATTATATATAATTGAATTAATTACAATTAGTTCATAATTGCATTATTAGAAATTTCTAATAATAAAAATTTAACTTTTCTTTGAAGCAAGAGGCCACAATACTCAATAGGCATCTTGGCCACTTGGTTTGTACAGCTCAGATGGTTTTACACGCAGAATCATCTTTCAGGGCAACAGTTGACCAGTTCCCATGATTGGTGAGATGAACGATAAAGAAGTGTGAGGAGAGGAATGGACAGAACCTAGAACAGACAGTCTCTGATTGGCACACATAGGTTGTGTAAATGTGTTGATGGAATTATCAAGGTTAGAGTTAAAGCCCATCAGGGCTAGGAACAGAATGGGTAGTGAGACAACTGGGATTGTCACAAGGTGGGTGTCTTCCCCTAAGGGATCAGGATGCTTCTGATTGGTGTAGTTGCAGTGAAATAATCTAACCCAGGATACTTTTATTTTGTTTGCTAATGATGAAACTGGAAAAGATACTCTTTATTTCATTTACTAATGATAAAACTGGAACTTAATTGATATTAAAGCATTCTTCAGTTAGTTTTCTTTTACTTTATGGTAAAAACAGATAATATTAATTTGAATTTCTGCAATAGATATTATTAACTTTGGCTAGAAGAAGTGGTTGTTAATAATGAAAACTATCTGCACACAGTTTTGTATGTTTATCTTTTTTTTAAATTTGGTTAACGTCAAAATTTTCTCAGTAGCTATGTTTAACCTCAAAATCTTAGATTAAGTTAACTGTCCAATTACTTAAGATTTGAACAGTATAAAACTGAGAATTATGTGTAATTTGGAGATATGGTAATTTACGAGGGTGAATCAAATTTAAACAGTAATTTTGCTATTCTACACAGCAAGCAGTTCCGACTGGATGGTGGAATGGGGGGTTAATATTCAATATGTTAGAGAGGGGAGAACCAGCTTGGTCAGCTCCTCTGGTTTGTTCTGTCACCGATACAGCCATGAGTGAGCAAGAGGTTCCATCATTAGTTGCACAATGTATAGTCATAAAGTTTTTAACTAATGAAGGTGTTAAACCCACGGAAATTTTAACTTGTTTAAAAGTACAGTTTGGGGACGCTACACTGTCACAGAACCGAGTGTATATGTGGGCCAGACAATTTAAGGGAGGCAAGAAAGTGTAGAAAACAAAAGTCATGATTGATTCCGAAGGTTAAGTCTCACAGTTGACAACATCCATGCCGTTCTAAAGCTTATCAAAGGTAATTGCCGGTTCACTGTTGAAGAAATCTTGTCAGGTGTGGGTATCAGCCATGGGAGTGCTCAATCCATTATCATTATCTTGACTTTAAAAAAAATCGCTGCTCGATGGGTTCTGAGGTTGTTGATCAAAAGCAGGTCAGGTTGAAGATCAGTAAGAAACTTCTGAATTGATTTTGGCAAGAAGGGGACGATTTTCTGAGGTGCATCATCATGTGTGATGAGATATGGGTCCATCATTACATGGCGGAGTCAAAAATGGCAAGTAAGTTGTAATGAAGGAAGGATGTTGACTGCCCAGTGAAGGCCAAAACCTGTTTGTTAGCTAGAAAAGTTCTTGCTATGATTTTTTTTTTGACTCAAGGGGAATTTTACTCATTGATTTTCTCCACAACCAATGAGTGGTGAATGCAGCTTACTGTTACCAACCGCTACAGTCTACAAAAGCCGCCTACCTAAACAAAATATGGGGTATGCCCATCAAAGATGTCATCATTCTCCATGACAACATCAGGCTGCACACTGTGATTTTGACAAGAATAAATTGGAAAAAATGCACTGGGAAACCCTCGACCACCCACCCTATAGTCCAGATTTGTCCCCTTGTGACAATGTTCTGTTTGTACTCTTGAAAGAATCACTGGGAGGGGAACGTTAGAAAACAATAAAGATGTTGAGGACTGCATACGCAATTTGTTGATGACTTGGAATATTCAAGTTGCCAAATCATTGGCAAAGGTCTGTAGATCATGCAGCAGACTATAGAGAGAAATGATGACTGTATGAATTGTGTATATTATTAATCAGTAACTTATAAAAAAAATTGCCAATTTTTGATTCACCCTTGTAGATGAAATTTAATTTTCCACCCATTTGTTGTTGACAGGATAAATTTGATTGCACCTTTGTGTTCATTTACTTTTTGTAAGATATTTTATTAGATTTTCTAGAAAGAAATGCAGAAATGTTTTACTTATATTTGGCCTCTATTTACCTATAAAAAATTTATAAATAAATTTGAGTAAAAGTAAATTTTTTTAGTGGAAATATGAAATGGCATATTTTCTACATATTTTTTATAGAGCTTAATAGGAAAAAATTGTAAAAAACTCTTATAAAGATACTCTTATAAAAGACTCTTATAAAAGAAACGGTAATCAAAATAACATTAAGTTGTATTTACTATATTTAAATCTTTTGATTAATAATTTATATTTGTGTAAAATGATTTTTTTTATTAACAGGTGCTTTCTTTAACATGGCATCAGCTATATGTTATTGCCAATTATGTTGGTCACCTAGTAAGATAACAGATTTGCCGTTGAATTCTGTTCCATTTGGATGGTTGAGGTTGCCTCTTCGTCGGCGTAATTTTGATGCTGCAATGGCTGGTTCCGCTACTGATCAATGGCATACAGCATTCTTTGGAACATCATTAGGCACTGTTAGGAAAATTCTTGATTTAGGCGAACTTTTCACACCTGGTCAGCATCTTTGCATTACTGTTTTAATAATTCTAATGTGCATAATAAATTGATGAACATACTTTTTATTTTTTTAGTTTATTGATATTGTTTCATAGTAACTTTTAAATTATGTGAATATAATTTATGCTTGATTTTATAATAAAAATAAATAGTAAAATTGAAAAATGTGTTCATAAGAAATTAACAAAATTTTAGTTGTAAAAACATATTCAGATGATACAAAAAGTATATTTTCAATGTGAATGTTAAAACCAGAGCTCCATTGATTGACTTGTACAAATTGTAAGACCTAAAATAATGAAATATAAAATTGATGATATTTTTGAATCAGAAGGTCATACTGTACTGCAATTATCACTTTATCATCCACAACTGAACCCGATACAAATATGATCAGAGGTTAAACATGTAGGCAGTAACAATACTGACAGTACGCTTGAGACAGTTGAAAAAGTTTTAAAAGAAAAAAATCTGAAAGCTTCACGGTTTCACAACAGCAACATTATTGTAATCGTATAAAAGAATTCAAAACAACTTTATGGCAAAATTAATATTTAGTGGATGTTGCTATAGACAAATTAATTATTAATTTAGATTCAGATTCATCCACAAGTGATGAATAAAAACTTGAGTGTTAATTTATTAAGTGCTGTTATGTCCTTTTTTATAAATGATTTTTACATACTATTAAAAACAGTATCAGGCTATTAAAAATATCAGGCTAGCTATCTAATATAATGCTGAATATTGGTTGACTTTATATTTTGTTCTTTGTGCATTTATATTTGACATTTATGTTTAATTTGAATTTAAATTTCATTGATAAAACCATTCGTTGTTGGTTAGCTGATATTTTTCTTTTTTATTATAAGTAAAAAGTTTTTTAAAAATTCCCTATGGTAGCACTGATTACAAATGAGCTGTTGAAAAAACTCATCTTAAACTCCATGTAATAACTAACAAGCTCTCTTTTTTCTGTTATGCTAGAACCACCTTAAGATATTACTTCAGAGGATGATATATATGAATGTAAATGAATTGTCTTGTACAGTCTCAAGTCAGCCATTCCTGAGATGTATGGTTAATTGAAACCCAATCACCAAAGAACACCGATATCCACGATCAAGTACTCAAATCCTAGTAAACTACCTTTACTAGGATTTGAACCTTAATACTATCAAGCAAATTGAAAGCAATTGTACATACTGATTTGAACATGCAGTAGAATGAAGAAATGCAACCTCTACAAATAAAGAAATGATTGTTTGTTAAAGACATAGAGGTGGTTCCAGGATAAGATGCAAGATTGGAACACCTAACACTAACTATAATCAACTGTTATATCTGTGCAGTGTTCATAAGATCACAAAGTCATAAAATCTAAGCATCTATTCTAAATGACAAGAAATTAAGTCCTGATGACAAAAAATAGCAAACACAAAATATTTGATATAAGAATAAGTTTTCTCCATTTTGTTAAAGAAGTATGCATTTCAGTGCATAAATTTTCAATTGAAAATTTTACAAAAAAAAAACAAGACAAGAGGAAAAGAAATAAAAAATAATTTGGTGTATTTTCTGTTCTGTTATATTTTTCAGTTATTCTTTCTACAGGTTTGGCTTTATTGTGATTTTTTTTTGTAGACATCTTATTACCATTTTTACTGAGTACAATCAATATTTTCTGATTTCAAGTAGTATAATATATTTTTTTTTTTTAATATGTGCTAGCCGCATACTATATTTATGATGAGTTTTTTTAACTGTAAAACTTCACAACCATCTTTTTAACACTGTGTCTTTGATTGTGCTAAATAAGAAGAGATCTCATTTTATTCCCCTGTTACGTTTGTTTACGTAACTTATAACGGACAGCATGTTTCACAACAAACCTTTTTAGAAAACATTTTATTTCAAATAACTTTAAAATTTATCAAATATTTTGTAAATTACTAGAATGAAAATATTATAGAGATTTACGATTCACTCAGTCAGATGTATTATTTCAGAAATGTGATGTAAAGAAAGGTCCATTATACGGTTTTTTAAACCATTACAGGTTAACACATTGTGTATTACAATAATATGCCTGACCAAGTTGTTAGTCCAATAGAAATTCAATCTGAAGTATCCTGAAAATGTTTAATTAGATTCACAAGAGTACAATTATTTATACCACCAAGAATAATATTGTACTATTTTTTATTGTTTACTGAAAAATGTGGAGTTTCCAGTAGATATATACTGATGTACTTAAAAGCTGTATCAATTAAAAAAAACTTTAATTTTTTATGTTACAAATATATCTTACATTATACTGTCATTTGCAAGTTCCGGAGCCAAAATAAAACATTAGAAAATCATGATCCCTTTAGATACTTTCTACATCATTAATTTATCCCTGAATAAAATTAATATTTTTTACAAAAGAAGTTCAGCAAGAGATTTCTAATTAGGAAAGTAAAAGGTAAGTAAAAGTAAAAGGTTGTGTAATCCTCTTTACCTGACAAGTTTCTCACATTTTCACAAAAGGAGAGTGACTTGCTTTGATTCAAAGGAGGACCAAACATTTAGAAAAATAATATCAGTTTTTTAAATCCTCTTTAAGTGTGTAACCAAAGTTAGCATTTGTTTAATAAAATAAAAACAATATTAATTATTAATATGAATTATGAAATGTGTCTGGTTCAGGTGAACTTGGTTTAGGCCAGAATGTTCATAGAAAATTGCATTCAAAACAGGATGATTGTGATGCCACACAACTTGTACTTTCACCGTCCATTCAGTACATCATCAATTCAAAACATCCGTAAGTACTGTTCAATATTTTTCTTAAATATGTTTCAGAGTATAGTTTCTAATTAGTTAATAAAATTGTTATTTTTAATTGTTTAATAAATTACAGAATTTACATAAGTAGAATAAACATGTGCTTGTCTCTCATTGCGTTTTGTTTTGTATACAAATGTTAAGTTCTGAATATAACGCATTAATAAATAGTTATTCAAACTTAAAATAAAATTAAGTAAGTATAATAAGAGTGAGTTTTATTTTATGTAACTTCTCTACAGTCGGATAATGCTTTTTATTTTGTTTATCCTATCTGCCCTTTTGGCACAAAAGAGTGGAGATGCTCCATCTCTATTCATGAAATGCAGCTTTGTCCTACCTCAAGTTTGTTAAGTTATGATGTGTTGACCTGTACAATTCATCACAGAATAGAAAGTACCTAACTTTTGTGCTTTCCTTACTCCCTGTATGTAATAGAGAACAATTTTCAGACTAGCTGAACTCAGCATTTAGTAAAACATCTGTTCAGGAAGCACTACAGACTATGCTCATAGCATCATATTCAGTCACATCAGAGGTAAATTATGAATGTAACTCTTATTATATTACAAGGGTAAGTAAAAAAAAAGGAAAATTTTGATTTCCCTCTCAATCACATGTACGGCAGCAATGATTGTTCTGCTATAACTCGTAATCTCTATCAGCTGTTCATTGAAAGTACTGTTTCATTGTTAGCTATTTGTGATTGTGTTTAAAAGTCTGTTTAAAATGAATGCTCTTTTGTCTGATTGCACCAAGGAAGAAATGCAAGCAGGGATATGTTAACTCAGTTCAGAAGGGGTGAAACCACCTGAGATTATTCGTCGAATGCAGCAGCGATATGGAGAGAGTTTTTCAAGTGGAAGCAAGATCTACGAATGGATTGATTGCTTTAAAAATGGTAGGATTTGTCTCTGTGATGAACAGCGGCAAGGTAGGCCTTCTACTTCAAAGATTAACGACAATATTGAAGCGGTTAAACAAATGATTCTCGGTAATCAACAAATTACAGTTGATGACATTGCAAGTGAGTTGAATATAAACCATGCTCAGCATTTTCAATCATTCATGATTCTTTAAACTTTTGAAAAGTTTGTGCTCGCTGAGTTGCAAATCAGTTGACCAGATCCACAAAGAGAATCGTTTGAAAATTTCCCAGAAGCTTTTGAAATGTTACGAAGATGACTCATTTCTTAAACGAATAATAACCATTGATGAGACATTGGTCCATCACTTTGAACCAGAGAGTAAGCAACAAAGTTTAGTGTGGAAACATCCTTCATACCCGCAGCAAATAAAGTTCAAAACTCAGATTTCTGCAGGAAAGGTATAATGATGACAATAGTCTGGGATATGGAAGATTCACTTTTGGTTTACTTCACACCTAAAGGTCAGTCAGTAAACGGTGACAAGTACTGTCAGCTACTGCATTTACTGAATCAAAAAATCATTAAAGATATGGTAAAGTTTCTAAAGGCATGATTTTGCTTTAGGGGATAACACTCGACCTCATATGGCCAAAAGAACAGTCTCAATTTCGGTTTTGAGCTGCTGGACCACCCTTCATACATCCCGACCCCGTAGGGAAAGACACCTGCCTTGTGACACTACTGGTCACCACCCACCCCATTCCTAGCCCTGATGGGCTTTAACAGGAGTCGTCTTTTGCCCTCTAGCTTTTTACATCTCATAGTATTAAGCCAGACCTTGTTGGGATGCCACTGATGTAAATGCCTTGGTAGACATTTACATCAGTGATTTATAAACTCAGCTTTTGCCTTCGTTACAAGCCTCATCTGAACATTTTGAATGTCCTACATTGTTGCCCTCTGAACTGGCTAACCGAGTTCACGGAAGCACGAACCCCATGCCTAGTTCTACATTTAATAGAGCCAATTTGTGTGTAAATGTCTCATAAATTCGAGGCAATTGAATAATAACATACCACAAAAAATGTTATTCGCAACATCCAAATTTATTACTAGTTCCCTTGGTGAACTCAACTTCAGTTCATACCCCTGACTTGGTTTCATTATGAACTTCGGTCTGGTCAACCATCTGCAGTGTCACTTTATTTTGTTTAAAAGTTAGTTGTTTGCAAAAACATGTGATGGTATAGATGCTTAGTATAGAAGATATTATATGATCAACATCAACTGCTTTTTTTAATTGTTTTTTTGTTTTTTTTTTTACTTGGTAGTCTTTTTATGTAGGCTTTTAGTGTTGTTCCAGTCCACTTTGATATTTTGTACTGGAGTGTGATATTCCAGTCCTACAAATGTTATGAACGCTTTGATGTGTCTGTGGTATAATACAAAGTCATTTCTGTGAGTTATATGAAGAATGTAAACAATTTCTTGTAATGTAATGTGGTATTACTGAATATGTTGTGTCTTAGCCAATCATTTGCGTGACTTAAGGTACTGGATCCTAATAAAGTTGGTATTTTTGGTTAATTTCAGCCTTTTAGTGATACTTTAAGTTATTAAGAAAGGAATTTTATTTTCTTTCTTTTGGTAGTTAATTAATTTATTTTCTGTTTCCATGAATTTACTTAAGGATAGCTGTCATTGTGTAGACCATATATTTCTTTGTATCGTAACCTAAAGAAAATTTCATTTAATCTTCAATTTTTTATAGTTGAAGCAGAATTTACTATATATTTTAATTGTAAGAGAAAAATATGAAACCTGCTGTTTGAAATGTATTCACAGAATAACACGGTTTTCTTATGTATAAACAGTGTTGATTACTGTTTCTGGCAATATAGGTTGGCAAAATTTCATGTAGAAATGTTAAAAAATATGAAGAAGTACACCACTTAGAAATCGTAATTTCTAATTGTCATTTCATAGTGACATGTTTACTCTCACTTTGTAATGAAAGGTTCTGCAGTTCTTCTGTAATAAAAAATTATTTTCCCACAATTGATTGAAATTTTCATCATATGACTTTTTTATGAATGTTTTTGATGATGTTTTTTTTTTTCATTTTTTGGCAAGCTGTTAAAGATTTCTTTTATCATTGAAAATAGCTGTTCATGGAGACAGGTATTATTTAAGTTGGATAGTTCATATGTTTAACCATTTTCTTGTTAAGTTATGAAAATCCTTAAAACTTGATTATGAAAATCTTGATAAAATGATTCTGAAATCAA
Source organism: Lycorma delicatula (assembly GCF_047948215.1). Lineage (NCBI taxonomy): Eukaryota > Metazoa > Arthropoda > Insecta > Hemiptera > Fulgoridae > Lycorma > Lycorma delicatula. The sequence goes on along the minus strand of NC_134456.1, from coordinate 90,919,269 downwards.
TTTTTTTTAAAAATGAGTCATGAATTGGGTGTATGTGCATGTATGCATGTGGATACAAATAGAACTCATTTTAAGGTATTAAGGTTAAGAAATTTTGTTTTTTACATGTTTTAAACTTGTAGAATTCAAGGAATGTATTTAGTCATACTTACAGAAGTACTTGCTTCAGGTAATATCATTATTTTAATTTGATAAGATTGTGTATTTTAACAATTTATTTTATTTTAGTTAATTTAATTGTTTGAATTTTTGTACGTATAATAATTGCTTTTGTTTCTGATTTTTTGTTTTCTATTTTTCCAGTTATGTAGATCCAAAGACACAAAAACAGATGGTTGCGTATGCAGCATTCCAAGTACTTGTACGACCTGGCTCGTACAAAATAGTTGCTCCAGTCACTGTCACTACGCCTCCAGCACAATTTGATTTAAATTCAACATCTGTTGATGCTACAGAATGGGTTACTAAAGAAAGAAATGCGACTGTGATCACTGCTTTGTTGCTCAAACTTGTGCCAACTTAGTTCCTTATTTATTTTTTATTTATCTCATATTAATTTACAAGTATTTTTAACTGATATGTTTTCTACATTTTGGTCAGTCATTGATTTTTTGATAGTGGAATCTGTTACCATTTATTATTATTATTATTATTATTATGTTGCATCCATGAGGGAAGAATACTCTGCAATGTAAATATATACTTTTTTAACTGAGCTGTCTAAATCAATTTTCTGTTACTGCCTTATTGTTATTAAATAATGCATATAGATGATTCGTCCTTCATGAAATAAATAAAAAATAAATAATGAAAGGCTATTCTTTGCATTTATTGTGAAGTACTACAAATATTACAAGATACTATCATATTTTTTTGTAATAAAGACTGCATTTTTTATTTACTCTTGTTGTGATATTTATTTATAATATTGTATTTTTATGTTCCTTATTCGGGTTTTATTTTTCCAGTATCAGGTGTATTTTATGTAATTTAAAATTAGAATTATAGCAATTTAGATTGAAAATCTGCTTAACACTAGTTATCTGCTTAGAATATTAGTGTTTAGGTTATTAAGTTGCTGAAATCAATTTTTATTATGTGTGTTGACGTATTGTAGATTGTGCAGTGCATGTAAACATTTCTTTTGCACATCATTTATTGTATATAATTATATGGATTTTATAAACTAATTTATATTTTTATCAAAAAGGTATATTTTATTTATTTATTTATATGTAAAGATTTGTAAGAAAAAAATTATTTTCTCTTTAGCCAGGGACCATTGCAAAATTAGTTTAGTTTCATTTATTCATATTTAATGAAATCCTGGTAGTCTGAATTTTTATTTTCACAATCTTTTCTATCACTTAAGATTTTCATGTGTTATCTTTGAAAACTAATAATTTCTTTAAAATGGGCCACCATTACTTGAAAGTTCCCAGTCATCTTTTTTGTAATTATGAGGGATAGATTGATTATGATAGATATCAAAATATCTGTGAATGTTTTTTTCATATTTATTTGTTTGTTTTGTAGTATCATTTGGTATCACTGATATTAAAGTTGTTCAAAGATATTTTTGCAGTGTTGAGTACATGGAGTGTAAGTAGTTATTGTATCTGTCACTGTTGGTTATATTATTTTTAAAGTTGGCATCTCATTATAAAATAGATTTGTTTTGCTGATTTCTAATCATACTATAAATTACAATTCATTTTGGTATTTATTTTTCTATTTTGATAAATTTGTTGTATTATTTTTAAACTATTAAACATTAATTTTTTCAATCAAATTGTTTTAAAAAGTGCATTTAATTTTTCTTTTCACATCAATATTTTAACTTTTTTCTTCACTGTTGTTAACATTATAATCTTTTAAACGGAAAAGATTCAATTGAAATTTACAGTGGAACTTAAGAAGAGAAACTGATCTGCTAATAATTGCACTTAGTAAAACTAAATTGAAGCACTAAATTGATACATCAAATATCAATATTGGTTAATATAAGATCTAAAAACCAAAAAGAGTAGAGTAAAATCCATAACTACTGCACTGTAAAAAAAAAAGTTGCCATTGGTCCGTGTTACTACTAAGTCAAAGAGACAATTTAAGTCCATCATTTATACATCAGATTATTTTTTATTTCTTGTTAAACCAGTGATACAATAACTCCAGAGATTTTTTAAGAGTAATAATTTTTTTTTTCTTAGTGCTTTTTGATATTTTTTGTTATAAAAAAGGTTTCCAACTTTTGCAGTGTCAAGTGATAACTGACTTAAAACAAAGTTTCTTTAATTCAGCTCCCAACAGCTTGTTAAAAGAATAGGATGGATCTATTATAAACTGTTTAATGATAAAAAAGAAATTAAATCTCTATTTGATTTCACACTGCAAAAATATGTTCTTATGACATTTTAACTGTTAATGATTACTACAGTGTTCAAAATATTAAACGAATTGGAAAATATATCACCACATTTTTTAAAAAATATTTTATTTATAAAATGATTGAGTTTTTATGATTGATATATTAAAAATCTATTAGAGAATATAATAATTTTGTAAAATTATGAAATAATTTATATAAAAATAATTATTCGCTGGACTGGAAATGTATGATATTTATGTAATAATATATTATTTACATTACCTCTTTTTTCCTGTCGTTTATTCTTTTAACATTATTATTGTTGATCCAGTTTACTTTTAATATTTAATTATTACTTTTCTTTGTTTCATTAAGATGAATATTTATTATAATAACTGTAATTAAAAGTAAAATTTATTTATTTAATAAATAGTTCTTCGTGATAGAAAGTTCATTTATACACTGCAGCTGAAGAGTAACTACATAAAAAAATGTTATCACATTATTTCCTGACATATTTCAAATATTTTAATTTTATTAAATTTTATGATCATTTAGATTAATAATTATTGGATTAATTTATTGATAATTACCTTTCACAGTTATGGCAAAATATTTTCTTGGACTGCATAACAAAACTTTTTAAAATTATTAATCTTGTAAACTTACTTCCAAAACTGGAGAATTTTTTTCTGCCACCTGAGTTACCTGCACAATTATTCTTAACAGTGCTTGTCTTTGAAAGTTAAGGAGAGCTTGTAAATATGTAATAGAATAATTTGTTTAATCAATATTTGTATTTGTTCACTTAATATGTTGTTTATGTAACATTTTGTGTGTTTATAAATATCATACTGTTCAAATGTGTTGAGTTCTTCATTTTTATGTACTGTGAGTAAAATTTGCTTCTTTTGTTTAATGCTGTAATTTTTAAGTGACCTGTTTTTGTGAGTGACTTGTAAATTTTGATTTGTTGTGTATTGTGCCTGTATGTGTTCCTTGTATCTCTAGGGAAAGTGCATCCTGTTTATTCATTGCAGTATGTAGTAGAGTAGTCAGTAGCTTTTGATTTGTATCTGAAGAAGCTGGTAGATAGCACCAAAAGCTCCTTTAAAAGAAAAAGTTCTGTTGTTTTGAAAGTTAATCATTTATAATTTTAAACATATTTGTTTCTATTAATTGACAAACTTTGAAAGATTTTTGGAAAATATGATACCCATTAAAATGAGTTAAAAAGTAAATAATGGAAAAATTTCCACATGCTGTCCATTTCCTGGTAAAATTACTTTTAAAAAATTCCAAAGAAAAATAATTTTAAATTCATTGGAAAATAGCTATATATATATATATACTGCAGAATATTGATGTAAGATATCTTACCTTAATTTTATCATGAAAGTACTTTCACGGGACCTGCAAATTAAAGTAAAATTAATTTTATTCTAAAAGTACTTTCTTGGGATCCTGCATCCTCAGTCACAATTGAATTCATACAATCACAAAAATAGGTGTGCACACCGTAACAAAAATAGCCGCCACAGGTAAAGTGCTTAAATAAAAAATTTAAAAAAAATAGTTTTAAGGTCCTGAGACAAATAGGAAACATGTGGGTAAGTTTCAGTTTTTTTTTAATTGGTCAAGCAACCACCCTTGGGGTCATTTAAAATTGATTGACCCAGTTGTAAAATTTAATAACAACAGAAAATGCAGAATTCTGCGAAAATCGATTCTTATAATCTCCATGGCAAAGTGGTAGCGTTTCAGCCTTTCATCTTGATGTCCCGGGTTCAAATCCCAGTCAGATATGGCATTTTTCATACTAAAAAATTCCATTTCCATATCCTAAACACAAGCTTCAAGTTTATGAGATGATATAAAGTCAAAAAAAAAAAAATATATATATATATATATATATATATATATATATATATATATGGTAAGTTTTACTTATCTATTTACTGTGTGGTGGTATATATTTCATTTAATACTTAATTATATTAATATATGTAGGAGAAAACAAGTTTGTATGTTTCAATTTTTTTTAATTGGTCAAGCAACCAGCTTATGTTTTTTTTGGAACGCTTCAGATGGATTGACCCAATTTCATTTAAATATATTTATTTTATAATTTTTTGAAATTGTTTTATTTTTTTAAAGATTTTGAACGAATATACAGTTTTTATTGTCCAATACTAGAATGATGTAATATTTAAAACGGTGTATTTTCCTTTGTTCTACTGTAATCATTGCCAACCATTAGATAGTATTTTTGTTATGTTTGTAATTAAATCATTATCTTTGAAAATGGTTTGATGGTTCATAATTTTATATTTTTGTTTATATTTATAAATGTAATATTTCTCGAGTACTCCTTTTTTTATCTAAATTATTCCAATATAAATACCACCACATCGTTACAATTAATTTTATACAGGTTTTTTTTATTAATATTTGTTAGTTTCTTTTTTTAAATATTTTATTATGTGGTTATTAGGTTTATATGCTGGTTTAAATGTTTCTTTATTAAGTGTATAAATCCTTTATGTATATTGAAGTATATCATTGAAAACATTACTAAAACAAATAGATTCTTTAGAACTAGATCTCTTGAACATTATAGAAACTATAAAAATAATAAATAGGTTTAATATGACTATTAAACTAACATTTTATTTCTGATGTTAACACAGGTTTAGAAATATTAGAAATTAGTAAAGATGACTTAAAATTAAATATATTAGAAAAATATGATATATATAAATACAAACAGAATTTTAATTTGATTAATTATCAGATAATGTTTGATGGAGACAGTCTTATAAAAAGTGCAACAGATAACAGCACTTGTTTAAATTAATGTGCAGTTTAGTATATATAAAAATAATTAAAATAATTTATATTTAAAATGATATAGTATAGTTCTAAATGTATTTTCTTTAATATCTATATATATATTTTTTTAATATTGTTTTGACTGAAGATATTTGGAGATCTGTAAAACATGAGTAATGGTATGAATATATATGTCAGAGCCTGTTGTTAACCAGTTAGTTGTCTGTGCCATTTCCAGTTTGTACATTTACCAGCCTTTTTTTATTATAATGTTTAATTTACTACTTAGCTTGAAAGTTGTGTCAGAGAATACGGTGTGGAATTTTTATAGTATGTATGCCAAGCCTGACTGGAGTTTGAACTTGGAATCTTGCTCATGGAAGTGAATGACATATGACACCCACAGACAGAGATGATGATTTCTTCTTTTGTAATTGACTTTGACGAATAAGTAATGTGTATAGTTAAACTTCAATGAGTGACAGCAAAGTGCAACAATAGTGCAGGAACTTTAAAGCAGGACGTACAGATGTTCATGATGCAGGTGGTCAGGGAAGGAAGCGAGTGGATGAGGCAATTCGAGAAAATCATCGGTTCACAATTTTTGTATTGAGTGATTCATTTCCTGAAATTTCAAGGTCAGCTCTCTACACCATTGTGAGTGAGAGACTTCAGTACTGCAAACTGTGTGTGAGATGGGTTCCCAAGATGCTTGGGAACACAGGCTGCTCCGTTCTGTGACGAGGGTATTGGAAAGTTTTACCATGTTATGACAAATGTCTAAATTGGAGTGGCGACTATGTAGAAAAATAGCATACCTATGTAAGTACTTGTTACAAATAAATTTTTTTTTATTTTCACTGTGGTTTTAATTTCGTGACCCATCGGACCTTGAAAAAAAAATAACCCTCGTAATTTAAATAAACATTTATGTTACAATTTCAGACAACTCACAGTTCTGATATCTACTGTACAAAACAGACATATAAAAAACTTAAGAAAATGTAATGTACTAAAACTACATTTAACTTAAATGTCTGATTTAGTTCTGTAAGTATATATTATTGTCATAGATAGATATATTCTTAGTATTTCTACAGTTTATTTTAATTTTTTTAAATATTAAGGTATCATTCTAAAAGCTATGTATTTATTGTTTCAAGTGGTAACTGATTATTGCTGTAGACTGTTGTTGATGCTTTTATTAATTTGCTATTGTTTACATAATCATGGATTTTACTTTTACATCAATCAATATTGTAAGGAATCAATTAAATCCCTAAATAGAATTTTAGCCATTTCAAGAGTTTTTGTTAAATATGACTATAATTTTATAGTCTACCACATTTTTGAATTTCTGTTGTAAAATTGTTTGCTGTATTCAAGAAATTATTTTTATACGATTACTTGAGATGGAGGTAACCATATGATAAAGATAAACATCTGATAAAAATAATAGTTTTCTGAAAATATAAATGTCATATATCTTGCTGTTTAAACATGTTCTTTATATAAAATAATTAAAATAATACTATGCTTCAATCTACTAAAAATAAAACTTAAGCTTTAATCTACTTAAACATAAATTATGTTTCTTTTTTTGTAACCAAAATTATAATATCTTAATTTTAGGTGTCTTTCTTTCATTTTTCAGACAATATCAAAAAGAAATAATGATAGGGAGTGAAGAGATAAATTAGAGATACCTAATTTCTGTTCTCACTGCTATGCTATTGTACCTCCACTACTGTTTATAAATTTTTTTTTATAATTTTAAACGGCTTGAAGATGTCTTAGGTCTTCAGCAGTGCTACCATAACTACTGTTTTAAAAAGTTTTAGCAGCACTGAGAAGTTTTTTTGTTTTTGAGAAGTCTACTACTTTTCAAAAAAATGAAGCGTGTAAAAAATGTTGACTTAAATTTCCATTTTTAATATATATATATGTGTGACACACTTTCAAAATAACAAAAAAGATGTACAAGGTCACACAGTAAACTAACAAAACACTTATAATAAACAGAACTCTTAAGTATATAATTTAAACTACAGGATTATACTAAATAATGAACCAAACAAGACTAAATAAATGCACATTTGCTCTGTAGATAAAAGGATCACACACAGGCACTACACTCAACAAAATTAAATTTTATCAGTTTCCTTTAAAAACAGCATACATAACTAAAGATATTAACAATTTTGTACATAACCCCATAAAAACCAAAATCTCAACTTGAACAGTATGAAATTTGCAAATGCACTGATTTTAACAGCATACTATAAACCATCATATTAAAATTATGTACTAATTGGGTTACGTAAACTTTTAAAAATTGATGCCATTTAACAACCAGGTAACTACTGTAATAGCTGCTAATAATGATTAAAACCAAAAGGTTTCATGAAAGAACAAGTACCTTATTACTTGAAAGTAAGTTGTTTATAATTTCAAAATTAAACAACAGTTGAGGTAGTTTACAGATCCAGAACCTGGCAACAACTATGTTTAACATAGGTCATGAAGAAATTTCATTTTCAGTAATGATAAATTCTAAAAATTCTTTATAGAAAATAAAAAAATACATTAATTTGACAGTAATTGTAATCTTTAATAATTTTGAAATAAATATTTATTTGGTAGTTAATTTATTGTCCCAATTTTTATAACTTAGATTAAAATGATTTTACAATTAGTTAATTATTTTGTTTTAATTAAATACTACTGACAAATTACTTGGTTAACGCTTCATGAATAATAATTCTAAGATCACCACTTTTATATCTTTATATCCATTTTAGCTTTTATTCTGTTGTTATTATTATGTCATAAAATATTTTTATAGAATTTATAACATATTTTTCATGTAATGTATTCTATTTAATATAATGACTTGCCATATAAATCAACGATTTAAAGTTCTAAGAATAATGTGATCTAAATTTTTTTTCCTAATTTAATAGTTGTACTATAAGCTTAAATATTTTTATAATGATAAATTTTAAAGAAATTATATGGTATAAATTCGTATGACATATTATGACTTTATAGCCATTTATTAATAGGAATAGATTATTTAAATATTTGCTAATATTTTAAATAAATATTAGTAGTAAACTCATTTTTATAAGATGTTTCTTTGTTAAGTGTATTTTCCTCTACTAGTAAAATTTAAAGAAATACTTTTTTTGAGATGTTAAAAAATAAATAGAATACAATGAAGCTACTAGTATGTATTTGTTGTGTAAATAAGAAATGCTCGTTTTATTGATGTGTGCTGCTAACTTATGATACTTAATCTTAATGCTTTAAAATATCATTTGACATCATCAGAGTTGTATAACATGAAATAACCAAGATAACTGTTAACATAAAACCTTGCATTGCTGTCAGTCATTAAATTGCATCTAAACAACTGTAGAAAGTAAATAAATTGTTTATAAGAAAAAATAAGAAGGAAACCACATAATTTTCTGTGGTTTCAGGAAGTTCTTCATGGACAAAAAATAAAGTTTTTCAATTGTTTTGTATGTTATTACTACTTTTGACCCATATGGCATAGAACATCTTCAGCATCACAAATGGAATCGTTGCAAGATAGTCTGGTATGTTCCCTGATAAATTGATTGTCCTATACATTGTGGTATAATGTAGTTTGTTCACCAAAACCATCTTGATATGTAGGCAGTTTCTTTTGATTTCAAGTCAGCCACAAATGTATGAATCATATTAATACTGTAATTCCCCAGTTGCTTTGCCATCCTGCAAGAAATTGTGAATAATGTTTGTCAATAATGCATCCTATGTTTCCTACACTGTTTAATTTTGCTGAGTACTTCATGCTCAGCTACTGTATTCATTTTGTTTTAGTCAAGTAAAGACTGAATGCAGTTCAGTTTACACTTAGCAAGTTAGTAAAAAAGAGTTCTGTAAGACATTTGCATTCATTTATTACTAACAAAAGTTAAGTTATTCATGTAGCTGAGGAGTTCAGTAATCGTACAGCAAGCAATAAATATGATACTCTGAAATTATATACAAGAGATCAGAAAAATAAAAGAGAAGCATAGGAATAACAAATTTATATTATTATGCATTATATTTGAAAAAATATACTAACTGTATTAAAAAAGAGGAAGACATAGCAGTAACAACCATTAATTGGCTGGTTGTAGTGGAAATAGTGCCACCAGTTTCTCAGGTAATATGAATATGGCAGGCAAACCAAAATAAGATGTTATTTTCTCGGCTTTTAAATTGTGATTTAAAGATTATATAATTATATATATATATATATATAATCTTTAAATCACAATTTAAAAGCCGAGATATATATATATATATATATATATTACACTGTAGTGTTTCCTTGAGATATCTTCTGATATTTCAAAATATCCTTGCTAGATATCAGATATATGGGACAATTTTTGGATATCTCAAGATTGCATTTTCAGTATGGGAAATTATATGCCATAAAATACAAAAAAAAGTCTTGTCTTCTTTTCCTCTTTATATAGTATCATTTTGTTCAAAATTAATTCTCCCTGTGATTAATGTTTTGCATATATAAAATTGGCAACTGCACACACGGCAAGGTTTTTTTTAATTTTGCCTGAGCGATGTCTTTATTTGGCTGATGCTTTAGTCAGTACTAATTCCACTGTTAGTTTTACATATACATTTTTTAAATTTATTTAAATCTTGTATCCATTCTATTTTACTGATTTTCAATATCAATATATGAAAATAGAGCAACAAAATAATTCAGCGATTGAGAAAAGTGTCATTTTATCATCTTAAGTATCAATCTGTAATTATAACTTACTATATTATTAATATTTGATAAAAATTAGAAAAATGCTTATGTATCTGATCGTATTTTTTGAGAAAAATGAATAAACTACGATAAAAATTATAGCGATTGGAAAATATATATTTTATAATTTGTATTAAAATTTAAGTGATGGACCACAAATAGTTTGTAAACAGGACATTAAATGATTTATTAGAAGGAATTTTTCAACAATTACATTGGCTATAATTATTGTACTTTCTGAACCTGAGACCAAAAAATTTTACTATTCTTGTTAATCAGATTTTTTTTACATTAATTATTACAGCATTAATAATTTAATACATATTGGGAAAAACAATAAACTGCATTTTTACTACTTTTGCAGTTCCAAAGCATTTTTAAAGATAAAATTTCATCAGTCATATTTAATAAAAGAGTTTCTGTAAATCATTGAAGTTATGAACAGCATTGTGTGCAGAGTCTCATTCTATACAGGTTTACTATTTCCCAATTTGTTATTTATGAATGAAATAAAATTATGAGGCTACACATTTTATATTATATATATGTATAATTATTCTATAATATAATTCTATTAAATAAACCACCTAGTACAGAATATTGAGATAAGACAAATATGAAAGTACTTTCATGAAAAATGAAGGTAAAACTTATCTCAATATTCTGTATAAGGTGGTTTTTTTAAATATGATTTAACAGTACAGAGGAAAAATATGAATCTTAAAAAGAATAATTTCAATTTAAAAATATATATATATATAAAGGTTAATAGATACTGACTATAAATATATAATAATAATATTATAATATATATAATAGTATAATATTTATAATATATATGTATATATGCTTATTTTATTTTGAATAATGATATCAATGTTTAAATAATTGTGATAGTTAAGGCGTTTGAAAAAAATGTAAAAGTTTTGTATGAAAACTGCCAGCTTTAATCAATAAAGTAATATTGTTAATTTAGGTTATGTAAATTAATACTAGCAGCAATATTCAGTTCTCAGAGTTGTACATAATATACGAGTTCATTTTATTCTTATCGGGCTTGTTATGAGTTTATCAAATGTGATCTAGCTCTGCACTTTTATGTTCTATAAATAAAATCTTGCATAAAACAGTTTTTATATCACTGAAAGCTTTTTAAAGCTTTTGCATAATCAGCTTAAAGAATAATTTTAAGTTATTTATTAATTTTATTGATTGTAAAATGTTGGACTAGGGCCTGAAATATATAAGTAGACTTGAAGTTACTGAGATTCAGTACCAAACGTGCCTTAGAGGTAAACCCAGAAAGGATTTGGAGTATAAATAAGAAAAAGTGATTGATATTCAAAAGGTACATAATAATAGTAAAGTGACAAAAAGGATGAATATAGCTTTTTTCTTCATGTTTCACTACTTCTACCACTCTTATGTACTGTGCTTCCTTATAACTCTAACCTCTCTCCTTATAACTCTTGCTCTCTCTCTCTCTCTCTCTCTCTCTCTCTCAGATCCTGTTTCCTTAACTTTCCATCTTAGTTTGATTTTCATATATGAATTATCTTTACAAAGATGAGTAACACGTAACTATTCAGAATTTTAGAAGAAATGAAAGGACCATTGAAAAACTCAGATCAAGAAAGATTTTTATAAGAGGAGAAAATTAGCAAGTCAAAAATAGTCTGTAAGTAAATACCAGAAACATTAAAATCTGTGTTTATTTTAATTAAAAAAGAAATACATCTAGGTTTTTAATAAGACATCAAAATATTGTTTCTTTTTTATCTCGTGTTTGAACGTTTTTATTTTCATAGTTGTGTACTGCTTTTGTATTTTTGAAAACTTTTCAGTGGAATAAATTAGAAAGAGTTTTATTCCAGCTTTTCAATCATCATAACTGTTTCCTTTGTTATAAAATAATACGTTATTACAATTAATAAGTAATAGCAATGTATGGCACAAGAATAAATAAGAAACAACTACAACATTATTTTAAAATTAGTACAGTGTTGACTGTAGGATTAGGGTCCTGTGGTTGGTTGGTCTTAATGGGGCTGCTGTGCTTGTACAGTTAAGTCGGCTAGATTGCAATGATTTCACTGTAGAAGAGTTAGCTGTGCTAAAAATTCACTGTGAGCTGGATCTGGATCTTCTGTGGAAATGATCTGGATCATTTCCACCTGTAATAAAGTTCCATAGCTCTTGATGCAGCACTACTGAATCTGGGGAAAGGTTGATTTATTTGTCCCTAATCGGGCAGCTGAACTTTGATTTACAGTCAGGATGTTAGGAGCTGAACACAGTACTTAATATTGTTTTGTGACTCATTGTGATATACGAGTAGCAGAACGGTATTCCATGGGAAATCAGGTGCCAGTACATATTTGAGATGTAATAGTACCTGTAAATGTTAGTGGTAGGTTGATGATTTCAGTGTTACAGACAGAGCTTATTAATTGGCAATGAGACCTGCTAAATTTTATCAACAATAAGTGTGTCTGTAACCTTTCATCAGTATATGCTGCTGCCTTACCCAAAACCCATACTCATATCAATACGAGTCCACTGACATTATAGTAAAAGGCATTTATTTTGTATCTTGTTTAGGCAGTATATTTCTGTACATCAGAGAGACTAAAATGACCTAAACCCAATATAGTAACAGTAGCAGAAGTTTTTATAGAATGTTAAAGATCATATGTATTAATACAAGCATTCTTATGTAACTTTTTTTTATTCATATATAATAAGTGAAGGTTATATCACTGAACGCAATATAAATCAATCTCTGGTGGCCAATATTGCTAATTACTTGAAATATATTTTTCCTTCAACAATATTATGGTTTTTGTTTGCTTTGCTTGCATGGCAGTAAAATTAAGAATTTGTCATTTGATATCAAATTCAGAAATCCATTCTATATAGTTTAGCGACACAGAGTTGTAAGCAGTGTTAGATTTTTATGGTTCAGAAATGGATAACTTGTGAAATTCTTTTACCTTATTGAACAAGCAAACTAAGCACTGAGCTCCACAAATAGCTGAAAGATTACAAATCTGTGTTAATCAAATTATAAAGCACAGGTCTGTCTTTGACCATTACTAATTATAAAATAAGGTAAGAAAATTCAAATTTATCCAAGTTTTGGTGCAGTTATATTTATGTAGTCAGTTACTTATGTAATATTAGTTGTATAATCAATTATAGATTTTGTTAAGAACAATCATATCAAAATGGAGAAATTCTTATTTGAATTATATACCTGAAAATTTGTTTCAAAACATCTATTGGAAACCATGTATTAAGTAAAAGAGCTAAGTTTTTAATGTAAAAATATCAGAATCATAAATATAAAAATTGAAGGTTTTTGTAATAAATAAATACAAATTAAAAGATTAATGTAAAATTTGAAGAAAAGAATACATTAGTGTTGATTATTTACCGTTATTCACAATGGAAGCACAGAAATAAAGATTTCTGATTAACCTCTAACTTAAAAAAAACATTTGTCTTTTTGAATATATTTACTAACTCAAAATTATTTTTAAAATGATGATGTAATTATGTGAAAACATCCTTAGTGATATGAAATTTTAATTTCTAATTATTAGATATGTATGTATGTAGTATTTTCTTATGATAAAAAATAATACTTTTAGAAAATTTTATAAATATAGATAGTGTTTCTTTTTACAAAGCTTTGAAAAGAATGTATTTTTGTGTGTGTATATATATCCCCCCCCCCCGTCTTTTATGACCCATAGGATCACTTTAGTCAGTTCATTATCCAAGGCTCTCTGAAGGGGCTGTTGGACCTTGCGATCCTCCCAGTACTTTTTCATATTTTCTGTTTTCCGTGTCCTTTTTGGTGATGAAAATGTTCATGTTGTGAATTTCTTTTTTGTGAATGAGAAAGGTGTTTTTGTTCTTGATTTTTTCATTTAATTTTATCTTGTCTGTGGTGTCTTCTGGCAAAAAAGTGACGGGTTCTAACTCTTTCTACATGACTTTGTTGGGCACAATCCCCCACTGCCTGTCTTTCTGGTACTTTTTGTTGAAACAGGTTCTTCCAATTCTTGTTTCAGTTTTTTTGGAGCCTGTCTGTCATTGATTGTTTGTTCTGGTGGAAAAGTGTTTCTACTGCATATGTGGGCTCCAGTTTTATAACTGTGTGGTAGTGTATTAGTTATGCATTTATGGATAGTTTTTTTACAGTAGGTGTATCAGGTTAATTTTTGTGCCTCAACTAGTTTGTTGTTCTTGTTTGCATAGACATTTTTTCATTAAGGTTGTTTGTTATTATTTCTCCGAGATATATAAATTGAGTTACTATTTTGACTTTATTATTGTATATGTTTACTTCTTTTAATTTTATTGGTTTTTTAGTCATAATTTCTGTCTGTATGAATGATATTTTGAGGCCAATTTTATTTACAATGTTTTGAAGTTTTAATATCTGTGATTTAGATCATCCATTGATGTCGTTTGCTAGTAGTACCAAGTCAGTGAAACCAAAGGAATTTGTTTTGATTTTTGGCCTTTTTTTTATTTAGTAGAGTGGGGGTTCATATTTTTGGAGTTGTTTTTGAAGGTTTTGTGGTAGTCTCTTGACTGTGTTTTGTTGAATTCTTTTATTGATTTCAGTTTGTGTTTATGGTATTGTTTTTTTTATTTTCTGTTGTCATTTTATGGTGTTCTCTTTTATTTTTATGGTTTCTTTTCTTTGTTTTACTAGATTTTAGAAGGATGTTTCTGATTTTTAGAATTGTCATAATAGCCTTGCTTGATGTCTCTTTTCCACTGTTTCTTTGCATTTACTGTCCCATCATTGATGCTTTATACAGAGTTTTATTGGGCCCAATTCTTGTGTTTAAGGTTGTTGACTAGGTGTTCGAGTTTATCTGTTATTGTTATTTTTTGTAATTTTCAATTTTGATTAGTTGGATATGGTCCAATTTTTCTTTTAATTTTAGGGTCTTGGTTTTGTTTCTTCCTTTGGGCAGTGAATTTAATCTTAATCTTGACTATGTAGTGATTTAAGCCTTTGTCTACTCCTAGGAGGACTTGGCATGGGCATGGGCATTTATTATGGCCCAGCTTTTATTAGATGCTTTAGGGTGAGTGTTGTAGTTCTCGGGGATTGTGACTTGAATTCTTGTACAGAGTTAATTATTTTGAGGCTGACCAAAAAGCCTGTTCCAAACTGTGAGATACTTTTCATCACTCTCTTCCCAGGTATACCTTTGTAAAGCCTATATATCCTTGAAATTCCATGGTGTCCTGATCAGTGTTTCTTATTTCCTGCAGTCCCATGATGAGAATTTTGTCTTGGTCCATTAGGACAGTTATTATTTTTAGTTTACCAGACTGCATGAGTGAATTCACCTTGTTTGTGGAAATGTAGTGATTTATTTTGATGTAATTTTAGGTTTTGTATTTTTCTTGTTTGTATGTGCAGTGTTAGGGCATTCCAATACTTCTGATCATATGTTATCCTTTAAGTGGCAGCCCACTGTATCCAAGTGCTGCCTCTGAATTCTGGAATAGCTTGGTTCAGCTGGTGATGTATTCCTTAAAAAACCTTTCACAACTGTCAAGGGTCACCTGTGGTGGGACTAAATTCAGAGTTACAACTCTAGATGTGATCTAATGAGGTGATAGTGTGGTATGACTTGATGATAGATAAAGTTGTGAAGTTTCTTTAGATGCAGTTCACCAGACAAATTTCTCCTATTTGTTCTGGATATATCCAGGCGCACTTCTTGGAGGCTTGATTTGACTTTTGTTAATGTTGTTATTTTGGAGAAAATTTAAAAAGTCTGATCCTAAACATTACACCCATTTTATATATATATATATATATATATATATATATATATATATATATATACTTATTGTATAATATATATGTATGTATATACATACATACTTTTTCTTAGCAATTCTTTAAGCTCATTTATGTTTATAAAACAAAGTGTTTTATTGAATTATTTTAATGCAACTAAAAAAAGAAAAAATAATTGCACAAAAAAGGATTGTTGAATAATTTTTTTTTATATATAAATATATTTATATTCAATGTCATGTCAGAATGTCCTATCCCTTTAAATTGGAAAATTCTTACATTGATGTTATTGACTTATTGTTTTAAATTGGTAAATTTTTGTAACTGTAAGGGTTAATTTTTAATTATATAGGGTATTTGTAATTTTCTGTGTATAAAATTTTTATTATATCTGAGAATACATTATAATACATATAGTTTTACATAAAGTATAACATTAATATAATTTGAAAGCAAAAATTTGTGCCTAAAAGTTACATTAATTTTTTTTTTAGTTTTATGTTTTTAGCTAAAAATGTAGTTTAGTTTGGTTTTATTAAGTATGTCCATCAGTTGGTCAGATATTTTAGAAAAGCTATAATTATTATAACAAACATTTCATCGCAGAGTTGTACATGTATATATATATATAAAGCAAACAGTTACCCGTAATTATTCTATTACATTTAGCAATTAAAAGTTCCTGATGAAATATATAAATAGATATTTGTTTCTTTAGTAGTTCAGTATAAAGTTACCAACTGGTGAAACATACATAATAAAATAATCATAAAATAAATATGCACATAAAAAATATATCATTATTATGCAATAAAAATTACAGAGCTGGTTTTATTAGTATTTGTGCAAGTTATTTATTATTACTTTCAAGCAGTTTCTCCGATACGTATCCAAATGTAATAGCGTGTGTTAATTAATTTAAGAAATGCAGTAGGTTTTTGTCAAAAACAAAAACTGTCCATAAGCTCTTATTTATTTTTTACAGTTCATTCATGCTGCCTGATAAGACTGAAAGCTGTTATGAAAATTTCTTCTGTCTCACAATTTGTTGAAAAGTTCAGTTACTGCAGTTAAGCTATGTTAAAAATTATAAAACCTTTCTAAATTGTAAATATATTTTATAATTATTTGGTTCCTGGATAAGTTTGTAATTAGCATCCCTCACAATCTTAATGTTCAGTACAATCTGAAACTGGTTTATAAAGGATGGGAAGCAAGATCCTGGAAATTGAAGGAGTAATATAAGGTAAAATCCATATAGCCAAAACTACTTAAAAAGGACCATTTCTTGACCAAAGTTAAAGATATTGTAGTTTTACCCAGTAAATATCAGTCATTGCATAAAAGTTAGACATAAATACAAAACTATACTTATAATATATGAATAGAAATTCTCAGCAACATGATAAAAGGATATAAACTCACTTCAGAAAGATGTACATTAATCTGTTACTTTACACTATTTGTCCCACTTTTTCTCATAATTGTGATGCATGTTAACTATTTGAAGTGTAAAAAGTTGATTTTAATAGTTGTTTTCTCTAGGACTAATGTTTACTCTACATTAGTGTCCCTTTGGTGAACAGAAAATGGTGTAATTTGTAGACCTGAATATTTCCTGCAATTTGGTGGATTTGGTATCCTAATATGCAGCTGTTGGCTCAATGAAGAACCCATCAGGAAATCACTTCACTACTCCCTTTTCCTAGTTAGCCTGGTGTGAGATGTTTGTTCTTAGGGGTGGTTATGTCCCTTACAATTAAAGTCAGATACTTATAAGTTACATTATTATACGTACATATATACAAATTCAACATATACAAAATTTACTACTGCTTTAAACAATATATGTTTAACATTAACAGTAGTGAAGTTTTCTTTCTTTCATTTGCACCTTCTTACATTTTTTTTGTCTAGCTCCATTAATTTAAAAAAAAACATCAGTTTTCAGTCTCAAAAATAAATGTTAATTAAAAAATGTTTTATTTTATATACAAAATGTTAAAATTCTGAAATGTATAAATTTATTTTTGTATTATTTTATTAGACATATTCTCGAGTTGTGTGGCCTTTGATTATAAAATTTGCTTCAAAATATCTCAATGTAAAATGTTTGTTATATTAAAGATTTAATAATGGTAAGGCATTTTTTTTATTAAAAAACACAAAATACAATCAATCACTTACATGTAAGATTGTCACATTGAGAATTACCTAATGTTAGATGCCTTCTTGAAGATTGCAACTAGTTGTATGATTTTTACATGACATTAATATATACTCGTATTAGACTTATTTAATATAACATCTACTTGTTTTAATTTTTCAGAAACTGAAACAAGGTGTTTGTTCTTTAACTGATTATTTATTTATTAATTCTATTAATAATTGCCTCAATTTTACATTAAACTTCACTTTTTTCTTTTTTTGTGTTTAACCTGCGGGTCCACCATTACGTATTGCTTCAGAGGATTAGATGAATGGTTTTTAGCGTGTGTGAAAATGCCATGCCTGACCGGGATTCAAACCCGGGACCCCTCAATGAAAGACTGAGATGCTACCACTCACACCACGGAGGCCAGCACACTAAACTTCACTAATTATGACTAGTGTGTTCTTTATGATATTGTGATGTACAACTTTCTTTACAATACAAATATATAATTTATCCTTACCCTCCGTAGGGGAAGACACCCACCTTAGGATGATTCTGGTCACCACACCACTCTCTCTCCATTCCTAGCCCTGATGGGCTTTACCGGAGGTTGTTTTATTAACCCTCTAACTCTCATTACATATTAAAATCATCAGTTTGGCTTCTGTTAAAGATCTGTGATGCAAATGCCTCAGTAGCTATTTCCATCAGTATTTTAACTCAATTTTGCTGTAGGCATCTTCCAACATATTTTTGCTTGCCTACTCTAATTTGTAACCCTCTCAACTACTTAACCAGTCTCTGCACCTCACTCTAACACCAAATGACTCAAACTAATTATTAATTAAATAAACTTCAAAACTAGACTGCATTAACAAATATAAATTAGTTTGAGTTTGTAAACTTCTAATATTTTATTCTCATACATCTTTGATTGTTAACTGCAGCAACGACAAGTTTTTCCTATAAGTGCCCCAGGTAAATTTCTTAATTCACCAAAAGCAATCTCACAAAAGATAAGTTCTAACTTTTCTCCAATCTGGTCCACTTTTGGGAATGTCAATGCCTTCACTCTTTCACATACATCTCCATCATAGAACCTCTGGCACATCATACCCCCAGTCTTGTCTGCTCCCAGAGCGAGGTTAATGCCTTCACCCTTCCTCACACAGCTCCATTACAAAGGAATGAAACGAACATCTAAACTAATCAGGACTTGATGCCAAAACACCTATCTTGGCAGAGTTAGCACCCAAGCAGCCCCCTAGCACCCAAACTGCTACTGTAGCTATTAGACCATCAAATCCTTTCAGCCACATAATGCAAGGCCAGAAACCTAAGAAAGTCAGCAGCTATATTCCACTCTCTTTGGATCTTCAAATTTACTCACAAATTCAACAGAGAATTAATTCTCTCAAGTTCTCTAACTATTCTAATATGTCTAGCTTCGTACTTAGGGCAAACTTGCTGGACATGGTACACAGTATCATCAACGTTTTATATTCTGGGCATAAATCTGAGCCAACCAAGCCAAACCTAGCCAACTTGTCTCTGAAAGCATCATGTCCAGAAAGAAACTAAGTAATTTGCTGATTGGGCGAAATCCATCTACCAACTTGTAAATCTTTTACATCCAGGAAAGTAACATGCATATAATTTAATCTGTCATGACTGAAAACCTCGGTCCTTGATCTCTCACATGTGACATGAGTAAGTTGGTCTTTTTATAGCATAATTGACACTTGGTGACAAGGATACCAACTGGTTTAACACCTGCAATAACAAGGACATCTCACATGAGACAGTTCTATAGCCAGCAATCACTAACAACAACAGAAGATACTGGGCTCTCAACAAAGTATTCCTATAACCTTACATCACATTAATTGAGCCCATACAGCATTATAGCCTTACAAACAGCTTTATTAAAAATCCAGAATGCTAAATTTAACTATGAAAACACAAAATAATATAATTAATCTTAATAATTATATATATACACACATAATAAAAAAAGTCTGGTGAGCTTGATATTAAGTTGAAGATGTCTACATATATTTGCCTATTGAAAAATGGAAGAATTATATTAATGTATATGATTTTTATCATGAGAACTTTTTGGATTATCTATTAGTGAATTGTTGTTTGTATATATTTTGTTTAGGAATAATTAGTTACTTTTGCACAGCAAATCAGTTTCATTATCAATTTTGTACTAATTGGTTTTTTTTTTTGCTCAATATTAAATATGTCATTAATTATATTCCAATAGTATGTTAAAACTAATATATGCTTATTTCATACAGTTGTTAAATTAAATTTCTGGAATGAAAGTTAAATTCATGTTTGTCAATAAAGTTTATTGTTTTAAATTACAAAGATATCTATTAATAAACTTATTAGTTTATTTTAACTAGCTCTGTAATAATCTGAATGTAATACAAATTATGTCATAAACACTGTTGTAGATTTGTTACTAACACTCTTCTTTCTTTAATATTTTACAATTTAGCAATCTTTATTTATTGTTATTTATGTATGTGTGTACATATAACATATACACTATGTACACATATGCACATATACTTGTGTAGTATAAATTTATTTGAGATGAAAGTGTTATTTTTAATTTAAGTGTTTAGTTTATAATATTAATAATAATTGCTAATGATAATATTATTATTGACTTCTTATTAAAAGTTGTATCCACTGTTTGAAAAATATTAAAACATAGATATCAGCCAGTTATCAAAGCTGGTCTTCTTTAGACCAGTTTCATAATTTGACGTCCAGGAAGGGATACCCTTCTGTCCTGAGCTGATCATCCTCTTTCCCTGACTACCTTCCCTTTCCATACCCTTGAGTTCTTTTTCTTTGTAGAAGTAAGAAACTGTGACTGATTCAGTTGTTTTTTGCCGTCATATGTTGTTAAATCAGACAACCATCACCTAGTATCTCACTTAACTGGCAGCCTGCTCTGTAGTTTATCCTTGAATAGTCCAAAGAGAGGGCTTTGTTTCACATTCATCAGTAGTTGAAGTGCCTATCTATTAAAGCTACCTGATGGTCAGCACGCCTGTTCTTATGATAAAAATGTGCAATATAACTCTATCAATGAGTTTGCATTGAATTAATAGTTTTTTTAGTTTCTTTTAAATGATTTTACTGTATAATATAATCATAGGGATTATTAGAAGAGTTTCCAGAGGAATTAATTAAATGGATGAAGCTGTATAATAGAGAATTTGATTGAGAAAGTTGATGTAATTAAATTAAGTTCCATAAAAATCAACAAAATTTTTAAAAGAATCATTTTTATTGAAAACAAAACAAATTCTGAAATTTTTCATTAAAATTAGTAAAGAAATTTGCCATTTAATCAGTAGGAGAGCTAGTCTGTAGAATATCAGGTGTATAAAAGAGAATGTCAGAGTTTTAATTTGTTATATCTTAGGTGAAGTGTTATGGTGTTGATTTAGAGTTAGAATCGACTAGAAAAAAAAAACAGTTTTACTTGTGTGCATGACCATAGATTGATTCTTTCCTCTAGACACCACCACTAACAAAGATGGTGACCCCTGAACAGAAAACCTTTTGTATTTTGCAGTTTGCTAAATTTTAATCTGTAGTTATAGTAAAATTGTGTCCTGTAGAAAGTTTAATTGTGATCCTCAAACAGCAATACCATTTGTTGATAGCATCATCAGTTTGAAATGACTGGATGTCTGTGTAAAGGGAAGAGTTCAAGACAAGTGAAAGTTTCTGAAGAAAATGTTAAATTTTCCAGGGAGTCCTTGTGAATCATTATGTGTTTATAATGAGTCAACATTTCATCTTAGTGAAAAGATTAACACCATAATGTCTGCAACTGAAGAATCAGAAAATCCTTGTGAACTCTTATAATTTGAAAAGGACTCTCCATAATTAATTTTTTCTGTGTGTCCCAATGGCAAGTTTACGAACCACTTTTACTCTGAAGAAAGAGTAGCAGAAGTTGATTATTTGGATATATTACATACATTTCTCTTTCATCCGTTGCAAGATAGACCAGAGAATTTTATTTGGCAACAAGCCTCTTAACTGGCATAACTTTGTATGTGATCTGTTGAATGATGGTTTTTCCAACTGCTTGATCAGCTGGCGTAGAGCTGATGACAAAGTTTGATTGCAGTTGCCTCTGAAGTTATTCGCTCTAACTCCATGTAATTATTTTGATTGGGGTTTTACAAAGATTTTCTTCTGTATGGGCCTCCGCTACCTACTGATGTATATGATTTGAGGCACAGGATTGAACCATTAGTCCATACATGCAGTTCAGGTAT
Organism: Lycorma delicatula; assembly: GCF_047948215.1. Taxonomy (NCBI): domain Eukaryota; kingdom Metazoa; phylum Arthropoda; class Insecta; order Hemiptera; family Fulgoridae; genus Lycorma; species Lycorma delicatula. Next base: position 90,896,934 of record NC_134456.1, on the reverse strand, counting down.
GGGATGAAGTCTTCTACTGATTGAATGTGTGCAATTGAACACTTGGAAGAAAAAATATAAGAGGAATTCTTATTTTTTGTGATTCATTACTGTAAATCAAAGTAAAGAGATATCAAATTCTAATATTCTTTTTTGTACACCCAGTATTTAGTTCTATGTTCTATTTCAAAATATGCCATAGGTTATTTTTTAAACATTGTTATTCTGAACTTGTGTCAATTAGGATGAAATTATATTTAAAGTAAAATTAAACAGCAGTACAAACATTTATTAGTGATTTTTGTTTTCTAGTTATCATTTTGATGTACAGTATTCTTTTTTTATATTCTTAAGATTACTGTTAGTGATTTGGAACAATAACACAAAAATGCTGTATAATTTCACAAATGAGGGATATACAGACATATATTTTATCTATGGATACTCCAATGGTAATACTTAGCTGTTAGGAAATAGTCTGCAAAGATTATTGCAGACTATAATTATTCCCAACAGACAAGTACTTACAGATACTCATATAAAACCAGAGAATGAGGAACATTTGTAATAAATTTAGAATGGAAAAGTAATAGTGGTAACTGATATTGCTAAGAAGGATTATCTGCATATTTGCAAATTAATCATGTCAGCATATTTAGAACATTACATCATGAAGGTTTTCATTCATACCATCTTCAGTGAGAGAATGTACAATAAATATCCAGAAGAATGTGATTATGGTCATCAGATAATCTTTACTACCAATAATTTAATATTTTCAAATAGTTATTGAAAAATAATAAATTAACAATGCAAATACTCTTCACTGACAAAGCAGTATTCTTTACATATAATCATATTAACTATATAAGAAACAATCATTTGAAATGATGGCAATCCTCACACAACCTCTGAATCGCACTTACAATATTATTTTTCAGTAAAGATCTGGTATTGTTTTTTTAGGAAATGCCCTTATCACATCTCATTTCCTAAAAAATTGATCTTAGGGAATGTCTATATTGAACGTCAACATTCTTCAAATTGAGCTTCCTCAGTTTTAGTATATGTCCCACTGAATACAAACGCATGTGTATTCCCTGCAAGTTATAGCACCATTTCATTTTGAAAAAGCATTAACAAATTGCTGAATTGATCAAAGAGGACTACAAGCATGGCCAGCCATATCCCTAATTTGAATCATTTAGATTTCTTTGCATGAGGGCACATGAAGACACAAGTGTATGCTCAGAAATCAAACAATGAAAAGAGACTTCACTCAGAATCATGTTTGTCACCAAAATGAACATTTTTAGTAGCACTCTAAGTTAATTAAATGATTTAAATGATAATTTTGTTTTGTTATAAAATTATTTTGAGAGAAATAGCCTACTTTTGAAATTATCATATATAATGAAAGATCTTCAGAATTTAGTTTGGTTTTCAATGAAAATTGAGCTTTTAAATTTTATTCATTTTTTTTTACTTTAATTTCTAAAATTTTCTCAGAATTAAATTCTCTACACATTTTGTCATGAAGTTATATTTGTTAATCACAATTTAAGAAAGTAAATTTATGCTGAAACTAAAAAAGTGAGCTTTCAACTAATTTTTTTTGTATTTTACAAAAAATCTCTCAGAAATTATGTATGGGGCTTTTATTCTATGTATGGGGCTTTGATACCGTTAAATTTTCAATGTAAAAGGTCAAGGGGGTGAGGCTATAGAGCAAGGTCACACTCAGTATCACGAGATTTTGCTTAATTAAAGTCATATTTTTCTTAAACACATTTGTTAACAATTAAAAAATAACAATATGTGCAAAAACGTTTTTGAAAAATCGCACCCCCACCCAAAAACATTCTCCAAACTATTGCTAAGTGGACATACTGCATCAATAGTACCCCCTATTACCACAAGGAGCGCTATTGTCGCAGTCCGCCATATTGAAATTTCCCTTTTTCCCTTTAAATAATATTTAAAGTGTAAAAAAGTAACTTGGCCTGGCTGGGTCTCGAACTCAATCACCCTTCTGACTCGGTACCTGCTGCGTTAAGCCTTGCGGCTACATCAGTCTGCCTACCATACAAGCAAAATTTTTTCTATGTAAGTTGTGAAATTACATTAGTTTATTTCTGACCGTTGTTGCTGGTACAGCCACACCCGCGCAAATTAAATATGGTCTGCGCTTGCACTTCAGTTAAAATCATTGAATTAAATAAACAATTTTTTTTATTTCTATATTTAAATAAAATGATAAATATTTTTAATTAAGTTGTGTGTGTATAAGGTGTGCATCAGAAACAACCCACAGATGTAGGACTTTCCTCTCATGCAGCTTTGTGACAGAAAAGTCCCACAACGGTGTTGTCAGCTTTTTTTTATTTTTCACGTAACATTGCACATAAAACCATTAATTTTGCCTAATAATTTGTATCCTTAGGGTTTTAATATACATTTGACCTTCAGAACAGAATTTTTCACTAACTGAAACTTGAAAACAAAACATTTACATATATGAAGTTTTTAATTATTTTGATAAGAGGGATGATTGCCTATAAAGTAAACAGAAATTTACATATATACATAGTCAATTTGAAAAGTGTTGTTATCCGTCTTAAGGAAATATTGGTTTTATATATTAATTAATTAATTTAAACTTCATTACATTTTTTAATAATAATTTATTAAAATTCTACTGTGCAATAGCATATCATTTTCTCTGTAATTTATGGAATGAATGTTTTGTTTGTTTTTGAATTGTGAAAATTCAGTGGTCCACGTAACTATTTACAGTGTCAAAATTTTGTGTATTCTGAAAAAATTTTATCTTTTCCATCAGAATTCTAAAAATGTTATAATTTATAGAATTTTAATTTATAAATATTTTCATACAGATTTTTAATTCTAATTTGACAAAAATTATATTGTGAACTAAGATCTAATCCCTAATTCTGAACGCTGAATAATGTTTAATTTAATCTCATACAAGTAAATTACAGACAATAATTTATAAAAATTCTATAATCCAGTACAGTCAATAATAAAATTTTATTTTTGCCGATTGAGTTCATAAATACATTGGTTAGTTGTGGGAGTTGGAATTTTTATGCCACAAAATAACTTCATTTTCCACCTCCTCAACACAGATAATTTCTGTAACTATTTCTAATTTATTTAATTTTATTCCTTTCACAGCAGAATTATATTTATGTTTTCATGCAAATTTACTGCTGGGATAAAAAATTAAAAATAAAAATTCAAATCAAAATGTTGGTTAAAATCAAATCAAGGTAGTTGGCTGGTTAGAATAATCTAATTTTATGATCATATTATAGTTTCCTAGAATTTTTTAAAATTTTATCTTTGCTTATCATTTCCTGCCCTATGTGCTGAGTGCCTGGGTAAAAGTATGTATTCCCAAGTTGTAGGTAGTGTATCATTAGTTGTTACTAAGCAACAATCCATATAAATATTTACATTTAGGCAGTAATATCCAAGTTGACTGTGTACTTTGTTAGATGATGTAATGCATCTGAAAAATGCCACATTCAAAAGAGATTCGTGTCACCAAGTATTAGCTACCTCTTAAAACTTTCAAATCTGCTTACCTACTTCTAAAATGTCTTTACAAGGTTTATGTGGTAAGGCAGACAAACAAGTAATTCCTGGAAGGAAGTATCAGCTATTTCTGCGGTTTTGAGGACATTAAGTAATTGATAGTTGATATTGTCTGAGGCAATAACGTTGAAGTTTACTTGTTTTAAATTTTATGCACAATATAGTTGAATGCAGTGGAAAACTACTAATGCATTATTTTTCTCTCATTGTTAAATCAATATTTTTGACATAAAATTGACAGGTGATGTGATTTAAAGCCAAGAAAAGGATAGATAATTGCTTGATTTTGTTGGAATTAGTAAAATAGAAGATGAACATGATTTTTAGTCAAGAACTGAAGGTTTAATTAAACAAATTAAAAAAAGAAAAATAGAAGTGCAGGTGTAGGAGTAATAAAGGATAAGAATAAGTAAAGAGTGTGTTATTATAAGCAACACAGTGAAAGGATTACTTTAGTCTGGACAGATTCAAACTCCAAGCCTATAACAGTACTGACGATTTATATACCAACTTCTTTAATTAAAGATGAAGTTATATGAAAAAAGAGATAATTTATTGAAGTAAATTAATGCAGGTGGCAATTATTCAGTAATGGGAAATTGGAATGCTTTTAAATCCTTTTTAATATAATTATAAGAAGAGAAGGTTATAAATGACTAAAATGTGACAAGGAGACGTAGAAAAGCATTATAGATTATTATTTGATGGTATGCAGAAATTTTAAAAACTAAGTATGAGGTGTAAAATGTATCAAAACATTCAGACTACAGATTAGTTGCAATTGCCGAAATTCATTCATGAGTGATAGCATCTTGGATTTTCATCCAGAGCTCCCAGGTTTGAATCCCAGTCAGGCATGGCAATTCTTCATATGCTTAAAAATTCCATTTCCAAATCACACAAACAATAATTAACCATTAGCCTGGTTGGCAGCAGCTCTCCATTCTTTTCACTTATCATCCGTTCTCTTTAGCTCCCAATAAGAATCACAGTGTGCGTAGTCCATTAACTGTTTTATGAACTCCAACTGAGCCTTCCCCTACAATTTCTCCCTTCCATCTGTCCTTCTAACACTCTCTGAACCAGACCCTGGTACCTAAGAACGAGTAGCTGAGTTCTTCTTTTTTTTAATTGTTTCAGAAAGCTTCCCTCTTCATAAACTCTTTTAAATACCTCCTCATTTGATACTTTTTCCATCCAACTTATCTTCATCAGAATGTGTAACACCATACTTCAAAAGCCAAAAGTTTCCTCTTTTCCTCTCCTCCAGTTATCCATGAGTCACGCCCATACAATGCAGTACTCCATACAAATGTTCTCAGTAATTCTTAACTCAAGGCTTATATTATTTGCTGTGAAAAGGTTTTTCTTTTTGTTAAAGGTGTTCTTTGCCTGGTGTATTCTACTCACTATTTGTTTATTGCTTCTTCCATCACCTGTTATTTTACTAACTAAATATTTAAACTCTTCTACTTTCTGAGTAGTCTCACCTTTTGGTTTTATGACTATTAATACACATGTGAAATTCTTCTTTCAGTACCCTATCCATAACAGTTAAAATTCATTGCAAGTCCTCTTTGCTTTCTGCAAAATGACAGCTATATTGTCTGCAAATCTTAACATCTCAACTCTTTCTCCCTCAATCTTCACACTACACTCACTTCCTCTCTAATTCTATTGATGGCTTCTTGTATATATAAGTTGAACAAATATGGAGACAATGTACAGCCCTGTTGCACCATTTTTTTAATGTTTTTTCTTCTTTTTTGTTTCTACAGAAAATGATTGCCATTTCATTCTGATAAATACTGTAAATAATTCTTTGTTCCCTAGCTAACACTTATCCGATTCAATATACGGAACCGGATGTTCCAATTTTCACTATCGAATGCTTTTTCCAGGTGCACAAATGATATGAAAGTAGTTTTACCTTTCTTCAGTTGTTTCGCTATTGCTTGCCTTAGTGCTGAAATCGCTTCTCTCATTCCTAACCCCTTTCTAAATCCAAATTGGTCTTCTGTTAATAGCTTTTCTATTTTCGTTTCTATTCTCTTTTAGATAATTTTAGTTATTATCTTTGATTCATCACATACTAGGCTCAATGTTCTATATTGCTCACATGATTGGGCATTTGTTTTCTTTGGTTATGGTGCTATAATGGAGTTTGTATAATCACAGGGTAATTCTCCAGTTTCATAAATATTACAAACCAACTTATATAATTCTTTTTCATTCTGTCACCAATCTCTTCAAGAGTTCTGTAGGCTTGTTGTCCATTCCTGACGCCTTTCCATCTCTCAATTTGTGTAATGCCTTTGCAAACTCTTCCTCTATATCAATTCCCACAGTTCCTCTGGTAGTATTTCGGATTCCTCATCTGTTATTAAAATCTGGTATTGAAATAAAGCAGAATAAGGCATTACGCATTACTCATAGTAAGCAAAATTTATATAACTAGAATCCTCATATCTTGAAGTAGAATTTTTATCATCAAGGCTAGATTTATTTGTTTTATAAATGGACCCAGGCAAAATTGCTGTTCCTAAGCCCCCCCCCCCCCCACCAATCCCATCCCTCCCCATTGGCAGACCTCCTCCTGGATTCAATTTTTAACCAATACTCCACTATTAAATCACTTCATAAATTATAAAAGTTTGTAACCATTTCCTTCAAAATTTTGAAACAACATAGACAAGTTACACACCAATACATCCTACTGTATACTTACTATACAAACTTTTTATACTTAACTCCGTAATTACAAAGAAGAAATTTGACCTTTCAAAACATGGTGGTGTTAAAAGTATTAACAGATAATAATCTTCTACTATAATATAGAGGTTATATTACCTAAAAAGATAACTTTCATATGTGAAATTTCTAAAATGAGTGAAACTGTAGTACATTAAAAGTGTTTACGTATTGCTTTTGATATGAGCAAAATCATTAATAACATCTTGAAATTCAAGTTTCATATTTAAGTCTTTCTTGATTGTTAAAACAGTTTGCTGAACCAGTCTCTTTTGAGTAAGAGTAGATCTCAATTTTTGATTCTTGACAGTGTGGAAAATAATCGTTCAATCTTAAAGGGGTTGCTTAAGTACTCCTTTAAGGAAAATACTTATGTTAGGATGTAAGTCCTAAAGATTTTTTAAATTAGAATATGTTAAGTTGCGAGAGTGACATTTCTTCAGCATTAACATTGTTTAATTTGTCTTGAGTTAAAAGTCCTTTTAAATGGAGATAGTCAACAACAAATCAAGATTCTTCAATGTCAGTTGCATTTTCCAATTTTCTATAAAGAAGATGCTGTGATGTTTTTTCAACATAGATTTGTTAAGAAGTTAAACTTGCTAAGAAACTCAATATAGACAGTGATTCTCTTGTCCAGGTTAGAAAAAAGCTTATTAATGATCATATCAAAGCTTTCTCGAAAACTAGCCTGTGTTTTCTTCTTCCTCCACCTCTTCTGGTTCAGATGAATTAGATTCATCAAAGAACTTCTTCCTTTTTCTTGATCTTTTAGGCCTATCTTCTACACATTCACCATCAAATTCAGTTTCAAGAACAACTAAGACAGTCATTAGTTTTTTCACCTCCCATCTTATAGAAGTTAAACAGACCTTTCAGTTCATCCACTAATGCAGAGATTTGTGCAGCATCACAACTAAAGCTACATTCATATGCATGATTGTATATTTTCTTTAACAGAGTTAAATTTGTTGAAACATCATCCTATAAGTCTGTCATAAACGAAATTTCAGTGCAACAAGGTTTCTTAAAAACCCTTTGGCTTTATTCATTTTATTTTCATTTTCCTTTAATTGAACTTGCTCTTCCATCAAGAGAAGAAAGTTCCTTATTACTGATGCAACTTTATTCAGCCCACTTAATATTCTTTTGATATGATTATATAATTTATTTTTTTAAACATTTTCATGATGACAAAGTTAGATTACATAACTAAATTTCACATAAAATTTTTCAAACTCTTACCATGAAAAGTGGCTGTTAAATGCTATTTTGAAATCTTTGTCTTGTTTTAAAGTCTCATGGAACCCTTTTTTAACATGAAGTTTATTACCTACAATATTACTTCATGTGTTTTATATTTTAACTAATTAATATGAATTTTAATGACATCTATATTTTATCTTTTAATTAATGGTACCCAGTCCTGGTGTGAAGAGTGTAAATGTATTGTAATATTTTAATCAGAATAAAAGGTTTATTTATTTATTTAAGAAGTGTAAGTGACTTTATTTACCAATCAATAACTTTATTAGAAAGAACAAGATGAATTAAAAAATGAAGTCCCAAAAATAAATTTTGTAACTTAAACACTGCTGTTTAAGTTAACTCGAAAACGATTAGCCGTAGGATGTTGAAATTTTGGATTTAGGACTGTTATAACATCTAGTTGTGCACCTCCCCTTTTGATTGCAATCGACTAAATCAAAAGTGCCCAAAATTGGGTTTTCAACTTTTTCCTAACAGCAGTAATAAGCCCTTGTTGAGAGCTTTTCAATGATATGTCATAAGTGCTACTTATTTTCATTGGTTCCAGAATTATAGACAAATAAAATTTTAATTAATGAAATAATTAACATTGGATCTTACAAGGGGAAGGCACATCGGTTCGAATCGGACTTCATCTCCTTTTTTTTAACTTTTTTTTTTTAAATTTAAATATATTGATTTATTAACCAACCTATGATTGTAAAAGGTTTTTACAATAAATAAAAATTCAATAATAACAATAAAAAAAAATATGAAAAAAGACTTATTCAAGGTCATATGTGAGTACTAGTTGACATCAATTTTAAATTACTATTAAAATTTTATGAACTTTCTTAATCAAAATATGTGTATCATGACAAGTTAATTAAAACAACAAAAAAAAGTCGGCAATGAATTGCATAACTCTCCCAGCTGTCCTGGTCATGTTATGCAATCCACTTTTCAATTAAATCATTTCAAACTGTATCTTTATGATAAAATAATTTCTTTTTATTGAAATAACCAAAATTGTGAATTTTGTTCTACATTTTTATGTAAAAATATTTATTTTGAATTTTATGATAGATAAATAAATGAATACAAAAACTTTATTTCTATATTTGTAGAGAACAATGAAAGTTGAGCGGTGGGACCGTTTTGTGTTCTAGTTATTTTCCTGAGTTATAAAAGTTATTGTAATAAATTTTAATGTTGACTTTAAAAAAAAGAAATTTGTTACTAAATACAAAATTACTTGTTTAATTGCATTTAAATCTTAATCTCAATTTTCAAAGCCAATATCCTCAACAAAATAAAGCAATAATCAAAATTTTTAATATTAATACAGGATTATTACAAATGATTTTTTTGATTACAAACTTGAATTATGATTAATAACACTCAGACAATGAAAGTAGCATCAATGGAAAGAAAAACTCAAAAATTGTCAGTAGTTTGTATAACTTTCATGTTGTTATGGATTTTGTTGAAAGCAATAGGAGAGAAAATGGCTGCCAACAAAGACAGGAAGACTTTGTGTGCTGGATTTTCACGATTACCATTCTGTTATCAGAGTGCAACAATTATCAGAGAATCAACAAGGAAGTTTGTTGAAGATGTACCCAATCAGCAGATGTCAGATGTGAACTGAATAGGCAACTATTAAAAAGATGAATTAGGCATGCTGGTTGTGATGATATAACTTTTTTCTCTGGGATTTTGTCAAACATGTGTATCAGCAACCTTTACCAACTATCATCCAGGATCTTCATGTACATATTATAAATGCATGGCATTAGTGGATTGTCCAATGTAGCAGTATGTAAGGCAGGAATTTAACTACAAGCTCAATGTATGTTGCAACACAGAGAGCTCATGCTGAGGACATGTGATGTGAACCAAATGTAATACAAAACTTTCTGAGTTTCCACCGTTGCTACTGACAAGTATATGAGTGTTATTAAATGTGAGTTATTCAAGTTTGTAATCAGAAAGATTACTTGAAATAACTCTGTATAATAGCATCACGCTCACAATTTCAAAAAATATGTATTCGACTTTATGAAAATTTGGGGCTTTTTTGTGATTTAAATATTTACTAAAATTGATTTTAAATAAATTAGAATAGAAATTTAAAAAACAAGTTTTTTTAATTTATTTAAATAAAAGTTAATTAAGCACAGAGGTATTAGTTATTTCAGTGACTATTGGTTTAACAAAATACATGTTCAGCTTTAAAAATTTGAATTGTAAAGACTTTTTTCCATTTTCAGAACACTCATACTGAAATGGAAGCTTTAAAGTAAAATTAATTTTTAAATAAATAAACCCTGAGTGGTAATAATAAATTTAAAAAAGTACTTTTTAAAATTATTTTAAAAAATACAAAATTACAGCCATATTTTAAATAAAGTTGTAATTTTCTAGGAAGGAAATGAAAATTTTTGGCTAATATCTTTTCTTCAAGAAATACTAAAGAATTAAGACACTTACATTTTAATGTAATGGGTAATTTGCAAAATGGATTTAAAATTAAAATAAATTTTTTAAAAACATTGTTTAAATTAAAAAAAAATATTTTTGTTTCCATAGACCACTGGAGTGTGGCGGGCTTAAAATTTTTATACTGATTTGAAGACGTAGAACTACATTCAGGAGCAAAGTATAGCTAAATAAAAGAAAAATATTAAAGTAATTTTTTGGTAATTTGTTATCTTGATAAAAAAGGCTTTAATTTTTATAAGAAAATTTTGTTGCTCAAATGCCCCAGTTGAAATCTTATTTCAGCCAAAACATCCCCACCCCTTTTTTCTATTTTGGTAAAAGTTTAATGCATTCTTTATCCCTGAAGGTAGTACCTGTCTATTGAGTGTTTTTTACGAGGTCCAGAATTGTAAAATTAAATGCAGGCAACATACAAATACAAATGTCCATCTGACAAAAATTGATTTTTGGACTTAGGAGCATTGGAATTATAAAAAAAACTTTTCACAGATTACTTACAATATATTAAAATCTTTCTTTTGTAATTTTTTTTTTAATTTTTCCTTAAGACAAAAATAAACCAATTAAAAAACCTTGAAAGAAAGACTCAATTATTTTAGATTTTATTTTTTTGACTGGTCTTTCCCATTATTGTTATTGCTGTAGTAGCATTTATCAAATATCTTAACTACAAATATCTGTATAGATTGGTTTTACTTTTTTCTTTAAATAATATTATGTTCTTATATCAGGCAAATTTTATGAAATATTTGACAGAATTGTTACTTCATTTAATCTAAATGTTTATGTTGATTATGTAGGGCTTTTAAAAATAAATCTTTTTGCTGTATTAAAACTGATTAAAAAATATAATCTAAAATTTAAATTGATTACTACATTATGTTATTAGTATATTTACCTATAATTTTAGAAAATCATTTCATATTAGTAGGTTACTATTATATTGAATCACTTATTATTACTAATTAAATCGTATAAGGGATCCATCTCCGAAAAAAAATTGTTGAACTATGCATTATTAAAGGAAATTTTAGTGTACATGTTTGAGAAAAACAGTTATAAGGACCTTCCTATATATATTGCAGAGGTAATTCCAGTAAACATTCAAATTGATTTTATTTGATTGAGTTCAAACTGGCATGAGCCAGGTTGGTTTCTATCTTCTTTAAATTTATTCTAATTGGTATTAAAGTATTTTTGTTAATGTAATAGTTTATTTACTATTTTGACAGATTTAAGTTCTTTAAATTTAGAATTTAATGATGTCTATTTTACAGTTAGTAAATGTTTTTTAGTACTTTTATTTTTATTCTTTTACTCTCATAAAATAAAAATTATATGACATTTCAAAAGTATGAATGAAATATTTCATAAATGGACACTTTTTTATGCAGCATCTCTTAGTAATCTTTATAATCTTCATACAGTTTTGGAAGGTTTACTGGTCCAGTTAGGTAAACATTTTTTTGCCTTAGATACCCTTAGTAACCAGTACAGAACACTCCTTCAGGAAGAAAAAATGTTCTGTTTTATCTCTGGAAATAGCTAAAGTCTGATGAACTGTATGGAGCATAAGGTAACTCTCTCACTAGTACCTTCCTCAAGCATAGGTTATGCAGAATAACTGAGCCCTGATAACATCTGAGCATTCAGATATTGAGGTTATCTTCATTCAGATAGTAAGGTTAGTTTTTTGTCAATAATACATTGTTTATCCACTTTCGTACTTTATATTATGATTCCCTTGGCCATCATAAGCAAAAAATTATCTTTTACTAAACTTTGATTACTCAGGTTTTTTGTTATGTATGGAAGGTGAACTTTCATATTCACTTCAATGCAATTTCAACTCCACTTCAAGGTCGCTAACCTACTTTTACGTATACAAACAATATTACAGGGAAGAAAAATCTTAGTTCAACACAATATCTGTATATTCTGTTGCTAGTTGGTAGTCAAGTGAAGGAACAAAGATTTTCTGCAAATCAAAAACTATTAAAGTTTCAATTTGTTTATCTGTTGATCCATTTTTTTGGGTTTCCTGGTTTTGGGTAATTTTGTTTACACATTCTTTATGAAAATTATTACCTCAGCAGGAAACTGAACAGCAATTACTATCTGCTCATCACTTCATGATAAGTAATGTAAATTTTAACAGGTATTTTTGCAGGCAGTAATTCTGACATTTGTCCTTCCAAAATGGATTTTGGAAGTCTTTTCAAAAATACTTGTAAAACCCAATAACTGGGAATTAGATCATATAATGTACTCAGAAAATTAGTTTATAATGAAAAACTTAATATGGATAAACAAATATTAATTATCTAAGCATTTAAAAATATAGGATGTGAAAAACATTGTAATTAGAGATTAGCACATAGTAGAAACAAAGTAAAGAAGTGCATCAAACCATTTAGTGATGCATTGAAATTAGAATTAATATGTTTACAAACCAATATTTAAATAATTTTGTTATCCTAGCCATCCCATTTCATGAAAAATTTTGTAAGCATGTCTTGAATCCTGTAATGCCACTTAATGCATACAATCTACCAGTGCAGAGAGATAATACAATTGAAAAAAGAAAAAAAAATTTAAATCAGTTACAGAAAATATTTATTAGTACATGATTTTTTCTTTTTACAGCTCAGAAAAATTTTATTTTTTTAGTTTTTTTTTTTGATAACATCGTTTTGGTGGAACCCAAGCTGTTATTTTTGGGTTGGTTGTACTATATGGGTAATATGCATATTTTGTTCCAGACATATTTTCTTTATGTGGTAAAGCCCATGAATAAAATTTTCTTCCTGGATCTTCACATGGTAATAAATCAGTTTTATAATGCATCCAACCGAACCAATCAGGAGTAATATGAGTTGCGTCATACTCAAGTTTATAATTATTATTAAATTCAACCCATCGACTACGTCCCATGAAATATCTGAAAAATAAAATTTTAAAAAGTATTGAGTTTGTTAACTTTAAATGACTCAGTCTTGTAATAAAATGTGTTAATCCAGTAAAAATAGTAAATAAAAGAAAAAAATAGTAGAGAAATGTAAATTGACTATTACTTTCTACTAGCCAGTCAGGGCTCACTTTTCTCATCCTTCCTGACTAGCTGAGGGGATCTGCTGCCTGGATCCTTCACATGATTGTGAAGATAATATGACAGTTATCTTCACAGTCATGAAGATAACTGTCATTATCTTCATGTTGGTGAGAATATTACTAATAAGTAACAGTTTTTATAAACTGAATAGGCTTTAATTGTTACTTATTTAATGTATACTTATTACTTAATTTCAATGTATTGAAATTTCTTCAGAACAGTTTGGCCAGCACAGGACTCAAAACTTGAAGTTTCAGAATAGTCAGCCCCAATCTTAAAAATATATTACCATGGCACATCGCACACATAGTAATTGTGGTAGTGGCTGTGTTGGTTAAGCAACTGCACCACACACCATTATACCTTTAAAGCTACTTAACATCTAGATAACGAAAAGGGAACGTTTTTATAGAAAATTTAATTTTAAATTTGTAAATGATCTCTGAATTTGATTTAACAAATGCTTTGGTCATAGTAAAGTTAAATATCAGCAAGTAACATAATCCAGTTGTTACTACAAGTCATTAGAACAGCCATCTTGAAACAGTGAAATATTTTCTAACAGCAATAGTCCTATTTATTTTTTTTCAAGATATAAAACCTATGTTCGTGCAAAATTTCAACTCAGTCAGTTAAGTTTTTGTGTGAAATAGTAACAGACTCACTAGATTTATATATATATATAAATCAGATTCCTAACTGTATGTTGCAATCTGTTCAAATTGTGAACAATAAGCAATCCTGTGGCTCAATGAGGTGATGATATATAAAACATGTAAATTAGTTGTCTTGTACAGATTCAAACTGACCATTTCTGTGATGTGTGGTTAATTGAACCCCAACCATTAAAGTACACTGACACTCACTATCTACTACTACTCAAATCCATGTAAAAGTAACTTACCTTTATTTTACCCTTTTTTAAACTTTATTTTTACCCTTTAATAAGAGTAACATGGTTGTGTCACCAGGACCACCTGGTCCTGGTGACCTGAGTTGAATAAAATGATTTGATAAAAATAAAATGGATGAATTAAATAGTTTTATTTAATTTATAATTATTTTCATTTTTAATTTATTATCATAAATTACAAATGAAAATGCTTGAAAAGTTAATTTCAAATGTGTCTTGGTTTCCTTAACATATGTAGAAAATTAAGAGAATTGCTTATTTTTAATTACTAAATAAAAAAATGGCTATTAATTATATTATGGTATAGAAAACTTTTTATTACTTAAGAAGTTTTTGTAATTCTCATTCTTAAAAAAATAAAATTGTTAAAACAATTATTTTCTCTATTAAGACTAAACACTGAAGGTATTTATATGTCAACTGTATTTATAAATTGTTCAGAATAGAACAATTTTGAGGAGTGACCATTGTAACTAATATGGTATTACATTATAAAATCACATCAATACTAACTGCTTACTGTGATTCATTCCCACTAAGAAAAATATATGATTTATTTATGATATATTCATTTCAATTAATATTTTTTTCTGTGGAATAATCCAGATCAGAGAAATAGTTTTGTTCTAGCTTTCATGTGAATAACATTCTTGGCTTGATCTTTGTTTTATGACTACTTTTTCTAATATGGATGGATTTTGTTTTTGTTGTGATTCAATAATATTTTATTATGCTGTTAGTAATTAATATAAAAGTGCATATGATTGTAAAAATCATCCTAAAAATTTTCGCTATTTGTAAAATAGGAGAGATCAGGACAATTCTTGGGTGCCTCATATTACGGTACTTTTCAAGAAGACGACCGCCCGCAGCCTATCTGTAAGTCAGTTGTTAACCCACTGGGTTGGTCTAGTGGTGAACGCGTCTTCCCAAATCAGATGATTTGGAAGTCGAGAGTTACAGCGTTCTAGTCCTAGTAAAGCCAGTTATTTTTACTCGGATTTGAATACTAAATCGTGGATACCGGTGTTCTTTGGTGGTTGGGTTTCAATTAACCACACATCTCAGAAATGGTCGAACTGAGAATGTACAAGACTACACTTCATTTACACTCATACATATCATCCTCTGAAGTATTATCTAAACGGTACCGGAGGCTAAACAGGAAAAAGAAAAGTCAGTTGTTAGTTGTAGATGGCGCCACTGAAAGGAGAAAATAAAAATTATAATCTAACTTTATGTAATAAATAAATATAATCTAACCAAACTTAACCAACGCTTACTAACCTTTTCCGTTCCGGAAAGTTTCCGCGTATAATGAAATCGCGTAAATTGAGACTCACATTTAATGCAGAAATACAAGTTAGGTAAAGTTAAGTAATACAGTAAATGATATAGTAAATTACTGTTATTTTATTGTTACAGTATCATTGTATTATTTTAATGATATTACAGTACAATATATGTATTTCAAAATAAAAAATATGTACGTACTATTTATTTTCTTCTTTCAGTGGCGCCATCTAACTAACTACATGTCGGATGCGGGCGTCTTCTTGAAAAGTACCAGTATTACTGTAATGTTTATGTAACTTCATTAAGCAGCTGCTTGAGAAGCTGTAACATATGGAACCTGCTTTATATGTAATGGAGAGAGCCTATGACCACCTGTTAAATTGTTATTTTTACCTTACAACTAGATTCAAGAAATCTGTCACATATTCTGTTGAATTTAATATAATTTCAGCTATGAGACCTATTACACACATTGAAAAGTTACTACTACATTGCCATCAGAAATGTGGGCCTTTAGAAGAAAATGCCAATGAAGAAGACTATTGTAATTTAGAATGTAATGAAGAAAAAAAGGATCAAGATTTCAAGGTGAGAGCACTAAACCTTTTCACTTGTTGGATTCACACAGGACCTTTTTCCACCTAACCTTGACAATGTAAGTAATGAGCACAGTAAGTAACTGCTTTCATCAGGATATATCAATGGTGGAAACATGCTACCAGGGAAAATGGAGCCATAATATGCTTGACAATCACTGAAAAGAGAAATTCCAGTGGTTGAATGCAGGAGAAAACCTTAAAAGATCATGTTTTGCACACCCTATTGAATGCATATAACAAAAAGAAAAACATTTTTCCTGCAGCTTGAGAAAGTATAGAGTAAAATGGTTTTCTGTAACCTTCTTTACTTACCAAAGTACTGTTTTACATTGGTTTGCTGAATCTAGTTAAAAAAATGTGTGTATAATGGTTACATATTTAATATTTTACTCGAGCAATATTGTTATAGTGAAAAACGTTACTGTAAGAGAAAGCAGTTGGTGACATCTATTTTGCATGCATTATAACCATAAAGCAAGCATAGTGTAAACAAGTAAATTCATTTCTCTCATGAAGATGCTTTAATACACTTCAATCTTTAAGTACATGAACAATATTTTTATTGTTTTATTTAGTGATCAAGCAAAACAAGATCCTCTTTTAATAGAAAGGCCTTTTGGCATTTTTCCTGTTTGTGTTTATGATTCAGTTATGCTTAAAAAAAATTTCTCAATCTTACTAAGTTTTATACCAATGTATCTTGTCATTAGACCAAAAATAACCTTAAGTTTTCCATTTCAAAATAGCATTAAATGTTCCTGTAACTTTTATAATTTGAAAGGTAAAGTTTACTGATGAAAGTTTGGTGTAGCAGTATTCATTATCTCTATTATATTAATTGTTGTAGTCAGATAACTTTTTTACAGGCTAAATTTTCCATAATCAATTATTATTGGTAATTTTATTTTGTATGTTTTCCTTCATTAAGGATTAATTAAGAACAATGTTAAAATTACTACTTATATAATCTCCAATTATTTTCTAAAATTCTTTCATTTTCTCAGAATGAGTTTTTTTTCCTCTTTTCTGACCATATTAGCCTCCGAAACCATTGTAAGGTATTACTTCAGAGGATGATATGTTTGAATGTAAATGAAGTGTAGTCTTATCCAGTCTCCGGTCAAACATTCCTGAGATGTGTGGTTAATTGAAACCCAACCACCAAAGAATACCGGTATCCATGATCTAGAATTCAAATCTGTATAAAAATAACTTTGCCTACAGATATCCAAAACGAAGTTTTACTTTTGCAGTCTGATTTTTATAATTTATATTGTATTTCTTATGTTAAAATAAAACGTACGCCAAACTGCAGTAAAAACAAATTTTTCATGACAGGACAATTTATTTCTACCAAAAAGCAATACTGGAATGGGTTCCAGCACCAGTGCATCCCAGTAACTGTTTAATAAACAATTACTAAATTTTTAATAATAAACCTGCCATAAAGTGCCATACATACCTGTTGTTTTCAAAATAATGATTACCAAATTCATCTTTGCCCACAAGTCTTCCTTCTTTAAGATCATCTCGCATAAATATTTTATATAAACTATTTCTTATTCCACCATTAACTTTAATGATTTCAAAAAATTTTCTAAGTTTTGTTAAAGGCATTTTTAATAATTAATATTTCCTAAAATGCTTGTTTACGTAATGACAAGATAAATTTTAATAGAATAATGACAATTTAGAGATTTTTCTTCTTTATTTTAATAATACCAGTAGATTTTTAGATATTTTCTATATTATATTCATAACATATGTATAACATAAAACAAACAGAACATTTCATTGTAAAATAACATAATAAACATTGAATTATTACAGTTTTTATTAAAAAAGATATATATATTCATTTCTAATTTAAATTTTTGTTAATTTTTTTTAATGTTGTAAAATATTTATTTTAACTGTATTTATAAATGTAATTTATCTTTTTTATTTTTTTTAAGACAAACTTCAACTTTTTTTATGAATTTCTGGTTGTAAAATTTTGTTTTATTGTAAATAACTACAAATAAAATTCACGGATTAATTAATTACAACTTATACTTACTATTAGAGCCTAATAGTAAATCTTTACATTCAACCAGTGTTTTGAATTTTAAAACACAATCTGTGAATTACATTTTTTACTTCCTTGTACGAAGTAAAGGAAGTATTGCAATCACCAAAAATTTCAGATTTCAACGGAAATATCCATTTTGACCATCCATGAATCCATTTTGTCTAGTTTTGGTGTGACATCTGTACGTACATATGTATAACATATAACTCAAAAATGATTAGTCATAGAATGTTAAAATTTTGTATTTAGGACTGTTGTAACATCTAGTTGCGCACATCCCCATTTAATTGCAATCAACTGGGCCAAATATGTGTACAGACCTATAAATAAATTTGGATTTTGGACTTTTTCTTAACTGCAGTAATAAGCCCTCATTGAGAGATTTTCAACAATATATCATAGTGGTACTTATTTTCATTGGTTCCAGAGTTACAGCCAAATAAAAAATTTTAATTAATGAAATGCTTGGATTTTACAAGTGGATGGAAGATTTTTCTTAGTCAGAAAATAGTATGGCATTTCATTATAATTTACTAATATAAATATGTAAATAAATTAGATTTAAATATATTTTTTTGTAAAATAAATACAGAATTATTTGAAAAATGAGGGTTTTGGTAATGATGTTTACTTAATTTTTAACAGATCGGGTTTAGGGAGAAATTGTCTATCACATAATAAAGTGAATGAATAGCTCCATTCTCTCTTCCATATATGCTGAAATGATATTATATATATATAACATTTCACTTGTTATTTTGAAAACCAACTGATTCACCTTCCTATTATTTTCTTGTACCAAACAATCCCCAGGTAATTTACATTAATCTTATTTGTCTTCATTTGATACATTTTCTACCACATGTCCCCTGAAACCCTTATAGGAAGTATATTTTATGTATGCAACATTAAACTGATGATCCAATAGCTCTCACATTAATCCACCCTTGATTGTTTTTGGACAGTAATTCTATGTCCTTGCACCATTTATTTTGCATTATATTAATTAGCTAATTTTGTTTTAGGTATCAAAAATCAAGAACTACATAAGAATTATAATAATTATGAATAATTAATTAGTTGTTCCAGTAATTGAAAATATACCAAGAGAAGAAAATTTAAAAGATAGAATGCACAAGTAATTGCTGAATATCCTCAAACTTGTGCAATCTTAAAATAAATGGTGTTTATGTTTGGAGAGGTGACTGGAAAGAAGCTAAAACTATGTTAGATTTCATTTTTATTCTGATTACTAATTAATATCCTTTACTTATTACTTTGAGAATCCATTTTATGATGATTATTTACTTGATATGGACTTTAAAGCCAAGCTGTTTATTTTAAAGTTTTATGTAGCTGTAAATCTATCTAATAATTAAAGTGTATTTTTCTCTTTTTTTAAATAAGTGCAATTTTTGTGTATTTATTAAATTCTCTAGTCATCAAAGTAAATTATCATCATCACAACCTTATGGGTTCAGCCTGTTCCATTGCCACATTCCGATCTTGGTTTTTCAGCTGTTCCGTTTTTCTCATTAGTTGCAAGAACGATCGAATTGAGTCATACCTGTGTAGTTTCCAGCTGGTAAGTAACTCTATTCATTAATCCTACAACTAAAGAGAATTTTAAAGGGATGCGATTTTGCAAATATTATTTTTTTAATTGTAAAAATATGGCCTTAATTAGGCGAAATTTTGATATACTGAGGGTGACCTTGCTCTACAACCTCAGCCTTTCTTTCTTTTTCCTGTTTAGCCTCCGGTAACTACCGTTTAGATAATACTTTAGAGGATGATATGTATGAGTGTAAATGAAGTGTAGTCTTGCACATTCTCAGTTCGACCATTCCTGAGATGTGTGGTTAATTAAAACCTAGCCACCAAAGAACACCGGTATCCATGATCTAGTATTCAAATCCGTGTAAAAATAGCTGACTTTACTAGGACTTGAACGCTGGAATTCTCGACTTCCAAATCAGCTGATTTGGGAAGACACGTTCACCACTAGACCACCCCGGTGCGTTCTACAACCTCAGCCTATATATCTTTTAAGTTGAAATTTTAATGGTATTGATATATAGAACTAATCTGACCAATTTTGTTCAAAATCGGTCCAGCAGTTCTGAAGATATAAGGTGATTTAGAGGCCGACTCCAAACACACGAACTTTAACATCCGGAAAATTTCGATCCGGTTTTTTGGGTTCCTTGATGACAAAACTTCAAGATCCGGTGAAAACTGCATATACCCAAATTAGACCGAATACAATATTTTCCCTTCTAGACACTGATCTCTATATAACTGGATAGGGAATCCATCTATTAGAATTGGTAAAATTTGTAGCATAAACTTACGCCACTAAATGAGTGGTAGAACTAAATAAAATGAAACTGTGCATGTACAGAGGTGTAAGAGTACGTATTTCTTAAGCACGTTTTAAACCGATGTAGTAGAAATGATCTCTATATAAATTTTGAATAGTGATCTCTATATAAATTTTCTTCAACTGTTTGTAAATTGCGGCGTTTGCTGCTAAAATAACCATTCTTTTGGTTACCTGACTTGAGTAAATAAACATTCCTACCATCACGATTATAATGAATATGTACTCGTATTTTACGCTATACGATCTCTTATCCAGTTACATAGAGATCAGTGCTTCTAGAGATATTGGTCTATTATTGAGTTGTCTAGGCGGGAAAGTAAAAATAAAAATTGCAAGAAGGAAACATGGTCACTATTGGTTTGAATCGTTAGTTCTGAGAAGTACCGCTAGAATATGCACATAGTTAGTCGCTTGTCTTTCAGGTTATGTTCATACTCATGGTCAATCGTCAAGACTGTTGTACTGTCTCTGGTATAAGGTGGTAGTTATTTAGGTTATGGTATTTGATTTTTACGAAGTAACTATGCTATAAGAAAACGTTTGGTTAACTCCATTTGACTAACGTCGTTATGCTACAATGGCCTCGAGCTCTTCAAAACCTGTCAGTATAGAAATAATTAAAATATTTGAATTTCATGTTTGTAAAGAAAGTTATATTGTAACAGTTTAAATCAACGACTCTGTCAATACATTTTGAATTTAGTTAGAAATGTGTTTGTTTTAAATACCATTTTAAAATCAAAGATGATGTGACATTTCGTGTTAATATGTCGTGTTGTCGATTGGACTGTTATTAAAAAATCGATTTTTTAAAGTTAACTTTTAGTTAAAATTTAGATTTTAAATCGTGTTGTTGCATTTCTGACTGCAGCAGTTCTACAAGTATTCAGCTTTTAATGGATTTTTTTTAATCATTGGTTGATGGGTTTGATTCTTTATGTTCTGTGATAATCTTTTAATGACAACAAATTTATTATATACTACATTCTCAGTGACCTGGTTGATTCATAACAATTTTTAATCCAACTCTAAAGTGTTTGTTTATTTTCTTTTGCAAGTTAACTTAAGCTGGGTGTACAAGTTATTTTTATGAGCCCTGAAAATGTAGGCCTCTTGATTTCAAATTTTATCAAATCCTATTTTTCAACATTGCCCTACAACATCATATTTGTAATGCCTCAATTAATTTTACTATTGTGCTACTTCACTTCCCGTTAAAGCCCATCAGGGCTATGAATGGTTATGGGGGGGGGGGTGACCGGAATCACCACAAGGCAGGCGTATTCATCTGTGGAGGTTGGGATGTGCTTCTTCCACAGAACATTACACTTCACAATAATGTTTTTAATAATTTCAAAAAATATTTATAGGAATTTTTTTTGTCATCAATAAGGAAATAAATTAAAGTTGTATAATTTTTCATTGTCAAAGTACATTCTGCAAAAGCAACACCAACCATAAACAGTAATATAATAAGTGAATTTACCCAACAGACACAGTTGTTAAGAAATAGTAGTTATAAAGAATGTTGCGTAAAAAAGTCTGTTATGTTCTAATCCATGATGATGTGTAGTAGGATTATTAAGTTTTCGTAATGATTTAAGTTGGAACATCATTATTTTTCAAAATTAATAGTCAGAAAAAAGTGATGAGTTTGTAATAAAATCCATTTTCTAAGTTTATAATAAGTTATAAATCTTAAAACCATGTTTTCTGTAGATTAAGATTTATGAGTTCACAGTATGCTTTCCTTTTCTCCAGTTTTAAATGAAAAGAACTTTACATTTATAACAAATTTATGATGTTTTCGTTTTTTGGAATGGGAGAGGTAATCTTTAAAAAATTCATGTAGATTTCAGTTTCGTATGTTATTCTAGGGTGCTTTATGTCTGACAGTCATGATAGTCACATGTAAAGTGTTTTTGATATTATTTTCCTTAGCTTGTGAATCAGCTATTTCATACTTACTGTAATGTTGTTTATTTGTCAAGTAGTGCAGCAAATTTACCACTTCATTGTAGTACAAAAATATTTCTATTGAAATGGAAGAAAATTACTGTCATTTAAGTCACTAATCTATTAATGGATTAATAAATTGTTTAGTTTATGGTTTATTCCTATCTCCACAAAACCTTTATCTTAACTCTTACCTCTTTCTACAGAATGGATTAGCATTTGAATACATCATCATAACTCACAAAAACTGATTGATATAATTTGTATATGTATGTTAATTAGAAGTGGTTAGCGAGCGAAGCAAGTGAAATGATCAACCTGAGACTATACTTTGTTTACATTCATACATGTCATTTCCTGAAGTAATATCTTACAGTGGTTCCTCAGGTTAAACAGAAAAAAGAAAAAGAAAGAAGGTTAGGTGACTATTGATTCCACGTATTAAACTTTTTTTTTAACCTCCGGGTCCATCGCTAGGCATGCTTCAGAGGATGAGATGAATAATTTGTAGCATGTGTGAAAATTCCATGCCTGACCGAAATTCAAACCCGGGACCTCCAGATGAAAGGGAGGCCGGCATGTATTAAACTTTGTATCATATCAACATAACCTAATGTTTGCTTTATTTGCTAATCTCGTCTAATTAACTTTAAATATTCAACTTATTAATTAACAAAAGTGATATTTAAACTAAATACAATAATTAACATACAAAATACCAACAGAAAATAGCTAAAATTGAGTGGCCCCGCCCCATTAAGACAAGTACCAAATATTTATGTAAAACAGTGTAATCAGGATTCAGTATTGGCTAATATGTATTACGGTATACATAAAATATACATGCATAGATAAACAGATTTTACTTTTTTTTTGCTTTTTTTTTAATGTAACTAAGGAACTGTCACATCAAATGCTGATTACAGTGTATTAGAAATTGCATTCTACATACATATAAAAAGAAGCGATATATGCAGTGTTGTATTTCTGATCGTATAATCAGAAGATTATTATAGTTGTAAGCAACTGTAAAATATAAGATATGTTAGAAAAAAATCAGACGTATATGTAATATTTATTAACAAATTATTGCTTTAATCTTTGCATTTAGAATGGAGAAACAGATTCTGGCGATTCACTGAAGAGGCAAGGTTCCCTAAGAAGAGTACTGCCTCCTAAAACCTATGGGGATTCAATGCTTAGTATGTCAGCAAAAATGATTGAAAGACCCCATCAGTCAGTTTCACAGGCTAACATTTATAAGCAGGCCTACAATCAGTATTTTCAAGAATATAGTATTATATCTGAATAGTAAGTAGTCAAGATTATTTTCATTTATGAATTAAAAATCGCAAATTGTTATATTATTGAAGTATGTTTTCAAAATATAGTTAAGTGATGTAATTTCAGCAGTTTAAAAACTGCAGAAAATGTATTTTTTGGGATTTTTTTCTGGAAAACTGTTTTTCATTTGTATTTTTTCACAGTATTTTAGTATTTTTCTTATTGCTCTTGAGAAAACCCCATTTTATGAAAAGAAAATGAGATTATAGGAGAAAAATAAGCATCTAGTATTTTCTTCTTTTGATAAAAGATTATATAACACTTCATCTAAATCAGAAGGTAAGAGATTAATTAGAGACAGCACAGACAGTACATTATTTCTTATTTATTTTGCCTGCAGTTAACTTAAATTTTAAGATCTATTGCTGCCAGCCTCTGTGGTACGAGTGGGAGCGTCTCAGCCTTTCATCTGGAGGTCCCGGGTTCGAATCCCGGTCAGGCTTGGCATTTTCACATGCTACTTGTCATTCATCTTATTCTCTGAAGCAATACCAAATGGTGGTCCTGGAAGTTAAAAAATGATCTATTGCCAGTAAAATTGTAATAAATTATAATGTGTACCATCAAAGATGAGGCTTGTTTTGAATTATGGTCTTTAAAATTACAACAAAAAGGTTATGTAGTCAGAATATGCAATTATTTCTGCATATAATTTTAATTATTAACAAAATCACATGTGAACATAGCAAAATAGCAAGCTTAATATAAACTTACCATTTTATATAAAAAGCTTTTCCCTAATGAAGGCCTACATGTTATACAAAGCACACAAATATAACACAACAAAATATAATTAGTCAAAGAAATAAAAGAGATTAAATTTATAGCAGATACAAAGTTTTATTTAGTATAGAGAATTTTTTTATATTTATATACAGAGAACTTTATGGAGAATTTAAATAACTATATAATAACAGTAAGAAATAATGAAGTATTTCTTTAATTGCATTTGAAGACAATAAATATAAATTTAGAATATGTGTAACATACTCTTCTACATTAATAAAAATATAAATAAATTTGTTAATACTTGCATTAATGAAAATATTTTATATTTTTTAAACCCATAAACAATCTAACAGAATATTTAAATTATATTAAAATTACATTATAAGAAAATTTAATGGTATTGGCATTTAGAGAATTAATCGTAATGATTGTAAACAAATATACATTTGTAAAACTAATAATGGGTCCTTTGAATATGAGATTATTAAATCATTTAACAGATAGAAAATTAAAAGCAACAATTTTTCAAATATTTTTGCTTCATTAATATTATATTTGTAAATATATTCATACAATCATAAATGAACAAGTAAATTTTTAACATAATAAATTACTTTATTTGGAATAACAATTATAGCTTCTAGATTTCTGAATAGTTTCTAGGTTGGTAAATATGAACCAGATTTTTGTTTTTAACATTTACTTATACAGAATAGAAATACAAATCATATTTATTAATTTTCTATGTAGTCTCCCTGACTTTCTGCACATTTTTCCCAGTATGTTGCGAGCTTGTGGATCTCTCTTTTATAAAAAGTTTGAGGATACATCAGAAGCTAATTGCACACAAACTTCTCTGCTTTATAGGTACTCTGGAATGAATATATTCCAGGGCTCCTTCTATTCTCCCCGTGTCTCCTTCAATAGCCCAAACAAAAAGAAATCATGCAGGGATAAATTTAGTCTGTATGAAGAACGTTCTTAGGTTTCCCAGTAAATTTCATCCAATAAATATATCTTGAGTGCTTGTGACTATATAAGGCTTGGGTGTTTTATAAAGGAGAATTGCACCTCTGATTGGTTGATGTCACCTTTTGTTTCTGTAGGCGGTTTTCAGTTTTTCCACACAGCATTCACAGTGCAAAATTAATGGGGAAAATTGACTAATAATATGTCTTTCTAGTTTCAAAAGATGTAAGGATTTTTACAGCTGAGATGCATTTTCATCTTTAGAGAGTAAGACTCTCTCCATTCCTGTGCTATTTGATACTCACAGATTTTGACTACAGTATAGTGATGGACTATATCTCAACACATGTGATTTATTTTCATGTGGGAAAATTTCCTATCAAGCCTATTTCTAATTTTCAGTTATAAGTCTTGGAGCCCAGGGTGCTTCATGACAATGGAATGGGATTTTTCATGACTGATACTCGTTTCCGAAGCAATTTCATTGAATGTAAGTTGCCACTTGTCTTCAATGAGGTCATAGATAGAATGAATGTTGTCACTGTCACACTTGTCCTTAAACGCTTATTGTGGACTCATTTTTCACAGCTTCAAGTCCTCCTTTAAATTTGCTGGCACATCATAAACTTGGGTACATGACATCATATCCTCAAACTGTGCTTGCAGTCTAGGCCTAACTACTCTCATTCATGAGGAACTTCATGATAATATATTGTATAATCAATAATGGAAAAACCTCTTACTTTGACATGACTCTAGTGACTAGACAGATATAAATACCAGGCAACTAGAGAGAGTATCCTGTTCCCACATCTCCACCATCAAAATTCTTCCTCCCTGCCACACTTGTTCAATAAATGAGCCATGAAGACTAAAAGCCCAGTTTATATTTGACTGACCCTCATAGTTTAATTATTACCGATATGTAATTTAGTTGATCATTATATCTGTTGATTTTTACTTGTTAAAATGATAATGCATTATCTGATATAATATTTTAAAATTGATGATTGATCCATGGGTTCTAAAAGCTTTATGAGTTTGATTAAGCTTTCTATTTTAGTACATTCGTATGGGATTTTTAATAGTAATTATTAATTGCAACATGCTAGACAACATATTTAAGACAATTTTAATGTCCTCAGTTAAATAACTATTTCTAGCCTGAAAATAAAATTTATGACTTAACAGTTTTTTGAGAATGTCGAAATGAAAATATCTTAGACAAAATTGTACAGTAATAAAAAACTTTCATTTTGTATGTTTATTAATTTCCATTTATCTATTGTTTCTTTAAAGTTTCATCTAGATACTGCATTATTTTTAAAGGTGCACAGAGTTTAAAATTAGAGCATAATATTTAAATCAGTAATTTAAATTTTTATATCAGTATTATCTTCATCATCAATCTGACCTTCAAGGATATATATATTTGAACTAAAGTAGTCTTAATTTTAAGAATGAGCAACATGTAAATGACCATAAATACATGCATACATACAAATAAGGCTGCTGTTGCATCAGTCACAAAATCAGTATAATACTTTTAAATGCTCTTTCTAAATTATAGGTATGCTTAACGTTCTAAGACATGTTGGTCAAAGAGTTAATAATCTTTTGTAAATCTATCTATTAAAAGAAGCAAATTTTATATTACTGAATAAGAATAGCAGTTTTTCCCTTTATTTTTTAACTTTTTGACAATTTCATTTTGTTAAAAAAGTTTTTTTTTGTTGGAGCAATTAAAAAAATTTGCTGTTAAAAATATATTGCTAATATATGTTATAAAAAATAAATTAATGCTTGTATGATTTTTATCTTTGTAAATACTAACATCAAAAATACATTTATAGCATTTGCACTGTAAGTTAACAGTTTTCTTCCATAATTTTTTTAGCAATAGGAGACATAAGTTTCTTCTTACCTAAAAAAACATTGCTTATTTTTAAGAAACAGGAGAATAGTTTTTAAATAAAAGGCTACATTTTGTGAAGATTTGTATATTGTTATTATATTCAAACCAGTATATTTTATTGAAGACTGTACTTTAGTAGCATACTAATAATATTTTAATCTATTTTTGTCTTGTCACACAATTTTCTGAGACAGAAAAGTTGTAATTTTTGTTAAATTAATGTTGGATATTGCTGCAATAAATGTAGAAATGTAATGTGAGATCCTAAAATAGCTACGAAGAGCAATCCAAAACAAGTGGTATGTCATCTTGACTTGTGGGGTTTTCTTCATGCACATCTGTATATGGCTCACTGTACTTGAGAACTTTTGAGAAAGTTTGAATGGAAAATATTTTATCTTGCATAAGACCAGATCTGGCACCAAACGATTACCGTTCGTTCCCTTACATGAAAAACTTGCTTGTAACTAAATGCTTTTGTAATGACAAGGGAGTCCAGGAAGGTGTCAGTGACTAGCTGAAAAACCAGGTGGCAAAATCTTTTGATGAAGCAATACAAAATGATGCAATACAGATGTGACAAGTTGGTCAGTTTATTTGGCAATTACATAGAAAAACAGTTTAAGAATGTATTTTGAATTGTATATAATAAATTTTTTCCAATAACTGTTGTTTTTTTTTATACCAAAACTTACGTTACTTTCTGGATAGCCCTCATAAAATTATTATTCCTCAGTGTACATTTTTATTATGTTTGTTGTCAGTCATTCATTTCTGATTATATGAATATCAAAGAAAGACAGGAGCAGCTGGGTTTTTCCGCCATAATTTCACTATGGTTGTATTTCTAATATTTCTAGGTTCTGTTTAACAGTGTGGTAGTAGCATTGGTTAGATCAGAACAGACTTTTACTAATGATATACATATATAATATTAAACATAGAGTTTTGATTCTGTTACCCTTTTTTTTATACATTACAGATTTTTCATAAAATCTGAAATACATTTCTAACAAAATATGTTAAGTGCCTTTATCTGGTAAAAATTCTAATCATGGTTGATTTTTATTTTTATTATTATTAGAATTGTAGAATCATTTTAATTATATGCTTTTTATAAAATATACTATTGAATTTTTCTGGCTATAATTTTAATTGTTAGATTATATCTAGAGATGAAGAAATAATAGTAGTTAAAATAGTTATATCAAATTGAAATTTTTGATTTTTATTTCAGTAACATGCTGGTTAAACATAGTCTTCCTGGACTTTACGTTATGCCATCAGCATCTTCTGCCTTATGTAAGTTGGGTACTTACATATTATCTAGTTGACTTATAACATCTTATTTGTTTATGTTTTTTTACCAAAAGATATATGTTGTTATTTTATATCCCCAAATATAAGATCTATTCAAAAAGCATCCTTCAGTCATTTTATTTATTTATTTTTTTTTGCTGACAGCTTGAGTCAAGAACAGGGCTTAGCACAGCATAGTAATTAACATTGCTATTTATGCATGCTTTTTTACTAGCATTGTTGGTAAAAATTAATCACTGTCCCTCCAGTTTTGTGTGTAATTGTATAATTGTTTCGGTCATTTATTTCTTATTAATTGTCAGAAAGTATTGAATAATGTTTTTGCATTAAGTTTTATTAAACATCTGCATGATGCTTAAGTAGAAGCTCTATGTAAGATTTAGTATGCATTGTCAGTGCTATGAGTGTTACACAAAAGAATGTTATAATAGCCTACAACAATGGCCAAACTGGTGGAAAGTGGTCATTGTTCTTGTAGACCATTATCAAGCCAAAATTTTGATATTTTTGAAATAAGTTCAAAGAATATTGATTTATAAATTTTTAAGATAACATTTGATTGAGACATTGGTGATGCTGTCGTATTTATACAGGTTTAGTAAAAATAATTTTAACATTTGGTTTGGGTATGTGCAGCAAAATTTTTATCTAAACTGCTCTTGACTAAGTGAAGTATTTTGCTTTAATATTAATTAGAATATGCTGGTTTATGTTTACAACAATGCTGACTTTTTTAAGACTGCTGGTGAAGAAGTTGAATTTATCAGTTCAACCTAAAAAAGTCGTTTAAAAATTCTTCAAACTCTTCTAGCTCAAATAAATTAGTAGTAGTTTTGTAACTACTGTGTAGTTGTATAAACAAATGCACTTTAGAAGATCAAAAAATAAATAAATATTATCAAGAGGTTCCCCATTATAATATTGTTCCCTGTAAAAGACAAGATCTGTAGAAATTGCATAACTGGAATGTGAAAACGCCCCTCCTCATTCCTTGCTCCTTAAGAATTTCTTAATTGAAACATGATATCTCCTATGGAATCAACCTAGTTAACAACCTCATAACAACAGGAAATGTATAAAAAGCTATTAACCATATGATGAAATTTTAACACAGCAGCACATAAAGGTCATTTCTACCTAGTTGGATAGTATAGAATTTACAAAAAACACTAAATTTGACAAAAATTACATACTAAATGTACATATACAACTCTGATCTATTTATACACATACTAAATACACTTTTTAACCACTTCAAGATGAGGTTCTTTAACTACAATACCCCTGCAAAACCAGTAATGAAGGAGCTTGAAATATTTTTTAAGACTTGATTTCCATACAGCTTGGGAAGTAAATTTTTTCTCAGCATATTATAGACTAAAATATTGGAAAATACTTTTGAATAAGATTTAATGTGACTAGTAATATTAAACTAAATACATTGTCATGAGCAGAAATAAAATAAGTAGTTCCCACATAATAGGACAGGTCCCTTTCATAAATTATTAATTTCAGGTTGACTAGCTAATATGCAAGTAGGATAAGTTATTTACTTTACATTTATGCACCTGGTGTTTTATTGCCATTTAATCGTTCTTGTTCTATTTTACTTTCATTAGGTGTGATAATTTAAATTTATCTGAAGTTACTGTTAGCAGAGGATCCTTCTTAGTCCTGTATATGACTGTGTATGTGCTATTATTCTGTGCTTTCTGGAAATATTTTTCTGGAAGTAGATATTTTTTAGATTTAATTCAATTAGGTGTTATGTAGATCCCTTTTGTCAGTGTAAAATAAGTGATAACAGTTTCTACCCATCTCCTAGATTCCCCACCAGACTTAATATAAATGTCAGAGTTGTACGAAAGTGATCTAGTTATTCCGTCTTATCCAGAGATTTAATTATTAAGAGAAATAAATATGAAACATTTATAATGTTTTATTTATTCAATTATTTTCTGTTGTAATAATTCCTGTTTTATATGATAGATGGTTTAATTGGTATTTACAGTATGGTTTGGCGTTCTGTTTCTAAGAAAGGGGATTTACCAAGGAGGAGTATTTCGTTTTAACTTGCACATACCAGAGAATTTTCCAGACTGCAGTTGTCCGGTTTGTATTTTTATTAAATCATCATTTATTGTAAAATTTATTTATTTTATTATTATTTTTTTTTTTTTTAGTTAAGACTTTTACTTTAAAAAAATTAATGCCCAATTACAAATGGCTGTTCCATCATTTTTCAAATTCAGTTAAAGATACCTTTTGATAATTATGTTTTCTTAGTATTTAATAGTAAATATTACCCAACATGATCATTTTTATAATAAAACAACTCAAATTTCAGATAATGTAGGTTTTTACTCACATGAAAATGTTTTAACTATGCTAGATTAGCATATCTTCAACATAGATTAAAGATTTCATTTAGTTCTAATGGTGTTTTCAAAAATTTCATTTATTTTTCTGGATATTAGCAAAGATTAATAATGGATTTTTATGTATTTGCTCTTATTGCTTCAATTTGAAATCTGCCGTAATTGAGGGTTTTTAAAATGTATTTTCTGTTCAGTAACCTAACTCTTCTAGATATTTATTTTTGAGTTTGTTGTTTTTACTTACATTTTTTGTTAGATACTTTAACTGTGTTCATCGTATTTGATTGCAATTACTGAAAATTTTAAATTTTCAAGTGATTTAATTTTTCTTTTGAATGGTGCAATAAAATTGGTTATTTCTAGTGATTTCTTTTTTTACTGTTCTAGAGAGTTATATTTGAATCTCAAATATTTCACCCTAGCATCAATGCAAGTACAAATGAAATGCAAGTAAGTCATGCATTTCCTGAATGGCGAAAAGATGTTAATAGATTGTGGCACCTTCTTGAACATGTATATAGATCATTTTACAGTATTGACATTAAAGATCCTGCTAATCCTGAAGCAGCACATTTGTAAGTAAACTATTTGTAAAAGTAATAATAATAATAATAATGATGTTTGAATTACCTTAGTGATTTAATATTTATTTTCCAATGAATAATGCTTTTTTAAGCTACTTCCATTTTTTTTTACCTAACACAGAACTTTAAAAATATTATGTAATTGTCATGAAATAATTCGATTTTAAATTTAAAAAGCCACAGTACTTGTCACATTGTTTCATGTAATTGAATTATATGATTAATGTGTGTTATGACCATAATTGCTTTATTTCATTATTATTATTATTTATTTCTAAAATTTCAGTTCTTCATTTTATCTTAATTATGAGGTATGAATATGCTTTTATGAAATGCTCAGCACTGTTAAATACTTTTATTTTTGTAGATTCTTATGTACTTCTAAAATTTTTTTTAAATGATGGTTTGTTTTAAAATAATGTTTTAAAAGGTTTTCTCAAGCCTATTGCAGTTAAAGTAAAAACAGAGAATAAAAAGAGATTTAAAGTATAATAATAATGCAACAGTAAACTTCCGGGACTACTGTTAGGCATGCTTCAGAGGGGATGAGATCGCAACAGTAAACTTGATAAGAAAATGTCCAACAAAGAATTTTATAATGATGTTTATCCTAACAACCGTATTATGAATTATTTAAAAACTATTAATTTTATAAATACTAAAAATTCTAAAATTAAAATATGAATGAAGAGAAAAGTAAAAAAGTAATTAGTAGAGTGAATGAGATTAGAAGCTTAATCAAGCAAAAAACTGAGAGCAGAAAAACTAACTTGTTTCAAAATATCATCAAAGGAAAAGTGTTAATTAATTAAAACAGTGATATAAAAATCAGTCAAAGGTCCAAAAAAGAGTATAAATTGGAGACAATTTTAAAGGAAATATAAGCTATTAGGAACTGAAAATTTTACCTGGAGTAGAAGTGGATTTGTGTTAGGATAGATAACCACGTGACGATAAAATTATATAGTACTATCTAAATGATTACTTGACTTTATAGTAAGCATTCAGCCCGTAGTAATCATAAGGACTTGTTGGATGGAGATGGATTAGTAAGCTATTGACTGAATTGGATAGATATCCAGTCGTTACAGATTTGTCATCAGTCCGACTTTATTTTTCACGTAAAAATAATAAATAAAATTAATTACAATTTAGGTTATAAGATTAATTGGTATTTATTGACATATAAAAAGGAAAAAAATAGAATTATTTGTGTAAGTTAAAGTATCTTATAGATCTTGACAATAATGTGCTAACATGAGGAAATTCTGCATGAATTTCCTCATGTTAGCACATTATGTTTAGTGTTTAGTGTTAGTCAGTTATGTTTTGTGTTGCATACACAAAACATAACTGACTCATTCAACAAAACGTGACAAACTTCAAACATTTAACTAGTTTTTTGGCTTTACAGTAACTTTTGAAGTGGACTCATAGAAATTAAATTAAAATTTATTGAGTATTTATTTTGTGTTTTTACATTCAGGTATGTCAGTGATATGGAAATGTTCGTTGAAAGAGTTAAGGAAAGTGTTGAACTTAGTCAAGCTAGGTTGTATGACCCTCCACCTTCTGATGATCCGTATTACCTTAAATTTGATCGTTTTGATGAGAAAATACATGGATCTGCAAAAGAAATGATAACTTTAAAAAAGGTAATTGTCTTTTGTTTTCACATGTCTCTTGTAATGCCATAAAAAGCAATTACAGTATTAAGTCATTTATAATAATGAAAATTTAAAAGTAATTTCTATGTATTCAAAGTAAAGCAATAATGTCTAGCTATTTTATTATGTAATTTTGTATTTGAAATCAAAATATATTTAACAATTTTCTTGTGTCTAACAAAAACATTGATTGATTCTTGAGCTATGAGTCCAGAAGAACCTAGATCTCCTTTAGCTGTTAGATAGAACTATTTATCTATCTTTCTTGATGTAAATGTGTAATATTTGTTAATGGTAACTGAAGTTGTAATGATTTTGTACAATGTGTTAGGTCAGATTTTTCAGCTTTGCTTTATGCCCTTAGAAAAGCATTTGTAGTTTCTGCCATGACATTTTATTGATTGTCAAAAAAAGATTCATTGATTAAAGGTAAAAGTGCATTGGTTGAAAGGGTTTCTTTTAATATGATGATTTTACTCATAGTGGTCTGGTGGTATCTGCACACATGCGTTCTCATCAACTTTTTCCTTTCTGCACGTTGTGTCATAATTTTAGAATATTCTAATATTGTAAAAGATGTAGTGATGAATGATTAATTTTCTTCCCCAGAAACTCGTCTGTGCACACTTGCTAAAATAGTATTCTGAAAGCTATTGTAATTCATGCTTTGCCAAGCTGGTCATCTCTTTATAACTTGTATTATGCATGTTTTTGTGGTTTATGTGTGATTCATAATTATGTTTGAGTGAAACGTTCATGAAACAACGTATAACTAATGCTGGCAATAATAAAACAATGTCCATTTCTTGTTAGTTTCAGAGTAAGTGGTAGGGAGGAACATACTGAAATGGCCAGTATTCATTTGACCTTTTTTCCCCAATATAGAAAAAATGTAAATTTATATTTAAAAAAAAAATTCCTTATGTTTTGAATTTAGCTTTATAGGTGCAATAGTTATTTGTAGGAATTAAGGAAATAAAACAATTTTCTGAATGTATTTTTGTTACTGGGGTTGTTAAATTTCATAAATTATAAATATAATACTCAATGTGCTATTTTGTTTAATTATGTATATTTTTGGAGGGGATAGGTTGTTTTTGTAGAAAATGTTTAAAAAAAAAATTGTTAACTTAAAATGTACTGTTCTGCTAACCTCCAGCTATTGTATTCCTACAACAAGCTTCAAGTTTTTCTGGTGAATTGGCTAAAAAAAAATCTGACAAGAAAGTTGAAATACTTTCCTGGCAAAAAATAATTATACATATAAAAAAAGTTACGTAAAATTTCTTTTTTGGGTTGGAGGGCAATTTTATTGTAAAATTATTATTATATGTTTAAATAACACAAAAAATTTAAAAAATGTTTTTTTTCTTCTCGATCATTAAAATCACCTTCCAAGAATTAAAAAAAAATTTCTACATTTGCTACATAAAAAATTTCACTAGAAATTGTACAACTAAAAAAAATAGTATCATGTAAATTCTTTTTCATTAGCAAGAGGCTTTTCCAATGATGGAACGTTTAAAATTTCCTGAACATGAGTCTTTTATTTCTGAATCGTCCCTTTAACGCTTTCCAAGCAGAATCATAGTTATCATTTGTTACTTTATTGTTATCATTTGAAATGCTTCACCAGTAAGACATGAATGTAAATAATAAAACTTCTGTATTTTGTATAGTTTGGTGGAATTATTAATCATGCTTTCAAAGATGTCGTGAAAATCACTCCATTCCTCATATTTTCCCGAAAAGGTCGGTAAAGGTATGTTCGGAAGTTGAATGTTATTATAATCGTTAGTTTGTTGAAATGATGTTTGTGACTGATCATGGTGTGAGGAGGATTTATTATGTGACAGAAAATCTTTGATTCGGGATCGAATTTCATAATAATTGTCTTCAAATGCAACGTATTCAGATTCATGGGTATCGTCCGTGCTAGTGAGAGTATCAATTTCAGCTTGAACTGCGTTGAACTCTGACCAATAATCTTCAAGTTTTTGAAGTCTGCAGGTGAGATTTGAAATGGATTGAAGCGTGGGATTAAATGATTCGAGAAAGGTTTTTGTTCTCGTAACTCTAGCTTTAATTTGACCATGTTTAAAATTTAAGGATTTGATGGCTTCCTTGGTTTTAGATGGTTAATCAGTAATACCGCTTAATGCCATGATGAACCAATTTTAAAACGAGTGCTGAGTTACAATCATGCGAAAGTGTTTTAAGACTAAATTAAATGTATAAGCTAACAATACCACAAGAGAAATGATAATGCTCAGAAACATGGAGAGAAATAAATTGTAATAATAAAGTTGTAAATACATCAATATTTAAACATAACAAAAAAAAAAAATATTAATGAAACATAAACAAACAAAATCAAAAGTTCTAGTTATAGTTAATTGGATAAATACTATTTTTGATTAGTAAATTGATAACTCCTCAAAGTAAATAAAACTGTAGTTGGAAAAACAAATAAAAGTTGTACATATATGATAGACTGATGTGAATTTACTCAATAACGCATT
The DNA here is from genome assembly GCF_047948215.1 of Lycorma delicatula. Lineage (NCBI taxonomy): Eukaryota > Metazoa > Arthropoda > Insecta > Hemiptera > Fulgoridae > Lycorma > Lycorma delicatula. The sequence goes on along the minus strand of NC_134456.1, from coordinate 90,861,069 downwards.
AACCAAACAAATTACTAAGTTTTATAGCCTTTTAAATTAAGATATGAAAGGAATGTGAGATAATGATGTCTGGCAGAATCGCCTGAAAAGTATGTGAATGATGTCTGATTAGAAGTCTTGCTCATAAACTAAAGATTAATCTAACATAAATTTGTTTAAGACTAAAACAGAATAAAATTAACCCTATCTAAAACTAGTTGCATGAAATTAATTCTCATGAAAACAAGATATGAAAAATGTATGAATGGTATTATATAACAACCACAATAAAAGATTTAAAACATAAATTCCCTATGTGGCCCAGTTCGAGACAAAGTAAATGAATATTTGGAACTAAAATATTTTTGTAATTAGAAATTATACAACAGTTAGAAAAGATCTGAAGATTGTGATTGCATTAAATATTATTCTTAGCTGATTGTAAGCAATAAAAAAAAAACAGTCTAAAATATAACAATTTGTTTACAAGAAAATTAATATCATATTGGTATTGTATTGAAAGAAATTTTCTGTTTTAAGAAGTATGTACAACTATATATAAATGAAGAAAATAAATTGCAAATATAATTAAATAATATGAGGAAAGAGTACAAGTCAAATATGGGATATGACAGACAGGAAACCAGGAATTGAAAAAATTATGTCTAATTATATTACGAACTAGATAATAAAGGAAAACGTTGTTGGCACAATATTCAAAAGAAAAGTAGTGACGTATGGCTCGAATATAAACCTTGGTTCCAAGTGGCCGACTCTGCATTAAGTTGACGAAGACATCCTCCAGTAAATATGCCAAACACAGACCTCAGGATGATGAAAATTGACGAGTGAAGTTGTTTATCTTGAAGAGTGAAATTCTCGTGATGTGAAATTATTAAATTTATTTTTTTTTTATGTTTGACATAGCACAAAGCATAGAAGTCGGTAATATTTCATATTAAAAGTTTAAGCTTTTGTTTAAAACCAAGTTTTAGAGTATTATTACTGAACACGTTTAATTACTGAGATGCTCAGTTCAATGAAATAATACAGTTTAATAATAGTTTATAGCACATGAATATCACGTCGGGGTCACCAAAAAATGTTTGTTTAATTAGCAACGTGAAAATAAGCTTCCACTTAAGTTTAAATATCGTTTAATAAATTTAATTCACACTCTTGAAAACTTAACACATTTAAATTTAATATGTGATATATAGGATGGTTAATGAGTTTAACAATATTAATCGTGAATCGTGAGATGCGATAATTAGAAAAAAATGAGAAATATGTTTAAGATATTAGTAAGAAAGTGTTTGACAGGGGAAGGTAAAAAGCTCCCCACCAAGACACTCCGACACATATCACTAACAAAAAGTTTAATTAAACTAAAAAGTTTTCAAAAATTCTAAAAATCGATATTTTTAAACCTTGATCGGTTCATTCCACCCCGAATATTGCCCTCAAAATATTTTTTTGGGGTTAATATCACTGCTACTATGCCTAGGAAGATATACAAAAAAATTGGTTAAGTAATAAGCAATAAATAAAAAGATAGCATTTTTCAATTTTCAGAGAGGGGTAATTTTGGGAAAATTCTTTTTAAAAAATGTTAAGATAAGCATGCACGCATATATCGAGTTTAATATAAAGTGCGGTTATGTTTGCAACATTTTGAGATAATTAACCCCCTAAATGCTCCTCCACCTCTTGGAAATATTGCCCCCAAAAGTTTAGCAACAAATTGCCCTATATGCACGTGTCCCTAGATAATGAAACATCAAGAAATGTAAAAAACCCATACCCTATTTTTGACTGATTACCATACTTTACTCTTTGCAGCTTAGCTCCAGAGCTATGGTATCAGGAAAGTAAAATATGATAAACATAACTTCTAAGTTTTGTGCTAAAATATTAACAAATATTTTGAGTTCTGTGTACTGAAGGAATGATAAATATATTAAGGGTTATATTAACTTCTTCCTGTGCAATCAACTTCTTGAGTAAAAGTAGCTTTGGTGTGCTATAGGATCTGTATATTTATTTTTGGGATGGGGTCCTTCATCTTTACGCAAATGATATATGGATTTGTTCCTGGTTGGTAGAACACGGATTTATTTTTATCCCAGTTGGAAGTGGAATTTGCTACCATTGAGTTATTGTCAAATTGAAAATTATTTTATTTATTCAAATCATATTGAAGTTAAGAAATTTAAATAGGTACTATTTGAGGTGCAGTAATATATGTTCCTATGTACTAATAAATAAAGGTTTTTATCTCACAAATTCATTCATAGCAGAAAGACCATTTGGTAACTGGTTCCACTTTTCTATTTAAATGTCTGAATTGTTTTTTAATTATAAATGGTATTCACTGAATTCATTTATGAAGCCTTGTATTTACTACAAAGCTTTTAAATCCATCGAAGGTATTGCACTATTGGCTAATGTAATTTATAATATAGTTATGTAACATATTTAACTGTTTTAGTTTGAAGTTTAATTATTTTCAATAAGTGAATTTTAAGTATTACGTTTTTAGGTGGTTCAAATTCTGTCAAGTTCACACAAGGGACAGCCAAGTACATCACTGTATCCCGTATTTGTTGCTACAGAAACTGTTTTATTGAGATTACAGTAATCAGGCTGTTAAGAAATATTTAAATAAATGTAGCGACTTGTTACAAGTTATCCATACTAGTAACCTGTCAATAGTGATTGAATTTCTTGATGTTGTTGGTGTCCATATAGTTAATTTAAAAGAGTTGTTTGTAGAAATTATCCATCACTCTTCATTCATCTTGCTGATGTTCCTCTGATCTATTTGAAATTATTAATCAAAACATTAAAAGCTACAAGATCTACATCAAACTTTGATACATACATTAAAATATTTTACTAATCTTTTTTTGAATTTTTCAGTCAGTTCACTGATGTATGCAACACTTCAATTTTTGTTTGTGAAATTTCAGATAAATCATTTACATTTGTGACAATGTAGTATAAATATCATGTACAGAGTTTTACATATTGCAAATGATTTATTATAGATCTGATGTATTTTTATCACTGGCATTGTAATTTTCATCAAGTGAAAGTGATATTACTTGAGTTTACTCTGAGGGTGATATTCTATGTTCCCAGAGACTGTAAAACATCCTATAATGGTAGCAATTGCACATCTTTGAAGCCTGGCGTTTTGTTTTTATAACTAAATGTAAATGTTGCTAATAACTTTTCTTAAATTTTAATTACAGGTAGAAGAAAATTCATCGGTCAACACTGGTCTCTCTTGGGTTCAGTTTGGATCACTTGAGCCATTTTCAAAGCCAATTACATGATAGGAGACTTATTACTATAAGTGTTGTAGTACAATTGAACTGAAAAATAATGTTGAGTATTTTAATTCTTAAAGTTGATTAGTTCTGTCATATTTCAAAAATTAATTTTTAGGAATTGTTATAAAATAGTAACTAGTATTGAGAACTGAAAAATAATGTTGAGTATTTTAATTCTTAAAGTTGATTAGTTCTGTCATATTTCAAAAATTAATTTTTAGGAATTGTTATAAAATAGTAACTAGTATTGAGTTTTTGTGAATGAATGTAGAGAAGATGGCCTCCACTTTTCTTTTGAATATATGTACTTTTGCCGTAATAAAAAAATGTATACTTTAATATTTAAAGTATTAAATATGTACAGATTCTATTATTATATTAATATTTATTATCAGTTGTGTGCCACCTGTTGTAAGTTCACATATTACATGTAATATAATGTAAAAATAAAATTATTTATTTAAGGGTATATATAATTTTTAATTAGAACATAAGTTTTTAAAAAAACCTCCTAAAGTTACCACTATCCACTGTGTCATTGGAACTGTATCCTTACAAGATATGATCTTCATAAAAATTCATGTAGCATATAATAAACATAAAATACATGTTTTATCAGAATGTTTTTTTTTATCAGTCCCATGTACTGGTAATTAAAAAAGTACTTCACAGATTTAAAAGTGTATAAAAATTTATTGAGATAACTTACAGATTCAGTTGAGGTCTCATTTCATAGAAAAACGCATCAAGTTTGTCACCCAACATTCACTTTGGTATGAAAGCCATAAGTTGATTTCATTCCAGACTGTAGCCAGCAATTCGAGCATTGCCTCTGCAGCTGTGGCATTAATTTTCATGCCTTAACTCAACAAGATTGGCAGGCAAGGCAGTACATAAACTTGATCTTTAATGAAACCCCACAAGAAAAAGTCTAGCAGGGTCAAATCTGGGGAGCGAGGTGGCCGTGCAATTGGACCTTCATGATCAATCCACTGACTGGGGAATTAAATATAAAGAAAATCTCTTACTTCTAGGCAGTAGTCAGGTGGTGCCCCATCTTGCTGATAGCAATGGTGTCCATCTGGGTCATCATTATCTAACTGAGGAATTAGAAAAATTTTGAAGCATGTCCAGATGAATGATACCATTTACAGTTGCCTCCTGGAAGAATGGGCTGTATAGTCTTTCTTAGCTTAGGGCACAAAAAACATTAACCTTAGGGTTATCATGAATGTGTTGCAAAGTTTAATGAGGGTTTTTGCTACCCCATATTCAGCAGTTATGGGTGTCTTTACCTTGCCACTGATGTGAAATGTTGACTCATCACTAAAAAAAATTATATTGTCTAAAAATTTATTATCTGCAATGCTATCCATCATTTCCACACAAAACTGCAGCCGAACAACTTGGTCATCATCTGTAATGTATTAACAAGATTAGTTTGTATGGCTTAAAGTGCAATTATTTATGTAATACGCACCAAATAGTTGTGGAAAGCCAGTCACACGTGATGCACATACAGTTGATTTTTTCAGACTACGTGCAAAGATTTCTTAAGTTGTTTCACAGCAGCTTCAGGGATGTGCAGGTGTCTGGTAATTTTGTATGCTGAACAGAACAACCTGTCTCTCAACAAAGGTTTGGTACAAAGAGTAAATTTAAATTGTATGCCTACTAGGATACCTACCATACTATCTTTTTTTCTCTTTAGCTTTCCAGAACCACTGTTAGGATTACTTCAGAGGATGATATACGAGTGTAAATGATGTAGTCTTGTACAGTCTCAGGTTGACAATTTTTGAGATGTGTGGTAATTTAAACCCAACCACCAAAGAACACTGGTATCCATGATCTAGTATTCAAATCCATATAAATGTAACTGCCTTTACTAGGATTTGAACCTTAGAATTCTGGACTTCGACAATCAGCTGATTTGTAAAGATGTGTTCACCAATAGACCAACCCAGTAGGTTCCTACCATAATATCTATGAAAATTATGTTGAATGCAGTTGCCGACTAAATCATGAAACCAAAACATAGGCAGCATACTCCACACCAGTAAATGTATCCATTTTTAGCAACACTGGTGACAGTGCTGATGGAATTTGGTACTAATGAACTACAAGAGTCAAAACTTGAGTGTTTTGCTATGAAATGAGACTTCAACTGAATCTACCAATTTTTATATGCTTTATAAGTTGAGAACTCCTTTTTTAATCAGCTGGTATTTCCAATCCTAGGGAAAGAGATTATTCACAACTTTTGTAACTTTTATCTAAAATACCCTTTCTGAGCCAGACCTATCAGGCAGATTATGATCTTTCTATAAAACTAATATACAACTATTAAGGCTTTTAAAATACTTTTTTTGTAAGAGTTGCCTATAAATTACTATATACTCAGGACTCCTTTTAACTTGTCAGTTTTTATTAATTTTTTTCTGAGATCTTTTTTGATTACCTTAGTTCTGAGTGCATAGCAAAAAGTGCATAGTCAAAAGTTAATCTTAAATCTATTCCTTAACTTTTAACAATCTAACTTTCTTAGAATTGGAAAGGGAAAGGAATTATTTCATGGAGCATTTTTGAATTGCAAAATGCATCAGCCTCTTCATAAAACTGTTTCAATTACCGACATTATACAGTACAGATATGGTGTCTTTTTGCCTTGTGTAAAATGACTTCCATTCTAATAATATAGTTTTAAACTTTCAAAAGCCTGATTGCTCCATTTCTTGCATTATCAAATTATGTCTAAATTTGTATTAAAGCTTCATAATTATCATCATTCATATTATAGATCACTAAAAATTTAATTTTTATTCTCTATTAACATTTATTCTAAGATGGTGTATTTTCAAGCTGTCATAATTTTTTGAAAAATTAATTTCTATCATTAAATTAAGTTTATTATTAAAAAAGTTTTACAAGTTAGTTATTTAATATTGATTATCAGAATAATTTGTATAAAAATTCTAATTTTTTACTGCCATAAAAATGCAAAATCCTTAACTATGGAATGAAAATTTTAAACATTAGAGGGCATAGATAATGGTGAAATGTGACAAATAACACATGAAAAATACGCCATCTGTAATGTTACCTGAGATACAGCATAATAAAAAACTGTATAGGTTTTTTTACACTCAAATTAGTATGGATAAATACTCTTTTCTGTACACATGTAAAAAGAGTGCATGTTATAAAGGCAGATTAATTTTCTTTTTTTTAATCAGGTAAGAGCCACATTTATTGCTTTTATATTCTTGATTGGCTGGCTGATTAATTAAGAGGGTAGAAGAATGTTTCAGTGTAATTAATCTTAAAATAGATAATTAAAAAAAATTAAAAACAAACAAACCCTCTTTATTGCAAATACGAATAATAACTAATCTATTTACAGTTTTTCTTTTTTTTATTATGACAGCATAGGATCACTTTATTCAGTCCATTATCAAAATCTCTTTAATGGGACCATTCAGACCTTATGGTTCTCCCAGTACATTTCATATGTTCCATTCTCCGTGTCCTTTCTGGTGATCAAATAATTTTGAGTTTCAGTTTTCTTACCATCGGGAGTTTCTTTTCAGCAGTTTTTAAAAATTTTTTTTGCTTGTTTTTATTTTTTGGAGGCATTTTTGAGCCATTCCCTCATAACTGTATCCAGAGTATAGTTGAACAGTAACAGTGAGAGACCATCACCTTGGTGTATTCCTGTTTAGTCTCAAACGGCTCAGAGAGTTTGCCTCAAGAGTGTTTTTGAGGGTCAGTTTTATCATGTTTATTAATTTGGGAAGTAGTCTAAGGTGTCTTAGAATTTTTAGTAGATTCTCTGTAGATGCTTTCTTAAAGTCTGCGAACATTATCACTTTGTCTTTGCTTCTTTTTCTGTTGTAATCCATTATTAGCTTAAAACTCATGATCTGGTTTGGACAGTTCCTCCAGGGTCTGAAACCCTCCCTGGTATCTCATAGTTATTTCTTGAATTGTAAACTGATCCTGTTGAGGATGATTCTTGAAAGAATTTTGTTTGTTGTGTCTAGGAGTGAGACTCCCCTGTAGTTGTTAGGATCTGTTTCGTCAGCTTTTTTTGTGCAGTGGGTAGATGAAGACTGTTATCCAGTGTTCTGGTAGTTCTTTGTTGATCTAGATGTTGACAAGCTGTTGAAGGCGATTGTTGCTGGTCTTGCTGCGAGCATGTTTCCAGATCTCTACAAAGGTCTGATCTTTTCCTGCTGCTCTGGAATTCATCCCTCAGTGCGGTAGACTACTTTTGTTATGGAAGGGTTATGTTTTTCAGTGATCTTGTTACTAGGGTGCTGGTGTCGAGGTTAAGGAGTTCTGTTGGTTCTTCGCAATTTAGTAGTTTGTTGAAATAATCAGCTAGGATTTCCATTGTCTTTATTATTATGGGCCAGATTACGGTTTTCACCCTTTGTTTGTAGAATTGGGAGTTCGTGTTTTTTGAAGGTTTTGTGGTAGTCTCTAAACTGCATTTTGTTGAAAAATCTTCTACTGATTTCAGTGTCTTTATGGTATTGTTTTTTTTATTTTTGTTAGGGTTCAGGTGGTTTCTTTTCTTTGTTTTACTAAATTTTTTAAGGCTGTTTCAGATTTTTGGGTTTGGTGCCATACTTGATATCTCTTCTCAATGTTTTTTCGCATTCACTGTTCCATCATTGATGCTTTTTACAGGGGTTTTCTGCGATTTGTTTAGTGTTGTTGATTAGGTCTTCAAGTTTATCTGTTTGTTATTTTTTTGGTAATCTTCAATCCTTGATTAATTGGGTAGGGTCTATTTTTCTTTTAGTTTTTTTGCTTCCTTTGGGGAGTGAATCTAATTTTGACTACTCCTCAGAAGATTCTTACATTGTAGATTTCTTTGTGGTGTGTTTGTGCAAGAAGACATGAGCTAGTTGCCGTTCTCCAACTCAAGATTTTCCACCTAAAGTGAGGTGATAGTGGGATATGACTAGATGATAGATTAAGTTGTGAAGTTTGTTTAGATTTCAGTTCACTGGACAAATTTTTCCTACTGGTTCCAGATATATTCAGGCACACTTTTGCTAAAGTTGTTATTTTAGAAAAAAGTTAATCTGATCCTAAATATCCTTTACAGTCTTATAACAAAAAAAAAAATTCTCTATTACTATCATAACAATTTTAGCCTATATATATATATATATATATATATATTTATTTTTTCCTAAATGTACTCACTGCACTTTACATCTACTGAAAAAATATCACAAGCATCATATAATATTAAAAATAATTTACAATTTACTCAAAATAAAACTATGTGATGTACCTGATAGATAAGTCTAAACTTAATTATCAGGTACATTAGTACTATTACCAGTACCAATACTTGTAAAATATAAATTAAATTAACTTAGTAAAAGTGTGTTTTATTGCACTTAATTCTTATGTATTTATCACAAAAAAAAATGTTGTATTCAATGTCTTATTATAAAATCTTTGTCTTATATCATTTTAAAGATGAAGATTTTAGTGTAAGATTAGTAAACATAAAATAAATATTATTCTGTTTTTTACTTAAGAAGAAAAATGTATAATAAAATAAAAAATATTATTTTTGTTATGAAACAGTTTTAGATCCACTATTATCATACATCTGACCATATCTGATGGACATAGAAAAGATCTTTAGGAGATGGAATTAAGAAAAGATTAATAAGTGTTAGATATTAGATTTATTTTTATTAAAAAAACATCTGATATGAATAATAAACAAAAATATGCCTGTAGTAAAACTTGTTATATACCTAATACCCGTTCTGGAGCCAAATGTTATGAAGAGACTTCTAAACTATCCCCACCAGTAAATAAGATTAAATTCAAGCAATAATTTCTTCCATGTCTTGCAAACAATGTAGTAGAAGCTACAGTTATTGCTGCTATGAAAATTATCTTATGCTCCAATAACTTGGCCAACAACTAGCATGTTTGATTTGATTACTTTTTAACTTGTTTTAGTTTAAACCTAACTCTGTATATTTTGTTTATTTTTGAAATAACTGAAATCTAGATAGCTTGCATTACTGGAATGTTTACATTCACTAGATGAGTTATTGTCATTACAAATATTTATTAATTATCAAATTAATGTGATTGTTATAAATTATCTTTTCAATACTTGGAACATGTTTGTAGGATAAATACTAATCATCACCAATTTCATTAATTTTCTGCAATATAACATTTTATTCTCAACCATATCTTTGTTGGAATGAGATTTAGATGATAAGATTGCAATCCTTGAAATATATATGATCTTTGCTTTCTAAACGTTAATATTTTAATTTTTAGTTTATTTGGAAATTTTAATTGTCTTTTTGAACTCTACAATCACTTGCATTATCAGTACTAGCATAATATTTGGAATCAAATTTAGCATCATTCTACATATAGTTGTTATAGAACTATTACATTATTATATAAAAATTAATAATTTAAAAAAAATTTGATTTTAACAGAATATAAGAATAATTTAATTCTTATTATTCCATTTTCTACATGAATGAAATATTATTTCATTTCATATTCAAGAATATATATTTTTAAATGTTTAAATTCATTATCAGTATGCAGTTATGCATATAATATGCTGGTGCAAGTATACAACATTAACAAAAGAAACGATTAAAATGATTAACAAATTTTTATAAAAAAAGATATTCATTATGTATACTGTTCCTGAGAGTTACTTACATCTAGAAACAAATATAAACCCAATTTTATCTGTTTGCCATTGTATTCAGCATTCATGAGGTGGTTGTCTGCTTTATATTGATTCCCTACTCTATTAAAAAAACAGATTTTAGAAAAGAAAATTTGTTACAAAGAATGGCAAGATTTATTGACGTCATATTGTTTGTTAAAAATTTCAAATTTTAAAATTATTGAACTTTTATACAAGATTAAAATATGGAAATGGAATTCAGTCATAAACCATTATTCAAGGTAGCATTTTATGTCGCTAGGATCTGAATTTAACAAAAGCGATGACAAATTTAACTTAATAATTTGTTATTTTAAGACAAAACCAAACTAATTTATCAAATTAAATAATTATACATCAGTACATCTAAACTTCATTGTTACATAAAATGAGAAGGGAATTTAAAATTACTTAACAAGAAAATTTGAATAAAATATTCTGAAAAAGAAAGATGGAAAAGGCTGGTTAAAATAGATAAATATTGTGTAGAGATATGAAAATATGATATGGTTTAATTTGAAGTGTATAACAATTCTGTTTATTTATGTAATTTTTTTTTTTAATTATTAATGATAAAATAATTTTTTGTAAAATGGTGAACTCTTACCAAGAGAATGAATAAAACCTGTTGTAAACTGATTTTATGTAAATATTTTTTCTTGTTTGAAAAATACTTTAATAATGGAGCCAATAATTTTTTTTTTAAATTCATGGAAATTTAAAATTACTATTGTGGAAAGACAAAAATTTCAGAATAAATAAATAAATTCTATTTTAAATTAATTGAACAAATAAATTCAATCACAGATTAGTGAAAGTATAAATTAATCACAAGGCATATAAAAGTATTACCACTAAGTTTAATAATAATTACAATACAATGCATATCTTATATCACATTTGAAAAATTAAATTTTAACATATTAAGCAAAAAGAATAATTTTACATAACTAGTAACTGAGATTACCTTAAAAGTATGAAGCGTATACTCCATTAAAATTGTACTGATGTACTGAAGGCAATCATTTTATTAAATTAAAGTAACGATTCCATACAAAAACTATGATAAGGAAGTAACCTTACAAATTATTTTTATTATTATAATGTGAAAAATACAATAAATTAAAAAAATAATAATTTATTAGATTGTAAAAAGTTTGTATGTAAGAATAAAAATTAATTTTATTAATTAAAAAAAATAAAATAAAAAATATCTTTTAAGAGTGCCTATTAATAATACCCATCAAATCAGTACAATTTCAGTCTAATTCAAGAATGAACTAAAACTATGAAGTATTAGTTACACTAGGAAGAGATTTGAATACAGGTACTTCTTGATCTGGTGTTACAACTGCTTGAGAAAGATCTATTGAATTTGATACCGCTGCAGCTGCTGGGAATGTTACACGAAATGTGTCGCTATTCTTATTAACAAGATGCTGTCTTTCAACTGGAACAACAACTATTTCAATCGTTGACATATTGTCATTTTGCATCTCAATTTCATTCTTCAAACTAAGAAAATTAATTTCCTTTACTTTACTGGCCTCAGGATTCTGAAAACCACAAAAGACACATAATTTATAGAATCATATTTATACATTTGTATTATAAAATAAAATATCAAATATCAATATCAAAAATAAAATTGGTTCAATCGAAACTAGACTATGGATGTATTGTTTATTCTATTCATCCGCTAGGAAGTCGCATTTAAGAAAGTTAGATGTAATTCATAATAGCGGAATTAGATATGCGACAGGCGCTTTCCGCACAAGTCCGGCGACAAGTCCAATGTCCGAAGCTGGAATAATGCCACTACATTATAGAAGAGAGATAGATCCTTTTGTTAAGATATGCAGCAAATGTATGGGCTTTTCCTGCCCATATAAATAATAAACTTTTCATGAATCATCCAATGGCTGCAGTATATGAACGTCGTGCTACCCATTCCAGACCAGCCGGAATTAGGTACCACGAATTAAATACAAAATTGCTATTCCAGTTACAATAGCAATTAACACAAGAGAAATACCGGCATGGCTTTTGCCAGCGGTAAATACAAGGTTGGATCTCTCTCAGGGAGAAATAAAAAAGAAGCCAACAGTGATCATCCAACAGGAATTTTTGGGAACCGTCAGTAGTTACGAAGAACATATTAGAATTTATACTGACGGTTCTAAAACCGAACACTGTGTTGGATGCTACATATATGTAAATGGAGAAGCCCATTGTTGGAAACTGCCAGATATGGCCAGTGTTTATGCGGCAGAACTTACTGCCATTCAGCAAGCTCTTCGTTTCACAGAACATTATTGCGAAGAGAGAGTGCTAATTTGTTCCGATTCTCTAAGTGCACTTGTTGCAATTCTGAACAAATACATTGAGGATGTCCTAATTTCAAACATCCTGTCTATTTTATACATTTTAAATCAACGAGGACAGCGATGCATATTTGTATGGACTCCAGGGCATGCTAGTATTACAGGTAATGAAGCTGCCAGAAAGGCAACAGTCTGCGATGATTTGGATGCATTTCCTGTAAGAGTGGCAGATGTTAAAAACTGTCTAACTAACATAGTTAAAAACAAGTGGAATACTGAATGGAGGAGTTTAAATACAAAATTAAATTCAGTTAAAACTTCTCCATATAAATGGAAATGCGACGTGAAGTTGACTCGCCGAGAACAAGTAGCTGTGACCAGGCTTAGAATCGGTCACAAGCGATTGACAAATTCATATTTGTTAACCGGCGAAGAGAGACCAATGTGCGGTGTTAGTAATAAAACACTGACAGTCAAGCATTTAATAGAAGAGTGTACCAATATGAGGATCTCAGAAAGAGGTTCCGTCTTAGAAATGATATTACTGCTGATCTGGGTAATGGAAATGAAGAATTGATAGTTGCATTTTTACACGCCAGTGGACTTCTTAGAAGTCTGTAAAGTGAAAAATTTAAAGCTGTGATAAAGAGTCTCTAAGAGGTAGTTTCATTTATTTATAAATGGGAGTCTCGAAGCGTGGCACGTATAGTGACGGGAGGTAGCCCTCTTGCCTAGGCCACCCTGGCTCGTCTGCATTTAAGAGTCGGGGGGGTGTCCGATGATGGCATGGGGGACCATCAAAGGTGGACTGAGGGCGCGAGGCTATGGGTAACTGCAATGGATGCCTGTAGCCTGTTTATAAGGAGTCACTGCCACGGCATCCTAGCACGACTAATATACTGCCTCACGGCAGTTCTTGTCGCCCCGAGGGTGCTAAATTAACAACTAAACGAGAGACGGGTATAAGAAAATAAATGGAATGGTATGGTATCGTTTTTATAGTTTTTACTTTATCTTCTTGAGAATTTTATCTCAAATTTTAATATCAGGGCCCTTTACACCCCGTAAGTGTTGTGTTTGTCCTTGTCTTTTGTGTCTTAATGTTTTGTGTAGTTTGTGCTTTTAAATAAAATGTAAAGGCCCTTTACAACCTTACATATGACGATCCTGATGGTGATACTAATTTCTTTCTAAGAACATGACGAGGGCTAATGACCTTAGTAGTTGATGCCCGTAAAAACTTATTAAAAAAAAATATATATATATATCAAAACAATTTCTAACATAAAAACATTGTACTTAAATTAATTCAGAATTACAACCTTGAAATGAGGTGAGTGGTGGGTGTTTTTCTGCACTCTGATTTTTTATTATTTAGTAAGAATTTATGGTATTTTTTATAGACAGTAGGACTGGTATTGTTGGTTTGAGAAAATGTTTTTTATTTTTTCTCAAGTTTTGGATGCTGGACTAATTTTTATTAAATTTTTAGTTATTGGCCTTATTGCCATTGGAAATAGGGTCTAAAACAGACTGTTCATTAGTGACACAAGTTAGTGTGGGTTAGTCGTCCCTGAGTTGGTAAGCTGTTTACTTTGCTGAATTTATTATCTCTTGTTGATAAAATTCTTGTTCTTAATAATTATTATTAGTTTTGATAGCATGGACTATTATACTCTAGTCTGAGGATAAACTTCTGACACTGAAATTAAATTTTAATTTTGTTTCTTATCAGTGCTGATAATACAGGAAAATTGGCTTGCAATAATGAATGACAATTGCTACTATTTAGATAGAAGTTACACAAATGCATTGCATACTTTATTTTCCATGATTTTCTGCAATTCAATCAAATGCTTACAAGGAGTATATCATGAATACCTAATTGCAGAACTGAAAGAATAAAATGTTGATGCCAATGTTGAGATATTTGCAATAGAAAATTATGGCCTTTTTGAACGACTGTCACTGAATACCATTACCACCTCCAACCAGAAACAAAGAAATGACTTCAACCTTAACTTTTCATCAATGCAATTCTACAACCAACCATTAGCAGGATAAGTTATGACTTGAATAAACTGGGGAAATTTTGGACAGTTACATGCCCAGCAGTGTAACATATGAAAAAATAATAAAAAATCTCAAACTCTTCATTTTCACTATTTTATTCTCATTTCATAATTTTACATGTAGATTCATGTAATTCTATACAAAACTGCTCTCATCCCAAAATGCATTACTTTGGAAAATTACCCTGTCCTTTAAGATTTTTAATCAACTTGGTACTTGGAAGGATGCTTACAGAAAATTATAATTTATTTATCTGATCCAGTTATACTTTAGAAGTCATTTAAATCTGACTACTTCAAAAATAGTTTCCTTTCCTAGACAGTACAAAAATAGCAAAGAAACACAGGTTATTTTTTTTCTTATTTTTGGACAGAAACTATTAATTATTTAATTAGTTCAATTTCACTTCCGTTTAATGAGAGAATCCAAACTTAATTATACAGTAATTAATTTCAAAATAAGATCAATTAATGAAGTTTTTAACAGGAATACAATATTTATATTTTAATGATACAAAAATTTATAACTTTAAGAGTAGTTTCAATCTTACCAATAATCATATGCTATTACTCACACCTTAGACAGTACTGTAGAAGTGTACATATAAAGAATAATGAGGTAGTGACCATTTCTTTAATAGTAGTTATTACTAATTATTAGTAGTTTTTAGCAAATTATATACATTTGATATTACAAGCAAAAATATTACCAACGAATCCACTTTTACAGATCAGGGCCGGCTAAAATTGAATATTTTTATAACAGATGAAAGTAACTTCAAAAATAAAAAGAAACTAATCATAATTATAAATAAGTGAAATGTTATAGCACTTACTGATGATGACGAATTAACACTTTTTGCTGCACTTTTCTGAGCTTGAGTGCATATTTTTTCATGTTGCTTCAAATGGGCTTGTTTTTGGAATATACGACCACATGCACTACATAAATGTTTTAATTTTGTGCTATGTGTAAGCATATGAGCTTTCAGTTTATCTGAAATTTTTTAAAAATTTAATATTAAATTCATACAATGCTTACTAAATGGTTGTAAAAAAATCACAATTATTCTACAATATTTATTTTTGAAAGATTTACAATACTACAATCTATACAACCTGAAGACATATTTAGGTAGTATTTTCATTACAAAAGCATAAAAATATGTGTTAAAATATTGACACAAAGAAAATAAGAACATTAATTTTCTCAAACCAAAGAAGAAAAAATTCAGATTTACAGTTTATATTAAAGTATCAGTAGTAAATCAGATAATGTTCATGCTTATTAGGTCAGTACACAAAGTGACAACAATCAACCAGTTTTATTATTCGTCACTGAGCCTCTCATATGCTATTATTTTATCGATTAAATTGGATAACAAAGGATGGGGAAAAACACATTATTGACAAATCATTTCGTATTAACCATCTCAAACTCATACTGCAACAGACTGGTTTTCTCCAGATACTAAAATCATACCAAGATTAAGCTCAGATCTGATTCATTGAGTTATGCAGTATATATCAAACTAAATTATACATCATTCAGATCCCCAACAGAGAGTAGTTTAGGATCTTAGAAATGAAGGCTCTCCTTCTCGATTATTATTTTTATTTGAAGTACAAATTAATTATGTAATTGAAAAATTGTAATAAAAATTTCAATTTCAACAAAAGTTGTACGCTTTTTGTTTTTATTTGTTAAGAGCCTAAATCCGTCATTGTAACTGATATAGACAACCAGATATGTCACAAACCATTAACAAGAAGAAATGGCAACGACAACCCAAATTCTATTCCCAGCTTATTATAAAAATGTGGAGTGAAGAGATTTCTCATTATCTTCTTCATTAAACCAAATATATTATTTTAATTTCATAATGTCAATCCATTGAAAAGTAGGTGATGTTCAGGACTACAAATGAATCCTTGGTTCATCCATATAATGAACATAATTTTTCTCAGAAAAAGTAGCTCTAACTTGTGCTTGCTATGCCACAAGTAAAAAAGTATATTCATTATGTATAAACATATAAAGTATATGATGTGTACAATAAATATTCTTTATATGTATCACAGGTATGAGGAAAAGTTGAAACAGATAGTGAATAGCAACAGAGTGTATCCTTTCTGCTGTGAAACAAAACATAAATTATCTCAATTCAGATACGACATGCTTTTTTCTCATATGTTCAGTGAGATCTTGCTACAATGGCTGTCTTTGTAGCTCCAATTAATTTTGATCCCTTCACTTTTCTTTACTAACCGATGTATTTTACTTCTACTACAAAAATAAAATTCCACCAATCTCTCTACAGGAGTGATATTCTTCTAAGCATCAGGTGATTTATTTTCTAGTAATATTATTTTTGCTCTTGGGGGACAAAAGGTATAATGAATACAGTAATAGAATAATTAAGTGTAATGTTGAAATAATAAAAGGAACTGTCATGTTATGAAGATCCTTTTTACCGATCCTGAAAGTGTTATCTGGGTAATTATTCCTTACAGTCACTTTCATCTTTAATGCAACAGATTATAAACTTTTAAATAATAAAATATAAAGGTTATTTAAATATACCGGGTGTCCGAGAATTATCTAAACTACTTTAATGTTAAGTAAATAATTTATTTAGAAAGATATAAAAAAGGGTTGTTATGAATTTAGAAACATTAAAACTGAAAGGTTTTTTTACCTGAAATCAGGCATTCAATGTGTGCACCATTAGTAATTTGCAAAATATCCAACCGGTAATAATCTCATAACATGTTCATTGTAACACGTCCTATCATTGAGTTTGAATGCATTAACAATCCCCTCTCTTTAAAGTCATCAATATTCACTACATACGCCCTGATGTAGATAATCCCCACGTCCGGAACACAACATCTACGTTCCACGTCCAGGGCGGCAATAGCTGTACTCACGTACATTACATATAGCTGGCTAACGGAGTTCCGAGCATTGTCTCTCGGATATACTTTTTCGGCTGATTTTCATCTGCAGGCCGAATTAGAGGACTGGATTTCACGGCCACCTGCAGATACGAAATTCTTACTGATTATGGAAATGGATTGATACTGCCTTTAGAGCTGGCGATGTGGCGGCCACGGTCGAAGTTATTTGCGAAGGTGTAACGGAGACCTTTCGTTGTCCACATGCCCCCCGCGATGGCAAGCATGTAGTTAAGGTGCCCATGTTGTTCGGGGCATGGGAGCCCTGAAAGCCTCGGTGTGGAGGCCTGGAGTCAGTGCAGAGACTGCGCATCCGCTCTCTGCCAGGACATATGCAGGTTCCACCGGAGTACCGGAATGGACCTCCAGGGTTGGTAGCCCTGGAGTGGGGGTATACCCCGGCGGCTAGCCTTACTACAGAAGGGATTAATCGTTCATGCAAACTGAACAACCAAACGTGGCAGACGGTTCACGTAAACACCCTCGTCTAGAACCAGCCGTTTTGCCTGAGGCAAAATGGAGAAAGAGCGCAGAATCTCGTAAAATTGAAGTTGAGGCTAGGAAAAGCTTGCAAAAAGCTTTCTTCAAAAGCAACGCTCCAAAGCCAAAATACTTAGTTATTACAAAAGAAGACGGTAATTTCTCGAAGGTGAGTCCATTCCTCATTGCTCGAGAAATAACAAAATGTGCTGGAGGCTCTGTTAAGGAAATTAGGAAAACTTTCACGGGACTTCATGTAGAGACTGTAAATGATATACAGTCTCAGAAGATCCTAGGTCTTAAAAAAATTGGATAACTAGCTGTACATATTGATCCCCACGTCATGCTCAACAAGAATTAGCGCCGCAGGGAGTACTAGAATGTCGGAGGTTGAACATGAGAAGGAATGGCGAAGTCCTGCCTTCAGCATCCCATGTTCTTACATTTAACCGGCCTACTTTGCCGGAGAAGATAAGAGCGGGCATACATCGGTTGGATGTGCGGGCATTTGTCCCGCAACCAATGCGATGGTTTAAATGCCAACGCTTTGGACAGACTGCTGTTAGGTGTGAGAGGCCGCAAATATGCGTGTGCGGTGATGAAGTTCATGAAGGAGAGCCGTGTAAGGAGCCTCCTAGCTGTATAAACTGCAGAGGACAGCATTCCTGTAGATCCAGGAACTGTCCTGTATACAAAGACGAAGTAGCAGTGCAGGAAGTAAAAACCCTGCAAAAGGTCAGCTACTTTGAAGCCAAGAAGATCATAAACGCCCGCAGACCTAGAGCAACAACAACCTATGCTCAGGCTGCGGCTGCTGTTCCTGCTCCAGTTGCTGTTGATGAGAGTGCAATCATCAACAAACTCGCACCTACCTTGGCTGGCTTAATTGAGAGGATAATTGAAAATAAAATGAAGCCTCTCAGCACTAAAGAACCTCTTAAGCCAAGAATAATTGTACAGCCTCCTGAAGACAGATCTCCAAAACAGAAAGTTGCTCCAGTACAGAAGAAAACGGACACTAAACCTGAAATTCAAGTCCGTCTTAGTGAGATTTCAGTCGATGAAAAGAAAGTGACAGCTACAGAGTCTGTTATGGAGGCTCCCAAGCCTCCTGTAACTGAAGTGGCCTCTAAGCCTCAGAGGCCACAAATTTCACAGGGGGGACGAGTGTCCCCCCTTCCACAGGCGGTGACCGGTGCGACCCACGTGTCTGGGGTCGGCCAAGTGCCGATCCATGACCGGAAGCCTTACAGGCAACGACCTTTTCCGCGAACATGATGCTGTTCGTAGGATGGAGAAGAAAAGAAAAAAAGGATGGCCGAAGGGAAAACCTAGGCTATAATATAATTTAAAATCAGCGAGTCGATAGTACAATAGAACATCAATGGATGTTTTTCAAACATCCATGAGCTCCAACGCTTGGTACATGATGTAGACCCGATTTGTATATGCCTGCAAGAAACGCACTTCCGCCGAAATGAAAATTTTAAATTAAAAGGATTCGATATATTTTGACGAGATCAACCGCCAAATGTAAGAGTTAGAGGTGGAGTAGCTATATTAACATCGACTAGAGCTACCACCGAAGCGGTTGTTCTAAACACAAACCTACAAGCGGTCGCCATTAGAATGAAGCGTCCGCTTCAGATCACTGTCTGCAGCATATACTTGCCGAATTTTGATTGCAACAATACTTGCCGAATAAGGATGACATAGCAAGATCGAATAGATCCCCGCGGAAGAGAACTGGAAGGGTTCCTGATGAATTCAGAACTTATTATTTTAAACGATGGATCAGGAACCTTTTTCAATGCCAGAGATGGATCGACGTCCTGTATAGATCTTGCACTTATAAGCGGATCGATAGCACCGAGGTACAGCTTCCATGTCTTAGACGATCTGCATGGAAGCGATCATTTCCCGGTGCAAATTGTAACTGATATTACAAGAACAATATATCCCATCCCTAAAAGATGGTTATTTGAAAAGGCAGACTGGACGAGCTTCACAGCTAGAACGATACTCTCTGAAACAACTGGAGTTATCGGAGATGATGTCGACGCCATAACAAATGCAATAATTGAGTCGGCATCGAGATATATTCCCAACACATCTGGGAAACTTACGAAGAAACCCGTTCCATGGGGGAATGATGAAATAAGTGAAGCTATCAAAAGAAAGAAAAGAGCGTATAACGCCTTCAAGAAGCGTCCTAGCATAGAAAATCTTGCTGCCTTTGAAAAATACAGGGCGTATGCAAAACGTCTTATGACTGACTCGAAAAAACGATCCTGGGAGCAATACGTGTCATCCATCGACAGAACCACTACTGCATCAGATGTTTGGAGGAAAGTGAAGGCGATTTGTGGGCGTAAAAATTTTGCTCCCATAACTAGCCTTCAAGATGAAGATGGAATTAAGGATACTCCAAACGAAATAGCAGAGCTATTGTCCAATCACTTCGAGAAGGCCAGCAAAACTGCCAACTACGAGGAAGGTTTTCGAACCAAAAAAGAACTCTAAGGTCTACTAAATTTTAGAACTGAGTATAATTACTCATATAATGTACCATTTAAAATGGAAGAATTCGTGAAAGCGTTGGAAAAAGCAGGTAACACAGCTGCTGGTCCGGATGAAATCCATTATAATATGATCAGGCAGCTGAATACCACTGCAAAACGCAGATTATTAGAACTCTATAATCAAATATGGTGGGATGGAACGTACCCGCAGCAGTGGAAAAAAGCTCATGTTGTTCCAGTACCAAAGAAAAATAAAAATTAAATTAACGTGTGCTATGGGAAAAATATTTGAAAAATTGATTAATAATCGACTCGTCTGGGTTTTGGAAAAAGAAAACCTGATATCACCATATCAAGCAGGTTTTCGGCAATACCATTCTACCACTGATCAAATGATCAGCTTAGAGGACGTTATATATAACAGCTTCATTAGAAGGAAACATTGTGTCGGAGTCTTCTTTGATCTTCAGAAGGCTATATGACCTGGCGTCATGGTATAATGCTCCAGATACATGAATGGGGCATTCGTGGCAATCAGCCTATACTGCTCAGCAACTATATGAATGACCTTACCTTTCAAGTATGCGTCAACAATGAATATTCATGTGAAAGAATCTTGGAAAATGGAATACCGCAGGGTTCGCCATTGAGCGGAACCTTGTTTACCATTGCCATTAATAAATTGATATTAGCCATTCCAGCAGAAATCAGCAAAAGCATCTATGTTGATGATCTGGCAATTATTTATGCCAGCAACAAGACTGCTATAGTGAGGTACAAATTGCAACGAGCGATCAATGCTCTAAATGAAGTTGCAAGGAATAACGGATTCCAATTCTCAACAGAAAAAACGTGCTGTGTACACTTTTGTAGGAAGAGAACTCCTCATCAAAGTCCTGTGTTGACAATTGATGATAATCCAATACAATATAAAGACAGCATAAGATATTTAGGACTAGTATTGGATAAATCCCTTACATGGGGATTACATATACAGGACTTGAGTGATAGATGCAAAAGAGCCCTAAACATTATAAAATGTTTATCGAACTTAAATTGGGGCTCAGACAAAGAGACATTATTGAGATTGTATAAAGCATTGGTTCAATCTAAACTAGACTACGGATGTATCGTATATTCATCCGCTAGAAAGTCGCACAAAGTTAGACGTAGTTCATAATAGCGGAATAACATATGCAACAGGCGCTTTCCGCACAAGTCCGGCAGCTAGTCTGATGCCTGAAGCCGGAATAATGCCACTACATTATAGAAGAGAGATCCTTTTGTTAAGATATGCAGCAAATGTATGGGCTTTCCCTGCTCATATAAATAATAAATTGTTTACGAATCATCCTATGGCTGCAGTATATGAACATCGTGCTACCTATTCCAGACCAGCCGGAATTAGGTACCACGAATTAAGAAGAAAATACGAAATTGCTATACCAGAGACACTAGCAATTTTTACTATAGAAATACCACCATGGCTCTTGCCAGCGGTAAATACAAGTTTGTATCTCTCTCAAGGAGAAATAAAAAAGAAACCAGCAATGATCATCCAACAGGAATTTTTGGCAACCGTCAGTAGTTACGAAGAGCATATCAGAATTTATACTGACGGTTCTAAAACCGAACATGGTGTTGGATGCTCAATATATGTAAATGGAGAAGCCCACTTTTTGAAACTGCCAGATATGGCCAGTGTCTACACGGCAAAACTCACTGCAATTCAGCAAGCTCTTCGCTACACTGAACACTATTGCGAAGAGAGAGTGTTAATATGTTCCGATTCTTTAAGTGCACTTGTCGCAATTCGGAACAAGAACATTAAGGATGTCCTAATTGCAAACATCCTGTCCATACGTTCTAAAACGAGGACAGCGATGTGTATTTGTATGGACTCCGGGGCATGCTGGTATTACAGGTAATGAAATCGCAGACGAAGCTGCCAGAAAGGCAAAGTCTGCGATGATTTAGATGCATTTCCTGTAAGAGTGGCAGATGTTAAAAACCGTCTAACAAACATAGTAAAAAACAAGTGGAATGCTGAATGGAGGAGTTTAAATACAAAATTAAACTCAGTAAAAACTTCTCCTTATAAATGGAAAAGCGACTTTAAGTTGACTCGCCATGAACAAGTAGAGGTGACCAGACTTAGAATCGGTCACACGCGATTAACAAATTTATATATGTTAACCGGCGAAGTGAGACCAATGTGCAGTGTTTGTAATAAAACACTGACAATCAAGCATCTAATAGAAGAGTGTACCATATATGAGGACCTCAGAAAGAGGTTCCGTCTTAGAAATAATATTAGTGCTGATCTGGATAATGGAAATGAAGAAAATATAGTTGCATTTTTACACGCCAGTGGACTTCTTAAAAGTCTATAAAATGAAAGTTTAAAGCTGTGATAAAAGAATCTCTAAGCGGTAGTCTTATATATATATATATAAAGAAAGAAATGGTATTGATAAGTTGAAATTTTAATTTCATGGTCTATTGAGAACCTTATCTCAAATTTTAATATTGGGGCCCTTTACACCCCGTAAGTGTTTGTGATTGTCCTTGTCTTTTATGTCTTAATGTTTATTGTGAAGTTTGTGTTCTTAAATAAAATGTAAGGGCCCTGTACACCCTTACATATGACGATCCTGATGGAGATAATAATTTCTTTTAAAGAATGTGACGAGGGCTAATGACCTTAGCAGTCGATGCCCATAAAAATTCAGAAAAAAAAAATATTCACTACATGAGTTTTGTGTACATTATCCTTGTGAAACCCCATAGAAAAAGAATCACATGGAGTTGTATCCGGTGATCGAGGTGACCAAGCGATCGGTCCATCATATCCAATCCAGTGATTTGGGAATGTGTTGTTGAGGGATTCTCATACTAATATCCCAATGTGGCAGTGCTCCATCTTGTTGGAAAAAGAAAATTTTCATTTTCAATCAATAATTATTTTTTCTGGACATGAAATAAAAATTCACTGGTTTTAAAACACAGTATTATGTACTTCTAGAAAAATTCAGCAGTTCAGGATTGGTATTCTCGACATTTAATACTTTCTTCAAGTTAGGAAGCTTCATTGAAATTAAACGAATGAACTTTTTTTCTGATAGTGGATTTAGTAAAATCATCCAACTTTTCCATTTTTTATTTCTTTATTATATTAAAAATTGTTCTTTTTGGAACACCTTATTCACTACTTGCTTTCTGATTTCAGTTTTGGGGTTATCTTGTTTTAAGGTTTTATATACATTGCTGATTATTTTTTCAGAGCTATTTAAAGGTTTTCCTAGTTTATGTTTTACTACAGAATCAATCATTGTTAAACCTGATTGGCACAAAAACTCAGGATAAATTAAAACTAATGAAAATGACACTGAATAAAACTTATAAAAATGAACTATAAAACTATATTGTACTGTGCAGAGTAATAGATAACATACGACTGAAATATTTTCTTAAAAAAATGATATCGTAATTAAACATCAATAAAAAAAATAAACATTTTTAATCATCAGCATGACATGGGGCCAGACAAGTGACCTGCTTACATTACATTATACACATAAAGCAATAATTGCACTTCCACACGGGAGTGACAGATTGACTCATCCTAAACTATTGAAATATTATTTATACATGCTGAATTCATATTTATTAAACTGCTGCACAGTTTCATAAGACAAAATTTAAATAGCTTGGTTCTTATGTTGATACTTAAGTATGTAATTTAAATAATCACATTGTTAAATTTACCTTTTCTATTAAATGCTTTTGTACATCCAAGATGTTTACTAAACGGACATTTGTACTTTCTCAAATTTTCATGAATTAGATTATGACGTGCTAGTTTGTCTCTTCGATTAAAAGCTGCTGTACAATGCTAGAAAATAAAACAATTATAATTTTAACAACCAAAAATATGAATCACCTTTACAACTAACATTTTAACAGTGAAAAATTATTTTTTTACTTATAACAAAGACCATAATATTTGACATTTTAATACCATAATTCAGGAAATCACTGACCTTAATTATTTACTAAAACAGTTTTAAGCTAAGAGTTTAAGTCATAATAAAAATAAAACTACTGTCTACCTAATACACAATGATTTACACCTCCAATTTAAGTGATTTAATAGTTAAATAATCAAATTTTAACTAGCATACAAATATTCAATGAAGATTCACTCATCCAAATGTTTATTAACCACAATATTACAATGTTAGAATTTATTGTAACTTCAATAATGAACAATTTAGACAACCTATGATTATTAATAACCAACCATTATTAATAACAATTTAGGCAATTTTTAACAGCCTCCTTAAAATGTTCTTTGACAGCAGCAATTTGCTTCATTTCAAAGAAAAACATTTTTCTCAATTCTAGCATATTTATAAAAAAAAAGTTTTTCTTTTCTGTAATCAGTTAACAAATGAAAAAACAGACAGCTGTCCCATAAGAAAATATAAGATATTTCAGGAATACAGTTAAAAAATTTGTTAATATTAATTCAAAATTAGCATTATTTTTTGTAAAAATTTATTAAAATCTTTAGAATAGATGACAAAATAAACCATAAAAAACAAGTCAGACATGATAATTATATTCAGCAATTCCAATTAAGTATTTAAAGAAAGTAAAATTAATTGTTTTCTTTTTATTAAAAATAGATTCTTTTATTTATACATTACATTTTAATTCATTAAAAGAAATTTACCATTAGTAACATTTGTAATATGAAATCTTAATTATACAACAAAAAATGGCTGAATAAATCAATTCAATACATTTTAACTTAACTACTGTATTAGTACAGATAATTATCTTTACTAATATTTCTGGTCAGATAGCTAAAAAAACCATTACTTTGGCCCATAATTTGTTTTCCAAGAATTATTTTAGTTTAGCAACATTTTATACAATAAGCAGAAATCAGGGAGAAATTTCAACCATAACTCAACAATGAAATGTTTTCAGATCTATGTGTATATGAATGCCTTTATTTTTTTTTTTTTGGATGCTATAATTTTTGCAACAGACTATATTTCTATTTCCTCATGGAACATCCTGCACTTAAAACCAGCAAATATAAGTATAAAAAAAGCTAATCCGCAGTATTTGGAGAGACATCTTTAGCTATATCATAATATTTTAACCTTTAGTTGTTCATATTACTAGAGAAGTCACTGTTATAGACTCTTATACTTTTCCATATATGAGGGTAGATCAATAAGTAAACGTGTTTCAGACAGATGGTGTTGCTGATGATTTTTCACAAAATGCGCGAAGTAGCAGAAGCCGTAGATGTGTCGTACAGAACGATAAAAAGCATTTTATGTAATAAGTGAACAATGAGAAAGCTGTCGGCTCGACGGGTGCTGCGATTGCTCACTTCGGACAAGCGGATGCGGTCATCAACTCCAAAGCAGTGTTTGGAACACTTTAAGCAATATTTGCAGAAGTTTTTACAAGTCAGTCATCACTGTTGATGAAACCTGGATCCATTACTAAATGCTAGAGACCAAATGACAATCAAAACAACAGGTTTTTCAACGTGAATCTGCTTCAAAGCAGGCCACGACAGTCCTGCCGGCCAGAAAGATCATGGCTACAATTTTTTGGGATATGAAGGGAATAATCCTCATAGACTTTCTGTAAAAAGGAAGCGCAATCATGGGGCAGTACTACAGTAAATTACTGGATTGATTCTTCAAGAAATTAAACAGACTTGGCAAAGAAAAAAGTGTTGATTTGTCACAACGCACCATCTCACTCATCTGGAATTTTCACAGCCAAATTGCATGAATTGCTGCCGCATCCACTGTACTTGCCCGATCTGGCTCCCAGCAAATTTTTCTGTTTCCCAACATGAAAACATGGCTCACGGGGAAAAAAATTCAGCTCAAACAAAGAAGTCATTGTCGAGACAGAAGCCTTATTTTGAAGAGTTTGATAAATCATATTTTTTAGAGGGTTTAAAAAAACGGCAAGGACGTTGGGAAAAGTGTATCCTTCTAAAAAGAGATTATGATGAAAAATAAAAAAAAACTTTCTAGAAAACTTGCATTTTCATTCCTAACACAGATACTACTTATTGATCCATCGTACAATATTCTGACAGCTACAGTTCTGAATAGAGTTCCTTTACAGCACACGTATGCACATCTTCATTCCTTTATTTTTTCTTCTCCCATAAAGCATTAGGTATTCTTCCAGCCATTTCTTAAAATTCTTTTAAATTTCAAATTTTTTTTCCTCTTGCAATGTTGTCCCTTTTTTATTCAGAATACCAGAAATATAATCAACACAATTCTTTTCCTTGATTTCTCTCTGGGAACAGATTGCATTAATAATTTTTGGGACTTATAGGAGCAAATTATTTTAATTCTTTCTCTTCACACCTTTATCACATTGTAAATGTAAATAAACTAACTCGATCATAAAAGACAAATAAAACAAAGTTGTTATAATATTATTTTTGTTTTTAATATTTTTTATTATTTTTGTAAGACTGATAAGTGTTGTAAATCTAATTCGTCTGTTGTTGATCAATAGTTTTTATCATATTTTATCATTATTATATTTTTTGTTTAATTATTTTTCTTTTTTTAATGTAAATAAATCTTATAAAATTTGAAAAAAATGTTAATGATGAAAGGAAACATTCTGATTTTTTTTTTTTTTTTAATAGAAAATTTCAGTGTTTATAATTTATAAATTCCCATACTTTTTTTAATAATATTACTTATCTATTGTGATATATTATGTAGAAAATTATTTTAAAGAATCAAACAGTAGAGGCTAGAACATAGTAATTTATTAAAAAAAAAAGAATTGGAGAAAATTGTCAATGTAGGGATGATAAAAGGAAACTATTATAATACATATAAGAAATGGTAATAGTGTCTCTTTAAAATGGTAAACTCTTGAATTAATAAATATGCATGAATATAGTAGATAAAGGGTAAAGTATTTCATGGTGTGGTTTCAAAGCAATATGGAAATATATATAAGAATGACAGGTTACAATCATAGACAGACAACTTACTGTGGGGTAAGATAAGAATAAATTACTAACATGTTAGAATAGCAAACTATAAATACCAAAGATTTCTGGTGCAAGAAGATTAATTAATAACAGGCTCAGCACGAAAATAATGTGACTTAATGTATGAAAACGAGTAATGGAAGTGGGGGAAATGAGATACAAGTCTTCTACACTGTGTTCAAGTCCTAGTAAAGTCAGTTTAAAATCATTTTTACACGGATTTGAATATTAGATCGTGGATATTGGTTCTTTGGTGGTTGGGTTTCAATTAACCACACATCTCAGGAATGGAGACTACACTCCACTGTAATTACTGGAGGTTAAACAGGAAAAAGAAAGGAAAGTTTTCTACACTACATTCTCTTAATTTGTTTAAGTGGTCATGGAGAAATGATAAGTGCAAATTTGTGTTTGCTGTTATAACATTTACAGAACATTTATACAAAATTTAACATGCCACGACAGATGAATTTTGCAAATTATTACTTTAGACATTAAAAATCATTTCAAATGACCAGGAAGTGCATACTTTTGTTTGTTGGCCTGTCGCCAACTTCTGAAAATGCTGATTGGAGAAAAACAAGTGATTCTTTCTACAGATCCTTTAATAAACAATACAGCTACAATTACTAATAATAACTAATTAAACTTGACAGATCAAATGTTACGACAAAATCCATTAAAATTTTTTTTATCCATTCAAAACTGAAATTGGTCAGAAAACTCAACTAAATGAAAAAAATCTATTACATGTAATATGAAAACCCTGAAGTATTTTGTAATTTAATGATGAAAACTAAAAGCTTAAGTTAACAAGCAAACCTGTAGACTGTAGATGGTAGTTGTTCTGAACCATATCTTGTGAACAATTAGTGCATTGAATAAAGTTATCTGTTTGTGATTGTGTGATTGGTAATTACTTAGTGGACTATGTAACAGTCACAAATTAGTAGTATACTGATATGTCCAAAACAACTTTGAACATTGAATAATGATTAAAAAAGAGAATGACAATCTATGTGCTTAAAAATTGCAAACTATGTAGCATTAAGATGGTGCTAGTTCACATACCAAGATATCCATTAAAAATATTTTTTTAATGGATATTTTTGTTAGTAAAGTATCCACTACATAACTATGAAATGGATATCCATCATTAAATTAGAACATTTATTAAATCTGCCTGAAATTAATTAACCGTATAAAAATGACAAAATGGTATCATTTAGCTCAATTAATTCCAGATATTTTAACTCAATATGTCCAGGTGATTACAAATTAAATATACACTTGTCATAGCTTATTAACAATTTATTTTTTATGAGTTGAGATACTTACATGATTATATAGAAGAATCTAAGTTTTTATTTATAAATATTCAATGTGTGCACTGTTTGTAACACGGTAGATATCAACACAGTAATCGACTTTGAACACGTACAAGTGTATGTGATTAATGGTAGCAACAGCATTTGTGATGCATTATTTTAAGTCAACAATATCAACAGGAAGGGGCAGTACAAAAACTCTGTTTAATACAAAACCCACAACAAGTAGTCGTAAGGCGTTAAGTCTGAACTACGCGGTGGCCAACGCTTAAATATCATGTTTTCCTCACTTCCACGGCTGATCCATTATCTGGGAAGGCGTTTCATCTAGATAATTTCTGACCTGTTAGTGTCAGTGTGGCAGAGCTCCATCTTGTACAAAAAAAAAGTTGCAATATCTTCCTTGAGTTGAGACATTAGTCAGTCACTTAACTTGTCAGGATAAATTACTCTGGTTACTGTCTCTAGAAAAAAGAACAGCCCATACAACCTTTCACAAGGATACAGTGCAAAACACATTCACTTTAAGGGAACTGCATGTTGTAAACTTTCTCTTGGGTTTTCTGTATTCCATGTTTTTCAGATACTTCTATTAACTTTTCCATTAATGTGAAACGTACATTCATCACTGAAAATTAGGCGATGAAAAAGCCATCATCATTTTCAACATGTTTCTGCAAACTTCACATAAAAATTTTCAAATAAAACGTCATCGTCAACATTTAAAGTTTGTACTAACCATAATTTATAATGCATTTCAAACATCTTCACAGAATTTTCCACACAGTCAATTGAGAAATTTGCAGTTCTAAACTCACTGATCAAGTTGATTGGATGGGCTATATTGACTCACATCACAAAAACGATTGATTTGTTCTTCTGAAACAGGAGGTCTTCCAGCAGTTTTCTTTTTAAACAGACACTACGTTTTGAAAGTGTTTATTCCAGTCGTACTTATTTTCTTGGTGGTGATTTACCATATCTTGATCTGAAACGTTGTTGCACAACAGTAACAGAGTCTTCTTTCGCTAATTCAAGCACTCAAAAAGCTTTTTCTACTGCAGTAGCAGCCATCTTGCCAAACTGGTAACATGACACATCAATCAGTGACATTAGCAGCAGAGCAGATATACCAATATTAAACTTTAAAAAAATAAAACTGTAAAACCATATCAATTACTGTATTCACATATACTAGTTTAATTTTGTATAAGCTATCAAAAGTGTATATTTCATTAGTAATTATCCTATATTTTACCTTTATTATCTATCCTATAATATCCTTTAATTTAATTTTTAATAATTAAAACATGAACTTAAATTTCACTAAAACATATCATATAAATTAAAAAGCAAATTGCATTAGTTATAAAAACTTCTGTATTAAGTTCACATCTCTATCAAAATAAATAAATTAAAATATATAATTCATAAGCTTCCATGATTTCTCACTTGTCTTTTTTTTTTTTTGTTTTTTAATTTAATTTTTAAATCACTTTTCTAGTTTGATTCACCCAGTTAAGTGACATTACATTAAAATATTTCTGTAAAATCTAATAATTTGTGTAATGAAACATGTATAGGGAATGATGGAAGAAATATATAATTAAAATTTTTGTTTTTAATCTTGAAGAATGCGAGTTTAGCAGTTAAAATATATTGGGAAATAGAGGAAGTGAACCCACTTCCTCTATTCTATCTACTTCTTTTTGTTTAATATGCAATCGCATATTAAACAAAAGAAGCAGATTTGGTGAAATTAATATTATGAATTCACCAACTTTCTATTAAAAAGAATTATAAAAATTGTTTTTGCAAAACAAAATAATCAAAATAATGATATGAGAACCATTAATTCATTTTTGAATAAAGTTTTCATTTTGTTATTTTATTTTTTTGTTTCATATGTTTTATTTAATATGTTTTCATTATTTACATAATATGTTTTATTATTTTCATTTTCCAAACTTTAGTAAACTTTTGCACTTGATTTCTTTCCAGTAAAAAAAAAGAAACATGTAACCTAATGACTTCCTTCTGCACTGAAATAAAAGTACATGATATTTATATGTTTTCAGCAAGATTATAATTATTTGGTTACATTATTAATATTTGTATTCTTGTTAACTGTTTTATAACTAGAACGTTATCTACATGCAATTCCAAAATCTATTATTTTCTTTTTATTTTATCATTTCTATGATTCAAGGGCAATAAAATAAGGATTTAGTATATTTCCCTATCAAAATTTACAACAAAATTTCTAATTTAAGTTTTATCAGAATAACCACAACTGAAATATCAAACCATGCATACCCAAATATTCTCGCAGCATGCAATAAAACTGTTCTACTTCCTTATAAAACCATTATAATTACAACCCACTTTTAATAATTGAATGAAATATATTTCTTTACATATCATTTTTGTTTCCTTACAAAATATCAAAAATATTAAAAATTAATAATTCAATTACCTAATAAATAAAATATAACAATATCTTCAATTAAAATGCTGCAAAATATACAAAAATTAAATAATAGATAAATTAAAATAATAATATTTTTTTTTAATTAACAGAAACTATTTATTCTATAATATCTAATAATTATAAATAGCAAACCTGACAAGTAAATGGTTTTTCATTTGAATGGATGATTAAATGCATGTTGAGATACTGTTCAGTTTTGAAAGCTTTACTACAATGTTGACAAACATAAGGAAGTGTAGTGGAATGTGTGGTAAGATGTCTTCGAAGAAATCGTTCACAAGCAAATACCTTATTGCACTGTGGACAAGGATAAGTATGACTGTCCTGAACCATATGTCTTTCTAATCCTTCCAAATTAGCAAATTTACTCTTGCACTTTTTACAAGAAACAATCCTAAACAATTAATCAATTAATTAACCATAAGTAACCTAATTTGTTCAATATAATTTAATTATTACAAAACAGTAGTCTAATAAAAAATAGTCCGTAATAACAGTTTTTACTGTCATCAGATTTCATCTATTTTCAATATGATTTTACTTATTATGAATGAAATTAGATTACTGATTAGCCATTATGAGGGATTTGAATTATGCAAATGAGTTTCTAAGCTTCTTAGCTGGAACAAATTCACTTAACAAATCAAATCAGCTCTAAGAATGCTACAAAATCAAACTAAAAAAGGAATGACAAATCAGTATCACCATAAAAAATTTAAACGGTTTTTGTACTATTAAGGGGAGCAGGCACCTTGTATCTTAATAATGTTAAATTTGTCAATTTCAAGTTCCTTTTTCTCACCTTGTAGAAACACTACACTTTGAAATTTTGCACACATTTAAGTACAACTTCATTACACCTGCTAACAGTTTTTTCATGCAACTAAATACAATCTAAATTTTCTAAAAATGTTTTTTATATAATACCATTTTAATCAATTTTTTTTTTTAAATTGTTAGCCTCATTATCTTAAGACTGAAAAGTATTACATGTCCAAAAAACTGTCAACAGCTGTACTAATACACTATATAGATCCTCGAAAATGTCATTTCTCAAAGTTGGTTCTCATGAAAAGGGAACATAAAGTTAAAAAAAAAAATCTAATTTATAGAAAATGTACATTAAAAGCACCTTGTTCTGGTGCATCCCTGCATCATATGACTAAATCTGGTTATCTGGATTTTCCTCATTTTCAGCACCCCTTCTCTTGTTTAATTTCCTATTGACTTTTTTATAAATGAATGTAGCTTAATGTTCAGCTTTTTTTACTCTAATTTCATCAATGTAGACTAAACTGATCAAAGTATTCATCCCCAATTCAATACCAAAAAATTTTAAATCGTTACATCTTCCAACAGCACCCTCATTAAAAGTAACAACACAGTTACACACACCTAACCTAAGAGTTTCTAAACTACCAGACACTTTTTTGGGGCCTTACTCAAATTGATATTGTTAAAAAATTTGGGGTTTTGTGTCATACTGTGCAAACATTTAGTAATAACAAAGGATCTGCCAAATCTTTAAACGCAGGCTTTATCTTTAAACAACTTCAGCAATGGCAGGTGGTATTGGTTTTTTATAAAAATAATTTGCACCTGGTATTTTTGCTATATTATACTTACAAGTGTTTCTATCACTACGGTGTAGTTGAAATAAAGGAAAATGAGTAGTCTCAGTATTGTGTTTTAAGTGCAGCTGTGACACAAAAAATATGAGTTTTTTTATATTTAGAATTTTTTTTTGGACATGAGTTAATTCATATAAATATAAATGTAAACTATCAAACTTCAATTGCATCTGCTCTCCTTAAAATTGTTCCCATCAAGTAAAGTATTTAAAGGAATATACAGTTAAGGCAATTTAAAAATAAATAGTACAATGAAATTCAACCTTGATATCCATTACACTATTAACCCTTCCACCATAAATTAAGGATAAATTTTTTATCAGTTTCTTTACACATCATATTAATTGTAAATATCTCAATTACTTATTGAATTTTTCATTGAATTATTTATAATGGTTAACTAACTAATTTACTTATTATTTCTTATGATATTAAGTTTGTAATTAGCTAACAAAATTTTATTCATTTCAAAGCAGTGTTAGAATAATCAATAAATGGTGCAAAGAAAAGAGACTGGAAAATAATAAAAATTTCAGGCAATGTAATAGGAAATGGTAGTCATCAATAACTCAAAAATTTAGATACAACTAGAAGAGAATAGAGGAGGATATGATGCAAGGAACCTACCTCAGGGGACATAACCTTATATATACAGAAGTTTTACTTTTCTTTTAATTTCTTTGAATGTTTTTAAAGTTTTCTACAGAAATTTTTAAAGCAAATAAATAAGTAACATTATTAATCATTAACCTAAAAAATGCATCATATATTTATGTACAAGATGCAATTCACCTCATTAGCAGTGTAAAACTAAACACTTTTGTTAAAATCATCTATTAAAAACAATCTGGAACAATTTGATTCTTAAATAAGAACCTTCATCACATCTTCCTGTAAGAAGGAAGATCATACTTGTAAAATATTAACTAACTAGTTTAGTAACTATTCAATATCACTTGAGCTATTCAAATATTTTCATAAACTAGAGGATATAAAGACAAGAAGAGACACAGAGAAGTCACATTTTTTAAAACAATAACAATCTTATCCAATTTAAAAATTATTACTATGTTAAAAATTATTTACTGTCATCAGCAAGTATTATTTTATAATAATTTTATCAAACATGGCCTGTTGGTATAATTATAAAATAAATAATAAAAATATAAAACCCACTTACCAACAAATCTTTTTATGTGTTCTAGCGCTTTTGGAAACAAATTCCATCTTCAGGAACTTAAAATTTTTTATATTATTTTTAAAATAACTAAAACTTTGTCATCATATGTAGAATTGTGATGTAAAGTGTGTAAAATATATAACAGTGGTCATCGTGTGTTTAAAATTGTGTCGACTTACATCCTGTCATTATGAATGTCTCCGCCGTTATGATAAAATGGGAGGTCAACTCACTCTATAGTTATTGTTTAGTACTTGCTTATATAATATATCATTTTCAAATGTTATTTATTCATTTATTAATTTACTATTATTATTAAGATTATATGGTACTTTTCTAAGTTATTGGTAATGTGTATATTATTTGAAAAATCAAAAATGTCAATAAAATTTTCTGGGTTATAATTATGGTTGTTATTTATAATATGCTTACCGAAATTAGATTTTTCTGTTTGATCTTTTTTTATACCGTTGATATGTTCTCGTATTCTAATGGAGAATGGCCGATTGGTCTTGTCAATGTATTTTAATTAACAATCTGCACATCTGCAAGCTATATATATGCCTTGTCCACCTAAATTATTACCATTTTTTATTGTTTTAGATAAACAATGATATATACATTGAAAAAAACCAATACATTTATAATAGACAATAAATTCAGAGAAATCAAAGACCCTACATGTAAATTTAAAAAAGATATTATTCACAACATTAAAAATAGTAAACAAATTTACAAAGATGAATATATCAAACAAAATTTCAAATTAGCCAATGCAAAAGTCCCTACTTTCCTAAGAGCCTTACTAAGCCCTCCTTTCCTCTACTTTCTAAGAGCCTTTCCTAAAATACATAAAATAGATATGCCAGTGAGACCTTTAATAAATTATATTAACCCGGCGTCATTATGGTACAAAATTGTTACACGGATGTTGAGGTGGGTCAATATAACCCGTGTATGTGATGTACGACATTTTCATGTTTTATTGAATATATTCTCATAATCTTTGTCATTATAATGCATATTTACACTCTGGTCTTAGGAATAAAAGAAAAAAATATTAATTACAGAACATTTATTCAAAGTATTTAAATTTTTACTTAAATTCACACAAAATTACCAAAACTGAGATCCCTTAGAGTTTCATCGCTTTACTACTCTAAAATATAGTCTTTTCAGTCACGTATAGCACTTAAATTATACCTAACTATATCTTTGGAAAAAAATTTAACGAAACTAATTCGAATCCTCATTGTTTACACAATTACTGCAGAAAGGTATGATATGCTCAGGGCAAATATATTTGTCACAACCTCGACATATGTGTTTCATTTTACGATCTCTTTGTACAGGGCATACTTGGCTTTTTTTGTGGGCATTAGGTATTTTAGCAGGAGGCTCTTCAGGTGATGCACCAGTAAACTCTCTGATTCTCTTACGCATTTCTCGTGGCAAGCGATTCAAATTCTGGCAGTTTTTCAAACAATCGCTGACAAGCACAAGACTTAAGCTTTTCAAAAAATGATGTCGTTTTTCTATTGGCTTATTATTGTTTATCCGGTGTATTATAAAACCGTTAATGCCAGAAATCTCTTTGAATTATGGCTCACGTCATATGTAGCGCTAAGTTCATCAGCAACGTCCACCCCACATTTGGTTGAGTTATGGTAGGTGTTAATTTCAGGTTTTCGTTTTTCTCCAGTTGAATCGTCAATCTGATCATCACGGTGCAAATTCGACGTCAGCAAAACCATCTTATTTTTGTTAGGGATAAGAGAAATGAGAGTAATATCTTCTTGAAAGCCAAATTGGGATGAAAACACTTCAGTATTACGAGTTTTAGTAATTCAGGAGAGATTTGTCTTTTGTTTTTACGCAAGGTTCCAACTGACGTTAGCCTGTGTTCTTTGAGCAGATGCTGGACTAGTTCGTAACTGGTGAACCAATTAGCAAATGTTATATTGCGGTTTGATTTTGAAATGGGTAGCATAATGCGATTCACAATATCGTATGGTTTATTACTTGCAGCAAATGGACCAGGGGGTTGTTTTCCAGGACATATTTCAAGATTCAAAATGTAGTCATTTTTAGCATCCACCAAAGCTATTATCTTGATGTCATACTTTGCAGGTTTTTATGGTATGTATTGGCACCGGCCTCGAAAAGCTATTAGCATTTTATCAGACAATCGCTGGGGATGTATGCAGTTTTGCAATTTTAATAACATTTTTCGAATAGTTCTCTGATCAGTACCAAGTTGTCAATTTTCTTCCTTTCTTCACGGGAAGTCTCCTCATCAAGGCACAGGCAGCTTTGTATAAAATGAAAACATTGTTCAGACATCACAAGTCTAAATATTTAGACTCCTGTGCCATCAGACGCCCATAGGTCACTCAAATTCTATCTTCCTGAACGAATTAAGCCGGCAGTATATAACAGGCCAATAAAAGCTTTGAGTTCTGCCATGCTACATACCTTCAAATAAGTGTGCTTCGACAAATCTGGGTACGAAGCCATTTTACGTTCAATGCGTGCATTTGTGTACGTCAAAACGTTTTGTAACATATCATTACTGAAAAACAAATTCCAGCATTCTAACTCAGAAGTAGCAGATTTGGACTTTTGTGACACACCTGGCAATTGTGTGATTATATTGTTTGCTCTAGTTTTTACATTCCGTCTAAAAGGTGTTTTCAACCAAACTGTTCCATCTTTACCAATATAGCGTGGACGTATCTCATGTCGTGAAGATAATTCTGAAGAAACAGGACGCTCCTGCTGTGGCAGCATTGAACGATTTGCGCTGGATTGCAACTACGTTTTAATTTCATGTAGCGGGACATATTGTCATCACTGTCTGAACACTCCTGTTTTGTATCGCTTGGCTGGCTACAAACACTCATGTGATTCTCTTCATCCACATTATCATTATCAGACAAGTCTTCTTCTGAATCAGATTCCTCAGAATTGACAAAATTCTTTGGTTCTCTCTATCCATGTTTCTAACTACATTCAAAAAAGGAAAAAATAGTAAAATAAAAATATGAACATAAAAACATAAGAAAAACCTTAAATAAACACCAAAAAACAATTCAGTAATAAAAAATTAAACTTAAATAAGGCGCGAAATTGTTACGTTAATTGTGAGGATGGGTCATATTTACCTTTTTGAGAAAAGCTCGCATTTAGCTCCCACCGCGGTCACCGCTCAACTGATTTCTTTTCAAACACGTTTAGAACACGGTGTTGGCTCCAGCTACTGAAAAGAATGGCAATATCGCGCGCATACGTAAAAAAATTTGCATTTTTAAACACACTGGGTCATTTTGACCCAACCTCAATGACGCTGGGTTAATTCTCCCACTTATTTACTAAGTAAAACTTTAGCCAAAATTCTTAAAGAACATATTAGATTCAATAATAAATATATTTTAAAGAATGGGTACGAATTAATAGAAATAATTAATAAAATAGATATAAAAAGTACAACTAAATTAATATCTTTGGATATAAAGGATACGTATACCAGCATTGATAATGTAAGAACCAGACATATAATTAAAAATACATTAACAGATTTAAAATACATGAAACAGTAAACTTATTAAATTTATGCATCAAAAGTAACTATTTTGAATTTAATAAGTATTATATACAAGAAAAGGTTCTCACCATGGGTTCTCCACTTTCAGCAATATTGGCCAATATATTTATAAATGACCTAGAAAATAATAATTTACATAGCATTATTAATAAATATCAAATTTTACTATATAAAAGATACGCTGACGAAATTTTAATTATATACATCCAACAATGCAATGATGAAAGTAAAATATTAAATGAAATGAATTCTTTAAATAATAATATAAAAAGTTAACCTTAACTCAAGAAAATAATAATAGTATAGATTTTTTAGACATGTCAACTAAATTTGACATTTTTAGGAAACCCACCAAGCAAAATACAGTAATACATTATGAATCCTTTCATCCTTGGAACCAAAAAATGGCCACATTTAATACATTGATATACAAAGCCTTAAAATAATTAAAATATGATGATGTAAAATTAAAAACCAAAATAAATAATAATTAAATCACCATAATGAACGGATATAATAAAAATTTAATAGATAAATTATATAATAGAATAAAATACAACATTTTCATAAGATACATAAAATTAAATAATAACGGTAATACCTATACTAAAATCAAATATAACATAAATTATAGAAATTTCAAAAGAATATTTAAATAATTTGGTTTAAAAACTGCATATATAACTAATAATAAATAATAAAACATATAAACAATACAGATCTCCATCTAAAGAAATAAAAAATGGTAATAATTTATGTGAACAAGGCATATATAGCTTAAAATTCACAGATTGTGAATTAAAATACATTGGCATGACCAATTGGTCATTCTCAATTAGAATACTAGAATATATCAATGGAATGATAAAAGGTCAAAATATAGTAGAAAAATATAATTTCACTAAGCATATTTTAAATAACAACCATAATTATAACCCAGAAAATTTTACTGACATTCTTGATTTTTAAATAATATACACATTACCAATAACTTAGAAAAGTACCATATATATTTTATTAATGATAAATTAATAAATGAACAAACAACATTTGAAAATGATATATTATATAAGCAAGTACTAAACAATATCTATAGAGTGAGTTGACCATACCGTTTCTCTCCCATTTTATCATAACTGTGGAGACATTCATAATGACAGGATATTAAGTCGACAAAATTTTAAACACATGAAGACCACTGTTATATATTTTACACACTTTACATAACAATTCTAGTTATGATGACAAAGTTTTAGTTTTTTTAAGAATAATATAAAAAATTCTAAGTTCCTGCAGATGGAATTTCAAAAGCGCTAGAATGTATAAAAAGATTTGTTGGTAAGTGGGATTTATATTTTAATTATTTAACTATTAATTTAGCTACTTTTAAATTTTCAAGCATGAAAAATCAAGCTATCCAGGAATTATGGTCAACAAACATTGAAAATCACATCTTGCTTTTGTCTTTGCTTAGATCTCACATAAAGTTTCCATTTAAACACAATTTTTTTTTTTTTTACAAACATGGAAGGTACCATAAATTCTATAACTTATGTAAATATGGGCAGCAGAAAATGTGAATGAACTGCACCAAATTCCACTGCATGGATAAAAGGAAATAGTAAAGTGTATATTTCACAATAAAGTATCACATATTCTTTGGCATTACTATTAATTATGCAGTGAATGTACATAATAACAATTAGTGGTACTCTTTGAATGAGGATAAATTTTACTGTAGATACCGGGTGACATTGATTATTGCCCTTTAAATGAAAGTGCTTTGATTTATCCCCATGAATTTTTATTCTCTCATTCTTCTGTCTTGACCTTTTTCCCAAATTTTTCCTTCAGGGGATAACCAAATGATATTCTACAAGTCTAATCTTTTATTCTTGATCTGAAATGAAATATTTAAGTGGCAGATAGCAAAATAGCTACTAAAATGGTTATTTGTATGTCCTGAACACAAAGAAAATTATGGATACTTAAAAAATCATTTGGAAAGGAGCCACTAAATTAATTCAAATATACAAAACAGAGCGATTAAAATAAATTGTAAAATGTTAATAAATAATATAAATCTTACCTAGGAGTAAACTTATGAGTAGGTACACTGTGACTGTACTGATGAGTTCCGAGTTCATCAAGCGATGTAAATTCTTTATTACATACATGACAATGATACTGTGCTTCATTCTCATGAATCTGAGTATGATATAAAAAGTCATCTAGATCACTGAAAGTCTCATTACAGTTCTTTTGTATACATCTATAAACCTAAAACAATAAACATTGAATTTCAATAAATTATTTTTAGTAATCCCATATGAAAACAACAAAACTAAATAAAAGCTAAACATCACATGAATAAGTGATGTTTAAGTGATTACTGGTTGCCCAGTATCCATAAAATGGAATCAACAAAACAAAATATACCAGTAAATATCATGAAACTATTAACAATGACAAATGATCACAAAAACAAGGTTAATAAATACAACAAAGAATTTCAGAAACTGAAATAAATTCTTCTTACTTTCTGATGTATATGAACTTTCCGATGAGTTTTCAATTCAAAATAGTTTTTGAATAGAGCAGGGCAATACTGACATACATATGACTTAGCTACTATTTGTTCAGAAGCTTTTCCATTTTCAGTATCTTCATCTTTCTGGAAAAAATAAATATAAAATAAATTATTATCATTATTATCCATGTCAGTGATTGGATTGGTTATGTATAATATTAAAATCAGCAAGCCCATTTTAATAATGGGCTAACACCAACAATGCTGTATCTGTAACAGTTTTTTGCATTTCTTTATATATGAAATAGCACATTATTCTCCCAATAAATAATCATTTTACTTGTTTTTAACAATTTTATAAAGCAAATAACAGAATCCTTATAATCCTTACATGTAGATCTACTGATAATAAATCTTCTAAATGGACACACACACCAGTGGTTGAAAAGTAAATTACACACCTTTCCCTAACTTTTTTATAATTGAGATAACTGGATGCAGTTTATGACATTCTTCCTTGTTCTGCGAGGTTACTTCAATAAATGTATATTTTACTCTATGTTTTTTGTCAGTGGGATGGTACGCAACTTAGCGGGGGAGAGGGCAACTCAAAAATTTTAAATGGTCATTTGATATATAAATTTTAAAGAGCTGCATGAGATGAGAAAACTTCCACAGTTAAAACTAAATTCTGCCCTTGCCAACAAGAGCAAGCTACCATTCAGGTAGCTAGAACTACAGTTGTATGCCCCCCTTTAATTTTTTTATTATTTGACAATCCGATTCACTCTTTGGAAATCTTCTTTGATGACAGAGGCTAACTCAGTAAGCCCCAATTCAGAATATTCAGCCTTCAAGGGGCGTAAGCCAGGTTAAAACAAGGTATCACACAATCGTGTGAAACATGATTTAAGTCTTTATGAGACGAGCAAAATGGTATCAAAACAATTAATTCTGACTATTTAATCTAAAATGGACATCACAATAGCATTTCATTAATGAGAAAATTAAAAAATTAATTATTAAAATTTTTCAAATACTTCTATTAATTAAAATTAGTCTTGAATTAAAAAATAATTAATAATTAATTTATTAAATTTTCAACATTAAAATTACATTTTTTTTTTAATTTCTTACCTCTTGTAAGAATATTTATAATATTAGTTTGTGGCATTCTTCTTTTCAAGTAAGAATGCCATAAACTGCATCCAGTTGTCTAAATTAAAAAAAAAAAAAAAAACAGTTAGAAGATAGACATAAGTTACTTTTCAGCCATGCAGTATAACTATAGTTTACCAGTGGCTTTAGTGGACTTCAGCTGCCAGAATTTTATAAAGTATAGTAACATTATGGTGAAATACCAAAGATTAAAGATATGACTGGAAAGAATTCAAAATTCCTGATGTGTTGCTCAAACATGGAAGATCACTCACTGATAGGAAGAATGAATTTTAGTGGCTGACAGAGCAATGAATGAGCTTAATTTTAGAAGAAGTGGGTGTTGTTAATTTCTTCCAAATAGAGAAAAAACAAGTCATTGACACAAACGGAGAAAATTGAATGTGCGTTTTGATTTTTAAATGTTAAATTATCATTTATAGTGTAGGGGAGTTAGAAAAAGGGATATACAGATAATAAAAAGGGATATAGATGCACTGGTATCTCACCATAATGTTAATATACTTTAAAACCACTGCCTTTTACAAATCAATGATCTTGCTGTACAGCAGCTGAAGTCCATAAAGCCAGCTGGTAAACTGTATATATACCAGGTGGCTGAAAAGTAACTTACATCTTCCTTCTAACTTTTTTTCATAACCGAGATAACTGGATGCGGATTACGGTATTCTTCGTTGAAAAGAAAAATTTCAATTTTATTCCTTGATTTTTATTGTCATATCTAACTAAAGTTTGTACATGTACTTGTACACCCACATACACACGCATCCTTTTATTACTGGATAAGCTCAATGGATTAATTACTAGAGAAGATGAGCATAGGAAATCCAGGTGT
Source organism: Lycorma delicatula (assembly GCF_047948215.1). Taxonomy (NCBI): domain Eukaryota; kingdom Metazoa; phylum Arthropoda; class Insecta; order Hemiptera; family Fulgoridae; genus Lycorma; species Lycorma delicatula. Next base: position 90,818,804 of record NC_134456.1, on the reverse strand, counting down.
TATTTAAATTAAAATCAAATTTACAATTTCAAAATACTTTTGTTAACATAATCTATATAACTGTCAAATTACAGAAAAAAACTTGCATACTACTATACCTTAATAATAACAATCAAAATTTAATTTTCATTAAAATATTTTAATTTATACTAACACTCTCAGAATTCTGTGACTCAACAGACTCAATACTAATTTTTTGTGAAGGGGAAACTGGATCAGTTGAAAGAGTTCTAATACGCTTTGGCCAAACCTAGAAAAACATAAGAAAAAAATTAAAAAGTATTTAAAAATAAAATTAAGTAAAGTAAAACTTTTAACAAAATCTGCCTTTAGACAAATGCTTCTTTGAAAAATTTAAATCGAAACCAACAAAAATGTTACAAAATAAAGACGAAACTTTTAATTTTTACTTTTTTAATTAGAACATTATGCAGAATAAATTCCAAACAAAATAAAAATTTATAACTATGCATGATCTTATGTTAACTAATAAAAGTATATTAAAAAAATCATGTCCTTTAGAAGTAACAAACTAACAAATCAGTTTCAAAAAATAAGAAATACAACTAAAGACAAAATCAACATAGAAGAAAAAAATTATTTTATAGTAACAAAAAAAAAATTATTTTACTTTGAACAACTGCTATATTTGTGAAGTTTGTCCTGATTTTACCAAATAAAAATAAAATTAAAAAAAGAAAAAAATCACAATATTTTTAGAACAGAAATGATTTGAAAAGCTCACAGATGTATCATTTCATACCTTATGAGAAGCCATGTGTTTCTTGACATTTGATTTTTGAGAAAATGCTCTTCCACAAACAACACATTGAAAAGGACGTTCTCCAGTATGTGAGCGTACATGCTGCTGTAAGTCAAAGTTTTTTGAAAAAGATTTTCCACAGTACACACACTTTAACTAGAAAAGAAAAATAAATAAAAATTTTAGAGCAAAATAGAAAAATTGCTTTATCATATTATGTTCTGGGGAAAATTAAATTTCAAAAACAATTTCTTCCTATCAACTTGAACTCTGTTCCAAACTGAAACTTTTAAAAGAAAATTTTTTTAAATTTCATCCACAAAGAGAATAAGATGATGACAATGAGATAACAATGATGATGACAATCAGGGGCAACAAATAGAAGCTGCAGAAATGCAGTTAAAAGGTATTCCAGGATGGACAGAGTTGAAATGAGGATATTCAGAATAAACTGCAGATTAGAAGACATCAGGTTGGAATGAGGACATTCATATTCGAATTCATTATCAAGACAGTTGGTTAGCAAATTAACTGAGAATGAATAGTAGACGACTACCAATGAAAACATGGAAATAAGTTTTGATATCAGAACAGGTTTTACCAGGGACCTAATCCATTAAGTGAAAAAGATGGAAAAAAAAAGATTAGGAGTATTCTAATTTGAATTTTTCAATTTTTAAATAGTTAAAAAATGTTTGTAACAGAAATTAAATTTAAGGGATTTTTTCACTAGGCATTTCTACATACCAATTCTGAATTTATTATTAGTACACACGAGTGATTCAACAGAATTTATACCTTCATAAATTCTAAGCACGATGTTCTAATTTAACATTTAAATGCCACTCTGTCCATAGGGAACCAGACCTCTGTCTTTCATCTGGAGAAAGCTTTTCTCTCATCAGGTATGCATTTTTCAACTGGGATTTTTCATCCATCAAGAGCTGTTGAGTAGCATTAGATTTTTGTTTTTGATAAGTAAATAAATAAAATATAAGAAAATAAATTATGTTATATTTAATTTATTGTAATAAAAAGGCTCTATCTACTCATAAAAAGTAGAGACATATCACAATCCAGAGGGTCATATTTAAATGTTAGTCTAAAATAAAAAAACTAGTTAAGAACATATATTACTAGCAAATATGACTTAGACTAGCAAATTTAAACTACAACAAACACAATTTATTATCATCTATAACAAAGCTAATCTATAAATATAAAGAGGAATGTTTCTGTGTCTGTTTGTCTTTTAAACTGATCTACAGTTTTCAGAAATGTTTCACACTAAAAGTTCAAAACAAGGGTAAAACTGTTATCTACATTCTGAAAAAATTATTCCTACCCCCTTAAGCAAAGTTTTTTTAACAAGCAGCTTTTTAGTTTTTCACAAATATGCTAAAAACAGAGGAAATCAATCAAAGTTGAGGTGATTTTCTGAAAGTCCATAAAATTTCCTACAAAATGCAATTTTCCTGGTTCTGATAGCATTCTTCGTCTGTAAGTTATTAAAGTTGAAAATCAGTGTACAACTTTTTTGTTCTTTACTAATCAATAGCATGTGAATGAATCACTCTTTCATCTGCTACCTCCTTCTCACCTGTTTTCCATCTCATTATCAGTTTCACACACTTAATATTAGTGACACCTTTGCATCCTGTGCCTTCTCTGCACCCACACATTGCCGCCTGCTCCCACATTGTGACTGGGTATGTTAGGACACCAGCCAATCTCACGGGGCATTTAATTACAACGCTGGATATGATATCTAAACTCATTCTCAAGTCATAAAACAATATGTCTGTGCTCCAAACAGACAAATGAAAGTCATAGTATACAGCTAACACATTGATGCTGAGGCCTGAAAACTTTCAGGCTGACTGAAATACTCTAATGGACGAAGCCCAAAAATTTTCAGGCTATCAAATTTAATTCTATATAAAAACTTCCATGGCTTATTTTCATGCCTAGGGTTTTGTAAACCATTCATTGAATAGTTTAGTTCAAATCACTCTGTTATCACTATACTCTGGCAAGGATTTTTTAAATTATTGAAGAAAAACAAGCTATTTTCACGTTGAGGTTATGTGTTGTTCATAGTCGAGTTTTGTTCATGAGGCGTGTATTTTGCAGTTTACTGCAGTAAGTTTTTTTTCTTTATGTCAGTGTTTATTGTGTTTTTTAATAGGTTACAAGATTGGTAATTCTTGTTTTGTAATAACAAAGATGCATGCAAATATGTATGTTTTGTAATTACGCATGTTTTTTTGTATTTTTTTCTGTGATTTATTACTAACAACTGACTATGAATATTTTTGTTTAGTAGGTCCTACTCCATGTACATTTACTTGTTATTGTATGTAATTTTTTTATTTATTTCGTATTAATGTAAACTGACAATCATCATATAATTTTGTTAGTTTTATAATGTTATAATGGATGAGATACATGAAAAAAAACTATCAACTATTCCTGAGACTATTGTCTCAGTATCTTGACATACTGTATTCATGGACAGATTTTACACTTCACCTGCTTCTGGCAGAGAAAAACAAAAGCTGCTGGGACATGTATGCTGAATCAGAAAGAGTTGCCTAGTATCAAAAAAATTGAATAAATCTGAATCTGTTTTTATGAGACGTAAACATCTTCTATGTCTAAAATGGAAATACGCAAGAGATGTTCTAGCATTGTCATCAGCTCAAGTCACAAAATGACTCGAACAGATGTTCAAGTTTGTTCAAAGGAGCGTATGATTACAAAATTTAAACCTGATGTCATCATTGCCTATTACCCTTTCAAGAGGAAAAAAAATGAAATGGTGGATGAAACTCTTCTTTAATTTTCTTATGATGCCTATTTCAAATCATTTCTCCTTTATTGTGAATCCTGACTTCTAAATTTGAGGAAAAAATACATTTAGAAAAGTTTATTGAGTCATTTGGAGTAGAATTGGGCAATAAGGGTGGATTTCTTGCTTAAGAAACAATTCCTATGTCCGTTGCTTCAGACTCCCTGGACATAACTCTCCAGACAGGATTCCTCCCACAGAAAAAAAGGTCGGCCAGCATGGGTCTGTAAAGTGTGTTCAAAAAAGAGTAAAGCATCTACGGGAAGCAGGAAGATACAAGAAACTGGCTGAAGGTGTTTAGACTGTGATACAGCACTGTGTCATACTGAAGCCAAGTACATACAGACTAATTTCACATCTTGCTTTTTGTGCATATTTATTGTTATAATATTTAAATGAATACTTTTTTTTTATTTGTAATAATTAACAGATAGAGTAGTGACTTTATTTTAGTTTTCAATCTTGTAAAATTAGTGAAAAAGCATGCAGTACAGTGAAATTAACATTCAGTCACAATATTTATTTTTGCATTTTTTAAAAATTTTCAAAGTATCATAATACAAATGGTGAGTGGTCTACTTCTTTTTTTTTTTTCATTTATATACTAAAATACTCAATGAAGTGACCAAAAACTTTGAAGGAACTGATGATGCACAAATACATCTTTAAAGAATGACATTTTATCCTACCAATCTTCTGACCAATATTCTTTAATATCAGTTTTAATTTTTTACACCCATATTAATTATTACCTCTAGAAAAATGCTTTAAGTTCAACAAGGGTGACATCCTTCCAGCCCCACCATAAGAATATTGCTTAAGCGGCATGTTTTTTTTGTATTTTTTCTTCTGCATATCGATTAGTTTTGGCAACAACTTCAGACAATAATGAATCTGTAAAAAATAACTGAAAGTACTGCAATTCAGTTTTCATTTTATTGTTATATACTGGACCAAATCGCAGAACTGTATTTGGAAATTTGGGCAAATTACCATCAATTACATTGTATTTTTCCCATAACACATTATAACAAGTATCACCAAATGGTCCATTTCCCAAAGGTGAGTCAATATGATTATCAGAATTATTGGTATTACTCATGGAAATATCTTCAATATTGTCACAAACCGGCACATAACTATCTTCAAATTCACCATCACTTTCTAATCCTGAAGACGAATCAAGAGTATTTTCATTAACTGTTGGATTGCACTCTATCATAACTAAACAGGCTTTCCAAATCATCACTAGAAAGCTCATACATAATATTTTCCAATTCGATTACGAGAACTTCAAGCCATCTTTCATACCTTAACTTGTTTATTTACAATTCAGACAAGATGTCAGAACACAGCCTACTAGATATGTTATCGTATGTGCTTTACTAATAACAGATTGAGATTAAACAGCTGATGCTAAACTAAACAGAATATGATGTCGAGCAAGAACTGTCTAAATGTCAAACGATGCTTGGTTCAAGATTTACTGACGTCTAAATATTGTGACGAGCGTTGCACAACATTGGACTGCTACGTGAATTACATAATGTCACGGGGTTTACACCACTGGACCTGATGTGAATTTCAGAATATCAAGTATATTACGACAAAGGACTGCAAAGGGTTAAAAATCAACTTTTGCTTTCATTTGGGTAAATTTTGTTACTATTTTTGCAGATTAATTTTTTTTACATTTGACTTCATAACATAGTCAGTGTAACCTGTTAGTTGTACTATGTAACATGAAAATAAAAACTTAATTAGTTTATACAGGAGCAGATAAATTACAGTTAAGAAATTTTAAAACATTACATATCTTATTTACATTTCACTATCAAATGGCTAACTAACAAGATATGATTTCACTATCAATAGCGTTAAATTATTCTCAAATAAATGTTCTAGTGTATAAGTACTAGCCAACCTTTCCAGTAGCTGAATCTGCATCCTTTGACATTTCACAATTTCTAACATCTCCATTTATCTGATCGTGTACAGCTCCTACAACAGACACTGTGATTGTATTTGCTCCAGTAATCTCTTTCTGTTGTTCTCTTAATGTCTGAAACAAGGTGAATGAATAATAGACAAGCAAGAACTTAAAAATTAAAATTAGGCACTCCATATAAACATAATGAATATTGTCTAAAAAAAACCTTAATTTTTTTTCTTTTGGTACCAAATATAATAAATCATAACTTGCACATTGGTTATTAACAATAACCAATAATCTTTTAATAATATATCTGAACAAATGTATACGATATAACAGATATGTTAAGATAGGATTAATACAGCTGTTCTGGGTCTTGTTTACAGGGGTATAAACAAAACACCACTCAAATATACAACCCACTTTCTGGTTATATTGGTAAGAAGGATAGTCAAAATTCAGTAATACCAACAAAAATAGAAAAGAAAATATTAATATATTAATAGAAACATAAATAGAAAAGTAAGTGAAAAGGAAGAAGTGATAAGTTTACACTATATAAACAGATCAAGTCAACCCAATTCACATCAGCGATCAGCATGAAACATTTTACTAACAAAAAACTAAGATTTGTTCTTCATATTAAACATCTAATCGAATTATAATATTTATAGATAAAATATTAATAGCTAATTACTGGATTTCTCCTTATTTATTGTTAAAGCTTAACAGATTGGATCAAGTTAATTGATTGTCTTTAAAATCCAGTTTTTTACCTTAAATTTGTAGCATATATAATTAAAAAAATTGTATTTTTTTTTCAGTTTTTTTTTTTTTAAAGACAACTGACAATGATTTATTATTACAAACAGAGGTAAAAAAAAAACAAAGGTGAGCGAATATATTAATTTCTAATTTTAATAGTACATTACATTTAATTTAATACTTTGGCTGCCATATGTACAATGGCAAAACACAACCAAGTTTTATGTACAGCTCAGTTAAATGTACATATTACACTACATGTATCCGATGATGGGCTGGGCATACACATTATAAATAGGTTACTGGAAAAAGCTGGTTGAGGATTGAGATTTTATCCTTAGGTTACAATTATGTTGGTTCACCAGATTAATATAAGCTTCTAAAATAAAAACAACGAATATGTTATAAAAAAGTTGAAAACATTTTGATAGGAGAGTTACTTAAAATCAGCCTAGGATATGTGTACTGAAGGAAATGTGAATTGCAGGATGCAATTAATAACAGTTTCACTAATGACTATAATAACAGAAAAAAAATTATTTTTGTTAAATATGACTATGGCAAACCTCAGCACCAGCAGCAGTAGTAGCAGTTGACACAGTAACTTCTTCTGGAGGAACTGTAGTAGGAATTTGAAATGTTGTTTGCTCCTGATTTGTTGAACTCGTAAGGTATGCGCCACAGCCATCAAATACCTGAAAGATACACAAAAAAAAAATCAATAAAGGGGAGAAGATTAATAAATACAAGCTTTTTACTGCTAAGGATAATGAGTAAAATTTAATATAGATTAGGTCAATAATAAGGGAAAGCTCTGCAATTCCTGAGTATTCAACCAAACGTATTTTTTCTTACTTTGCACAATGCAGTAGCAGATCTTGTTTGTGCATATCATTTTCTAGCTTCTTAGGAAAGTAAATTGTAAATGTGATTACAAAACCACAAATGATACTAACTTCCTTATTTCTTAGTTGTACCCACACAACACAAGTAGACTTCTCATTAGCGATGCAATCTTCAGAAGTCAAGATAGCGATTGGCACATAGTCCTGTATAAAAAATATGCAATGTCAAAGCAGAATTTCCAATGAATACGAAATCTGGACTAATGTAATTTGTTGCAAATAGAACAATACTTTTTCTCACTTTAAATTGTACTTACAAAAAAAAGTTTATTTTACGGAGTTCATTGAAGGTGATTTTTTTTTTTTAGATAGCATTTATATTACTGTAAAAAATTTAAAAATACTAGTAAATATACTTTAAAAAAAATTTAAATATACTAGTTATCTTTGATGGTAATTTTGTTTTACCATTACAGCAGTAATTGTTATACGCAATTAGTGGTTATACAAAATAATAATAGTTTAATGAAATGATAAACATAAATAGGTTTGTAAATAATCTGTTAAGTGCTTTACACAAACCCTGAAATACTATTTACATGCATAAAATAAACCTTAAAGTGAGGACCAAATATCCTGGAAGCCTCCTCAATATCAACAAAATAATCCATCTTCCACATTTTTTCTTCTTCTTGCAGTACATGTTTAATGCAGTTTTGCCACTTATCTGGAGTTAACTCAGCAATAGTATTTTCAAGTAAAACCTTTACACCCATTAATTTATAAATTTTGTTATTCCAAGCTACAAATCCTTTTACTTGACTCCACACTAGTTATATTGGATTCAGAATGCAGTGGTATGGTGGAGGCTATAATTCTGCATACCCATTTTCTTCAGTCATATCATCAATTACATAAGTGTTAAATTTTTGCTTATTTTTTTAACTTCTTCTAGGAGTTCAACCTTTAAAAATATATAATCCAATGGAATTTGTTTTTCTTTCAGCCATGATACTATATCCGCTTTTAGCTATGATGTATTTGGGATTTTTTCTAATTTTACATTATGGTTTGGTGTATTATCTGTAACAATAACACGGAATTAATTTCATAATCATATTAAACCAGTTTTAAAAAAAAATTACAGTTCATATCTTTGTGGTAATCAACTTTTTTATTGGATTTGATAACTAATAATGCACGATTAATAGATTCAACTTCATTCCCTACATGATCTACAATCAACCATTTTCCTTTGTTATTTTCAGATTTATACTGGTACTTAAACCAACAGAAAAGTCTGTTTAGATGTCTTAACGGACATGACACATCAAACTTTATTGACTGAATGTCCTTTGTTCACCCAAGTTTCATCCAAATAAAAAATCTTTTTCTCCATTTTTTTTAACTTTTTAATTTATTTCAAACATTTCCTTCGCCAAATCTTTATGTCATTTCTATTAATAATAAAACTATTTCTACTTTTTCCTGCAAATTTGAAACCCATCATCAATAAAGAAGCTTATGTAAACTAACCCAATTAATTTTTAGTAAATCTAGATCTCTTTTGACTGCTGAAAACATCTTATTGAGTGTGGGTGATCTATTTTTAAAAAAAGAAACCACTTTCATTGACAGTATTTTTATTGAAATCACAAATTGGCCTAAAATGGGTTTTGCACGTTTTCTTTTCTTTTTTGGCATGTATCCTATTCATATTTTTTCCTTTCAACTCACATTTTTTCAATACTTAAAATGGATACACCTGTGAATTTAAATGTAACTGCTTCTACTAGTTTAATTTCTAAAGTAGGATATTTTTCGCAAAATTTGTTGAAAACATTAAGAACTATCTTCTTTTACCCACTTTCTAATACTTTACTTTTTTGTGTTTAACTATACAGCAGGAAGGACTTTCAGTCATACTTAATAAATTTCACAACACTTATAAACAGAAACTTAATTTCTAACACTGTAATAAAGCAAATAAGTCATAAATTTCTGTACAATACTTATTTAAACCAAATTAATAACGAAAATAACCTCACTCAAAGTAACTTCTATCATCAGCAGTTAAAATAACAATAAAGTTTCACAAGACCAAGTAATAGTTTTTAAAATAGTATCAGAAATATAATTTAACTGTGTCATAAAACTATAAATAACTATGACATATTGCTACAGTTTATTGTACATGATATGTAGTGAATTGCAATTCAAATTCTTGCACTAACACAAGGAACGTTTGGTTTAATCTAGCCCTCAAGCAGCAAATAATGTAAATATAATAAAATTAGGAAACTGAAATTAGTATAAATTTTTCAATGATAGTGCATTGTTTACATTGCTCTAGACCTAACATATTTATAATTGCATAATAACTAATAATGTGATAATCTGAAATTAATAACAGGTGCAAGTAATGATTAACATTCATCACATGGTAGCTAATTTTTGTCAAATGTATGTATGTTGATTATTTACACGCACGAAACACATGCAGATTGTTTATTTCAGGCCTCAATATAAAGTAAACAGAATATAGAAACTATAAAACTGACAGCAGTTTTTTTTTCATTGTAGTTTATCTATTTTTAAATACAATCAAAATTAATTCAGTAATTTTGTTGTTAAACCAAGAGGTCTCATAATAAATTTTATGAATTCACCAGTGTGTGTTGTAGCAGGGCTGTATGACAGCAATATATTGCTTTACTGATGTCATACTGGCATTTCACAGCTGTGTTACTGTTCACCAGAATTGTTTGTTTCTGAAAGAAGTTTGTGATTGTCTTATTTAGGTATAATATAAAAAAAAATGTCAGCGTTTGAGTTAGAGTAAAGCAAAATATTAGATTCTTCTTATCAAACTTGGAAAAGATGGAAGTGCAAATTGTGCTTAGCACAAATTTATATGTTAATTTATTATATTAAATATATAATATATTATGTAAATTTATATATTAGTTAATTTATGTTAGTTCAAATTTATTATTTTAGTTAATTTATATGTATTTATAGTTAGTAGAATGAAGTATAAAGAAAACGTCACTTTATAAATGAATAAAACAGGTTTCTGAGGGAAGGAGAACTGTTTTTGATGACAAGAAGTCAGGATGACCACCAATAAACAAAACTAATGAAAATATTGTACTCTGTCAGATTGTGCATGAAAGTCATTGACTGTCAGAAGCATAGCAGAGCAAGTGAACATTTATATTATAAGAATAATTTAATTGAAAACCTTAAAACGAGTAAGGTATATGAAAAATGGTACTTAAACAGCTCACAGAAATAAAGATAAGTTGAAATTTCCAAAACCTGAAGGGGCAAGAAACATTTTGAACTATTTCACATGTGATGGATGAGTCATAGGTTAACCAATGTAACCTAATATGATCTTAGAATGAAGTTCAAAATGTTAGACTGTCAATAATCGATGCTCCCAAAAAAAAGAAATCACAATCAAAACAAAACTGCTAACTTCTATTTAATACAAAGGTGAAGTGATAAGTTCCAGGCCTCACATAGAGATAGCATTGGTATGCTTAACTTCTTGATGGTATCGCTTGATTCCATTCTACAGTAGTTTACTATAAAGTTTCAAGTCGCTGCATCACCTAATCTAGTATTTTCAGTCCATCAGAGAATTACAGCAATTTTTGGAAAATGGAAAAACTGGAAATTCATGCAATGATTAAATACATTTTTTCTAAATGGCTTAAGTTCAAAGGAATTTTAGAAAAGCTTGATATGACATTATGAGACTCTTCCCCATCAAATAGAACAGTTGAACGCTGGGTTTCAGAGTTTAAAATGGGTCGAATACACACTAGCGATGAACCACACAGTGGACACCATTCTGAAGTGACTACAACATCAGAAATGATAGAAGTGCATAAAATCATTTTGGTAGATTGACGAGTGATGGTGAACAAGTTAACAGAGTTTGCAGGCCTGTTAATAGAATGCATGCATAATATTTTGCATGAGCAAACTGTGCTTTAGATGAGTGCCGCATTTGCTCATTGCTAACTAAAAACAGTGCTGAAAAAAACAAACATTTCAAGCGATTGTCTCGAGCTATTTCGGCATAATCCAGAGGAATTTTTACATCGATCTGTGATGATTAATGCGAATTGGGTTCATCACTACATTTCTGGGACAAAACAGCAGTCAAAATAAAGGTTGAAAAAAGTCAACCTGCTCAAAAATAAAACTAAAACAACATTATCCTTTAAAAAATTACGGCAACTGTTTTTTGGGATGCATGTGGGTTATTTTCATTGATTTTCTTAAAAATAATGAAACAATAAATGGCAAATCTATGAGACCCAAATGTAGCATCTCACTTACGGAAAAATGACTACATTTGGCAAAAAAATAAGTGCTTTCCATCAAGACAATGCTCCAACTTACATTTCAGTCACTGCAATGGCAAGAATCAACGAATAACGGTTCAAACTGCTCCAACACCCTCCTCCATATTCACCTGATCTAGCTCCCAATGAATATTTTTTGACTCCTAACCTAAAAATAATGACTTAGGAGGGATGAGATTTTCAACCAATATTGAAGTTACTGCTGCCGTAGATGATTATTTTAAGGAGCTGGATAGATCGACATACCAAACTTGTGTAATGCTGTACCAGAGCATAAACCTTAATGATGCCTGTTGAAAAATCAAAATGTACCTAGAAAAATGTTGTTTTCTTATCCAGGCCCAGAACTTTTCACCCTGCACTCATGTATTAAAGGAATAGTTCATTATGAATTTGTAGCAACTGGTACTGCATAGTGAATTGAATGTACTGTACAGAAAAGAAGTGCAGCAAAGCCTGTTGGAAAAAATTACATTATATTAAAATAGCCATGTTATTCACTGGATCTGACCTCAAGAAACTTTTTCCTTCTCTCAAAGATAAAGGAAACACTGATAAGGGCACATTTATTGGCATTGATGACATCAAGAACAATGTAATGACAACTCTAAAAGAGATTCCACAAAACTTCTTCTAAAACTGTTTAAAGGTTGAACTAGGTTCTGATGAGAGTAAGATTCCTAAGGAGATTACTCTGAAGGAACAACCTGACATTTAGCAGTAAGGAATGTACAAATCTTACTGTACATAGTTCAAACACTTTGTCAGACCTTGCATTTAGCAGTTATGGCTTGATTTCATTAACATTTGAGCTTTGACTTTGTCAAAAGCTGTAGAATTTAAGCTGTTTATATATATAAGTATGAAGTTGATAAACTATTCATTCATGATATAGCATTGTCTGTATGAATACAAAATAATTACAGTTTATATAAAATTATTAAGAATTTAAAAAATAATTGATACTGTTAATTGAATGAAGAGTGTAGGCTGATATCTTGCTCTTTATTTATTATCTGTAATTATTTTTAAATATAAAATTATTTGGAAACATGAAAGTGATTAGATAAAGACTGGTTTTAAATAACTATTACAACTGCTGTGTAAACATTTACAATACAAACAATATTACTGACCAACTTGATAAAACTTAAAATATAATTGAGTTTATTTTAATTTTAAAAGCATTGTTTTAATTTAAAAACAATGCTTTTAAAATGGAGATGGGAGGGAGAGAGAAAGAGAGAGTGTGAGAGGGAGGGGGTGGGGGATTGAGAGGGGGGAGAGAGAGAGCACAACAGGTTATTTTATCCATTAACTCTCAGCTTCAATGCTATCAATAGGCTACTAATTTATATGCATAATTGAAATGGTTCTGCCACATATTTCTTATATTATTTCATATCTGTTATTTATACTGTACATAAATACACCTGCAATTTTTTAGTATGGTATACATAGGCTCTTCATAAGAAAAATAATTCATGACTGAAAATCAGCAAGAAAGATTAAACTACCACTTATTTTTTGGGAAAAAGTTGATGACTATCTTCAGAAGGGCCAAACAATTAATTCAGAGTATTATTCTATATTGTTGTCTCAATGAAGAAAAAATTATAAAAAACATTACATAACTAATATTGTTTAACTTCACTGATTTATGGGAACCAGTTACATGGCTTCAACTGGAGGCATTTTAACCTTACTTTACACTTATTAATTTCCAGCTTGCCAAACCTGAATTATGTCAGGGGTTCAGTTGTAGTGGAAGATTCAATTAACCACACATCTTAGGAATGGTCTAGCAAAGACTGTACAAGACTACACTTCAGTTAAGTTCATACATATCATCCTCATTCATTCTCTGAAGTAATACCTTATGGTGGCTTCAAAGGCTAAACAGAAAAAGAAAAAAGGGTAAAAGGTGTAGAAAAGAGGTGTGAATTAGGTTGTAAAGGATGCAGTTTATAATGTTATCCAAAACCAGATTTTAATGTAAATGATCAGCTGACATGTTTTAAAATTGATTTTAATTAAACTGTTGAGATGTCAAGTTAGCCCTGTATTTCTCTTTTTAACTAACCACTCTTATTAACAAATAACTAACATTTATGTATAAATAATTGCACACCTGAGAAGTAGCAGCGATATTCAATGGACCCTGATCCATATTTAATGAAAGAAATCCAGAATCTGATAAAGTGCAATTGGTTGCAAGAATTGGTTGTGTAAATGTTTGTTCTGGTACAATTTCTGAATACATAAGACCACTTGATTCAACACCTTTAGAGGACATAGCTTCTAAGCGAACTGCAAAACAAAATATTTAAGATAATTTTATGAAAATGAAAATATAGTTTCATCACTAATAAAATCACAATAACATAGTTAATAGTTTAAAGAAAAAATTTGACACTTAACAGCTCAAGCAGCACATTTTTTAAATCATTGAAATCAGTTACAGAAACGTTTCACAAAACAAATGTACATCAGTGGAAGATTCAATTTTCCTCATTAATAAAAGATAACCTATAAATTAATCCACTTCCAATACACTCTAGGAAATACCTAAATGCAAAAAGAGAAAACAGATTGTATTGAGGTAAAGCTAGATGGCTGTGCTGACTTAATAGTAATTTACCATATCTTACACACAGTTTTCTCATCTCAAGCAGGGTGTATTTTATTTAAATAGGTATTTTAAAAAGCCCAACTTATTCAATACACATTTCAACTGCTAAGCACTGCACTACCATAAGTCAGGAAACTCTATGGAGTAACACCTGCTCCCTCCAGATCGCACTAACAATGGATTGACTCTATCTGCTAAATGCTACTCTCAGAATCTTCTGCCCTACATTCACAAAACCCAAACTGAGGATGAAGGGATCAAAGGCTAGGGAAATAGAGTGAGTGGTTAGAAAAACAATCTACCCATGGAAAAACCGTGACACAAGACAAACAACCAAACCACCCACCCCCAATCCCTCAGAAGATTGGGACATTTTTACCTAGGAATCTGAACATTATACCCCGCCAATCTACGAGCTTCTGACATCACAAGCAGACTGTGTATTACTACTTGGCCTGAAAACATCAAATCAAGTATTACTTATTATCATATTGTACATGGCAATAACTATCATATTTACATTTACTAATTATAAACAATACATAATTATTTCTTTTATAACTTTTATTTCTGCTAGATTATTAATTTTTAATAATAAACAAAAGCTTACTTGAATTTTCTTCATGCATTTAATACAAAATTCTAGCAAATTCACCATCCTTGCTAAACAAATCGCTATCACTGTCACTTTCATTTTCACTTTCACTATCAGAGTCTACACATATAATATAACATTCTGTCATTTCATTAATCAGTGGTTCCAGTTTTTCATATTCTTTTTCAATATTTTTTTACTTTTTCACAGTAGGGTTTCCAGTAATCTTCATTCATGGAATTAATTTTCTTCATAGTTAATTTTTCAACATTTGTGAAAGAAAATGTTGTATGACTTGCCACATGTCTTTTTAGACTGAACAAACCATCTCAATCAGATTCAGATCAGGATGGTAAAGTAGGAGTCTAAGAACACAATGCCCATATTTTTTCAAAAGTTCATCCAAGTGATATTTTTGTACTTTAGTTTTATGTAACTTTACTAATTCATATAACTGTGGTTTCAGCATTTTTGAACTACACAGAATATGGGTTTTATCCAGCCAATTGGTTATATCTTTTCTTCTGGAGTTAGAATTTGGCACTTTACCTGAATTGTGATAAGGGGCGTTATCAACAACTATACTGACACTGGTGGAAGATTTGGAATCAATTTTTCATGCACCTATTTCATGAACTTGTCTGTATTCATGTTGCCATGGTAGTCGCCACTTTTCAAACTGGCTTTCCAAGTTAGTAATGCATTCAGAATAAAACAGATTTCTCCTCCAGCATGAATTACTAATAAATGGTCGGTCACTTTTATTAATTGGCACATGAAATCCCTCAACAATACCATCAGACCACGACTTTGTCGAACAATGCAAACTTAAAACATATGTTTCATTCAAATAAACAATTGTAATATTATTTTGTCTGTACTTGGCCATTGCCTGAAAATATTCAATTCTCTTCTAACTCATATTGGATTTCTCAATTAAAAGTTTTCTGTTATTTTCAGTTTTACGCCATTTGAAACCTAACTCTTTAAAAATAACAGCTGAAGTTGATTCGCTGCCTTTAAAATCAATAGATGACAGAAGTTTCTTGCCTTATTTACCTAAAGTAGGTAATTCATTCTTTGAATGAAATTCATTAATACTCTTTTAACTACACCTAAATCAAAACTTTCCAGTCCACTGACAGGTTTTGAACATCGTTTATACTTCTTTGGCGTACTGAAAGAAGATGATTGGGATGTTGATTGAAGAATCATTTTTCTTCTGAGTTTTTGAACCTTTATTCTTCATATCCCACAAGCAGCAACAGTTCTTTCTTCACATTTTTGAATGCCAATTATATGTTTGTCGTCACTTAATTTACCTACTTTTAGAGCTTCTTTTTTAATACAATAAGAAACATTATTGATAATATCATGTGCTTGACTCCTATTTTTTTTTTCTTAACTATAGATTTAAATACTGCCATAACAAACCGCACTAATACACAAAGAAAAATAATATATTACAAAAAATTTGTGAAAAAATTGAGTAATTCTAAAATAATATGACCGCACAAAAACACTGAATACCTTTACTGAACACAATACAAACTGGACTAAGTAATAAACTTGTATCCTACAATGTGTACTACAAATGACGGATCTAAATATAATCGTGATGAATGACATCACTTCTAACTTCACGTATAAATTTTTATAGGCCTCTACATAATATCAATCAAAGCTTTAGTCATTGGTTAAGGAATTGTTATTGTTTACAAAATTGAGTCATTAAACATTTTTATACATATAATCAACTCTAGTGGAAGGAATTGAACACACAACAACATAAATGTATTGTTGGGTGCCCATATTGTTTGTAAGTTAAAAAATGAAATAAAAATAATAATTACGCACAAAAATAATGTTTTGGAAAACAATAATATGAGATGTCAGCACATGATGTCACAAGCTCATCGATTCACTGGGGCAACTATACTGATGAACACTTAACATTTGCCATCAGAGATCAAACTGAAGAATAAATCATTATGCTATTCTCTACTGGAGGATAAAAATTATCTGTAATTAGTTTACAATTATATATAATACTTTTAACATATGCCAGAAATAATGTATTAACAGGTTGACTGCTAACTGAATATAGACGATTCACTGTTTTCAGAATTTAAATTTATTTATTTGTTCAGTGGGTTTTTATTAGTATGTATTTATAAATATTTTTATTAGTATTTATAAATAAAATATTAAAAAATGAACTCCAATCAGAGTGATTGGAATTTAAAATATTTCAGTATTTTTTCCCGACACTGGAATCTTATTAATGATATGAAAAATGACACAATTTATTACACAATTTTCAAATTTTGATACTTAATTTAAGTATATTTTATGATTTTTACATTTTATGATAATCTTCAAAACAGTTTAAAACAAAGTCTGGAATTTCCTGGACACATTTTATATTCATATACAGTTTCCTTATTTTCTTTTGTCTACAGCTTTTACACTCTTCTTGATTCTTTCATTCCTTTCTTCTCTGGTGCTGTTTTTTTCAATTTTACTGATGCAGTATTTTCTTAAGGCTTGGCAATGGTTGAATATTTAGTGCCATATGGGATGATAATCAACTCATTATTTCTAATCGAAAATTGTAAATACTGTCACAATTAACGTACATAGAATATAAAATGTATTCATTTAACAAATTTAGTTGCAAAATATGTACAAAAAGCTTTTTACCACCAAAAGTTTTTCTACTACAAGGATAGTACGCCATTGTTTGATCTTGTCTACCTACCTATTCCAGACATAAAGTTAGTATAATTTAAAATAGCTACTGGTTTCTCTGTTATAGTGCCTCTTTCATCTGTGAAAAGCCCCAATCAATTCCCAAATTCAGTAATAACATATAATTCACAGTACGCTTGCCACACCATTTCTCAACATGAACTTCATTACAAAAAGTAATTTCTTTTCTCCTTTTTTTAATTCTTCAGACATTAAATGTCCTGTTTACTCTGAGAGTACCAGGACCGTATGTATCTTGGTCAACTAATTTGGTAGCTAGGCCGAAGCTGTTATAAAAATCAATAAATTATCAAGATATACTGCATGACCATTGCCTAAATTTTCTTGCAGTAAATGCATCACTACTTTTTCTGTATAACCAGTACAACCTAAAAATGTCTGTAGTCCCTTCATATACATAAATTTAAAAAAAGAAGTAAAATTAAAATAAATTTGTTTCGGGACATGTACTTTTTGAATATTCGTAGATTGAAAAGAGTATCAGTCTTCCAATAAGCACTGAGATGAGTTAACCAAAATAGTCAGTGTGAAGCAATAAGCCTAAAAATATTTTTAACTCTTCTATGTAACATCCTTCCAATCTGCAATATGGGATCTCACCTTTGTTTGTGGAAAACACAAAACTTCAATGGCGTATTTACTAGTAGTAAACCTGATAATAGTTTGAAAAAATGATCGTCAACAATCATTTGAAAGATGTTTATTGGCATAGCATCAACCGGAATTGGATTAAGCATTCCTTGCTGTTTTTTAGCATATCCATATCTTCCCACTGGTTCCTAACCTGCTCATTTTTATCATTCACTAACTCAGCTTCACCATTGATTACCTCAGCTTTATCGTCAGAAAACCCGGAAAATACTAACTGTAGCTATCTTCTAAATTATTTTCACAATCTTCCAAATATCGCAGTAGTTCTTCATTAGTTAACGATTTATTTCTACGTTAACGCTGGAGTCCACAACCTGGTGTATTGGCCATTTTCAGCTACGACTGCACAGTATTGAAGACAAGAGATTTATCAATGATGTCACAACAGCAAAACAATTCTTTCAAATATGCCAAATTCACAATACAGCCAAAAAAGTGATTAGTTACCACTACTCTGAATGGAATGGGCAGCATTACTGAACGAAGCCAAGTTACTCCGACCAGAGTGGTTGGCAAACAACGTGTTAATTTCCATACCACTATCACATAAAAAATAGGCAGGGTCTTTAATAAAAGATAATTTACCTTCTTAAATGTTTTCTTAGATCGCTTTTACATATAATGAAACACAACAGAATTACTGTAAAAGCTCAATTCCTAAGCCATAAACATGACAAAAAGATTCTGGGATAAGGAGAATATAAATTGCAATATTTTAAATTAAAAATCAAAAACTTTTCTCTGAATATTACTTAATACTGTTACCACGTAGTTCTCTGCAAAAATGTGCATAGGCTAGAGATTAAAACATCATATATGAAAACGTCATTAAGATAAACTCTCTAAATTTAAAAAATCCCTAACATTTAAATAAACCTATAAAACTTAATTACAGGAAGCAACAACATAAAACAAATAACATCAATGCCTAAAAAGTTACAAGTTAATTTTTAATGACATGATTTCAAATATGGCCATTATCAGTTATGATTATATTGTTATGACTTCATAAAGATAGTCTTTCCATGGGCTTTTTTAGCATCTTAGTTCTATTACAGGAAATTATCTGTGAGCTTCAGATCAGTAAAATGACTTTAATGAGTTTCTTTCCATTTATTTAAGGCACCTCAGACCCTGGAATTTTTAAATTGATTTTTTTAAACAAATATACTCATAACATTAACATAACTGTCAGTGTCAAAAGAATACTAATAGATTTGTAACATGAGCAAGAAAATGAATATTACAAAATTCATCATTGTTATTACAATTTACTAATTATTTACACAATATAGAAATAATAAGAATTGTTTAAAAATTCTGAATGATAATTATCATTGTTGTACAGCAGTTAATTTTATTAATTACAGTAGTCAAATCTATCAACAAGCATTAGAGACAAATTTATTCAAATCCTGTCCTGATCCTACTTTATTATTGGTACTTTATTATTATTATTATGCTTTTACGGCCAACATGGGACCACTTAAGTCAATTTTAGTTGGATCTTTTCTGAGAAAAGCGTGTTATTTTTTACTCTTTCGAGCTGCCCAGTATTTCTTCATCCGTTCAGATCTTGCTTTCTTTTCTTCATCCGTAAACACCCTCTTCGTTGTATTTTGTAGTTTGTCTGTCTTTTGTTTAAATCTAATGCTCTTATCTTTTAGCTTTGTAATTTTTCCAGTTTTATTCTGTAGGTCAGTCAGGGAATTTCCCAATTTTTTCATATCTTCTCTAATTTCTTTGATCCATCCTACTTCTAGCTTTTGGAACCAGAGCTTTTCAATGATATTTCTTGACAGTCTTGTTTGCGGTGTCCTTATGAGATGACCGAAGAAAGAGATTCTTTTTTTCCGCATAGTATCAGTAACAGGCTCTATTTCTCGATACACCACCTCATTTGGCACAATCCACCATTGGCCTTCTTTTTGGTGTTTTTTATTGATACACGTTCTGACAATTCTCCTCTCTATTTTCAGAATTTTTTCAATTCGGTTTTTCTGAGTGATTTTGAAAAGGGTCTCGCTTCCGTAGGTGACTTCTGGCTGTACTACAGTTTTATAATGTTTAAGTTTTGTTTTAGCAGAAAGGCATTTTTTGTTATGTGTTGACCAAGTTAATTTTTGGGATTTAATCATTTTATTTGTCCTGTTTTGCCATGTCACTTTTTCATTTAAATTATAAGTTATTATTTCCCCTAGATATTTAAATTGTTTTACTATTTTAATTTTCTGATTGTTTACCGTAATCTGCTCTATTACCAGAGGATCTATGGCCATTAGTTCAGTTTTTTCGAAAGAGATATGAAGCCCTATCTTTTGTGCTAGGTTTTGAAGGCTCATGATTTGTGTTTTGGCTTCTTGAATATTATTTGCTAAAAGAGCGAGGTCATCTGCAAATCCTAGGCAATTTAGTGTGATGGAGTTTTTCTTAGTACCCATTTTTATATTTTTGGGATTTATTTCATACAATTTTCTCATGACAAATTCGAGGGCGCAGTTAAAAAGGAGTGGTGAGAGGCCGTCTCCTTCCCTCAATCCAGTTTTTATGTAGAAGGGTTGAGAGAGTTCACCTCTGAATTTCACTCTGGACTGGGAATTGGTTAAAGTTAATTTTATCATGTTTACGAGTTTAGGGTGAAGGCCCAGGTTTCTCAGAATATTCAGCATGGATGGTCGGTGTATACAATCATAGGCCCTTTTAAAGTCGACGAAGGTGATTATTAGTTGTTTTTTCCGTCTTTTATATAAGTCCATCATAAGTTTTAGGGATATTATTTGTTCCGGGCAACCTCTCCATGGCCTAAATCCCCCTTGGTATTCCCCAAGTTCCAGTTCAAGTTGGTCTTTGCATCGGTTGTATATGATTCTCGACAGGATTTTGTATGTGCAATCCAGGAGAGATATGCCTCTGTAGTTTTCCGGATTAGTTTTATCCCCTTTTTTATGTAATGGATGGATGAGGGCTGTAGTTTTCCGGATTAGTTTTATCCCCTTTTTTATGTAATGGATGGATGAGGGCTGTGGTCCAGTGTTCTGGAAGTTTTGACTGAATAAACTGATGAGTGTTTCCAGAGTTCTGCGAAAAGCTGGTCTTCTCCGCTTGCTTTGTAGTTTTTTATTTCATTTAAGGCTGCGAGAACTTCTTGAATTGTTGGCGGGTTGATATTTACCGGTGAAGTTTTAACTGGAGTTTCAGTGTCAATCTCAAAAAGCTCTGGGGGGTCGTCACAGTTGAGTCTATTGAAGGTTTCTGCCAAAATTTCAGCATTTTCTTTATTGGTGTGGGCCATATTTCCTTTTTTTCCTCTCAGCATAAGGGTGGGTGGTTCATATCTTTGAAGAGCCTGACCAAAAATTTTATAATAGTCTCGGAAATTAGTTTTCTTGGAACTTTCTTCTATTTGCTGAATCAAGTTTTTTTGGGCTTGTCGTTTGGTTCCTCTTATAATTTTCTGAGTTATTTTCCTTTGTTTGGTGAATTCATGGTTAGATTCTTCAGTTTTCTGGGTTTGGTGGTTGATCCAAGCCCGGTGTCGGTCTTTGACTGCTTTGTCACATTCTTCATTCCACCATTGGTGTTTTTTTCTTGGGTTTATAGGGGCTAGTTCTTCAGCTATTTCTTTCAGTTGGGATGTCAGTTCTTTTAAATTATTAGTTAATTTGATTTTTTTTGTTGTTTCTTCAAAGATGGCATTGTTTATTAATTTATGTGGATCATAAGCTCTTTTGTTTTTAGGTTGGGATTTTTTCTTTTTATGCGGGGTGAATTTTATTTTAACTTTAATTAAGTAATGGTCCGATCCAGTATCTGTTCCTCTCAAGACTTTTACATTATAAATCTCCTTGTGATAATTCCGGTCCATGCAAACATGATCCAGTTGCCATTCTCCTTTTTTCCAATCTGGGTGTTTCCAAGTCTTCAATTTGTTTGGTTTTCTCATAAAATAGGTGGATTTTGAGATCATATTATGGTTTCTGCAAAATTCAACAAGTCTTTGGCCGTTCATGTTAGTTTTCTTTTGGGCAGGCCATTTTCCGATAATATCACGATATCTTCGTTCTTTACCAAGTTGGGCATTAAAGTCCCCTATTAAAATCTTCGTGTGGGTCTTATTTATGTTGTTTGCAGTTTGGTCAAGAATTTCCCAGAATTTGTCCATCTCTTCTCTATCTTTTTAAGATTGTTTTTGTCATTGGTGGGAGCATGGACATTTATTATAGTGTAGAATTTATTGGCTGATTTTAGGGTTAAGGTTGAAATCCTGGGGGAGTAAGACTTAAATTCTACGACTGAGTCAATTATTTTAAGATTGATTGCAAATCCTGTTCCGAACTGTGGGCAATTCTTCATCACACGTTTCCCGGGGATTCCTTTGTAAATTCTGTAACCCTGAGATTCAAACGGCTCTCGATCGGTGTTTCTCATTTCTTGAAGTCCTGCGATTTGGATATTTTGTTTGTCCATTATGTCTGTTAGAGTTTTTAGTTTTTAGGTTGAGTTAGAGAATTAATGTTGTGAGTGGCAATGTAGTTTATTTGCTTGTGTCTTATCCTCAATTTTGAAGTTGTTTTTTGAAGTTTGTTTTTGGGTGTTTCCAAACGCTCCGATTCATTGTTATCTTTTAAGCAGCTGCCCACCGGATCCGAGTGCAGCCTTCTCTGGTATTTACCAGACGGTGGATTTTTTTCTTTAAAGACCTTCCATATTTGACTTTCAAAGGCAAGTCAGCCTTGGGTGGGAATAAATTCCTGAGTTACAACTCTGGATGTGATCCAGAGAGGTGATTCCGATTTAGTTCACCAGTAGAAATCTCCACGTTTCTAACTGGTTATCCAGACGAACCAACGTGGAGGCGCAAACCGATTTTCTTAATTGAGATTTTAAGTTTGGAGAAAGTTTAAATCGGTTCCGGAATCATTTCGTCCATTGGTACTGTATTATAATATATATTTCAAGATCTTAAGTCTGGTACTTCACAAGAATTTCCTTCAACTTACAGCTAACATCCTCCTCTCATCAGACAATATAACTTGATTATCAGCACAAATAATAAACTATAAATGAAATGTCTAATATTTACACAAACATACTCTTATTTCATTAGTTTCTCAAAACCTGATCTTAAATACATGTTAAACAAGGTAGGGGAAATACAGCACCCTTCTCTTAGTCCTTTTATAACAGGGAATTCATCAAACAGTACATTTCCCACAGTCACCCTGCTCTGAGAATCCACCATTTCACCGAATTCACATATATTACACTTCTTCCACTCCACTATGTAATATTATACACCAACACTTTTTTTATAAGTATGTTATCATAATTTTTTTCAGATCTACAAATATCTGTGCAACTCTTTCCTGTATATAATTTTTTTCTCCCATTAACTGTTAAATACTAAATGTATTACTATTATTCACGCAAGAATGTATATCAAGACTGTTCTTCCCTCTCATATGCTTGTCC
The DNA here is from genome assembly GCF_047948215.1 of Lycorma delicatula. Classification (NCBI taxonomy): domain Eukaryota; kingdom Metazoa; phylum Arthropoda; class Insecta; order Hemiptera; family Fulgoridae; genus Lycorma; species Lycorma delicatula. The sequence continues at coordinate 90,795,143 of NC_134456.1, read as the reverse complement.
TCTATATATATATAAATGTATTCTCTATATACTCTTAAAAAGATGGGAAATTTTTAATAATGATAGCAGTACTAACCAAGTACATTATGATTGTGTACTTCATCATTTTTTTTTTGTATATTGTAGTCCAATATACAAAGTCTGTTCAAAAAATAACCAAACATTTTTAATTACATACCAATGGAGATATTGTGTGACATGTAGCTGCCAGCTGAGTACAACATGTTTAAGAGTTAGTAGCCATTTGCGTAAAGTTTTGCATGAAACTAGGGAAAACTTTCACAGAAATGTTTCAACTTTTGAAACAAGCTTACGATATGATGTTCTAGGTTGTATGCAATGTTATGAATGGTTTTCACAATTTAAAAGTGATTGTCAGTTAACTAAAGATGACCCTCAACCAGGAAGACCTTTGACTTCAACTGACGACACCCACGTTCAGGAAATCAATGATCTGGTATATGTAAATCGCCGATTGACTGTTGGAGAACTTGCAGAAGAGGTTAGCATCACAATTGGATCATACCATGGCATTTTGACTAAAAATTAAACATACATCAAGTTACAGGAAAGTTTGTTCCTTCTTTGGCCAATAAAGATAAAACATTCATGCAAAGAACCATAATGGGAGACAAAAGCTGGGTTTATGGCTACGTCACTGAAACAAAAGTTCAATTATGACAATGGACTGGCAAAGGATCTCCACACCCCAAGAAAACACATCAGTCTCAACCCAATGTCAAAGTAATGCTCTGTTTTTTCGATTTTAACGGCATTGTGCATTTTGAATTCTCTCCTCAAGAAGAAACAGTGAACTGTGCGTATTATCAAGACATTTTACAACAGTTACATGAAAAAATCTGCAAGAGATCAGAGCTGTGGTGAGACAACTCATGGTTCCTTTACCATGACAATGTGCCCACACACTCAACTATGTCAATTTGTCAGTTGTGCCAAAAATGAGATGACTATCCTCCCTCAGCCTCCGTAATCAGCAGACCTGGGCTCCTTGAGATTTTTCTTATTTCTGAAATTAAAATCAGTGATGAAAGGAAGCCGTTTTGAGACTACTGATAACATTAAAGCAAATTTGTCACAGAGCTTAAAGGCCATTTCAAATGAAGCTATCCAGAACTGCTTCGCGAAGTGGAAACACTGCTAGGAAAGTGTGTGAATAGGGATGGAAACAAGGACCAATAATCTGTAAAATTAAAAATAAAGATTAAAATAATAAAGTTCAGTTATTTTCTGAACAGACCTGCTAAGTCACACTTGAAAGATATTATACTCAAAAAGCAATTGCATCAAATAAAATTTCAAGAAAGACAAGAACAAAAATTATAAAATAATACATATTTTTAAATGTGTAAGATTAATTTGCTCCAGCCTTACAAAGAATATCCTTAATTAAACGTAAGCCTTATAAAGAAATTTACACAACTGCAATTAATCACAAGAAAAGAATGACAGAAAATTATATTGTTTAGTTTGTTTGATGTAAATTAAATTCTAAATTTTTTTAAAATAATTAAAGACTTACTACTGCTCAAATTCTATGTTAGTGTCCACCAAGATGTACAAATTCTTATGAAGTGAATAAAGTATTAATTTTCCCCATTAACAAAATAAGTTTTTGATCAAATATTATTATTAATGTTTTTGTCCAGAAATGTATCAACCATTCAATTACAATATTTAGTACTGCGCAACAAAAAGTAAAAATTAATGTCTATATTTTTACATTAAACATTTTTTTTTGTCTTCAATCATTTGACTGGTTTGATGCAGCTCTCCAAGATTCCCTAACTAGTACCAATCGTTTCATTTTGGTATATCCCCTACATCCTACATCCCTAACAATTTGTTTTACATATTACAAATGTTGTCCGCCTGCACAATTTTTTTCCATCTACCTGTCCCTCAATATCAAAGCAATTATTCCAGGATGCCCTAATATGTTGTCTATGTCTGTCTCTTCTTTTAACTATATTTTTCCAAATGCTTCTTTTTCATTGATTTGCTGCAACACCTCTTCATTTATCACTTTATCCATTAATCTGATTTTTAACATTCTCCTATAGCACCATATTTCAAAAGCTTCTAATCATTTGTTCTCAGGGGCCCAATCGTCCAAGTTTCACTTCCATATAAAGCTATGCTCCAAACATATATACTTTCAAAAATGTTTTCCTGACATTTAAATTAATTTTTGATGTAAGCAAATTATATTTTTGACTGAAAGCTCGTTTTGCCTGTGCTGTTTGGCATTTTATATCACTCCTGCTTCATCCATCTTTAGTAATTCTAACTTCCCAAATAACAAAATTCTTCTACCTCCATAATCTTTTCTCTTCCTATTTTTATATTCAGTGGTCCATCTACATTATTTCTACTACATTTCATTACTTTTGTTTTGTTCTTGTTTATTTACATGTAGTTCTTGTTTATTTACACGTAGTTCTTGTGTATGACTTCATTCATGCCATTCATTGTTTTGTCTTAATCTTGTTTGCTCTCGGCAAGAATTACTATATTATTAGCAAATCATAGCATCTTTATCTGTTTATCTTGCACTGTTACTCCAGATCCAAATTTAACATCATTAACTGCTAGATCTATGTAAAGATTAAAAAGTAATGGGGATAGGGAATGTCCTTGTCAGACTCCATGTTTTATTATAGCTTCTTTCTTATGTTCTTCAATTATTACTGTTGCAGTTTGGTTCATGTAAATGTTAACAATTGTTCTTGTATCTCTATACTTGAACCCTAAATTTTTTAAAATGCCAAAAATTTCATCCAGTCTATAAATGCCATGTATGTTGATTTGTTTTTCTTTAATCTTCCTTCTACTATTAATCTGAGTACTAAAATTGCTTCCCTTTTCCTTAAACTTTTCCTAAAACCAAATTCTTCTTCTCCTAACACTTCTTCCACTTTCCTCTAAATTCTTCTGTATAGAATTCTAGTTAAGATTTTTGATGTAGTTAAGCTAGTTGTACTGTATTCTTCACATTTATCTGCTCCTGCTTTCTTTGGAATTGTGACAATAACACTCTTTTTGAAGTCTGGTGGAACTTCCCCTTTTTCGTAAATATTACACACCAGTTTGTATAATCTATCTATCACTTCCTCACCTGCACTAAACAGTAATTCTGCAGGTATTCTGTCTATTCCAGGAGCCTTTCTGCCATTCAATCTTTTAATGCTCTATTAAATTCAGATCTCAGTATTGTATCTCCCTTTTCATCCTCTTCGACTTCCTCTCCTTAGAAACACCAGTTTCTAATTAATTTCCTCTGTATAACTCTTCAATGTATTCCACCCACCTATTGACCTTTTCTTTCATATTATAAATCATGTACCACCCTTAACACATGATTAGATTTTAATTTATGTACCACAAAATTCTCCTTAACTTTCCTGTATACTCTGTCTATTTTACCAATGATCATTTCTCTTTCCACTTCTGAACACTTTTCTTTAATCCACTCTACTTTTGCTAATTTGCACTTCATGTTTATAGTATTTCTTGACTGTGGATAGTTCCTTTTACCTTCTTCATCACTAGGATTCTATGTTCATCCATACTCTGATATCCAAGGTTTTCAATCATTTCTCTTTTTTCTAAGTTCGTTTCTGCTGATTTAAGAATTTCCTTTTTAACATTCTCCCCTTCTTCTTCTACATTTTCTACCTTACCTTTTTTACTCAAAAAAAAATAAGAAGGAGGAGAATACATTTGAGGAGGACATCACAGATCCTGTGATATCCTCCTCAAAAATCTTCCTTACCTCCTCGCTCTCAAGCTTCTCTAAATTCCACCAACTCATCTGACACCTTTTCTTCAGGTTTTTAAACCCCAATCTACATTTCATTATCACTAAATTATGGTCGCTATCAATGTCTGCTCCAGGGTAAGTTTTGCAGTAGACGAGTTGATTTCTAAATGTTTGCTTAACCATGATATAATCTATCTGATATCTTGCAGTATCAATTGGCTTTTTCCATGTGTTCATTCTTCTATTATGATCTTTAAACTGGATTTGGGTAATTACTAAATTACTCTTCGTGCAGAACTCTCAATAAGTCGATCCCCTCTTTCATTCCTTTTGCCCAGCAATATTTCCTTCCTTGCCTTTTCCAATCCTTGCAATCCAATCTCCAACTATTATCAAATTTTCATCCCCTTTTATGTGTTTAATTGCTTTGTCAATTTCTTCATATACACACTCTACCTCATCATCATGGGCACTTGTAGACACATAGATGTTAAAAATCATTGGCGACTTAGGTTTTTATTTTATCCTTATTACAATGATTCCATCGCTAAACTTACATTAAAAATAATCACACAAAAAATTATCAATAATAAAATTAAGTTTTTATTATTACAATATTATTTGCACATGTATGTACAAATATTTACCTGAACTATGAGTCTTCTTATGGGCAAAGAATTCAGCAAATGATGTAAACTGAACTTTACATTTCCCACACTGAAATAAATCATCTTCATCAATGGTAACATCACCTACAAAATAAAATTAAAACAAATGAGTGCAATATCTCACATTTTACATGAATAAAAACTTCAGAATTTTTCTCTAAGAGGGAATAAAAGCACCGCCATTTGATAGAACCATTTGATATAAGAACCATTTGATATATCATTTAATAAGAAGAAATCAATAAACAGTTAGTAACAGATTTTGTGAAGCTACCAATTCAACAATCATAAAACAAAGACCACTCTACTACGAACAGGCTTTTGGGCTATTCCTTCCTCTATTACATAGTTTGAAGTATTTTCACAAACAAACCATGTATTTCTCAATGGAGCATACCAATATAATCTTATCAACTTTCCAGCATTTTTGAAGAGATTTTTAAAAATAAAACCAAACAGGAAAACTGAACTTAAACAATTTAATCAAATCTGTGATAACTGGTTTAAATCGTAACTCTGAGTATATACAGTGAAACCTCTGATTAAGGAAACTAGTAGTTTAGAAGATTTGGAAAAAAATTTTAAGCTACTGATTGCATGTAAATTTTGATTTAAACCGTGTGTTACACTTTGCAAACCAATTGAATACGATGTATTAGTCAACAACCCCATAGTAGCTCATTACTTAATTTTAAGTGAAATATAGTATAGTGAAAATTGCTCATTTATAGAAATATTAATATCACCTGCAGCTGTGTTACTTTAGAATGATTACAGAATACTATGTATAAAGTATTTATTATTCAATCAACCAATCAGAATCACTTATTCACAATCTAAATTAAAAACTTAAATATAAAAGTTACAAAATGATTTAACAAATTATTCAGGAAAATAGAAAAAATTGTTATCATTGTTTTATGATACTTTAAAAAAGTTAAAATCTTTAAAATACCTGATAATAAAAGGGGTATAATATACCATACATTTTTTTAAAGTAACTCCTTTACAATTACAAAATGTGGTTTGCTTTATTACAATAGCCTTTAGATCTTTATTACAATAACCTCATTTGCAAACTCCTTGACTCTATTTAATTTTGCTGTGAAGTTTCTAGTTAAGGTTTAGTTAGTGAAGTACCTATTTCAAACAAATTTACTGTTTTTTGTACATCTAGACAACTATCAATGTTAAGGAATTATTTACTCCTAAGTTATAATTTATGTTTTCAACAATCACATTGAATTATAAACACAAATGTCATTTGCCATGTCTACAACATTTTCCTTTAAGAAAACCTGGATAAAAAAAAAGAAGATTAATTTGAGTTAACGCTAAAGTTTTGATCTTTAATGTACATGAAATTGAATTAAGTGGGTATGAAAGTGGCAGATTATCAATCATCAATTAAAATATATGTGATGACTTGAACAGTAAGATAATTAAAGTAACAATAATTAAAAATAGAAAATGTCTTTAAATAATGATAACTGATTTTTAATTCGACAATAATTTGAATGTGCTTAAATAATGGAAAATGTCTTTGCAATTAATAAATAAAAATGTATACATTAACAAGGAATGTAATCAGTCTGATTATGGAAATTTTTATACCACGTAGCCCTCAAACAACTAAAAGAGCTTCCATTAGGTTGGAAATACCTGAAAAAAGTAAACAAAAATCTGACAACAAAGATGTTATACTTTCTTGGCATTGGTTATTAATTTATTCTTACAAGAGGAAAAATAACTATAGATGAAAAATTATAAAATCAATATTTTTTTAACTTTTTCTGCTCCCCACCCCCAAAATCACCTCTAAGATTCTTTGGAGGTGTGGATGGTAGTTGAATTATAATGAAATTTTATATTTTGAGAAAATTGACTCCAAAATTTTACCAACAAATTGCCCTATATGCACGAGTCTCGGTACAGAATTTCATCAAAATCAGTTAATCTAGTCAAAAGTTATTAAGCTTCAAGCACGCCAACACATATGCATGCACATAAACATTCCCCCTTTTTTTTTGTTTTTTAGAGTTCATGAGGCATGAAAGGTCAAGAAATAAAAAAACCCACATCTCATTTTTTACTGATTTACAATACTTTCCTTCTTGCGGCATAACTCTAAAGCTATGATACCAGAAAAGTAAAAATTCTAAAGTAATTGAAGTTTAAGTGTTATCAGTCAAGATTACTTTGTATATTTCATGCAGATAATTTTGGCAGATTAGTAGAAAGGGATATTTATTATTTTTTATGAAGCAGATTCTAATTTCTCTAGTTCAGTTGTGTGGGGCCTGATAAAGCAAGCTTCAAACTATCATAACTGTTTGCTGATTTGTTAAATCCTCAAGCAATTTGTCTTGAGATATGAATCTCAAGACTCATAACTTGATATGTTTTCTTCCCAAGATATTTCCATAGTCTGTGTTTGACATTGGTTATCCCTATATTTATTAGCAGGATGGAACACCTCCTCATTATGCTCTCTAGTTACAAACTATCTCAATCAAACTTCTGCTGAATGGAACGTATACAAGGAACAATGGTCAATATATCACTGCACTCGTTGATTTGATGTCTGGACATTTTTCATTCTGAAAATCATTAAAGACATATTTTCTTAAAGTCAAAATAACCTCAATTTTTTCAAGCTGTTAATTGAGAACTCAGTTCATTTTAAACATCAGGGAAATTTGTTTTTGAAAAGATAATATGTAATTCAATTGTTAAAAAATGTCAAGAAAGTATAAGGACACAAGTTTAACCTTTTTATAATTAGAGAACCCAACATTTAGCCCATACAGTATATTTCTCTTCAATTTATGTTAATCAGGTATTCAGCCCTTGTGAGTAAGGAAATTTTACTGCACCTTGTAGTATTCTGCACATAGAACTATTCAAGGTGCAAAGTCTTCAACATTTTTTTTGGCATCCTCACTTCTCAAAATCCACTCTTAAATTACTGTATTTTTTTTTAAATAAAAAGTTATTATAAATGTTTACATTTCAGCTCATATATTTATATAGCACAAAAACAAACCTTGAGTAAATTATAATAACATTTCTAACATATTAATCAGAATCATTTATAAACAAGAATAGTATGCAAGAGATGTTAGGTATTGCATTTAATTGAACGTGAAATAAAATGTCTGATAATCTTAGCAAAACTAGACACTTTAACTATTTTACATAATAGTTTTCAATTTATAACTTGACTTAAAAATTCACATTAAATTAAAAATCTGAATAGTACCATGAGCAGAAAGTGTGGCAGGTGCTCCAGGTTGTGATCCAAGCAAAAAATGAAGTGTTAATGCAGTCTGGTTATCAACACAGACACCTACACAAAATTGAAAGAATATTACAATATAAAAGGGCTATCTAAATTCAATTTAGTAGAGTACAAATTTTTTAAGGGATGCCATTAAAAAATATTTTTATAAAAAAAGGAAATATAATAAGTTTCAGTACATCATAATTTTTTTTAATAAACATAATAAAAATACTGAAAAGTTTTATACATTAATTTTTTTTAAATACTTGAAACAACCACTGAAAATTCTATGATGAAGATATACCTTCAATTTCCTGAATTACACAAAATATAATGGTATTAAAAACTAATATTATTGATAATAAATAGCTGTCAAACCGGAATATACAAAGGCAGTTAGTTATATGACTTCAGCTTAAGATGCATCATATCAACAAGTAATTATAAACTCAAAGTAAAAAATCAACTATATTTTTTTTTATCAGAGCATTATAAGAAATAAAATTAACAAACATACACGAATATTTTATACATATATTGTTACCACATATATGCCTAATTTAATATCGGTGGGCAATAACAGTAGCAACGATGTGAGCAGGCTCACAGTATACAGACGCGCTAATACAAGCATCACTCCCACCAAGCAGTGCTGCAGCTCCACAATCTCAGGCTCCAATAAAAGAGCGTGTACGAGAGTGAATTCGCAATTCATCGTCGACCACCACGTGGAGAAGACGAAGAAGAAGAAAAAGATGGGAGAAGACGAAGAAGAAAAAGATGGAAGAAGACAGAAGAAGTTCCCTGACCGGCTCAATGTGGGACCTCCTGGCGGATGCCAACATCCCCGCCAGAGCAGCAGGTCTGACCGGCCCGCCGAGGGAGTCGCTGGATGCAGACGCTACCTTCTCACTCCAGCTCGCCGAGCTTCAATCACCCTGGCCAGCAGACTCAGCCACAGGAGCCGGCGCAGCGTGGGATTGCTCGGGGAGAACCGCCTCGGTCATGTCGGCAAAGGAGGACCGATGCCGACCTAACACTGCAGGGCTCTGGATGCCACCACTGCCATGCTGCAGTGCGGACCCAACAGGCACTGAAGAAAAGCCCGGTCGGCCTTCAATAGATGAGCCGCAACTCACCGACCTCGCCGGAGACCAGCTTCTGCACCCAACAGCTCTTCCCAGAGCTAACGCAAAAAACAGCCCTTTTCAGGGCCACCACAAGGTTATGAAATACAAACTGTCTAAGCCAATCGACGACAAAAATGGCCACTATAAAGTTAGTAAGTGCCACGTGCCGTCGAAGTCATTCGGCGACAATATTATATATATATATTTTTTTTTTATTATTTATTTTTACATATTACAATAACATCTTATACTCAATCATTTTACAATTATGTAACTATAAATAATTCATCAAATATAAAAGTTTTTTTTAATTAAATTTATTACGGCATAAAAATTATCATTTAAATGTGTATCTTTAAGTTCAGCCAAGATGTTCAATTTATATAATGGCTAATAAAGGCTATAAAAAGTTCATCTGATATCTTGAATCTGTATTTCAAGATATTGTTCATTTAAATTCATTAATAACACTGATAGACAAAAAATGTTTTTAATGTGTCTAAGTGTGACACCACCATTTCTTGAATTACTTTATTGAATACATTACAAATCTGTAAATACAATTTTTCTATCACCCTTAGTTTTAAATAAATTACACTTCAAAAAAAATTAAGGAATAATATAGTTAAAATCTGTAAAATTTTTAATTTTGCATGGCCATACCTGTGTTAGAATGATGCTTTTCTTTTATAAATAGCCTCAGGCACATCCTGAAATAATGTCCAACATTTATCAGCTAGAATGTTAATATTCCATTTCCCTTTACAGAGGCTTTCCATTACTGAAATGTCTTGGTGGAAACGTTCACAGTGTTCGTCAATTACATCTCTGAGATTTTCCGGTCAAAAATCCAGATGTGAGTGGAGGAAATGTATTTTCAAAGACATATTACATCTCATTGCTCTGTATGAAGTAAGACGTTGATCAACAATATCATGGTAATTGTCAGATTTTTGTTTGTTGTGAAACTTTTTGCAAATGTCTTTAAACGAAGCCCAAGCTGCACTTTCTTCATTATTTAATATTAAGTTAAATACATCATCTTTGACCAACACTCTTTTATTTGAGGACCAACAAATATTCCTTCTTTAATTTTTCCATCACTTACATTTGGAAATTTTTGCCTGATGTACAAAAATCTGGGACTATCCTTCTTCATTGCTTTTACAAAATTTTTCATTAGTCGTAGCTTGATATGAGGAGGGGGTAAAAATATTTTTTTGGATACAACTAAGGGCTCATAAATAATAGTTTTTCCATTTGGAGTTGTCTTGTTTCTTCCACTCTTTCGTAACATAATGTTTATCCCTAGATCGGCTGTCCCATTTGCAAAGAAAACACATGTACTTAGTACAGCTTAACTGCATGCCTAGCAACATAGCTAGCTATAACTTTCATATCACCACATATGATCTAGCTATGTTTTTTTATAATTTATTTTTTCAAGAATGTCTTTTATCACATCATATGTCTCTTTCAAATTACTACCATAAGCAACTGGTAACAAGGGATATTTGTTACTGTTGTGTAGTAGAACCACTTTTAAACTATAGCTGGACGAATCTATGAAAAGCTGCCAGTCCTTAGGTTTGTGTCCAAAGTGCAACATACGCTCATCAATATTTGTGCAGTAAACCAAATTATCTTCATCAATAAAATATTGAGAAAGTTCTTTTTGTCAGCTTTGAAAGCCCAAAATTTTTGTATTTTTTTGAAGTAAAATCCAACTTTGCAATATTGATCCTTATAGTTCAATTTGATTTTTTGATATATTTAAATCCCTAACCAAGTCATTTAACTCACCTTGTGATATTAGATGTGGCTTATTGGAAGAAAATTCAAAATCAAAATCATTGTTGTCTTCTTCAGCACCGCCTGATTGTTCATCGCTGCTTTCAAAACATATATTCACAGGTGGCTCAAGAACTGAAATAATTTCACTATGAAGTACAGGCCTGATTGCAGACTGCAATGAAGGATATTTTACAGTATGTTTAGATTTTTTAGAAATTCAAGACACACTTGTTAAACAAAAGAAACAATCTGTTACATGATCCTTTGGTTCACAGCAAACCATAGATACACCAAATGACAAAGCCTTCTGTGTAACTTTCAGCCATCCTCTTAAATATACAGAACAATTAGTGCATACTACATGAGGAGCTCACATCTTATGCTGATCATCAATTTTACACTGAAAGTACAAATGATTTGCTTTTTTAATTAAAGGTGTAATATTTTTTTCTATTTGATTTTACAGTAAACTCATTACATACACAATAGGCATCCACATCACTTACACAATTTCAAGGCATTTTGACACTGCACTATTAACAAACTTAAGACAGCAATAAGACTGAACAAAATTAATTCATTCCTAAATCCAGTGCTTAATAAACAACACAGCTGTGTTTTCAGCTACATGTTTTGACCTGCACAGACATGATTAATCTTGTCCATGAAGGCTCACCCTTCAGTATTAGATATGATATCATAATATGTGACTATGTATGATTTAATTCTTTGTCTAATATTGTTTATTTATAGCTTAAAAATATGTTAACAAAGTTAAACAATAAAAAACGGGCTAACAAAATACAATATGGGAGCTTAAAATGCTAACTATACGTTGAAAAATAAAAAAAAACCTTTTAATATTAAAAAATTTTTCAAATATGGTGGGTGATGGAAGATTCTGAGTTCATATTCATTTTCAGCATCAAAAAACAGATTAAAATCATGTATCGCATGTTAGGAAACTAAAATTATGTTTATCAGTGTAATCATATCTCTAATTACTTTAATTTAATCAACCATTACATAATACTTTTTATGTACTCCATGCTGTCAGCAACTTCCTTGCATATACATTATAACTGAAAATATGTCTCGCCATACTGTGGAATTGTTTATAAACTATACACTAATATTACAAAAATATACTAACATTACACTTACTGATTAATAACACTACCAATAGGGAAAAATAGGAATTGCTTTGATAATATATAACTAAAACTACTTTAACAAATATATTTCAGTTTCTACTAATTCTCCTGATTGAGTAAAGTAGCATTAAGTTGTGCACTAACAAATCTTATAGAAACCTGGCGCTTAATCAAAAAATGTACAGAATTATCAAATAGGAAGGAACAAGGAAGGTCTACTAAATATAGTGGATTCAGAACAACTCATTTCTTTTACATTCAAATTAGAAAATACAATAAATTCTGTTACATATTTTAAATAACATGTGAGATCTATAACAAATTTTGCTAATATTTTTCAGTACATAATTAGTAATTACTCAGGATTAACCAAATGCAAAATATTACAATCCTTTTAACGCTTATACTAGTCAATTTGATTGTTTTTCCAAGGCTACTTTAATCAACTTTAGTTGCGATCACACCTTACCATTCATCTTTTTAATAGACTTCAGTCCCATTGAATGGTATATTGGAACATCAAGTACTTTCCCAATACATCCAGAAACTATACTGTTCTTATAATATTTGTTAACTACGTTCATTTGTTTAAATATTTTATCCACATGTAAGTAAACAGTGTATAATTTTTGTAAAACACATTGATTGGTGCCTTTTATTGCTGGATTTGTCAAAGTAAGTCTCGTAACCTAATTCACTTTTTGTAATTTTTTTATATACATTTTGCTTTTTGATGATTTTAATTTGTAATAATTACAATTAATGATAATGAAATTGAACATATTTTAACTTCACTACCACTTACACCTGACTTGCTACAAAGCATACTGATGGGATAATCCAACATCATCTAAAATCTCTTTGTTTTGTGTGCCACACAAGAAAAATTATAAGAATACAAAATTAATAGCAAAATGAAAATTATAAGAATACAAAATGAATAGTCAAAAATAAAATAAGGTAGATAGTGCAATGCAAATTTTTATAATTTTCGCATTTTTTTAATTACATTAATCAGAAATTTATGAGTGAATTATATAGTATAAAAAATACAAATAAATTATATATGGATAAAGACAGATTATTGTTTAAAATATGGATTAATGATATAAAGGCAGGCTCATGAAATAAAAATAATAATCATATTACAATGTAATCATCATCAACTGATGTTCTGCCTGGTGGCAGATCCCTTATGTCATCACTGTCTCCATCAATTTTCATTTTAAGACTTCTTTTTTGTTTACTTGTAGTTTCCGATTTTCACCTCATCAATTAACTTCATTCTTCTTCCTCCGCACTTCCCATCTCATTTTACTGACCCTTCCAATGCAATTGTCAAGATTCCTTTTCTTCCAGCCACATGTCCTAATCTGTTTCAGTTTCTTAGTGTATAATGTGATATAGATTAATAAATATTACAACAAATACAAATTAGTAATGTTATAAGAAGAATATATATGAAATGCAAAAGTAAATAATATAACAGATATACATAAATTAAAAAGATTAAAATAAAATGTAATACACTTCAAGTATGTCTGACAGTTTACTCATGGTAGGGAGATAGTTGGGTAACCCATCAGTTGGTCTAGTGGTTAACGGGTCTTCCCAAATCAGCTGATTTGGAAAGTCGACAGTTACAGCGTTCAAGTCCTAGTAAAACCAGATATTTTTACATGGATTTGAATACTAGATCGTGGATACCGGTGTTCTTTGGTGGTTGGGTTTCAATTAACCACACATCTCAGGAATGGTCGAACTGAGAATGTACAAGACTACACTTCATTTACACTCATACATAATATCATCCTCTGAAGTATTATCTAAAACGGTAGTTACCGGAGGCTAAACAGGAAAAAGAAAAAGGGAGATAGTTGGGTAAAAATTGAAAGATTTAATTTTACCTCTTATAAGGGCAAAATAAAAGCACTGAACAGGTTAACATCCCATTTTTATTTATTTACAGTATTTTAACTTTTAGCCTCACTGGTTTCTTTGTTAGACAATTTAGACAATGGTTAAAGTACAAATAATTTAATTAGTCATTAGAACTTAATTTGATACCCAAGTACAGCAGTGACATTTATAGATAAGCAGTCCAATCATTTCCAGTAATACATTTTTGAGCCAAAATAGTAGTTTTTAATAATTTAGAGAGAAAAACTAGGAAGGAAATTAATTTTGTTTTCAGTTATCTTTCCTCAAATGTTTTGTTAGGCTTTTGTATGACCAGCCTGACCCAGTGTTAATTAATTATAGTGAGGCTGAACAAAGTGCAACTGTATAGTTCAGTCCAGCAATGTAATTAATTATATACATATGTTAAAAAAAGTCAAAATTAAAAAAATAAATAAAGATTACTTACCATTTAACACATCAAATACAGCTTGTGCCATGTTTTTTCCTTTAAGTGATCGTTCAAAGTGAAAAGTAATTGCTCATGTTGAAATCAATTCAAAACTAAACCACAGAAACGTTTACTACAACAAAATTAACAAATACTTTCATAAATTTAAAAAATACTAATATAAACAAAATAATGTACACATTATGAGGATCTTTCAAACATAAACTGGAATTTTGCTGCACGGACTGACGAAGAGCAGTGAATGTGGTGGGGTACTGTGGGTGGTTAGTGGATATGTGTGGAAGGGAGCAACCAGCCAGCCATGCCCGTAAATCAAGTTCCCATGTTGGTAGCTGAATGTCTAAGCAGGAAGTATTATCCTCCATCGCGCAACTAATTATAATCCAATTTCTCGCCAACAAAGGTGACAAATCCTATGAAATTTTGACTCAACTCCAGGGACAGTTTGGAGATACTACACTATCAAAAAACTCAAGTGTTTTATTGGGCCAAAAAACTTTAAAGTAGTGATGCAGTGAGAACATAAGTCAAGAATGTTGTCTGTGGACCAGCATCAATGATCACAACATTCAGGCCATTTGTGACCTTGTGGAAGATGACTGCAGCATAACCAATAATTGTATCAAAGATGGGTGGGTTAACTGTTGGAGGTGAGCATACATGTTGTCAGACACCCTTGGATAACCTATCCAGGTTGGTCTAGTGGTGAACTCATTATCACAGATCAGCTGATTTTGAAGTTGAGAGTTCTAAGGTTCAAATCCTAGTAAAGGCAGTTACTTTTGTATGGATTTGAATACTAGATCATGAATACTAGTGGTTGGGTTTCAATTAACCAGACACCTCAGGAGTGGTCGACCTGAGTTTGTACAAGACTACACTTCATTTACATTCATACACATCAACCTCATTCATTCTCTGAAGTAATACCTTATGGTGGTTTAGAAGCTAAACAGAAAAAAATGAAGTTATAGCAAAGTGGGTTCCACATCTTCTCACTGAGGTACAAAAATATGTCCAGAAAGATATCTGTAAGTGGTTTCTGAATCACTTTGAGGAAGGGGAGGAGCATTTATGGACCATATTATGACCTGCGATGAAACTTCACTAAACCAAGGGTCTATCACAAAAACCCAAGAAAGCAAGAAAACAAGTATGGAGTGAAGGAAAGAGAGGAGGAGGCACTGATTGCGACTAAGAAACACTTGGACAGTTCTTAAAGAACAAGCAACTGTGTTTTGTGCCTCAGAAAGTGTGCTGCTGATTGATTATTTTCTGCATGAATGAAGGACAGTAAATGTGGCATACTACTGTCAGTTGTTAAGATGATGTCTTCCCCCCCATTCTTCTCACCATGTTATTTCCACATGTTAGTTTACTGAAAGAAACTTTAGGAGTGGAAAGATTTTAAGTTGATGCTGCAGTCGAATATTGTGTGCAACTGGTTGTTCAAGCAGCCATATTTTTTTCAATGAGGGGATCAGGAAACTACTTATTTATTGGAGAAAATGTATTTCTGCTGAAGGAAACTATGTAGAAAAATAAGGTAATTTATTTGTAATTTTATCTAATAACAGTAAAGCATAGCTTTATTCTGGTTTATATCTGAATGATCCTCATATCAATAATAAACAAGATATAGAGTGAAAAAAATACTACAGTCAAAATAATGTTCTACTAGTTTTGGAACAGTTGTAACTTACGAGCAAATGAAAAAGTATAGATGTTTGAATTTGCATTGATGCTATTATTGGTGTAAAAATCAACATAAAAAACTAATCCGCATTTAATTTTTAAACAACTCAAACCACCCAAAATATCTTAAGCTCTCAGCTCTTAGATGATCTATAAAGTAATCAACAGCCACATTGCCATATTATATACGTGTATATAATTAGATAGCATTATTATAATACAATTATTATAAACAATTTTCTTTGTTTTACTATACAGCATAAGACTGAAATGTACTCTGGCTGTTAGTCCAAGGTTAAAACTGTATTTCATTCATAAGAATGAAGGAACAATTTCCATAATCACAGTTTATGAGAACTTCTACCTTCAAACTTATTTTTGTATTATTATATAATTTCTTTTAGTAACAAACAAGATCCTTTATCTATTTTAATTTGGTGAGCTACGTATTCAGTTGGAGTTATCAACCCATATTTTTTGAAGATATGAAGGAAAGGGTTGTAACCGTCACTGAACATTTCATTCACATGTTGGAGAATTTCCTTCCTCCTGCCCTGTCCATCTTCCAGTTAATGAAGAAATGTTTTCTAACAAGATCGGGCTACATGCCACACTGCATGTGCTTTTATGGCAGTTTTGAAAAACCTGTTTCCTAACTGTGTTATCTCCAGATTTGGGATGGGATATCCAGGTATCACATGGATAACTAGATCACACGAACTTTCAGCATGTGATTTTTTCTCTGGGGTTATCAGAAATCCCAACTCTTCAAAGTTCCACCACCTCACACAATTCAAGAGCTGAAACATCACATTCAGGAAGAAGTTAAAATAATTCCCCTAGAGATGCTGCAAGGTGTAATGGGTGACTTTAGCTAGTCTTACTGAATGTGAACAGCAGAATGGCAGTCTTCTGCAAGATGCCATTTTTGGAAAATAGATTTCTGAACTTAAAATTGAAAATTGTCGTATATATATATATATATTCATATTTATTTTTAAATTATGCACCATAAAGCAATAAAGTTTTAATTACATAACTATCGATTAGTAAATAAATACATGATATATTCAAGTTGATGATGCTATATTGTTATAACTTCAGATATTTTCTATGTTTTTCTTTGTCAATAAAAATGTACTACAAATTAATCAGTGTGGTTGTTTCTATTGATAAATTGAATTTTGATGAAAGAATGAAACACAACAATAAAGCGGATGTTGAAGTTGTATTGTATCATGCAAGCTGTACATTAATTTTTTGAGATTAACAAAGAAACATCAATTAAAATGGATGATGACAAGCAACAAATACATAAGTTCTTTCTGGAGAAGAAAAGTGAATAACATGGAAAATCATTATAAAAACTATTTTGGAATGATTCAGTTTTCACTGAAGTTTGTAGAGGTACATTTATAAAAACTGAACCTGGTACTGAAAATTATCAAAAAACCTTGATACTTGGAAAAAACAAATGCAAATGTGAAAAAAAAATCTTATTTTATCTCTCAATATGAAGCCGTTATTTCATGTACCTGGATGTGATACTGCAAAAGATATATGTTAACACATTGTGGACCAGCTTAAATGACCTTCATTTACCCTACTACCAGGGTATTTAAACTGGATCTTTAAATTTATGCATGCATTTAGAAAAAAAATCATATCTTCACTCATTATTGTCCAAATTCCACGAAACTTGCTGAAAATCATGAGGGGAGGTTCTAGTAATGCTTCAAGGTGTGGTACCTCTGAAAACAGCTTCCTTTATGAAGTGGTACCAGGCAAAACTTACAAATGTACCTTGTTTCTTTTCTAGGTTTCTTTGCAGCACACACTCTATATGTTCTTGTAGGATATTTTTTCCCTCCAGAACTAACAGTAACATCAAAAGCATGTTTCTTCATGTCACCAATCAGTCTATATGGGGGGGGGGGGGGGTCACTAAATGGGGCACATTTGGTTGGTTGGAAAGAATCTAGATGAATACTGTCAGTGTCTGAATCAGAGTCAGAATCTTGTGAGGTTTCCTTTACTATTGGTGTGTCCAATTTTTTGCCACAGCCAAAAGAAAATTCTTATATGTAATTTTTTATGGGGGGGATTCAAACATTTGTATATTATAAATAAATTGAAAAGACTACAATTTATTAGGCAGAGGACCTTCTTGTCTTTCTCATAATTGAGTAATATGACAAGTTTTCATCTGCACGATCTACACCTTTCATATGGTTGTTTTATTCTAAAATGCAAACGTGTGGATATTTTGTCTCAGTTTTTCTGTCCCTTTTACCAGTTGTTTGCTGTTGGCTACCATGGATTGTTGAAATCATTCTGATCTCTCTTTTATTTTTCCACCCAATAAGTAGCACATAACCCCTACGAATAGATGAGGATTCCTCTTTTTTCATATTTTTCATTTTAGCTTTCAAAGTGCCCTGTAAACTTCTATTATTGTATAGATCTATCTATTATTGTTCCACAAACTCTGGTTTTATTTTCTAATAACCTTTCAGTAATTGAAATACTATTGTAATAGTTATCTTGGTATACATGATGCCATAAACCAAGATTACAATCAAGGACAGAAAGAATAATTTCTTCCAATCATTTACCTTCCCCAGTGTACAGTTCCATGTTACAACCATATCCTGGGTCACTTTCACATACCATTCTGACTATCACCAATATTTTATAACTCTAGCAAGATTGTATGTTTGAAACCACAGCCTACCCTGCCAGGGAATCATTCCTTCATCTAAAGACAAATTTTGCTTGGGTTAATAAACAGTTTTGAATTTATCCAGAAGATATGAAATAAAGGTGTAATTTTGTACAATCTGTCTGTGATATTTCCTGCTTGTTCATTGTCACTAAATGCCAAAACTGCCAAATTTGTTCATATCTACCTCTGCTCATAATTTTAAAAAAATTGGTGTTTCAATAAGTCAGTAGCCCGGTAATCTCTAATGCAGTCTTTTTGTACTTTTTTCCCCAATATCAAAATATGGTCCAAGAATGCTTTCATTTCATTTACAGTCACATCTTTCCATTTGAGAGTTTTAGGTGACTTTCTATGTACTCCTATCATTTGTTGGTGGTACCTGCTTGTTTCATTATACATCATAACAAAAAGATCTTCCCAAAAAATTAGTTCTATAATATCATTTATATTTTCATTATTAGTAGGTAGAACCCTAACACCTGAAATACCCTCAAAAGGTTCTAAATTCGGTAAAGTGTCTATAACTTTCCATGGGTTACCTGAATTTGAGTCATCACTCAAATTGGTTGATTCTGAACTAATATTCAATAGTACTGGCCTTTACGGGTACTTTGTTGTTGTATAACACTTCCACTGCCACTATAATCCAAGTCATCATCTTCACTAGGACAATCTGATAGTATATTATAAAGTAATTCGCTTAGTTCATTATCTTTTTCGTCACATTTACGATTTAAATCCATCAACTTGCGTTAGACATGGTGTAAATCCCCTCTTACACAGCTGATATGAATGACGTCTTCAAAGTACAGTATGAATGGGCATTCATTAACCAAACATGTGTATAATGTTCAGAGAATATTCAGTCCAGGCTACGAACCTTTAGAACTAATAAGAAACTGATGAAAAATATGAGAGATGGTATGAGAGTTAACAATGTACAAAATCCAGTGATTCTCGTGAACAGTCTTTTGATAAAACGAAGACAAATCATGAGAATTCTCGCGACTGATCCTCCACAATGTTTTAAGTTGAACCAAGTTTATGATATTCAGTCTATTGAAAATAAAGATTTATTGCAGCATCAGTTTCATATTATCCAGTGGGAATCAACAGGTGATGTGCAGTATCACTTAGCAAAATTTGATGAAGTACAGACAAAAATGTCACTACTTGGTAATCCAGTTGAAGAAAATGATTTATATGCTCAATTGCTGTAAACTCTACCAAAATTTTGATTATATTTATATCACTTGGCATGACTTGCCCAAGCTGAGAATTGTGAATTTCGATTGATGGAGATGAAACTATTCTCTATCTGTGCAGCAGTCTATCTGGCTGCAGCAATGTTATAAAAATCAAAATCTAGTATACAGATTAAAAAACAAGGGAAATCGAGGGTTAATTAACAAAAGGTCTTTTCATCAAAAGTTTTAAAACAAAATGATCAAAAGCAGTGTTTCTCATATGGAAAAGTTGACATTTACACAAACTGTTAAGAATGGCATTGTTTGTTGCAAATGTAAAAAGAAGGGTCATCAATCAAATCTTTGTTCAAATCAAGATAAAAATCATATTTATTATTATGCCATATCTGCTGAATATCTAATGGAAGGAAATATAAAAAAACATATTAAGGGAGGTATGTACAAGTTTAATGATTATGATTTAAGAATCATTTAATTGTTCTAGTTGACATTAAATTATTATTCTAATAAACATTAAATTATTGTTCTAGTAAACATTAAATATTAATGCTTTTGATGGTCAAAATTGGTCTGATTGTTATTTTGAAGATGAATAATACTGTCCAGATGGAATTTGAAATCTGTTCTCGGTTAAAAAGACTGAACAAAATGGAATTGACTAATTGATTCAGAATAATGAAAAATCATGGACTGTCCATAAATTGAGTACACATTGCTATAGCTATTTGTAATTATGATAATAAACTTTATTGGCTGGTAGTGACAGTAACTCGTCAAGAAAAATCTTATGCTATTTTTGAGGCTAGAGATACTCTTCAAAGTTGGCATGAAAAATTCGGTCTACAAAAAAAGCATATGCAGATTTTTGTAAGGATCATGGAATACCAGTATACAAATGGATAATGAATTTTGTAATGGACGTATGTTTGGCAAACATCAACAACTGAGAACTGATTTTTGCTGACATCTATGGCCAAATAGAGGAGAATGATTTTAATGGTTATTGTTATTTTCTTGTTTTCTAAAGATAATTGTTCCAGTTTCATAGTTACAAGTTTATTACATAAAAAGGATAAGAAGAAAGAAAAATTTTAAAAATTGATTGAATTAGACGCAAGTTGAATTGATTATACAAAAATTATATACAGAGAGAAGAGAATTTGATAACAAGGATATAAGAATGTGTGCTGATAATATTGGACTAAAACATTCAAATACAGTTTCCTACACTCTACAACAAAACAGAGTTGCTGAATAGGAGAATTATATATATATATATATGAGATGTTACGTTCTTGGCTTCAATCAGCTGTTCATCTACCAAACTTTTGATGGGGGTGAAGCTATAACTAATTATCAAATAAGAATTTGATGTACCATTTTCACCATTTCGACTATTGGGTACAGAATGTTTTGTATGGATTATCCAACAGAAGTGAAAGAAATCTGATGTAAAATCTATTAGAGGATATATTGTTGGTTATCCAGATTTTGGTTATTGAATTTACTTTCCTCATGAAAAATTATTTGTGTTTCTAGACATATAATATTGGGAAACAAATTTTCACAGAAACCGAAAAAGATTAAAATGAAAATTATTAAAATATATATATTTTCTGCTAAGATCATCATAATTTTTATACTGAGTACAACTATCTACCTTTCTAAGCTTCGTCATAATTAAATCACCTATTGACATGTTTTAAATATATTCCATTTTCAAAACTCTGAGTGCTAACATTTTTTTGGGGGGTTTACGCCCAGAAAATCCTTCCCCCCAAAAAAAGAAATCAAAACTCACTGTACTACTTAATCACAGAGTGCTAGATCACTACTTAATCAATATTAAATAGCTGAGAGTACAGCAAGTTTTGAAAATTGAATATATGCAAAATGTGTCAACATGTGATTTAAGTATGATGAAACTAAGAAGAGTAGATAATTGTATTCAGTATGTTAAAAAAAATGTATTAACATGAATAAACAAATAAAATTATAAGTAAAAGTGAGGATGAGATTTGTTTGCCAAATTCAAATGGTATAAAAGATAAATATCCCATACATAATAATTTGAGTACATGAGAATGAGAACAATTGGCAAAATTCAGTAGCAATGAATTAAACACAAGATGAGGATGTTTCTTTACAATTTGGAAGTAAAAATCAACAACAGGAACAGATTATTGATAATAATCAAAAGTATCATTATAATCTAAGGAATAGATGGAAAATTCAAGAACCAGCACACCCAATGAATTATGATAGGGTTATTAAATAAAAAAAAACCATTAAATATGGGAAAGATGCAATGGAAATTAAATCATAATACAAAAATAAGATGTGGGGATTAGTAAATTCACAGTACAAGTATATTCATTGGTATATCCATCTATAATAGATGGATTTAGATAGATCATAGATAGATGGATCATTATAATAGATGGATTTTTTCCATAAAAATGAATTCCCAAGTTTAAATTACTTGGTACAAAGCTCATTTAGTGGCTAGTGATTTCAATAAAAAAAAGGATATGTTTTTAATGATATGTTGCCGTCCAGTTGCCAGATTAGAAACCATGGGAGCCCTGTTGGGTGTTGCTCTTCAACGTGAATCTAGTATTAACAATTTGACATGAAAACAGCTTTCTTGAATGGTGTCAGAAAAAAAAATATATATATATACATATATATATAATTTTTCACACCTTTTTACACTCATCAAAATATTTTTGGGCCTAAGCCCATCTTCAGTGATTTTTTTTTAATAAATTCTTGATTTGTTTATACTTATACTTTAATTTTATTAGCTTTTTACATTTTATTTTGTAAAACTCGTTTGTTAATAAAATTTAAAAACATTTTAAAAATTAAGAACAAAAAATATTTGTTCAGTCAAAAGAGAGAATGAAAAAGAATTGCAATATATATATATACATGCAGCAACTATAAGAATACAATGACAATAAAGATAGTGTGTTTAATTACATATGTTTAAGTTTTTATGGACTGAAATAAGCTTCAAACGTTTGTATAAATATTAATAAAATTTCTTCGAACTTGTGATTTATGGAAAACATCCTGTTTGATATTGTTTTTCCATGTGGATGATGGGTTAGTTATGGGACAAAAGGAAATAATCAATGAATTCATAATCAAATTGGCCCACTATTTTAAGATTAATTTGTCAGCTTTAGATTGTTATTTGGGAATGAAAATTGATAAATTTCATGATTATATTAGAATTTCTCAAACTGCAAATGCAAATAAAATATTTTAAAAAATTTTGCATGAAAATTTTGCAAAGCTCATGCATGATGCAAATGAATGAATTATCATGATGCATCATGAATGTTGTAAAGATCATGAATGATCCCTATTGAAACCGGTGATTCACCATTGGCAGAAGATAAAAACAGCTATCATAAAATCAATGATAGTTAAATGTATTTGATGTCAGGGACCAGATCAGATTTAGCCTAAGGAGTTAATATAGCTTCATGACTTCAGGATAAACCAACTCAAGCACACTTTAAATTGATGAAGCGGATATTTAAAAGCACCATAAATTATGGGACTGAATTTAAGAAAATAGATTTTAAGAATCATAGTATATAGTGATGTAGACCTTGCTGGAGATAAAATTACAAGATATTCTAAGAGTACATTGCTAAGATTCAGTGATAAACCAGTATGGAAGAGTAAATTACAAAACTGTGTGTACCAACCATCTATGGAGGCAGAATATATGGCTACTTGTGAGACTTCAAAATCCCTAGTATGGTTGAAGAAACTACTGTAAGAAGTTGGAATTATTGATAAAAATTCTATTCCAGTGATGTTCGCTGACAATCAGAGTACCATTAAATTCAGTGGAAACCTATTTTTAAGAGCGTTCAAAACATATGGTCACATTATCAATAATTATGACAATTAATTGCACATAAACAAATAGCGTGGAATATATACAAACTGAAGAACAAGCAACAGATATTTTCAATAAATCTTTATCATCAAATAAATTAAATCATATGGACAATTTGATTATTATTACTAGATAATCTTTTGATCATTATATTTATATATAAATATTTATATTTTAAATTACGCACTATTAAAACAATAGTTTTAGTTACATAACTATCAATTACTAATTCAGTATATATGGTACATTCAGGCAATATTGTACTGTTATGTTGTAATTTTAGATGTTTTCTATGTTTTTCTTCGTCAATAAAAATAAACTAAACATTAATTAGATATTAATTAATATTATATATATATACATACACACACACACACACACACATATAGAAGGTAAAGTTGAAATCAGTATTATTTTCTAACTAGAGTGGATTCAATTAGTAAGAAAAATGGTGCTCTAACATCAAATGGGGATTCCTTTTTCTGCAACAGGCATTTAATAACAGCATCAACAGGTGATTAGGATATGCAGTCAAGCTCAGACCAGGAAACAAAAGGAGAAAATGATCTTTCTGGATATTTAAAAGTTAAGAACATGTCACAGTCCTCTAGCAGACTTCATACATAGCAAGATCAAAAGACACAATTTGAAGATGAATGAATGAATTCTGGAAAACATCCAACACCATTAAAACAGACAATCTAGCAGAAGATAAAGCCCAATCTCACGATTCAGACATAAACTAGAGCTAACTGTGAAACGTTAATGAAAATCATACAAATGATTATGAAACCTTATTGTTGACTATAATAACCAGTAACGAGAAATGGGTTTTATATGGAAACAATGTTTCAGACTGAAAAAGGCAAGCAGAAGTCATTCAAACACAAAGGTAATGATGATAGTCTTTGTTGACATCAAAGGTATTGTTTACTATGAATTTCTACCTACACAACAGACAGTCAACCACCACTAAATTATCTAGAAGTCATCAGAAATCACTGCAAAAATTTCAGGAGAACTGAAAGTTTGTGTGGCAACACATGGTTTCTTCACCATGACAATATGCCAATACTGCTAAAATAGCTAATTCACAAATTTTGAATAAAAAATTTACTCAGAATCATTCCTTACTTTACCTAGCTTAATGACCTTTTTTATATCTGTAAAATGGAAATTGCCATAAATGGGGAGAAATTTGAAACTTTGAAGTACTTTAGTTCCTTGAAGCAGATTAATTGTATAAGGCTATAAAAATTCAATAAAATTTTCTTTAGGACATGTGTTTTTCGAACAGACTTTGTATTTAGTTCAAGAGTTTTAAGTTAGTGGCCATAAAATACAGTATTTTTTTAAGCAAATTAATGTAGTTTTAGTTTGAAGTTAATGCCTTTCAAAGCAAGGAAGTTATTAAAATTAGTGCAAAGTTAAAAAAGGGCAAAATTAAATGATGTGCCTATAGCAAAACAGCAATAAAAAAAAATGAATATTCTAAAAATAAAATAGCCCCTGTTTTCAACTTTTTAAATGTGGTAGGAATTTGTGATAAAATATAACTAAATTTTATCATAAATTACCTCTTTGAGATTGACTAACCGCTCAGAACCCTACCAATGTTCACCAACTAATAATGTACATTCAGTATTCTTTTCTTAAACTCCTTCCTTACTTTTCATCCAAGAGCAGCCCTAAAAATTTCACTAGATAGTAAACTCATCAGACTCCAATAATAAGTCACCTAGCACTTAGTGTTTTCAGGTGAAAGAGAAACAAGTACATTATTTCCAAGCCGCTAGCCTTGAAATACACTATATCCTTAATTGATGTTTCATCAGTTTTTCCCTACAAAAAGCAACATAAATTGAAAATCATCAACACACAGAGGTATTTACTATTCAACTAATGATGCTATTTATTGCAACCACACAAAAATAACACAAAGTACATTTCCCTGAAGTATACTTTGCACACTATCTGAAAATTTTGAAGATAAAAAGGGGTCAACTATCATTTTAAAAACCTTTGTTAGGGAAAAAAGGGTACTTACGTATTAACGCAATATCCTTTATATATATACAGGATATCTATGGGAACTTGTTGAAATTCATATCTTTTTTCGGTACTTACGTATTAACGCCACCGCAGCTACAGCTTTATTTAAAAACAAAGTAGTAAATCGGATTTCGGTGGAAAATGAACAGTCTCTTTATTAATTTTAATAAATGGTTATTTATATTTATTTATTTTATAAATATAATTTAACCAAACTTAACCTACGCTCTCTAACCTTGACTAATTACACCGTAATTTTTTGAGTATTTATTTAATAAATTCAGTAATTATTGCAATTATTTAAATAATCAAAACACTCCTGTTATTAGTCAAGATTAGCTAACGAAACAAGCGTAGATTATGTTTGGTTACATTATATTTATAAAATAAATAAATATTATAATTATAATTTCATTATATTATAATTTATAATTTCATTATATTTATAAAATAAATAAATATAAATAAACATTTATTAAAATTAATAAAGAGACTGTTTTGAATCTATGTTAAACTCTATATCGGCCCATTTTCTACCGAAATCCGATTGACTACTTTGTTTTTAAATAAAGCTGTAGCTGCGGTGGCGTTAATACGTAAGTACCGAAAAAAGATATGAATTTCAACAAGTTCCCATAGATATTCTGTATATATAAAGGATTCCCAATCCAACCTCTTTTACACTTTGCTGGAATCAAAAAAGATGGCAAATAAATATTGAAGCAAGAGAAAAGTACATGAAAAAATGGTACATTACTTTATTATGGAGCATATTAAAAAAAGAAAATCAGCATACACCCACTTAAGTACAAAGTGGAGAAAATTGTTTGAATATGTTTAAAAAAAAAATAAAAACTGTAAAATACAATACTCACTCATCACAATAATAATGTTCAAACTACTGTACTTAAACTCAATAGTAGATAATACAAAATGAACCACAAATAGGAGGATATTCAAAGTTGTCACACCTTTCAAAATATGTCCATTAATATTAGTATCACTCTGAGCAGTTAATACCATATGTTTAAATACAGTCAGAATTTTCTAATTTCTAAAAAAAAAATTTAGAGGGATTTACTTGTTGCATATAATTTTATATACATGGACAACTTCAATATGCATATATTGGTGTACAATTTATTCTGTGCATATAACTAAAAAAAAACAAGTTGGACTATATTATAAGTAACTTATTTGTAGTAATTGCAAATAAGTTTCCAATTTGAGTAAAACTTGTTTAAATTAAAATATTATGTAATCTACAAAAACATCAAAGATATAAAAATATATGAGAGAATTGCGATTTAAATGTTGAAACGTAAATTAAACTTTACGCACTGTTATAAAGTTAACTTTAAATATATTTAGGTCACGAAGAATTACTCAATTTAAATCACTCGGAAAAGAACTTAATACTAAATACTGTTAGCACATTTAGTTACATGTGTCAAATAAGTGGTCGTCCCATACACGCAG
The DNA here is from genome assembly GCF_047948215.1 of Lycorma delicatula. Classification (NCBI taxonomy): domain Eukaryota; kingdom Metazoa; phylum Arthropoda; class Insecta; order Hemiptera; family Fulgoridae; genus Lycorma; species Lycorma delicatula. Next base: position 90,767,881 of record NC_134456.1, on the reverse strand, counting down.
AATTGTTAATTAGTATTAACCTACCTAAATTGTTAAAATCAGTATTACACAGAAGTTGCTTCACGTTAAGATAAAAACCTTTCAAACAAAATATCAAAAAATAAAAACCTACTAAGAATGCACTGATCCTAATTCCTTTCTTTTTTTTTTGTAAGTAATCATCAGAAACTATAAAAAATTCGCTCATTCTACAAGAAAATATAAACAAATTATTAATATAGTATCAATTCTAGTCATGTTTTCATAATTCTATTATAATAAACTACAATGCAACAAATCAGAATATAGTACAGGAACATAACCTCAACTAAATTTATAATTAACGAAACGACGCCATATTGCTTTCAAAGTTATTGTCGAAATAGAAGGCTGTGATTCTAAGTAAAATATCTTTTCTTGATTGGTGATTGTTAGAATTGCTTAAAATTAAGAGTGCTTGAACAGTAGACATGATGTAATGAAAAATTAATTTGTTTTACATGCATCCATCCAATAATAGTTATTCCAGTGACCAATAACTCAAAACCTTAACCGGTTACTGAATTAAATAATTTTATTATAAAAATTATTACTCACTTCAGAACTATTATTTTTTTCATAATGCCATCAGTTAAATAAAAAATACTGGTGAAATGTAAATTAAAGAGGCCGCCATGTTTTTTTTTTCAGATATTCTACTTACGAATCTGTCATACGTGCTATATTAATCATATACTTCTCTCAAATCAATTTTTAAAAAACTCATTTTTATGAAACTGCCACTACTTGATTATTTGTATTAATTTAAAGGGTTTTTTATTTTTTTAACGAAAAATTGAAAATTACGTATAGTAGATAATTTTGTTTTTGTATGTTTGTATCAGTACACTGGAAACTTGCCTCAACCAGTTCTTTCCGGTCCGAAGGGTCTCTGTAGAGAGTGTACAAAACTTTTGCGAGGTATTTTATCTTTCTCCATCTTCCAAAATGAGGATTTTTAAGGATGTTTTTACAGGTAATTAAAAAAAATTATGAATTATTTTTAATTTATGTTTTATCTGTTTAATGCTGTTTTAATAAAAATTGTATGTTGAGAATCATTACCTTTGGAAACTGTCATCGTATTACTTATTGCATCTTTTCTACTTTTTTTTTTGTTAGTTGTGTTTAATATGTTTATCTTAGTGTTATTAATTTCTGTTTTAGTATTGTCTTTTCTAGTGAATCATTGAATATATTCATGAAAAAAAAATAATTCCAATACTTGTTACGGTCGAGTCCAGAAGGAACGTAAGCGTTCCGTGTAAATATTGCTTATGGATTACTTAGATTCTAATAAAGTGATAGTTTAATAAATTACGTACATTCCCATTGTAAATGAAAAAGTATTCTACCACTGTTGCGATGATTTAACGTGATAGGAATTTTGACAGTTTATGCCTCTGCTCAATAATTATTCCACGAATGCTGAAGTAGGCCAAATATGTTCATTTTAGTTGGTTGATGAATTAATTTATTTTTTTTTTAGACACATTTATTTGTGTTTGTAATGAACTTTCTCTCATTGTGATACTTAACAGTCCACAAAAAAAAACCTGGGGTGTGTTTCACTTAATTGACTTCGTATATGTGAACGACATACAAAAGTATCACTTAAGTAATTTGCCTTTTTTTATTCCGATATTTTCTATTTTAAAGTTTTAACATACATTATGAATGGCAAACAGCAGCCAGTAATTATGTAACCAAATAGTATTGTAAAAATGGGATTTATTTACTGACATTAAAAATATGGTAACTTCTTAAATTTGTCTTTACTTTAGGAATATCTTGTTAAAGTTTTTTATTATGTTTGCCTTGAATGTAAGTTGGGGATAAGCAGGTTGTTTAAAGACAAAGTTCCATCTTAATAAATTGTTTTTCAATGCATTGTTATGTCTGAAATATGTATGTGAAATTACATTAATAGTTTGCAAGTAAATGTATTTATTCAATTTGGCAATAATGAAACTGATACTACTTTGGAAGTACATCAATTTATTATTTATTTCCTTTATTTTTTTGTTTAAGATTGTCCACTTCGGTGTGTAAAAACTGTATTTCCCAGAATAGCATTTGAACTTCTACTATGCTCTTATTAATGTGTAAATATAAAACCATAAATTTAGTAAAGATAAAGACTGCTGTATAAGAGTGACAAGTTGTGTTATGCAGAATAATGTAATTTATTTATATATACCATATGTTATAAATTTTATTTGTCTTTCTCCACAGGAGATGAAATGTTCTCAGATACATACAAAATGAAGTTAGTAGATGATGTCATCTATGAAGTATATGGAAAAGTAAGTAGTTTGTTAAATTTTAATTACAAACTTTGTTAGTATTATTTGCATTAACAATAAGAAGAAAATATAATTTTATTTATATGAATTTATGATAATGAATACTTTTAAGCTGATAAAAAACTGCAACTAGGAAACTGTTCAATTTAATAGCCATTTTATTTCATAAAATAGAATGCTAGTTATATATTCATTTGTGAGTAACAGATTTATTAACTTCATAAATTTATACCTTTAAGAAAACTTTTGTTGCTCCAGAATTTCTTATTATGAGTTATATGTTTCTTTAATATGTAATGAACCTAATTTTTAAGTGGTAATGATTTTATTATAAGGTTTGTGAATAAAAGGTTGAAATAACTCAATATTTTAAAATTCTCAATCATATGTCATTAACAATTATTAATTTGCAGAGTTAATTACAATATGTGAGCTGAAACTTTGCCCCTCGTCAACTGCTGTGGGGTCAATCCATTAGAAGTGTCCCCAAAAAAAAAAAACTGGTTGCTTGACCAATTCACAAAAAAAAGAAGTAATTTACCCACTTCCTACACGTTTCAGGACCTAAAAACTATTTTTATTTAAGCAGTTTACCTTTGTTGGTCATTTTTGTTTCAATGCCCACCCTTTTTTTGTGATTGTAAGGGTTTACAGAAAAAAATCATAAATAAAAAACGATTGGTCCTGGAAGGATGAAACAAATATTCATATTTTTCTCAAGGTAAAAGATGGGCCCAGTGGTTTATTTGCCTATTTTCTTTCTGTGAGAAAATTTTCAATAAATTTGAACATGAAAAACTGAAATTTCACTTTTGCTAATTTTTTTCAAGAGGCAGGGATGACATACATAGTTTGAATTATTATTTTTTATATCTAGGTATATGCTAGTAGTTTTACCATAAATGATATTAATGGTTATATACTTGCCCCTAAATATTTTGAAAACTATTTTTTTTTTTTTTAATTCAATTTTTGGCTTCAAATTACTTAACGAAGCCGGTGATAAAAATCTCAAATTGGCAAATAGTTTTTTTTGTGTATTGTACTAATAAAAAAGGTTATAACTTCTCACAAATCATGAAAAACCTAATAAAAGCAGTATATTTTGATTCTCTAAAGAAGTGTTCTTGTCTTCTTTGCATATTTTTTATATTTAGTCCCTATGTCGTTGAAGTTGATGTTTTCAGTATTTTTAAAGTAGTTTGTTTTTGTTTTTTAGTTAATGATAGGTTGTAATTTAATGATAACCTAACCAATACCAGTAACCTAATTTTGATTCAAAAATGCTTGAACTTACTTAAACTAAGATTTCAATGAGTATCCCACGTCATTTTTTCAAGAATTAATTTTTTATTTTTATATGTTTTCTCCTAAACACAGAAAAAATAAATTGCAAAAAAATGTTAATTATTCTTCAATGAAATAGCTTGTTTTTATAGCAATAAAAGTTTATTATTTAGTGTGGTTAACTAACAGCTGTTATATTTTTTCTGATAATTATTGTGAAATTGTGTGAGAATGACCTGTTACATGTTCAGTATTGTGATGTGGGACAATGTATTGTTCTTGGTCTTTGCATTAATGTAGTTCTTTGTTCTGCTGAGAAAAAAATACTTTGAAACCGTTAATACAGAGACTTACCAGGAACTAAATTTAAATTTGGAAAAATGTGTTCTTTAAGTGTTTCCTCTAATGTTATTTGTCTTGAATTTTTCTTATTTTTTTTTTAATGAATTCTGAGAGGTTCACAACAGCACTGTCCATATAGGTGACTGATTTTGACAAAAATATTAAGTAAAACTTATTTATTTAATAAAAACTTCCAAACACAGGATGGAATTTGTAACACTGTAAAGATGTGACGAGGTCATAGACTAATGTCAGATTAACCGGTCTGAACTGCAAAGTTAAATGATGCAACAAGCATAAAAGGGATATTCCATTTTAATTCAACAAATGATCAGTGCATCACTATTTTTTATTTTGATATTTGGTGTATAATAACTACCCACCTTGTAGTGGTCAAAAAATATCTTATATTTGTAAAAAGTTTTTTAGTAAGACTATTTTCTAACTTGCCAACAGGTAAAAGTCATTTTCATCACTTTTTCCATGAGCTGTAGCATTCTTATTTTACATCATACAGAGGCTTTTTTGGGGAAGAGTAAAGATGGAACTTCATCTTAGTGCACTCAGAATTCATTTTGATATATAACCAAATCTTGTAATATTAACTGAAGTATGTTTACGAATTGTTTCTTCAAAATTTGGGCCCAAAATAAATAATGAAGGGTTTTGGGTAACAGGCCTGATTTTTAACTAGTACTGGTAGTATTATTGGACTGTTACAGTCCTTCATTTAAAAAAAAATGAGATGCCAAATCATAAGATTTTGAAAATGTCTCATTTTGGGGCCCAAAAACCACATATGTGGGACAGGTGGCAAAAATCTGAAATGTTTACAGTAGTAACTACTTTTTATGTACCTTAAAATCATATGAAATTTATTTTGTTACTCAAAGGGAGTAATGAAGGCAACAAAACCACAAAAAACACCATTCCTTCTAACCGTAAACAATGTATCCAAAAATTACTGATTTGTATTTATTCAGATAATAAAAAATTACAACAAAACTTATTAGAATGAATAAATTGATAAATAGTCAAATGTATTAACAAGTTGTTCACTTTTACCTTATTTTTATTTTACTCCTGCTAATGGATAAATTTTAAATTATAAATAAATTTTGCACTTTTTAACAAACTTGACTTAGTGCTCCTGCCATTTTTTTATTGAGTAGAACTGATAGGTTCTAATTTGTCTCTGATGTAATATATTGTGTCTTCTTCTAGAATTTATAGAAAAAGCTCTGAAGACGCGAGAATCTAAAATATTTTCCAGTTGAACCTATGTTTCATTATCCCTGACAGATTTCTTGAATGAAGTATCAGGACCCTGGGGATAGAAAAAGTGTATTCGATATTCCTCTTCATTTTCATGTATTTTGACTTCAATGACTTCACCTAACCACCACTTGTCATCGTATGCACAGCAGACATAATTTTTTACATTTTGGCCTTGGTAAACCTATAAAGCAGTCAGAAACACTAAAGTCCTTGTGTACCGATACTAACGTAAATGTTTCTGATTCAAAGATTGCCTGAACTTTTACAATACATTTCTGACTTGTTGGAACATCACAGTGAAAGGTTCTTGTTTCTGGGACTATTGTGATTACCTGATAATGAGAACTGAGGTATTCTTCAGTCTCTTGAACATCTTTATTAGAACAAAAAATAAATGTTATATTTTTAATATTGTGTTTGCAGTAATTGTACATTTCAGGTGTAACAATCTGTTAACTATCCTTGAAGGCTTGCTTCAGTCACAGTCCTTTTTACAGTTCCACCAATACTATCACATGATCCTTTTTCCCTTGGTATGAGGCAAAAAAATGCTATTGAGCTGTGATTTCAAAATCATCTTGATGGTTGCACAAATTTATGAAATTTTTTTGTTTTTATACTGGGCTGAGGAGCCATCAGAAAAATTGTTTAAGTTGCGGTAACAGTGTATTTACTCAATTTATAACTTGCTTTTGGAAGCAGAAGAACGATGTGTGTGTGAATAAGCTTTATTCACAGACTGACAAGTCGTATCCTACACTATAGTCGTATAACATATGGCTTGTGGCAGAAAGTTCACTTTTTCTTGTGGTCTTTGTATTTTGTACACAGTGCCCTGCCTGGAATTAATTTTAAATTTGGATTGTTTGTTGAAAATCAACAAATATCAAAGATATTTCTTAACCGGTTTAGTGTGACAGCTAAATGGGTCAGAACAACTTTTCCAATTAATATGAAAATGTTTATCTAAATATTCGGTTTTATGGAAATTACAGATATTTTTTGTTTCATTACATCCACTTCTTAAATATATCAATATTATTTACTGCTAAATAAACTAAAATATTGTGCAATACTGAAGATCTATCGTAAGTCAATTTGTGACATACTGTTTCTGTGTGAATGCCAATGAAACAATCCATAATCCGTTTTTATAAAATGCAAGGGTTATAACAATAACAATAAAAAAGATAATAAAATTACTTTATAAACAAGTGTACATCCACAGTATTAACAATGCAACATATCACATTGAAATCAAAACAGTAACTGAGCCTTCTACAATGTTTACATTCATGTCTATTCACTTTCATGTTTAAACATACGTTTGTGTGTGTCATACGTTAAGTAACAAACTATCTAGAATATAAGCTATCTCGTTATAGACATATCAAAATATTTTGTATATAGGCTTACTTTATTTTGGGAGTACATTGTTCACGGTTAGAAGGAACACTATTTTTAGCGGTTTGATGGCTTCCTTATTTGTCAACCACTTTAGAGTAACAAAATAAATTTTACATGGTTTTACAGTACTTACTGCTGTAAACATTTCAGATTTTTGCCACGTGTCCCATACATGGTTTTTAGGTCTCAAAAATGAGGCATTTTCAAAATCTTACAATTTGGTGTCCCATTTTTTTTAATGAAGGCCACTTGGTAACAGTCCAATTTTTTTTTATAAGTACTACTAGTACCTAAGAGTTAAAAGGTAAAAAACAGGCCTGTTACTTCATTAAGATTAAGTTCCATCTTTACTCTTTACAAAAAGTCTATTTTTACCTCTGTGTGATGTAAAATAAGAATGCTACAGCTCATGGAAAAAGTGATGAAAATGGTTGTTTTTACCTGTTGGCAAGTTACAAAATAGTCTGTTTCTCAAGAAATATTTTTTTTATAATTATGAAATTTTTTTGCCACTACAAGGTGGGTAGTTATCATGTATCAAATATCCATCAAACTGAAAAATAGTGGTGCAATAAAAGTTTTGGAAATTTGTTCAATTAAAATGGAATACCCCTAATTGAGCATGTTGCAACATGAATACTATAGTTGAATGGTTCAAACAAGTTTGTTTTATCTATAGTAATATGTATAAAAATATTATTAATAGTGCCAAGAAGACAAAAAACACCTCAGAACAACGAGTCAAAATGGTATCGCTTTTAACTGGTTTTTCATGGATTTTGAGAGGCTTTTTTATTAGTTAATACACTTGAAACTTTTTTATTTGCCATAAACATCTACAAAAACACTATTAGTTTTGCAAATTTGTGATTTTTATCACCGTCCCCATCAGAGTTATTTGAAGGCAAAATTTGAATTTTTAAAAAAAATTAGTTTTCAAAAATTCATAACTTAGGGATAAGTTTATCTCTATTAATATTATTTATGGTAAAACTACTAACAAATACCTACATATAAAAAATAATTCAAACTGTGTATGTCATCGCTGCCTCTTGAAAAAAATTATCAAAAGTGAAATTCCACAGTTTTTCATGTTCAAAGTTTTTGGTAATTTTCTCATAGAAAGAGAGAGATAAGTTAATAAACCACTGGACCAGTCTTTTACCTTGAGAAAATGTAAATAAATTTCTTTTTCTTTCATTCTTCCAGGACCAATAATTTTTTCTGTAAACCCTTACAATCACAAAAATAGGTATACGAACCAAAACAAAAATTGCCGCCACATGTAAACTGCTTAAATAAAAAAATTAAAATAAATAGTTTTTAAATTCCTAAGACATGTAGAAACAAGTGGGTAAGTTTCATTTTTTTTTTTAATTGGTCAAGCAACCACCCTTAGGTCACTTCAGATGTATTAACTCTCGGTCTAGTGTACTAGTCATGCAAAACATAATGCGATGCCTGCTCATATTTTTATCTCATTTTATGTTATACGCAATGTAAATTTATTAATTCCTTGTATTAATTTATATGCATTTTATTCTTATCCTTTTGTTTTATTTTGACTTGCAATGATGCTGAAACTGTTCCTCTAAAAGTGTTGTGAAAATTATCTTTGTTTTTTGATGAATAATCCACTGTCTTCATCACTACTTTCTCTTAAATTGATAAATTCTTGAACATGATGAACTAAATGTTCTTTCTCCAAATATTCATTTTGTAATTTCAGTCTTCTCTGTTATTTTACATGAGTGTGATGTTTCTTTGAACCGCACAGCCTTTTACATTAGCCCATTTCATTTTAGTGAGGTTTAGATCCAGGTGGTATGGTGGCAAGTGACTGAATGGCTGTGTGACCATGAGCTTCCAGAAGGCAATCCCAAAGTATATGTCTTATGCCTTGGTTAATTCAGCCTAACTGGTTTTTGAAGCTTTGGTCGAAGCATTTTAGGATGAAACTGTATTTTATGGTAGGTATCTTGTGATTATTATGCTACGCAGTATTATCCAGTAATACAACCAATTGCAGGGTTAGATTTGGACAAAATTTGTTTTTCACTCATTTCATGACATTTTCAGAGTTTATGTTAACGATAATCCCCGCATACTACTTCTCCATACCAGCAAAGCATTGTTAATGAATCGCATCTTGCTGCCACTATACATGATTATCGCTTTGTCAGTCTCTTTTGATATATGATGAAGTAGTATGTCGTGATCAGAATTGTCTGATCATGTTTTGTTGAGAAAATAAAATGTATGTTTCATCTATGTAAACAAGAGGACATTTTTCATCTTTGTGGCATTTAATATACCTTGAATAATATATTCTTTGTTCTTGTATTTCATCATTTTTGATGACATTCAATTTTTTTCCCTTCCAAATTTTGATGTAAAACTCCACAAATGTTAGGAAAACACTAAAAATATGCAAGAAAATAAATATTCAATAATATTTAAGTATAATTACAAAAATATACACAGGATAATGCACATAACATATGGAAAACCAAAATACAGATGAGTTTAAACAAAATAACTTACATGGCAAGCACTACTTCACAATTAAACTTTAACAATATTCTTAATGTGTTTGTACTTTATATTCAAATCTGTCTTGTTATTAGTAATTTGATGATGTCATCCAGTTAAATAGTACAACAAACCCTGCACGCCCCTCCTGCCTAAATCAGCTAACAGTTCAGTTGACAAACACTGCGAGGGGGGGCAAACCTTCAGCTCACATAGTATAAATTAAGAAAGGTCTAAAGAAATTTATTTCACAATTAGTAGAAAGTAATAGTGTTAAACGTACAGACAGGTTGAGGATGTTAAGAGTAATAATGCAAGTTCCCCATATGCGGTTGTGTTTCACAGGCAAATGTGCAAATAAATATTACCTGTATGGCAATGCTACTTTGTGGACTTTTGCGTTGTAGGCAATGTTTCCTTTTTTCCTGTGTGTTGCAATTGAATATTTTTGAATGAATGTCAAAATTGTTTGTTGAAAATCACCAGTTTCTCTAGAAATTTTCATTGGCATTTTTATTATAATTACAAACAAACTAATTTTTATTCTTTTATAATTTTCTAAATATAGCATTACAGTTTTTTAAATATACAGATTTCTATAGTTTTAATAAAAGTCACACCAAAATTACTTTTATAGTTATAGTGAAATATATTGTGTGTTTCGTGGCTCAATCAGGATATTGAGAGATTGATAAATGAAAATGTTTATATAATTACATTTTATTATTTGTTAAAGAATATAAGTAAAACAAGACAAATTAATAATAATGGCAACAGTAAATAATAAACAGATTTTACATATAAAACAGAATTTATAGTAATCATCAGGATTTATTCACAGGTAGATAAATAATAAAAACCAGAATCCAGTCCCATTGACAAAAGACATAGCCTAACCGCTAGTCTTAACACTTTTAACCAGTAGTCTTGTATTAACAACAATATTACAATAGATAAGACAAGTGTAAAGTTATTTCACTGCAAATACCTTTGCTGTTCGCAAGTAAAACTACCCTAACAATTTATGAATGAAATTTTAGTACATTATCTCTTTCTCTAAGTCTTACAGTAGCTCACCGAACCATTTCTTGTTTTTGTGAACCGGAGTTACTTGTGACATCACCTTAATCGCATCAAATTTGATGACCTTACAGAATACAGATCTCGCTGACTGATATCATAACATCTTGCTAGACTGATTCGCAGAATTCATATTGCAAACTCACTTCGCCGACTGACATCATAACTTCTCGCATAGACTGATTCATAGAACTTATATCACAGATTTTCCTCATGGAACTGATTTCAGCTGGTTTTCCCCAGAGTATTTACACTCTTATTCTTTTTACCTGCCAGACCAGACCCAAGTTGAAGCGTGAGAATGATCGACCGAGCCCTCACATTTTCCCATGAAATTCCAAACCTTGGTCCAGTAACTCTTCTTATGATACAAACATTTATTGTGTATCAATGGGAAGTATTACAAAGGATTATTGGTAAACAAACCTTTACCACAACGGTAACCTTTATAACAAGGGTTATTTGTTACCTTTACCACAAGGGTTTCTTGTGGCCCCTTTTTGGATTCCTCTTATTATATTTTTCACAGCTTTTTTCTTAATTGGTAGGAATCCATTACTCAATTCTGTTATACCCACCTGGTTGGTCTGGTGGTGAACGCGTCCTCAAATCAGCTGATTCGGAAGTCGAGAGTTCCAGCGTTCAAGTCCTAGTAAAGTCAGTTTATTTTTACATGGATTTAGATGCTAAATCATGGATACCAGTGTTCTTTGGTGGTTGGGTTTCAATTAATCGCACATCTCAGGAATGGTCGAACTGACACTGTACAAGACTACACTTCATTTACACTCATACATATCATCCTCATTCATCCTCTGAATTATTATTGGAACGGCAATTACCAGAGGCTAAACAGGAAAAAGAAAGGTCTGTTGTACCGTTCTTGTTGCATTATCAACCCAAATTCTCTTAATCTAAATGAATTTTACTTTATATAACCCTTTATTCTTTTCCTTCTTAGCCCTTATGCATTTTCATGGTTCAGGTGGCACATTAGTGATCACCATCTACTTCTTTTCATCTTCTCGGTCTCCTTTCCCTTCCACTCCATTCTAGCATTTTTCATGGAACCTTTTCCTCAGTCATCGTCGCCGCATGCCCAAACAATCTCATTCTGTTCTCAATTTTTTCCATCATTCTCTCATCCCCAAACTACTTTGAAAATCCTCATTCTAATTCTGTCCCTTCTAGTTTTTTCCTCACGCTACTTGAAAGTTTCATTTCCACCATGTATTCTACTGTCTTCCAGTCCTGAGGTTGTCCATGTTTCTGATCCTTATGTTAGAATTGAGGTGGAATATCTTAAAGAACTTCTAAAAAAAACTTTACACTATTTAGAAAAAACTTACAATTATTTACATTATACATCTCTGTATAAGGAGTATATGCAATGTGTTGCCTCTTACATGGTCATCTTATTAGGAACATGATACATTACAGATAGATTGTGATTGTCAGTGAAGCTGGAGGTATAAAAACTTGCCTTTCCTGCATGTTTTAGAAATCAAGTCACACTGAAAGTGATTTTTTTTTTACCTGTAACTAGTTTTTCTTTGTTGCATTATACTTATGTAAAAAAAAAGTATACCGTTTAAAGCAAAAGTATATAAAAATAAACCGTAATTCACAGTAATGATAGTTTAATGCTTTTTGATCCAACAACATAGACTTTGTCTTCATTATAAACAACCTTTGAACTTTGATATATTATTTGACCATTATTACAAATTAAACATATACCGCAATCATCCTCCAAACGATCACAATCTGAATTTGCTGACTTATTGAGTTTTGCACGAAATATAATTTAGTAATTGCTAAACCAGTATAAAAATCATAATAGAAGAATATGCACATGGATAAAGCTGGGCGGTAGTGCAAGGTATCAGATAGATTATATCATTGTTGAACAAGGATGTAGAAATCAACTCATTGACTGCAAAGCTTATCCTGGAGCAGACATTGATGGCAACCATAATTTAGTGATAATGAAATATAGATCAGGGTTTAAAAACCTGAAGAAAAGGTGTCAGTTGAATCGGAACTTAGAGAAGCTTGAGGAAGAGGAAATAAAAAGAAGGTTTTTGAGGAGTACATTGCAAGAGGTCTGAGTAAAAAAGGTAAGGTAGAAAATATAGAAGAAGAATGGGAGAATTAAATCAGCAGAAGCGAACTCAGTAACTGATTATCATAATACAAAATATTACTCACATAATCAAATTCACATTTAGAATAACATTAGCTGTTAAAGCTAGTAGTGTTATTCTAGGATCTAAAATCTAGTTAAAGTTACATCTACAATCTGATTGATGGTTACTGTAGTAAAAGAATTTTGAGAAGAGATCAGAGTACTTATTCCTTTTGAATTCAAACTTTTTCAATGTATAGTTTTGTCATGTGCGTAATAATTTTTTAAACTCATGTGTAACCGTTTGAATTTAATTTCCTTAAATTTTAATAGTTTTAAACTCCACATTTTTTAAATGTAGGTCTAGTAATGACAAAAAAAAATGATGAGGATTCAACAAATCAATTCTTTATGTAATATGACAAAATTGAATTGTAATTACTTGCTGTAATAACTTCTTTGTGTTTGGTTTAGCAACTTTTCTTTCAATATGTTCAGTTTAATTTATTATCACCATATTTAGATATTTTATGAAAGATATTTATCTCACTAGTTAGCTGTAGAAATTTACATGCATTTTTTTAAGTTCAATTAAAACTTCTCTTTAACTTTATTTAATGATTTACCATTCAAAGAAGCACTAATATCATTAATGCTAATTTAATAATTACCTTGAAAGAGAAAATCCCAGGAAAATTTATGCAGTGTTATTACACCTTTAAACAATGAACTAAGAAAGACTAAGTTTGACAAAGCAAAAGTTACTTTTTCATCATGACAATACACGATCCGTACAGGAATTTGCACAAGCAAAATTATATTAACACTACAACTTGCTTTCAAATTCACCTTATTCGTCAGTGTTGTATGGCTTTCCTGCTTTCAAACATAAAAAATACTGGAAAGTGATATGCATCCAGTAGAAAAGTAATTATGAAAAAATATCATATTTTGAACAAGTAAATCATTTTTCTGAAGTTTTCAAAAAGGTCAACTTTTAGTAGAATAAGTATTCAGCTTAAAGGAAGCTGTCAAAAAGTGAAAGTTAAAGTTTTCATTGCTATTCTGGAAAATTATCAAAATGTTCCTCTCAGTCCATTAACTTCAAATAAATTTAAGAAATGGCCAATATAATAATTAAAATGTAATAACATATTGTTGCATTTATATTTTTAGAACAAATGCTACTATTTTGCTAAAACTGATTTACAACCATTGTTTAGTAATAATTTAATTAATTTTATTAAACTATATTACAATTATTACATAACTTGAAGCAAACTTTCTATATAAATATAAGGAAATAATATTCATACCTACACAATTACACTTTTTTTCCATTATTTGTTATTATTATTTGTAAACAATCTATCCAAAAATACTGATTTTTTTCAGATTATAAAAATTACAAATAAACTCAGAATGAATAAATAGATAATAAATAGTCAATTGCAGATGGATTAATAATAATTGCAAAATGATAAAAAATTCAAATAAACAAGTTGTTCAATTCACTTTTACCTTATTTTACTCCTCCTAATGGAAGTTATGAATAAATCTTGTAATATTTGGTAACAAACTTAACATAACTTAGTGCTCCGCTATTTTTTTATTGAATAGAACTGATACGTCCTCATACATCTTTGATGATGTAATGTTGTGTTTTCTTCCAGTATTTGATAGATAAAGCTCTGAAGGAATGAGAATCTTTAAAATATTCTACAGTTGAACTCGTGTTTGATTATTATCCCTTAATGATTCTTGAATGAAGTACCAGGGCCCTGTGGATGGAAAAAGTGTATTCAATATTCCTCTTCCTTTTCATGTATTTTGAATTCACTGACTTCGCCTAACCACCTCTTCCCATCGTATATGCATAGACATAATTTTTACATTCTGGCTTTGGTAAACCTATAAAGCAATCAGAAACTAATGTCCTTGTTTATTGATTTTTCTGATTCAGAAGTTGCCAAAAGAATATATTTCAGAATATATTTCTGACTTGTTGAACATAACTGAAAGGTTCCTGTTTCTGGGACTGTTGATTACCTGACAAGAACTGAAGTATTCTTCAGTCTCTTGAACATCTTTATTAGAGGAGAAAATAAATGTTATAATTTTAATATTGTTTTTGCAGTAATTAACTATCCTTTGAAAGCTTGCTTTGTTCTTTCTACTGTTCCATCAATACCATCACACGGTCCTTTTCTATGGTGTGAGGCAAAAATATTCCATTCAACTGTGATTTCAAAATCTTCTTGATGGTAGCACAAATTCATGAAATTTTTACTATTTTATAATCAAATTTCATTTTTAGAGCAGATAACATGAGTTTGACATTTTGGTGGGCGACACAGAGCGAGTATCTGACCCACCAGCCAGAACACAAAATTTAGGATTTTTCTGATTTTCAAAATCAACAAATTTTGAAAAAACAATTTTTATATTACGTTTTTCTCTGAAGGCTGTATAGTGTATAATTCTTTTACGTTACATAAGATAAGCCTTTTTTTAATATTAATATTCTTCCTTCAGGTTGTCTTACAGAAATCCCAAGTACTGAACAAGCTTTATTCACCAACTTTGTAACAATTGAGGCTCAACTATATCTAGACATTCCAGTTTACTTCTGTATCATCTTATGGTTATTGTATTTTGTTTAAGCATTTTGTTACTTTTTGCTCTGCCAGAAATTAATTTTAAATTGGATTGCTTGTTGATAGTGTCAAAGAATTTCTTAACTGGTTTAGCTGGTGTGACAGCTAAATGGGTCAGAGCAACATTTCCCATTAATATTAAAAATAATTATCTAAATATTTGGTTTTATGAAAAGTACAGTTATCAATGTTATTTGCTGTTCAGTAAACTCTAAAAGTATCATGCAGTACTGAAGATATGTGTTGTAAGTCAATTTGTGACATACTGTTTCAGTGTGAATGCCAATTGAACACTCCATAATCCGTTTTTATAAAATGCAAGGGATCTTACAGTAACAATACAGTTAGTATAAATTATAAAACTAGCAATTGGACCTCAGATTTTTCTTATGCCAATTTCTCCACAGCTAAAATAAAAATTTCTCTAATTAATAAAATAAAAAATAAAGATATCGCATAAAAGAAATGTTCATTGTTAATAAAATGACTTTATAAACAAGTGAAAATTACTTAACCGTAGTATTAACACCAGCAACATTGCAACATATCACTTAAATCAAAACAGTAGTTGAGCCTTCTACAATGTTAACATTCAGGATTATGTAAACATTCGTGTCCATGTATGTCTATTCACTTTTGTGTTTAAACATGAGTTCATGAGTATGTCATACTTATATTAGGATCTCATTATAGACATATCAAAATATTTTGTATAGTAGGCCTACATTATTATCTGAAAAAAATACGTTCTGTGAATTTTTGGATACATTGTTCGTGATTTGGAGGAACTGTATTTTTAGTGGTTTTGATGATGGCTTCATTATTTATCAACCCCTTCAAGTAACAAAATAAATTTTACATGGTTTTAAAATACATAAAAAGTACTTACTACTGTAAACATTTCCGATTTTTGCCACCTGTCCCATAAGTGGTTTTTGGGCCCCAAAAATAAGACATTTTCAAAACCTTACGAGTTGGTGTTCCATTTTTTTAAATGAAGGGTACTCTGTAACAGTCCAATTTTTGTTTTTGTTTTGTAAGTACTACTAGTACCTAAGAGTTGAAAGGTAAAAATCAGACCTTACTCGAAACCCTTTATTTATTTTGGTCCCAAATTTTGAAGAAACAATTTGTAAATGTACTTCAGTAAACATTACAAGATTTGGTTATGTAACAATTTTGAGTATACTAAGATGAAGTTCCATCTTTACTCTTTCCAAAAAGGCCTTTTTGATGACCTCTGTATGATGAAAATAAGAATGCTACAGATCATTGAAAAAGTGTTGAAAATGGCTGTTTTTACCAGTTGGCAAGTTAGAAAATAGTCTTACTCATATAAATTTTTTTAAATATAAAAAAATATTTTTTGACCAGTACAAGGTGGGTAGTTATCATATACCAAATATCATCAAAATCAGAATGAGTGATGCAATAAAAGTTTTGAAAATTTGTTGAATTAAAATGGAATATCCCTTTTACATATTTTGTTGCAAAAACATTTCCTAAAAAGAACATTTATTTATTGAAAAAGTTTTTATACTTAATTTATTAAATATGTGCATGCTGTAATACCCATAACTCTGCATTATGGATGCTATGGGAGCAATGCATGCAAAATTACGAGTCTTGAAGTTGTTTACTGCTACAGTAATTAAGAAAATTATGGCATTTGAAGACATACATTAAGAGTTTTTACACTATTTAAATTTACCATTAAAAATTTAATTTAATGAAAAAAAGAAATACCTTGAATGTATGCTTGTACCACTGTGCACATTTATTATTAAAGTTTTTTTATTAAAAATGATTTCTTTGTGTTTTTTTCCAGCATGTTACTAGAAAACAGGGTGATGTTCAAATCGATGGCTTCAATCCATCTGCAGAAGAATCTCTTGAGGGTACAGATGAAGCTGTTGAATCTGGTGTTGATGTTGTGTTAAATCACAGATTACAAGAGACGTATGCTTTCAGTGACAAGAAACAATACACTCTTTACCTTAAGGACTATATGAAAAAGTATGTAAATATATTACTAGAGATAACTGTGTTAAACTGGATTCTGTTTCTAAATTTTCTTATTTATCGATCTTGTAACCAACTCAATTAGAATGTGAAAGTTTCAGTTTAGGGATAATGATTTTTTTTTTTAGTCTTCTTGAGAAGTAAGAAGAAATTGAACAAATGATCTTTATTAAAACATGAGTTTTTTCCTCCGCGTACAAGCAGTATTAATTCTTACATTTTCTATTATAACATTACCCACTTTCTCATCTGCTAACCAACTAAATTTTTTGTTTGCTGCATCAGTTTAAGTGTTGCTGACATTCTAAGCATGTTCAACTCTGCGATCAGAATTCTGTAGTGCCCTACAGTCAGGACTTATTTATTCAAAACTGATGTTGAAGCATGTATTATTATTCCCTTGATTTACAGTTGCCAAATCTGGACATGACTATAAAGATCTTAACAAGAAAAATGAGCACTCGTTTTAATAACTAATAAGAAATATATTTTCATACACATATATATTGTGACCTCAGGAGAGTAAATAAATTTTCAGGATAGCAATTTTAATCTTTCAGATCTGCATTATATCACCATGAGCATGTACTTTACCTAAACAATTGTTAAGGTTGTGTTTAACAGTATGTAACAGGAATTTGTTTCTTCCTTACTCTAATTTTTCATTATTTTGATTTTATTTTTGTGTTGCTTTATTTGGAACTTAACAAAATGAATGTGCTTACTGTGTAGTGAAGTCAATAAGGTTCAGTCAACAATATTTCCAATAAGATTATTTTTTTATTATGCTGTTTTTCTTTTATTTTATGAAAACATTTTTATTTTACTTTTACTAGTTATTATGGATCATGTAAGCGACTACATAAAACTTATCTTGAAAAGTTTTAGAAAACCAGACTAAAAATTAATGAAATACAGTATTTTAATTTTACTCCCTAGTTGTAGAATCTAATAAGGAAACAAGAATTAGATTGCAAGTTTCAATCTTGCACTTACCCAACTGAAACAATTTTTTTCTAGTAGCCCAGTACTTGCAGTTTATATTCTAAAAAAAAAATTACTAGAAATTACAAAAAATAAGAAAACGATTAAAGTAAAAATTACAAATTGTTAAATTAATAACTGCAATACCTGCCAACTATATCAATTATTGTTCCTCATAACTTTGTGTTTTTGTTAACAAAGTAATACCAGAACACAAACAAAAGAAAAATGGTGTTCCAGAAATGCTCTTATTTTTGTGAGCATTCTAGATGGGTTTTTGACTTGCGCATAAGTTATTTAAAAAGAAGTTCTTCTACCCTAATTTTTGTATCAGTTTTTTGAAAACTGTAACCGCTTTTTAGTTTTAGGCTTTGTAACATTTTCAATAGTATTATTTAGCATAAAGAACTTTTTGGTTCATAATCTAATTTGTAGTAAGAATTAAAAATTGTGATTTTGTCGTCAGAATTGTGATTAGAACAAGTAAAAATATAAGAATTATTACAATTTTTTGTAGTCTTAATCATTGCAGGTTTTACCTTGCTACCGCTGCTAGAAATATATTCCTTCTTAGATGGGTAGTTTCTTTTATTTATATGTTTTTTCCCATTAAGTGGATTATGAGACCGTACTCTGGATTTTTTCTTATGTTTTATTAGAGTTTTTTCTCTGCCTCAGTACTTTCAGTGTTACTATAGAGAACCAATGGTTTAACTGAAATGTTTGTCCAAATTTCTTCTAGTACATTAGGAGATGAAAAAGTTTCATTAGAGATGGAGAAACTGCCTTCAGAATCATCAAACAATGTAAAAATAAAATACTTTGTAACTACAGAGAATATTTCACTAGACTTTTTTTGATTTATGTAATAAATAATTTGTATAAATTATTTATTTATTTCATTGAACAAGATTTATTATTAGCTCAAAATTGAACTTTATTCTTCTAAATTTTTGTTATAGAGTCCAAATAGAGGTATAATTAATTGAGATTTTTGTAACATTAGATTGAAATTGACTAATCACTGCACAGTAAGATATCGATATAGAATGAATACTATAGAATAGAATACTCCTGAAATCTCATTTTCATATTAAAAAAAGAACCTTGTTGAACTGAGGTCACATTACATATATTTACTGCATTGTTATTCCTACATGATGTTTAACCTCTGACCATACTTCCTATTTGGCATCAGTACTGATTCAAAATAATAAAATCTATATTTTATTATTTTAGGTTTCACAATTTGCACAATTGATACATCTCTCCAGATTTAACATTGAAAAATGAATTTTGTTTTCCCCTCAACCAATTGTGTATTTGAGCCCTATGGGTATTTGAATTGGGAGAGGGGTTGGCAATCACATTGTGATACGGTGCATTGTCAAGAATGATAACAGATTCATCTGGCAAGTTGTGGATTAAAATTTCTTCAGCCCACTTTTAAAATTAAAATAATTTATTTCATTGTAATAGTCCATTGATGTAAAGTCTGACTTAAAACGTTAACAAACAGTTCGGAACAAAACCGGTTTCTCTGCCAGCATTAACTATTAGATGGATTTCCTTTAGAAATTGGTGCAAAGTAGCCATCTTTACTTCTCTATCAATCCAAGCTTTTTCTGGTTGTATAATTGCTATGGCCATAAATCTGCATACACAATATTCTATACATTTTTCCTTTACCATATCACCATTGTTTTCAGTCTTATATCATGTTTTTCAAAGAGTTTTTATTACTAGTTTTCTTCCATTCAAAACTCAAATTCAGTATGAGATTGCGAAATGACATTTTACTTCTAACAAATAACTACTTTGTAAACAGAATCTATAGTAGGTTTTCTCTTTTCAGTTACGTGAGAGTTATTAATAATTCGTCTTAACAGCATTTGCATTAAATGTTTTAAATATTCATCTTATTTAGTTTCCTACTTAATTCCTTTGCCAAATTTTTTTGGTCATTCTTTAAAGCCAATCCTTGATTTCTTTTACTTATTTTGAAAGGATTATCTTGTCCTTATTACTCCCTTCTATTTGCATAGATTTTTTCTGGGTTTTTATCATTTAGTTTTTCTCAGTTGCATTGAAGATTTTCATAGTTCGAAGCTGTGTGGCATGCTATTGCTTAATCTTATTGCTTAAGATTAATAACTTATTAACTTATTGCTTAATAACTTATTAACTTATAACTTAATTGCTTATTGCTTAATAACCTGTCTGCTTAAAAAACTTAAAAATCTGAAGCCTGTTTTATATTTCTTCACCCATATTTTTTCTTTGTTACATACATTTCTCATTACTTAGGGACATTAGCCTTCCAGTGTTCATTTATTCATTTACTGTTCTTTTCCTTTTTTTCCATTATATAGGTACTTCAAATTCTCTTGCTTAAATATTTCCTTTACTTATGTTATGGTTTTAATTTTGCCCGTTTCATTTACATACACCATGAGCTTTATTTTCAACTGCTGACTTTCTTTCATTTTATTCCCCCACACTAGTTGCAGAACGTAATTGGAAGTGAGAAGGAAATAATTAGATTTAAAAATGTCCAGGGCAACTTTAACCACGGACTAAATGAGCTATAGCCCCAGGGGACAGCAATTTTTATTGGTGTTATATTTTTTCTTCTTGTTATTAGTTATTTTTATTCAGAATCTTTTTATGACAAAATAACCTTTTCTAAATGAAATAGAAAGTATTACATAAGAAAAGAAGAAAATCAACAACAGTATGATAATAATGCCTAACAATAAAATGAGAAAGAAAAAGAAGATACTCAACAACAAGAGGAGCAGGAGCAACAAAACCTGCAATAGCCACGGCCAGAAAATCAGGGAAGAGAATATTTAGCTGAAGATGAAGTTAATATGTTGAGTGTTAATTATGATGATCCTGTATTATGGGGAAGATTAAGCGAAGATAAAATAATAGATATAATGAAGAACATATCTAACTTAGATGTAGATATTCAAAAACAGATTTTATGGCATCTAAAGTGGTTTACAAATCGTAGAGCAGATATGCTACTAAAACGATATTTTATAGACATTTACTAAACTGAAAACAACCAAAAAGAAACTGGCTTTATACTCAAATTCTTCAGGAAAAGTTTATTGCATCCCTTGCAAACTATTTGGTAGTGTGAGTACACCGAGTGTAGGTTTCAACGATTGGAAACTGTGAAAAAATGTTGGACTATAAAAATTCCATCCTGCATAAAGAAAACACCCATTTACTTGTTAACTGTGAATACTTCAAAAATTATTCAATTTTATCAATGGAAAAATATTTTAGAACAAATTTTTAAGTTCAATGGGTTGGCTTTTTGGGGAGAGAATCAAATTATTGGGATAAACACAATGGAAATTATTTATTTAGGATGTACAGAACTCTTAGCAAAATTTGATCCCATCTTACAACCAACATATATTTAATTTTGCAAATAAAGGTACTGGGCATGTCTCTTATTTGCAAATATTTGCGATGACTTCATCAAAATAATGGGTAGAAATGTCAGAAGTTTTATTACCTCTGAATTAAAAGAAGCAAAGTATTACTACATTATAGTAGAGTAGATGCCTGATATTTCCCATATGGATCAATTAACTGTTGTCATTAGTTAAGTCAATAAAAATGAGACACTTGTTGAAAGGTTTTTTCAAGTTTTTAGAAAATATTGGCCATAAGAGCACAGTAATGGAAGATCGTATTTTAAAGCTATTATTCGATTTTGGAAGATTATAGAGGACAATCTTATGATAATGCCACTAATATGTCTGGTATATACAGCAGCCTCCAAACACACATTAAATCTAAAATCAATCTTGCCGTTTATGTACCCTGTGCAGCACATACTTTAAATTTAATTGGAGAATTGGCAGCAGAATACTGCGTAAAAGCAACTAAATTATTTTTATTTCTACAAAAGCCATAGAATTTCTTTGCTACGTCATCAAGATGGGAAATTTTGAAAGATATGCTAGTAGCAAAAAAACAAAGTTCCTAAAAAATTAACCGACACCTGTTGGTCAGCAAAAGCTGATACAGTGAGCTATTTCCGGTTACTAAAATTTTAAAGAAGCTATGAAAAAAATTTACGAAGATAATTTTCAAAAGCCTGTAACAAAAGTTGTAAGTTGAGGGGTTGTTAAATGAGTTCAACTCACTGGAAACTGTTATTATGGTAGAATTTTGGAGCACCATATTAGAAATCATAGATAAAACTAATATATCACTCCAAAAAATTGATAATACTATTGAAAGCATTCATCATTGGGTTATCTGCTTCTTTAGAAGAATTTTTACAGTCTAAACAAAATACAGAATCTCTTAATCATTATAAATCTGAAGGTATAAAATTGTCCAGATGTGTGATGAATACAAACGAATGTGCAAAAGAAGAATTTAGTATGATGAAAATACATTGGAAGAAGTTAAATTTGATGCCAATAACGAATTCCACATAAATACATATTATGCTATTATTGATAAACTTCTAGCAGAAGTATTAAAGAGAAAGTGTGCGTGCCTATGATGACATTTATTTGAAATTAGGGTTTCTGGTCAATTAAAAATTTTTCAGTGAAGACAATTAGAAAGAATGGTCCAAAGTCGTACAAAATATATATGGATGGTTTAGAATTTAATTTTATTGAGGAATACCCTCATTTTAAACGCGTATATTTATTGTAAAATACAAAAAATATAACTAAGGACAATAATTGACTTGAAAATTGAGTTTACATTTCTTAATGTGGCCACAGCACTGCGCTTTTTTTTTAAGTTTTGCCACTAAAAATTGCAGCAGCAAAATATCTTTTTCAGCACTGAAAAGGGCAAAAAATTATTTACAGTCTTCTTTGGGACAGAGCAAATTAAATTGAATATTTTATCCATAGTGTGACGTATTTTAACTTAAATACATATGATATTATTAATCAATTTGCAAATGAAAAAGCTAGGGAAAAGTTACTTTTGTTTTTTGTTTACTATAAAGTTTGTTTTTGTTCATATAGGGTTTTTTTTAATTTTTATGAATTTTATGTTTTTGTTTAGTGTAGTGGTAATAAATTGACTTTTTCTAGTTCTGCCACTTTTTTATAACTTTACAGTCATCCCACTCCTGCTAGTCATCTCGTGTATTTTCTTATGAAGGGGGCACATTATTTTCAGTTGCTGAACATCTTATGACAGCCCTGAAAATGTCATCAGTTATCTGTTTAAATACAGCCCAACTAGAATGTACTGTATTCAACTCTAAATACCACTCCTTTCATATTTCTTATAAAAAATTATCCCACCTTATATATATCATTCATTACTGTTAAAAAGTGGTGAAAGTGTATCAGTACACTGCCACAAACCACTTTCTTTCAGATTAAACCTGTCTTTTACTTTCTCTACTTTTATGCAACATAGATTTCCATAATTATATCTTTGATAGCATTTTTCATTAGTTGTGCAATGGGAAGAACAGTCAGTTTGTGTTATTAAGATTTATTTATGTTGTGAACTTTAATTAATATTACCACCACTTTTCTCCCCAACCATGAAATGAGCAGTAGGAAATATTGTTTGCCACTGCATACTATATACAAATTGTGCATTTTACTCTTAGATTAAAAAAAATAATAAAGCACGATTGATTGTTTTAGTGACTGAAAACATTTTCTTACATTAGAACTACGTAGTTTGCGTAGAACAATATCGTACAATGAACTATAGTACAGCATTATATTCAAAACAAGCACACACAAGTAACATATGAATGGAGTAAAATCTGTCCGAGAACAATAAAAAACTTTAACTTCTTACCTTCTTTATACCTTTTTAACCCTTTATTTTTTTCTAGAGGCTTCGTTGTTAAACTGCTCATGGATAAGCAGGAGTTGACTGTACTTCTTTAATGGGGTTTGTATTACATTATTACAAAAAGTATTACATTATTTTTATCATTCTTATTTAAGAGAAATAATTTCATTTTATCTATTGATCATGTGGGATTTATTTTGTGAAATGTAACAATATAATTATTGAATTAAAATGTTTTTGTTCACATTAACATGATGCTGAAGATTTTTGTTTGTATTTATAAAAAAAAATTATTACCAATGGTTGCTTTGTTTATAGATTGGTAGACCACATTGAAAAGAAAAATCCAGATGATGTAAACACATTTAAAACTAACATGACCAAAGTAATGAAAGATCTTCTCAGTAGGTTTAAGGATCTCCAATTCTTTACAGGTAATTGAGTATTTTTTATATCTTTATAAGTGATTGATTAGCTACCGAAAAATTAAGAAAATTATCATTTTAATTGTTTTGTTCATTAAGTTGTATTATATTTTAAGGATATTTATATAGTTATTTCTTTTAGAAATAATTTGCTCTAACATACATATTTGTTGATTTAGCAGTTATTTAAAAAATTCTTAAAATTTATTTGTTTGAAAACATTGGCTTCTCTTTTTTTGAACTAAGTTTGCATAAATTTTTATCTGTGAAACATAAGCAATGCAAAGTTTCAAGAGGTAAAATTTATTTTGATGGTAAAAAAGTGATAAAATTCAGTAGTAATCTTACAGAAGTAGGCAGCCTTAAAGTGCCCTTTTAAATGATTGCTATTATATAGCCCTCCTTATAACTTGTACCTTCAGTACAAGTTGTATTTATAGACTTTATAAATTGTTTATTACTCTCAAAATACTTCTGGCAGAAAGTTTGTCTGAATTGGCAATATAATAAGAGAAATGTTTATGACTGTGACTGAAGATTGTTGCTTATAATTGTATTTTATAACCTCAAACGAACTTTGCTCTCTCCAAGTGAAAAGCTGCTTGTCTGCTATACTTCTTTATTCTCTTAATCAGTTAACCGTATTTAAATGTTAATACAGTGTCTAATCTATTTTTATTATGAAATATTTATTTTATTTGGGAAAGTTTAATTAATCAGAGAAGATTTACTCACAAACTCATTAAACATAATGCATAAAGAATTAAAGATTATGCTTGTTTAAACTATTTCAATACATATTAAATCCAATGGAAATAGGTGTCTAATGTCTAATTTGGTTTAACATGAGTAAAAATAAGATTAAATTTAAAGCCAAAAGGAACTTGCTTTTCAGTATCTAAAAATTTCCAGTGCCAATAAAAAGTACTTTTTGTTGGTTTACTTGCTTCTGTTTATGCAGTGTATTCTGAAATTTCCTTTAAACACCAGATAAATTCTCTTCCTATTCAGAATCATTTAATTTTCCCCTAACTGATAAAGACAGCTGTATTCTTCTTATAATTCATATGGCATCAATTGTAAGAAACCATTGCTTTAAAAGACTAGAAGTCATTCGCATTTTTTTTTTATTATTTTTATTCATATAATAAGAACTTTGTTATACAACATTCATCCACCGTGAAATGCTTTAGAATATTTTAATTACAAATTGTTTTTTAACCATTTTTTTTTTTTTTTATCACCACCATCCATAATGAAACTGTCTTTGCTCACCTCCCCTTTTTTAACAGATTTTTTTCAGCAGTTCTGTTTGGAAAAAAATTGTATGGCTGATTCATAGACATCATTTGTGACACATATGTCAAAATCTCCACACAAAAAAAAAACTAACTGTTAATTGCATCTTCATTTACGCAGTCTTGTTCATCTCTTATTTTATGTGATGACATTTTGTAGTGTTTTAAATTTTTTCAATAATTTATCACTATGTGTAAATTTTCAATTCCTAATCAAGTAGCTAACCAAGACATTTGTTTTTGGCATTAGCCTCATCGTAGGAAAATCCTGAGCAAACCATTAAGACTAATCTAGAATTCTCAGCTGAACATAACTTATTTATTTTACAAAATTTCCTGTAATAGTAATGTCATTTGTGACACAGCTTGATATTTATATTAACAAATGCGTAAGTTAGATGAGAGAAACATTAAACTGTGTACTATGGAAGTCTGTTGCTACAGAATGCTAAATCATTCATATGCGTTTAGGAAATGTCTCAGAAGCGCAAGTCTCTGTGTGAGTCAGTGGAGAATCCATAATATAGTGAGGTTACAGAACACATTAGGGCTCAAAACAATTGCTTATTTTCTCAAACTTTAATTATGACTTGATTCTATGCAAAACTCATGTCGTATTTTCTATAAAATTAACATCTGATAATTAATTAACAAAATCCATTTTGCTCTGAATCTAAATGTTAAAATGAAAATGCTAATTTACTCTTTATTTAATATAATTATTAACAAGTATATACTGTACTTCTTACACCAGACTATGACTATTGTATTGCTTTTTTGTTCATTAATAAGAATAGAAAAACTTAATGAATTACTAAAAGTTTGTAAGACTGAACTATTATTTACATTTCATGATTAGCAAGATATCTACTTTATTTGATATTTTATTGTGCAAAGTTGCTTTTTCAATATTCTAAATTAAAATATTTAATATGAAACTAATTTTTATTATTCTCAGTATTTAAATAAATTCATTTCTTACAGGTGAATCTATGGATGTAGATGGAATGATTGCACTTCTGGAATATAGAGAACTTGATGGAGATTCTGTACCTGTTCTTATGTTTTTTAAACATGGTCTGAATGAAGAGAAATGTTAGCATGTATTGCTGCTATATATTGGAACAACTGGTAATGTTACGTGTATTATTGTGATTTATTTTAATTTTTTGTAAGGTAGTTACAAAATCTTGTAATTTTTTGTGACAGTAAGTATGTGTTAAGTCTTTAAATGAACTTCTTCAAACAAAGAATCAACATCAAACAAACAAATCATTATCCATGATTTGTTTTAAACAGAAGTTCAGTTGTATTATTCAGTTATCTAAAAGTAACCTCTTAAGTAATTTCTGTATATCAGTCTTGTAGAAATTGATCCACTTCTAGTTCCTGTATAATTTAAAATACCTCTGCTCGTGGAAATTTGGTTTGTATAAGTAGATTGGGTCTGAGTGCGGAAATAAAGATCTTTAAATTTTGAACTGTTTTAAAAAGTTTTATTAATGGTTAACACTTAAGGTCAGGATTCAAAATATCAGACTGCAGATTTTTATTTTTTGCAAGACAATGAATCAAGACAATATCATATCTTCGATTTCAGTTTCAGGACTTTTGTCTATATCAGAATTAACAAAGAGAGAATTGTTTAATAATGTTAACATATATGAAAATTATTATAAATAGTGAAATTTGTTGACTAATGCCATGGCATAATTTTTTATAAGAACTAATAAAGCTCTTTGTTATATTTGTACAGTGTACTGCTGCACTACAAGTTAATTGAACTATTTGCTATTTCTGCAAAGTACTCCAATAGCATATCCCATGTTATCAAAATTTGTATTACGTTAGTTTTTGTTAATTTGTTCTAAATATTCAATCCCTTTGTTACAAAGTTATGTTTAATTGGTAAAAAAAGTTTTAAAAGCTTTACTTATACGTTTATAAGTTAAGTTCTAGCAAATGTTGTGATATTTACTTAAAACCCTAAATATTTTATTGTTTATGTTGTATGTGTTAGTTAGATCTTCCATAATTTTAATCTGTTTGGAGATCAATCTAAAGTTTTAGTAACTAAGTTTATGTGCACGAAATAACTATAAAATCATAAAAAAAGTTACTCTATTATTTCTAAAAGTGGCATAAAATTGCTTGTTTTCAGTGAAATTAAGAGGAACCACCTTAACATTTTTTAGATTCACAAGATGATACGAAAAAAAATGTTCAGAGTTATACTTCTTTTTTTTAAGCCAGAACTTTTTGTGTATTTCTTTCTAATTACAATCAATATTAAGATTTTTTTACTAAGATAAAAAGTTAAACCATTCGACAGTTATAATTTGGAAAATATACATTTTTGTAAAATATCATGAAAACTGGTGAACACCCATACCACCTATGGGAATAGAATGAAAAAGTTGTTCTTAAAAGTATTTACTTCTCTAGTACATGGCTGCTGCATAACTATGGTTCTAGTATTAACAAATACACACACTTATGGAAACTGTGCAAGTTATAAAGTGAGATGATGCTGCTGCTTATTAAACTAGATTCCAAAATTAATGATCATGATAATTTAAAAAATCATATTCTTTCAATAAGGGTATTGGAAAATCGCATCTGAGGAAGACTGAAGGGGGTTTGGAAAAGCAACAGATAGAATTCTAAGATATGGTAGAACCATTACTGGGGTATTCCATTTTAATTGAACAAATTTTCAAAAATTTTATTGCATCACTATTTTTTATTTTGATGATATTTGGTATATGATAACTACCCAGCTTGTAGTTAAAAAAAAATTTCTTGAGTAATAGACTATTTTCTAACTTGCCAACAAATAAAAACAGCCATTTTTGTCACTTTTTCCATGAGCTGTAGCATTCTTATTTTACATCGTACAGAGGGTCAAAAAGGGCTTGTTGGAAAGAGTAAAGATGGAACTTCATTTTAGTGTACTCAAAATTCATTTTGTTACATAAACAAATAATGAAGGGCATAGGGTAACAGGCCTATTTTTTACCTTTTAACTCTTAGGTACTAGTAGTACTTACAACAATCTAAGTGTCCATTAAAGAAATGGCCGCCAAATCATAAGATTTTAAAAATGTCTCATTTTGGGGGCCAAAAACCCTGTACGGTACAGGTGGAAAAGTCTGAAATGTTTACAGCAGTAAGTACTTACTTATATATTTAAAAACCATATAAAATTTATTTTGTTACTCAAAGAAGTTGATGAGTAAAACCACTAAAAACCCTACTCCTAACTGAACAATGTATACAAAAAATTCACAGCATGTATTTATTCAGATGATAATGTAGGTCTACTGTACAAAATATTTTGGTATGTCTATTATGAGATAGCTTATATTCTAGATAGTTTATTGCTTAAAGTATGACTCTTACACATAAACTCTAAACTTGAAAGTGAATAGACATGAATGTTAGCGTAATCCTGAATGTAAACATTGTAGAAGGCTCAGTTACTGCTTGATTTCAATGTGATGTGTTGTATTGTTGCAGTGAACTTCTCTTTTATGCAGTATCTTTTATTTTTAATTTATTAATTTGAGAAATTTTTATTTTACTTGTAGACAGACTGGGGATAAGGCAAAGTGAGGTGCAGTTGGTAGTTTTATAATTTATACTAACTGTACTGTTATTGTAAGAACCCTTGCATTTTATAAAAAACAGATTATGGAGTGTTCAATAGGCATTCTCACTGAAGCAGTACGTCACAAATTGACTTACAGTATATCTTCAGTATTGCATGATATTTTAGAGTTTACAGAACAGAAGATAACATTGATATCTTTAAGAAGTGGATGTACTGAAACAAAATATATCTGTACTTTTCATAAAACCACATATTTAGATAAATGTTTTCATATTAATGGGAAATGTTGCTCTGACCCATTCAGCTGTCACACTAAACCGGTTAAGAAATTTCTTTGACACTTTCAACAAGCAATCCAAATTTAAAATTAATTCAGGCATGTGTACAAAATGCTTAAAACACAAAAACCACAAGATGATAGAGAAAGCGAACCATAATGTCAAGATATACTTTAGCCACAACGTGTTAGTCAAGTTTGTGAATAAAGTTTGTTAAGCACTTTTGGCACCCCCCCCCCTCCATTAAGGTTAAAAAATTATCGAAGAGTGCAAAGGAACCAATTTAAAAAATAAAGATACAAAAATAGCTTAGTCAGTTATCAGTAAATTAAACAATTCCTTTGATTTAAATATTTCTGCGGAAAAAACCAGTTTAGTACCATAAAACTATGCTGATTTAGGTAGGGAATATAAAGAATTAATCATTAAAATAAAGGATAAAATGAAAGCAGTTACATCAACACAGGAAAAAATTAATATTTTAAGTTTATTACCAAGCAGCTGGAAAATCAAAGTGAGTTTAGTGTTAGTCTGTATTTAGCCCATCAATCCAAAAACTTATTAAAACAAGTGGAATTTTGCCACAAATCTGCAAAAAGAAACCCAGTCTTGTAATTTATAAAAATGTTATTAAATGTGTCCAAGATTTTTCAGAATGATGATAGGTAAGAAGGATTGTGTCTCTTTAAGACAAGCTGACAAGAAGAAAATTAATATTCAAAAAAGGCTTATCTTTGTAACTTAAAAGAATTGTTCACAGCCTTCAAAGAAAAACGTAATTAAAAATGAAATATGATTATAAAATTCTTTCATCCATGAAAATGAAACGTGCATGCTGTCACAGTGTGAAAAATGTCCAGGCACTAAGAAGTGCTCAGATTACTGCAAGAGAGCTGGGATTATTTTTATCTGCTGCATATACAATGACAAGTAGTGTTTAGGTGAAGTTAGTAAAGTCAAAATACTTGAACAGGAAGAGGAATATCGAAAACCCTTTTTCCATCTGCAGGATCCTGGTACTTCATTCAAGAAATCAATCGGGGTTATTCAAACACAGGTTCAACTGGAAAATATTTCAAAGATTCTCACTCTTTAGAGCTTTTTCTATAACTACTGGAAGAGGACACAACATTACACCAAAGACGAATAAGGACGTATCAGTTCTACTCAATAAAAAAATGGCAGGAGTACTAAGTTATGTGAAATTTTTTATTAAAAAGTACAAGATTTATTTATTACTTCCTTATAAAATAAGGTAAAAGTGAATTGAACAACTTGTTAATGTATTTGAATTATCATTTTGTAATTGACTATTTATTAATTAATTCATTCTAATGAGTTAAGTTGTAATTTTTATAAACTGAAAAACATACACATCAGTATTTTTGGATATGTTGTTTACGGTTAGAAGGAACGGTGTTTTTAGCAGTATTGTTGGCTTCATTACTTGTCAACCCCTGTGAATAACAAACCAAATTTTATATGGTTTTAAAGTGCGTAAAAATTACTTACTGCTGTTAACATATCAGATTTTTGCCACATGTGGGTTTTGGTCGCTGAAAATGAGACATTTTCAAAATCTTACAATTTGGTGGCCTTTTTTTTTTTTTTTAAGTACTACTATTATCTAAGAGTTAAACTGTAAAAAAAACTGGCCTGTTATCCTAAGCCCTTCATTATTTATTTTGAGCCCAAAATTTAAAAAAAAAAAAATTGTAAATGCAACTTAAAAGTAAACATTAAAAGATTTGATTACTTAACAAAATGAATTTTGAGTATTCTAAGATGAAGTTCTTTACTCTTTCCGAAAAGCTCTTTTTGACCCTCTATATGATGGAAAATAATAATGTTACAGCTAGTGGAAAAAGTGATGAAAATGACTGTTTTTACCTGTTTGTGAGTTAGAAAGATAGTTCATTACTTTTAAAAAAATATTTTTTGGCACTACATGGTAGAGTTATATACTAAATATCATCAAAATCAAAAATAGGGCTGCACTGTTGGTTTGTTGAATTAAGATTAATACTCCTATGGACACAATATTTGCGCTGACACAAGTGACTGAGAAGAAATGGTATTATAATACATTATTAGTGTTCCTGATAGTGGGGATAAGGAATTGTGTGGCGGGTGCTAAAAGAAAGGAATGTCTATAAAGTAGTTGAAAAAATGTTAAATTAGTTATTTGGGCATCAATCCAGAGCACACTTTTTAGAAGTTCCAATTATGGTAATACATTATCTAGTAAGGATCACATTGATCTTTTTTAAACAACTTTTGATTGTCATTAAGAAAATTTGCTGCAAGAGTGTTAACATTCCATTCTGAATATCCTTTATACGAAACCATTTTGCCCACAAATTATAACCTGTTACTTAGCATGGTTGTCATCTTCAAACTGAGTAGGCATTCATGCATTTTTCACACAGCAACTGTAACTAAATAACTGTTAGCTGTGTTGTGCTGCCTTCTAATGTCACTTGAAACGAAACTTCTGTTCACTATTTTCAGTTATCCAATATTGATCTAGCATCAATTAACAGATTCCCTTATAATTTTTAAAAGCAAAGAAAATTTTATTACAATTTTAATGTTTTATTTACTGAATTTTTTTCTCTTTTTACAGGTAATGGACATCATTCTGTGCTAAAATTCAAAATTAACTGAAAACATGTTATAGTGCTATTATTCAAGGATCAATACTTTTTTTTGTATATTATAGTATTTTTTATTTTGTTAAAATTTTAATAATCAGCATTGTATATACTTTATTTTGTTATATTATTGCTTTATATTTATTTATCATGGAAGGTGGGGAAAGATGTTCCAATGAAATAAAATATTTACATGGCAATAAATTCCTTCAGAACTGATTGTGTAATAATGTAAATTCCTGGCCACATGCACTCATCATTATGGTAATGGTCGTTTGTGTGCAACTGTTGATCATAATAATTCCTTCAGGAAAAATTGTTTGTTTATTTATTTACATGCCCTTAATATTTTAATGATGTAATATTTTTAACTATATTTCAGAAATAAAAATTATACAAATCTCTAATAGTGTTTCATATTATGTTGTTCCATACTTCAATGTTCCTACCCATAAAAATATTTTTTACACTATATTATGTGATAAATTTCAAGTCTGCTTCCTCTAGATTACAGGGATTATAATTAAAAAGAAATTAGGGCTCATTATGAAGGTTAGTTAGTTCCTTTTGAGGGTAGTAAAGTTAGTTAGGAAAGAAATATATCTATATTAATATACACACTTAATTGTTTGGTATTTGTATTTAAGTAAGCAGTATTTGAGAACTATATTAATCTGTTCATTCACTCATTTAAAAACAAAATTTGATTTTTTAAAAAAGGTTTTATACACCGGATGAGGAACGTGAAACCATACTGAGCCGGCTCAAACTGCTGTTATTTGATTGTCACCTTTTACACTGCTGCTATTGGTTATATGTTACTACTCATATTTATTGTCAGTTGTAAACTGTTCATGGTTCAGTGCAGTACAGTTTTGTTCTTTGAGGTTGTGTTCTTTAAATTTCTTATTTACTGATCAAGAAAAGGATAGCTATAATAGAAGTTCGTTTATATTCTGGATCCTTTCAAGATGTTTGTCGAATATTGACAGAAAAATTTCTGAATACTAGTAGTCCAGCAAAGAGTAGCAAACATGATTTAGTTAAAAAATGGCGTACAACTGGTCTGGTAGGTTTCTAACTAAATGAAATAAACAATCTGCCATTATGACTCCACAGGGAAGCTAATAATTCAAAGAATTTCTGCCAGTTTGAAAAAATCTATATATAAATTATTATGACAATTGGTGTAATATATACATCTTGCTGTAAGGTTCTTCATGATTTAAATTTGAAACCATGTGGTGCAACAACTTTAAAGAACAAAACAAACATCTTAATTATTGTGACTGGCTTTTCTAAAATAGATGGATCTGATGCTGTATTTCATGTTGTACAAGACACAGTTGAATTATCTGGGCATGTTACAGGCAGCACAACAAATCTTGATGCTTATTGCCTCAGCAGTGATAAGACAGTTTGAATCATTCTATTATTTTAGTATAACATTTGCTTTATTACCTAATAGCAAATGGCCCTTCGTAAGATGTATTATGCTGTTAATATTGGATTGTACAACAGAATTTTTTTAAATTTTAATCGCCTCAATGTGTAGCTAATATTTCAAACATTACATTTTTAAATTTAATTTGATTTAATTATCAGGTTGTCACAGGTAGATTTTAATCAAGTAAAAAGTATTGAGCCTTTGAAGGCCAAAGTTGAGAATACATTTACAAAAAAAAATTCTAACCATAATCCTGTTGCTATATATGGTCAAAAAATTGTGACACGGTTTTCACAGGCCTCTTTTGCAATTAACAACAACAACATTCAGGGAATTTTGCACTGAGCAAAACAAATAATAGTCTGATTGTCCCAGGTTGGGGCTGTACAGTGGATACATTAAAACCTCCCATTCAAATTCTTGGTTTCTTTGGGATTATTAAAGTATGGTAAACAACACCTTTTTTGTTGACCAGTGCAGGTCTGAGTGTATCGTTTTGCCTGGCAGCAGCAGCTCATAATGCACAATGCCTTTCCAATCCAAGCGCATAGCATGACTTTCCTTGGTGTTAGTGTGGGGTTTGCCACCGACTGTGGAGCTTTGACCACGATCTTTTTCACACATTGTTGTCATAGGTTATCCATGTTTCATCTCTTGTGATATCTATTTCAGAAATGGTTTGATTTTGTTATGTTTTAGTAGAAATTTGATCAAGTAAATTTTTTTGATTCTGATCGTGTGACACTCAAACTTAAAGCTTTTTTTACAGTCAGCTTTCTCCAAATGTTTTAACACTGTTTGCTGATGTCTGTTTAGGTCACTGGCAATATCATGAATACTTGCCAGTCTCCCTCCACTTTTGCCAGAATATGATTCACTTTTTCTGAGTTTGGTCACCTACTCGAGGAGCATCTTGGACATTAAAATTTCCAGAATGAAAGCGACTGAACCATCTTTTGGCTGTTGCTTTTGATAACTTATCTTGCCCGTTAACAGCATAAATTTCTTCACGGGCCCATGCAGCATTTGCAGTTTTATCATAAAATTGTAAAATGAAGCACAGTTTTGCAGAAAGTTCACTGATCTTCACAGTGCTGCAATACCTTACTTCTGAGTAGAAGAATTCTAGCACTTTTTGAACATCTACTGGCTGTCAAATTATGTTTGGCCTGACCCGTTGCAGCTCATGTATTCTGAGATTTGGGACGTTAAAGCTATCGCATACGCAAA
This sequence comes from Lycorma delicatula, assembly GCF_047948215.1. Classification (NCBI taxonomy): domain Eukaryota; kingdom Metazoa; phylum Arthropoda; class Insecta; order Hemiptera; family Fulgoridae; genus Lycorma; species Lycorma delicatula. The sequence goes on along the minus strand of NC_134456.1, from coordinate 90,733,078 downwards.
AGGCTCACTACTTTTTAGATTACTTATTGTATATAATCACGGGTTCCCACAGGCAGTAAAAGTCAGGAAATATAAACTTAAGAAAAATTGCAAAAAAATTCTGAGAAGGGAATTTTTGTTAACAAATTAAGTTTAATAATATTAGTTATTTTTTAAATAATACCAAAATACAGGGTGAGCAACATAAAACCGCTACCCAACACTGTTTATGAAAGACTCGCGCGACTAGTGGATGTGTATGTTGCTGCCAGTTGTCAGGTGGTTACGTGTCAGTGCAGTGTAAAATGCCTTATTCAGTTCAGGAGAGGATAACTATAGTTGTGGCCTATATTTGTTCTGGATTGTTTGAAGAATCGCGTCAAGTATTCATAGAAAAATTTCCAAATGCCTGTATCCCAGCAAAGAGTAGTAGTAGCATACACAATTTAGTTAAAAAATGGTGTAGAATAGGTTTGGTGTCAAATGCAAAACAGAATAGGCAACCTTCCTTTATGACTCCACACATCATGAATTAAAATGGAAACCACCGCGTTACAACTGAAGAAAACTGAAACGACTTGATTATTCCAATTGGCTTTTCGAAAACATTGTTAGTGGAGAGATAGACGACCCGATGTTATATTTCATGTCAGACAAGGCACGGTTTAATTTATCCAGCCACGTTAATTCTCAGAACACCAGGTATTGGATGGCAAGGATTCCCATGAGATATTCGAGCGTTCACTTCATAATGAGAAAATTGTTGTTTGGTGTGCCATTTCCAGTAATCTTATAGTGGGACCAGACTTTCAATACACAAGTTTACGTCACAATTTTTGAAGAATTCTATGCGCAGTTAACAAATAATGAAAAAGATGCAGCTTCTTCCAACAGGACAGAGCAACGTATCACTGAATCGCATTCATGGAGCTTTCACAAATGAATGAGCCGTCAGTGGCCTCAATGTTCCCCAAAGATGTATACTTGTGATTTTTTCCTTTGGGCCTATTTGAAGGAGAAAGTTTATGCATCTAATCCCTACAATATTGATGAACTGAAGGTGAACATTCAACCCACTTGACAACGTTTTGTGTTAGATGACTTTCAAGATGACCAGTCGAGCACAAAAGTGCATTGATGCCCAGGGTGGTCATTTTGAGCATCTTTTGTAACAATAAGGTAAATAAATATAAAATTTAAATTAAATTTTATGTTTTTCTTATCTAATTTATCTATATCATTTATAAAATTTCATTCCAACCGAATCAGTAGGCATGTTGCTCACCTGTATATTTAATATACTTTCCTGGCATCGGGAAGTGGCAACCCCATTGCCCAGCACATTGCAACTACATACTGCAAGCAGCCATTAACGTATCCTGATCTTTCTTACATTTCTTAATCATTTTTTTATAGTAAAGAAGGAGTACTCCAAATGCAGTTAATTTTTTCACTGGTGAAATTTTTAAAAAAAGTTGAAAACTTGAAAGGTTGTTAACTGCTTTCTTGGAATTTCTCTCAAACCACCATGAATTTTTTTTTATTTTACATAATTAATTGCTTTTAAATGGCATTTAACACTTAGAGCACTGTTCCCATCGTTTGACGGAACGGGTCAACTACTGAGAACTGCAGATCACATTTGACGAACTTTGTATTGTCACGTTATTAAATGTAATATTACATAAAAAGATTGAATCCATTCAGTTCTAATACATACTGTGTAGTTTTAGTATGTAAATTCGCCATTAGATTACATTTTTACAATATCAATTATCTTTTTATAGTTTCATTTTGAGTCCTAACCAAGATCGATGTTACCGTGTTTGTTTATGTTTTGTGAATTAGTGAGGTACCATTTTGTTTAGGTTTGATATAAAAGTTACAATGGCTAATAGTGTTTATGATAATACAATTGATGTTTTTTTGTAATCTTAAAAGCGGTTATGAAGATGATATTCCGTTACGAAGAAAATTTTCATAAATAACCTAAATTAATTTTGTTTTTCAGATTGTTGTTACTAAATTTTTCTTTTTCATATTATTTCCTTTTAATTTTAATTATTTTGTTTACATTACATTTTTTGTAAGTAACATGTAAAAGCTTAGGCCTTCCTGTAGAAAAAAAAAGCAAAACTATGTACATATAAAAGAGTAATTAAGTTTTGTTTTTGTAACTTGCCTGCATCTATTCTATGTATATTTTTTCAAGTTATGTTTTTTAGCATGACAATTTCTAATATCAAATAAATTATTCACCATTCATTTGAATTGTTTCGTTTTCATTCAAAAAGTATTGTTGCCTTATGTGTGTTTTTTATTTTTTCACAGATTCTGAAGAAACTGCAGTTGATCAGAACAGAACACAAGTTGTTGGAAGTGATGTTGGTTAGAGAACTGTAAATAAGATACCCAATATTGATATTTTTTTGGTGATTGTGGATTGACTGATGTACCTGAGTTGAACAGTGAGAGTTCTGTTGGAATTTTTTGTTGTATTGATAATTTGCATCATATTTTGAAGCAACAAACTAACCTCTATGTGCAGCAGGAACTAAGTCAGTTAAAATCCACAAAAAAATTATCACCTGGCTGTAGGATGAATAGATGGAGACAGTCACTATAGATGAAATAAATAAATTTCTATCTATAATATTACACACATCCATCAATAGGAAGCTACACATATTTGACCAATGGTCCGAAAATCCTGTGGTTTCATGCAATTTTGCTCTAATTTTTTGAGTAGGGACAGATTTTGATTGATAATGGGTAATTTTCATATAAACGATAATAATACTTTTGTGCCTAAAGGTGGGCCAGGCCATGATCCTTTACATAAAGAAATTTCAAAAAGCTGACCATCCTGGAGAAAATTTTACCATAGATGAAGGGATGTGTAAATTTCATGGTAGGCTGCACTTCAAATGGTACATGCCTAAAAAGCCCAGCAAACATGGCATCAAACTGTTTGTTATCAGAGTCTACTAGTGGTTATTTGAAATTTTGTGGACAAAGTAATACCATAATTGATTTGACTAAAAATCTACTTGGCTCTTTGGCAAATAATGAATGCACTTTATTCATGGATAGATTTTACATTAAACCAGAATTAGCTTTAAAGCTAGAAAAGGTCTGAAACTGGTTTAGTGGGCATAGTAGTAAGAACCCAAAATGGTGTACCACGTACTGTGAAACAAAACATTAGGTTGCAGCATGGACAACAAGTGTTTTGTAGGAAAAACAATATTCTTCCATTACGCTGGAAAGATAAATATGATGTGTTTATGATTTCTATTTAAGGCCGATGTGCGTATATACAAAAACCAGTTTGGAAGAAAGGTAACCAAACCAGCTTGTGCAATTGGTTATAATAAAAATAAGTTTGGTGTCAATTTATCAGATCAGAGGATGTCGCATGGATATAGGTTCATCAAATGGTGGCAGAAACTAGCCTTCCATATGATTCTAATGTCTAGTTAATTCTTTTATTTTGTATAACCATGTATCTAAGTAAAAACTTAGTACAAGCCAGTTCATAAAGAATTTGTGCTTGGAACTTTTGGTGTGTCTGAACTTAGTCAGCCAAGCACATCTGGAACTCAGCTGAGTAGACTTGCTACAGGAAAACACTTTTTTGAAAAAATTCCTGTACCTCTAAAAAAAAAGTCAAAGAATGTGGAAAGGGGACAAAAGAATGTGGGAAGGCAACGAGAAAAGACATCATTGATGTGACTGTAAAGTGGCGTTATGCGAAGAGCCTTGTTTCAAAGTGTTTCATTCAAAAAAAAATTATAATTGTATTTTTGTTTTCCAAACAAGTTAGTATATTTTAGTGATAGTGTAGTTTTAAAATAAAGAAAAATATTTGTGTCTGTGACAGTGAAAGTGTAAAGAAAGTGAGCTGCATGCCTAAAAATTCTTTTTTCATAATACAAACATGCTTTGAAAAATACATTATATCTTTTTATTGATGGTATTACAATTGCATACTATATATACCATCTAAAACTAGAAGTTGTAAGGATTCCAGTCATGTAACTAACAATTACATATCTTTTTTAGATTTAATTTGACAAAAATGACCAGCACTTTCTAAACAAGCTCCTTTTTATGCCCTAGTATTCTAAGTGTTAAAAAGACTGTTTAATGACCAGTGGTTAGATATTAACTTACACCCAAAATTCAGTTTGTTGAGAAGAGATGGATGATAGATATGTGTATCATGCTTTTTGTGATGTGTGTAAAAAACATTTTGGACTAAGCAATATGGGCTGAAAGGCAGTGACTTCGCACAGTAAAGGAAAGCAGCATAATGAAATAATTAAGATAAGGAATTCTCAGACTTCAATGAACTTATTTTTTATCTCCCAGTGGTACTTTAACTCAGCAGACTAAAACTTTGTTCAACAGTCATGAGAACAGAGGTTGTGATTCATCTGTGTGTTCTTTACCTGGATCTTCTGGTCAGTAATAGCATTTCAGCAGCAAATGATGCATTTGAATTCTCGACTTCATTTACATGAAATGACAACACAATTACTTAATTTTGTTATAGTGTTTCTAATGCAGAGATTAAGTGGGTTCTCTGTTTTACAAAATAAGTTATCCTTAAGTTCATGTGAAGATATTGGTGCAACTTTTAAAATAGTTGTAAAGCACCAAAATTCCAGCTTGGAGCTTGCTCTTAATTCATCAATCATGGCCTTGCACCATATTGTGATCGCACTGCAAAATCAGATGTGTTCTTGTAATAATTATGTGGTATGCTTAGATGAAGCATTAAATAAAATTGTACAGAGGAGTCAAATGGACTTATTTGTCCAATTTTTTTTTACAGAAACAAGGTATCAACAGTATATTTTTGTAAAGTCCACTGCTCAACATCTCAATGGTTTCATAGAAGATCCCGTCTACATGAAAAGCAAAATATTTGAATATTTGTGGATGTTCCAAATGTGAATTTAACCATTTTTAAAATGTTCATAATTAGTTGATAGAGGAAAGTCCTGAAAGAAAGCATTTGGTGAATATTGGTGTTTGAAGTTTACATGTATGTAATGGAGCCATGAAATCTGGGATTGAACCTGTCAAATGGAATATTCATTCCTTTTTAAGAGATCTTTACTTTAAAAAGAAATGCTGAATTTACCTCAATCATAGGAAATAATAAATTTCCTTTAAAATACAGCACAACTAGATGGATAGATAATGTGAAATGCTTAGAACAAGCCTTGCTAATTTTGGATGAAGTAAAGAGATTTATTGATAAATCAAAGAAACTTCAATCTAAGCCGTTAGCATTGTAAAGACAAATTCTTAAAATGTAAACTGGCATTTTATAAATTGATTTCATCTGTCTGTGAACCCCTTTTTAAGGCAGTCTCAGAGCACAGATCTTCTTGCTCCTTATTTATTTTCACATCTTAACCCCTTGCCAGTTTTTGATGAGATAATCCATCACTGGTTACATTTTTTAAAAATTGCCCTTGATGAAATATCTCTTGTCACCTTTTTTATAGAAAAGTGCTCTTGCCAAAGTAATTCTTTCTCGCATATTGTCCATTTTATTCTGATTTTTGACAAGTTATTTCAACATTCATATGTGCACTTGGCTTCCCAAATTTATTGTGGTTGCATGAAGAAGTGCTAGTGTATTTATTTTGTTTTGTATCATTTCTCTATTGCTTCCAGACTACGCCTAGTGCCTACCATACTTGTTTACGTTGAATAGAATACAATTATTGATGCACGCATCTGCTTTATTTTTTAGTAGAGCATGTTTTCATTTCTTATTTAAGTGTTGTTTTTTTTTTTTTATGTTGGAACGACTATTTAATATTTTTTTATTTATTGTTCATCATGATGAGTAAACAGTTCATATTATTTTAATTTTACACTGTAAAATAGTAAAAATATGTAAATAAGGTCTTAAAATAGTTTGATCCTTCTAATAAAACACAAAGAACATATATGAAAAAAAAACCGGCATAATGACAAAGGTTTTAATGAAAATATATGGGCATAAAACAAGGTTTTCTGTTAAAAAGTAAAACCATTAGGGGTCAATGATCTACAAAAAATGCTTCTTAACAGTATAATTAAATCAAGTAATATAGCTGCTGCAAAACTTCTTCGAAACTCACTTAAATTGATTTTACAGACTTAGGAAATTTACATGAATTAAAGACATTTGATCTTGGTTTTCAAACTACTAAATATGTGAAAGAAATAAAAACATCAGAAAGCGATGAATTAAGTTAAACTCATCTCAAAGCTTGTTGAAAGAAGTCCTTTAAAATATAAAGTTGTGAGGGGTCTATCATTAGACTCTGCTGTGAGTCTTCATGAGCCTGAATTTGGTTATGACAAAATGAAGTGTTTATTGAATGAATTACACGGAAAAGCTAAGCTAAATTATTTTTACTGGATTTTAACTAATTTTTAATTATGATTGAATTAGTAGATTTAAAAATTTTATTTATGAATTAGGCAAAAAATAATTTCGCCTGTTTATCAAAAACATGTTCTTTTGTGATTTATTTAAGGTTTGGCCTGCTCAATGGTTTAAATAGCCGCAGTATTTTGACTGTGCTAAGGTAGCATAATAATTAGTCTTTTAATTGAGGTCTGGAATGAAAGGTTTGACGAAAATTATACTTTATTTTTAAAATTTAATTTGAATTTTATTTTTGAGTTAAAAAGCTTAAATTTTGAAGAGGGATGATAAGACCCTATAGATCTTTATTTTGGTATCTTTTTAATTTTCTTAAACTATTAGCTAAGAATTGCTGGAAAAGCTAAGAAACAATATTCTTTGCTATGTGTGGATGCTAAAGGAGCTCTGAGTAGCAAGTTGAAAATATTTTCATCAGATACTGTAGACAATGGCAGTAAAGAATTGAAAGATGAGGATGTTGGATAAATTGTTTTCATGTATTTTAGTAAAAAAGCCAAAATATGTGGATTGTAATTAATAGTAAATCATGCCTAATTTTTTCACATGGAAACACAACAATCAAAGGTGGCTTTTCCATTAACAAATCTCTTGTGTAGAATTCCCTTGAAGAGAATAATTAATGAAAAGTTTTTGATGCAAGGAGAATGTTTTAATTACCAAAAAAAATACTTACTGGAGTGAGAAGCTCTTGAAGATTATATGAAAATTGTGTTTTAGAAAAAACTTTATTCTCCACATTATAAGCTAACTGAATACATAATTAATTTGATTATACTTAAGCATTCAATAACTTACACTTTTGGGTAATTTATTTTTGCGTTGGCCTGACTATTTGAAAACTGAACACCTAGCAAGCAATATTGTTTCTTGATTCTAGAAAAGGTCTCATTTCCTTAATTATAATACTTGACTTCTGTGTTTATTTTTACAATAAAATTATGATCAATTATAAACTATGTTTAATAGTTATAATGTTAGTTTATAACATTTAAAAGTGTTAAAACTTCTTTTTATGGCAAAATATTTCATCATTTATAAAATATAAACAGCAGAATTGGCATTTCTCCTGCTACCACCCCATTTGGTAGCCCTAAAGCATAAGACCGAATATCTGCCACAAATGGCTATGAGCCATGAAACGGTTTAGCGACCAGTGTCCTAACTAGCTCCTAGAGATAACTTAAAAGCATGAGCAAAATAACCGTGGAATCATACACCACTTGTTTGCATGTCCCACTTGTCATATATCACTAAAATGGGTAGGCGCACCCCACCAACTACTAAAATATATATGACTATCAATAATTAAATTTATCTCGTCAAAGACAGCAATTCACTGCCTAGGCCGCTGAATCCCAGCAACTACCTGTCCACCATTAAAGTGCTTGGAGCCTTAATCCAGCTGGTAGCCAGCCATATCTTTCAGTTAGCCTCCTACAACAGCACGGTACGAGTCTTTTCCGTTAGGTAAACTACTGATGTCTGTTGAACAAAGCAACTGCATCAAGGAAGTCCAACAATGCTGCTCTCGCCACATTGACTTGCTGCTTGTGAGTGGCCAATTTTCCCCTTGACCTCTAAGTTCCAGGGTGGCCAGAGTTCTGGCCCCCCCCAAGAACTGGGCAGTCAGACATCATGTGTTCATTCGACTGGACCTCCCTGCAAATGCACAGCACATCAGCTGCCAGATGGAACCAAAACAAATATTGACTTAAATTTACATGGTTTGAGAGCACTCAGACTCCCGTTGCCCTTAAAAACAAAAGAGAGGCATACCATCCACCAGATCCTGTATAAATACAAAGACCTTCCCTTCGTTGTGGCATGCCTTGCTTCCATCGTGAGGCTTGTAAAGCCTCCTCCGAAGGCGGGAGGTGTGCAATTGTTCAAAATTTAGAACCAGTGCATTGAGATCACCATTCCACTCTAGTACAGGCCCAGCTCAAAAACGCATCCCAAATACCTCTGGCTCCCTGCCTCTTCACAATTTCCACATGGCCGCCCGAACTTTCACCACTAAATCGATTAGGAGAGCCTTTCCCAATACAGTGGTAACCTCGTTACGAGGTTGTTTAAAAAACACCAGTGCCCACAATTAAGGCTCTGCACTGGGCACTCCTTAAATTTTGTATAAGTGCTCACTTTCTTTCCAACATATGCACCCAAACAGATGCCGTGTAAGAGGTCATACTTCAAAGACACCTCAGTACACCATGTACAAAGACGGCCAGACAGCCTGCAATCCTTCTAAGCTTGTGCATCATAGAGATGGCATCTACCATTACTTGCCTGATGTGGTTGCTAAACAGCAACTTCTCATCAAACAAAACACCTAGGTACTTATGAACTCGAACTTGGCTGATTACACAGCTTTTATACTTAATATGGGGGTTACGACTGTATGATAATTTGTCTGCACCCTTGAGAAGCATAAACTTCATCTTGAGCACAGAAATCCTGAAATTTTGAATGTCCATTCAGCCCTCTGTGGTTGACAAAACCACCTGCGCTTGGTCTTCTAGCTGCAGTATTGAGTTACCACGAACTAATAGGAAACAGTCATCGGTGAAAGCCTGGGCCGTGACCCCTTCTGGGAATGTCAGTCCCAAAAATCTGCCGAATACCAGGTTCCACAGCAAGGGACCAAGAACGGAGCCCTGAGGGCTTTTCCTGTTGACGGACTTTTCCATAACTAAGTGCACATCTTTAAACAGAGCCATGCGAGTAGTCATATACTATGACCTGCAGGGCTATGGGAACATTGCAGCTTACCAACATATAGAGGACAGAACTCCAACACAAGGAAGGAAATGCTGCCTCTGTGTCAATAAAAATTTCCAACACCTATAAATAGCAGAATTAGAAAATATTTAAGAGTAATCCTCTTAATACCATACAGTAACATAAAATAATAGTTATATTTACAAGAAGAATCCAATTTGCTTCTGCCTGTGAAAACTAAACTAAATGTTTTCAGTTTGGATAACAGGATATGTACTAGTTTCAGTCAAAGATTCATTGCAGCTATACTTCAAACAATACCAGGAATTGGATGACTGGATTTTTAGCATCCACTTCACTATGAGAAAATGTGTATGTATGATGTGTTGTTTATAGTAATGGTATATTAGGGCCAATATATTTTGACCAGACTCAATACGTTAGAAAATTGTACTGTATAATTTTCTAAAAATTCTACATTTAGTTAAGAGGGGATGAAAAAGATTATGGCTTCTAACAAGACTTTTGACACATTAATGATTCGGTAGCATGTGGCATTTACAGAACAGAACAGTGGCATTACAGCATTTACAAATTGTAAAAACAGAATTGTCACCAAAGGTGACAATTTGTTCTGAGATATATTTGTTATCAAGATATCTCCATATTCCAAATGTTTCTAGTTGAGATTTTTTTCCTCTTGGACTATTTGAAAGATATAATTTACAAATTAAATCTCTACATTATTGAAGAACAAAAGCCAAAAAATCGATGGCTTTAACATTTTGCATCAGATGATTGAATGGTCACTTGAGAACAAAAGTTCATTGCGGTGTAGAGTGCTCACTTTGAACAACTTTTGTAAAAACATGTTAATACAGAATTAAATTTATATTTTCATATCATTCATAAAATGTTGCATGTCACTACTACTTTTAGTCTGTAGTACTTCAATTTTAATTGCTCATCCTATATTTATATACATATATATATAAATAATGCTGGATTCGCTTTGAATATTGTTTGTTTTTAAATTAAGCGCTTATCCATTGCGTAAAAATTTCTTACATTTTTACAGTTTCATTTAAAACAATGTATTTAATAAATTTTTCTTAGTTTGCGATCTAACAAATTCATCCATTATTGATTTATCTATTGTGAAATGTTTATGATTGTGTCTTATACTATTAATAGAAATAATTGTTTAAACTGACTTTTGAGTCCTTAATTCAAATGAATACGATCAACTTCCAAAATTGTAAAAAAACTTTTTATGCTGTATTTAATTTTATTCACCAAGAAAATATTTTCAGCTTATTTATAATTTGCTTCATTTTGAGGGGATTAAGATTTTTCATAATTTTATTTTTATAGAGTGATTTGGGAGGAACGTGAAATTATTTGGGAACGGGTCTAGAGCTTGAAATTAGGAAAAAAGTTCATTCAAACATACATTAAAAAAAAATTTACATCTAGTGAAAAATTTCACCGACATTTCAGTTCCCCAGGTGTTATAAGTTCATACTGAAATATTTAAAATGTTATATAAGGGGAAAACGTGGCCTATTAAATTGGTTATCAATCATACCATACTAAACATTCACTGTAAATTGGGTTGAACTACAGCAAGTGGAAGCCGAGAGTTCCAGCGTTCAAGTCCTAGTAAAGCCAGTTATTTTTACACGGATTTGAATACTAGATCATGGATACCGGTGTTGTTTGGTGGTTAGGTTTCAATTAACCACACGTCTCAGGAATAGTCGAACTGAGAATGTACAAGACTACACTTCATTTACACTCATACATTTCATCCTCTGAAGTATTATCTAAACGGTAGTTACCGGAGGCTAAACAGGAAAAAGAAAGAAAGGATACCTATATCTAACCACCATGTTGGTCGAATAGGGAACTCGTCATTGCAAATCAGCTGATTTCGAAGTTGAGAGTTCTAAAGTTCAACTCATACTAGATCGTGAATACTGGTGTTCTTTGGTCTCTTTTCACGAGCAGAGATTTTCGTTGTATAGTCTTTTTCAGTGCTATTTTTGAGCTGGTGGTCAAGTGTGTGACTTTCACAATCTTGCTGTCTTAGAACTGTTTTAACGGTTTTGCGCCCTTATTGTTAAGATGATTCATTCCGTTTTCACAGTGATTCAGAGAATTTGACGCAAGATTTGTTCGAGCACCCGCCTCATCGCGGCGAAAGGAGTGACAATGACTCCTGGTCGCATAAGGGCCACGGGAACAGCAAGGCTATTGGTATGTAATTTCGATTACTGCACAGTCTCGGAAAGTGTAGGCCAAAGAAGAAAAAGAAGACCCACTACGCGACCCGCCGTCATGGACTGGAGTCCGGAAAAAGAGCCCAGCAGAGAAACAACGTGAAGGGCAGCCACCGAAGAAGTAGATGAAGATGTTCTCCTTTATCCTTAACTTAAAAAATGTTTAATACTTACAATTAATTAAATCAGCAATTGCGATTCTCTCCGGAGAAGGGGGCGCATTGCTCCTCCAAACAACTAGGGCCACGTTGGGAGCACAGGTTTTAAAAGCCTAGTCTCCCGCGGTCGGACCCAGTAATTGGTTTGAGAACGCTGGTCCAAAACGGATATGGAATGCTGATCACAAATCCGTCCATAAAATATAACAAAACTTATAACCAACATTAAAATAAACCCTTGAAACACGCCCGATTACAGAATCATACAGCAGCAAGGGACATAGTCCAGGCTCTGCGATTCGAAGGGAGAATTTGTGATACTCCCGCCACTTTCGCGTTCCGTTTCGTTCCTGGTCGCAAGTCCCTGTTAACGAGCAAAGGGGCCTTTACCCTTAGTCCTGCTCCCGCTCTTTTAGAGCGGGGCCCGTAATCTGTAACTGTGTATTGATTTCGTACATTTGTACTTATTTCGTACATTTGATCCAGTAGTGGCAAAGAGTGACAGGAGAATACAGAAGGTCGTCACCCTTATGGGCTTGTGTCCAATATCTCTAAATAGAAGTAATACAGCGAGCATGTTTTTCGTTAGATCAGGGCATCTCCGACCATGACCGATGGGAGGTAGGTAAGAAGCCTAGCCGGAACTTTTTCCTTGGACCTCCTCGAACACTGATTCTGACAATGATGGTTCAGAAGTAGATATAGGGGTGACCATTCGGGAGAGTATGAACCCACTCATTGAAGAGTTTTTGCAGGCCTGGCAGCTCTGATGAGTTGGCCCATGATGTTTTGGCGGTACTGGATGACCGCCAAAACTTCCTATTTAGCAAACCCCAAGTGTACTAGTGCAGCTACCAAGAGGAGATTATTGCCTCGTGTCGAATTTTTCCGAGCGGCTTTCACAGCTCTCCTCGAGGTTTTAAAATCTTGCCTCAAAACCTAAGGAGGTAACTGCAGTCCATAAACCGGTCCCGGCCCCAATTCAGCCGCGTAGGTATGCTGAGGTGGTTAGGAGCGGACGTGAAACCAGCCAGTCCAAGAAACCTGAGGTTGCGTTGGTCAGCAGGGCGGAGGGCTCGACTGTGTCCAGCAGTCAGCTGATGAAAGACCTCTAGGTTGCCCTTCGGGGTGACCGGGAAGGTCTTTAAATTCAGGACACCGGCAAGGGATTAGTTGTGGTGGCGGATGATACAGAGACCATTCAGGCAATTAGAGATTCCACGGCGGTTAAGTAATTGAATGTCTTGAAGAGAAAACGCGTAGGCCCTGTATTGTAGTCTATGATATTGACCTTAATCTTACCGATGAAGATGTCTTGTCCCTCATTAGGGAATAGAACACTGATTTGGATGGAGCCGCCTTCCGTCGGGACTGCAAGTTGGTCTTTAAAACGGGTAGGCGTGATACCCAGAAATATCACTGACTCTTTAAGGTAAGTTCTGGTCTGTTTCAAAAATTTACGTCTGCAGGCAGACTATTTATCGATTTAGAATCCTGCCGAATAAAAGAGTACGTTGATGTCCAAAGATGTTTCAAGTTCTGCAGATATGGTCACAGGGCTAAATTTTGTAAGTTTGCCTTGGTATGTGTCTATTGTGGCGAGGAGGGCCACAAACGTGATGATTGTTCGCATAGGTCCGAGGCTCCGGCCTGTGCTAACTGAAAGAGGTTGCACAAGAATCATGAGCACCCAGTTGTTAGTAAGGTGTGTGGCTGTTACGACCTATTGACGTGAGAACGAAACCAGGAGATTGAAGACCGGGGCCTTGCGTCTTGGCAGGTCAGATGGGACGAATCCCCCACAGGTCGCTACGCGCATGGTATATTTCCTATATTGTCTGATTTAGGTGCGATTGAATGGATCTCCACCTATCGGTATATCACACAGTTTCTCTCCAGGCATGGTGGCTTTTGGGCGAATTTTGGCTAGGTTTCGTTTGGTGGATTCGAGTCAATGCTCGGATTGTGAGACTGATGATACAGTGGACTACGTCCGTCCCTGATACGAGGTCGAACATTCACAAGCTGTTAGGGAATTTGAGAGAATACATTACTTTCTGGATCTCCTTATTAACTAGATGATCCGCGAGTAGTAGTCTATAGTGGCTGATTTTCTTCGCGTCCTTGCAGAGGGAGTTTAATCGAGGTACTCGATCGTGGTAGGATCCCGAGTGGCTAGGGTTCCAGCTTAGGCATTGGATTGGTTGGAGGAAGGCACATTGGTATCGTGCCACGGTTATATTGTTATTGTTTGTGACTCGATTTAGGGCTCCCGCTGGGATATGTTAACCCGTGCGACCGGGGGTGTGGTTTCCTTCCGCCGGACCGCCGGTGGCGGTCTTGATCGTGACTTGGTAATGCCACACGAAACACCATGATGACCGGGTATGGGTGCGGGGTTTATCCCCGGCTCCTGCATGGGCCAGAATGAGGTTTTATTTCCCTTGTTAGATGACCTAAATCGGTTCACTTATTTGAATGTATGTCTGAATTTCTATGTTGCGTAAGACATAATTTTGATTGGTATGAGTGTAGCACTGATTTAACTTTAAACTTGTTCGTTTTCTGAGGCATTCACAGTCACGAACGGTGCTGTCAAATCTGAACTAGGCGCGGTGTTCGCGCTTCCACGGTTTCTTTCAGTTGGTTTAAGGGAATCATTTTAGGCTGGAAGATGTCTGTTTGTGACCTCTGTGAAGGTGAATTTGATATGTATTTTAGTAATGCAAATGTCTACCAACGCATTTACATCGGTGGCATCACGACCGAGACCTGGCTGATGACTGTGAGATATTGGTTAGAGGGTCTAAAGACGACCTCCAGTAAAGCCCTTCAGGGTTTAGAACAGAGGGATTGGTGTGGCAACCAGTAACATCACAAGGTGGGTGTCTTCCCCCTATAGGGTTCAGATGGTGTTCTTTGGTGGTTGAGTTTCAATTAACCACACATCTCAGGAACAGTCGACCTGAGACTGTACAAGACTACACTTCACTTACATTCATACATATCATCCTCTGACATAATATCTTATGTCTTATGTTCCAGAGGCTAAACAGATAAAGAAGGACACTTATATCTGTATTCTACCAGTGCTGTAGCACTTCCATCACAAAAGCCATACACTAAAAATCATAACAGCATTTTTGTATGAGGAAAGAGACATAGAATTTCACTTGGAAAAATGTAGATACATTATACTAAAAACAACAGAAAAACGCTACATAACTTGATTCTTTAAAATAATTAACACAACTTTTTTTTTTTCTTTAATGATATCACTACATAAGCTTGAAGCTTGTTTGTGGGTTGTGTAAATAAAATTTTTTAGTGTGTGAAAATTGCCATGCCTGACTGGGACCTGAGGATGAAAGGCTGAGATTCTAGCAGCAAAACCACCTAACGTTTATTATTAAAATGTAACCACAATTTTACAATAGCAGTGAGTATAGTATTCAAATTAATTCGAAGCAACAACCTAAAAAAAAATGTTTTTGTGACTGGCCTTTTCTGTTTTATGTTGGATATCATGAAAAGTACAGTAGTTACATCTCTGGGACCTGTTTTATTCAATTATTCAGGTCAAAAAACAATCAACCAATCAAGTTTCTAATTTATTTAACACTTTAAAAATTTCAGTATGACCTCATTTCACCTGGGTGAAATTTTTCACTAGCCATAACTCTATAAAAAGTATGAACTTTTTTCTATATTTAAAGCTCTATAATTGATTACCAAATCATTTCCCTTTCATCCTGAATCACCTTTATATATATTTAATATAGCCAAAAATCTGGACAATAGTTTGTGTTAAACATGCTTTCATTACTATCTGAGAGACTTTTTTCTTTTTTTTTATTGACTGTTTGCATGTTAAAAACTTAACTGAGAGTTTCATAAACAAAATTAAAAAAAAAAATTCAATCACATGTTTCTCATTTTTTTTTTTTTTTTAGTGTTTAGTCAGTGTTACACATTCGATTATAAAATAAAAATTTATATTTTTAAAACCATAATCTGAATATTCATTTTTTACTAAATTATGATAGTTTTTGCTTATAGCCACTACCCTTTTGATGTGTGTGTGTGAATTTATAGAAGGAATTTTTTGAATGAAAATTAACAGGAATCTTATTTTCCAAATAATGGAAGTTTTCTACAAAACATTTTTTCAGAGCTATAATATATTTTTAAGCTATATAATATTTTTCAAGCACCTCCTTTTTAATAGAGGTATTGCAGCTACGTATTTATATTGTTGATATTAAATAAAATTAGTTACTAAAAAACAATATCAGTGATATTGTTAATTCTCTGGTATAATATGTGCAGTATGCAGAAATATTTAATATTCTTTTATTAAATATTTCTCCATATTTTACCTTTGTTTGGCAAATTAGAAAATGATGTTTTTACTGCAGTAGCAGCCTTTCTATGGCAGGGGTTCCCTTAGCACCCCTTAAGTGTGCACCTTAGCTCCCTTGGAAGCCACAAAATAATTTATTCCCACAATTTTCATAATTTATTTCCATTTTCAATTCAATGTCGTAGGATGCAACATCTTGCAGTGCTGGTGCAGACCACTTGTTTCTGTTTGGAGTAGCCTCTGTACATGGTTAGTAGATAACAAGATACTAGTGTCTCTCAATTCTTTTAATAGTTTCTTGAATTTTCTGATACTTTGCGTTTTATATATATATAAAAGTTGAGTTTTGTGCAGTTTTTGTGTTGAATTAGTTTTCTGAGATTGTATCAACTGAATATTGTTGTAATCAAGTGAAGTTTATTCTCATATACATTTTAATCAATTTTTACTAAACGTCAGTAAGTGTTGTGAGAATGAAACTAAAGAGGACATCAATCATCAAGTGTGTGGAGAAATGTAAATAATGAAAATATGATAGCTATTTGGTGTTTGGTTTTATGTTGACAAAAGTCAATGAAAGTTTTGGCACCAAAGTGCGTACTACCAAATGTCTTTGTTGTACTACAGCACTTTGCGATGGCTTTCTCGTATTACCTCATTTGTTTAATGTATTACCTCATTTGTTTTAACTTTTGAAGTGCTATAAGAGATTAAAATTTTTCTTAAAGAGGTGGAAGACAAATATACCAAAAATTAAGTAAATGAAGATTTTTTTGGTAAAACTAACATATTTATGTGATATTTTGAAAAGCTGAATGCTCTGAGTCTCCCTTTGCAGGGAAGCAACTTGCATCTTTTAAAGTCAACTGAGAATATTTGAGCTTTCATATAAAGAGGTAGAGAAAAAAAAATGACTGAAGGGCAAGGAATGTTTCTCCTTGTTTGAACATTTTTTTGTTTTCCAATGGAATTAATTTCTATGAAATCTGTTCTTGAAGAACACTTAAACTGAATACCACCTTCACTTCCTTCTCACATTGATTTTTAACAATACTTATCACAAGTGCCCTCGCAGAGAAGTGTTGGCTATTTTGTGAATTTTACTTGTTAAAATTGATGTTGGGCACCTTGGAAAAATCAGGAGTCACCAAACAAGTTTGGAAACCACTATAGTATGGTATTAAAAATCAGCAGGTACTTTTTGATTTTGCTAATTAGTGCAGTGAGGGCTGCAGAAGAATAAAACATTAAAAATTTACATTCTAGTGTCAAGTGGTCTTTATAATAGTGATTATTAATTGGTACTCAGTACACGAGAAAACTGGATGGGATTTTTCCCATGTTAACATTTGGTGCAACCAAAATGTACAGCTTAATTTTTGCTTGTGTTATGAATGACACTTTTGATATAATGTAATGCCATTCTCTAGAAGAGGTGTCATCAGAGAAGATGTATTTATATAAAATAAACTTCACACTTGCTGGGATTTCGAATTGACAATGTCATTAAGAAGATTTTCACTCATGAATTACTCTTAAAGTTAAATTGTCTTTTTGAATGATCTAATCAATAACAATTGTTTCAAATTATGCAGAATAACAATTGTAGACTAGACTATAAAAAGTCATTAGCAGCAACTTAAGATAACTACTGAAAAAATTGTCTGAGTGAAAGGATTATGCAGTTTTGGGAATAAGTCAAAGTTACAGGCTTGCTAGGACTGGTAAATAACATGAACGTTTTAAAATTGTGATTCCTTTTGTAGCCATTAAAATCAGTCTAGTCTTGAAGAGTGCAGTTCTCATTTTTCAAAACATTTGGCACAAATTTCATTCATGAATTTGATATAGAAGGAAGTGGTGACGAGCATGGTTTTAGTTTTACTTGCTTATTCATGCTTTGTTCATTGTTGGTGATTCTGTAATTTGTACTGCATCAATTGGCAGTATCTGGATTAGAATGAAATATGCAAATCTCGTCACATGAGGCAACAACCTTTTCAAGTAAATCTGGTTGTAGAATAATTTTCACATACACTAAAGTCAATGAAATATTGAGTAAAACTTGTCTTCATGTCTTATCTTTACCATGTCTGCTGTTTTTCTTCTGCTCAGGCGATGGATGTTTTTACAATTTCAGTAATTTATTGAACTTTTTACCTGTAATTTGAAGTGATCAGATGCAAAAGTCATCTGCAACTATTTTTGTGGCACTTGTGAAATCTTTTGAGGCACTCACTAATCTGTGAACGTGAGTAACTTGAGATGTATGTGCTGATCAGTTTTTGATTGTAGTATGAAAAGTAGTCTTTCATAAACCCCTGTCACATGCAAGTACCTATTCTAGCACATTGAAACATCTTAAATGTAAATCTATATGAGTCATTTAAGAATATCCCTGCTCTCCCAACTTTCAGTTCCATGTTTATAACTAGTGCTACAAGCCCAGTACTGGAATGTAATAACTAACCCTCTTAAATATGAATTGTCAGTAAAAATTATTATTAATTATACCATTGTATATAGTGTAATGTTTTTTAATGGTGTAAAATTGTATGATATGAGAGTAAATTATTTCTATAGTAACAATTTTTTTCTTTCTTGTATTGCTGGAATAATTATACAATAATTTTAGTAAAATTTTAAATTTATGGGAGGATATCTTGTTAATCTAAAGTTGAAATAAAATGTATGATTGTAATTCTAATATTTATAAGTTAATTTAGTTTTTCTTGAAATCTAGGATCAACTGTTCCAAAATTAATTACTGATTGTTGGAACTGTTTATAGAAAGTGTATTAAAATTTAAAAATAAAATGTGTAAATTAAAGTTATAGATAATGGATAATACAGCTCATGTAGTTTTATTTGATGGTTTGTTAATACCAAAGGAAGATGTGTATAAAACGCCTGTTCAACTGTTTAAACAGGTAAACATAATAAATTTATACATTCAATGAAAAATTATCATTTAATTTATGTTTCATCCATGTATTATTTTTCTTATCACATAATTTGGCAGACTGTTTTCTCTACTCTGATGAAGTTAAACAATATTAAAATTACGGATGTGGGTTCAAGGATTTAATCCTTGTTAAAAATAATACTTTGTAGTAATGAGATAATTATATACTGAATGACATCTTTATAATATATATACAGTACCTACAGAAAAGGATTGGCTGTATTTGCTATCTCTTATTTCAAACACATTTGTTATTGATTGACAGAATGAATTTTGATCTTACTAGTGAAAAATTAAATTTAGTAAAGGGACTCATTTTCTAGAGATTCAAATTTTTTTTACATTGCTTTTTCAATTATTTAGCTATGAATTTGATAAAGTTGTTTAA
This sequence comes from Lycorma delicatula, assembly GCF_047948215.1. Classification (NCBI taxonomy): domain Eukaryota; kingdom Metazoa; phylum Arthropoda; class Insecta; order Hemiptera; family Fulgoridae; genus Lycorma; species Lycorma delicatula. Next base: position 90,713,762 of record NC_134456.1, on the reverse strand, counting down.
ATACTAGAGTGTTACCCAATCACAGTTTAGCATTCAGTTTTATCCAATTTTATGCTATCCACTATGGAGATATTGGTTATAAATAAAGTTGAAAATACTATGGTGACTAGTTAACAAATCTAAAAGGAGCACATAAATGAAGATCCCCTTTTGGCAAGCCGGAAGCCGGAGGTAGATTTCACCAGTGCTAAGTAAGAGATAAAAAAGATTTCCATCTGAGTTAAGAAAGACTTCAAATTACTCAATACAACAATGGTTGCATGTGAAAAAAGTTTCACATGTTTAGCATATGACAAGTCCCATTTTATAATTCCAGCAACATTTTGGTCATCCCTTGCCGTAAGGGTTGGTCATATCAAAGATTGTTTCTGACTAAAGTTTTAGGTAATGTTTAGAGGACTAACGACCACTTTAAATCGATTTGATACTGTGCCTATTAAGGTAGGTATGACTTTTTTGTCTTCAAACCCCCATTTTTTTCACCCCCTGGGCCAGTAGTTGATGACATCAAAAAACTTTACTTATATAAGTTTCAGGCCCTTATCCAAAGAATAGTAGGAACTTTAAATGAATTCAATATTTTGCTTAAGAAAGTTATAGTGATATTTTGTTTTTTTCAAAAAAGCCCCCAATTCCACCCCCATGGTTTGATTTTGTTCATTAACGAACTCAACTGAGATTTTGGGTCGTTATACTTTATGTATTAATTTGAAAGTGAGTGGTCCAAAATTACGGCAGTTATCGTGTCCACAAGAAAGTGAAATATATATGTGAAAGGCTATGTCAAAATTTTCCAGAAGTCAAATAGGTAGCTTTCTTATTAAATCTACCTAAAGTGGCCATCTGATTATTATATCACTTCTTAAAAAATGACCTATCATGTATTTTATGTTTTATAATCCCAAATTCAGAATTGCGTATATTTGTATCTATCTACATTGTTTTATATTGTAGGAAGGGACCTGTGGACCTTCTATCATAAAATTCATTTGTAATGTATCTATAAGAGGGGTTGATAATATTAGAGTTTTTGTAAATTTTTTGAAGATAATAGTGTGATAGATAATAGCTTGAAGGCAGTTAAATTTTACTCATGTTTTATTATCTTATAATTGTCCATATATTCCCAAAAAATAAGATTTTGTAACTTTTTAAAATTTTGCATTGCGATCTTTGTTATATCATCAATTTTTTTGTTATTTTTCTTTTAATGAAACATCTTCAGTTAATGAGATATATTAAACCATTTTAAAATGATGAAGAATGGTGCATTCATACCCCCTTCAAAAAAATTATATAAATTGTATAAAATTTGATATAAACTTGTCAGTTTTTTTGATTACTGGCTAGAAACGTATTTTTCTAGGTGAGGAGATATTAGAGTATTAAATTTCTCATTCATTTTCAAAGGTAATTAGAAAAGTCTTCTGACAAACCAGCTGTTTGGTTAACTGATTTGTTTATATGAACCTGATGTCTCAAGTATGATGTTTTCTCTAACAAGAGTATAGAATTTTAAGTAAATGTTATTTATTATTAACATTATTTCTAATTATTCTCCGTACAATCAATATTTATTATAATTTTCAGAAACTTGGTTTACTAATGTCATAAAATATATTTTGACTATTTTTTAAACATACAAATTTTACTATCATATTTGATTTCAATTAAAAGTATATCATTATCGTTGTAAAATTGATATATTTTAAAAATTAATTATATAAAATCATTTCACGCAAGTTTCATATTTTTTATTCATTAGTTTAAATGACTAAAAAATATTATGTCAGTGTAGCATACACACCATTTTACACGACCAATAAATATTTTATTTGCTTTTATAATATCTTTTGTAGTTTAAATATATAATTAAGATCTAAGACACAGTTCAATTGTAAATGCAGTAAAACAACTGAATCAGTCTTTATAAGACGCTCTCTCTTTCTCTCTAGTTCTGTATGATCAGAACAAGTGATGCTCCCTCATCTGTATAAATAGCCAGTTTTTTGACTTCTTTAATTTTGAAAAGTTTGAATTTAAAAAGCGTGTTTAATCTGGGTGTAGCCTTTTACACGAACAATCCGATTATTTTCAATTTAAGTATATTGTTATACACAATTGGTTTTTACACTTTTTTTTAAATTTATGGTTGTTTTAAGAATTTTTCCATATGATTATTTTTTATTCCCTTTCTTTCTGTTGGGACTTCTTTACACTACTTAGTGTTATTGTTCTATGATTACAAGCCTAACTTTGAAACTACACATCATGAAAGCACGATTGTAAAAAAAAAAAATAGATAATTTGCCTATTATTAATAAAGAAAAAAGTAAGTGATTATTACTAACTTTTTTATTTAGTTAACTTTGAGATCATAAATCTAATGAAGTTAACAGTGAAACAACTTCCTTCAGAAAAGATATTCTCACGTAATTTGATATATATTAGCAAAATATGAGGTTGAAAAGGTATATATAATACCGAGATCTGAATTTACTAGAGCATTAAAAGATTTGAATGGAAAAAAGGCTCCTGGGATAGACAGGATACCTGCAGAATTACTGCGCAGTGTAGGTGAGGAAGTGATAAGTAGATTATACCAACTGGTGTGTAATATTTACAAAAAAAGGGAAAGTTCCATCAGATTTCAAAAAGTGTTATTGTCATGATACCAAAGAAAGCAGGAGCGAATAAATGGTGAAGAATACAGAACAATTAGCTTAACTATTCATGCATCAAAAATCTTAACTAGAATTCTGTACAGAATTGAGAGGAGAGTGGAAGAAGTGTTAGGAGAAGACCAATTTGGTTTCAGGAAAAGTATAGGGACAAGAGATGCAAATTTTTGTGCTCAGATTAATAGTAGAAGAAAGATTAAAGAAAGACAAACCAACATACATGGTATTTATAGACTTAGAAAAGGCATTTGATAACATAGACTGGAATAAAATGTTCAGCATTTTAAAAAAATTAGTGTTCATGTATAGAGATTCAAGAACAATTGTTAACATTTACAGGAACCAAGTTGCAACAGTAATAATCAAAGAGCATAAGAAAGAAGCCGTAATAAAAAATTGAGTCCAACAAGGATTTTTCCTATTCCTGTTACTTTTTAATCTTTACATAGAACTAGCAGTTAATGATGTTAAAGAACAATTTAGATTCGGAGTAACAGTGCAAGGTGAAAAGAAAAAGATGTTACGATTTGCTGATGATATAGTAATTCTAGCTGTCAGTAAAAACGATTTGGACGAAACAATAAATGGCATGGCTGAAGTCCTATGCAAGAACTACTACATGAAAATAAACAAGAACAAAACAAAAGTAATGAAATGTAGTAGAAATAATGTAGATGGACCACTGAATATAAAAATAGGAAGAGAAAAGATTATGAAGGTAGAAGAATTTTATTTGGGAAGTAGAATTACTAAAGATGGACGAAGCAAGAGTGATATAAAACTCCGAATAGCACAGGTGAAATGAGCTTTCAATCAAAAATATAATTTACTTACATCAAAAATTAATTTAAACATCAGGAAAACATTTTTGAAAGCATATATGTGGAGCGTAGTTTTATATGGAAGTGAAACTTGGACAATCGAAGTACCTGAGAAGAAAAGATTAGCTATTGAAATGTGATGCTATAGGAGAATGTTAAAAATTAGATGGGTGGATAAAGTGACAAATGAAGAGGTATTGCAGCAAATTGATGAAGAAAGAAGCATTTGGAAAAATATAGTTAAAAGGAAAGACAGACTTTATAGGCCACATCTTAAGGCATCCTGGAATAGTCGCTTTGATATTGGAGGGATAGGTAGAAGGGAAAAATTGTGCAGGCAGGCAACATTTTGAATATGTAAAACAGATTGTTAGGGTTATAGGATGTAGGGGATATACCAACATGAAACAATTGGCACTAGATAGGAAATTTTGGAAAGATGTATCAAACCTGTAGATTGACTGAAGACAAAAAAAAAATATTAGCAAAGGTATATTGCAAGGGATTCGGGAATTTAAGAAATTCTTAAAATAATTATTTTCGTTGTTGCTATTATTCTAGTATTAATATGAAAATAAAGAAATGCTGGACTGTATATATTTTTTCATTAAAAAATTTTTCTGCAAATGGGTGTGGAATATTAAGTAATACAGATTAAAAAATCTGATGTGAAGAAGACACCTTCCTTGTACACCTATATAAATTACATTTACATATTTTTTTAAAATGAAAAATACATAAAATTTTATTTTATTAAAAACTTTTGATATTTTTTCATATTTTTTTTATTAAATTATTATTCATCATAAAAATTTGTACGATTAACAATCAATTTATAATATTTACAAATGAGAGGTTAATAATTATCAATAAATCAATATATTTAAATTAAAAAAAAGTTTAAAAAAAGAGATGTAATCTGATTTAAACAGATGTGCCTTCCCTTGTAAGATCCAAATTTCATTAATTAAAGTTTTATTTGGCTAGAACTCTGGAACTAATAAAAAAAGTACCACTTATGATATATCGTTGAAAAGCTCTCAATGAGAGCATATTACTGCAATTAAGAAAAACTCCAAAATCCAGATTTTTGGGCTTTTTTGGACACTTTTAGTTCAGTTGATTGTAATGAAAAGGGAAGGTGTACAACTAGATGTTACAACAGTCCTAAATCCAAAATCTCAACATCGTACGGCTAATCGTTTTTGAGTTATGCAAAATACATACAAACATATGTACAAACGTCATACTAAAACTAGTCAAAATAGATTCACGGATGGTCGAAATGGATATTTTCGTTGATTTCTGGAAACCGAAATTTTTCGCAATCACAATACTTCCCTTACATCTTACAAGGAAGTAAAAAGAAAGTGTCTTTTTTTGCATTTTGAAAAGCATGCAGCTTAGAAGTACTGTGGTTGGTATGTAAAGCAGTTGGTTTATAGTAATAATTACATTCACTTATAATTTTTTGTTCCTCTTCATAAACACCAGATCAAATAAATAATTACTATTAATACATTTGATTATAATTAAATAATTAAAAATATAAACTGTAGCTTCTCTAAATAACTTGCCTCTAACATCAGTAAGCTGTTAAAAATCAGTTATGTTGCCCATTAGATTACAATTTTAGTTGTTCACAAAAGTATAAGATAAGAAATATATTCTCAAATTCAGTTAACAATGACTTAATTTTCTGTGTCAGTATGAAATAGTTGTACATAATGTGTAATCATATATTGACTAATTGAAGTATGTGTTGTTTAGATAAAAATATTGAATTTTTAAGCTTCCTTTTTTAAGTCTTTGACCTTTCAAGGATGATTTAAATGGAATCTCAAAATAAGTTTTCATAGAATTATGTAGATAGGATCAATGTAGTTATATTACACAACTTTCTTTTCTTTTTCCTGTTTAGCCTCCAGTAATTAATTACCTTTCAGATAATAATTCAGAAGATGAATGAGGATGATCTGTATGAGTATAAATGAAGTGTAGTTTTGTACAGTCTCAGTTTGACCATTCCTGAGATGTGTAGTTAATTGAAAGCCAACCACCAAAGAACACCGGTATCCTCAATCTAGTATTCAAATCCATGTAAAAATAACTGACTTTACTAGGACTTGAACGCTGGAACTCTCAACTTCCAAATCAGCTGATTTGGGAAGACGTGTTCACCACTAGACCAACCCAGTGGGTTATATTACATAACTAAAGTTCCTAAGCAGAACTTTTATGAACCATGTGAATTATAAAAAAATATTAAATTAAATCATTAATGGTATTTCAATAGTAATGTATATGCACTAAGTACTTAAATTGCTGGTAGTATATTTATGTAATTGGACCACAGATTTAAAACAAGCAAAAAAATTTTACATTATTCAGATAAAAAATACAGACTGAATGAAATGTTAAATCATAACAAGAGCAATGGTTGTTATTAGTTGACTGGGTGTAATGAGAATGCTAGCAACACTTTCTTCAATAATATTGATACGGTAGGATAATTGAAACTAAAGATTTAAAATTGTCATTTAGTTAAATCATAATTATTGTTATTTATTATTATTTTGTTCCGTAAAAAGTACGGAACATTTAAAAAAATTGTAGGAATTTTTATAGTAAAGGTTATTTACTACCAGTACTACTTTTTTGCTTGATGAATTAATTCCCACAAAAGCTTTTCAAGTTTGTACATGGAAATAGAATTTTATAGCATATGAGAAAGTCCATGCCTGATTGGGATTTGAATCCAGGACCTCCTGGATGAAAGGCAAGATACTACCACTCTGCCACATAGAGTACTGCTTGCCTTTTGAACGGCAGTTTAAAGATAAATATGTAGTTCTATAAGACATTCAGATGATGTAGTATTAACAAAATATTAGTGGTTTATCCATTACCTTAAGATATTAAAAATATCCTTTAAATATAACACTATATTTCACGATATTATATTCAGGGATTTTCTGAATATGCCAGATACATATCATACAGATTTCAGATGTCCAAAAGAAGTAATGCGCTATTATATATGAATCTTGTTAAATCATTGTTTAGCTCAGGCTTATTACACTATATTTCCCAAATAATCAATAACAGTGTGGTTTCAGCAGATTTTTTTTAATGATTACTGTACAGTATTTTAAATGTATCATAATATGATTAATTTATAAATTTTAATGTTTTACTTACAGTCTCTAAGTTATATGAAGTTTTTTTCACCCAGTGAAAATGGATTAAAGGATATTATAAATGAAAAGAAACAAATTTTAATGAACCAGTTTTCCAAATGGGGGTCTGTACAAACTGGTAATCAAAAAAACATAACCACTGACAAACCTAAACATTTTAAAAATATTCCTTTTTATTCTGATAGTACAGTTACTTTTGGAAATATTGATGATGAATTCAACGCAATTGATGATGGCGATGACGATGATAATAATAATAATAATGTATTGAGTGATACTACTATTACTACTAATAATAGTAATATAAAATATAGTATTATATTGAAAACAAATCCTGAGTGTTCATCACCAAAGATGTGCAAGAAATATAATCCATCAAAAAATGATGAAATTGAAGTAACTGAAGAACCATATTATTGCAAAATTGATCCATCAAAATTGATTCTTACTGACATAGATTATTTGAGGGCTAAATGTAAGTGGTATTTTAACAACATCCACGATTTTGAAAACAACTCAAGGACAATTGAACGAATCAAATACTTAGACATGTTTACTCAGTGTTTCTCTCTGAGGGATTTTAACAGTAATCTAAGATGTCAAAGTGAAGGTAATATTTTTCCAATATATTATTCTGATAATGATAGTTGTGTGGATAATAATTATAATTCTGATAATTATACACAACATAATGAAGCCAATTATAATTTATCACTACAAGAATGTTTTAATAATGTAGCAGAAAAAGAATATTATTCATTATCCAAAGATTCAAATAAAAATAATTCACCAATTTTTAATTGTAGCATGTCTTTACCAGCTACACAAAATAATGTGTGTTATGACAATTTTCATTCTGAAATTAAAAATTATAACATATCACCGTCTAGAATCTCCAATAACTTATCAATAAAACAAGATTTTTATGATGTGGTAGAAAGGAAAAATTCAAAAGAATTTCTTTCTTTAAAACAAATCTGTAATGATTCAACTACAACCAAAAAAATATCAAAAAGTTGTTTTACAACTCACAAGGATACCAAGAAGTCGTCTATTAGTAGAGAATTGGAAAAAACACTATTAAAAGAAATTAATGAAAGGACATTTAAAAACTCTGTAAATAAAAGCATTAGTAAGTGTGATAAAATTGAAATAACAGGGAGTAACAGTGATAGAAATTTCAATAAGAATGATGTTTCATATGCAGAAAAAATTTTAAATAGTTCTAATGTAGAGGATAATGATGAACAAAGGCAAGATGTTACAATTAGTATCAGCAATACACCACTGAAATCGAAAGACCAGAACCAGAAATATAATAAGTTTCAAGATAAGGGAATACAGTGTTTGGTATCAGAAGACATGCACTTTCTGAATGAATGTTTACAAAGTAAACAGAACAAAGGTGATGTAGGTTTAGCATTGAAAAGTAACTGTACTGAAATAGATGTTAATGCTGAATCCAATAAAACAGAAATGGTAACTAGCAAAGATGTTTTAAGCAAAAAAATAACTAATACAGTGAATGATATATCTAAGACTAATTCACTGCTTGAAATTGAAATGTTATCGCAAAAAGATATCCTTCCTTTGAAAACTATTAGTGTCATTTCTTCAAGAAAGAAAAACAAAACTAATTTTTGTTCACAGACAACTGTAGATAATAGTGTAATTTCAACAAGAAAGAAAAACAAAAGTAATTTGTGTTCACAGACACCTGCAGATAATAGTTTCATTTCTTCAAGTAAGAAAACTAAAAGGAATTTGTTTTCATTGACAGCTGTAGGTAACCATTCAGATAGGTCTGAAAAAAGTAATCAAGACAGAGATAGAAATAAATGCCGTAAATGGCATGGGCCTAAACCTAAACAAATGTCTGAACTGATCCAATCAAATAATGAAAATAATAAATTATCAAAAAATTCAAGTTTTATGAAGTGTTTAAAAAATTCTACAGCAATGAAAACTAAAGATGTACAGAATCAAACAAATACAACAAAAGATTATAAATTATCTCAAACTGAAGAGATAAATGTCTCTTATCCAAAGGATGAAGGCACTAAACATCCTGCATTGATTGCAAATGACACATTCCATGAATTTCTTACAAATATTAAAGAAAAAGATCACAGCAAACCATCTGCAAATGAATCAAAAAAAACCTATATTAAAAATATTACCTCAAATACCTTACGTTCAACTGATACAATGGAATTTACCACAAATTCTGTAGGTATAGTTTGTGATGTTTCCTCTAACGAAACAAAAAATAACAATTTTCTAGATACTTATAAAAAAAAAAAAAATTTTCCAATCCAAGGAAATAAAATTAATGAGCATTTAGTTCGTTATATAGAAGGTGATAACCTTTGTTATCCAGGAAGGTACGCTAATGGCAGCAAAAAATTTTGTTATAATGAAAATAATTTACAAAATGATGAATATACAAAACATATGCATGAAAGTTATGCTGGTGGTGATAATAGTTTAGATAAACTGAAGAATTTGTCTAATGATTGTATACCATTAACATGTGAGAATGAAAATTTTTATATTTTAAACAATAGCTGCACTACAAAATATTTTGAATGTGATACTCCCCAAAATTTGAGCAGTTTTGTAAAAAAAACTCACTCAGAAGGTTCAGTTTTCAATTCTTCAGATTCAACATTATCAGTAAATAAAGTAAAAAGATATAAAAAAAGTAGGAAAGTTAGGAAAATAAAAAGTAAATATCAACGTGACAGAAATTCTTCAAAACCAAAGAATGATGATCCTGTGATGAATAGTATTCCCAAACCGAAAAAAAAACAATCAGTAGAAAATGTATATATAAGTTGTTGGAAACGTTTCTGTGTTATATTATGAACAATAAACATTAATTAAACCTTTACATGTTGTACATATTCCATATATATATATATAAATATTATGCAGTTTTAAGGAAATTAAGATATTTCTTACCCATTATTACTTTTAATTTTTGAAATCTATTTTTATTATTTGAACATCATTTCAAAGTACTAAATATAATAAATTCAAAGTATTGAAGACATTTAAAGAATTTGATTTCAAAATAATTTTAGATTTCTTGGGAAATTGCTTTTTAATTGATGATTATGTTTAGTTTATTTTGTAGCTAATGCATTAATACGGTAATTTATTGATTTTTTTAAAATTAATAAATCATCTTCAGTCTCACTGAATGTATCAAGTTCCCTTTTTGGCCAAGAGTAATAGAAATTATCAGGATACTCCTGCTTATCATAGGAAGTGATTAAAAACTACTGTGTGGAGGCTGGTGGTAACTTACATATACATATGAAAACTTAGGATTACAAATAATACCATAATAGGGCAACATTAGAATGGTCAGGATATTGTTACCTTTATAAAACACAGTATACACATGCAGTAGAATCCCATCCATTAAGTTAATTTTGACTGGACCCGAGCAACCTTGATTACACCATTTCACAATTAAAAAACAAAAAGTAATTTTTTTATTAGTGTCATAATTAGATAATTAATAAATTATTTATGCTTAAGTGATTTACATCTTATTAATAAATAGTAAAAGTCCGGTCTTGAACTAGACAGTATACACTGGAAGGGTTGATGAATCTTATCTGTAGTAAAGAAATGAAAAATTCAAGCATTCTTAATTTAAACATGTTAATACATGATAAATAAATTATAACTAGCCTAAATCATTAAACAAATTACAGTTGTTGATCTTCAAACAATAAAACAGGTTCATCACATCCAAATATTTACCAGTTATATAAATAAGTTTAATTTTTTATCTCTAGTTCTAGTAAATAAAAAAAAAAATCAAAGCAATAAAAATTAATTTGTACTTATCTAGAGAATTTGTCACTTAATTTTTAAGTAAAATTTAGATATTTTGTTCCATTTAATTTCTGGAAAAAGAATTATGATATTAATAATTTTCAATATTTTTAACACATTTTTTGTGTAATATCTTTATGCGAGTAACTGAAGTGCTTAATCTATAAAAGAAAGTACCACACTTACAGCAAAATGTTTAGTAATCATTGGACATTGTATCCTTAACTGCTGTTTGTTTCACCTGAACAAGTGTTAATACAAAATTTTAAATGTCAAGTTATGGGTTGTTAAATAGTCTTATTTTATTGTTGTTTAACAGGTAGTTAAATATGGGTATAACGGGTAGTCAATAACTGTCATGGGTTGAAGAAAAAAATAATTTGTCAACTAGTAGTTTAACGGTTAGTTGAATAAACTAGTTCTGATAAAATTATTTAAACAACAAATAAAAATAAAATATCAGTTAATGCTAGTAGCATATACATTTTAATTGATGTTTGAATGTTGTTACAAGTGTTCTGTGGGTAATGACTACAAATGTAAATTTGTAGCTGATATAATAGTCAATTTTTCTTGAAGTTAATTTATATTATTTTCACTTTCTTGTCTTGGTAGTACTATAGCTATAGAAGGAAGAGTATTGTAATCTCAGAAATTCAGGCATATAAGGTTTTCACTGGATCTTGATGTTTTGACACCTAAGGATGTTACTATTCGTATATAAGTGTATGTGTTCAGTGTTGCACTCTAAATCACCTTATAACTTCAGAACTACTGCACCGATTTTGACAAAATTTTGTCAGATTACTTCTATATGTGGGACATTGATGCCATTAAATTTTCAGCTTTAAGTCAAAGGGGTGAGGCTGCAGAGCAAGGTCATCCTCAGTATCTTGAGATTTCACCTAATTAAAGTCATATTTTTCTTAGGCACATTTGTTTAACAATTATAAAGTAACATTTGCAAAAATGTTTTTACAAAATTGCACCCCCACCCCAAAAATATGCTCTAAAGTAGTGGCTAAGTGGCCACTACTGCATCAATAGTATCCCTTGTCACCATAAGGAGCACTAGTGTAGCACTGACATATAGCTGTTGAAGTCTATGTTGTGGTGTGTGAGCCATACATCAGAAACAACCCACAGTTGCATGACTTTCACATAAAGCGGCTTTAGCCACGTGAATGGAAAGTCTTTCAACTGTTATAAGCTTTTTTAAAAAAAAATCAGTAAATTTCACAAAAAAGTGTTTCTTGAGGTGTTTTTTTATGATCTTGTAGAATCAGTATTGGTATTGAATGCTTACAGTGGTGGTTTGGTCGTTAATAGCGATATATTCTATTTGAATGTGATGTGTAACATCACATTCAAATTCAAATTATTATCAGAGACCAATTTTAATGGACAAGAATAGCAAATAATATTTTTTTTTGTAATACTGTTTATATTTTTAAAAATAAAGTGAACCACTTCATTTTGGTTCAGTAATTGTTCTGACAATAATTATCATATTCTTTGGAGGTATACTTATATTTATATAAAAGTTGATGTTTGTTTTAAACCTTGCTTCTTAAATTATTTTGAAAAAATAAAATTTTTGCTTCCTTGAACTTATCCAGTACAATTCTTATATTTTTGTGTATTGATCTTAACTCTGGAATAAAGTTCTGAAAAATTTTATTAAAGAGTTTATTTTACAATAACATGACTCCACTAAAAAACACCTTTCTTTCAGCTTTTTTGATAAAGCAAAAATAATCATCATATAAAAAGTGTTCATGAAAGAATGTTTTACTGCTGATCTGGAAACAGCTCCTCTGGAAAAAGATTAACCAGGATTCTATTATGGTATACATTTAGTATCTACTCAAACTAAAAATATCTTAAAAGCTCTTTGTTAAATAACTGTAAAATAAATATTGCTGCTTTATAATATTGCATTATGATAAAAAAATAAGTACATTGTTTATCCACTTTTTAAAATTTTTTTAATTATATTTCTTTAATAATATTCCTATTAAGTTAAATATAACTTAATTAAGGATACATCACAACCTTAAATGTAACTTAATGACATAATTTTATTAATAATACATTTTTAAGTTTTTTAAATCTTAATTTATTTATTTTAAATATTTTATTCATTAAACATCCATGTCCTTATCATATAAAAATTGAGATATACAGTCTTTGATTTGTGATATAATACAATCATAATATTTAAAACACTGTTATTAAAGTAATGCAAACCGACTAAACCATCGAAGAAAGAGAATTAAAATTAGTGTGCTTAGAACAACAGCTACAACTAAACTTATTGTAGTAGCTAAAGACAGGTTATTGGTAGGTGGTTTACAATAATTAAGCAGTCCAGTCTGTAACAAAAAAAAAAACATGAAGTATAAATAATAGCAATTAATTTCAAAGAAAGAGCTGTGCAAAACAGTTAGTCAAATAAAATATTAACAAACAATACTTAAAAGAAAAGAAAAATCTTTAAGTAAGTATAATTGGATTTCAATTATTAAATAATCATTCATGGGTTGTGATGGATGTTTTTCTGATCAGGTATGTCACCATTCAGAAATATCTGGGTGTCATCCTTGATGAGAGGCTTCAATTTAGGGAGTACCTTCAGTTTGTCATAAGGAAGGCGATAGATGCCTTCTTTGGTGTCCGTAGAGTCATCCATCCCAATTAGGGGTTGAATTATCATACCATGCGTATTCTTTACAAAGGTGTCTGCGAGGCCATAATGTTGTACACTGTGCCTGTCTGGGCTCATCTTTTACAATTCCAATGTTATAGGGACATTTTATTGTGAGCTCAGCTATTGTTATCTGTTGTTGTCAGAGGCTACAGAACTGTCTTGAGAGAGGCAGTCTGTGTGATGGCTGGCATAAAACTCATTGACATTTTAGCTACGGAATGTAGCAAGCAGAATGCTTTTAAGAAGGGAGGTCTTCTTACTTCTGGATGTATGCGAGAAATTGAAGACCAAGGTTTTGACTCTTGCCAAGTTAGGTGGAACGATTCTTCACAAGATTAACATAAGTTAATTCCTTTCAGGACATGGTGCTTTTAGGAATAGTTGGCTAGGTTTGGTTTGACTGATCAGGCTTGTGCCCAAACTGTAGGGTCAATGACACTGCTGACCAAGTTCTTTATGTTTGTCCCCAGTACGAGGCTGAACGTACCAGAGTTGTTAGAGAGCTCAAGAGAGTAAATTCCTTTCTTGATCTGCGAGTCAACTGGAAGACTGGCAGAGAATGGACTATCATGGCTGGCTTCCTAAATTTCCTTGCCCTGAGCAGAATGACTGAAGGGGTATAAGTAGAGTAGCACCCTGGGTGGCTAGAGACCGCCTGGACAGTTGATTGGCAGGAGGTAGGCGTGTTGACATTGAGCCACGGTTAGTCAGTAAAAGTAATGGTGATATTTGTTAAATGTTAGCTGTCAGCGGAATGACAATTGTACTGCAAGGTTTATGGGTAACCATGCAGCCATGAGGTGTAGTGTTGTTTTGATGAGGACAGTTTTTGATAGAGCAAACATCACTGTCGGCGGGATGGCGACTGCATTGCCGAGGGCATGGATCCCATGCAGCTGTGAGGAGTAGCAGCATCTCGATGATGGTAGTAGTGAAAGTAAATGTCACGTGGGACTCTGTGATGGAGCTCAGTGAGAGTAGGAGGTCTGTTCACCTCCCCATGTTAACAGTCCACAAATGAAACTAAGTCAGGGGTATGAACTGAATTTTGAGTTCACCAAGGGAACTAGAACTAAATTTCATTGTTGTGAATAACATTTTTGATGGTATGTTATTATTCTACTGCCTCAATTATTATGAGAAATTTATGAAATTGGCTCTGTAAAACATAGAAGTAGGCACGTTGTTCGTGCTTCCATAAACTCGGTTAGCTAGTTCAGAGGGAAATGATGTAGGACATTCAAGATGTCCAGATGGGCCTGCAGCAAAGGCAAAAACTGAGTTTAAAAAAAATCACTGATGCAAACATCTACAGAGGCATTTACATTGGTGGCATCCCAATGAGGTCTGGCTTATTACAATGAGATGTAAAAAGTTAGAGGGTGAAAGACAACTCCCATTAAAGGGCTAGGAATGGTGTGGGAGGGTTGTGGTGACCGGAAGCATCACAAGATCTTCTTCTAACGTCTTCCTAAAGGTCTTCTCCTAAAGGGTTGGGATGTTAAATAATCGTTGTCAGTAGATTTTGAAGAATTAATAAAGCCTTTAGCAAGACTCTTGAAATCAATGATTACACATAATTTATCTATGAAATTGAGAGTAAGTAGATGTAAACACTTTTAAATAGAAAATTAATTTATAAAATTAATAAAATCAATATTAAGATCTGAAGAAAAATGATACACACAGACAAATATAACATCAATGATTCTTTCCACATAATATCATAAAATAGGAGTTTTTTGTGCAATAAAATTTTCAGAGCACTATATACTGTGTGTAGATATTTCACTACTTGTGCCAAGTAGCTGGTACAGTTAGTCTACTTGTAGAAGTTGTGAAAAATGACTTCTATAATGTAAATAATATTCAGACTGGATGTTAACACAATAAAATTCATTGCTAGTTCCTTGAAATGTACAATATCAATGTAATTTCATGCAACCCAAAATGGTGTGTGGTATTTGAGAATGGAGTTGATAGATACCAATGGGGTCAAGAACAAATAATGTTATCAACTTCATAAATGAACGGAATGATTATCAAGGTAATCATGATTCACGAAAACAAATGATCCACTATAAAATTGATAATGGAAAATATCCTTCTTAGTAGCACATTACATAATCTGAGATTGTCTTTTTGGTATCAACATACGTGTACTCATTGTTAGTTAAACTATCGCAGAGGACAAACGTTTTTGGATAACCACGTTTTTGGAGTTTTGCACCTATTACTTTTTACAAAAGCAAAATCAATTCTCTACATTGGGACTTTTCTTCCATAATCAAGGTGTGGATATTGAATTCACGCTTACAGTAGGGTTAGGTAGAAGGACTGTACAAAAGGGATTAAAAGTGATTTGAGATCAACAGCTAGAAAAACTGACAAAAGAGGTTGTGCTTATGGATGAAATTCTATACAGCATAGAGCAAGTGTCATCAAAGTTCTACTGAAACAATTCAAGTGGGTGCTGCAGATACAATCCCTACAATCTGTGGAGCTTACATCATCCATCACCTACAACGTTTTATGTTACGCTTGTATTATTTTCAACAGTTAAGACTGTTGTATATGTAAAATTTTGCATGTAGAATGTAAAATATTGTTCTTTGGCAATGAATGGAAAAATACTTCTTTTTTTTTTTTTTTTTTGAAACTATTTTGATTTTGTACTTGTCCATTGCATACATCTATAATAATAATTACTAAGTCTAACATTCAAATCATATGCTATACAAACCCATCCACCGTTTTCTCCTATCCATGAAGCCACTTCTTCTTCTAGCACCTCACCCATAGATTCAATGATACACTGAAGGTACTCAGGATGGCCTTGTCTCACACAGTCAACAGCTAGTCCCCCGGCTACCGCGTAAAGTGATACTACTTTTGCCCAAGTCATTTCGGAACGAAGAAGTTCACGGGCAACAGAAGTGAGAACTGTACTGACAGCTTTATCAGTTGCAAGTACTCCACCTCCAGGTGTCGGACTTGCTTGTCGTGCTACACCTACATACAATTTCGGATGCATGCGTTCTAATTCTTGTCCTACACCCAGAAGTTCAGGAAACACTTCTCTTACAACATAACCCCCTGGTAGACTCGCTGCGCTACGGAGTCTCTGCAGCCCACATTTGCGACTAAACATTCCGGACCGTTTCAGACGGCAGCGAATATATTGGCCGCAAAGTGTCTTTCCTTGAGCAACAATGTCCTGAATGGGAACACTAGATGATCTCCATCCGATCGTGTTAGAAAACTTTCTTGAAACGACATCACTGACGTTGCTGAATCTTCGTCGAGCTTGAACCGTTGGCTCAGCAAGACCCAGCAGATTGGAATGAAGAGCTGCAGGAAAACTGAATTTGCGGCGCTGTGGAGGAGGAAGCTGAAGAGTGTCCGGCCCTGACATGACCAGGCCGCTTGTAGAACCCCTTCGAGCATTACAGTCACGCCCTCGACGTTGCAGTAAGCTAAAAAAAAAAAAATTATGTGTTAGAATATATAAAGAAAGTTTTAGTAATATAAAGCACATAAAACTTCGCAATCCACATAACATTATAAGTTTACACTTTCATTTAATTTAAAAGTTTTATTTGAATTTGGGATTGGGATTTTTGATTAATTCGGTTTCATTTTTTTCTTTAAGGACTAGGATGACCTCCTGTTTTAATATCAAGGTATCCTCCTTTCAATTTTTTTTTTCAGAAGGTTATAACCTGAAAACAACTGGTGATTGAAAGCTCAACAAATTTCAATCAAATACCCAATGCTTCAAAAGTACTGGAATAATGGTTAGCAAGTTTCTAATTAAGACAAATAAATAAAATCTTTATTATAATTTATACATAAAAATACATTATATAGATCACGCTAATGTAAGATACAATATAAATATAAAAACAAATTATAAGGTAAAATGTTCACTTGTTTTAAAATTCGTATTAATTATTTAAAAGCAAATAAATGAACTAATGTTTAAGTAAATATATTAAATATAAAAAAATTCCTAAAAAATAAATCACAATTCAGAATCCGCTATTAAAAATTATTTTGAGCACATAAACACATTTTTATGTACATTCTATACAAGATGCAGACTGTTTTTGTTTTCAATTATTTATTATTTTTTGTACTACTTAAAAATTCATCAACAGAATAATATTGTTTACATAAAAGAAAAACTTTTAATTGTATTTTAAATAAATCGGTTAGAATATTTTTTAGTGTTTTTGAAATTTCTTAAAATTGGCTAAGTGGCTACGGTTAGATAATAAGGGCCTTTCTTTTAAGTTGAAAGAAAGTTGAAAACATGTTTCATGAAAACATGTTGTTGTCTTGTTTGCTGTTAGATGGAAATTGTTATTTTTAAGAATATGTGATCGTCTCTTTTTAGCAAAGATTACAAGTACTTAAAAATAAACAAAAGTACAAGTAAACATATTTAATTTTCTAAATACAGGTCTACATGATTCTTACTTATGGATCCCAGATAATAATCTTACAACCTATTTTTGTATCTTAAAAACTCACGTGTCCTGGTGCTGACTTCCATTCCTCACATGACACGATATATGTTTTCTCTATAATATCTTTAAAGTAAGGCTTTACCTAACTTAAACAAAATTAATATATCTGATATTATGACAAAATAAAATAATGCAGTGAAAAGAGTTAGAGTGGCATAAATAATGTGCACCTGCCTTCCTGTATGAGAAGTAGGCAGTTCAAGAATCAGATACATTTTAATAGCAATAGTTCTTTGATACTATCCTTCACCAAAATTTTATTGTTGGTTGTAATTAACAAAATGCTCTTACTCGGTTTTCCATAAATATAATAAAACTACATTTCATTATATGAACAAAGGATATAGCTGCCTACATACCTTGAATCAATAAAGCTGCACAATATATCTATAAACTTTTGTAATAGAGTATCATTCTGAATTTCAATGATATACAAAAAGTCTTTGCGACCCAAAATAAAATTTCCATTTTTAATAAAACATTTTAAAGTCAAAGAGAAAATTAGCGTCTTCCAAATCTTGATTTGATATTATATTCGTTAATTTTTTTTTTGAATTTTCTGTATCATTTATTTTGTAATTATACAGATTCTAAGTATTTTACCTGCTTTCCGTTAAATTGATAAATTTTTAAAATACAATTTTACAACTTTTGCATTCAGATTTGGGTGTATTTTACACATTCAATAAATTCCATTTCCAGGGTGGGGAAAAGGATAAATTAATAATTTATTTAAATATTTGTTTTGAATACAATATTTTATCTGTTCTTCCCTTTACATGATTATTTTTTTCTTAGATGATAGCCGTATAAACTACTATTACCTGTATAGTGCATGCGAATAAAGTATCACCATCATACAGTGTTCTGCCTGTTGGCAGGTCCTGGCACCTCTGTTTCTGAATTGTGGTTTTCTTTCTGTGTCATCATAACATTCACTACCCCTTATGTCGTTTATTAACTTCAGCCTCTTCCTTCTTCTTCATTTTTCATCTTCAAAAAACCTTCAAGAACTGTATTTTTTACTCCTTTTCCCCTAATTATAAGCCCGATCCAGTTTCCTTTCCTCTGTCTATACTGTTCTACCTTCAATGTAATATAAAAATTGAAAAAATACCAAGTTCTGAAATTAGAGCCCAGAACTTTCTGGAAGAAAGATGAAGAGGCTACCACTCCACCACGGAGATCAGTATCATTTATGTTGAACCAAAGGTGGTCTCTAAAAAAACTTGTTTTTACTATTGCATTTAGTATACATAATAGTATTACTCTACAAAGAAAATAGGTTTTTAAATTTAATGTTGACTGAATTGTAATTTACATAAGTGATTCAACATGGTGTAAAATTGTATTACAATAAATAGTTTTACAGAGAATTGCTTTTTTAACAAGGATTAAATGCACCCACACGCATTCGAAAGCATTATCTGATCGGCCTGCAGTATATCGTTTTTGTTTTCAGAATAATTGAGATAGTCAGCCGCTTAAACTGACTAAGGTGAAAGCGGGGGTAGAAGTCGGCTCTTTCCGTCACATGCAGAATATTTTCCATTTATATTAAAATAAAATATGTAAGTCGTAAAGAAAGTGAACAATGACCTTGGCCATAAATACCTGAGGCATCCGGTCTAACTGCTCCGCCCCAACTGATTGGCCCAGTTGTCTTATAAACAATACTGCTGTTTTCAACTTCAACTCTAACTTGAGTTCAGAAGACTGGGTTCGGAAATAATGTAATATTTTAAAGGATAAATTTTTTTCCCTTTAGTGACGATATGAAATGTAAATAGTATATTGACTTATAAAGGAATGGTGAATTAGTTTTGATCTTTATTTTCAAACAATTCTTAAGTACTAAAGTTTCTGTGTAAGGTTAAGCCGAAATTAAAATAAAATTATCTGATTGCCGTCTGTTTACTGCTTTATGTTGTAAACAATAGGATATTTGAAATGTAATTAGCAGTAATTAGGGATACATAACAAATATGAATGCGATTCTTTTACTTAAGTAGCAGAAAAATCACACCTTCACGTATTTAAAATAAAACATTTGACAAGCTTTTTCCCTTATCTTTTGTTTGGTACTGTACTTAATACTCTTTCTGTTTGGTGCTAATCTTTTAATCTCAGACTATTTACTACGCTCTACTTCGTCGTTTTCTGCTTCATTCATTCTAATACTTTCTCTTCCCTTACAGAGTTTAGTTATTACCCTTAACATTTCCTTCCATTAGCAGATTAACTAAACCTGAATGCTTTAATACATAATCCACCATCATAGTTTTTTAAATATTTTCTAAGAAAAATTTCTCTTCTCTAAATTTATCTTAAAATTTCCTAATTTTATATAATCTCTACTCAATTTTCAACGTTCTCGCAAAACATTGATTTATAAAAGAGTTTTCTATTTTTTTTAATTTAACATGTTTTGGCGTTATAAAGCATTAAACTCTGCCTAAATATTTTAATAACTTTTTTCTAATTCCGAAATATAGTTTTTATAGAGTAGATTTATTTTCTTTATGAAAAAATGTTTTACTTGTTTTAGTTTTACTTTCTAGTCTATATAGCAGCTATAGCTATACAGAAGGGAAAGTATGGATATCGGTCAAAATTGGACATATCCGGTTTTCACCGAATCTTGACGAATTGACCCCTAAATACACCAGAAAACCGAAAAATGGCACAAAATGTACCCCCCCCTTTGCACATCTCACATCCAACTTAGCGGCCGGACTACTGTCGTAGTCTGATATGTTGTGACGTCAGAGGTGAGCGGTAGAATTAAATAAATGAAAAATATTTAAAGTATAAAGAAGTAACTCGATCTGGCTGGATCTCGAACTCTATCGCCCGGTTGATTAGGTACCTGATGGGTTAAGCCTCGCGGCTACACTAGTCTGCCGACCGTACAAGCGAAATTTGTTCTATGTAAGTTGCGAAATTACATTAGTTTAGTTTAGTTAGTGGTTTATTTTATCTGCGGGTCCACCGTGTTGTTGTTTTAAACCCACCCGGTTAGTCTAGTGGTAAAAGCGTCTTCCCGAATCAGCTGATTTGGAAGACGAGAGTTACAGCGTTCAAGTCCTAGTAAAGCCAGTTATTTTTACACGTTTTTGAATACTACATCGTGGATACCGGTGTTCCTTGGTGGTTGGGTTTCAATTAACCACACATCTCAGGAATGGTCGAACTGAGAATGTACAAGACTACACTTCATTTACACTCATACATATCATCCTCATTCATCCTCTGAAAAATTATCTAAACGGTAGTTACCGGAGGCTAAACAGGAAAAAGAAAGAAAAAAAAGACCGGGATTCGAAAGACTACTAAATAATAAACAGTTAAAAACGTTAATTAAAAAAAATGATTTAATTTTTGTTGAAAACGAATTGAAATTGAACAGGTTTATTGAAAAAAATTTATAACTAAAATAAAGACACACTTGATTTTATTTTTTTACCGTTATTATTAGGGAAAAGTTAATCTTCAAATTCATTTAAAAATACTTGTAATAATATGACTAGTACAGATTGAGATCAATTACCTCGAGCCTTCAAGCAAATCTCTACCGAAAATTATTTAGAAAATTAAAAATAATTTCAAAATAGCGAAAGAACTGTCAAACCTGCCATAAATTATTTTTGTACCTAAATACACTTGTATCTATTTAGATACTAGCTGAGAGTTGTAGTAACATATAGGTCTCCATACTATTTTAAGGCAAACGCTACGTACAATATTTCATAAAGACCTTTGAAATACAAGTTACGTTAATATTCCAGTGGTAATTAGAATATTGTCAATTAGTATAGTTACATTTATATATTATTCAGTTAAAAGTAATTATAGAAATAGTTGTTAAAGTAATGTATGAATGTATGCGTGTTTATACAAACTTCATAATTTGTTTATACAAGTCATACACGAACTAGTTACGAATCAGCAATTTGTTTTACTGCAATTATTTATTATTGAAAAAAATTAGTTAAATATCTTGCAAAAATCGTTAAGCATTGCTTATGATTTGAGCAAATGCTATGAGATTTTTGTAATGATGTCCTTGAACGTAATATTTTTCTGAAATATCGAACAATCACCGTGACAGTGAACTGATTATTTTTGTTTCAAGCTTGAATGTTTTGTTTTTAAAAACAAAACGTTTTGACGTCAGAAATTCCATATACCGTAATACTATAAATTAAAAATATTCCTTTGTAAAACTGTAATACAATAAATATTTATTACTTAATCTTATTTAGATAATACTTTAAAGTTGTAACTTAGCTAATAAGTTTGAAGCTTAGTAACTTGTTTTACAATAACCACAAAAAAAATTAGAATAATCGTATTGTATATATGTATATATAATTACCAAACACGTTTTTATCAATTTCATTTCAAACTCTTTTTTCTATTTATTTTTTTAAACTACCGGTTCTTAAAAAAGTAAGATCTGTTTTTCTGATCTTCTGGAGTCACTTTCTGAACTAGATTAGGTCAGAACCTATTTTTATTTTTTTTTGTTTAACTAGCGCGTCCACCATTAGATATTGTTTCAGAGGATGAGATGAATGATTTGTAGCGTGTGTGAAAATGCCATCCCTAAACGGGATTCAAAGCCGGCCTCCGTGGCGAGAGTGGTAGCGTCTCGGCCTTTCATCTGGAGGTCCCGGGTTCGAATCCCGGTCAGGCATAGCATTTTCACACACGCTACAAATTCATTCATTTCATCCTCTGAAGTAATACCTAATGGTAGTTCTGGAGGTGAAAAATAAATAGTAATAGTCCCGGGTTCGGGACTATTGCGCCACGGAGGCCGGTAAGTCAGAACCTGTGTTACTTGACCATTGGTTGGCAGCGAGTCAGCTGAAGCCAAGTGATTACTGTTTTAGTGACTGAATCCCTGTTAAATCCGGCCCGCTCGCGACAAAGCATGGTGGGAGGAAAAGGCCTCACGTCGTGTTAGATGAACCACCGCGAAAAGGCGGAACGAGGGTTTGTGTATGATGAACGAGACCAGGAGCCTCTACATCGAGTGAGCCAACAGGGAACTCCCAGAAATGACTGCGGACCTTAAAAAAAAAATAAAAAAAAGAGGTCATTAAAAAGAGATGTGCGCGTAAAATTTCATATTGGGTGCAAAGTTGTTACAGTTCACAAATACGTGGATGTACGGTTTTTTTTTGACCAAAATTAAATCAATTATATTTACTCCATTTCAGCATCACACAATACTACTGAGTTATAAAGTATAATATAACACCCTTACTAGTGCTTAACAACTAATTAAAACATTTAGTTGTGTTGTATTTTATTCAAATTACACGTAAAATAAATGCAGGAACCAATATTAATTTAATCTACCCCATTATAATATCCTAGTAATCTAATAGTATAGATATAGATAAAATCTAATGTCCCAACGAGTGCTTAATAATAACTGAACATATGGTTTTTTTGTATTATGCTCAGAAGGTGTCCTCTGCTACCTAGCCGGAACCTTTTGATTGTCTACGGTCAAGTTAGTGGAAGTCTTCAGTTAAATAAACAAAATAAAATAAAATATCTTTAAACCTTTTATACCAAATCCATTGACTTGGTATTATGTTTATCCCATACTAATTTAATAGTCACTACTAATTCCTAACGGAAATATATCTTACCTGACCATTGTTAACTACTAGTAGACCACTTAATTATTCGGATTGATAAATGAAATAAATTGTTAACTTTCATATTTTATTGAAAACATCTGAATCTATGCCCATACTATCCTAATTAATATTTTTCAACATTAGGATTTTTTTTTTGCGCGCGGCAACGTTAAGAGCGATTTTGCCGCGCTTCATTAAAAAAAAATAAAATAAATTTTATAAAAATTTAATAAGTAAGTGTCCACGCGATCCCCCCAAACCCTTCCCGGACACACGTGTATCTGAAAGCTTCTCCAAACACTAGGACCCACACAGAAGACAAATTCCTGTTTGACCGAAACCTCTAGCATCGAAAAGACCAATATGTAGAGAACGGACTGAAGGGGAGTATTGCCGGAAGTACAAAGCACATGCTTAGTATCTCCGTATCAGCCACAGTCAATTGTTTCTCATTGGTCTAAGGGACCGGAACGCAAATACGAAATCCGTCCATAAATAAAAAATAAAATCTATAACCGCCACAAAACAGATGATAACCCGCCAGATAAAAAGACGCAAGGGACATTTGTCCAGGTTGCAATTAGTAGGGAGAAAACAAATTTCCCGCTATCCTTGCGTCCCGTTCAGTCTCGACAAAGACTCCGTTGTTCATAGTGGAATCCTACTTGAAATGGGAGAATCGATTCATGCTTGCCGGATTTTTTGGGTCTAGAAAGTATTGTTCCGCGGAAGGATAAACTATAACGTTTAAGGATTAGATGCACAAACCAACATTTATATTACGCTGTAATTTTCAATTTGGGATTACTTTTGAAGGGGGTTAAGATACGAGTAGAGTGATAGTACTCAACAATAGGAAATTAATTGAAGTGATGCAATCAGTGCTCTAGAATTAAGTGGAAGGCACATGATTTGATATAATTTCATAGTTAGGTGCAGGCTCTTTTGTTGTTATTATTCGTTAACGTTTAGGAAGCGTCCAGCTTCCGTCCCCACTCTATGGGTCAACTGAGCTTTCTAAATTTTAACCAGTAATATATTTTTAGTGTCGATTTACCTGATAAAACACTCAGGGTAATCTTTCTGTACCTAACAGAGACCGGCTGCCCTCTTCTGAGAAGTACAACTAGGTTTTAAATCAAAATTTAATCATAAAAGCTTTTATATTTGAAATTTTATATTTTGAGACCTGTCAAAAAATCAAATTATGGTTCTAAAATACTTTACTTTCTCTAATAAAAGTTGAAAAACAAATTCTTACAAAAATTCTCTGAGTAAACTGATAAAAGCCGAGTTGTAGGAGTTTCCTGTTAGGCGGCTAAAGCCGCGACGGTCGACACTAACTAAACCAATATATCTCACAACTTGCGTACAAGTAATTTCGCTTGTACAAGCGAATGTTTTTATTTATTCAAAAATATTTTTTATTATATCTTTTGGTTTTAGAATACTTATTATATTATTTTCTTTTCTATTATTGTTTTTGTGGGATTTTTCCTTTACGATTATTAATATACTTATTTTTGGTATTTGTGATAGTGTTTTTAGTATAGCCACGAGACTTAACGCACCAGGTACTAAGTAAACCGAGCGATCGAGTTCGAGACCCAGCCAGACCGAATTACTTTTTACACTTTAAATGTTATTCATTTATTTAATTCTAGTGCTCACCTGTGACGTCACAACATAGCAGCCGACTACATTAGAATTTTTTTGGGGTGGGACTGCGGCTTTTCAAAAACGTTTTTTTGCAAATATTGTTATTTTATAATTGTTAACAAATGTGCCAAAAAAATACTGTGGTTTTTTGTGGTAGTGGTATGTTTTTGTGTTTTAAAATTTAGTATAAGTTTTTGCTTTATCTTTATTGATTTTTTTAAATTTCTCCTTTGAGTTTTCATTTTGTTTTAATTTTTTTTATACTATTGTTTTGTGTTTCTATTGCATGTTTTGTTTTCTGGGCGTTTCTTTTAAATGTTTATTGTGAATGTTGTAGTTTTTTACAAAGTTTTTAAAATACTTACATCATGTTCGGAAGATGATAACGCTTTTGCCATCCCCCCCCCCCAAATAATGACGTTAATTAAGCGAAATCTCGAGATACTGAAAGTTACCTTACTCTATAGCCTCATCCCCTTGACCTTTTAAGTTGTAAATTTTTATTTGTAAATTTTAAGTTGTTTTAGTAAATTTTTATTATATGATTAATATTACATTTACACCTTGTATAGCTTATTATTTCGGAGTTATATTGCACTTTTAATAATAACTACTGGACGATGATAACGCCCAAGCGTTTTTCGCCCACAAACAACCAAAAAAAAGTTGTAAATTTAATAGCATCAATGCCCAATATATAGAGGTAATCTGACCAATTTTGGTCAAAATCGGCCCAGTAGTTCTGGTGATATAAGGTGATTTAGGTGGTGATAAGGTGAACACCAGACACACACAAGTACATACAAACATTAACATCCGGTTTTTTGGATTCCTTAGGTGTCAAAACGTCACGATCCGGTGAAAACCGCATATGCCAAAATTGGACCGATTACAATACTTTCTCTTGTACAGTTATAGGGCCATCTAGATGGGAAAGTAAAAAAAAGGATTGATTCCAGAATTTTTTATATTATATTTACAAAGCTTTAATTTAATTATTTGTATTTAATATTTAAAGTCAAGTTTATTTCAAACTATCTTTAAGTACGATATAACTATAGTGATTTTAATATTATCTTCCATCGAACACGTTTAATTTTGCTTCAAAATATGAAAATAAATACTTAACGAAATAAAATGTCGTTAAAATAAAGCTAAAAGATCTACTAAGAAATATGTTAAAACGTATTTATACATCTTCTAATAAACATTTATCATGAATTTATAATAATACTTAAAGGGCTGGAGATTCTACGATTGAGAGGATGATGATGCGAATGGTTCTGACTTTCGATTGTTGATTTAATTTTTCGATAAAATATAAGTGGTAAATTTTCAATATTACGTATTGTTCTTTCGTTTTTATTGTAAAAGAATTAAACTTGTATTGGGCATTATTATTTTAATTTTATCGAACAATAAAATTAAAAAATCTGATGTGGACATCATATGACTTCCTTGTACGCCTATTAAATTACATATACACATTTTTAAAAGTACATAAAATTTTATTTCGTTAATAACTTATGATACTTTTTCATATTTTTTTTATTTTTATTAAACTATTATCATCGTAAAACTTTTTTACTATCAGAGGTTAATAATTATTAATAAATCAATATATTTAAATTTAAAAAAAGGAGATCAAGTTGATACGAACCGATGTGCCTTCCCCTTCTAAGATCCAAATATTTCATCAATTAAACTTTTTTTATTTGGCTATAACTCTGGAACCAATGAAAATAAGTTCCACTTATGATATTTTATTGAAAAGCTCTCAATGAGGGCTTATTACTGTCCTTAAGAAAAGCCCAAAATACAAATATTTTTGATTTTGAGTTTTTTTTAGACACTTTTTGTTCAGTCGATTGCAATCAAAAGGGGAAGGGAAGTAACAACTAGATGTTACAACAGTACTAAATCCAAAATTTCAACATCCTACGGCTAATCGTTTTTGAGTTATGCGAGATACATAGTAGGTACAGACGTCACGCCGAAACTGGTCAAATTGGATATTTCCGTTGAAATCTGAAGTTTTTCGCGATTACAAAAAACCAATTAAAAATACATTCATTTTAACAGTGTTGAAATTCTGGAAAAGTACTGCATGACTTTCCCGGCTACGCCGATCAATTCATGATTACTAAACTAAGGTTTAAGCATTAAAATTCCCAAATTTCGAATAAAAAATTCTTTGATTTTTTTCTTACTCTGTGGGGAAAACATAGAAAAAAGCTGGTATTTGCATTGAAGTTATCCCTAATAAAAAATAATCATTTTAAAAGAAATGCTTAACATACTGATAAAATAAAATATAATTTTTTTTAAAGTAATGATAAAAGATTGCTTCTTACTTTGGGTTCGGATTATAATGTAGGTGCCAAAGCTACTTTAATTTCAGTATCCCTTTAAGTGATGAATCAGAGGAAAAAAAAACAAAAAAAACGGAATATCTATTTTAGAGGTGGGAAATAAATTTTAAGAAAACATTTTCTAAAAATATTCATATATAGGTTAAGCTTAACAAATCTGCATAGTAAAGTTTTCTTTAAATCTAATATCCCCTTCAGTAGAGGCTAACATAAGAAAAAAGGAATTCCAAAAAAAAAAGTCTCAATTTTAGGTCCGAGGTTTACAATTTAAAAAAAAGTAGACTTGATACTCTATGAAGTATGAACTATCAAAACTTTTTTGTAAAACACTGAAACCAAAGGGATAAAGCAAAATAAAAAAATAAAAAATTTTTATTTTAAGAGATGAGATTGATTTTTTGTTATTTACGGTATGTATGCATTGTCAAAAATTTGATTAAATAAAATTTTCTCTAAAATGCCTCTGAAGAAAGTCGAAATTAGTTTTTTTAGTGATATCCCCCACTTCCAAAACGAATTAAAAAAAAAATATGATCAATGCCCCATATACAGAAATGTTTGAGCCAAATTTGAAGAAAATCGGTTCGATCAGTCCTGAGATAAAAGGCTTTTTTCTTTTTCCTGTTTAGCCTCCAGTAATTACCGTTCAAATATTACTTCAGAGGATGAATGAGGATGGATATGTATGAGTGTAAATGAAGTGCAGTCTTCTACAGTCGCAGTTCAAGCGTTCCTAAGATGTGTGGTTAATTGAAACCCAACCACCAAAGAACACCGATATCCTCGATCTAGTATTCAAATCCGTGTATAAATAACTGAATTTACTAGGACATGAACGCTGGAACTCTCACTTCCAAATCAGCTGATTTGGGAAGACGCGTTCACCACTAGAACAACCCGGTGGGTTTTAAGATATAAGAATAAAAGGAGTGGAAAAAACACGTGTATACGTACGCACATAAAGGTGTCCAAAAATGAGCTGAATATTTATTAATTTTTTTAAATACATGTTTCATTTGATATTTGATAATATTTTTGGTTTGTTAGAAAATATTGTCATGGAAGTTGTGTGTGATACAAAACATCTGACAAATGAGCGTCCTGACCTTGGCTACACATGTTCACGCTTTTGACAAAATTTTCCAAAACAAGTTGTCATAATTCTTGGGAAATGTCGGCAATTTTGTGAATTTCTTCTTTGAGGACTTCAATTGTTTGTGGTTTATCAATGTACATCTATTCTTAACATAACCCCCAAAGCAAAAGTCCAACAGTGTCAAGTCACATGATCTTAGCGGTCAGTTTACATTACTTCGCTGCGACATAACATGACCATTAAATTTTTCTTGCACGGTTTCTTTGTAACATGTGAGATGTTGCACTGTCTTGTTGAAACCACAAGTTTTCAACATTCAAATCAATAATTTTAGGCCATAAAAAATTTGAAATCATCTCACGATATCGAACTCCATTAACGTGACGGCATCTCCATTTTCATTTTCGAATAAGGTCCGATCAATCCTCCAACCCAAAATCCGAACCAAACCGTGACCCGTCGAGAATGCGTGGGAAATTCTTCAATCTTTATTGGATTTTCTTATCTTCAAATGCTACAATTTTGTTTATTGACGAAGTCGGTAAGAAGAAAATGAGCCTCGAACCTAAAGGCGATTTTTTCCGTCGTTATATTGCTATTTTTACAATTTCTACGCATTGTTAACGTGTGTACTTTTCCATAATCTAACCTCAATGTTTACTGATAACACCATATAAAAATATCTACTCTGGTTTTAACGAGAAAAAATGGCGGAAAATTAAAAATATAAGTTTATTTTGGGACACCCAATACATGTATACGAATTTTTGGTCTAGATGAGCTAGTTGGACACTAAAACGTAAAGATTTGCAAAAAATACAGATTCCCCATTTCTTCTCCTTTCATACTTTCTCCTTTAATACAGTATATTAAAATTTAATACAATATTCGCTAGGAAAGAAAAATTTATATTAAACAAGAAAAACATAAAACAAAAATATTATCTGTATTATTATATAAAGAGAAAGAGGATATAGAAATTTGCCGGTTATTGCACAAACTTTAATGAATTGAATTAACTGTGAACTGTGTCTCTATCAATGTGTTAGCTGGGTTTGAACTGAATGATTCGAATGAATAATATTAAAAAATAGAATTAAATTTACGTTAAATAAAATAATACCAAATAAATTTAATAAAATTCTGTTTAACAATAACGAGCTTCCCGTGGGGCTGCGTGTGAGGCTAGTGGTGAGGTACGCGGGCAGCTCGTGGGAGGCTAGACCAGTCATTATCAACAAATGGTGACAAACGGGGTGCTCCTGGGGAGCTTTTTTGGGATGTGCAATTGGGTACTCTTATAATATCTCTGCAAACAATCGTCCGATTTTAAAAATTCAAACGGAGTATTTTTTAGCAGGTTGAAGGCTAACATTTGCATGCATCAGATACACTCTCCATCTAATAGATCATGGATATTCGGAAATATACGTATTAAGTTTGTTTATTATCGCATCACGCGAGAACCAACCCACCGATTACTTTCAAATTTGCAGGATTAGTGTTATCCCAGGGAAGATTTTAGGCCATCGACCGAGGCCCTAACTACCTTAAAGGTTAAGATATTAAAAATATTCATTATTTCTTCGTCCCCCAAGGAGGGTGAAGTTATGAATTAATCTATTTTTTCCTTAATCAATATCTTTAACGCTTTTACTTCATTATTGTATTTCTGCCACCACGGCAAAGAAATAAGTTATGAATTTTTCGTCGACAAAGGTGTGTGTACTTTAGGTAACAATTATTCTACATTTTGTAATTTAGTTTCTTTTTCAGGTTTCTATAAAGCCTGAATACTGAATTATTATTTATATTCTCACAAACGCAAGTACAGTGCGGGGCTCCAGGGGGGTGGAGCACCCGCACTCGATAGAGTGGAGGGGGGCTCTCGGTAGATAGGAATAGCGACCGAAGCGAGCTCTGCGACGATGAGGTAGGCGCATTGGCCCTGGGAGGCCCCGAGCCCCTAAGCCCTAAGTTGGCTCCTGAATTCGCCTGGGCTAACCAGAGCCCCGAGGTTCAGTTTCTGGGTAGACGGGCCGGCTAGTTTTTAATAATTTTATGAAAGCATTCGGATAATTGATGATACAGTTATTTGAAGATCGAATTAAAGACGGTCTGCTTAATTAACAACATAATAAATTTAAATTTATGAATTCATAACACATTTATATTTGTCATTTGCATACGCTATTCAAATCGTATATGAATACAAAACTTTCAAGGTTCTTATTATATAATAAAATAGTTGAGCCAATCTTTTGTATTAGAAAAAATAGTTTTATACAATAATAAATAAAATGGAAGGTGGTAAGATATATAAAAAAATAATTGTATTTAACATGGTAAGATCGTAATAAGATGAAATTATAAAATAAGTAAAATTTTATAAGGATGATATTTTTTGCGTTAAATATTATATAACAAATTTACAGATATAAAAATAAGTTCACTGAGAAAAAAAACAGCTGCAAAAAATTGTTATATAAGATAGGCTATTACATGGTAAAGCGATTAACCGACCAGCAGTAAGGAGACTGTTCGTATATGTTTGGCGTATTGATTTACACATGAAAATTGTTGGGTTTATTCCGTTTCTTACAAATACAATGTATTTAATCTATATATTTATGTATAATAAATTATCTAGAAGAATAACAAAAAATTTCATAACAGATTTTTACTCCTCAAAGTTTGAATTTATTTTTAGTATGCATACTTTTTTTACCATTAATTAAGTACGTATGGGTAAATCTTAATTATTATTAAATGTAATAAATCAATAAAACACTGAAAATTTGTAAAGTGCAATAAATTAAAAGAAAAAATTAATTCATATGTTTAAAAAAACCATTCATCGATATAAATAAAAGACAATCTTTGTTTTGTGTGTCCCGTAACAACTCAAAAACAGATCAACCAAATTCGCTGAAAATTTCGTAATTTATTAATATTTGTCCCGGGAATATTTTCATGTTATTAGTTTCATAATATTTAATAATAGAATAATTTAATATATAATCATATAACTGCCTGAGGAAGTCGATATTGACATAGAAAACGATCGATATAGACAATGACAATCGATATCGACGATATCTCTCGATACATATACGACATTAAATTTAGTAAAAGAAGCTTTAGGTTATTTATTTATACGTTTTTACTTCCTTGTACGAAGTAAAGGAAGTATTGTGATCGCGAAAAATCTCGGTTTTCAGATATGAACGGAAATATCCAATTTGACCATCCATTAATCCACTTTTCGGCATGACATCTGTACGTACATAATATGTATGTATCTCTCGCATAACTAAAAAACGATTAGCCGTAGGAAGTCGAAATATTGGATTTAGGACTGTTGTAACATCTAGTTGTACACCTCCCGTTTTGATTGCATTCGACTGGAACAAAAGTGACCAAAAAAGCCCACAAAAGTGGGCTTTTAAGCCCACTTTTATGGGCTTAAAATGAACTGTGGGCTTTAATGAACTACGTTCATTAAAATTATACAAACCACAACGTTTAAAATTCAAATCTCCGCTTCATGAATTTTTCATCAAATTTGAATTTTTTTTAATCGATTCCGGTTGTTTATAATATCCTAAAATCACATGAAAATTCTATAAACCAAACCTATAACAACTTAATATATTCAAAATATTATAAGAAGAAGTAAATAGGATTTGACTGTTAAAAATCTCTAGTTAGTTATTTATATACCTATCAGTTGGATTGTTTAACCCGACAGCGCGCGCGATGATTTGTACGTGCTCCTTGTAATTTTGTCTGCTTCCATAATATTCTGCGTGAGAGCGTCATGTTCGAACATGCGTACGATAAGTTTGAACACGTCGTGCTCTCAGTATAAAAGAGGCGTAAGGTATCGTAGTCCGTTTATTTTCGAATGCAAAGCGTGCGTTTGGTGCTTTTATTTACATTTTTAAAAGCGTAGTTTCACTGAAAATAATAATAATTGAGGTTTCTTTTTGAATAAATGAAGTAGGCCATCTACATCCAGTGAATCGATCCGTAAAAAGAAAAGACTGTACAAAGACAGTTTTTTAAATTATGGTTTTAATCTTATCGGATGGAAAGCCACAGTGCGTTGTTTGCTTTAAGTTCTATCCGATGAAAGCATGAAGCCATCAAAATTAATTCGACACTTGGAAATTACATCCGGATCATAAAAGAACACACTCACACTGAGTTTGGTTAAATAATGAACCAGTAAGATTTTAAGTAAGTATCATCGAAATATTCAAAGTTATCATTCAAACATTTATAGATTTGAAGTGTACAAGCTGATTCATAAGTTCACATCATCGTTAATCCAATTTTTTTATTACGTAATCAGTTCGAATATCTAATATGACAATAAAATAATTATTTTACTGATTGTTTTCTGTTAATATAACAAAAAAAAAAAAAAACAAAAAAAAACAGTTTTATATTCTTTCTTCCAATAATGAATGTGATGAAACGAAATTTGAAACTTTAAAAAAAATTTCGGCTAGGGATTTCAGTTCTCCTGACGAAATGAGGTTACACTGAAAATTTAAAACTTGATGGTTTCTTATGTTTTTTGACCTGACAAATTGGATAAAACAGAACTTTATTTCCCTTAGTGTGTGTGTGTGTGTTTTCAAGTTATTTTTTCAAAAATATTCTCACATGGTTAATTTATTCCTGATGAAATTCTTTTAAATGAAGTTATAAACACACAACTATTTTATAAATTACCGTGTTGATATTATAAAATAGAAAATGACCTAGGAAACGACATGAATATAAGTTTTTACAATAAAATGAAACACTACTAATGTTTACAGTTTGTCTAATTAATTAATGAAAACAGTTGAGAATGAATTGTTACAAATTAAAAATCATATTGTAAACCAAATTGAAACCCTTTTTCTACATTAAAATGTAATGAAATTATTTTAGCTATAAATCAATCGTTAATAATTTTTTATTAATCCAGAATTATAATCCATTTTACAGTATTCCCAAATCCTGTAACTTCGATAAACAACTTTTTTTAAATTAGTAAAATAGGGCCTTCTGTCTTTACCAGCATATATTGAATCGGGATGAAATTAAATCAAGTTTTACTAGTCTAATTAAAAAAATAGCGATTTATAAATTTAAAATAATAGCTGAATACGCAGATAGAATTTAGTAAAATGAGAGATCCATTTAAAAACCGCCATTCAACTGCCGATCAATCAAACGCCGTAAACAGTTTTTCATTCTTATTTATAAAGTTTAATCGCTGTCAAATGATAAAAAGTTAAATATTTTTTACTAGATCCTCTAATAAGAGAATTCATCGCCACGTTTATCTTTTAACTGAGACTACTTGATTCACTCCCGACATAACTGATCTAAGGAATCGACATATATAATTTAAAATTATATATTTAAATTATTATAAAAGCACGATTTGAAATTTAATAACCTAAAGGATAAAAGTATAAATTTTAATATTTGTTCACGATATAATACGTTTATATAATTTCATGGAAATTATAATTTAGATAAACTAGAAATATTGTAAAACGAACATAATCATTTTTTACATTTAAAAAAAATATAATATGAAAATAATATATCCCATATTTTTTGTTTAAATAAGTTCATTAAAAAAAAATGTAGAAAACAAAGTGCTTTAATTTGGTAAATAATATGATTATGTACAAAAAACCTCAACTCAGACATATGCTTTCTGTAATTAGGATGTCTTTCATCACAGAAAGAGGTGATTTTTTTTGTTTAATTCGTTATTTACAATAATAAAGGTCGATTCCCATTTACCTACAGACTTTCACCAGAATTCATTTCGTGCGTGTATGCGTGTCATTATACGGCACCCTAAGGCAAGTTTCTTTCACCATGTCCAGTCTCCTCTATTTCTAGTTTAACTTTTACTATCTTAATAGTTCCCTTTCTTTTTAGACCACAAGTAATTTTTACTCTTTTACAGCCTTCTTTTTTACACCTTCCTTCAACCGATTCTTTTATGACTGTATTAATCAGTCACTCTCCTCTTATTATATACCCAGTTATACATCGAAAACACGCATTAATCGGGACTTTTAGGTTTTCTCTGCTTAGACATTCGATTAAATACATAACAATTAATACAATTATACTTATTAATATACACAGTTGAGCGTTAACTTTTCTGAAATTAATAACTGTTTTTAAATACTCGATTCTATTCCGTCAAACATTAGACCTTTTCTCAATTAAACATTTTGTTGTTTTCAGTTTTTTGCCGCTTGAAATCAAATTCTTTCAGAATAATCACGAATGTCGTTTCACTATCTTTAGAATTAACAGAGGTTTGAAATTCCTGATGTAATTTTATTTTAAGGTAGACAATTCCTTATTCTACGCTTGAAACTCGTTAAATGTTCTTTTTATGACGCCTTTATCATAATCTTCCAATAAACAGACAAGTTTTATCCTATTTATACGTCTGTGTACTGACTGCGATGAAGAAATATTTTTCTTTCTTTTCGAAATTTATGGACCAACATTAAAATCAGTAAAAAAACTGACAGATTTGCGATGACGAGTTAGCCACTAGACCGGCCTGGTGAGCTTTGGATATTTTAATACAATTATCTATGTAAATAAAAGAAAATTTCGTTTTGTGTGTGGCCTACTAACTCAAAAACTACTTATCCGATTTCGCTGAAAATTTCACAATTTATGATAATCATTTGTCCAGAGAATGTTTTAAGCCATAAACTGAAACTCTAGTCCCCTTAGGGGAAAAGTTGTGAATTAAAGAAAATAAAAAAAACATTAATCCTTTACTTCATTATTATATTTCTGTCACTTTGGCAACAGAAATAAGTTATGAATCTTTCATCATCAAAGGTGTGTGTACTTTAGTTATTACACATTTCTGTCTTTAGTAATTAAATTTGTTTTCAGGTTTCTTTAAAGCTATTAATTTCTATTTATCAGTATTATTCTCATAACCATGAACACTGCGGGGATCCAGGGAGCAGAGCTCCCTGGATCTAGACTAGATCTAGACTAGACGGGAATGGCGAGCGAAGCAAGCCCTTCGGGAGTCCAGGATCTCCATTCCCTCGACAGACGGGAATGGCGAGTGAAGTGCTTTGGGGTAGGCTCCGTTGAGCTGCTGGGTCAGCTAAAAGGTTCGCCTGGACTGACCTGGGGCCTAGAGTTCAGGATGCTTCGCGCCCTGGCTAGATGTCAAGTGAGCGAAGCGAGTGTCGACCGAATAGTTTATTATAAAAGCAATATGTATATATAATAGTTATTTCTTTACGATTTTTGATGCATATATGCTTGTCAAAAGTTAATTTTCCTAAGTTTAATTATGAAGACAGGATCTACTTGAAGTTTATTCTGAACTACCGATTTAAATTTTAACAATCTAAAAACAAAATTATGGCAGATGAAAATAAAAATGAGAATTTTAATACACTTTGCTGTGCAAACCACAAAAATAGTTTAGAAAAAAGGAAATAAATAAATAATAAGTAACTAAATTGAACAAAATTATGTAAACATGTAATGTAACAGCCAGATTACCATTACAGAACATATAGAAGTGAAACTAAACTCGTTTGTTCAAGATACGAATGGATATAGTAAATATAATTAATAAGACGTGACTAATTAATAAATTATCTACAAATAAATACTGCACATTATTAATTGGTTTTTACGCATTATCATTGTTTATTAGTACGGGTAATTAAACGAATTGCTTTTACACTAATGTACTAATTGCTTTTAAAATAATAAGCTTAAAAATAAGTGCTTTTGAAAACTGCTATTTAAACTATGTAAATACATTTTTTATATATTACACTGTTAGTTTCTTATGAAAATTTATTGTGTTCGGTCGGCTAATTAATTTTGTCTACTTTTACCGTATTTGTAAGCACTTTTTTATTTACATATTTTTTACCTTCCTCGTAATTGTTTTTTACCGAATTATTTTTTCCGTACTATCTTTGCTATCAACATATCGCTTAGTGAACAGGAGAGAGTGACGCATTTAATGATGAAAGTTTTAGTGATAGAGTTAGGTCGTAAAATGAAGTTTGTGAGTTGTTCAATGCAACATTTAATAATCATAACCCTATTTCAAAAGGTACAGCGTCAAAAACCATCAAACGATTTGAAGAAACAGGAAGTACTAATAATAGGGGAAAACCAGCGAGGGCTAAATCTGCAACAAATAATAAATCGTTATAGATTATGCAAGAATTTAATGACTTGAACAGGAACACGAGAACATAACATTAGCCAAGATTCAGAGAATCGAAAAGTGAAAATTTTTCAAACCCTTCAAAATTAGTCCGGTGCAAGAACATAATGAAAATGACCACGATCGAAGAATTGAGTTCTGCGAAATTATGATGAACAGCATAGTTTTTAGTGATGAGCCACATTTTCAGGTAGATTTCATAAGAAAGCTACCTATTGTAATGGGGACCATGATTCGATTTCCGGAAAATTTCGACATATCTTCGCGTTTCACATCCCCCAGACCTCAAAACCACCCTCAGTTCAAAAGTTTATATAGAAATAAATATATATATATATATATATATATATATATATATATAAATGTTTCACTTTCTTGTGGACACGATAACTACCGTTATTTTGCGCCAATCTCTTTAAAATAGTACCTTAAAAATAACTCGTCCCAAAATCTCGGTCGAGTTCGTTAACGGCCAAAATCGGATCATAGGGGTGGAAATGGGGAGCTTTTTCGAAAAAAACAAAATATCGCTATAACTTTCTTATTAAGTAAAATATATAATTCGTTTAAAGTTCCTTCTATTTTTTGGATAAGGGCCTAAAACTTATGTAAGTAATGTTTTATGATATCACCAACCATTGGCCCAGGGGGTGGAAAAAATAGGGATTTGAGGACAAAAAAAATCATACCTCCCTTAATAGGCATAGTATCGAATCGGTTTAAAGTGGTCATTAGTCCTGTAAGCATTACCTAAAACCTTTGTCTGAAACAATGTTTGATATGACCAACCCTTACGGCAAGGGATGACTAAAATGTTGCTGGAATTATAAGATGGGACTTGTCGTATGCTAAGCATATGAAACTTTTTTCACGTGCAGCCATTGTCGTATTGACTAAATTTAAGGTTTTTCTTAACTTTAAGGTGGATATCTTTTTTATCCCCTTCTTAGCACCGGTGAAATCTACCACCGCGTTCCGGCGTGCCGAAAGAGATTTTTTTTAAAATGGCAAAGTAAATCGCCGTAATTGTCGATACTGAAATGATATTAATCTACACTGGTATCGTGAGACACATACACAGTATCCAGTCAAAGTAAATGTAGGAGCAGGTATTGGTGAACGATTGATAGGGCCTATATTTATATATGGAAATTTAAACGTAGTGAAATATGAGGCTTTGCTTCTCGACCAAATCGTTCCAAACATTCAAAACGTTGCTGGCCTCAACTTCCAAAGCATTTAGTTTTAACAAGATGGTGCACCCCCTCATTTCGGTCTTCAA
The DNA here is from genome assembly GCF_047948215.1 of Lycorma delicatula. NCBI lineage: Eukaryota > Metazoa > Arthropoda > Insecta > Hemiptera > Fulgoridae > Lycorma > Lycorma delicatula. Next base: position 90,675,634 of record NC_134456.1, on the reverse strand, counting down.
GTACGTGAAATTTTAAATGCATTTTTTCTGGAAGATGGATTGGCCGAGAGGATCAAACAGAATGGTTAACGACGAGATCACCCGACTTGTCACCTTTGGATTACTTTGTATGGGGCTGCTTAAAAACTATTTTTTATCTACATAATAAGCCGGAAGATATTGATAATTTTCAAAATAAAATTCTAGAATTAGCACAAAATATCACTAGGAAATCATTGAATAATGCAGTACCACCCTTTTACAACCGACTGGCATACTCTCAATCAACAGAAGGAAGGCATTAAAATGAAAGTTAAGTAAATAAGCAAATAAGACAACTACAAAGACGAATGAATTTAAGGATTGTGGCGGCGTACCGAACGGGATCGGGGGATGCGGTTGTCCTGGCCGGGGTACCGCCGATCCAGTTACGGGCTACCCAAATGAAACAGATCTACGAGGGCATGGACAGGGAAGATGCTACTAATCTCTTGCTACAAGAATGGAAAGAGAAGTGAAACGCCGCTACAACTGGGGTATGGACAAAGAAGTTTATTCCTGAAATAGTACTGTGGCTGGGGAGGAACACAGCGACGTGGGGTACTTCCTGTTATAACAAAGTATATGCTGAAAGGTAAAGAGGAATGGCTGACAATAGAGAGATTCGTGGCAGAGATTATACGAACAAAGTAAGTGCATTACAAGAAGTGGGAGAAGTTACTTTAAGGGGGAAAAATCGAGACCCGGCTGCTGAGGCAGGGCTCGGGAACGGCATAGCCGGGCCCGGTGACCCTGGCCTTAGCGGTTAGAGGAAGAGGCATGAAAATAAGGAAAAGATCCGGAACCGGTGAGCCAACCTGCCATGCCATGCCGGACGTACCGCCGGTAGGTTAGGAGGCTCATTAGAATCGCAAGGACACTCCCCTGGGCTGTGTAATACTTGATTGTTGAGCCGGCCCAGGGGAGCAGGAGAGCAAACAAAAAAAGAACTAAATAAGCAAACATTATGCTTAATAAATATTTTTGTTTTCATAAATTTATTTCATAATATATATTTAATCAAAATTTTATAATTTCATTTATTTGCAATAACAGTCCCTTAAATTATCAATGTAATTTTTTTCAAAATCCAAAATTTGTCCTGCCGCCATTTTGGGTACAGACAACATCGTACTAGCTTTTAATTTATACCATTTTTCTTGTCAGATCTTTAAAACGATTTATCACACAAAAGGTGTTAGCATTTAAAATATTTGAGTAACAACCTTTGGGCCATCCCCCAAGAAGGGGTTGAAATTAAATTTCTAGTCAAAACGTAAGTTAACCGATACCTCATCCTAAAAGTTACAGTATTCTATCTGGAACGATTAAAATTGTTGAGGGGGTTTATATACTTTTGACTCTCTACAAACGTGATGTAAAATCTTTTATTCACAAATTATAGAATAATAAAGTGAAAAAAAAATTAACCATTCTATATTTGTAGATTTTATTCATTTATTATAGAATAAATTTAATATAGTTCTTGAAAGAATGAAATATTACGTGAAGGGTAGTATAATGTGTATCACAGCAACTGCCTACCTCGTATAATCAAGCAAATACAATCGTCCAGTTCACTGTATCTATCATCTTCAATGATCTCTATTACTTCCATTTATCGAAGTGTAAATAAATAAACACAGTTATGTGTATTAATTTAATCGATATTGTTTTACGCTTTAATCTACTTAACGTAAAAGCATGTTCACAGAAATAACTAAACAAAAGGATATTTTTAATTATAATTAATAAAACTGTTATAAAACATAACTAGGCATTAAACTGACATCGCCAAGCTTTAGCAAAGATGAAATATATCGAGCATTATTTTTATCTGTTTCTCACACACGGATAATATTCTGATGAAACAATATTAAATATTATATTTTCAATTTTTTCTTCTTTCCTAATGTGTACGTAGCAATCTATTCAACAAGTGAGACCAACAGATTTTCCCTCCCCCTACGTAAAAAAAACTAGTGAACAATAAGTAACCCCCCTCATGGCCCAATGAGATGAGGATGTCATACATATGTATGACATGTAATTGAGATGTAGTTTTGTACAGACTCAAGCCGATCATTCCTGAGACGCCTGGTTAATTAAATCCCGACCACCAAAGGAGACCAGTATCCACTATCTAAAATTCAAATCCGTATAAAAGCAACTAACTTTTATTAGAATTTGAACCTCAGAATATTTGACTTGAAAATCAGATGTTAAACAACTGACTCACGACGATGAGTTAACCACTAGTCAACCTCGGTGGGCTATCAATATTTTAATGCAATAATTTATTATAAAAACACACACATATATATATATATATATATATATATATATATATATATATATATATATATGTCGGAGAATAAAGTACAGTGGAGTATCTTCCGACAAAACGATGAGAATATTCTTTAGAATATCTGTATTTTTAGTAGTTTTAAGAAATGTACTATTACTAGTAATATTTTGTAAAATAAGGTTTAAATTGTTTTATTGCGGTAGGCTTAGGCCTAGGTAGGCACATGGTTGTCAACGTAGTCGGGATCCCAGGACGATAGGGGTATCATAAAATTAATAAGGAAAAGGAAATATGCAGTAGGTATATTATTTGAGAATATGGAGAAAGGGTAGTCTTGCTTTGGAACCCAGATCGAACAGACGTCCTGGTGATCGCGAATTCGTTATTTCCCTGAGCCTCGGTCTATCGCAAGTTGTTTTAGTATTGTTTGAGTTCTAAATTAAATTAATCTTATATTATGATTCGTGTACTGCTGAGTTATTGATGGGTGATAGTTATCATTTGTAATTGTTTCATTGTACGAGTTGTCTACTCATTTTTATTGGTTGAGCTTTATTATAGTCTTATATATTCTCCACTTGTAATAATAAAAGTGAGTGAAACACAAAACGTTGAATCCCTGACAAATCTCCTCGCCTCTCCGATATCAGAAGTGGGATCGTCTCCATCTGGTCCATCACCTGATCAGTGGAATACATTGTTTGAGTTTATGAAGTGTTGTATGCAAAAGCCATTATCGACAAAGAAAAGTGTTGCGTTACCACGATTTAATCCAGAGAGTGCGGGATCGGATTCTGTTGCTTGGTGCTCTGCAGCAGAACTGTGTCTATTAGAAAATCCTCTTCATTGCGCAATGTGACGTGTTTCAAATGTGGGGTAGCTGGTCATATTGCGCCAAACTGTACGGCTCCAGGTAGCAGCCGTAGCGGTCCAGGGAACAACAAGGAGAATGGTAGCGTCGAACGCCGTGTGAATCTTTGCACAGTTGCAGCTCCTACTGGTATTCTAAACCATCTTGGTGAGTCGTTTCCATATTGTTTTGATTCAGGAGCGGAATGCTCATTAATAAAGGAATCGATAGCGATTAAGTTTTCTGGACGTAGAATTAATGAATTAATAATTTTGAAAGGCATCGGAAATGTTGTAGTAAATTGTAGCATACAAATTTTATCTATTGTAATTATGGATTTGTTTACATTAGAGATTCTTTTTCACGTTGTCCCAGATGAATATTTGAGTTATAATATTTTAATTGGTCGAGAAATTTTGAGCTTGGGTTTTGAAGTAAATATTTCTCAAAATAATTTTAAAATCTGTAAATCTAAAGTAGTAAATGAATGTAGTAAATTCGAAATTATAAATTTTGATAATTGCAGATACGATAGAAGAAGCGTTTGAAAGACTTCGAGTGGTATTAAAAATTCTTATAGATGCGGGATTCTCATTTAATTTTTCAAAATGTTCTTTTTTCAAAACATCTGTTTCATACCTTGGGTACGAGATTCAAGAAGGACAAGTTCGTCCCAACCCTCGTAAAATAAACTCTTTAACAATGGTACCCGCTCCAAGGAATTCGTTATTTCCCTGAGCCTCGGTCTATCGCAAGTTGTTTTAGTATTGTTTGAGTTCTAAATTAAATTAATCTTATATTATGATTCGTGTACTGCTGAGTTATTGATGGGTGATAGTTATCATTTGTAATTGTTTCATTGTACGAGTTGTCTACTCATTTTTATTGGTTGAGCTTTATTATAGTCTTATATATTCTCCACTTGTAATAATAAAAGTGAGTGAAACACAAAACGTTGAATCCCTGACAAATCTCCTCGCCTCTCCGATATATATATATATATATTGTCGCCGAATGGCTTCGACGGTACGTGGCAAATACTAACCTTATATGGTAGCCCCGAGAAGGACTGTTGTCGTCGAATGGCTTCGACGGCTTGTAATTCATAACCTTGTGGTGGCCCTGAAAAGGGCCGTTTTTAGCTCTGAGAAGAGTTGTTGGGTCCGGAAGCTGGTCTCTGACGAAATCAGGGGTTGCGGCTCGTCCGTTGAAATCAGACCGGGCTTTCCCTCAGCGGCAGTTGGATTCCCTCTTCAGCGTGGCAGTGGTTGTCTCCAGAGCCCCGCAGAGTCGGTCGTCCTTCGTCGGCGCGGCCGAAGCGGTTCTCCCCGTGCGGTACCACGCTTGGCCGGCTACTGCTGCTGAGTCCACAGGCCAGGGCGATTGAAGCCCGGCGAGCTGGAGCGGGAAGGCAGCGTCCGCGTCTAGCGGCTTCCTCGGCGGGCAGGCCTGCTGCTCCGGCGGGGATGTTGGCATCCACCGAGAGGTCCGACGTTGAGCCGGCCAGGGAACTTCTTCTGTCTTCTTCCATCTTCTTCTTCTTCTTGGTCTTCTCCAGGCGCTGATCGACAATGAATTGAAAATTCACTCTCGTGCACGCTCTTTTACTGGAGCCTTCGATTGGGGGGGGGGGGGGGGCTGCAACGCTGCTATGGTGGGAGAATTGCGCGGTCATCTGCGCGGCGGTAGTGATGCTTGTATCAATGCGTCCCTTTACTGTGCGCCAGTTCGCATCTGAGTTGCTATACCGTGTTAGGCCACCGATATTAAATTAGGCATATGTGGTAACAATATATATATGTATATATATATATATATATATATATATATATTAAGCATAATTACATATTTTCAATCTGTAACAATAGGCAGGAACAATAGGTAGATGTGATGAACGTCTATTATAATCTTGAACGATAAAATATCAATGAACAAAAGAGATTCGTGTATTGGATTGTCTTCTTAAATCGTGAATTAAAATAAAAAAAATTACTAGCGTGTGAACGTTGTAAACATCGATTATCGTCCACTGTAGTCCAAATGATTAAGTGGCAGAAAATTTGAATGTTGTTAAGTCTTGAATTGAATGTCGACGCAAATCTTGATGTCTCTTCTGTGACAGAACGATTTTGAGGTCTAATGTGTAATATTATTTTTGTAATGTCGCTAGGTAAATCTGTGATAAGTAAAAGTTAGGATTCAAAACGTATTTATAATATAATTAAATAACATAATAATGGTTTAAATATTATACATGTTTATATATTTTAAATGAAATACTGATAATATCTTTAATAAATTAAAAACATTTGAAGATTATTTAATAAATTAGTTATATTTTTCCAGTTTTTCTTTAATGTACTTATATTTTATACGATACAAAGGCAAAATACTATAAAAAAATTGGTACCAAATTCAAAAAGTTAAATTTTATAAAAGATTTTATAACGTATTATTTTTTTGTTTTAGTACGGATTTCTTTTTTTAAATTTGGTTTTACTTTCCTGGTATCATACCTCTAGAGTATTGATTCTCAAACTTTTTCGCCTAACACCCACATTGAGAATCAAACATTTTCTAGCGCTCCCCCAAAATTGTTAAACTCACCATCTATTAAAAATAATAACTTCAATGGTTGTTTTTAAGATACGCTCTTAAAAACAGCAATTACCATTATTGTTTTTAAACGTGGCATATCCTATTTTTGAGTTCAAACTTACATTTTTAAATGAGAGCAATTAAAATGCGTATTTAATCATATTTGGAAGTATTTTTATTAAAATTGTTGTCAAAAAAATTGTATCTATATAGTTATATAATAACAATAGTGATAGCATATTCTATATATATATATATATATAACAATACAATAATTAATACAAAGCTTTCAACCGAAAAATTAGACTTACAATAATGTGAAGGATGAATCTGATGTGCATTAACGAGTTTGCTATTAATTTTAGCCGTTTTTATTTTTTTTAATCAGCCATTGCCTTCCTAAACCGCCTGAATGCCCCCAATTTTCTGTGGGCCTTCTACCGCCCCGCCCTGAAAACCTCCAGTGTCCACAAGGGGGCGCTATCCCCCACTTTGAGAATGAATTCTGTAGAACTGCTACAAGGAAAGCTACGGATATCAATAAAAAAATGGGGTATTGGATTTTTTTTTCATTTCTCGACGTTTTAAGACCCGGGGACTCCAAAAAAAGAAGAGTGTTGTAATGTTCGTACGTACATTTTTGGAGTGTTTTAATCTTAATAACTTTTGACTGGATAAAACGATTTTGATGAAATTTGGCACAGACTCGTTTATATGGGAAAATTTGTTGGTAAACTATTAGGGTCAATATCTCCAGAGAGTGGGGTAGATAGGTTTTTTAGGATATCTACCATTTAAAAAAAAATTGCCACAATATTCCGCCTTTCCAAAAATCGATAAAAAGCTATTTATTTATTGCATAATTTTTAATGGAATTTTTTATATATTCCTAGGCATAATATTAGCGCTGGTGACTCCAAAAAATGTACTTTGAGGGAAATATTGGGGGTAAGGAATTCGATCAAATTTTCTAAAACATCGATTATTAGAATCTAAAAATTTTTTTTTTTGTTTATTTAAACTTTTAGGATAATATTTTAATAAAATTTCATAATTCACCTCTCACCAAAAGAAATGAATCGTAGGAAACTTTTTATTATCCAATTTTTTAGTGAATTTTTTGTTAGTTTCATTAAAATTATTGGAAGATGATTATGGAGGGGAGGGAGCAGAAAAAATAAAAACGTTCCGATTTTTAGAATTTTTAAAACTTTCTTTAGTTTATTTAAATATATAATAAACACGTAAAACCATCCGGTTGTTATCCTTTTGGACAATAGTGAAGATGCGAGACGACTAAAGAGGCTACATGCATTGAGTATCATCCTAGTCAGGTGTCCTTTTTTCTTATGTTTGACTTGTGACGACTTTTTTTTAATATTCATTTGCTTGTTGTATTTAATTTATTGTTCTGACTACCTATGTATATTATGTTACGTTACCATTTAATTTTTTTTTGTTCATTTAATTAAACAATTCTCACAGTTTTCTAACAGTTAATTTTCGAATTTTTTGTACTTTGTTACGGGTAGTTAAATCTTTTTATTCGTTATACTTTTTATTGTACCTTACTTTGTTTAAAATTTTATATTGTCTTGGAAGATATCAATGGATGCCTCCCTTCCACGTCTTATTATAAAATGTACATTATAATTTCATTGTTCAGGAAGCAGATTGTAAATAATGTAATGAACCCAAAAAAATATCGAATATATAATGTTAGTTTTCTAATGAAACTTGATGAAAGTATACGATGATAATGCGAGGGGTAATTTATCATCATAAATTACCCTCTACTCAAAAAGAAATCGTAGGAACTTTTTTCATGTGTAATTTTTTTCATTGTATAAGAATAAATAATTAAAGCCAGAAAAGTATTACAATTCTGTTGTCAGCTTTTTTATTTTACTCTATACTTGTTGTTCGTTAATAGAAATTACGTAGTAATTTTTATATTTTATATTGTTTTTCCAGTGAAATTGTAACTTCATATATTTATTTTTCTTATTATAATATTATATAACTGATTTTAATAACAAAAATTAATATAAGTATATGTAATTAAATACATCCGGAAAAAATAAAATTTCATTAGTTTTATTTAATTATGTAGATACTAATATGTTAAAATTATTGTACGAATATATATTACCTTTATCTTTTGTAATTTCCTATGAAAGTCTAAAGTGTCGTTAACCGTGTACGTTCTTGGTTTTCGTTTTACTAATGTTTATAGCTTAAGGGCGAATTGCGTATATATGCCAAAACCGCCTCACTACTTCAGTAGAATTTTTAATAAGTAATATTTGTTATTAAATTAATTATACCTTGTAAAGTTTCCTGATAAAAAAGAGTATTGGTTTAAAAAACCAACAAAATAATTAATTAAATATTACTCTACGATATTCGCATTTAGAAAGAAATCTTTGTTCTGAATTCTTAAAGATTTATGTACGATCAGATGGTGACTTTAACAAAAATATAAATAAACGCAAATTAAGTTAAAGTAAGAAAAAATATTTTTCTCTTGGAAATTTTTTCAAAAAATATATGTGAGGTTGTTTTAAATAAAATTATAAATATATATTACATATAGACTTAAAAAAAATGGATTTTTTAATAAATTACAAAACATAGAAACCAGATTAATACTCTTTTTTTCTTTTCAGTTTCCGGAACCACCTTAAGGTATTACTTCAGAGAATGAATGTAAATGAAGAGTAGTTTTATACAGTCTCAGGTCGACCATTCCTGAGATGTGTGGTTAATTGAAACCCAACCACCAAAGAACACCGATATACATGATCTAGAATTCAAATCCGTATACAAATAACTACCTTTAGTAAAATCTGAACCTTAGAACTCTCGATTTCGAAATTAGCTGATTTGCGATGACGAGTTCATCACTTGACCAGATTCATATTGCTAACACAAAGTTGCAGAGGATGCTAGACTTAGATTTGTCATGCATTGTCGGTATGGGAGTTATAACCCATTCAGTCTGTCAGTACACCATTTTAATAATACAGCCTCGTGACGCAAGTGGTAACGTCTCGGCCTTTCATTGGGACGTTCCGATCAGGCGTGGCATTTTCACATGCTACAAAATTGACATTTCGCCTCTTTCCCTGAAAAATATCTAACGGTTGTCCTGGAATCTAGAAAAAAAAAGAAGAAAAAATTTTAATTTTAAAATATTTAATTTTTTTGTTTTGTAATATTGGGCATTTTGTTTTGTTTAATTCCTATTTTTTGATATGTTTTGTTTTTAACGAACTTCAAAATTCTTAGGTTTGTACTTAATTTCTGCGGACTTAATTCTACCATTTTACTCAGAATAAATTTTCTCGCCTGGTTTAAAACTTTTATGTGTTTATTACTCATTTAACAAAGTTATTTTACGCTAAACATAAAATAGTGTTTTTCGATCCCAATCTTTTGTCTTTTTACTCCAGATTATTTATCCCAGATTTTTACTAAAAATAAAGTTTTAATTTTATTTTTCAATTTTCAGGACAAACTGAATACAAAACCATTAAATCTAACCTTTAATTTAGATCCCAATAATTACAGTCTGGTCTAATTTTACCAAAGGTACAGAAATCAGGCCGAAATGTTTTGTCAGCCCTCACTCGCTAACAAAGCGTTTCTGAACCTACATTTATATGATCTTTCTACTTTATTTTCAACAGTTGAATAAGTCCTGAATGTTTCTTATATCCTTCGTAAATCATCTGTTTAAAAGAAAATCTGTATGTATATTTGTTTTTATGTATTATTCTTGGACTAAATCTCAGAAACCAAATATAAAAATATTTAGAAAATTAATAATTAATCTTGGTACTTAATTTTTAAAAATCAGGAAACTGTTATTGAGATAACAGCTAATTAGCACAAAAATTTTATTGTGTCAAAATTTTCTTAACAAGCAAGTGACATACGATGTAATTTTCTGTAATGAGACTACAGTATTTGTAGTTAAGGTTAGTCTGTAAATTGTTAGTGTTTTATTTTTATAAAATTAATGTAATTGTCCATTATTTCAGTTTGTGCCAATCTTAACATAATAACAAAATATATTTATATATATGTAAGTAATGGTCTGCTAGCTGCTACAGGGGGTGGGTTGCCAGGGGTGAAGGTTTAGTCGGTAGTGCACAGGTACACATACTCACTTAATAACATTCTGCGGAACCTGTTAGCGAGCCCGAGATTGCTTAGGCGCCTGTAAATAGGGTTCCTCCACCTCTAAAAAAAATCCCTAACGTAATATTCAACTCGTATTTTAATTTGACCTGCTTTTATATTTGAACGAGATTACGCATGGATGGTGAAAAATGGTTTTCCAAAGTTAAACCTTACACTTGCTGAATAAATTTATTTTAAGCAGACACAACAAATTTAAACAATTTTAATCTTACCTACCCGTTACGTCTTCACTTGAAATATTCTCCAGTGGGCCACTAATATCAACATTTTAACGAAAGGAATAAAAATAAAGAAACACCTTTGTATAAAATTTTGTTTTTGATTTCGAAGAGTAAAAAGGATTCATCCTTTTCTTTGACAAAAATATATTTTTAAATTGATTTATAAAATGAAGATTAACTTTAGAGAAAATTCAAGGTATAATTAAATAACAGAGAATTTTTAAAAAACATTTGCGATTTTTCTTTTTTTGAATTTAAACGTAAACTCCTTCCTTCATCTTGCGGTAAGTTTTGATTTTATTTCCAACGATCGATTAAATTTTAGTAAAAAAATTCAAGAAAACAAGAATTAAATCAAATGAAATCTGAAAAAAGTTTTGCATGAATAATATGTGGGAATTTTTACTTAAGATTTCCCTTCCGGATAACAGAAAATAACTTTTCCTTCCGGAGGAATTCAAAAGTACGTTACAACGGAACTCAAATGTAACAGTGGATGATTTATTAACCTATGATGCATTCCAATCTCTTTTTTTACTTCTTGGTATGATAAAATTTTAAATGATGTTATTTCATGGGAGAGTTGTAATATTTTTTGAGTCCTCGCGCGATTCCACTTCAGTCCGTCCCTGAAGACCTTTCGGTGCTAGTGTCTTTTAGTCTGGCAGGAATGCGCCGGGTGGGGCCGTAGTTTTGTGGCGGATGTAATCACTCTCTTCGTGGAGAGAGTCACATACTGTGGTGGTCGAGATTTTATGCCCCTTAAAATGTACGCTTAGGTACACTGTAATTTTACTTACAGTATTTTACGACAGTTTTTTTTTTCAAATAAAAAAGGAAGATTGTTTAAATTTTCACCGGACCACATATAAAACAACTATTTTATATTTATATTTCCAGTCCTAATCGATTTCCAGCCCTATCAGTAATAAATTAATGTTTAATAAAAGTAAATTAAACGTTACGCAATATACAAAAACAACTTGTCGCGTCACAATTTTGTAATATTATTATTATATCATAATGTACCGTTGTAATTACAAAAATAATAACTATAATTATTTTAATAATAATAATTCTGGTACATGGAGATGCAGAGACTAATAATTTGCTTACGAGTATACCAAATAAGAGATCCCTTCGATACTTATATGTTTATATTTGTTTTCTTGTATTAATTCCCACCTACCCTCTCCTATGGACTATCTCTCCCTTTTTCTTCCCAAAATAGGATACTTCCTGGTATATTGGAAAGTTAGAAATTATTTCAAACGAAAGTAGTTGAATGTTAAAAATATAATTTAACGAGTGTCCTTGATAAATGTAAGAGTAAGGATAAATAGATTTTGATATTTTCACATCCAGGGTAAAAAAATAAGGGTTATTCATTCGAATAACTAATTAAAAAAAATAAAAGCTTAAATATCAGTTCTATTTTGTGTTCTATGACATTAAAATTCTACTTGTTTGTAGTTTTAGTTTTAAAAATTAAATAATACATTATATCCATCAATAAAGTAACTAGTATAATTTTTAAATAGGGCTATTATTTTTTTCTTAATCGTTTGTTAGTAAGATTTTTTTGTAATTAAAAATCAATCATAATAAATCGAAATGAAAACCAGAAATTCGGTAATATATATTTTTTTTATTAGAAGAGATAAAATAATTTAGAAGAATAAGTTAAGTAAATGTCGAAAATGTAAATAAGTTTATTGAAAATATTTATATGAAATAAGTTACATTACATTAGTAATAAATGTATCAATTACCCTATTTCGGATTCTAAAATAGATTTTCATACTTTTTTCTCTCATTAAAAACATAGATCTAGTAGACAGTATTGAAAGGTCATATTCAGTAATTATCCAAATTCACTGGTGTCATTAATTAATTCACAGTTATTTCACTGGTCTGTTGAGTGAAGGCTGTGTATATAACTCCAAACAACCGGGTTGGTCTAGTGGTGAACGCGTCTTCCCAAATCAGCTGATTTGGAAGTCGAGAGTTCCAGCGTTCAAGTTCTAGTAAAATCAGTTATTTTTACACGGATTTGAATACTAGATCGTGGATACCGGTGTTCTTTGGTGGTTGAGTTTCAATTAACCACACATCTCAGGAGTGGTCGAACTGAGACTGTATAAGACTACACTTCATTTACACTCATACATATCATCCTCATTTATCCTCTGAAGTATACTTCAGAGGATGAATGAGGCTAAACAGGAAAAAGAAAGTGTATATAACTGCATTGTTTCACAACCAGATAGGATTTACACTACATTCCACAGTCTTTCTTACGGAGATGACCCATAAAATTCGTCTAAGGTACAAGTGGCTCTAGTCAGTATGCTTTCTCTGAAAACAATAATGTTCACAATCCCTGTGATGAAAAAAAAATACATTTTGGCTGTGATGAAAAAAAAATACGAGTAAGCTGATTTTCAATCAGCTTACTCGTTTCTGACTCTTTATGTCAGAAACGAATATAATAAAAAATAATTTTTACACGACTGTCCAAAATTGAGTGTAATGTATTTAGGGTGTATGTATGTACGTACGTTTGGTTGTTCCATCGTAGCAGCTCAACGGCTGAACCGATTTAGATGTATGACCCCGCATTGGAATCCTTATGTTACCGGGAGTCATACGCTATATAATATATATGTTAAAATAAATATGTATGTTTAAATAAATTAAAAAATTTGAAATAAAAAATATACTATGAACAAAATTGTAAGTTGCAAGCTCTTTAATTGTCTTGTATTAGTAAATATCCTAAACTAAAGAGCAATGTTTTTTGGCAGTCGTATTTTTAATATTTATCTCTTGTTTTATTTTTCTACTAATCTATGCAATTTAATTTCATTACTAAAAAATAAACACTGATGAAAATCATATCCTAACTTTATTTCATCCCAATATGACAAAGCCGTATAAAAAAAACGTCTGCAGATACCACATGACTTCCTTGTACGCCTATTAAATTACATATAATTTATATTTTTGATTACTTATTTTTTTCATATCTTCCTTTTGTTATTACTGAATTATTATTTATTGTAAAAGCCTTTTTTCAATCGGAAGTTAATAATTTTTAATAAATCAATATATTTAAAATTATAAGGAAATTAAGTCGGATTCGAAACCATGTGCCTTCCCCTTGTAAGATCCAAATATTTCATTAATTAAAATTTTATTTGGCTATAACTCTGGAACCGATGAAAATAAGTACCATTTATGATACATCGTTGAAAAGCTCTCAATGAGGGGTATCACTAAAGTTAAGAAAAAGTCCAAAATCAAAATCTTTTGGATTTTGGGATTTTTGGTCACTTTTGGTCCAGTCGGCTGCATTCAAAAGGGGAGGTGCACAACTAGATGTTAGAACAATTCTAAATCAAAAATTTCAACCTCCTACGACTAATCGTTTTTGAGTTAAGCGAGATACAATCGTACGCACCAACGTCAGGCCGAAACTAGTCAAAATGGATTCAGGGATGGTCAAAATGGATATTTTAGTGGAAATCTGAAAACCGAAATTTTTCGCGATCACAATATTTCCTTTACTTCGTAGAAGGAATTAAAAACGCAACAAATTGTAAATGTACTAATATAAACAACAGAACAAGTTGTAAATATGGTAAAATATAATAACATTCAATTCTTACTTTTTTCTTTTGTTCATTTTTATCCCCCCCCCTTTCTGGAGCCGGATACGCAACTAAGCATAAACACAGCTCCAGGGGGTACCATCGCCTCGCTACATCGTCGAAAACCATAGTTCCCCCTGGTAGCCGGGGCTTGGTCTTTAAGTTATGCGCCACGCCTCTAATGAGGGAATCCCAAAGGATCTCCCCCAGGACTACCTGGGGGGGTCTTAATTTACCCCCCCAATACGAGTTCAAGAAACTCCCAATTTATCGGCAGTGGGACACCTAACCCCTCCTGGACGGGGTTGTCCCAACGCAGGTCTTCTCCAAGGCACAGGCGTCGGGTCTCATTTGCCGGAGCCGGCCCTGCAGCCAGGTCCCCCAGAGATTGATCCCGAAAATTACACAGGGAACACTTGAACTCTGTCGGAAAATCCGCTCGAAGATCCCGCAACCTCACAGTTGAAACAATGACCTCGTTTAGGTCGGGACCGCTGCAGGACCCAGCCCTGTGCCCGATCTCTCACCACCGATAACAACGTTCCGCCGCGGACCTCCTCAGAACTCGGCAAAATAATTCTACTTAAATTTTAATTTCTTAGTTTGGATACAAATTAAATTTGTAAATTGTTGGAAGTTAATTTTCTCGGTAATTTCAAATTACTTCAAAAATTAAAAATGTGTTTTATTTAATTTTTTGCATTTTAAATTATTTTATTATTTTAAGATTTTTTTGTTATGAAACGCATTTACCTTAATTCTGTTTAATATCTTTTAATAGTTTTTCTTTGTAGAAGAAAAACTATGTGATCCAATTTTCTTTCACTATTTGAATTATTACACTTATCGTGGATGCAAGATTAATGTCGTAGACCGGTCAAATCAGTAAAATTGGAATTAAATATTTTTGTGTTTAAAATACTTTCATCTTGACAAATTGAGAAAAGTAAAACAATAATTTTGTAATTTAAAATGTATAAAAAGTAAATGGATGTAATTTTAAGAGATCGCTAGTGTGTTATAAATATTCAACATAGAATTAATTATTATAGGTCAAAAGAAATTTTAAATATATAATTAAGCTAAAAATAGTTTGTTTTTTTCACTGAATAAGACGATAATAAAGTAATTTCAAAATCATTTTTAATAATAATAAATATAATAAAAACAAATAATCATTACTGAACTGTAAATAATTATAGAAAACATTTTTTCATTTACGATAATTGTTATTCAATAAGTGAACTAGCATAACTTTGAAGCCGACTTCTATCTCTCAGATGAAACGAATCATTTATAAAAATTATGATATATTTATTTTTTAAAATTTGCAGAATCACTAAGTATAATAGGTATAATAAGTTATCTAAAAAAATTTATATTGGAAATTTTTACGGACTTCCACATTTTGAAATTACGTTGAATAATGTGAAATGACTTTCTCTCCAGAATTAACCAATAAGTTACGTTAACC
The DNA here is from genome assembly GCF_047948215.1 of Lycorma delicatula. Taxonomy (NCBI): domain Eukaryota; kingdom Metazoa; phylum Arthropoda; class Insecta; order Hemiptera; family Fulgoridae; genus Lycorma; species Lycorma delicatula. The sequence continues at coordinate 90,660,303 of NC_134456.1, read as the reverse complement.
TACCTAAAACTACTTGTCATTTTTCCGGGTTTTTACCTTACAAATTATTTTTACCTACTTATAGAATATATATACATTTTTCCAACTAGTTTTTCAGCTACTGTTGGGTCTGGGTAGGTATATAGGCAAATGCAATTACTGCTACCGGCTTGCCAAGCCTGACGTAGCTGCAACCTAAGTATAAATGTACCGGTGAACATGTAGTCTGGAACAGATTCAGGATGACCACCCCTGAGGCTTGTGGTTAATTGAAAATCAACCACCAAAGAACACCGATATCCATAGTAACTAGTTATAGAATATATACAAATAATGCAATATGGTTACAGAATATATAAAATATATTCACCATACCATAAATATTTTTTAAGATTATATATATTTTTTAATTTTAAGGAATATACGGTTGCCATCTGAAAAATGTTTCTTATGTTCTTTATGTTAAACGATTTCGCAAATATCTCTGTTTCGTCAGAGCACGTGAAAATATAAATATTTAGGCATAGTTAAAAAGTTAATGTATAAAGAGGTTTGTTTACCATCTCAGTCAGTGATATAATCTGAGTTATTCTGCTGCTACCTGTGGTAGATAATAGTTATTATTTATTGGTACCATACTTTGAATATTTAAGACTGAATGTTTAATTTAAATATTCAAAGTAGGATGCCAATAAATAATAGTTCTATCATCTACAACAGATTGTAGTAGCAACAGAATAGTTCATTTTATTTTAGTGCCCGAGATGGTAAACGTACCTCTCTCTATATTTAAAACTTTTAACTACGCTTTTAATCGTATATTTTCATATGTTATAACAAATCAGGGATCTCTGCAAAAGCACTTAATATAAAGAAAAAAATCTGATGTAATCGTCACGTGACTTCCTTGTACGTTATTCAATTACATATACACATTTTTTTTAAATGAAAAGTGCATAAAACTTTATTTCATTAATAACGTCTGATATATTTTCATAATTTTTTTTTTATTATTATTAAATTATTATTTATTGTAAACTTTTTTTACAAAGGTTAATAATTATTAATAAATCAATATATTTAGATTAAAAAAAAAACTAAAAAAAAGAGAGAAAGGAGATGAAGTCGGTTTCGAACGATGTGCCTTCCCCTCGTAAGATCCAAATATTTTAAAGTTTTATTTGGCTATAACTCTGGAACCAATGAAAATAAATACCACTGACGAAATTATTGTTGAAAAGGTCTCAATGAGGGCTTATTACTGCAGTTAAGAAAAAGTCCAAAATCCGAAGTTCTTAGATTTTGGGCTTTTTTGAGCATTTTTGGTAAAGTCAATTCCAATTAAAAGGGAAGGTGCACAACTAGATGTTAGAACAGTCCTAAATCCTAAATTTCATCATTCTACGGGAAATCGTTTTTGAGTTATGTGAGATACATAATACGTACTACGTACAGACGTCACACCGAAACTAGTCAAAATGGACATTTCCGTTAAAATCTGAAAACCAAAATTTTCGCTATACAATACTTCCTTTACTTCGTACAAGGAAGCAAAAATTGATGACAAAGAATCGTAACAGAATTTTTTTAAACTTCCTTCTTAAAAACCTCGTTTTTACTGTAGAAACTAAAAAAAAGAAATAGCAGAAAAATCTTTTTTTCCATTTATGCTCAGATTAACCGAACGCTTTCATCTAACATTTATCACGTAAACCAATTTCTAACAGAAGCATTCTTTTAGATAAAAGTTTTTTCATAATTTGACCTAACACTTTCTTTTATGGATTCTTATAACTTTTAATGATGACGACATATTTAAATAAATTCATTTTAAGATTTTTTTGTCATATTTTGTTTTAATACCATTTAACATGTAGAAATTAACTAAGCATGGCATCCGCCGGCCTCCGTGGCGCGAGTGGTAGCGTCTCGGCCTTTCATCCGGAGGTCCCGTGTTGGAATCCCGGTCAGAAATGGCATTTTCACACACGCTACAAATCATTCCATCTTTATCCTCTGAAGAATGCCTAACGGTGGATCCGGAGGTTAAAAAAAAAGGAATGGTGTCCAGTGGGTGTATGATACTAAAATTTAGAAAACGTATGATTTTTCAAATATAGATCCGAAATGTGAAAGAGTTTTGAATTTTCATCCTAAACAAAAATTTTATGCAAATGAGATATCGAAAAGCTAAGCGGTACTAAAGATAGTTGTTCTTCTCATTATATCAGGACTTTCTGGAACAGTCCCTGATTTAATGGGAGAAAACATTTTAAGCTGAATGGGAACCAACATTTTAAGCTGAAATGTATATCTTTCATTTCACCTTAAAATTAGGTAGGAATGAATATCTTGCGATTTTTTAATTATATTATATATATGAATATATATATAAAATAAAAATAATATTATAAAAATCAAATAATAATATATTATAATATTATATTTGTATTTATTATATTCTATTAAAAGCTAGGAAAAAAAAACACACCTGAAAAATAAAAAGAAAATAACATTACAATTCATTGACGAAAATTAAGACAAAACCTCTGACCGTTTAGGGTTACGCTCTATCAGAAAAAGGAATATAAGTATCATGGCTACTTAGGGTACTCTATTGAAGTTATTATATTGAAAAAACGTTTTTAAATATTAAAAAATGTCAATAAATATAAACCGAAAATCAAAATAAATATTGCCAGTAGTTGTTTTGTTAGTCAATCATGTACGAAACCTCGCCTAAAATAATAAATTCCAATATGAGTATATATTAACACTTACATTACATTATATTAACACACTTTATCTGTAATGTACATATACAGTAATGAGTAATAATACGGATATAGTATTTTATTATAAAATAAATTTTAAAAAAATAATCATTAAAAATGGGAAGATCGGATTACTGTAAACCACATTATAGGGTTTGACCAATAATTATTTTAAATAACATAATACATATTATTAATATGTAACTAATTAACTAAAATATTATACGACTTCTGATTTATTAATAATTCAGGTTTAAGAAAAAAATTAACCTGAGATAAATATTAAAAAAATCAATTGTTATTTAATGTAGGATAATTACTAATATAGAATAATTAAAGAGCGTGCGGGTGACAATTCTGAATAATCTTTCAATTTTTTTAAATTTATTTAAACGTATATGCATGCATATATATATATATATATAGCCTACGAAACTCCCGGTAACGTAAGGATTTCAATGCGGGATCATGGATCTAAATCGGTTCAGCCGTTGAGCTGCTACAATGGAACAAACATACATACATACACCCTAAATACACAAACATATTACACTACTTTTTGGGCAGTCATGTAATAAACAATACAAATTGCTTTAATTTTTCAACTGTCAATTCAAGTAGAAAGCTATCTCCAACTGTCTTAAAGAAATTAACACCGCTTATCTATAAATGACAGGTTGTAACTTATCTTTTTGAAATTTGTTTGACAGGTTAAGGGTATGTAGCTAATAGCCAGTTAAAAATAGTTTTTATTACTCGTAAATTACAATATTAACTATACAGAAGATAAATTATGAAGTTGGACGCAAAATTATTATACAATTATAGAAATATTGTGGATTAATTTAAAAAGTTGTTTTAATCAAAATAGTTTTTTTAAGCATGCATAATTTAGTACCTCATTTTTTTATGTTACATTTGGTTCAGATGAACAGAACTGTGGTAAAGAACCCTGTTTTTATTAAAATTTGAAAATATTATACTTGGTCAAATAATTTATCATTTTCCATTGGGAATTTCATTTTAAAGGAACAAGAATTGACGAACAGAAGGCCTGAGCTGATATAGCCTTTCTTCTGGTTGTCGCCATACCCATACAACATACAACCTTACATTGACTTGGGTGGTGGTGAGAGATAATGTCCCTATATTTTATCTGAAAGATTGGGTTTGATACCCAGTCAGGCTCGGTACTTTTCACCTATAATTAATTTTTCATAAGTGGTTGTAACTGGGCGTAACTCTAAATTTGTTAAGAGAATAAATAAATTACATACTCCATATTTAAAATATATATGAAAAAGTTAACCTGGGTACACATTTAATTATCTATATTTAACGTTTACTTTCCAGTCTAGATAGCGCTCTAGAAGAGGTATAGCTCTAAAACGGAAAGTATTGTAATCGGTTCAATTTGGGCATAAACTATTTTCACCGGATTTTAACGTTTTGGCACCTATGGAACCCAAAAAACCGGATGCAAATTTTCCGGACGTTAATGTTCGTATATACGTGTGTTTGATGTAGGCTTCTAAATCACCTTATATCTCCAGAACTATCGGACCAATTTTGACCAACTTGGTCAGATTTCTTCTATATATAAGGCATTGATGCCATTAGATTTTCTAGTTAGAAGATCATGGGGGTGAGGTTTAGAGCAAGGTCAGCCTCAGTGTCTAGAGATTTCCCCTAATTAAGGTCATATTTTTCTTAGGCACACCTGTTAACGATTAAAAAAATAACAATATCTGCCAAAAATATTTTTGAAAAATCGCAACCCCACCTCAAGAAATGCTGTTGTAGTCGTCCGCTATGTTGTGACGTCACAGGTGAGCGGTAGAATTAAATAAATCCATAATATTTAAAGTGTAAAAAAGTAATACGGTCTGGCTGGATGTCGAACTCGGTACCTGGTGTGTTAAGTCCCGCGACTACACCAGTCTGCCGACCGTACAAGCGAAATTTTTTGTATATAAGTTGTGAAATTACATTAGTTTATTTAGTGCCGACTCTCACCGCTAGTACCACCATACCTGCGCGAATTAAATACAATATGCGCAATATTCAATAATCATTGAATTAAATAAACAAAAAAATATTATATTTAAATAAAATGATAAATATTTTAAATTAAGTTGTGTTTGTATGTGGTTGTAAGTAAGGCGTGCATCAGAGACAACCCACAGTTGAAGGACTTTCCCGGAACGCGGCTTTTAGCCCCGTGACGGGAAAGTCCCACAACTGTTTGCAAATTATTTTTTAAATACTTCCTTGCGGAAGATTTCGGCCTAATTCAAGGGTCAGCTGATGAATTCTGCACATACGATATAAGCTAAGCAAGGGGATGAAAACAGATATTGGAATGAGATAAAAGATGAATAAAAGCACAATACTTTAGCTACAAAATGCAGCATTTATTTTTCAATATAATCCACGTTTACACTGTTACATTTTTCCCAACATGTGACAAGTTTTTACATTCCATCACTGAAAAATTCTGGCGGTCTTTCTCGGATCCAAGTGCCCACAGCTTCCTTCACATCATCGTCAGTAATGATTAACTTTGAGATCCCTCTTGACGTGAGGAAAGAAGTGGAAGTCGCACGGAGCGAAATCCCGCGAGTATGAAGGATGCGGAATATGCTCAAACTTCAGCTTGCGAGAGCCTCTGTAGCAGTGTGGGATGTGTGAGGCCGCGCATTCTCATGTTGCAAGATTACGGACATGATGGTCTTTCGAACGCGACGTACTCGTCGTCTGAGGTATCTTAACGTGTCAATGTACCGTTCAGAGTTTACAGTCGTCCCATGTTCAAGATACTCAGTCACATAAATTTGTTTAGCATCCCAAAACACAGTCAAGGAGTTTTAATTTTTCTAGTTTTGGCGATTCGTAATGTCTGTATTCCATGCTTTGCCTTTTTTCTTCCGAGTCGTAATGATGTGCCCAACTCTCATCCCCGGTCACAATATTGAAAGGAAGTCGTTTCCTTCGGCAAGATAGCGCTGTAAAAGTTCTTCATAATATTCGACACAATGCTGCTTGTGTTAGTCCGCCAATTTGCGCGGTACTATCGTGCACAGATTTTACGGTAATCCAATTGCTCGATAATATGGCCTACTCGTTCTTTAGATAAGCCTAACTGAGCGATGCGTTGCTGGGTGATTTTCCGGTCACTTTGAAGCAAATCGTCCACCTCATTTCGATGTTTCTTGTCAGTCACAGAAATTGGTCGTCCGCTGTGAGATGCGTCCTCAATTGTCGCTTTACCAGCTTCATATTCCCGAAATTTCAACGCCCACCAATTCACAATACTCCCGTTAACAGTTTCACTACTGTAAATCGCTTTTAAACGATGAAAAATATTCGTAGGATACAACTTTTCTGTTGTTAAAAATTCGTTCACTGCGCGCTATTTTAACGGTGTTGACATATTGACTGTAATCGACTCTATTTTAACTGCTACTGAAAACAAATCGGTAAACAGATTTCACAGCATTATAGCAGGTTTGTAGAGGGGGTTTTTAGCTATTATGTGCTGCCACGCCCAACTCGATAGTAACTTTTGTCTCCGTGTAGCACGGTAATGTGGAAAATTTATCAGGGAAACCTCGTACATAAGTGAAAGACCAGATTCCTATCAGATTAAGGTTCCCAACAAAATATTAAATTTCAATGAACGGAACTGCAGACCTAAGTAGCAGTGTAACACTTTTTATACAAAGTATTCTAAATTCGATTTCCGATCATGAATTTTTCATTCGTTATTTCATAACGAATTCATAATTCATTTTTCATAACTATAATTGTGCGATTTACTTGTAGTTGCTAAAATAAACAAAAGGGAAAAGAATAAAGCCATAGGAAAAACGTAAAGGAAATCTCGTATCCCCCACATCTAACGGTATCAAAAGGAACTACTTGACCAGTAACATTAAGCCAAATTTATTATTTAAAAAGATAGTATTGTTTTTATTTTAAACACATGATAGTTTACTTTAATTCGTTAAACAAAAGTTGAATGATAAACAGAATAAAATTGATTACAGTAGGCTAACATTTAAACATCATTGTAAATTGTAGCAAAACGCATATTGCTTGAGGGTTTATACATAAACCAAATCCATACATATACAGAATATTAAGGATGGAAACGGCTTCATGTTTCAACAAAATTAAAGGATACTAGCAGGTAGAAATCAGTACGGACCTACATAGTCAAAAAATTTACTTTATGGTACATTTGAATTTTCTGTCAGCCATCTTGGATCCACTATATATAATTAATTTTTTTTTTTTAAATTGGAGGTGATAGATGATTTTAATGTAAATTTTAACGAGAAAATCGATGGCATTTTCTCGACAAATGCCTTCGTTTTCAAGTTATAAGCAAAGTTGAAAACGGGGAAAAATTGCTGTTAACGATTTTTTCGTATAAACGAGGTAAAACATCCCAGAAAGGCGATAATTAAAGTAAATAATACCAGTTGACGTAGCTATTTAATTTGCAATGGTGTTGCAAATTATTATTGTGTATTATTAATTTTTATTAGTGTTATTTATTATTTTAAAACCTGTTATTATTAGTGTTTGAGGTATTAATTCCAGCATTACCTAAATGTAATACGAAATAAAAACGTTACTACGAGGGTTTTCACCTCGTTTTATTACTAACGCGATTTTTCCGTTTTTGAAAATTTGGTTATTTAAAAATCAAAAAGAAGGCAATTATCAAGAAATGATTTTCGTTACCGTTTTTCTCGTAAAACTTTACACTAAACTTTTCTATCACATGTCACCATCCAGTTTAAAAAAAAAATTTGATGAGGACATCAAATGACTTCCTTATATGCCTTTTAAATTACATACCGATTTTTTTTTTAAAATGAAAAGTGCATAAAATTTTATTTTACTAATAACTTCTGATTTTTTTCGTATATATATATATATTTTAATGTTATTATTAAATTATTATTTATTATAAACTCTTTTTACAGAGGTTAATAGTTATTAATAAATTAATATATTTAGATTAAAAAAAAAGAGAAAGGAGATGAAGTTGGATTCGAACCGATGTGCCTTCCCCTTGTAATATCCAAATATTTCATTAATTAAAATTTTATTTGGGTATAACTCTGGAACCGATTAAAATAAGTACCATTTATGATACATCGTTGAAAAGCTCTCAGTGAGGGGTTATCACTGAAGTTAAGAAAAAGTCCAAAGTCAAAATCTTTTGGATTTTTGGACACTTTTGGTCCAGTCGACTGCATTCAAAAGGAGAGGTGCACAATTAGATGTTACAACAGTCCTAAATCCAAAATTTCAACATCCTACGGCTAATAGTTGTAGAATTATGCGAGATACATACATACGTATAGACGTCACGCCGAAACTGGTCAAAATGGATTCAGGGATGGTCAAAATGGATATTTCCGTTGAAATCCGAAAACCGAAATTTTTAACGTGAAAAATTGTTTTACTTCCTTGTACGAAGTAAAATAATTTTGATTCAATATGACGGATCTAAGGTGGTAAACAAAAATTTCAAACACAGCATAATGTAGTAAATTTTTAACTATGTAGACCAGTATTTGTTTCTACCTCGCAATATCCCTCACTTTTGAAATACGAAACCGTTTCCATAATTTAACATGACCCTGTATATTATTTTTGAGAAATTGAGATAGATTTATGGATATCTAAATATATTATTAAAAACTACACTGAAAATGTTAATGATTAAAACATGAATTCTTCCCTATTAATCTTAAAGATGTAAAATAAACATAAATTTAAATATATATATATTTAAACTGCCTGATTAATATTAATATGATCTATCTAGCGCAATTTATTAAGTACGTTTTCACTTCGACAGACGTTTATAAAATTAATACATAACAATTAGTTTTGATAAATTAGTATACAAACAATTTATTTTACCTTTTATTTTGTCTTTCGTTCATCAGTCAGTAACGACTATAAATAAATATTATATGATAATGATATTAAAAAAAAAAAAATATATACATTTGTTAAATAAAGTGGTAATCAGTCATCATCTTGATGTTCATCTTTGTAATTAACATCTGTCAGAAAAAAATTCTTATAGAAAAAATTCTTCTCCTTAAGCTACAGAGATGTCGTTATCTAACAGATATTAAATTAAAATAAATCTGTCAATGAAAATAAAACTATTTAAATTAGCTTCCTTATTAATTTTAAATCTACTAAAAAAAAATTATTTTTTATAATATATTACAAATCATGTTTAAGCATAATTTATTTTTACCACAAGACTTTCCTTGTGGTAATTAACAGTCTTTCACAACTCATTTACTATTGCCGAATTTATTAATTCTGTTAAACAAATACTTCTCGCTTAGAAAGACATCGCATACTGACATCTGCACTGCGCTGAATTACATCGGTAATAATAATTTCATCAATAACAGCCACGTGTTGGACAAATATTTTGTAGCTGGTATGAATACTAGGTAGTGAACCTGTTACCTAAAGATTAGAAAAGTCGCGCAAATTGTTTTAGGATCTGGAATCCTGCGGTTCGGAAAACGGATTTTATATTCTACTGCAACAACTGTAGCATTACCATTACATAAACCCAAAATAAATAGCATATCAACATATTCCTCTGTTGTAAATACGGCCTTACTTCAAATGTAAACCGATCATATGTACAAACTACGTAAAATTTACAGAAAACCCTTCGCTAACGACAGCATAGTTCACTATATATACTTATATATATATATATATATATATATATATATATATATGTAGTACACTTATATATACTTATATACACTTATATAGTATACTTATATATATACTTACACATATGTACTTATCCGATACTTATCGGATATACTTATATCGGATACTAAGTATCCGATATACTTTAATGTACCTTACAGAATGATTTAATTACTAATAGAGTATTGCGTATTGTTGGTCAGCTGTTATTTTATTGCCAACTTTGAGATAACACTTTTTTAAATAATTTATTGTATTTTAGTCATTAATAAATAAATAATCACCGTAATTTTTAGTTATTTGTATTTTAAAATTGTTGTGTAATTTCCAGTTTTTTTTTTAATTTTTCAACAGCATGGATATATTTTTATTTAAACTTTTTCCATTATTTTCACGAGTAGAATACATTATGAAAGTCCCGGGAGAACTTCGTGATACACTCTGTATTTTTCTTTTTATTTTATAAGTTTGTACACGTGAAGCAACATTTGCAATCATTTTTCTTTTACCTTTTCTTTTTTGACCAGATGTTGTCTGTTTCTTTTTTCCCGTTCTTTCAGAAACAATTGAAATCTTGTACCAGTTTTCTGAATGTGTTCTATCTTGGACTACTTCATATAATTTTATGAGTTCATATAGCCGAAGAATACGGCTCTTTTTTTCTATTGGAATCTACATTTTCTAAGTTTCATTGAATTTGTAAAGGTCGTTCGTTATCAATCGTTAATTTTTATTCGTTTTCATTTATTTTTATTGGTCCTTGAATTTTTCTCAAGAGTTTCCTTTTTATTATTATTGCATTTATTTCACTTTATTTCAAGATGAAGAAGCAGTATAATGCGTACATGCTCTCTGGCTTGATTATTGTACTGTAATGTCTGATTTTGGCTTTAATTAAGATGTTATTTTTATTGTAAATATTTTTTGTTAGTTGAGTTAAGGTTGTTTGTTAGTTAATAATTATTATTTCTTCATAGTAATTTATTTTATTACTTATTTTTCTTTGTTATTTATTTTTTTACCCTAATTCCTTAGTGTTTATTGAAAATAAATGATTATAAATGGAAATGATTAAAGTTTTAAATGTTTTTAAGATTTTTTATTTTCCAACTCAAGAAATGTAATAAAAAAATTGTGATTTCCCGTGATATGACGAAATCCGAGTAATATAGCTCATTATAGAAAATCTAATCTGATAATTGATTCGATATAACGGCTAATGTATCCATTACTATTGGATTATTATGTATACGTACTGTTAGGTAAAACCATTGAATTTTTGTTCTTTAAAACAACATAATCCTATTATGTTTGATTCCACATTATCCCGCATCACATCATGTATTTATGTATAAACATAGTTAATGATGTGTTTTAACAACCTACAAAAAAGTAATAAATATTAAAAAAAACATTCAGAAAGTATTACTTCAAAAATTTCTTAAATTGAAATTTTTTTTTTGTTTTATTTTAAAATAAATTAAATCAATAATAAACAATCAATATTAATGAGAAAAATATTAATGTATAATGAAGAGTAATTTTTTTGTAAATATTTGTATACGTTTCAGTTAATTGGTTAACACAAATGAATTTTTTTTTTCAAGGAATTATTTCTTTGTAATTACTGTAATGACATCGTCAGTACGTCTTTTTTTGAGCTCGTATCTCATATATGTTTACTGTTTAACAAAGTTTACAATTCAGAAAAGTTAATTTCTAGAATACACGGATTTTTCCCGTATTAATTTTCATATAATTTTTAACAAAATATATTGATTTCAGTTTTTTTTAATATTCTAATTCAAGTATTTAAACTGATATATTTTTCTACATTTTTATACACTGAACATTTCTGACGTAATTTCCTATACTTTTTTTTATCAAAATAACCTCAAGGTTTGCTGGGGTTGATTATATTCTTAGTTATAACAATAACTAATTTTTTGTAGTTATATGTGAATACATCATTTCATAATTTAGATGAAACAATTTTCAAAATAAAAATAATCATAATAAATTTGAAGAGAATTAATTTTTTATACGTAAATTTTAACTGAATCTGGAAATTCTTATTAAAAAAAAGTTGGAAAATGGTACTGAGATAAAAAAAAACTAAACATTTGAGAGCTAATTATTTTAATAATATGTATATTTAATTTCAATGACAAACCACTGGGTTGGTCTAGTGGTAATATCAGGTTCAGATCCTAACAAATGTATCTGCTTCAGCCGTTTATGAATTGTTGATGCAATTATAAATAAAAGTATTAAAAAAAAATTCAATTGTAATAATTTGTTATTAAGCAAGTTAAAAATTAAAATTAATATTTGTAATGAAATTACCGGTATAAGGAATTAAAAAATCAGAAATAATTTTGTTTTCTACCTCCTCTTATTTTAATTTTCAAAAATGTGTTTTACCCTGTGAAAAATAATAAGAGTGCTTGGGATTCGAATCCAAGACCTTCCGGATAAAAGGCTGGAGTGGTACGCAAATAATCTATCACGGAAGTTCGCAAAGTTTAAGAAAATTTACTTTTGTGCATTCTCACAACCACTATTTAATAATTTTTTATTTTGTATCCTAATTGCCGAATTCTGTTTTCCTTAGGAATATTCTAAAAAAAAAAAATGTAATTAAATATTCTAAAAAAATCTATAGAAAAATATCTATCTATATTTTTTAGAAATAGATTAATAAATTAGAACTTTTTTTGAAAAATATTCTAAAAAAGTATCTCCTCTGCCTTTCATCTTTATATATTTTGTTGAAACCAACTAGTTTGTTAAAACAGGGCAATAACGATTTCTATTAATTGTATTTTCAAAAAAGATTGGACCCACAATGCGCGTTCTCCTCACACCCACCCAGACTCAATTTTGCTTTATAAAGATTATTCCTGTACTTCATGGAGGTTAGTTGTCGACCAGTCGTGTATTTTGTGAATTAATATACCCTCCCAGATGAAACCACGCTTCATCTGCAAAAACGCTAATGTCGAAGATACCTGTGGAATTTTGATTAATAAAGTTTGAACCATTGACAATAACTTAGTCTTTTGGCATGATCTATAGTAGGTTTCAGTTCTTGAACATACATTACTTTTAAGGGGAAAAGTTTCAGTTCTTGTCTTACAGCTTTATGTACTTTCTTGCTGCTGTGCTAACCTAAGCATTGACTTTGATGGACTATCGGCCATAGCATTCGAAATATCAAAAGCTTCTGTTCCTTTAGTTTATGTTGTCCGCCACTTCGATCAGCGTCTTCAACAGAGCCTGTTGCTCGAAGTTTTTCAATGAAAGTTGACCTGCATTCTGGCGAGGAAGAGGAGTATTTGGAAAATTTTCAGAAAACTTGTGCTTCACTAAATCAGCATACTTGTCACTTTTATGAAATATGTATTCAACGAGAAAAATGCGTTTCGCTACCGAAACAACTACTTCGCAAATATTGATACCGATAAACGAAACAACACGAAACGAAATGAAACACGTTCAATCAGAACTTAACAACTGATGTCTTGGTTTATTACTGAGCAACGCCCAACCAACCTAGAGGGATGAACCAACCTAACGCCGAAAGAACAGAATCCACCACATAACTCTAAAGCATACTGCACAGCGTCTTTCCATGGACTGCATTTAATTTTTTCTTTCATTTGTAAAAATAATTGTATCCTTAGTGATGGATAAAAGCATTATGTATGTATTATGTGAAAGTATATACATATACTCTTTCACATAAATAAAATACTATTCAGGTGTGAAAAAAATTGGATACCTTGATTAATTTAAGAAACATATTTTTCACATATTTATTTAATATTTTTGGAGATTAAATTGTTAATCAGTGTTTAATAAAATAAAATTCAAACGAAAAAATGAAAAAACCTTTGACCAACAGAGAGGCGCTTCCCAAAAATAATTTGTAAAATCTTTGCACTAAATTTGAGGCGTAATTAATATCTACTTCAGTAAAAATAGATAAACTATTCAGAAGTGATATCCGAACAGACATGGAGACAGATTTTTATTTTTTATTTATATATATATAGATTACTTATCAGTTTGAGGATCAGGCGAAAGGTAAGAAAACTAAGCAGACGGCTGGAGACTCAGTGACAATAATGACCTCTCCCTGCGACCCTCATTTGGAGATACAAAAGTGGCGGTCCGTCTTTGCTCGCGAATAAATTGTTGAAGGATGACCGCATCCGCACTGGGTAGGTGTGTCTTGCCGGGTTTCAAAAAGGTCAGCTGAGGAGCGTTGCTATAGATATTGGGGGACTGGGCACCGAGCTTGGTTCTGCGACGGTCCCGAGGCGAGGATATTGCTTCAACTGTGGGATTGCGGGGCATCTACGTAAGGATTGCTCAACGGAGGCCAAATGTATCTTTGTAATTCTCGGGGGGATGCGGCTGCAGGAGCAAGACCAAATAATGAGGTGCTTTTCCTGTGTTTTGGGGAAGAACTGGGTTGGAACAGCCCTGTCCAGGAGTGGTGGGCCGCTTAGGTGTCACTCCCCCGATATTGGACAGGAACTCCCTTAGTGTTCCGATCGAACTTCGATGAGGAGGGCAAAGAAAGACCGTTGTCCCGGTGTGAGGGATTCCTTTGGAGTTCTTCATTTGAGGCGTCGTGTCAAGATCGAAGTCCTGCTGAAAGGGGGATCTCTACGAGGTCCCCTCATTAGAGGCATGGCGATTAATTAAAGACCGAGTCCCGGCTGTCTGGGGGGAAAGTCAGTTCTCGACTAGGCAGTTTGAGGCGATGGCATCCCCTGGAGCTGTGTTCATGGATGGTTTCGGGGCCGGCTCAGCAAGGGAAGGGATAAAAACTGATGAACTCAAAAAACAGGCATGAAATTAGAAGAGTAGACGAGTTAAAGATAAAAAAGTGAAGATATAAAAGAGGTGAAAGCTAACTGAAAGTATAAAAAATTAGAATTATACCGAACATATAGTGAAAATAAATAATTTATTAAAGGATGCAATGAATATTACAGTTGAAAGAAAGAATTAAATACATGGAAAAAGGTACACCGGTTACTGGATAAAATAAAGTCAGAAAAGGAGGAAGTAAAATTAATAACTGCAAATTGATAATGTTTTTTAAACATTTTGGAAATTATCCAACTCGCCACAGCTGCTGAATCGGGTGTTTAGCCTATAGATACTTAAAAAATTAAATAAATAAAATTGAAGGTATCATAACTTATAAAACAATGGCTGATAAATGACAACAATTTATTATTATTTCGTTTTTAGAATGATATTTTCCAGAGTTAATAAAATATGTTAACGAATATAATTGTACTTGTTTTCTTGATTTATTGTTTTATTTATTAATGTGAAATAACCGGTTCTACCACTTTATATAATAATATTTTTGTCTTTCTTAAAAAAAGAGTCAAAGAATACAGCCTCTTTATCTGTATCATGTTTTTCTATAAAACAGATACATTTCCTACTGAAACATAAATGACCTTGAAAATATAACTATCTAATAGTTTATTTTATATACTTATTTTAATTAACTCAATTTTACAATATTAATCTTCTATTAGCTTTATTATAACTGGTTTGGATTTAACTCGAAACAAAAGATTTTTCATGGTTTATCAACTATTGTATTTTTTTTTTTTTTTTACAAATAATTTAGAGAAAAATAGACTTTGAATAATACAGAATATGAATTCAGTTCTTTGATAAAATATTGTATTTTTCACTTCAACATACATTTAAAACTGAAAAAAAAACTTAGAACCGTATAATTCAATATTTTAATAATATTTAATTTTCCTACGAATTTATTAACAAAAAAATTAAGAGAAATTAGATATTTGAAAATATTACGTGTTATTAAATCGTAAATAGAATTATGTAATTTTATATATCAGATAGTATGATTTTAGGTCGATAATTATAAACGAATGAGTGATATAGTCGTAAAGGCTAGGACAAGCCACAATTTGTTTATTTAGAGAATATTTCTGGAGCTTTAGATAACCGGAAATAATTATGCAATTTTCGAAGTTATTTGCTCAGTAAACGCAATTACAATAGTGAAATGTTATTTCAAAAATAGGGAAATCATTTTAGAAAGTAGTGGATTCGCTGAACGAAATTTTCTCATTAAGGAATGTTCGCAGAGAATGTATTAAGAGTTCTGTTTTGGATTGTTTTATTTGATAACATTTTCCTGTATTTTATAAGCAGTTTGCGTACGCTGATGACGTAATGCTGCTGATTAGACGTATTTTAAGGAAGCAGATAAAAATGTTTCATGCAAATGAGGGCTGCAAGATTGTAAATCAACGATACTTAATACTGCAAAAGTTATCATATAAAGCGTATTAACTCAACCAAAGCATTCTTACTTAGATTTTATAATCAGGATATATTTTGAACAACACAGTTATTTGATATATTTTTCTTGAATAACGAACATTTAAATCTCATTTAAAGATGATTTTTTTTCAAAGCTGTTGAATTCATATGGGAAAACTGCTAGGGTTATCCTTACTAACATTTAGAGCAGCGTTTCTCAACCTGGAGGTTGCGGTGATATGAAAGGGGGGTCGCGAAATTAGCCTACAACTTTACACGTAAACAATAACGAAATCATTTTATGAGAAAAAAAATTTATTATAAACATTTTACTTACATTTAAGTACACACGTAAAGAAAATAAATTAATGAGAAGGTTGCGTTTATTTTTCATTTAAAAGTTAGGCGGATTTATGTTAGAATTACACAAAAACAATTTGTTTTCAAGTGATAAAAGACGATTCTTATATTTAGTTTTTAGCGCAACCATAGACGAAAAACCCTTTTTACAGAGGTAAGACGTGGCAGAGGGATTAATATTTTCAATGTTTCTGTGACTAAATTTCCATATTCACTTCAACGAGTAAGCCAAAACGTATCTAAATCATTAGATGAGATTTGTAGTTGTAAGGTTTTATGTGCAGACATTTCGATGAGCCGATCGTGAATCTCAATCGGTAACTTAGCAGCTGCAACAACGTTTTCACTAAAAGGAATACCAATCTCTTCGAGACATAATTTTTATCTTCCGGGATATACTCAAACTACTGAATTTCTGTTATTCGAACATAACGCTGTCACAGGGAATATTATGCAGTTAGACCAAATTACAAGGAACCTGTAAATTGCTCATGTTTGTACATTTCAAACATCCACGTTCATACACGTCGCAATCAACATAACTAAATAATTTTAACTAGGTTTCATTGGGTTGTGGTTGGGGTTGGCGAAATATTCATTATTACATTTTTTAGGGAGTCCTGGACCTTTTTCTTCGTACCATTTTTGACCACTTAGGGGCGACCGGTAATCGCCTCAAAGACGTTGCCTCGGCTGATCCTAAGTGACGTGGCTGTAGACTAGCCCTCCCTTTATGTGCATCTTAGAGCTGAGCTCCCCCCTGGAGTCCCTCCTGGTTCACCGAGTCATTACGACCTCCTCTTCTGGTTACCGAGATGGCTCTCCCCACGGGGACTACCCTTCCCTTCCATACCTCCTAGTCAGGATCCGGGTATGCACCCCACGCCCTGAATGGCGCGCCCTGCTCACATACCTCGAGGGTCCCCTATGCGTCATCAAGACGTACCGACCCAGCCACTCTTACGTGTGGCTGGGCCAGGACGTCCTCAGCAATGAGGCTAACTCCCTGGTCCTACACGTGTTCACTATTCAACCCCCTGGCGACAGTTATTTTTTTCGCCAGTCTCCGTTTTTTTCTTGATGTTCATCTGGATAGCTCGGTCGGCCGGTCCAGGGAACACTTCATGTAGCTTAATTACCACGTTTCCTTCCTGTGATTTTGTCTTACCATCATCCTCCAATTTCTTTCCTCTCCATAATGTTCGTATGTCGCCAGATGTGGTTTGGCGTGCATATCATTTCCTGGCTTAGCGCGCGTGAGCCGCAGACACTCATTGTCAAAATATAAAAATGAAAAATATATTTTAAAATAATCTTAACTAGAATATACACATGTTGCATTTTACATCACAAAATTACAAAATGAATGAAATTTACACAGTAGAGGTAAATAAAATTACTCTTTTAAGTTAGCAATATTTACAAGTATAACAATAGCAATGTGGTTACACGTTTAATCTCCATAATATACAATATAGATTTGAGTCATCTTATATGAATACAGAAATTCAATTTAAAATATTTACATCTTTCTCGTTAGCAATACCGAATATACAACGGAATATTAAATACAAAATTGAAAAACAAGTATTCATATCACCATAAAATTACAATGAATGAAATTTACTTAATAGGGCAAAATAAAATTACCCACACAAGTTAACTATTTAAAAGTATAATAAGGACCAGGGGACCTTAGTATGGTAAGATCCAAGGTCTCCGTCCAGGAGCTGGACCAAGAAAGGCTGAAAATCACGATTTAGAGTGACATCTGTCATCCTTTTTTGGTTCGTTCATAAGTAGAAGGTTTACAGGAGTTTTTTAAACATCCTCATTAAAAAGTACTTACGATCTTCATCAGAATCCTTATGCTACTCTTATTTTTATGACTTTTTAGAATTTTTTTCACGACTTCTATAGGCTTCGAAGTTAAAACCATTTGATTGTTAATCAAAATTTATTTTTCAAAAAAAATTACATAAAACTCCGTTTATCCGGAATTGCACAAATTGTCATAAAGACATGTTTCTCGGACCGAAATACAACTATAATTACCGCAGAAAAGGTAAAACAATGCTATATATATATATATATATATATATATATATATATATATATATATATATATATATATATATATATATATATATATATATATATATATATATATTATATATCGTCTACCAAGAAATCTGTAATCAATTATTTATTAAATAATCCGAGATTATTACAGTAAACGTATACATAGTTTTTTTTTTACCAAGTACATCAGTTTAAAAAAAAAAAACAGCACAAATGAAATTAAAAATAGTAATAAAATAAATAAAAATACAATTATAAAAAAAAGTAATTTAATAAATTAAGCCATGAAATTAAATAATTAATCAACACATTCAAAAAAGAATTCTATCTTCATCTTCCTTCCTTACGGCAAATAATTTCAAATATTTATCTAGTTACCGGCCGAGTGATCTATCTCGTAAATTCATTCTACATGATTTAAAAATTACGAAGAAATTATTTTTCAAGAAGAAACATGCATGACTACCGTTATGAACAATGGGCTAGGTACGATAGCGATGGATGAAGTACGCCTGGAACTGGCTCAGCTCCAGGTTAGAGTCCACAATGAGTCTTTCCACTCTGAGTTATGATAGATGTGTACAATATATCATGTACGAGTATATGTATAAGTATAAACATATGAAAAGTTAGAATTTTTAATATATTAAATATCAGTTAACATGACATATTTATGAGTCTCAAATAATAATGATTTGATAGCCGCTTTTTTATTTTGAAAACTGGTTCTGACCTTCTGAATGAGCCGTAATTTAAAATATTGTATCTAAGATGATAATAGAGGTAGTTATATCTACCTGCATTACACGTCCATTAAAAGTTCAGCTTTTATCTTAATAAAACTTTTCGTAACGAAAGAATTTAGTTTCAATTTGATTTTATTAAGGTAAAAATAGTGTTATTATCCGACGAAAATTTTAATCTAATAATATATTAAGAAATGTTATACACTGGGCAAGAGAAATACTACCGTTTTCAATAAATAGAATAATATAAACACAATTAGCTACATTAAATCTACTTGATAATTACCTATAGTGATGAAATCTATAATCTTTTCTTTAGTTAAAAATGGTCGAATTCTCTTATAACAGCCAATATCTGTAATTAAATATTTTTTCTTAGTTTCATAAATTATCCGGTTGAGATATAATCATTTTAACAACACCAGACGCGTGACTGTTTAAATAATATAAACTGTTGAATACTGTAGATTATTTTATAATCTTTGCTCCTGAAATACTTTTCCACAATTTCAATGAAAATTAAAATCTATGACGAAATTCAAACCTTTTTACAGCTTATCTTATAAATATGATTCTGAAAATAAAATCATTTACGTAATCACCATTCTTTAAATAAATCTTCTATGTGGAAAATCTGAACCGGTCACTATGAGGCAGAACAAAAATATTTTACATTATTATTATTATTTTTTTTAACTGAATTTTTACGGGCATCGACTGCTAAGGTCATTCGCCCTCGTCACAATCTTTAAAAGAAACTACTATCACCATCTGGATCGTCATATGTAAGGGTGTAAAGGGCCCTTACATTTTATTTAAAAGCACAAACTACACAAAACATTTAAGACATAAAGACAAGGACAATCACAAACACTTATGGGGTGTAAAGGGCCCCAATATTAAAATTTGAGATAAGTTCTCAAAAGACCATTAAATTAAAATGAAAATTAAACTTATCGATACCATTTCTTCTTTCTTTCTTCTACGAGTCTCAATTATAGTTTGTTTAAGCACCCTCGGGGCGACCAGAACCGCCGTTGAACAGTATATCAGTCGCGCCAGGGTGCCGTGGCAGTTGAATCCTTCTTATAAACAGGGTATATGCATGCACAGCGTACACCCACAGCCTCGCGCCCTCAATCCACCCTTGAGGGTCCCCCATGCCATCATCGGACACACCCCGACTCACTGCTCTTGAATGCAAGTGAGCCAAAATGGCCTAGGCAAGAGGGCTACCTCCCGCCACTATACGTGCCACGTTTCGAGACTCCCTTATATATATATATATAAACTACCGCTTAGAGTTTCTTTTGTCACAGCTTTAAACTTTCATTTTATAGACTTTTAAGAAGTCCACTGGCGTGTAAAAAAGCAACTATATTTTCTTCATTTCCATTATCCAGATCAGCACTAATGTTATTTGTAAGACGGAACCTCTTTCTGAGGTCCTCATATATGGTACACTCTTCTATTAGATGCTTGATTGTCAGTGTTTTATTACAAACACCGCACATTGGTCTCGCTTCGCCGGTTCACATATATAAATTTGTTAATCGCGTGTGACCGATTCTAAGTCTGGTCACCGCTACTTGTTCACGGCGAGTCAACTTAAAGTCGCTTTTCCATTTATAAGGAGAAGTTTTAACTGAGTTTAATTTTGTATTTAAGCTTCTCCATTCAGCGTTCCACTTGTTTTTTACTATGTTTGTTAGACGGTTTTTAACATCTGCCACTCTTACAGGAAATGCATCCAAATCATCGCAGACTGTTGCCTTTCTGGCAGCTTCGTCTGCGATTTCATTACCTGTAATACCAGCATGCCCTGGAGTCCATACAAATACGCATCGCTGTCCTCGTTGTTTTAGTACGTATAAAATGGACAGGATGTTTGCAATTAGGACATCCTTAGTGTTCTTGTTCCGAATTGCGACGAGTGCACTTAATGAATCCGAACATATTAGTACTCTCTCTTCGCAATAGTGTTCAGTGTAGCGAAGAGCTTGCTGAATTGCAGTGAGTTCTGCCGTGTAGACACTGGCCACATCTGGCAGTCTCCAACAGTGGGCTTCTTCATTTACATATATCGAGCATCCAACACCATATTCGGTTTTAGAACCGTCAGTATAAATTCTAATACGTTCTTCGTAACTACTGACGGTTGCTAAAAATTCCTGCTGGATGATCACTGCTGGTTTCTTTTTTATTTCTCCTTGAGAGAGATCCAAACTTGTATTTACCGCTGGCAAGAGCCATGACGGTATTTCTCTAGTAGAAATTGCTAGTGTCTCTGGTATAGCAAATTCATATTTTCTTCTTAATTCGTGGTACCTAATACCGGTTGGTCTGGAATAGGTAGCACGATGTTCATATACTGCAGCCATAGGATGATTCGTAAACAATTTATTATTTATATGAGCAGGGAAAGCCCATACATTTGCTGCATATCTTAACAAAAGGATCTCTCTTCTATAATGTAGTTGCATTATTCCGGCTTCAGACATCAGACTGCCGCCGGACTTGTGCGGAAAGCGCCTGTTGCGTATCTTATTCCGCTATTATGAACTACGTCTAAATTTCTTAAGTGCGACTTTCTAGCGGATGAATATACGATACATCCGTAGTCTAGTTTAGATTGAACCAATGCTTTATACAATCTCAATAATGTCTCTTTTCCTGAGCCCCAATTTAAATTCGATAAACATTTTATAATGTTTAGGGCTCTTTTGCATCTAATACTCAAGTCCTGTATATGTAATCCCCATGTAAGGGATTTATCCAATACTAGTCCTAAATATCTTACGCTATCTTTATATTGTATTGGATTATCGTCAATTGTCAACGCAGGACTTTGATGAGGAATTCTCTTCCTACAAAAGTGTACACAGCACGTTTTCTCTGGTGAGAATTGGAATCCGTTATTCCTTGCAACTTCATTTGGAGCATTGATCGCTCGTTGCAATTTGTACCTCACCATAGCAGTCTTGTTGCTGGCATACACAATTGCCAGATCATCAACATAGACGCTTTTGCTGATTTCTACTGGAATGGCTAGTATCAATTTATTAATGGCAATGGTAAACAAGGTACCGCTCAACGGCGAACCCTGCGGTATGCCATTTTCCAAGATTCTTTCACGTGAATATTCATTGTTGACGCGTACTTGGAAGGTACGGTCATTCATGTAGTTGCTGAGCAGCATAGGCAGATTGCCACGAATGCCCCATTCATGTATCTGGAGCATTATACCATGACGCCAGGTCATATCGAAAGCCTTCTGAAGATCAAAGAAGACTCCGACACAATGTTTCCTTTTAATAAAGCTGTTATATATAATGTCCTCTAAGCTGATCATTTGATCAGTGGTAGAATGGTATTGCCGAAAACCTGCTTGATACGGTGATATCAGGTTTTCTTTTTCCAAAACCCAGACGAGTCGATTATTAATCATATTTTCCAGTATTTTTCCCATAGCACACGTCAAAGAAATAGGACGATAGCTATTGGGGTCTGTTAAATTTTTATTTTTCTTTGGTACTGGAACAACATGAGCTTTTTTCCACTGCTGCGGGTACGTTCCATCCCGCCATATTTTATTATAAAGTTCTAATAATCTGCGTTTTGCAGTGGTATTCAGCTGTCTGATCATATTATAATGGATTTCATCCGGACCAGCAGCTGTGTTACCTGCTTTTTCCAACGCTTTCGCGAATTCTTCCATTTTAAATGGTACATTATATGAGTAATTATACTCAGTTCTAAAATTTAGTAGACCTTCGAGTTCCTCTTTTTTGGTTCGAAAACCTTCCTCGTAGTTGACCGTTCTGCTGGCCTTTTCGAAGTGATTGGATAACAGCTCTGCAATTTCATATGGAGTGTCTTTTATTTCATTTTCATCTTGAAGGGTAGTTATGGGAGCAAAATCATTACGCCCACAAATCGCCTTCACTTTCCTCCAAACATCTGATGCAGTAGTAGTTTTGTCGATGGATGACACGTATTGCTGCCAGGATCGTTTTTTCGAGTCTATCATAAGACGTTTTGCATACGCCCTGTATTTCTTAAAGACAACAAGATTTTCTATGCTAGGACGCTTCTTAAAGGCGTTATACGCCCTTTTCTTTGTTTTTATAGCTTCACTTATTTCATCGTTCCACCGTGGAACGGGTTTTTTCGTAAGTTTCCCAGATGTTTTGGGAATATATCTCAATGCCGATTCAATTATTGCATTTGTTATGGCGTCGACATCGTCACCGATAACTCCAGTTGTTTCTGGGAGTATCGTTCTAGCTGTGAAGCTCGTCCAGTCTGCCTTTTCAAATAACCATCTTTTAGGGATGGGATATATTGTTCTTGTAACATCAGTTACAATTTACACCGGGAAATGGTCGCTTCCATGCAGATCGTCTATGACATGGAAGCTGTACCTCGGTGCTATCGATCCGCTTATAAGTGCAAGATCTATACAGGACGTCGATCCATCTCTGGCATTGAAAAAGGTTCCTGATCCGTCGTTTAAAATAATAAGTTCTGAATTCATCAGGAACCCTTCCAGTTCTCTTCCACGGGGATCTACTCGATCTGATCCCCAAAGCGAATTATGAGCATTAAAGTCACCCACCAGTAAAACAGGTGGGGGAAGCTCGGAAATTAGTCTTGCTATGTCATCCTTATTCCAATCAAAATACGGCAAGTATATGCTGCAGACAGTGACCTGGAGCGGACGCTTCATTCTAACGGCGACCGCTTGTAGGTTTGTGTTTAGAACAACCGCTTCGGTGGTAGCTCTAGTCGATGTTAATATAGCTACTCCACCTCTAACTCTTACATTTGGCGGTTGATCTCGCCGAAATATATCGAATCCTTTTAATTTAAAATTTTCATTTCGGCGGAAATGCGTTTCTTGCAGACATATACAAATCGGGTCTACGTCATGTACCAAGCGTTGGAGCTCATGGATGTTTGAAAAACATCCATTGATGTTCCATTGTACAATCGACTCGCTAATTTTTAATTAAATTATGTCCTAGGTTTTCCTTTCGGCCATTCTTTTTTTCTTTTCTTCTCCATATTGCGAACGGCATCATGTTCGCGGAGAACGTCGTCGCCGGTGTAGCTTCCGGTCTCCGAATCGGAGACCACCGAAGCCGCCGACGACGACGGGCATCGATCGGCGCCGGTTGAGAGGCGGCAACCTGGCCGCTCCCTAACAGGGGGGGCGCACCGGTCACCGCCTGTGGGAGGGGGGACACTCGCCCCCCCCTGTGTGATTTTTTGTGGCCTCTGAGGCTTAGAGGCCACTTCTGTTGCAGGAGGCTTGGGAGCCTCCATAACAGTCTCTGTAGGTATTATCATTTTCTTGTCATCAAGAATCTCACGAAGACGGACTTGCCATTCTGCTTTGGCGTCCGTTTTCTTCAGAGCGAGAGCAGCTTTCGCTGTTTTATCTTCGGCAGGAGTCTGTACTAATATCTTTGGCTTTATTGGGTCTTTAATATTGAAAGATTTCATTTTATTGTCAATAATTCTTTCAATCATGTTAGCCAAGTTCGGAGCAAGTTTACTGATGAGCTGACTTTCATCTACAGCAATTGGAGCAGGAGCAGGAACAGTAGCCGCAGCTTGAGCATAAGATGTTGTTGCTCTGGGTTTGCGGGCGTTAACAATCTTTTTGGGTTCGATGTAGCTGACTTTCTGCAGAGTTTTAACTTCTTGCACAGCTACTTCTTCTTTGTAGACAGGACAATTCCTGGATCTACATAAATGCTGTCCCTTGCAATTGATGCATGTAGGGGGCTCTTTACACGGCTCTCCCTCATGCACCTCTTCGCCGCACACGCATATTTGCGTTCTCTCACATTTGATGGCGGTGTGGCCAAAACGTTGGCACTTGAAGCATCGCATTGGTTGCGGGATAAATGCCCGCACATCCAATCGATGTATCCCCGCTCTAATCTTCTCCGGCAAGGTAGGCCGGTTAAATGTGAGAACATGAGAGGCTGAACATGAATGGCGAGGTAGGACCTCGCCATTCCTCCTCATGTTCAATCGGCGACACTCTATGACTCCCTGCGTTGACAACTCCTCAACAATTTCTTGCTCCGTACAATTTAGAAGGTCCCGACAGACGAGCACACCTCTTGAGGTGTTGAGCGTACCGTGGAGATCAACATGTACAGCCAGTTCTCCAATCTTTTTAAGCCCTAAAATCTTTTGAGACTGGACATCATTTACAGTCTCAACATGAAGTTCCATGAAGGTCTTCCTTATTTCTTTTACAGGGCCACCAGCGCATTTGATTATCTCCCGAGCGATGAGAAAAGGACTCACCTTCGAAAAATTTCCATCCTCCTTGGTAAAAACCAAATATTTAGGTTTCGGTGCATTATTGCTCTTGAAAAAAGCTTTTTGTAAGCTTTTTCTAGCCTCAATCTCTATCCTTTTAGTTTCCGCACTTTTTCTCCGTTTTGCCTCAGGCGAAACGGCTGGTTCTAAACGAGGGTGTTTGCGTGAACCCTCTGCCACGTTTAATTGTTCAGTTTGCATGAACAATAAATCCCTTCTGTAGTAAGGCTAGCCGCCGGGGTACACCCCCACTCCAGGGCTACCAACCCTGGAGGTCCGTTCCGGTACTCCGGTGGAACCGGCATATGTCCTGGCAGAGAGCGGATGCGCAGTCTCTGCACTGACTCCAGGCCCTTACACACCGAGGCTTTCAGGACTCCCATGCTCCGAACAACATGGGCACCTTAACTACATGCTTGCCATCGCGGGGGGCATGTGGACAACAAAAGGTCTCCGTTACACCTGCAAATAACTTCGACCGTGGCCGCCACATCGCCAGCTCTAAGTTTGGTATATGTCCACTTCCTAATCCATAAATTGTTCATATCCTGCAGGTAGCCGAAAAATCCAATCCATGAGGGGACCTGAAGGTGGAAACAGGTCAAAAGAAAAGCATATCCGAGGGATTTACTCGGAGCCCCGTTAGCCAGCTATATGTATTGTACATAAGTACGGCTGTTACCGCCCTGGACGTGGAACGTAGATGTTGTGTTCCGGACGTGGGGATTACCTACCTCAGGGCATTATTATTATTATTTAAATTTATCTGAATCTTCTTTTATGATGTGTTTGACTGCATATAATTTTAATTAAACTAATGCATATATATCTCGTGTTAAAAACAAAAAAAAAAAGATCATGAAAATAAATAATAATTAAGTTATATTCATATAACAAAATTAAATCTTACAATTATTTCAGTGTATATTATAACAAATTTTAAGTAAGCTTTATTAAATTAAATAAGTATTTCTATTTCATAATAACCTGTATTAAAAATAAGAATAAAATATTAATCTTAGAGATGGTGTCTCTTTCAGATAGTCGTTATAAAATATTGATCGTAACATTTTGGGTACACGCCAATGTATGCAGTACTCAAATTTATTTTTTTTCATATTTTCCAACTTCAAGTTCCGTTTTCTCAACAAAAGTTTTAATAGAATCTTGTGAAATTAGCTTTTGTTTAACAATTAAAGTTAATTATTTTAATAAATAAATATTTTTAAGTATTAAAAAAAATAATAATTAATATTAAAATACCGATAAGCTACAATACATTCAATTTAGTGATAAATTATTGGGAAACAATTTCTTTATTTTTTCTCCTTATTCCAGTGATCCAGTAATGGAAGACTGTTATAATCGGGAGGGAATATGTAATTTTTTTTTAGGAATTTTGATGCCAACCCACCGGGATGGTCTAATGGTGAACGCGTCTTCCCAAATCAGGTGATTTGGAAGTCGAGAGTTCCAGCGTTCAAGTCCTAGTAAAGGCAGTTACTTTTATACGGATTTGAATACTAGTTCGTGGATACCGGTTTTCTTTGGTGGTTGGGTTTCAATTAATCATGCATCTCTCGAATGCTCGAACTGAGACTGTACAAGACTACACTTTATTTACACTCATACATATCCATCCTCATTCATCGTCTGAAGTAATACCTGAACGGTAATCCCCGGAGGCTAACAGGAAAAAAAGAAAAGTAGTTGCGATGTCGTATTCAGGTATAATTATGGTAAAATGTACGAAGACAATTTTAGGTATAATTAAGTAAAATATACAAGCAGATGATTAATTTTGAATATAAGCTTAAAATTTGTACATACGAATATGGAATTGAATTCTTATAGTATAAACCGAAAGCCCGACCAGGATCGAACCCAGAAACCTCTGGATGAAAGGTTGAAATTCTACCACCCTGCCACAAAGTTTGGTAAATCGAAATGTATTCTACCCTAACCCACTGATACAATAAAAGCTGACAAAAAATTTCTTATACTGTCCTGACACTTATTTATTCTGATATAGAGTAATTCTATATAAAATAATTCTTATCAGTCCAAACAAATTATACTTAGAAAAAAAATTGTTACCTGGACTTTTATAAATGGAAATGATAACGGGATTTATAATAGACGTAAAAAAAAATAAATGTGTGAGAGGAATTGGTGGAGGGGTGATTTGGTGGTTGGTGGGTTGAAAAAAAAAATTATCCAATACAAAAGTTGTAGATCATACAAAAATATACAACTTTTGTAGAGGTCTGTTTTTATCATAACCTCAAAATTTTCGAGAAAAATCTTTTCTTTTTTCGTTTTTTATTTTTCATTTCCGCAGAAATAATTTAATTTTGACGAAACTTGGTGAAAGTATATCTTTCTATCTTAAATAACCACAAATTTTTTTGACGTAAATTTTCGCCAGAAATCGCAATAATACCATTTTTCACCCCTTTTCATCCCCACCACAATTCAACTTTCCACCACCCCCGCTTACGCATTTTTTTTTTACGTTTATTATAAGCCCCCTTACAATTTCCACTTTTAAAAGTCCAGGTAACAATTATTTTCCCCTCTAAATGAGTTATTTTGATCGGTCTATATATAGAACAATTGGAAAAATAATTCTGAATTAAAAAGTTTAAAAAAATTTTAAAATCAATATTTTTAAACTTTGATCGGCCCTCCCACCACCAATATTACTCCCATAAGACATAAAAACTTTGATATAATATTTACAACAAATAAAAATATAGCTCTTTTGATTTTTGGGGAAAAGGGAGAATTTGGGGACCAAGATTTTATATTTTAAATAGTAAAATATGCATGTTTGCATATTTTAAACTTATTTATAAAGAGGAGTTATGTTTGCAAAATTCTGAGAAAATTAATCTGAAAGAAAGTATCTATCCCACCCCTGAAGATATTGATCCAAAACGTTTACCAACAAACTACTGCATGTACCCGAGTCTCTGAGCCAAATTTCATCAAAATCGGTTTATCCAGCCAAATATTACTTAAATTCAAACACCCCTACAGATATACATACATAGGTACTACCCCCCAAATACTACCCCCTCACCCCAGTATTTTGTTTTTTGGGTCCCTGGATCATAAAACATCGAGAAACCTCATACCTAATTTTTGGCTTATTTATTATACTTTTCTTCTTGTAGCATAGCTCTAGAACTATGGTGCCAGGATAGTAAAAAGTAAATAATCTTATTTTTCTGTTAAAATTATTTTTCCGGACAAAGCCTACAGCAAAAGCAAAAGCTGAGTTTTAAAAATCAACGATGTAAATATCTACAGAGGCATTTACATCAGTGGCATCCCAACAAGACTTATTACTGTCAGATGTAAAAGTTAGAGGGCGAAAGATGACTCACGTTAAAGCCCATCAGGGCTATTAACGGGAGGGGGATGGTATGGCGACCAGAAGCGTCACAAGGCGCCCGTAGGGGGCGGCTTGTAGTGGGCGTCTTCCCCTACGGGGTTGGGATATTGAAGTTATTTCTTTATCAAATTATTATACAGATATTTTAGTTTTCCCGAAACTCTACGGACTACTGTAGCCGTAAAAAATATTCCATATTTTGAAATAAATCGAATCGGAATCAGAAGATAAGATTTATCGATATTGTTTTTTTATCCAATCTGACAATGCTTTATTATTTTTTTCACTTACTTTACTTTTCTCTGGATAAATAATACACAGTAACCTTAATAATATAATAATTATACCATTTATACTATTTAATAGTCTTATAAATATACATATATATATAGTAGTTATAATAATTTTATATATATATATATAAAATTATAACGACTCCGTGGAATGGCTAACAATTTTATCGATACAGACTATACAAGCTTGATAATATTGTTACTTAAGCATAAAAAGTTTTCAATTACGTTGATATTTTGAGATGAATGAACCTAAATATGTAAGCATATTTTATTAATAAGAATTTAGTATTAAAATAACGAAATCTGATGAAACATTAAAAATAATAATAATTATTGATAAGAGAAATATTACCCTAAAATTGCCTTGATAAAATCAACAGTTTGAGTAAACTGATAATTTGATAGAAACCCGGGGTTCGTTCCATCAATTAATATATTAGGAATTAATTAATATAATATGAAAATGGATGATGGAATGTTCAAGCAAGTTACTAAACTTCCAATCTCTAATATTAAATCACCTTGTGTCTAATTTTAATAGACAGACACCATTAATAAAATGCTTTTGGTGGTAAGTTATTTAACTACTGAGAAAATATTTATGTGCAGAGTAGCGCTTTATGATTATAAATCACGGACAAAAAAATATAGAAAAGAATAAAGCCTTGTGAAAGGAGGTGTTATTATATTAAGACGTCCAGGTTTAGGTAATGTTGTTAAACTCCTGGAATTTTGTAATTCGACTTCAGAAGATAAAATAATAATACAAATGTACAGACAAAGACTGGGAAAGATAAAATATATAACTAAATATATATAGGCCGTGGTACTTTCTTTTCTATTTAACCTCTGAAACCACATTTAAGGTATTACTTCAGAGGAAAATATGTATGAATGTAAATGAAATGTAGTTTTGTACAGTCACAGGTCGACCGTTCCTAAAAATGTGTGGTTAATTGAAATCCATTCACCAAAGGACACCGGTATTCACAATCTAGTATTCAAATCCGTATAAAAGTAACTGCCTTTACTAGGATTTGAACCTTAAAACTCTCGACTGCTGTTAAAAGATTAGCAAAATAAAGATGAAACTAAACCAGTCAACTTAGTGGTAATTCAATATAAAGTGCTCTCTTGTGTGATATTGTGTGATATATTTCATAATTTTTACAATTACGTTTTTCCCTTACCGTTGATGTAGTATACAGAGTGATTCACGAAGATTGTAACAAACTTTCAGAATATGTTCTGCTGGTTAAAATAAAGAAGAAAGTTAATATACACATAGGTTCAGACACGCTTCGTTAGCGAGTGTCGGCTGGTGAAATATTTCACTCTAATTTCTCTTCTTCCTTAAAATTAACCGAGATTATAATTTTTGGATCCAAATAATGGATAAATTTAATTGTTTTATATGAAATCCGATTCAAAAAACTGGAAGAAGTTTCCTTGTCATTTAAGAAAAAAATTAATTATCTTAAAATTAAAAGAATATAACTCTTATTAAGCCAGGTTCCTATTTTACAAAAGTAATTTTCATGATTTTTTTTATTATTAATACATTGTAAATAAAAAATCATAAAAAAATAAGGAAAGGGAAATAAATAAATTGTATTTGTATAATGTAATTGTAACAGAGAAATTATTATTTTTTTATCAACGAGTAAATACTGCTTCTTTTATTATGTATAAATATTGAAAAAACATCATCTCTAAGATAGAAAAATTAGTCCGAGATGCTTTCTGTGCAAGCAATAAGGTTCACTTTTACACAACTAGCGTCTGAGGATAAAGAAAATGAAAATTTCACTTACAAGGCTGGTAAATAAAGTACAGGCTTCTTGAGAATGACAATGCTGTTTTAGGTAATTAGTTTAGCTCCAAATCAAGTCGCCTATAATCGTTAAGGGAACTAAAAAATACATGTAGCTCTTTTTTATTATATTCTCATAAATGTTACCGTGAAAAACCGATATCTAGCAAATGTCGATATTATCCGGTGAATATCGACATACAAATCCGTCGGTGAAAGACCGAAATATTTGCTTATTCGAACCTTCACCGGTATTTGTCGACAAACACAGATAAATTCTGGAGGTGTGGTTTGCCTCCATCACTGAAGCTAATTAATCAAATTAACTTCATAAAAAATAAAAATTAATCAAATTTTCCGCATTTAATAAATTGAAAGGGCTAATCAGTATATACAGAATATGTTAACTGCATGGATGAACCATAGATACAATAAATGATCAAGATGGTTTGCCCTCAGTTCAACGTTTTTATAAAAATATTTTTATTCAACTTTCACCATCAGTGCTTGCTGAATGCGTGAATTTGATGAAATGCTTCCAATGTTGGAGAATAATATACATAATTTGTATCTTTAACGTTAATTAGAAGAGGTTAGCGAGAGTAGTTTATGTTTGGCTTAAATTTAATCTTCATTTTTTTACGACGGTTTCTCGTAATCCATTTACGTTAGAGATTGGTACTGGGTGATTTTTTTTTATTTGTAGTTATCGTTTGAACCCACACTAGAGCTTATCCGTGTTTGCCGAGATATACCGATGAAGGTTCGAATAAGCAAATATTTCGGTCTTTCACTGACGTAATTGGTATGTGTCGACATTCACCGAATAATATTGATGTTTTCTAATTTCGGTCTTTCACGGTAACATAAATACTGCTTCTTTTATTATGTATAAATTTAAAAAAAAATAGAAGCATCTAAGACAGAAAAATTGGTCTGAGATGCTGTCTCTGCAAGTAATGATGTTCACGGTGGGGGGGGGGGTGAAGAAAATGACGGTTTAACTTATAAGGCTGATAGATAAAGCATGGGCTTCTTGTTATTCTTGAGAATGACAATGTTGTTTTATAATGAATTTCGTTCCAAATCAAGTCGCCTATAATCGCTATGGTTATGGGCACTAACAAATGCAAGTATTTCTTTTTTATAATATTCTTTGTAATATAAATATTCTTGAAATTTACTTTTTGAAGCACTTTTATTTCATATTCCATCTGAGCTTCTAACAATTTTGGTCACTGTGATAAAAAAATGACGTCTAATATCGGGTAATTTATTTTATTCATATGAATAATTTCGGGCAATTCATTACATACCATGTGTCATTTAATCGAGGTAATTATTATTTTTATTTATTAATTTATTTTTTAAATCGGAACAAGCGATCTAGAGTTTAGGGAAAAGCGAACAAATAACACATTTCAGATACTCATAAGCACACAATCCTCTTCTCCCCTCACTTCTTTTCCTTTGTAGTTGGGTATAAAGGATAAGAAATGAGATTATAATCTAAATTTTGAAATCTGTTAACATATTACAACAACATATTAGACGAAGAATTTCTAACCGGATTGGAGAGTATAAATTCTAGGTAAAATTTATCTTATAAAAAAGTAAAAAATTAGATAGAAATGGATGTTGTTAATTCCACAGCAAATTAAATTAAGAAATCTACAATAGAGATTTAGATAGCATATAACTAAATAAGAACCAGCTACATAATAAATTCATTTATTATTTTATTTAATGATTTAACAAAATAGAAAAAGCTTATGAAAAGAAAACAGATTCTCAGAAATAATAAATTATGAAAGAAAAAATATATTACAAAAATAACAGTGTAAAACAAATATGATGTAAATTCAGTTAGGAAATCATAATTATTTCCTGGTATGAAATCTAAGCAATGGATAAAAAAAAACTTTCATAAAATATAAAAATAAGAAAATGGTCATAATGATAGAGTAAAGGTCAGCAAAAATCTAGAGCACATTGGCAGTAGTAACGTTGTGTAGGCAGTTAGAGCGTTACGTAGCTACATATATATAGCTGGAGGATAAAAATGTTTACATCAGTCATACACCTATAATTTAACAACGTACACTTACTGTTTTCGTTTTAAAAACATTAGTTATAAAATAATTGTGTTTGAAAGAATATATATTATATTTTACTTGAAGAGGAACTAAATGTTAAAAACACTATCAGAACATGAAAGTAGTAATACATATATGGAAATACATACTGACGTTTGATTATGGTATTAAGAAATTTATTTAAGCGTTTCAAAATAAGAAATAAAATATCTAACGAGTAGGTATTAATAATTTTAATACCTTCATATTTTAGCTATCTAAAGAATGATTGTATGTAAGATTTTTTTAAGAGAATAAAATTTTATTTAAAAATTATCTTTTACTAATACGTACATTTTAGTGGTAATAATTTTCTAAAATTCCATAGGCTAATCTCTACTCATAATGTTAATTTTATCATTAAAATTAAATTTATCCTCTCATAAAGTAGAAAAAAAACGATTACAACATAAATTGGTAATAAATATTATCATAAGATGAAAATAAAATAAAAGCCATCAATAATGTTGCGAAACTTCCAGGACGTTTGTATGCTTATTATTCATTCATAGTATTCTGCCATTAGAGCAGGTCGTGTCACGGCTGCTACTCTCCACCTTGTTCTATTCTTGTTAACCTCTGTTTCAGCATATTTTCCCTTTTCCATAATCCCATAATCTCTTTCTTTCTTTTCCATTCCTTTCACCAAGCCATTTATCGCATCCACTAATAAACACCTTCTTCTCATATAATGTCCTAACCGGTTCCTTTTCCTATATTCAATCACATTTAGCATTTTCCTATTCTCCCCGATTACACTTAATACTTTTTTATTTATTACGGTCATTTTTTCATTTTGTTATGGTCTTGTCATTTGACATTTAACATTCTGCGCCACAGCCACATCTCAAAAGCCTCAATTCGTTTTCCGTCTGTTTTTCTCATCGTTCATGTTTCAGCTCCATAGATCGTTGATCGCTGTTGCGATCAACAGTATGTACTAAGATTATGGCCTTTCTGGTAATTTATTTAAAGACTCATTAGCAACAAAGTTTATCATAGCAGTCTATTTGGTTTAATGTTTGATTTAATTAAAGGAGTCTTCTTCGGTAACTTACAGAATTTACAGTGAAACGCGGAGTTCGCGCTTCCGGGAACAAGGTTAATAGATGTGAGGGTTACGAAGTAAGACAGAAAAGTGAAGATGTCCGTAGAAGCTAAAATCAAAGGCAAAAGCTGTGTTAAAATCACCGATAGAATGTCTAGCGAGGTATTTATATCGTTCGCCTAATTATAAGTGCAATATGTAATCAATTATAACTCCAAAAGATGACATTAGGTTAAGTCCTTCAGGACTAGGAAGTGTGGCGATCGGAATGGCCATTATATGGGGTTGTTCTTCCCGTACGGAGTCAGGATAAATAAGTAAATGTAAATAGTTTTAAGGAATATGTTAACGTTGATTGTTCGCAGTGTTTTTGTGTGAATAATTTAATTTAAAAAAAAAAAACAAAAAAACAATTTATTCTTTTAATTCTAAAGATTAACCGCATCAAGCATCGTAGGACCTATGGGTTGTACGCATCCTTTGTTTTGAACGGTGAAGAATCGTCTGTCTATCGAACACTCTGGAATTATTTTTCCTATCCGTAGACTATATAAAAGGCCCAAATTGGGACCGTAATTGTGTAAAGCCGTGTTTCTTAATAATTTCAACACATATATATTTATTAATAATATATACAAATTAAAACAAATTTAACTTTTACTTATACAATAAGGTTTCTTTTTCTTCTTCATGCACACATTTCTCCTTAAAAGTATGAAATAACAATCCCATTACCTACCTAGTTGTGGTTTCTTAGAATGATTGCCAAACGAACCGAACCTACAAATATTCTAAAAGAAAAGGATAACAGATTGCTGTGATGGACAAATCTAGTCTACTTTGATAGCTAACAGTAGAAGAAACAAGAAGAAGCAACAAATTACTTCTGTTCTTGTCTTTTTTCAAGATGCATTTATTAAAAACCAGAAATCTTCGATTATAGGATGAGATCGCAACAGAAATTGTCCAGTGCCTTTGAGGGCCATTCCACCGTCCCTGGTATGTCAAAGTAATATTTCATGAGTTTTTAAGGATTGCAGTCAGTTTATAAGTTTTACATAATGTTTGAATTTTTCATACAATCATTGTTAGTAGATTAAAGGTAGAGACTTCCGAAAATATTTTACGTCGGTTACAGTACTATGTACTGTAAAGGAACATAGTATGTAATATGTACTATGTGCTACATTGTGAAGAAGGGGATTTCAAACAATTATTGTAACTAAGTTTTGTAATTCTGCTATCATTTATCATTTAATGCATTTTATTTTTTTGTTTTGCTTTATTAAGAATAGTGTTTATAAGGTGCAGAAAGAATAATACGATTTTCTTTCTGTCTATTTTTTTTTCTGTTTTGCTTCAATAAAAAACCGATTTTTAAAAGTTTTATTCACTTTTTATTGGTTTTATTTACATTAGTTTTCTCAGAATTAAATTCTCTACAAGTTTTTTACTAAATCTTACGCATTTATTACTCATTTAACAAATTTATTGTGCCACAAACCTAAAAAAACTTGTTTTTCGACCCCCGCATTTTGTGTTTTATGTCGGATATCATAACTACTGGAGTTAAAATTCTGGGACCTATTTTGCATCTCAATTTATATATGAAACTACTAACTGTACTCCTTAATTTGGATCCAAAAAATTACAGTAGAACTTCTTTTTATTAGTAGAGCTGAAATCCGGGTGAAATCTTTCACTAGCCCTAATTCGAAAACCAAGCCTTTCCTGATCTATGCATATGTGAACATTTTTCATTATTTTTACCAGTAGAACATGTCCTGAAATTTTCTACATTTCTTCTTGGAACACTCTGTATATTCTAATTTTTATAAGTAACGATAAAAGATCCATTATTAAGTGTTGAATTTTTTAAATATCAACCAAAACAGTCTTAAATATAGCGAATTAAATTTCGATCTCAGATAAATTAATTCTGTTAATATATTCGGTCTCATATCCTCTAAAGAGTTTATAACCAATTTAATTAGTTGATTTATTTTTTTGATGTTTTAAATTAACTAGTTTTAAGTTTGAAAGGAACCTAATTAATAATATTTTCTTGGAAATTGTCAGTCCGAGTTAACAAAAACATCTGCATCACCAGTTATGCCACTACTAATCTTTATATTTCCCTATTTATAGAATCGTGTGCTAAAAATGGACTGTGCTAACAGGAAAATAGGATAAACAAATCTCATTAACGGATTGAAACGTTTGTATATAAGTAAAGATTAAATAAAAAATTAATCTTAATTTCATCCATTTAAATAGATTTTTAAATTAATATTTATCTGGTTTATTAAATTTATAATTTTTTTTAATTGAAAATACAAAAACAAAACAGAATCGTTCATTAAAAGTTCTCATAATATGAAGTGAACAATTATTTTGTATAACTCGTACAATACTATTATTATATAACCTACTATATTGGTACTATATATGTGTATTAAGGAAGTATAGATCTGCACGCGCATTATATACCGGCGTAATATGTATAGTAATTTCAGCTTAACGAAAACGAATGATAAGAAATGATTAAATAGCCTGAATCCGTATTACGTTTTTTTTTCTTTTATTTTTTTTTTTTGTCGTACCTAGGAGGGTGGACCAGCTAATGCACTGCACACCCTTAGAGGCTGCCTTTGCCTCTAACCCACCGACACCCCGCAGAATCCGGCTATGCCGTTCCCCGCGGGGGTCGTTCACCCAGTAGGCCGGAACTTGGTCTTTTATATGCCTGCCTCTAACCGTACCACCTCCCTAGGGAGGGATCCAGCCGGGTCTTGGTCTTTTTTTTATTACCCATGAACTCAGGGGGTCCCCGGTCAGTCATCAAGAGTGGCCCACCTCAGCGAACCACCTTCTCATGGGCAGAGCTGCCCCTGTAAGACCCTATCTCTAGGTTCGCCCGTTTCATTTTGTTTTTTGTTTTTTTATTTAAACTACATATTGTTAAATTAAGTATTGTTAAGAATATACAGTTGAACTGCGGACCAATTTAGCGTTCATAAACGGTACAGATTACGATGATTTATTATTTATTGTAGGGTGAATATTATGAAATATTTAAGGAAATTTAAAACAAAGTGACATACATAGTTTTATAAATAGTTATTTTTACAGAGTCAGAGTTCAATTGCTTAAACTCTTCTTAGGCCGGCGTCATATCAGCCGGATTTTACGCGGCAGATCATCGGAGGCGTAACTTTAGTATTATAATTGCCGTATAAAATGGCCGGTGCGTACCGGCGTACTGAGCCGATGATGCGCCAATCCGTTCATCGTAACTACCGACTACACCGCTAGAGGCAATTGTTCGGTTTCGGTTCGAATTTTGTTCGGTTAGAAAAATTGTGAATTCTTATTTCATAATTGGTAAAAAGAAAACCCAAACCGTGTTCGTGGAGAAAAATATTAAACCGTAAGAATTATAACATTTCAGGGTTTGACAGGAGCAATCACAGAAACAACAGAAAATGACTTATTTAAATTTAGTAGAAAGCAAAAAGTTGGTTATTAAATCTATATATAAAATTGATATTTTTATTATTTTGTATAATCTTTTAACTAATTATGTTTTTAACTATACTGGAATAAAATTTGGACATGTTTAATTGTGTAATGTAAGTATGCTGAAAATCATAATGTAATAGTAATGATAATATACTGAAATTTACCTTTTTGTTGAAGTGTATTTCATATTATATGTAACTTGAATAGATAGAAATAAGATTGTTCTAAGATCATAAAATCTAACATATCTCTTATGCATTAAACTATAAACCATTAATTAACATATATTATTTGATTGAAAGTTCAACTGGTACACAGAACAACCAAGCTTTTACTAATATATCGGTCAGATAATATGTACATATTATATACTAAATAAATAATTCACAATATTATTAATCATAAATTCAGAAGGAAAATGAACTTAAAACACAATTAATTAAATTATTTTATTAAGATTTATAATCGTTTTTATGAAACATAATTATAATCTAAATAATGATATAATTGTATTAAATATAATGTTGTCAGTAAAGTTTCTACATCATGTATTTATTACTGATCTGCATAACGGCATCACGTGATAACGTTTTTTATCAGTAAATTATATGCGGGTAATATAACCTAATTGAATACAGGTAAAAAAAAACTGGTGTTCAGAAACAACATTTATTTTCGATTGTATATATTTAACTAATTACAGTTATTGATCTGTTATTAGGACAATATTATAATTATTGCTATCTTATAATGACAATCATAATTACAAATCGATACTTTAACTCGTACTAGATAAACAACAATATTTTTTATTCAATGTTTCTTTAAGATCAAATTTAAAATTCTTTGCGAATTAAATGTATTAAATAGCAATAATTCAATAGTTATAATACATATTTTATATTACTGCCATATATATTCACATTTATTATAATTACTATATTTAAAAACACTCATTATGTAAATTATTATTATTATTATTACTTTTATTATTAATAACAGAAAACGATATAAAAAAGTGGTGTTATGTGATATTAACGTAACATTACACTAATCAATCAACGTAGCTATATTTACTATTAACTTCTCAAGAAATGGAGATACTGTATAAAATTCCAAGAGACATGATCAGATCTATAATTTACTGGGGTTAGCCAAAAATAATTTCGGTACTCACAAACATATAGCTGCTTTACGTTTGTTTTGAAGGACTTCTGTCAATATTGTGATTTTTTTTTCTTTTGACATTTGATATCTGTCATTTTAGCATGCTCTATAAGCAAATTTCGCGTAATTTTGTTTGCAACTGTTTATGATCACTTTTAACGTAGAGTCCAAAAACGAACATTTCTGATATATATCAGTTTTTATTTCCGTAAAGGAAAGAAAGATGATGAGACTTACAAAGAGATATGTGAAGTTTATAGGGTTGATTACCTTTTTT
The DNA here is from genome assembly GCF_047948215.1 of Lycorma delicatula. Lineage (NCBI taxonomy): Eukaryota > Metazoa > Arthropoda > Insecta > Hemiptera > Fulgoridae > Lycorma > Lycorma delicatula. The sequence continues at coordinate 90,621,252 of NC_134456.1, read as the reverse complement.
CTCCTGTTTAGCCTCCAGTAATTACCGTTCAGATAATACTTCAGAGGATGAATGAGGATAATATGTACGAGTGTAAATGAAATGTAGTCTTGTACAGTCTCAGTTCGACCATTCCTGAGATATGTGGTTAATTGAAACCAACCACCAAAGAACAACGGTATCCACGATCTAGTATTCAAATCCGCGTAAAAATAACTGAATTTACTAGGACTTGAACGCTGGAAATCTCGACTTTCAAATTAGCTGATTTGGGAAGACGCGTTCATCACTAGACCAACCCGGTGGGATATAGTGTTGATTACCTAATAGAACGCAGGTGTCAGAATCGGTTTAAAAAATTCCGACTAAATCAAAACGATAATGGAATCGGGTCGTCATGTAACTTGCAAGAAATTGTAGAGAGGTTAAATATATTATATACAATTGAAAATCACATGAAATGTCTTGGACCCGTTAAGAAGCTAGATATTTGAGTTCCGCATAAAATTAATGAATCAATTTTTATGATATGCATCTCAACTCAATGAAGTAGACCCTTTTTTGAAACGCATCATCACTGGTGATGAAAATCGTCTACAATATAAATCGAAAACGATCATGGTCCAAATGTGATGTACCAGTACAAGCTATATTGAAAGCTGAATCGCATCAAAAAATTACTATGCTGCCAATTTGGTGGGATTACAAAGTTTTTATTTATTTTGAGCTGCTGCCAAGGAACCAAACGTTTAGACTGTCAAGAAAAACTGGCCGGAATTGGCAAATCGTAAAGAAATCATCGTGTTCTACAAAGACAATGCAAGGCCTCACACATCTTTCGTAGTTCATAGAAAATTATTGGAGTTTGTTCAAGAAGTGATGTCTCATCTCCCATATAGCTCTGATCTTGCATCATAAGATTATCATTTATTTCGTTTGCAAAACGTATTGAACGGTAAAACTTTCACTAATAATGATCTCAAATCGCATTTAGTTCAATTATTTGCCGAATAGGTCCAGAAGTTCTTTGAGCACGGTATCATGGTTGCCGAGAAAGATTATCGGCAACAAAGGAGAATATATAAAATTGATTAAAGTTAACCTTTGTATAAAAAAAAATTGAGTTTTATTTCAAAAACCGAAATTACTTTATTGCTAATCCTTAGAATACTACAACTATTAACTACGCTAATAACTTTCACAACATTAAGTAACTTAGTTTAATAGATAAATCCATTTTTTGATTAAGTATACTTTTTTACGGGATAATATTTTTCATGCTTTTTTTTCATTCTGTTAAACTTCGAAGGAACAGGATTGTTGTTAACATTGTTATAACCTGTTTTATTAATTATATTAAAATAAAAGAGTTTGTATTATAAGTTGCAATAAATCAACAAAGCAATAATGTTCATATGATTAAATTAATACCGAAAAAATTATAAATAAAAATGAGTTATTAAATAAATTTCTTTCTACTAATATAAACTACATCCTAAAATTAAAATCTAACTAAAGATAAAACCTAACCTGCCAACTAAATTTAGTTCTAACAGTATTCTATGTTTATATTACAGTAAAACCAACTAGTTATAGCGTGTGTTAAGTTGTTAATGTGTAGGAATACTACAATGTCATATGAAGATAATTAATATAATTCTAGGATAAATGAAAATTGAAAACAAAGATGGGTTGAGACCGAGAAAAATGGTATGTAAGAATAATTTGCTGTTATAAAAGTTTATATTACAATGTTTGTTTAATGATATCGAAAAGACAAAGTTTTTTTACAACAAACATATATTTATTTGTAGAATACTACTGGGCCAATTTTAACAACAAAAAGAATCTTAAAATTATTTTTCTTAGAAGACAGGAAAAACCGACCCGACTCATTAATCTTTAAAGATATAGAACTGCATGCACCCTTTTTAATCGTTTCACCGACCTAAAACATATTAAAAAATTTGGTTCAAAACATAAAAACCGTACATTTTATCGTACACTTAATTAAAAAGTGTCTTAAATTGTCGCAGCTTTGCTATTATTTCTTACAAAATTAAATGACCTTAGTAAATTGCAAGCAATTACTTTTTCTCAGATCAATTAATCTACCCCCATTTCACCAGAGATTTACATTTGTTCATTTACTTTCGTTACTACATAAAAAAGAAGTTCTTTTCAAAACTTTATATCATTTATCTTTCCCTTTAATAATATTATTTTCTAAAAGCAAAAAATAATTTAAATTATTCATACAACATAGAAAGGCAAATTATATATTTACAGATTAAGGTAAAATCTCTATGTAGAGATCCTGCCTACATATATAGCCTACTGAAAATATTATATATATATATATATATATATATATATATATATATATATATATATATACATGTAAAAAATTTAATTGATATGTAAATTTAGTCAAAAAAATATTTCAAAAATTCATAAAAAATATTAAAAACCAAAAACTTTTAACGAAAGGGGATGAATCTGAAGGTCACTCAGAAAACGCTTCCGAATTTTGTATTTTAATTAAAGAAATAACAGTAATTTTTTACAGCTGGTTTTAATTTATCCAGCTACGTGTTTTATCGCTAGTTAGCTAATATTTATCGATAAACACTGACAGATGTTATAATAATAAATAAATTGATATTTTTATCTACTATGTTAATTTTTTAAACGTCGAAAATAATATTTTATATCCGTTCTCGTGACCAAATTTTATTATTATTATTATTTTACTATTTATAATAAACACCATTTATTCATACATATATTTCTGTACTATTATATAAAGAGGAAGAAGGTTTTTGTTCAGGATAAACAAAAAACTACTCGATCAATTGCAAGCAAATTTTCACCCACGTTTCTTGGCATAACTGAGAAGGTTTTTAGATATATTTCATCTCGTAAAACAAAATGTGTGTGTGTGTGTGTGCGTGTGCGTGCGCGCGCGCGTGTGTGTGTGTGTGTAGTAACGTAGATTTGCCGGTTGAAGCACAAAATTTAATGAACTGTGAACTATGAGTCTCTATCATTGCACAAGCTGCGTTAGAACCGAATGATTCGAATCAATCAAATGAATAATATTACAAAAATAATAGAATTGAATTTACGTTAAATAAAATAAAATAATATTAAATAAATTAAAAAAATTTCCGTTTAACATAAATGGTCTTCCCGTGGGAACTGCGTGTGAGTCTAGAATGGTGAGGTATTCGAGCACTTCGTGGAAGGCTAAACCAATTATTATCAACAAATGGCAACAAACGGGGTGCCCCTGGGGAACTTTTTTGGGATGTGCATTGGGGTGCTCTTTTAATACCTCACCAAAAAATCGTCCGATTTTCAAAATTCCAACGAAGTATTTGTTAATAGGTTGAAGTCTAACTTTTACATGCATCAGTTACACTCTCGAACTAACAGATCACGGTTATTCGGATGGTGAGCGAAGAGAGCTCTGCGGCTGTAGGGTAGGCCCCTTGGCCCCAGCAAGCCCTGAAGGAGCCCCTGAGTTGGCTCCGGGATTCGGCGCTTGGGCTGATCTGAACCCCGAGGGTCAAGGTTCTGGCTAGACGGACCGGCTAGTACATGTATATATGTAAATATATATATATATATATATATATATATGTACTACTTTTTGAAAATTATTTGTATTAGAAAATGACAATTCTATTATTTAATGATAAAGAACAAAATAAACTGGAATAGTAATTAAAGAAACATTTTCAAATATTATACATAAAACTAACTTATCCCCTTGTGTACTCGATCCCAAAATTAAAACGAAAACAAGGATAACGAATGTAAAACTAACATTTTCTCTGTTTGTAATCCTGAGAGATTAATTCTTACGGTCAGGTCACATATTTACACTAAAGTATTTTACTATGTGGTGTAAACTAAACGTAAACACTGTGTAATTTGTTATCCAGTAATTTACATCCATGTCACTAAGTAGAAACGAAATTGACCACATTCTACAATTCATGGCCGATTACACTTTCCTTTCGTGCAATTATTATTTAAATTAATATTTATTTATTTAAATGAACAGTCGTGCAGATTGACTATTATATTTTTTATCGATTCTTAACACAAAAACAAATTGTTGATAAAAAAAATAATAAATATCCTCCAAAAATTTGTTATTAAAAGTAAATAAATAGTTTATAGTAACATGATTCAGTTTAAACTACTTTTAATTATATTTTTATCAGCCAATTAACTTGTTCCAATCTGGTTAAAAAAAAAAGGAAAACCATATTGCACACACAGGCACAGGCTTATTAAAATTTCATAAATTTCTCTTAGATTTTCTGGATTAAAAATTTAAGTATGTTATCAACAAAAAACATCTAATTTTAAAATGAATTAAATTATTAAGTGATTTTATTCATTTTTGCCTTTATAAATTACTGTAGTTGTATGCTCGTTAATAAAAATCTTTATTCTTTATGATTACTGTTTGATATGAAAAAAGGAAGCATTTAATATTTGTTTTAATATATAATTTTCTATACTAACATTAAATTATGTTGCAGGAATAAAGTATTACATGTTGGTTTTTTTTTTATTAATTTAAAATTAATAATACACCATATATTTTTTTACGTATTAGAAAGAAAGAGAGATTATAAGAGAGAGAGAGAGATAGCGAGAGAGAGAGAATATCTGGTATATAAACCTAATTATTTTATAATACTTTACTTGCAGCAAACAGGAAAAAATACATAAACTTACTATTTTAATATCACTCTAATTAGTGGTTTAGAATTACATTTAAAGTATACGTATTTGACAAATTATTTTAGAGATAAAAAAATTATCGGTATTATATTTACTTTAATTAGAAACGATAATATAATTTATAGGAATAAGTTAATTAAGTAAATATCGAAAATTATAAATCTAATGTAAATAAGTTTATTGACGGAATGATTCTATGAAAAAAGTTATATTACATTAGTAATAAATATATCAATTACAATATTTCGGAATCTAAAATAAATTTTCATAGTTTTCTTTTCTCATTAAAAACATAGGTCTGACTAGGGTAGACAATACTGAAAGGTCATATTCAGTAATCATCAAAATTCACTGATGTCATTGTTTAATTAACAGTTATTTCACTGCCCTCTTGAGTGGAGGGTGTGCATATAAAGCACTGTTTTACAACTAGAAAGAATTTATTCCTCAGTCTTTATTATGGAAATGAAATTCGTCTGAGGTACAAGTGGCCCTAGTCAGTACTGCTATCTCTGAAAACAATGATGTTCACAGTCCCCGTGATGAAAAAAGTAAAGGTAGATCTGATCATCTACATTTTGGTGAGCATGGCAAGCTGATATACAATTATGTATTTAGTTCAGAAACGAATATAATAAGAAATAATGTTTTACAAGACTGCCTATAAAGGAGTGTAATGTATTTAGGGTATATGTATATATGTCTTTTCAACAGGGAAGTTTAACGGTTGAACCGATTTAGATGCGTGAGCCCGCGTTGGAATCCTTACGTTATAGGCTATATATATATATATATATATATATATATATATATATATATATATATATAAACAGAAGCACAAAATATTCAGAACACAAATAAATCCTACGTAGATGGTAAAAATTAATACAAATAAAATCTTAGCTCGCAAATATTCTATTTTCATAAATCTTCGGGTAAACCAATCATTATAATATTTTACAACATTATAATAATACTAGCTCTACCCGCCACGCTTCGCTGTGGCACATTGTGGTTGCATGGATGAGAAATGAGAAACAAAACAAAGCATACGTTTCATATAAGTTTAATTTTGCAGTACTTGTGGATATACAATATTTTTTGTTTTTCCACTGTCTGCGTAGATATAAAGGCTATCTGGTTTGCCGACTCGGGAACACGCAACATACAGTTGCCAATATGAGAAGCAATCCGCATCTAAATCTAAACCACACAATTCTAAAGATTGACTTTGAGCTTTATTGATTGTGATTGCAAATGCCAATCGAATTGGGAATTGCAATCTTTTAAATTAGAATGGTGTATCGGTCGGAATCATGGGCATTCGAAGAATGAGGACATCTTCACCTTTGAAAGGCCCCGTTAAAATCGTTGCTTCCACTACGTTATTCATCAATTTATTAACTGCAAGTCGCGTGCCGTTGCAGAGTTTTGGCTGATTAATATTCCGCAACAGGATAATTGGCATTTTTTGATCGAACCGTTGCTAGAATCAATCTAATGAGGAATGTTTTCCCAGTTCCTCCTGGCGCATCCAAGAAGAAGGTCCTCCCAACTCCGTCATTTATCATTTGCATTATGCGATCATAAATGCCTTTCTGTTCACGCGTTAATTTGGGAATGTTTGATTGGACATATGACTGAAGATCACCAATGTTGTAACTCTGTTCACGGCGTAAATCCACATCAAATGAAGCAATCGCAGCTCGGGTGAGTGCTGGCATTCACAATTTACTAAGAACTTTATTTGCAATAGCTAAGCACTTGTCTTCAACATTTATCAATGCTTCGTTGTAAATGCCTTCTGTAAATTCCATGGTCATATTGGTATTTTCTAGGCGTACTCTATGCAAAATATTCTCAGCCATATGCGATCGATATCTTTCCCATAACTATGTGGGAGATGAAGGGAAGCAAGCGGTCAATATAATTGCGAATAATGCGCGAATTTGGTTTGGATGTGCAGTGTTGCACGCGTCATTAATACATATATCCCACTGTTGGTCGTTTTCTAATTAATTCAGAGCTTCGTGAAAGGCGCAGCTCAATCACGACACGATCACACAAAAGTACCTCGATTAAAGTGAATATTTAATACGTTTTTTTTTTTTTGTTAATAAACAATGTATTAACATTGTTGGTTTTGTATCAACATAATGTTGCGAATAGGTATTGTTTAACATGTGACTGCGGTTGTCGTTAGCTAGTATGGCGAGTGTTGCCCTCGCTTCCGGCAGATGGCGCGGTCACTGGTACACAGTTGACCGTTAAAAAAACTGTTTTCTCGCGGTCGCGGGTATGTGATTGATGCGAAAAATAGATAAAAACAATCTTTGATGCGGGTTATATATCGTGCTAAAATTTGAGCTCAATCGGTGCAGAACATTTTGAGTTTTTGAAGCCGTACACAAACGAACTTAACATTTTTATATATATAGATTGTAATATTTTACATTATAATAATATTGTAATATTTTACAATAATATTGTATAATAATAATTACAATAATATTGTGAAATACACAATACAAGTAAAATACTTATATATTTTACTTGTGTGCGTATTTGTATTAATTTTTACCATCTACGTAGTGATTTATTTGTGATCTAAATATTTTGTGCTTCTGTTTTTATTATAATATCCAACCGAGAAATATTCATTTATTGATATATTTATAATAATATATATATATAACTTGTTTATTTCTGTTATCTTACAACAGAACAGTTGTTTAATTAGTTTGTTATCATGAAAACAATTGCACAAAGGCTATTAAAACTAAAAACCGTTATTATAAATATATTTGGTAGTAATGAAGCGTTTATTTATTCGTTATTATTTTTTTAGTGTTAAGAAATATAAATCGTTTTTCAGTAAATGATTCTATGATATATGTTATATATATATATATATATATATATATATATATATATATATATGTGTGTGTGTTCAAATAAATTGGAAAAAAATTACACTATATATAAATACTATATCAAAATTGTCACCCGCAAGCTCTTCAATTATTCTTTATTAGTAATTATCCTATACTAAACTCCAAGGTTTTTTTTTGGCAGTCATGTGTTTTTTTAAAATTTAATTATTAAGTAATTGCTAGGGAAAGAACAGAATCCAAACCTTCCTGAGTTATATTGACAAGAAATAATTTTATAATAAATAAAATTTTACTTCTTATGGGCCACTCTGTATTGAAATACTTTCAAAAAAATATGGAATTCGAGAAATTAATTCGTTGTTTATATTGAAATGCATAAAACTGAGAAAATCTGTATATCAACCGACAAACAGAATATAAAGCTCTCAACTTCTGTTATTATTATTATTATTATTATATGAAAAATACAGAAAATATTTAAGGTCGATTAAATTCTTATTGTTTTATAAATTTTCTTGATTGATGAAATGAATATTTATATAATTAATCAACCGTACAATATTTATTAAGAATAAAAAAAAATCATTCAGTTTCAAATGAAATTGTGTAATTTGTTAATTGAGAGATCAGTTTAAAATTTATTTCTTGAGCCAAGTCATGATAAACCGCTTTTCCAAGCTTTACATATTGGTGTATGTTTGGGTGATAATGAGGTGGCAGAGGAAGAGAGAGAGAGAGCCTGAGAGAACTAATATGTGTGTGTGTGTGTGTGTGCGTGTGTACGCGCGCGCGCAGGTGTTTGATATTAACAATTTGGTGGCTAAACAGATAGAATTGCTAATGTCAAGGTATAATTCACACCTCAGAATCCTGTACCCGTAATTAATCGATACGGAACGGAACTTGTTAAATTTAGGTAATGTAGGTTATAAATCGTTAATAAAATGTAACTTTAGTATACTTCAAATAAAACTTTACTTTTTTCTTTTTCCTGTTTAGCTTTCGGTAATTACGTTCAGAAAATACTTCAGAGGATGAATGAGGATGATATGTATGAGTGTAAATGAAGTGTACTCTTGTTTAGTCTCAGTTCGACCATTCCTGAGATGTGTTGTTAATTGAAACCCAACCACCAAAGAACACCGATCTCGTATTCAAATCCGTGTAAAACTAACTGGCTTTACTAGGACTTGAACGCTGGAACTCTTGACTTCCAAATCAGCTGATTTGGGAAGACGCGTTCACCATTAGACCAACCCGGTGGCTTACTTGAAATAAAAATAAAATATAATTGTCACACTAAATATTATATATATTTATTCTATACATACTCATTATTAATAATTAATTAATTATATATTAATATTAATATTAATATTAATTAATATTAATATTAATATAATATATATTATATTAATATTAATTAATTATATATTAATTATATATATATATATATATATATATATATATATATATATATATATACATAACTTATTTATTTCTGTTATTTTACAACAGAACAGTTGTTTATTTAGTTTATCATGAAAACAATTACACAAAGGCTATTAAAACTAAAAACCGTTATTTTAAATATATATGGTAGTAAAGAAGCGTTTATTTATTCGTTATTATTTTTTTAGTGTTAAGAAATAGAAATCGTTTTTCAGTAAAAGATTCTTATTTTTTTTTCTTTTTTTTCAATATTATTATTAGAATGTATTTATAATATTATTTTGATTAATTTCGTCAGATTTTTATGTGTATTTTTTTGGCGGGAGATTACAATGAAAAATATTATTTTAAAAATGTATATTTATCACACGTGGCGGAGTGGTAGCGTTACTGGCTTTCATCCGGAGGTCGCGGGTTCAAATCTCGGTCAGGCATGACATTTTTCATACACTATAAAATTCTATTTCCACACTCCACGTACAAGCTTTCAAAGCTTCTGTGTAATATCACCAACCAAAAAATAAATAAATAAGGAAATTTGTATACAATCTAATGTTTTTATAACATCACGAAACATTTATTTAATATTTATAATACTTAGATATTCAAATTGATGAATGAAATAATTTATTAAATGATTCTGATTTATCAGAAAAACGTATGAATTTAAATTTGTTTCTAACTTCTCAAAATTAAAAAATGGAATAAAAAATGGAATGGATTTACTGGAATAAACAACAAATATAATCCTTGTAACGTAAATTTAACGTTTTAATAAATCGCTACTAAGTATTTTCTTCATTATTAAATATGTATTATGCCGATTTATATTCCCATCTAAAATATATAAAAACTATTCCTTCCAGCTCCTTCAAAATTTATAACAAATTTTCAGGAAATAAAGGATTATTGTTTAGTACCCTTAAATATGAATCTTGTTACTGAACATTTAGAAAAATAAAAACCAATCTACGCGTGTATACTATTAAAAATAATATCCTTTGCCTAAAAAACTTCACTTATTCCTAAAAAAAATTAATCTTTGATTTTACACTATCCAGGCGTGTTTCTTATCGTTATGACATATTGGTTTGCTTGGCATTTCTCCCGCCACCATCCCATTTGGTCGCCCTAAAGCATAAGACCGAATGTCAGTGCCACAATCAGCTACTGAGCCTCGAAACAGTTTAGCGACCAGTGTCCTAACTAGCTCCTAGAGATAACCTAAAAGCGTGAGTGGAATAAGCGTGGTGCCATCCACCACTCGCTTGCGTCTACCGCCGCCCACTTGTTATTTTTCACTGAAATGGGTAGGCGCACCCCGTCAATTACTAAAACATATATGACTATTAATAATTAAATTTATTTCGTCAAATACAGCAATTCGCTGCCACGCCTAGACCGCTGAATGCCAGCAAGTACCTGTCCACCTTTAAAGCGCTTGGAGCCTTAATCTGGCTGGTAGCCAGCCATATCTCTCGGCTAGCAGCGCGGTATGCGTATTTTCCCTTAAGCAAACTACTTATGTCGGTTAAACAAAGCAACCTCATCAAGGAACTCCCACACGGTCCGACAATGCGGCTCTCGCCACATTGACTCACCGCTTTTGAGTGGCCAATTTTCCCTTGACCTTTAAATTTCAGGGTGGCCTGAGTTCTCCCCCCAAGAGCTGGGCAGTCGAACATCATGTGTTCGTTCGACTGGACCTCCCCGCAGACGCACAGCTCATCATCTACCAGGTGGAACCGAAACAAATACTGGTTTAAATTTACATGGTTGGAGAGCACTCGGGCGCCCGTTGCCCTTAAAAACGAAGGAGAGGCATACCATCACCCCAGATCCTGTATAAACTTATACAAGGGCCTTCCCTTAGTCGTGGCGTGCCATTCTCGCTGCGTGATTCCATCACGAGGCTGTAAAGCCTCCACCGTAGGCGGGAGATGTGCAACCGTTCGAAATTTCGAATGTTATCAAATATGAAAAACAATGGTATGGCAATTCAAATACATACATATATTTTTTCTTCAAATAATGCTGTTCACTTAAATCAAATTAACAACAGGAGAAGTTTTTTGTACGAATAATTCAACTCAGTGCTTTAGCTATTAAGAAAAGATCTTATTATGCCTCAATGCAGTAGAGAATATTCATTATCCCCCAATACATTAGATGCGCCAGTTATGCTCAGACCCAGAATGCATTTGCATTCTGACCCCCGGAAGGGGAAGACACCCTCCGCCACCCAGTCCGTTCGTAGCACTTATGGGCATTACCGGATATCATCTTCGAAAACTCGGCTTTTGACAGTCCGCCACGGCCAGGATGCCACGAATGACATTCCCATCGGTGTACTACTATTTAATGAACTCAAAACATCTTACCGAGTCTTAAGCAAGACTGAAAGGACTTAACTAAACAAAGGAACTGAACTACCTACCCGTAGAAGGTAAAAGTGAGTTGAATATACAACAAGAGACATAAAAATATTACATGAAACAATAACAACAGTAATACTGAAACAAAACAAAGGTTGCCGGGGACTCACTAACTACAGATGTACTCTCTCTGAAGTCTTCGTTCGGAGAGGCGATGGTGGCGGTTTCGCCTCTGCTGGCTGATGAATTGCTGAAGATCGGGCGCATTCGCATCGGATGGGTGGCTTGTCGCGTGTCGAGGAGGTCCCCTGAAGAGCGATGTTTTCAGGGATGGGAGAGGGCACCGGGCTGAGTCCTGTAGTGATCCCGATGAAAGGGAGCAATACTTTAATTGCGGAGGCGAGGGACACCTTCGTAAAGATTGTCAAGCGGAAGCCAAATTTTCCTTATGCAATGTCTCAGGGATCATTCACTTGGTGGCCAAGGATGCAGGGCCAGGAGTAAGAAATGACTCGTGCGCCTTCGATCTTGGGGATGGCGGTATAGGGTTAGCACAGCCCCATCCAGGAGGAGTGGGATGCTCAGGTGTTCCACCTTCGATGATTAGACGGGGACTCCCTTGAACTTCATGACGGGGGGGGGGAAGTAAGACCGTAGTCCTGGTGGGGGATCCCTTTGAAGTTCCTCATTAGAGGCGTAGTGTCAAGACCGGAGTCCCAGTGGCCCCTCATTAGTGGCCATGGCATGTAATTAAAAGACCGAGTCTCGGCTACCTGAGAGGGGGGACCTTAGTTCCTGCCGAGGTAGTTTGAGGCGATGGCGCCCCCTGGAGCTGTGTAAATGCTTGATTGCTCGTCCGGCTCCAAGAGGGAAAAAGATGAATTAAAAAAACTATTATGTTTTAGTATGTCATGTTTTGAATAATAGTCGCAAACGTGTTACAAACATGACGTTACTGTCTTATTGATGTACGAATTAATTTTATTCTTGAACGACCGACTATTATAAACATAACAGTTTAATTTAAAAACGATTATTGATTTCAATTTAAATTAACATCTTTTAAAAAATCCCTGAAGATGGGATCACAGCTCGGAAAGTACTAGAATTTACACTTTTTAAATTGTTGGTAAGTGGACATTTAATTTATATAATTGTATAAATACAGCGCCAAATGCTTAGTAAATTAAAAAGTTAATACTAAACAAGAGTTACTCATTAAAATACGAAATATGATTATTGAATTTATACGATCCTGAGATGACACGAAACGCCTCCACAAATATTTTACGTCGGGCAGAATGCTGTGTACATTGTAAAGAAGGGAATTTCAAACAATTACTGTAACTGAGGTTCATTATTCTGTTACCTTTCATCATTTCATATATTTTATTTTATTTCTTTTGTTTTGCTGTATTAAGAGTAATGTTTATAAGAACATGCACGATTTCCTGTCTATATTTCATGTGTTTTGCTTCAATAAAAAACCGATTTTTAAAGGATTTTATTTATTTTTTATTGGCTGTATTTAAATTAATTTTCTCAGAATTAAATTCTCTATAAGTTTCGTTACTAAATCTTTTGCATTTATTAGTCGTTTAACAAAGCTATTGTACTACAAACCAAAAATAACTTATTTTTCAACACCAAATTTTGTGAGTTATGTCGGATATTTTAAAAACTACTGTTACTAGTTACTGTTCTGAGACCTGCTTTATCCTATTTTCCAGCTCAAATTACATAAGAAACCACCAACTTTACTTCCATAATTTGGTTCAAAAAATTACGGTAGGGCTTCTTTTTAGTAGAAGAGCTGAAATCCGGGCGAAATCTTTCGCTAGCCGTAACTCGAAAACAAAGCGTTTCCAGACCTATGTTTGTGTGATCGTTTTTCATTATTTTCACCAGTAGAACATGTCCTGACAGTTTCTCCATTTCTTCTTGGGACGCTGTATATAAATCAAAAAGTAAAAAACCTTGAACTTCTTTTAAAAAATTTAATGTTGTTTAAATCGATTGATATTTTCTGTATCCAACGTTACCTATGTCAGTATCGACTTCTGAAAGTTATTTACGTGATTTTTCTAAATTTACTGTCATTGTTTGTAAAAGATCAATTTGTATTATTGTTGTTATTATTGACATATTTTATGAGAAAAAATAATTAGTTTGATAATAAAATTAAAGGGAATGACTACGATTTTATATGTTTAACAAAATTTTTAACGGTTACAGGAATATTTAGTTTTGATGTCGATACCGACTACTTCAGAAAGTTATTATGCGTTTTATTAAATTTGATGTCATTGTCTAAATCTGTCGCGAGAACTCTTCCTCATGCAAGCAAAATAGGATTTTGTAGATTTTTATGTACTAAACTACCAAATTCCAACAGGGTAAGCCATGCATACAATTGGCAGAGATTTGTCTTTCAATTTAGTAATAATGTTTTCATAACATCTAGATCGCGGAGGTCACAGGGAGGAAAACGAACTTTTAGGACTACTAGAATTTTCACCGTAGACAACGTAAATCTACGCCTAGCGTTCTCAAAAACTTAAAGAGCAACGAATGAGCTCCGCTCAATATCGAGTTCAATTTTCCGGAAATGTCTTTGGTTTCAAATTAGCTTTTGAGTATCAGCCTGAGAATTACTGAATTTGAATTCAAATCTAAATTTGAAAGATATTCAGATACGTAACATGATTAAAATATTAACCACTGAAAAGCCAAAAAATGTAATGATAAAACTCCTGAAATTTCACTGCGCTGGGACCAAAGTGGTTCTTGAATAACTTCAATATCATCCTCCTGAATTCATAAAAATTTGATTGTGGGAACAAATATTTCAACTAACATTTTATTGTATCCGGTAAATTATGAATATCGATAATTCTAAGAACAATAGCCCATACGAAATTACTAAAAAACTATTTCCAATATTTGAAGTTCTATACGCCTACAACACGGGCGAAGCTGTGACGGGAATTGCTAGTTTCTAATAATTGACAATGTTTTATGATAAACTTCAATCTCGAATTTCCCGACATTTCCTAACCATTTTTCAAGATGATTCACATCTACAATGTGGAGTTTATTCTGGAAAAACTTTTATTTATTATTAACTAGCGGACCCGCTAATGCTTCGCTATGGCTGGATTTGAGTATGTATATATACATATATATGTATATATAGATTAAATGACCACAATTGAAAGTTTGATAAAACATTAACAAAATGAAAACATTACGGAACTTCACAAAATTTAACCTTTCCCTTTTTCCCTTTACCCTCCTCTCCTTTCCCCCATTTCCTCATTTTCCTCCACCTTTCATTTCCTCTTTTCTTTTTCTTGTTTAGCCTCCGGTAATTACCTTTCAGATAATGCTTCAGACGATGAATGAGGATGATATGTATGAGTGTAAATGAAGTGTAGTCTTGTACAGTCTCAGTTCGACCATTCCTGAGATGTGTGGTTAACTGAAACCCAACCACCAAAGAACACCGGTATCCACGATCTAGTATTCAAATCCGTGTAAAAATAACTGACTTTACAAGGACTTGAACGCTGAAACTCTCGACTTTCAAATCAGCTGATTTGGGAAGACGCGTTCACCACTAGACCAACCCGGTGGTCCCCCTTTCCTTTCCTACCACATTTAAATTTACCTTATTTCCTTTCCCCTTTCCATTTCCCGTTTTTCCTTTTTCCCCTTATTTATTTTTTCCATTTTTCCCTTCTTCCCTTTTACCTTTTGCGATTTTTCCCTTTCTCCTCTTTTCCCCACATATCGGAAATATAGAAATGGAATCGTAAAATATTTAGTAGAGCCTGTGTTGCTTTTACGTCCAACAGAAAAAGCTGTTATTAAATAAAGTATGTTTTACCTGTCACAGGTGTGACATCTTAGGTATATAAAAACACGCGCGTATTCGAATGCAACTTTGCGTCAAAATTCAAAGCAATCGGTGAAGAACTTTCGCAGATTTAAGATTTTGAACAAACGAACATTTTCATTTTTATTTATATAGATTCCATAAAAAAAAAACTTAAATTATAATTATTAATAAATTACAACACTAATACAAAAATTTATTCATTTATAAATACAAATATAATATTATTCTACAGTAGAAATATTAAAAACTTCAAATGTAAATAAAACTGTTTATACATTCTGAAATAAGCTATCCGAGATCAATTTATTTTTCAAAATAACTCCAGTACTATTATATAGAAATTATTAGTTTTTGTTTTGAAAAGTTTTTCAAACAAATTTTATAAATACCTTCCATCTTTGTTTCTGTTTCACATGTTTCGGTAACAAGTTCTCATTATCAGATGTGGTATACTAATCCGTTTATTCAATATAGTGGTGAAGATAAAATAGTAAAACATATACTAATAATTTACACATTATACACATATTATAGAATACTATACTTAAAACATATTTTTGAACGAGTAGATAATACGATGACTATATGTTGTAGGTGCAATGATCGGTCGGTGGTTGTTCGTAAACAGGTAAAAATGAAATAAATCAAGAGTAACCTACGTTCGTTGACCTTAAATTTTCTTGCTTATAATTATAAAATACGTTACTTGAATTAATTAGTAGAAGTTAATTAAGGAGTTTGTATTTTTCACAGGAAAAATTAATTAGGCCTACTTTAGACAGGAAAAAGAAAAAGATTAATGTACGAGTAATATCCTGCACTTTACCGAGATATGATTGATTTTATTTTTTATTTTTTAATAAGTAAATACTTGTATTTTATTTTAATAGGTAAATAGTTGTATTTTTACAACTATTTTACCATTAGAATTCTTAGTCAATATTCGAAAAATATTATTTTTACAATTTTTTTTATTTAATTTTATGGTCTTTAATTTTTTTAACCTTCGAAAGTTAAAAGTTTTAAGAGGGGATAAAGCTTTTTTCAAAATATCTAAATAGAGTTTAGCCCACCTAAGCCTTTCTTTTACCTGTCTAGCTTTCGGGAATTACCGTTCAGGTATTATTTCAAAGGATGAATGAGGATGATATGTATGAGTGTAAATGAAGTGCATCTTGTCCAGTCTCAGTTCGACCACTTCTGAGATGTGTAATTAATTGAAACACAACCACCAAAGAACACCGGTATCCACGATATAGTATTCAAATCCGTATAAAAGTAAATACCTTTACCAGGACTTGAACGCTGGACCTCTCGCTTTCCAAATCAGCTGATTTGGGAAGACACGTTCACCAGTAAACCAACCCAGTGGGTAGCCCACCTAAGCCTAATGGTCTAGCAGTTAACTCGTCATCGCAATCAGTTATTTAACAGCTGACTTTCGAAGTCGAAGATTCTCATGTTCCAATCTTAGTAAAATTCAGTCACTTTTGTACGGATTTGAATACTAGACAGTGGATACCGATGAATTTGATGGTTGGGATTCAATTAACTACACGTCTCAGAAATGTCGGCCTGAGTCTGTACAAGACTGCAATTCATTTACATCTCATATTCAGTGTCCCCCGAAGAGGTATACGCTTTTGATTTAATAATACTTACCCATTCCTGCACTGATTAAACTGAAACTTTACAGATCTTTAACGAAGGTTCTAAAAGTGTTATTTGAAAATTTCTACCTTCTAGGATTTATAGAAACAAAATGCGGCTTTCAAATAAAAACATCAATTTTACATAAATCACATTTTTATTCGTTAAAAAATGGTTGGTAAAAATGATTAAAAACAAATGATAATTAGAACCATAATAATTAAAAACAGTTAGATAATTATTCATGATTATGATAATTATTAACTTGTTTTATTCAATTTGAACAGCTGTTTAACAATACATTATCTCGTTTTTAATCATTTTTACCAGCTACTTTGTAATGAATAAAAATGTTATTTATCTGAAATTGATGTTTTATTTTAAAACCGCCATTTTGTTTCTATAAATCCTAGAAGGTTGAAATTTTCACAGAACATTTTTAGAACTTTGTTAAAGTTTTATAACAAAGTTAGAACTGTAAAGTTTAATAGAATCGGTGGGAGAATGAACGAATGATACTAAATCAAAAGCGAATACCTCTTCGTGAGACACGCTGTATATCATCTTCATCTCATTGTGCCATATTTGCTTATAATTCACTACTTGAACAGATTGAACCTATACATTACAAATAAAATTAAAAAAAAAAAAATAGTTTCATACAGAAGATATTGTTACACTAAAACCTTTATTATTAACCTTAGACAAAATGCGTGTAAGCGAATAAATTTCGGAAAAAATTTCCCCAATTGATGGTAGGGCACCTTTGCTAATTTTAGATATAACTTTTTGATTTTCATTACAATTAAAATCCATCCTCCAAATTAATTAAATTACTCGGAAGTTTTTACATGATATCACACGTAATAGACAAACAATAAAAAAAAAAATTCAGATATGTTGAACAAATTAACATAACGAATTACTCAAATCACGTAAAATTTCACAAACCTTTGACTAATATTAACTAAAATTTTAAAGTTCAAATTATTTTTACTGCAAATAGAAATACATTATTAAGAAACACGAATACATTTGTTTAATGTTACAAAATTATAATTAATACAAAGTATTTCAAATTAATCAATGAACAAAATAGTAAGCTTTCTAATTTGTTTTATATATACAAATATAATTTCTGTAAATAAATAATTATGACATTAAATTTTAAATACATGAAAATCCGAAAATAAGAAGTGTATAATTTAAAAATAACGTTTTTGTAAAATTTAACGAAAAATATAGTTTCCTTCTTTTTTTCAACTAAATATTTACTATTCAAAAATATATATATCAATAAATAAAAAAAATCTTGCACAGTTCTCTGCAAGAACGCCGACTTTTCGTTAATTTAATTTGGTTTTAATATAATGTTTTTTTTTTTTTGTTTTTTTAAAATTAGTTTTAATATTGGTAATAATAGATATCGCAGATAAAGTAACTTCACTATGACAGCTTGTAGCATCATAGCGAACCACGCTTCTAGCTTGCCCGATTCAAATTCCCCCCCCCCCTTAAATTGAGCGTAAATCAAAAACGACACAATCGATCTTCATCTTGTTTTCATACGCACAACTTCAGATACACTACTACACCATATCTGAATTTCAATGAAACTAATAAAGTAGTTTTAGAGATTTTCGACCCACAAATTGTTATTTCATTAGTCCAGTCAGTGAACTTACTTTCATTCAACCAATAATCAAAGCGTGTAAATTACTTATCTGCACTATTTTTACTGCCCTGTACGAACTAAAGGAAAGAATTGTGATCGCGAAAAATTTCGGTTTTCAGATTTCAACGGAAATATCCATTTTTACCATCACTGAATGCATTTTGACTAGTTTCGATGTGACGTGTGTATCTTAGATAGCTCAAAAATGATTAGCCGTAAAATATTGAAATTTTGGATTTAGGACTGTTGTAACATCTAGCTGAGCACATCCCCTTTTGATTGCAATTGACTGGACCAAAAGTGTCCAAAAAAAGCCCAAAATACAAAAAATCTGGATTTTGGACTGTTTCTTAACTGCAGTAATAAGCTCTGATTGACAGCTGTTCAACGATGTATTATAAGTGGTACATATTTTCACTGGTTCCATAGTTATGCCAAATAAAATTTTAATTAATGAGATATTTGGATCTTACAAGGGGAAGACAACGGTTCGATCCGATTTCATTAACTTTTTTTTAAAATTTAAATATAAGATTTTTTAATAATTATTAACCTGTGATTGTAAAAAAAAGTTTTACAATACGTAATAATTCAATAACAAAAAAAAATTTTTTTTTTTTAATTCTTTATTATAAAATTGGAGGATCATTTCTCACTTTCAAATGAAATAAGTTTAAATTAAGTGCAGAAAAAAATGCGTGTATGTAATTTAATAGGCGAACAAGGAAGTCATGGGGTGTCCTCATCAGAATTTTTATTAATAAAAAAAAAATGTAATTTAACTAAAAATTAGAATTTTTTGTTCGAAAAGGATCTTCCTTTTCCTTATATATTTATTTATATATAAATAAAGCCCATAAGAATTTTATACCTTACGTAAATATGGTTTTTTCGTATTATTCATACCGCAAAATGTATAGAAAATTCATTTTCACCCCCCCAACTAAGACCAGGCGACCGTAAGTAATGTCGTACTTTTCTTCGAAAAATCGGTGAAAAAACACATACACTAAACAAATTTGAAGAAATTCTTTCCTCTGACCTAGTATTTGATGATGAATTTTGTATTAAAGTGTAAATAACATAATTTATAATTCTTTAAATATTTATATTTAAAATAAGAACCAAATATTACACAAATATTAAATAGTACAATATTTTGAGCAATCAATAATTCAGTTTTTTAAAAAAGACAACTTTTAATAATACAACATTGAAATAAGTAATTAAATTTAATAAATAAACCTGTTTTTAAAAGGAAAAATAACCTTGATTAATTATTATAAAAATAGAAAAGATATATATCATAATTTATACGCAAGAAATATTTATATTTTATTAATTTGTTGTAGAATAAAGATTAAACAAACGATAATTCATGTGCATGTAAACAAATACAAGCTGTCATTTTTAGTTATTGTTATTTTAAAAAGTTTATTGTATCGTACAGATAATTCTCATACCTTACTACTTGGAGCCATCGAAGATCAGGACTTGTCGCGTTCGTCATGTCTACGTTAACACTGCAACGAAAGGAGGATTGTAACACTAAGGAAGAAAAGACACGCAGTTGACGTTCTTCACGCGGAACCTCGGCCTGCACGACTCCGGTCGTTCTGTTACATATAGACAGACTACACTACACGTCGACGTCCTATTTGCACATCTCGCTACTCGCGAATTGATTATAATTGTGACGACCTTCACTATTATCGCGAATCAGATGTAGCCTAACTGGTGGCTGGGCTGGACTGGAGCCAGCTTCCATTATTTCCAGTTTTTGTCCAGTAACTATTTTTATCATAATGTCAGTTTAAATAAAACGATTTTAATACAAAACAAAATCAAAATTTAACTGTACAAGTTGTCGATTTATAATAAATATATAGTGTTATAGTTTTGTTAGTTCACATAATGTAAATTACATTTTTATGCAAGATCACGTTCGTTTTTTATTAACTTATTGTTTAAGTTGTCAAGAAAGATTTTATTTTTTTAAATGTTTATTAACAATGGACTTAGTAGACTATATAAAAAGACAATAAAATATAATTTAAAAAACCGTAAAAATAATGTTATATTATTTCATTTTACAACAGATTAATACAATAAAATACAACACACACTTGTGTTTTGGAAGACTGATCCCGTTTTTCATGAGTCCCTGAATACAGAAAATATATAGAATGATTCTAAATTGCACGTAAATCTCTTAAGAGATAGTTCTATAACCAAAAATAAAAGGAAAAAGTTCATGTAAACATAGGTCAGAAAACGGTTCGTTAGCGAGTTTCGGCTCGCGAAGCATTTACTCTCTGCTCCCTCTGTGAAATTAAACCGTACTAAAATTCTTGAAGCACAAATGGAGGGGTAAATTTGGTACATCTTTATGATTCTTGCTCTAAGAAATTGAATAAAAGTGGTTCCAGACATCTGTTTCACTTTAAGAAAAACAGAAGAAAACTTTAGATTTGGAATAAAGTTACTTTTTAATTTACCAATAAAAAAATAAAACTTACAAGTTAACTTTGTAGAGAATTTAATTCTGAGAAAAATGATGTAAATAACGTTTATTAAAATTAAACTCATATATGAGCAGTTCAGCTTTAGTCAAAAACAAAACACACAAACTGGAACGGAAAACTGATACGATTTTAAACATAAAAGTTTACATAGAAATGCTAAAAATTATAAAAATAAATTTGTAAGACATCCTTCTGAAACATATTTTTTTTTTTTTATTATTGCATAGGTTGGCAATAACAACCGATCAACAATTAAGTTTAGTGTCTAGTATTTGAATATTCATTTGAACAGTGTTTGTGCTGTCATTGTTCTGCTAGTCACAATGGGTGATACCACAAATTTATTTTCATTTGGAGAATTGAAGGACATGTTAATTTATGGTAAAGTAAACAAAGATGGATTGTCTGATGTGCGTGAAAACCGGGAAAATTATCCAAATCGAAGAGTACCGGATCGTAAAATATTTGAGGCTTTGAAGAGGCGAATTCTAGAGGTGATAAAGCTAGAAATAGTTTTATTAAGTAACCATTTTGATTGTTTTGTATCTGATTAAAGTTGAACTTCTCAAATTTTTATTTTAGTTTAATAGACGTTATTTACATCAAATTTTTTTATCACGATTAAATTCTCTACAAAGTTAACTAGAAAGTTTTAATTTTTTTATTGGAAAACTAAGTTATTTTATTCCAAACCTAAGAAAAGTATATTTTTCGCCAAAACGTTTTCCTGTTTTACCACATTTTTCTTATATACAAAAATCCAGATTTTTTGGATTTTGGGCTTTTTTGGACACTTTTGGTCTAGTCGATTGCAATCAAAAGGGGAGGTGCACAACTAGATGTTACAACAGTCCTAAATAGAAAACCTCAACATCCTATGCCTACCGTTTTTGAGTTATGCGAGATACATACATATGTACAGACGTCACGCCAAAACTAGTCAAAATGGATTCAAGGATGGTCATAATGGATATTTCCGTTGAAATCTGAAAACCGACATTTTTTGCCATCACAATACTTCCTTTACTTCGTACAAGGAAGTAAAAACGCTTAAAAATTTAGTCACTTACTTACATTCGTCTTAATATTAGCCGAAGTCGTAATCCTAGAAAGAACATTTTTTATGGAAATTTCCATTTGGATCCTCGCAACCTACTAATAAATCATTTACATTCCTAAACAGTATAAATAGGAAGTGAATATTCTATGCGATCAAACAGCGACTTGTTCAGTTGCGTGCAAATGTTTATTTTTAAAATTTGTTTTTGCTCTTGACTTTTCTTTTTTAGAAATATTGATATAATGTCGAAAATTGATTTCGATACAGAAAAATTTATTCTGAAGTTAAAGAAAGATGAAGTTTGTGGGATCTGTATTTCGATGAATATTCCAACAAAAATTTCTTATGTAAAGACGCAATGACGTGTCTCTATACTATACCTCTTATGTTGTCTGCAATTTATTTAATAAATCATCAAAACTCTTGATCAATTGACATTCTTGTGAAATTAAAGAATATTTTTCAAGTTGACGCAATCACAAAAAAAATATTATAAAACATGTGTTTAGAAAAACAACTTCATAAAGTGGGATGTGCCCGATACTATTTTCTTTACCGATTCAAGCGATTATATAATACATAATTGCAGCTATCTCGGTGACATCCATCTTGTAACTGGACGGCCGAGGCGCGGCCACCACCTTGCTAGCCGCTTGTTCGACCGTATGCAATGCGGCCACGACCGGCCGCTGGCCGTGGCTGTAGCCGCATTATGCGAGTTTACCCTTTGACGGGACGGGCGAGCAGGGTTTGTTGTACTATCTAATCAGATGACATCATCGATTACTAATAACATGACATATTTGTATATAAAATGCAAACACAACAGACTAGTACACTAGACACAGCAGCTGGCGAGGAGCAAACTTTCAGCTCATGTATTAAAAATTTTAAATAAATTAAATAGTTCATTAATATTGATTTTAGGGTATGTTTTGTATGTTATTATGTTTTAAATAATTTAATAATTTATTTAATTAAATTATTTTTAATCGATTTATTACACTGTATGAGCGGAAATCAGTATACAATAAGGAAAGTAATTAATTTCCATGCTGGTAAATTATTCAGAATACTTAACTTGGTTTTTAATAACAAGATTTAAAACTAACCCATCGGATTGGTCTGGTGGTAAAACTCGTCATCGTAAATCAGCTGATTTCAAAGTCGAGCGTTTTAAAATTCAAATCCTAATAAAGATAGTTGTTTTTATTCGGATTTGAATATTAAATCATAGATACCGGTGTTCTTTGGTAGTTTTTAGTTGGGTTTTCAATTAACCACATCTCAGGAATGTCGGCCTGAGTCAGTTCAAGACTACACGTTTACCGGTATATTCACACAGATCTTGATGAGTCGTTAATGACTAATTGTTGATGCATATGTAAAAAAAATTTAAAAAAGATTTTAAAAATTATTACTTTTGAAAATTTCGAGAATTAAACAAATAACAATCAAGAAACTTCGAATAGTTTATTATATGAAGTAAGAAACTGTTTTAATATTTCCATTCATGTTTTTACATTGTACATTACTTTTTAATTTATTCATTTGATCTAATAAACAAATGTTATGTTGTAGTTTTGTTCATAAAACGTATATATATATATATATATATATATATTAATATGTATGTGTATGAGTTTTTGTCTGTGCAATTATTATCAATGACAGCCATTGACGTAATTGTTTAAATGTGAAATAAATAGTATACAAATGAGTTATATAATAGGAATCATTGAAATAAATCAATAAAAACAAAAAATACATTGGTAAGAAACAATTTATCTTTTTATGGTTACTTCAAAGAGACATTTAATTAATTTTTTTAATACGTTTAATTAACCTCTACTAATTAATAAATTAATTAGAATAAACGCTAAATAGAGCACAAATAATTCTTAACGGTTCAATGCATTAATTGATTAAATAAAATTTCATAGATACTTTTTTCTCTAACGTTATAATAATTTTCCTATCGTATTCTTATCTCACACTTTTAATATACATATTTATCTTTCGTTCTACACATAACCGATTCTACGTTACACACGTTTAACAGTTTCTGTTGAAGTCCTTAATGAGACTGGTCAGGTATTTGTACAGTGGACTTTGAATGATCAATATTTATTTTCAATATGTTAATTATAATAAATTCATTATTTATGATCTATAGTAAAATTAATCAGCAGTAGATAAATACTGCTAAGTTGATTCTATGGATAGAAAAATATTCATAATATTAATTAACAATTGTCACTAATAATTTAACGGTTAATTGATTAAAAATAATTCTTAACTTTTGTTCTGTTCATTATCACTAGCTGTAAACAAAATAATTGAAAAAAAAAGTAATTACTTAAAATAAAACTGATCTTTTAAAAAATAATGTTTCATTCTTATACGTAAAGTTAAAACACGTAAAGAAAATACATACGTATCTTAATGGCCCTTAATATGTCCCTTAATTATAATCTTGCTGACAACTTGATATCGAGCAAAAATAATTCTTAAAGGTTCCGCGTACAAATCCTATTTTATAAAATTCACATTCCAAGAATATTCATACCTTATCGCCGTAAATTCTTAAGGTTCTGAGATATTTAAAAAATCACTGATTTTTAAAACTTAGCTGATAATTAGGCATAAGTAAAATTGAATATTTCAATTTTACTATATTATTTGACGAATTTTGCTGAAAAGTAATCTCCCATTTCCTTTGTCGTTTTCGTTGATCAAAATAATATAATAAAAGATAAACAGATATAATAATTCAAATGTAATTACAGGGTGAATACATTATTCATCAAGTTTTTTTAAAGAAACTGCAATAAAATTGCATTACGAAGTACGGGAGAAATACGAGTAAAAAAAAAACTGGCTCAAGCAAGGGTAGCTCTCCAGGTGAGGGATGGGCTGGCTATCCAGAAGAGGAAGTCGGCGTGTACTGATGACGCTAGGGAGACCCCGGTGGGATGCCTCTACAGAGCTAGACAGGGAGGGTAGGCTCTGTCACGACACCCTGAAGTGACCGAGAGATGCTTAATTGCCGGACTGGTTGCCTTAGGGATGTTTAAATCAGAAACAAAAAAGCCAGGGAAAACTTACATGAAAAAAATAAAAACAAGTCTGCTAGTATTCTAATGTAGATCAAAGAAATACATTTTTAAACCTAGTATTTGTGCAGTGTTACGCTTAAGGTATCGAAATATGAACAATAGCGGGAAAATAGAGGACTTTAATTTACAGTATTACGTAATGATGAAAGTCAGACTGATACTATATAAAATTAAAATGTGTTTAAACATTTTAAATCAGAGACTTTTAGACAATCTAGGTTGGAAGACCACGTTTTACGACACCCAGATTTCAAGAAGTTTTTTAGAACTTCGTTGGTAAGAGTCCGCAGAATTGAACGGCAAGGGTTCTAAACATGAACTAACCTAAAAGTGAAATGAAAATTGGAAAAAAATAAGCATGAAAACATTATATTTCAGTTTAATTAGATTTGTAATAAGGAATACTTTCAAAAAACACCTCGAATTTTGTTAGACAACGTTTTTTCCCCTCCAATTGATGAACCGCGGGACTCGAATATGTCACTTTTTTCCTCAAAAAGGTGGGTTTACGTATCGCGCCACTAGGTAGTAGTACTTGATAGTACTAGGTAGCGTACAAAAACTTGAAGTACTTGAAATAATAAAATTTAAAAGAAACTATACTATGGCTTGCCAGCATTGCTTCACGAAAGGGGTTGGCACCGAGGATTGCATCATAGATCCTCTAGCCGAGGTGGAAATCGCCGACTGTAAATATGCTTCGGCCGTTAACAAACTCGACCGAGATTTTTGGACGAGTTATTTTTAAGAAACAATTTGAAAGTGATTGGCGCAAAATTACGGCAGTTATCGTGTCCACAAGAAAGTGAAATAAATAAATAAATATATATAAAAGTTTGAGCTGAAGGTTGGTTCGAAATCTGGGAGATGTGAAACGCTAAGATATGTATGCCGAAAATTTACGGAAGTCGAATCATGGTACCCATTACAATAGGTAGTTTCTTATGAAATCTTTTTTCCTGCTCCCCTAGGTTGGTCCTGCAATCAAACATGTGGATGGATACTTACTCAATCCAGAGGAGCGTCCTGTGACTCTAACGGGACTTCCCACCCGCCGGCAGTATATTTGGTACGGCAGGTCGGCCCACCCATTCTGGATCATCATTAGCCTGCCTCTAAATGACAGGACAGGGGTGAACCCAGGCCCGGCTATGCCGTTCCCGAGGTCCCCGCCCCGCCAACCGGGACTCGGTCTTTAATTAACTTTATTTGCTTGCCTCAAGCTTTGAGGCGGGAGAGGCCGGGCCCGGCTATGTCGTTCCCGGATCCCGCCCCAGTCGCCGGGACTCGGTCTTGCTTTTTTTTTCAGACAATTCACCACTCTCGGTATTCAATTTCCTACAGCCCTGTTATTTCCGTAACCAGTGTTTCAATTGATTCCCATTCTGCGGTGCCTTGTAATTCTTGTGATTACCTAATATTATCTGTATTGATATTGGCATTTTATCATTTATTTGGTTAAACCGAATACGATTTTTAAACACAATGTGCTAAAAAACCGTGTACCATATTATTGAATGTGATAAAATGTAGAATTAGATTATTATTCTGCTTCCGGCTATTCTATTTGATTCATTTTTTTTCGGTTCTTTTATTTTACAGATAACTTTAACCATGGCCTTGAAAAGGTCCAGAAAAGATTTTCTGGAGGGGCACCCCCACTAATTTTAGCTACTAACCGCCACTGGAATTAAATTCTCTACAATCTTTGATACTAACAATTACTGTATTTATTAGTCATTTAACAAAGTTGTTGTAGTTCAAACCTAAAAAAACGTGTTTTTGGTCACCGAATTTTTCTGTTCTACGTTGGCTATCATGAAGGATACTGAAGACACTGTCCTGCGACTTGTTTTATTCGATTTTTCAGGTCAAAAAACATAAGAAACCATTAAGTTTACACCTTATATACTACCTTAAAAATTTAAATAAGACCTCAATTCTTGAGGGGAATTGAAATCCGAGTGAAATCTTTCTCTAGCCATACCTCGATAACAAAGCGTTTTCGGACATATGTTTATATGAACGTTTTTCTTTATTTCAAGCTCTAGAATTAGTTACAAAATTATTTCCCTTTCTTCCTGAATCATTCTGTATGTTCTATACACTACCAAACAGGATTACATTATGTTTTGTAGTTTTTTATCCTTCCTTGCAGCACTTTTTTGGGAGGCATTTATTATTCCCATCAACTTGTCTTTTCTCATTCTCCTGTCAATTTGTGGATTTTCCCAGTTATTGGTTATTTCTTCATTTGGTACTATTTCGATTTAAAATGTTAAAAAGTATAAAAATATTAAAATTATATAACTGTTTTTCAAATGTATTTTTTCAAATTTTTGAGAGCATTTAGAGTAAAATAAATGAAAAAAATTATTTGATAAATGTCTTAGTGTGTTATTGAATTGTGGAGATTATTATCAGGTCAGAAAAGTTTTAAATTGGTTACTAACGCAAACATTTTTTTTTTTACTTTTAAAAAGTTTACGTAGTTAACTTGCAATATTTTTTCTTTTAATTTATGTCAACAAGGTATTTATATTTTGATTAATCTGTATTGAAAGTGGAATACTTGAAAACTTTACTATTTAATGTAGTTTGCAGTAATAATTATCTATATATAAATGTAGAAAACATTTTCAATTATGTAACACTGATTTATGGACAAGGAGGCTGTCATTTAACAAAACACGATTTAGCAAAGCTCACGATATTATAAACATGCTACCCAGAAAACTCATCAATTTTATAAATCGTGTCTTTCGTGTATTATTTATTTAACTATTTCCGGTTAAGTATTGATATATAATTATTTACTTACTACATGTTTGTATAGTATTTATTAATGAAATATAATTAATTATAAATTTCCTTAAAAAAGTAAAAATTATTTTTTGAAATATAATTTATTAATAAAACATAAATATTCTTTTACAGAATAATAAATTACTGTATTTTAGACTCTTTAAAGAACGTAGAACATATTTTTTTAGGCAATCAATTAGTTATAAGTAAAAGATAATGAATTTATTAAAAACAGAATTAATTCCCGGTAAATATGTATAATTTAGTATTAAATTATTATTTGTAATAATTTAATTTAATATACTTTATCAATATTAATATAACACTAAATATATTTCCATTTACTTTATCAGTGTTGATTATATATGAGTCTTACATTTTCGTACGTACTTTTTTCTTATTTAATTCATCTGCTAGCCCAATTTTAATATCAAATCAAATCACATACACATTTTTTTTTTATAAAGGTGTGCAAAAAAATATCTTCCTTTTGTTATTAAATTTAGAATAATTATTTTTTTTAAAGTTACTTCTATTTTTATATAGACTTTTATCAAAATAAAATCTTTAGGAAATAAGTATAATGCTAAAATTAGGGAAATAAAAAATAACAGATAAACGCAAGCTGTTAATCGTTTTTATTAAATTTTGTCAACATATTTATTGAAAGAGTACATAAAATTAATTTAATAAGAAAACATATATTATAATTTCTGTGGGGGATTCCTAGATCGGAAATGACTATCTAATCTATTGAAAGCGCTAGTGGTGCGTTAACTATAATAATTTAAATGAATTTCGATAGAGTGCTCCCGTGTTTAGTTACGTAAACCAGTTTTATTACAAGACAATTTTTCTGGAAACATTCTTACTCCTACCGGTTTTATGTCCTACTGCATAGTCAACATAGTTGCTCCGTTAATTGTTCGCTGCTATCCGGTTAATTCCGATTTATTTGACTCGTTTAATTTTGGTCGTAACATTTTTTTTCCATTTTGAACTGTTATTGTTCGTTCAATTATAAACAACAGTTACTTTATCTAGTCTTGGCAATGTGATGAAATATTTGAAGAATTTTTACTGAGACATTTTACCGTTCTAGATAAGCATAATTCTTTAATATATTAAATTATTTCTAATCATTTTATAACATAGAAAAAATTATGTGGTCGTCCGGGCTTGACAATCGAAATCTCTATGTTAGCGAATAGAAATAATGATAATAATAGAAGAATTGAGCTTATCAATAACGGATCAAACTATAATTTCATTTTAATTTTTTTTTACGCTATTAGCCATAGATAAAAAATGAAGAGTTAATTACCTATTCTTAAAAAAGTTAATCATATCCATCTCTCATTTCAAACTAATCAACAGAACTGCTTTCGTATATTTCAACACAACACTTCGACTTAAAAGAATGAAAAGATATTATATTTCCGTTGCCATTTATAATAAATTACTAAACCGTTTAAAAAGTCTTCCCAACAAATGTATTTTAAATGCAATTGTTTTTATGTTATTTTGCCCCTAACGTGAGCGTTGCAATCTGTTCAACTAGTGAACTATAAGCACCCACTCACCGCACGATCCAATGAGATGAGGATGATATGTATGAGTGTAGTCTTGTACAGACTCAGGTCGATCATTCCTGAGATGTTTTTCAATCTCTGATTCAATCAGATCATTCCTCAATCGATTAGTTTTAAAAAAAAAATTATGTTTCTTATTTTTTAGAAAACATAATTATACTTAACTCATTCGATATTTTCCGGTGTAAATAAAGAAAATATTTTAATACCTATTTCAAGAAAATCAGTTCAGCCGTTCTAAAGTTGCATATCCACAATTGAACGTTAATCCATTAGGATCGTCAACCACAATCTGGTATGAAAACGTTTACAATTTCCTGAACAGATTGAAATCAGAAAT
Source organism: Lycorma delicatula (assembly GCF_047948215.1). Classification (NCBI taxonomy): domain Eukaryota; kingdom Metazoa; phylum Arthropoda; class Insecta; order Hemiptera; family Fulgoridae; genus Lycorma; species Lycorma delicatula. The sequence goes on along the minus strand of NC_134456.1, from coordinate 90,591,121 downwards.
TCTATTCTTGAACACGAACATTAATCAAATTCCCTGCAGCCAAAACTGAAATTAAACGGGAATAACAGATAGTATTTAATTACCTGTCCGGCTTGTTCAATTTTAATACAATAATGCAATGGTAAGTGAAAATTACATTCGTCATTATTAGAATATATACCACGTAATTGTTTAACAGCTAATACTATCCAATCGGTAGTTAACTTTATATATAAAAACAAATGCAATTATTGAAATAATCGTAAATCAGTTTTTATAACTAGTTTAATTTCTTTGTCAGTATCTCGCTGATCAGTTATTTTGACAGCTGTTCTGAGATAAGACACAATCCAATTTAAAGTTCGAGTAAATGTAAAATCATTGCTAATTGGAGTTAAATCCCTCTGTACGAGAAAAAAATTAATTAGAATAAAAAAAAATGTAAATATACATCTTTGGAAGCTTTTTTTTTTTTGTTTATTTCTTGCTTTACAATAAAAAATAAGAATCACATACACTTTTTGTTTTAGATTTTAAACATATTTCCTTTCTTACCAGTCATCCAGGTTTATTTACTACAAGCCTATTACAGTTTTTATTATTATTACATTTAAAATTTAATGAAATAAAACAACGGTAATGGAAAAAAGAATAATATATAAATGTCACAACCATTATGTTTTACGAAAAATATTATAAAAAAGTTATGTATATTGTGTTTATAATTGTTGAAATTAGAGAAGTAATTTGAGCATAGTTGAGGTATGTGTTTTTTTCATTATTTTACAGTTACCATCAGATAAGTAATATTCTGACCCCCCCCCCCCCCCAGCAGGAGAAGACATACCCGCCTTCTGACGATTCCGGTCACCACACCGCCCCCTTCGTTCCGAGTCTTTATGGGTTTTACCGGAGGTTGTCTTTTAGACCCTCTAAACCCGCAGTCGTCAGTCAACCCTCTAACCCCTCTAACACATCGCAGTCATCAGTTTGGCCTCTGTCAGGACGCCATCGATGTAAAAGCCTCGGCAGACATTTCCATCAGTGTATTTAGGCAACCTACTATCGCCTTCGTTTGTCTCTTTCAACCACGACTACGTACCGTAACTTACAACCGATCCCTACGTCTTCCTCTAAAACCGAAGGTTTCACACAAAAACTCTTCCTATAACTAACTTCAATTAGAATATACATTCAGATCATTACTTGAGAGTCTGCAACACTAAAAAATACTGTCCTCATACCAACAAAACATGTTCTATAATTCAATTTACTGAAAGACCTTGATTTACTTGAAAATCAATAAAGTTGATTAACATAGGAAAATTCACAAATTTAATAAGGCTGTAATAAAAACATAGTCTGTTCTGGTCCGCTTACAGGAGCGTGGCAGTGCCTACATTCTCCCAAACCGCAGCTCCATCACAGAGTTGTCAACACATGCATTCTCATCCGAACAGCGAATATCTACTAAGCTAACCGGGGCTAGATGCCAAAACGCCTAATCAGATAAGTATTGACCCTGGTTCTTTCAAATACAAAATAAATAGATCCCTTACAGATATATAAATTCGTTGTACGAAAACAATCTGTAATATGGTTGAGTTTCTGCTCTCCCAAGTCCCGTCACGGGTGAAAATTTTTTTTTTATTTTTCAAATTTGCTCATCATCACTTCAATTTTTCACTTTAATATTTAATTTACAACACCGTTTTCGTAATGAAACCAAGACAATATATTCTACACTTCATTGTGAGTTGTATTTGGAGAAATAAAACTTCATAATAAATCGAAAATAACGATTTGAAATTCGGCATGTTGGTTAAAACATTATTACGAATAGTACAGTAAAATTTATTTCCTAACATGGTATGTTGCAATCTATTCAACTAGTGAACAATAAGCAACTACCCTCCCACGGCCCAATGAAATGATGATGATGATATGTATGACATGTAAATGAAGTGTAGTCTTGTACATAGTCAGACCGACCATTCCTGAGGTGTATGGATAACTGAACCCCAACCACCAAAGTACACCGGTATCCACTATCCAGTATTCAAATCCGTATAAAAGCAACTACGTTTAGAAAGATTTGAACCTCAAAACCTTCGACTTATAAAATCGTCAAACAATTGATTTTGCAACGACGAGCTAACCACCAGGTTTACTAGGTGGACATAAAAATTTGAAAAAAATAATTATTTAAAAAAAATGGAATCGACATCAATATCATGTAATGTGATGCACGTATATAGAATTATAAGATTCCCACTATCTCTACCGATATCTAATACTCACCGTATGTATAAGAATGAATGTTGGTTTGTTTGTCCCGTATGCTTTCCTGTATTATTCATCCGATTGCGATGAAACTTTGATAAATTAGTGTGTGCACGCCCGCGAAGGTTTCTGAATTAGTTTGAACCCGCTAGGTGGCGCCGGGGTCCAAGATATTTCGAAAGATTGTATTTATGATCCCGATTTGCCTCATATTCAGAATATGTTACTTACATGGAAAGAAATACCTCTGCAAAAAATGGACCCGCTAGATGACGCTGGGGTCGAGATATTTGGAAAAATTGCATTTATGATCCGATCTGGCTCATATTCAGAATATATATTAGATACGGAAAAATAATTTTTTTGAAAATTGACCCGCTAGGTGGCGCTGGGGTTGAGATATTTAGAAAAATTTTATTTAAGGATTAATTTGGCTCACCTTCAGAATATATATTAGTTACGTGAAAAGAAACATTTTTGCAAAAACTACACCCGCTAAGTGGCGCCGGTGTCGAGATATTTACGAAACAAACAAACTTTCTTCTTCTATATATATATATAAAGCAATGCTCGTAAGAGTGTCCTGTATAGACTAAAAAACTACTGGACCGATTTACGCGCGGGGAAAACGGAAAGGAGGGAAAAGGGGAATGGGGAAACGGAAAGAAGGGGAAGGGGGAACGGAAAATAAGGAAGAAGGGAAAAGGGGAAAAAGAAAAAAGGGATAAAGTGAAAGGTTAAATTTTGCGAAGTTCCGTAATTTGTGTTTTAATGTTTTATTAAACTTTCAACTGTGTTCATTTAATCTATATATTCAAATCTAATAATAGCGAAGCATTGTCGGGTCTGCTAGTGTATTATAAATAATGTATATCAGGTTTGAAAGGTTTAAGACGAAATATCTCGTTTTTTGATAATTTTATTACCGGTGCTTCATATCTTGTGTAGAAAGTTATATTACCTGCCCTACAGAAGACCAAATAACATCATATAACGTGAGCATACATATAAAATATCAGGATTTCTACTGTCCCCTACCTACCCGCCGGACGGGGGAAAAAAATTTTCTTGTCAATTTTCTGACCGATTTTTTGCGTCTAAAAAATGTTTTCAACATCATGTTTTCAACCGCGAAAAGCAGCTCCGTCGATTGCAACAAAATTTATTTCAATCGGATTAATAGGAAAAACGTTATGCGCGAACAAACGTAAAAAATATATATACGAGTCGAATACATAACTTCCTTTTTTGAAGTCTGTTAAAAAAATGTTATTAAAATATAAGCAAAATATTAAAAACATTTATTGAAATATTTCAACCAAAATAATGTCTATTTTTCAGAGCTCTGAAAACAGACTCTTTTATTCGAATTTCAAAAAGAAAAAAAAATTTATAAAATATCTGAAAATTGTTCAAGGCTATTTTAACAAGCACATAAATAAACAGGCAAATTTGTAAGTATATTTTATAAATACGGTAATTCATTTCCGAGAAATCTATCCTAAACTCGACCGTACGTAATATTTCAACAGTTAACAGAACAATTTTTACTATATTCTATTTTTATTATCTTTGTATTACATGGGTTTTAAGTTTCAGTTTGTCTCTATAATTATGTTTCCATTATTACAAATGTAATATACTGTAGTATATGTAATATCTGAAGGCGAGTCCGTAGTAAGCAAACTATGGCATCCCCTCCACTGCTTTTAACATCACTCAGCGACTTCTCACTTCAGCAGCCAAAGTACTGTACTCCAAAAATCACATCAATTAATTTGCAGTGATTGCACGGTGTCTAATTATGACATCACTATTATAGTAACGAAATGTGTTCTGGTAATTTGTTATTACAAATAAAATTATCATTTTGTTCAAGATGTACATGAATATCAAGATGTATATGAAGTAATTTATTTAATTATTTCTTGCAATTGTACAGTTTTTTTTCAAAATATTTTAGCTAAGGTTTTGCTATAAATAAACAATAACAATGACGAAATACAAAAGTATATGAAATGAGTTGTTTATTTAATATAATCTATAATGCTATGATTTTCTTTGACGTAGCGTAGTTATTTACAGAAATTATTTAATTTGCACGTAGCTCCAAAAAATGATATTTTTTTGAAAGTCTTTCCTTTTTCCTGTTTAGCCTTCGGTTGTCACCGTCAGGTATTACTTCAGAGGATGAATTGTATGAATGTAATTGAAGTTTAATCTTGTATAGTCTTAAGTCGACCATTTCTGAGATGTGTCGTTAATTGAAACCAACCACCAAAGAACACCGGTATCCACGATCTAATACGCAAATCCGTATAAAAGTAACTGCCTTTACTAGAACTTGAACACTGGAACTCTCGACTTCCCAATCAGCAGATCTGGGAAGACGCGTTCACCACTAGACCAACCCGGTGGGTTTCCCGAACACGGCTGTTCCCCGCAAACACCACGCCAGGACTGGCACCGCCCACTCATGACAGGGGTGAAGCCGTACAACCTCACCCCCGGGTGCATATCCATGCAACTTGCAAGAGGACAGCGAGCTTCCCGCTTGCAGTCCTTCCGCAAGTGACCGGCCTCTCCACAGATAAAGCAGTGGTCACTCCTGTCCGGACCGCAACAAGACAGCCCTATGGCCCGGACTCCAGTACCGGAAACATAGGTCATCGAAGGTACGTCGTGTGACTCTACAGGCCACCTACCTGATACGGATCCGCCCATCTGACAACAATTTTTCCTCAAGGATGGGCGGCACCGCTTCCGTGACCACCTGCGCTGCTCATAGGCCGGCCGCATGAGCAAGTATTAGCAAACAAAGTGAAGCAAGTATTACCTTAACGGTATTACCGGAAGCTAAACAATGGTTTGTCTGGCATTTCTCCCACCACCCATTCGGTCGTCCTAAAGCATAAGCCGAATGTCCGTACCACAAACAGCTAATGTTCCTCAAAATCGTTTACCAACCAATATCCTAATTAGCTCCTATTGCTTACCTAACTGCGTGAGCGGAATAAGCGTGGTGCCCTACACCAATCGCTTGCGTGTCCCACCGCTCAGTTATCATATATTAATAAAATGGGTAGGCGCATTATAAACAGGAAAAAGAAAGAAAAAGCCTCGTTTGGGAGGGATGGGAGACTGCGGCGTCCCATCATCAATGATCGGGTGGGGACTTCCGTGTAGCACCTTTGGGGGAAAAGGTAAGACCGCAGCCCCGGTGGGAGATCTCTTTGGGAGTTCCTCATAAGAGGTGTGGCATAAAGACCGGAGTCCCGGTGGGGGGGACCCCTCTGAGAGCCCCTCATTAGAGACACGGCATGATAATTAACGACCGATTTCCGGCTGCCTGGATAGGGATTTGTTCATGCCAAGGTAGTTTGAGGCGATGGCACCCGTCGGAGCTGTGTTTATGTTTTGATTGCGTGTCCGGCTTCGGGGAGTGGGTAAAATAAAGACGTAATAAAAAAAAATACGTAATAATAAAGGTAAATGAATATGGTAGAAAACAATAATAAATACAAATCTTTCATCTTGGAGGTCTTACTTTTGTCGCAACCAATAGCACTGTTCCACATGCCGAGTTATACAGGAGTGCTATAGAGGAACGAAGTAGAAGCAGCTTGCAATGAGAACCTGCCTTTATAACATTTATATTACAGTACATTGTATTACTGCACTTCTTACAACTACCAGTTGATCTCTATTTCGCAAGAATCAGTTTTGAAGTTTAGCGAGTTTGGAATGACTATAATGGGATAAGAGGAGGCTAACACAGGAAAATAAGAAAACAAGAGAACGCTACAAATTCTTAAAAAGTATTCCTTACTAGTGAAATCCATTGATGAATGTAAACGGCAATGAACTACGTAAATGTCATTAATTTTAACGTATAATCAATGTCAAATATCTTATCATCGTCATCTTAAATGGATTATTACTTTAAATTAAATCAATTTCATTCTGTTTTGATGATAATTAATTTCAATCACCGATTATTTATTATGATTATTAAAAGATTCATACATTAATTGTTTTTTGCTCGTTAATTTAAAGTATCTATTGTTTTATTGTTCAATAAAATTAATCGATGTAATATTACAAATAACCGATCATATTACTTACTATTATTGGTTTGTTTTTTAATTAACTTTTGTTTTTGCATCTAATATTACTTATTCGCATTATTAATTATAATCAATTCTTATACTTGATGAATTACTAGGCAATAATGATAATAAAATTAGTTCTACTTGTAAATAAATATTTTTACGCAAAGAACAAAGAATAAAAGGCAATTATATTACATGGATATAAAATTATTATTTGTATAAAATGCGTAGATATTCTTTTACATAATAAAATATAAGAAAACATAAATACGCGTCATAAAAAAATTATGTTAATAAATCATTACATGGTTCAATGGAAGATTACGACTGAAATTTCTAACTTAAGTAATTTACACAGATTTACGTTTGTGTAATCGGATTTATACCATTAAAAAAAAATAATAATAATAGTTTTTTCAATTTCATTCTCAATCGCAGTTCAAAACAGCCGAGTAGATGGGTGATTATATTTTACAATAATTCGATTATTCAGAAAAAATAAATTAACTGCATAGAGTGTTTCATTTTGCCGGCCTCCGTGGCGCGAGTGGTAGCGTCTCACCCTTTCATCCGGAGGTCCCGGGTTCGAATCCCGGTCAGGCATAGCATTTTCACACAAGCTACAAATCATTTATCTCATCCTCTGAAGCAATACCTAACGGTGATCCCGGAGATTAAACAAAACAATAAAGAGTGTTTGATTTTAATCGCCCCAGGCGATTTTCTCGGAAATTACACACAATACAAAAAAAAAAAAAAAATGACTTAAATAAAAGTTACTCAAATTGAAGGGGGACACCTCATGGTGACCTTGTATTTGATCTTCAACTTGATCTTGACCGTTATTTTAAGGTTAACACGATTTTTTCAAATGAAATCACCGATTTTTGACCCAACCAATCAAAAGAGCGGAAATTTTTACACTGGAATATGTAGCCACACATATGATCTTGAAACTTTTTTGAAGGTCATACGGGTAACCATCACAGATAGTGTTATAAGAGTTACACGTTTTTGAAGGTCATACATATTCCTAGAATATTTTTATTCCAAATTATTTATCTAGTAAACTATGGGAAAAAGCATAAAAATGACTACAATACCGTATAATACTATCTCTGATGGTTAGCTGTATGCCCTTCAAATAAAGGTCCAAGGTCATATGTGTGGCTACATATTTCAATGTAAAATTCTCCGATCTTTTCATTAGTGGGGTCAAAAAAAGTCATTCCATTCCATTTGAAAAGATCGTGTTAACTTGAAATAAGGTCAAGATCAAGCTCAAAGTCAAATACAAAGTCACCGTGAGGTGTGCTTTTAAACCTTAGTAACGTTTTACTACGTAATTTTTTTGTATTGTGCATAGTTACGAGAAAATCGGGTAGGACGATTAAAATGTCAATGTAGGGCACATATCATGTTAACTCCGATTAAATGCATGTGATATTTGGCTCTAAAATTGTGACACCTTTCCAGAATTCAACACTAAAACTGATGTAGACCGAACATAATTACTCTCAGAGAAAGTAATTCTGGTCCATCTTGTACCTTTCATATTTTATGTATATCGCAACTATAAGAAAGACCGAGAAAGATAATGCAAAGCAACAATCTTCGTTTTTTTTTAGAAAAATAAAATATTTTGTTTCAACTCAGGAGGGAGAAAATCAATTATAGAAACATTAACTATTAAAATAAAATGATGTAATTTTAATAATTTAATCATTCATTACAAAACCTGGAACATATATATTTAATTTAACGTTAAAATGAAAATTTATAATTTTAATTATCGGTTAGGAGACATTATTTTCTTTTATCCTGATACACCAGCTGTACCAGGAAGGAAGGGTAGCCAGGGGTGGAGGTTTAGTCGGTAATGCGCAGGAACACATACTCATTTAATAACATCTTGCGGAACCTGTTAGCGTGCCCGACAATGTCCAGGCGCCCGTAAATGGGGTTCATCCACCTCTTAAAAAAAAGAACATTATTTTAAAGCCATTCATTAAAAACGCTGATATCTGTAGGTTGTTTCTGATGCACGGTTTACACACACAACCTAATTAAAATATTTATCATTTTATTTAAAATATATTTTTTCGTATATTTAATTCAATAATACTAATTAGAGCGCGTGGGCGTACCGTGTTTAATTCGCGCGTGTCTCCGCTAGTACCGCTGTCGGTACTAGACAGACAGTTTGTACTAACTAAACTAAAGTAATCTCACAACTTACATAAAAAAAAATTTCGCTTGTACAATCGGCAGACTGGTGTAGCCGCGAGGCTTAACGCACCAAATACCGAATCAACAGGACGATCAAGTTCGAAACCCAACCTGAGCGAGTTACTTTTTTACACTTTAAACATCATATTCATTTATTCAATTCTACCGCTCACCAGTGACGTCACAATGCAGCAGTAGTTTAGAGCATTTATTGTGGTGGGGTACGATTTTGGAAAAGCTTTTTTTGCAAATATTGTTATTTTTTAATTGTTAACAAATATGCCAAAGAAAATATGACCTTCATTAGATGAAATCTCGAAATACTGAGGATGACCTTGCTTTACAGCCTCACCCCCTTGACCGTTTAAGTTGAAAATTTAATAATATCAATGCCCCACATATGTGAGAAGTAACACACACATATGTGTGTGGGTGAGAAGTAATCTCACCCAAGTTTAGTCAAAATCGGTCCGGTAGTTCTTGAGATATAAGAGGTGACTAAGTGGTCAACACCAAATTCACATATGTACGTAAGAACAGTAAAATCCGGAAAATTTCCATCTGGTTCTTTTGGTTTCTCAGGTTCCTTAGTTGTCAAAATGTCAAGATCCAGTGAAAACCGCGTAAGCCCAAATTGGAACGATTACAATACTTCCCCTTCTAGAGCTATAGCGCTAGACGGGAAAGTAAAAATAGTAATAATTAATTAATGTATACTATTATATTACTAACATTAATATACAGAACAATATACTAAATTGATGAGGAAGAGTTTTTAACAAACAGCAGCATAAAACAAAAAAAAGAAAAAGTAATTAAATAAAACAACACGCATTCAAAATCAATTAAGAATAAATACAACAAAGCGGTATGGTTTTATGTATAACTTGTAAAGAAATGATGATGGACAAACATTGTTATTATTGTTGTTCTAATTATAATTTTATTCTCTCCTTACATAAACAACGTACTACTATATAGTTGTAGTACTCAATTTAATCAACAAGGACATCAATCATCGGGGGTAATAGTTAAAATGACTGTCATTTAAATTGTAACATAATGAATAACATAAGTTTTAAATTTTGAAGGTTAACTTTGTATAAAACATTAAAATAATTTTCAATTAGATGTTTTTATTTAAAAGAATAATCTCTTTTGACCAATTATGGATACCAGTTACAATCAATGTTGGCTTTTTTTACGATACAATTAATGATCAGTATTTTCACTGAAGAAATTCGGACTTGTCTTAAGAACACCAGTATTCTTGGTAGTAAAATATTATTAATTAAGAAGACAATTATACTCATACTGTATTTATTTTTTTTGTCTTCAGTCATTCGACTGGTTTGATGCAGCTCTCCAAGATTCCCTATCTAGTGCTAATCGTTTCATTTCGGTATACCCCCTACATCTTACATTCCTAACTATTTGTTTTACATATTCCAAACGTTGCCTGCCTGCACAATGTTTTCCTTCTACCTGACCCTCCAATATTAAAGCGATTATTCCAGGATGCCTTAATATGTGGCCTATAAGTCTGTCTCTTCTTTTAACTATATTTTTCCAAATGCTTCTTTGTTCATCGATTTGTCGCAACACCTCTTCATTTGTCACTTAATCCACCCATCTTTTTAACATTCTCCTATAGCACGCACCGCGTTTCAAAAGCTTCTAATCTTTTCTTCTCAGGTACTCCGATCGTCCAAGTTTCACTTCCATGTAAAGCGACACTCCAAACATATACTTTCAAAAATCTTTTCCTGACGTTTAAATTAATTTTTGATGTAAACAAATCACATTTCTGATTGAAAGCTCGTTTCGCCTGTGCTATTCGGCATTTTATATCGCTCCCGCTTCATCGATCTTTAGTAATTCTACTTCCCAAATAACAAAATTCTTTACCTCCATAATCTTCTCTTCCTATTTTCACATTCAGTGGTCCATCTTCATTATTTCTACTACACTTCATTACTTTCGTTTTGTTCTTGTTTATTTTCATGCGATAGTTCTTGCGTAGGACTTCATCCAAGCCGTTTCATTCTAAATCCTTTTTACTCTCAGCTAGAATTACTATATAATCAGCAAATCGTAGCATCTCTGTCTTTTCACCTTGTACTGTTACTCCGGATCTAAATTGTTCTTAAACTGCTAGTTCTATGTAAACATTAAAAAGTAACGGGGATAGGGAACATCCTTGTCGGACTCCCTTTCTTAATACGGCTTCTTTCTTACACTGTATCTTTTTTCATATACTGTATGTCTTTCTTATTCTGTATCCGCCAAGAATATTATCTAAAATACAATCGGTGAGTTGAACCATTCCAACACACAAGTGAGTTTCTGCTGGGTCCCTAGCCAAGTGGGGATTCCGGGAAATGAACGTGCAGATTCTACTGCTACAGACGCATGTGGTCAAACATCCTTCACTACCTGTGTTACAACATCCGTCTTTATTAACAGTAAAAAACTCACTATTTGCGCAAAGTGGCAAGATGATTGGACGGTCATAGTAGATAATAAACTCCGGCACATTAAAGGTTGTGTGTTGTCATGGGACTCCTCAAACAGGAAAATTGTCGTGAGGAAGTCGTGTTCTGCCGATTGCGGATAGAACATACGAGAGCTACCCACGGGTATTTGATGTCAGCAGTAAATGCACCAGTATGCATGCGGTACAACTGCTACTTGACCGTGCGCCACATTCTTGTGGAACGCATACGTTATGCGGCCTTGCGTCGTAAATTTAAATTGCCCAGAAATTTTCGTCAAATCCTGGGTAATAATAAAGAAGTTTTAAAACAGGTGTTTTTGTTTCTCCGGGGTGCTAATATTTTACATACTTTTTAACGGTGTTTTTAGATAATTTTATAGTAGTTGTAAATTAACATTTTAGTTTAAGTTTTTTAGTTTTTAATATTTAAATTCTCTTTTTATTTTTTATTTTCTATTTTAAGTTTTTATTTTGTTATTCTATTAGGTTTTGTATTTATTTTTTCTGTTCTGTTTTCCGGGCGTTTTTATTTATTTTTTAATTGTGAATTTTTTAACTTTAGTTTTTGTCGTGCGATGATAACGCTGAAGCGTTTTTCGCCCAGAAAAAAGCTATACAAAAAAAAAAAAATAATTAATATAATAAAATGTTAGACTAAAACACCTAATTATTTAAAATTATTAAGGCTACTGAAAAAAAGATCGACATCTTTCTGTTGTTTATTATACACATAAGATAAAACAGATACAACGAATTTGTTTAAAATTTAATTTTACATAATGTACTCAATTATATAGTCTAATGGTGAATGCGTCTTCCCAAATCAGCTGATCTGGAAGTCGGGAGTTCCAGCATTCAAATCCTAGAAAAGGCACTTACTATTTACGGATTTGAATACTAGATCGTCGATACCGGTGTTCTTTGGTGGTTGGGTTTCAATTAACCACACATTTCAGAAATGGTCGACCTGTGACTGTACAAGTCTACACTTCATTTACACTCACTCATACATATCATCCTCATTCCTTTTCTGAAGTTATACCTAAACGGTAATTCCCGTAGGCTAAACAAAAAAAAAAGTTATGTTCGTGACATACGATTCGCTAGTACCCGGAATCAACGTCATCTAACCAAACATAACCTATATTCGCTAACCTCGACTAATTAACATTAATGTTTTCATTATTTATATAATAAATTCATTAATTACTGCTAATAGTCCAGTTTTTATTTTAATATGTAAAATGAACGGTATATTGAATAACTGTATATATTTATTAAACTCTTCATCACTGGAGGCGATTAATCAAATTCACCGGCAATAATGCATAATCACCGTAATCACCGGATTAGTCAAATTTAACGTAACACACACACACACACACAGACACACACACATATATATATATATATATATATATATATGTCTGAATATTAACTTAAATGTGATTTATTTAAGTTTATTTTCCTCTTAATTGGATAGAATTAATTATAATATTTTACTTAAAAATATTATCTTTATTAATCTCGTGGGTTAAACAATCAACTATACAAACTTATAAATTTAAGGCCAATAAACCGAGGCACAGAGTCCGAAGATGAATGATAGTGGGACCAGCGCCCAGCCTCTTGGGCGGCGAGAGTCCCCGTCCATCAATCGCTTCCAGGGGATGCCACAGGGTCTTTCGAATCGGATAGGAGAGAACCCGGGTGATCACGCTGAGTGAGAGTAGGAGGTCTGTCCGCCTCTCCCTGGTAGACCAGACCGTAGTCCACAATGAAACAAAGTCAAGGGTATGAACTGAAGTTGAGTTCACAAAGGGAACTAGTAATAAATTTCGTTGTTGCGAATAACTTTTCTGGTAGTATGTTATTATGCAACTGCTTCGAATTTATCAGACATTTACAAACGAATTGACTCTATAAAATGTAGAACTAGACGCGGGGTTCGTGCTTCCGCAAACTCGGTTAGCTAGTTCAGAGGGCATCGATGTAGGACATTCAAGATGTCCGGATGAGGCCTGCAGCGAAGGCAAAAGCTGAGTTTATAAAACATTGATGTAAATGTCTACAGAGGCATTTACATCAGTGGCATCCCAACAAGGCCTGGCTTACTATTATGAGATGTAAAAAGTTAAAGCCCATCAGGGCTTGGAACGACGGTGCTGGTGTGGCGAGCGGAAGCATCACAAGGCGGTTGTCTTCCCCTATGGGGTTGGAATGATCACGCGGGGGCTGAGTACGTGCCATAGGGACTAGTTCCGGCTCCTGCGTGACTAGAGGGAAAGATTTTTTAGCAGGTGAGAGCCCCGCACTGCCGTCAGAGCGGGCCTCGCGGAGGCTGGTAGAGCTTTTTCCTCCCCCTACGGAAAATAAATTAAATACACTATATATAACTATATATATATATATATATATATATATATATATATATATATATATATATATATATATATATATATATATATATAAAGGGAGGCAGTTGCGTTAGATACATGGAGACTTCCAGAATGTCATATGAATCAATCAACGCATTTATAAAATTTTTTTTTGTATAAAATATTCTTTAAACGTACATATATAAAGGGAGGCAGTTGCGTTAGATACATGGAGACTTCCAGAATGTCATATGAATCAATCAACGCATTTATAAAATTTTTTTTGTATAAAATATTCTTTAAACGTACACACATGTTAAATGTGTTTTACTTTATATGAAAGTATTTTCACTAATAAAATAAATAAATAATTTTTGTTACATTATTAATTAAATCATTAAAAAAAAATTGATAAAAATTAAACAATCATTTTTGTCGGCATTCTTTAGTCTTACCAGATCATATAAGAAAGAATGGATTTACAAATTAAATTATAAATATATAATCCAAAAGAAGATGATGTCATGTTAATAAGATTTAAACAGATGTTTGAAATTTTTAATTTGTTATCAAACTGAACAAAAAATAAAACAAATTTTATATTAAAATCATTAATTTTTTGAACCTATTTATTTTAACAGAGTCAAAGAATTTTATGTGGAAATATTTAGCAAATGAATCATGTCAATCGTGACTAATATTCAAACCGAACCCATCGGGTTAGTCTAGTGGTGCACTCTTCATGACAAATCAGCTGATTTCGAAGTCGAGAGTTCTAAGGGTCAAATCCTAGTTACTTTTATATGGATTTGAATACTAGATCGTGGATACCGGTGTTGTTTGATAGTTGGATTTCAATTAATCACACATCTAAGGAATGGTGATCTCAGACTGTACAAGGCTACACTTCATTTACATTCATACATATCATCCTCTGAAGTAATAACTTACGGTGGTTCCCGAGGCTAAACAAAAAAAGGAAAGAATATTCGAACCCGAGTAAAAGACTGAAAAATCGCCATTCCACCACAGAGATAGATTGAATTTTAAAACCTGAAGAAAAATTTACAAAAGATTTTTTTTCAATAATTTTTCAATATATACTTACCAGTTCAGGTTACAGTCATGTTGACCGCCGACCTTCAAAAGAACATGGCACCTTAAGAAGTAGAGTACAACTTCATTCATTTTTTTAATTTTATACAAGCCAAAAGTTTTTACTAGGAAAAGAAAAAGGAATGATCTAAATTAATTAATAATTTGGGTCCGTTAGTTGTCAATTACTTATTCGTAACATTACGTATTCCCTCAGGGGATTACAAGTTTTGGAAGTACGGAGAGTAGCTAGGTTACAGTTAACTGTAAACAAACTACAAACTGCAAACTACATCATAACATATCCGTACATTAAGCTTTTTACGACATAAACAAATACAACACACCCACAAAATAAGACTTTTTTCTGGATTAGCTAAACTTCGCATGATTCACAAATAACTACTTGATAATTTGCTGAATTTTTTCTTCATGTTGGACAGAAAAAATCTACCGGTGATTAGTTTTACAGTAAAGCTCACATAGATGTAAATAAAAGTTTCCGGGTCTGTCCAGGTCACAAATAGTGACCATTACTACATCACACCAAGAATTCGCTGGATCATGTTCTTGTCACAGCTTGCATCTATCGGAGACCGATCTATATATCCAGAGAACGAAAATTAATAAAACGGGATGAAAGATAAAAATATGTAAGTAGTGAAAATGAATGAGAACAAACGGAAGGACCACAGTTTGAGACGAATAACTTCATCGAGATAAAAAAATTCGGGGGGGGGAACCGGCGAAAAAGATTCTGTCGCCAGGGGATCGAATCGTGGACAAGTGCAGGGCCACAGAGGCATCCTCTTTGCTGAGGGCGTTCGGGTCAAGCAGATGGCTGGATCAGGACGTTCTGATGACGCATTGAGGACCCTCGAGAGGTTTGTGAGGTGGGCGCGCGATTCAGGGTGGGTATGCGTGGGTACCCGGACCCAGACTAAGTGATAGGAAGGGAAGGGTAGCCCTCTTTGGGAGAGTCACCATGGCAACCAGGTGGGATGTCGTGATGTCTTAATGATCCAAGAGGGACCCAGTCGGAAGATCAACTTCAAGCTGCACTAATGGAGGGGGGGGGGATAGTCTTCAGCCACGTCAGTTGGGACCAACCGAAGTAACGCGTCTTCTAGGCGGTTACCGGTTGCTCTCGAATGATTAAATAAAAATAAAAAAAAACTTCATCGAGATAAAAGTGGACACATTCACGAAGAAAACCCATTAGGAGATCGGAGCTTTAATTACATGGGAACAGCAAATTACTGATCAACCGTTGATTATCCTAGATTATTGATTTATCGTGGGTGTCCCACGAAGAAACTTTCAGGACATGTTCTACTGATGATAATAATGAAATCTGTGTGATAATTTATTACAAAAGATACAAATGACACACAATTTTCATTGCTGACCAGCTGTTATATACAATGAAATTTTTTTTAAATATTTCTGAAATAATGTACATTTCAATTTACTTTTTTCGGTAATTTTAACTGATAAATTATTAAATATAGAGCTAAAAATAATTTTTTATATATTTTGTATCTTTTAAATTTATTTTCATAATTAGTGACTTTGTTTTTAAAACGAATGTTTATTAAGTACAGAAAGAATAATACAATTTTCTGTCTTTTTTCGTCTGTTTTGCTTCAATAAAAAACCTTTTTTTATTTCATTTTATTGGCTATATTTACATAAATTTTCTACAAGTTTTCTTACTAAATCTTCCTCATTTATTAGTCATTTAACAAATCTATTGTACTACAGATAAAAAAAAAACTTGTTTTTCGACACTGAATTTTGTGTTTTACGTCGATTTTACTGGGATTAGACCTGTTTTATTCTGTTTCACAGCTCAAATTACATAAGAAACCACCAACTTTACTCGTTAATTTGTCTCCTAAAAATTATAGTAGGCCTTCTTTTTATTAGAAGTGCTGAAATCCGAGCCAAATCTTTCGCTAGCCGTAAATCGGAACAAAACTTTCCAGACTTTCCAAAGTTCATATAAACATTCATATGTTTATATGAACTTTTTTCATTATTTACATAAGTAGAACATGTCCTGAATGTTTCTCCGTTTTTTTGTGGAACCCCCTATATGTTTAAAAAAATTCTTTTACCTGTAGAAATTAATTAACTACTCGAAGAAAGGTTGAGGTTTCCTAAAGAAAAGCACTCGTCCAACCTTGGAAATTCATCTGAGCAAAAAACTCTTCAGATATATTTTTATTATGAAGGCTTTTTATTTTAACATCGGACTACAGTACGTAATCTTAAAATCACATTTGAAAAAAAGCGAGTCTTATTTAGTTAAAGAAATAAATACACTGAACGGATGTTAAATATCTAAATAAAAAAATATAATAAATCTATATTAATTCAAATTACTAAACAGTCTGAAAACAAATACATATATAATAAATGAACTAAGTTTTATAATAATAACTTTGTTTCAGCTTTAAAAGGAAAACTATTTTATTTTATCCTATAATTCTAAAAAAAGAACGAATTATTTGATAAGTTGATAAAATTAAAAGTGCATTATTGAAAAAAAAAATGAATTGAACTCACCTTAAAGCAACTGCTTTATCAGTTATCATGTTTGGATTCTCAGTCACTAGGTTAGACATATCGGTAAAACAATTCACGGTTCGTTTATAATAATCTATGTTACTGGACAGAGAAATATATTATATCGAAGTCAGTTGCCAACTAAGACAGACCTTACCTGCATAGCATTGTATTGTAACTTTGGCCCCTAAATATTCATTGAACATAATAAAATTATACTGCTTCCTCTTCCTTTCCTAATATGAGATATATTTAATATCACAAACACGTAATATTTATTCTTTAAAAATCAAATAACGATTTGTTCATTAACTTTTATCTATTATTATTATTATTATTATTATTATTATTATTATCAACATGTCATCGGCTAATATAAGTATATATATATTTATATTAGTATGTGTTAGCGAGTGTAAATTTGAATATAATTTGCAAGTTAATAAATTTTTCATATCTTTTTAACTGTATTTATCGGATTTTCCTCGAACAAATAAATAATTCATTAATTTACATCCGCTGTATAATTTATTTTTGTGTTAATTAAACTGTTGCGTTTTGAAAAATATATTCCATTTTCAAGATTAGTCGCATTCATTCTAAGTTGTCGTAATGTTTTATTACGTGCTATACATAATAAACTGAAAAATAATCTATAGCCCGCAATGTTTTACTGGTGTTAATCATTATTATGAAATCTAAGGACTACCAATGTCTTAAAAATAGATTGATGTTCAATTAACTAACTATTTATCTTGAAGATGGTATGTTCCCAAACGTCAGACAAAAAAAAAAAACTTTTTTTTATACCAGGAATATACATATGTATAATTATAACTTTGGATAAAAATTAACAACACTTGTGGCTAATATATAGTGTCCCACGAAGAGGTATATACTTTTGATTTAATATCACTCGAACATTCCCCTACCGATTCTATTGAAATTTTACAAACCGTTTAACAAAGGTTCTAAAGATATTCTGTGAAAATGTCAACCTTCTAGGATTTATAGAAACAAAATGGCGGCTAAATAATTAGTCATAACTATGATTAATTACGTGGCGCGGCTGATAAATTTTGCACATATATGCGTAGCATGAGAATGAAAAGAGATGTTAGAACGAAATAATAAATAAATAAAAAACAATATCTTAGCTACAAAATGTAATATTTATTTTTCAATATAAACCCCGTTTACACTGATACACTTTTCCCAATGTGTTACAAGTTTTTGCATTCCATCACTGAAAACTTCTGGCGGTCTTTTTCGGATGAAAGTGGCCACAGTTTCTTTCAGGTCATCATCGGTGGTGTAATTATTACCTTTGAGGTCCCTCTTGAGATGAGGGAAGAAGTGGAAGTCGCATGGAGCCAAATCCGGGGAGTATGGTGGGTGTGGAATAGGCTCAAATTTCAGCTTGCGGAGAGCCGCTCGTCAGTTTGCGCGTACCCATCGTGCACAGATTTTACAGTAACCCAATTGTTCGATAATATGGCTCTATAATAATTCTTTAGATATGCCTAACTAAATAGCGATGCGTTGCTAGGTGATTCGCCAGTCATTTTGAAGCAAATTGTCCACCTCCTTCGATGTTTCTCATCAGTCACAGAAACTGTCGTCCGCTGCGAGGTGCGTCCTCAACTTTCGCTTTACCAGCTTCACATTCGCTAAATTTCAACGCCCACCTATTCACAGTACTCCTGTTAACAGTTTCACCACCGTTTAAACGATACGTGTAAACCGTTTTTAAACGATGAAAAATATTAGTTAGAATCACATTTTCTGCTGTCAAAAATTCGATCACTGCACGCTGATTTAATCGTGTTGACATATTGGCCGTACTCTACTCTATTTTAACTGCTACTGAAAAGAAACGGTAAACAGATTTCAACGCATTATTGTAAGTTTGTAGAGGGCGATTTTAGCTGTCATGTGCTGCCACGTCCAACTCGACAATAATTTTTGTCTTCGTGTGGCACGCTAGTGGGAAAAATTTATCAACCAAGCCTTGTATGTAGCTGTTTTTAATTACACTAGTTCTAATTATCAACCGTTTTTATCTGCCAGCTATCAATCATATCTGCCAGCTATTTTGTAATGAATGAAAAATGTGGTTTATCTGAAATTGATGTTTTATTTTAAAGCCGCCATTTTGTTTCTGTAAATCCTAGAAGGTTGAAATTTTCATAGAACATATTTAGAACCTTCGTTAAAAGGTCTGTAAAGTTTCTAGAATCGGTGGTGGAATGGGCGAGTGATACTAAATGAACAGCGTATACCTCTTCGTGGGACAGACTGTATGTATGTATGTAATAAATAGCTAATGAGCTAGTATATATATATATATATATATATATATATACTAGCTCTACCCGCCACGCTTCGCTGTGGCACATTGTGGTTGCAGGAATGAGAAATGAGAAACAAAACAAAGCATACGTTTCATAGAAGTTTAATTTTGCAATACATGTGGATATACAATATTTTTTGTTTTTCCACTGTCTGCGTAGATATAAAGGCTATCTGGTTTGCCGACTCGGGAACACGTAACATACAGTTGCCCATGTGAGAATCAATCCGCATCTAAATCTAAACCACACAATTGTAAAGATTGACCTTGAGCTTTATTGATTGTGATTGCAAATGCCAATCGAATTGGGAATTGCAATCTTTTAAATTAAAATGGTGTATCGGCCGGGATCATGGGTATTCGAGGAATGAGGACATCTTCACCTTTGAAAGGCCCCGTTAAAATCGTTGCTTCCACTACGTTATTCATCTTAACTGCAAGTCGCGTGCCGTTGCAGAGTTTTGGTTGATTAATATTCCGCAACAGAATAATTGGCATTTTGTCATTTATCATTTGCATTATACGATCATAAATGCCTTTCTGTTCACGCGTTAATTTGGGAATGTTTGATTGGACATATGACTGAAGATCACCAATGTTGTAACTCTGTTCACGACGTAAATTCACATCAAATGAAGCAATCGCAGCTCGGGTGGGTGGTGGCATTCCCAATTGACTAAGAACTTTATTTGCAATAGCTAAGCACTTGTCTTCAACATTTATCAATGCTTCGTTGTAAATGCCTTCTGTAAATTCCATGGTCATATTGGTATTTTCTAGCCGTACTCTATGCAAAATATCCTCAGCCATATGCGATCGATATCTTTCCCATAACTCTGTGGGAGATGAAGGGAAGCAAGCGGTCAATATAATTGCGAATAATGCGCGAATTTGGTTTGGATGTGCAGTGTTGCACGCGTCATTAATACATATATCCCACTGTTGGTCGTTTTCTAATTAATTCAGAGCTTCGTGAAAGACGCAACTCAATCACGACACGATCACACAAAAGTACCTCGATTAAAGTGAATATTTAATTCAGATTGTATAATAATCTCAATCAGATGCAAGTGGATACGTTTTTTTTTTTTGTTTGTTAATAAACAATGTAATTGGGAACAGGTATTGTTTAACATGTGACTGCGGTTGTCGTTAGCTGGTATGGCGAGTGTTCCCCTCGCTTCCAGCAGATGGCGCGGTCACTGGTACACAGCTGACCGTTAAAAAAATGTTTTCTCGCGGTCGCGGGTATGTGACTGATGCGAAAAATAGATAAAAACAATCTTTGATGCGGGTTATATATCGTGCTAAAATTTGAGCTCAATCGGTGCAGAACATTTTGAGTTTTTGAAGCGTACACAAACGAACTTAACATTTTTATATATAAAGATTTGTGGGCTGCGAAAAAAAGTCCTTAAGTCGTGCGAAAAAACACATAATTTTAAATGGTTACAAAAGCAGAGTAATGCTTACAAATTACAGAATAATAAAACGGCGTTGATTTCAGATGTTAATAAACTGCTAACGAAAGTAGAAGTTGTGCTGCTTCAGTGTACAACGTGATTCTCGAGTATGAATCTACTAATGAATTACGGTCTCCAAAGAAAACAAAATCCCGCAGGTCAATTGAGAAAAAATTGAGATTTTCATAAAAACGGGATTCGTAAAAAAATTACACGAATTTGAATTATTTAGAAATAGTTTAGCGGTGTATTATGTCCTTTGGAAGAGAATTCGGTTATTGTCTTCGACAACGCTTCTTATCATTAAACGAAAAGAATTCCAGCCGTGTTATAGAAAAACAATGATATCAAAATGTGGCTTAGTTCAAAAGGAATAATTTTTGAAAAGGTTTAAGTTAATGTTCAATCATTGCAGAGGGTTTCGCGTATTAAAAGTAATTATAGTCCGTATAAAATTGGTTTGACATACAACGCCATATTGGTAAGTCGTGTTTTTATTCGGCTCCTAACGAATATGTTTACCGGCCTCCGTGGCGCGAGTGGTAACGTCTCGGACTTTAATCCGGTGGTTCCGAGTTGGAATCCCGGTTAGTCATGGCATTTTCATTAGCTATATATCATTCATATCATCATCTGAAGCAATGCATAACAGTGGTTTCGGAGGTTAGAAAAATAAAAAAAAAACGAATACTTAGTTGTGTGGTTTCAGTGTTACTATTTGTGAATTTTTTTCTTTGCTTTTAGATAGAAAAGAACGCTAAATGACCAAAAAACGATTGTTTGGTCATTATGTAGGGATATTATTTTCTGTGTATTTGTTTATTTCGACCTTTTTTGTTTGCATAGTATTAAGTCTATCTGGCCTATAAGAAAGTTGGGTGTTTTAATTTATTTACTGTAAGTCATCCTTCTTGGTGGCTTTTCTTTTTGTTTTGGTGTTCTTTTGTTTTTAAAAAAAATAAAATACAGATGTTTTAGCTGTTAAATATAATTCAAAGAAATTTGTTACTTAATCAGTTGTGATTTTGTTTACATTGGCAACGGCCATACGGGCTCTTTATGATTGATCGTTGTGTTTGACAGCGGCCATCTGATTGGTTTACATTTCCAAATGAAAAATGTACAAATTAAAAATAGATAGATAGATTTATTAAAAATAGATGAAAACAATCTTTGATGCGGGTTACATATATCGTGCTAAAATTTGGGCTCAATCGGTGCAGAACATTTTGAGTTTTTGAAGCGTACACAAACGAACTTAACATTTATATATATATATATAGATATACTAGCGTACACCGTCGCGACATCGCCCACAGTATAGATGTAGTTTCACTCGCAATGCTTTTTTAATAACAAACTTATTTTTTTTATAAATAATAAATACTTAATCAACAATATTATACTCAGATTTTCATTAAATCCTAATAAAACGGTAAATAAAAATCTTTATGAAAAATACTGAAGGAATATACGATAAACAATGAATTTGTTGCCCAAAACTTAAAAAGAGGAAAACAAAAAAAGGAAGATAAGAACAGTATAGTTCAATATAAAAGTCCAATAAAGATAAACAAAAAATCTATTACAATCCCAAATCTAGCATTCCCAAGGCGGCTTCGTCAGTGCTCTATGGTTACTTGCTCTTCCCGTCACGATCAGAGGGTCATGGTTCGCTTCGCTCTCCCCTCCCGTTTTCTTCCGTTTCACCTTCCTTCCCCCGTTTCTCTTTCCGTTACTACCCTTTCCCCTTACTCTTCCCCCATTTCCCTTTCACCCTTCCTCTTTTCTCTTTTCCCTTTTCATTTCTTTTTCCTCGTTTTCCCCTTCTTCCTTTTACCTTTTTCGATTTTTCCCTTTCTCCCTTCTTCCCGCGCGTAAATCGCCAGCGCTATGAGGTTACTTGCGTTCCCGTCACGGTCAATTTTTTTTTTAATTTTATGTTTTTTAGTCAAATAACCGGAGGCAGGTGCAGCCAGCCGCATCGCACATACAGTAACAGTGGCAGTAGCTGCGTTGGTGGAGCCGCCGTGCGGTACATCTTCATATCCCTTAAAATCTCTATATTAAAATAACCCGAAAATGGTTTTTAAATATCTGTTTGAAGAGTATTTCTCATACTCATGAATTTAAGCAAGCCCAAATCTAGCGAATATCTCGTTTAGTATAATCGGAAATGGGGAAAATTTACATTTATTGTTCAAAATTACCTTTCTTTTTACCTTTTTTCTTACGCCTTTCAAGGTCGAATTTGGAAAAACTAGAAATCAGATTTTAGATATTCACTTGAAGATTACACATTCATTTCTTATCTACAAATCACATTCATGTTACTTGACGCATACATATGCTTACACGTTCATTTGTTACCGAGAAATTAAACAAATATTTAATTTCATTGTTACTCCAATTTAACCCTTTAAACTCGGAATTTAAAAAAAAAATCCTTTTTTAGTGTTCACTTACAACGCAAAGAAGAACGTACAAAATTTCATCAACTTATCTTCAGCAATTTTGCTAGACGTTGATTTTATGAATCACTGTGACATTTATATTGTGAACACCACGTGTTCACAATATGTGTGCGCGTGCGCATTTAGAAAAAACCACTGACGTAGTTGCAGTTTAAAAATCACAGTACGGCAAGGTTTTTTTTTAATTGTATTTTAAGAAGAAAATTAACCGAAATATATACTGGGTTTTTAAATTTTTTGTAATTTTACCTAGAATCAGGGAATAAATTAATAGGATCAAGAATAATCTCATCCTCGTATTCTTTGTTTAATCCTGTTTCATTAATTTTCATTTATATTATTTTTCTTTAGACTTATCTTGCTATTCTGAGAAAAAATAGCTAATAAATATATTTTAAGATATATTTTTCCATTGGACAAAATTTTAGTACAACAAATACACACATATGCAATTTTTCGCATGTACATAAAATAAGATAGATTGCAGTCTCGAGACGTACATGAAAAGAATAATTTGATGATCATCAAAGGAAATTTTTCTTTATAAATAGAGACTGTGAAATCTATTAGAATTAAGAAGGCATATTATCAACATCACTTTTTTGAGAATAAATTACGTAATCGTGAAAAAATAATTTTTTCCCTTTCTTTCTGAGTTTTGGACTCAGAGGCCAACTATCATCAAGAAAAGCAAAAGAAGTGGTTGATTTATTTCTCTTCATTTGCATAATCGCGCATGCGTTTGTTATTTCTATTGGGTGTTAATAACCCGAGAATATTTGTACTAAAGATTTTTAAATTTGGCTTCGTCACTACTGAATTTAGGACTTCGATGTTATTAATCTTTTTATTTTGGGTCAAAGGAGTCATATCTCTAATGGTAGGAACATGATGAAAATTTTACGGGTATACGTTTTAAGTTCTTTGAAAAAGATCAAAATTTTCTCTTACAAGATTTAACTTAAAATGAAATCTCAAAAAAAATCGGTTTCAGCAGAGACTCAAATTTTTCCAAGTTTTTGTTTTTTGTTCAAACTTAATACAAATACTCATATTTATTAAGGATAAATATATTTTATATAAATGTAATATTATTTTTTATAAATATATTTTATATTTATTAATTTTGGAGTTTGCCTCTTAAAAACAGTAAATAGTTGAAATAAAGTAAATCTACACATGAAGAATTTTTATAGCTCGAAAATTAACAACCTAAAATTGTTGCTTAACGCACACACTTTCATTTAAATATCAAATAGATCTTTCCCGGTAGAGGTAGTTAATGCAGGTTATGAAACTACTAGTTCAGCGCTTGCGCACATTTGTTGCGTTCACGGACCTGTGTCGACAGGCACGAGACGTTCCGTTGCTAAGCTGCGTCAGTTATCATTTAGTAACGTGAATTAAAATGTTTACCAATCTTTTTCAATAACTTTTTTTTAATATTTAATCGAGTATTGTTTGTTTTAATGTGTATAGGAGTGAAATGAATTTTGGAATAGTTTGTGATGAGGTAAATATTTCATATCTACAGTTCTGAAATGAATTAATGTAATTTATTTTGAATTTAATTGTTAACAGTCTCTATCGGTAGTTGTTTCACATCCGATACCAAGAAGGAAATTCATTAATGTTTAAGTGAAGTAATCATTCAACAAAAAAATACGTCGTAAATTTGAGTGAATACTTGAGGTAAAGGTTAACAATTATTCATATTTATGAGATTTAAATCTATAATAAATAACTAATAGGCAACATTAAAATTACTCTAGTAATTCTATTATTATAAAAAAGAGAGAGAGATGAATGTAATATAAAATATATATTTATTTATATTTAGAATGATATTTATTTTCTCATCATATAAAAAGAGTAACGAATTATAACTGTTTGTTTTTTGCGTATGTAACTGCTGTAAGTATGCATTTCATATCAGAATTTTAATCAGTGACAATCTCTGTTTTTATTAATGTTATAAGATACAAGTATAACTATGACAGAACGTTCGAACACTCCATATGAGTAAAAAAATACTATAATTTTACAACTCTCTCTCTCTCTCCCTCTTTCACGCACTCTCTCGCTCTCTCTCTCTCTCTCTCTCTCTCTCTCTCTCTCTCTCTCTCTCTCTCTCTCTCTCTCTCTGTGTGTGTGTGTGTGTGTGTGTGTGTGTGTGTGTGTGTGTGTGTGCGCGTGTGTGTTACATTAACGTCTTTTTACCTTACAGTTTAGGAATGGTTTAACCTAAAATCATGAAATTTGGTGTGGCAGCTTTAACATCATAATCTTTGTATTAATGTTTTTAAAAGATTACCAGCGGAATGGGACATTATATTGAGAGATCACGCACTGTACAGTAAAGTGCCGTTGTTTCATGTAAATTTTACTTTTTTTTTATTTTAAACTTATAATTAAATTGATAAGTAAATTTAATTAAATAATTGCTTAATAATTAAGTAAGTAAGCATTTAATTAATAATATAACATTCAGAGCTGAAAATTTGCAGGCGCGTGGTCTATGCGTACAAGAAACAAACTGACCAAGCACATCCGCGTGGTAGTACAGTGACTTTGCTATCTCTACTGGTTGGTGTCAGCATGTTACTGTTGACTGGATGTCGTAGTTAGCGCATCAGAAAGGTTTATATTTTGTTATTCAGTAGTTCGTCCGCAGTTACGTTAACCGGCTTTTTTTGGATGAATTCTAAATTTGCGTGACTCATCATTTTTGAAAGAGGAAAAGGTACTTACGTATTAACGCCAACGCAGCTACAGCTTTATTTAAAAACAAAGTAGTCAATCGGATTTCGGTGGAAAATGAACAGTCTCTTTATTAATTTTAATAAATGGTTATTTATATTTATTTATTTTATAAATATAATTTCACCAAACTTAACCTAACACCGTAATTTTTTGAGTATTTATTTAATAAATTCAGTAATAATTGCAATTATTTATTATTTAAATAATCAAAACACTCCTGTTAATTAGTCAAGGTTAGCGAGCGAAGCGAGCGTAGGTTAAGTTTGGTTAAATTATATTTATAAAATAAATAAATATTTTATTAAAATTAATAAAGAGACTGTTTTGAATCTATGTTAAACGCTATATCGGCCCATTTTCCACCGAAATCCTATTGCCTACTTCGTTTTTAAATAAAGCTGTAGCTGCGGTGGCGTTAATACGTAAGTACCGAGGAAAGATTTAAAATAAACAGATTTACTTTAGTAATAAATAATAATATTGAAATAATTAAATTTTTAAATAATTTAATTTTTGATTATTTTGAAAAAATTATTTGTATTTCAGTGAGTACTGATTACATAATTACTTTTATAATTATATACTGATACTATTATTTTCATTTAAGGTAGATTTCATAAGAAAGCTACCTATTGTATTGGGTACCATGATTCGACTTCCGGAAAATTTCGACATATCTTCGCGTTTCCCATCCCCCAGACCCAAAAACCACAGCCAGTTCAAAAGTTTATATATATATATTTTTTTTTTTTTCACTTTCTTGTGAGCACGATAACTACTGTAATTTTGCGCCAGTCACTTTCAAATTTATACATAAAATATAAAGACCCAAAATCTCGGTCGAGTTCGTTAACAGCCATTTCGGGCCTTAGGGGTGGAAATATGGGCTTTTTTGAAAAAAACAAAATATCGCTATAACTTTCTTATTAAGTAAAATATCGAATTTGTTTAAAGTTCTTACTATTATTTTGATAAGGG
Source organism: Lycorma delicatula (assembly GCF_047948215.1). Lineage (NCBI taxonomy): Eukaryota > Metazoa > Arthropoda > Insecta > Hemiptera > Fulgoridae > Lycorma > Lycorma delicatula. The sequence goes on along the minus strand of NC_134456.1, from coordinate 90,563,946 downwards.
CCTAAAACCTATATAAGAAACATTTTTTGATATCACCAACCATTTGCCTAGGGGGTGGAAAAAATGGGGGTTTGAAGAAAAAAATCATACCTCCCGTAATAGGCACAGTATTGAATCGGTTTAAGTGGTCGTTAGTCCCATAAACATTACCTAAAACTTTTGTCCGAATCAACTTTTGATATGAGCAACCCAAATACAATTCACTTAAATCAAGTTATTTACTTCGTAAATAATGTGCATTGCACTTAAGCTTAACCTAATTTAATTTAGTTCTAAGTGAATCTAATCTCATTCTTAACTTAATGTATGAAACCTAATAAAATTATTTAGTCTAAAAATAATGCATATTACACTTGTACAGTATTGTATTACGAAGAGATCGGTGGATTCCGGTGTTCTTTGGTGGTTGGGTTTCAATTAACCACACATCTCAGGAATGGTCGAACTGAGACTGTACAAGACTACACTTCATTTCCACTATTACTTATCATTCTCATTCATCCTCTGAAGTATTATCTGAACGGTAACTACCGGAGGCTAAACAGGAAAAATAAAAAAAAATATTATTCATTAATTTAATTCTACCGCTCACCTGTGACATCGCAAAATAACAGATGACTACAACAACATTTTTTGGGTGAGGGTGCTGCGATTTTACATGAAATGTTTTTTTTTGGAAATGTTGTTATTTTTAATTGTTAATACATGTCCCTAAGAAAAATATGACCTTAATTGGGTGAATTTTCGAGATACTGATGTGACCTTGCTTTATAGCCTCACTCACTTGACGTTTTAAATTGAAAATTTGAACTTTTATAAGGGGAATCTTTGCCCCTTATATACAAGATATCTGACAAAATTTGATCAAAATCGGTACAGTAATTCTGATGATATATGGTGATTTGTAGGACAACACCGAACACACAAATGTACATACGAACATTAATATCTGGAAAATTTCCATCCGGTGTTTGGGTTCTTTAAGTGTCAAAATGTCAAGATCCGAAATTGGACTGATTACTGACTATAATTTCCCTTCTACAGTTATAGTTCTGCTATAGCGCTATCTAGGTGGGAAAGTAAAATGCAAATTTTTGTGGTTTTCCCGCTTTTCTTTTATTTCCAATAATAAAATTGTAAAATATAGAAAATAATAGAAAAATAGGACCACCTCAATTTTTTTTATCCATATCATGTAAGAAATTAAGTTTATTTTTATTATTAAAAATATAATCAAATAGTATAGTAAAACAAATCAGTACAACAAAAATAATGTTAAATTATTAAAAAAATAATAATAAAAAACAAAACTGAAATAATATAAGCTTCGTAAGTTCTTACCATTACTGTACGTACACAGGTTACTTCTTTTAATTGGCTGCAGTTAAATCACGAAACTCATTTATTCCAACTGAAACAAAAATTAAAAAAAAAAAAAAGTTGATAAATAATACTGTAAAAGTTAATAATTTATTACTTTAAAAACTTGTACAACTAAATCTTAGAAATATTAATTAAAGGATATTTGTTTTATGAGAATATATTCTCATAAACCTTCAAAGAAATAGAAAAATTATAAGTTTCTTAATAATATTAAAAGTTAATCTCTTAAATCAATTTATAAATTAATCACCTGCATTTTAATTATATTTTTAAACGTATCTATTTTCAATTTTGGTATTATTAATAATAATAATTTTAAAAACTAAAAAAAATATTTGAATTAATTTATAAATAACATCTTTATTAATAGATGCAAAATTAATTAAAAGATCAGGAATAGGTAAATAGAAATATTCACTGTAAATTAAATAATTTAAAAAGTATAATTAAAATAGAATGTTATTTATTTACTTTCCATTTGTTGATTAACGATTTATTTTTATTTTTTTACTGAGAATCTTAGGTATACTACTATTTATCAGCTTTAACCGACACATAACGTGATTTAGCTTAATAAAACGGGTAGCCAGTAGCTTAACATTAAATTTAATGATAAATGTTGACAACTTACAAATATTAATCTGATATTTGATTAAGCAAGATTTTTAAATGTTGTTACAACACAATATTACTACTATTATAAATAAATATATATATATATATATATACACATGTAATTATTTATAAATGATTACTATACGTAAACTTACACTTGTACAATAGTGAATAAATGCCAAGCCCATAAAATTCGTAACTTCTCTATTCTTTAATCGGTTTTTACAAGATTCTTATTTTTATAACTTCATTGTTTTGTTTTATCTTCTGTATCATGTACAAGTCCAAATTAGCTAAATCAAATTATTCGTTAGATTGAGTGGTTTGGTCCTAAACTAATTACAATACACACTACTAATTACTAATACACAAGGAAGAAGGCCGACAAATATAATGTTTCTGTAATTTCCTGGCTCTAGTTATTTAATTTTATACAGTGGAAATGTATACGTGACAAATTTTAAAAAATTCAAAAGATCAATATTTTTACTTTGATCGGAATCCCCTCAACGAATATTGTTCCAAATTTTTGGGCCACTTACACAAATAATATGCTTAAAACATAAAAAATAAACTGACAAAACAATTGTAAGATTTTCTCCTACAATTATGGACCGTTTCTGATGCATGGCTTACATGCACATACAAGCACAATTTAATTAAAAATATTTATGATTTTATTTAAATATATTTTTTCGTTTATTTAATTCAATGATTCTAACTAAAGCGCACGCGCATTAATTCGCGTGGGTGTGTCGGTACTAGCGGTGGCGGTCGGCACTAACTAAACCGACGTAATTTCACAACTTACGTAGAACCAGTTTTGCTTGTACGGTCGGCAGCTGGTGTAGCTGCGAGGCTTAACACACTAGGTACCGAGTTGACAGGACGATCGAGTTAGAGACCCAGCCAGACCGAATTACTTTTTTACACTTTACTACTCGTATTTAAAGTGTAAAAAAGTTAAATAGACGACTATAAACTTTTTTTTTTTTGCATATACTGTTATTTCTTAATTGTTACAAATGTGCCTAAGAAAAAATATGACGATTAGGCGAAATCTCGAGATACTGAGGGTGACCTTGCTTTACATCCTCACCCTTTTTGGACTTTTATGTTGGGAATTTAATGGCATCAATGCCCCATATACAGAAATAATCGGATCGAGTTTGGTCAAAATCGGTCCAACAGTTCTGGAGATATGGTGATTTAGAGGTCAACACAGAACACACACATACGTACATAGGAAATTAACATCCGGAAAATTTCAATTCGGTTTTTTTGGGTTCCTTAGCTGTCAAAACGTCAAAATCCGGCGAAAACCGCATATGCCCAAGTTGGACCGATTACAATATTTTTCCTTCTAGAGCTGTAGCTATGGTATAGCGCAATCTAGACGGGAAAGTAAAAATTCGATTAAAAATTATGCAATAAAATAAAATGCAGCTTTTCGATTTTTTCGTGGGAAGGGGGAATTTGGAACCAAATTAAAAAAAAAAATAGTAAAATAAGCGTGTTCACGTGTAGTAAAACTTAATATAAAGTGGGATTATGTAGTAGGCAAAAATTTTAAAAAAATTCACCCCGAAGAAACTATCTACTCCACTCTGGAAATATTGTCTCAAAACTTATACCAACGAATTGCCCCATATACACTCTAGTATCTGTCCCAAATTTCATCAAAATCGGTTTATCCAATCAAAAGTTACTAAGCATCAAACACGGACATACGTACGTACGAATTCTTATTTTGGGGGGGTCTCCCTGGGTCATGAAACGTCGAAGAATGCAAAAATAATTCTGTACTCCATTTTTTGACTGATTACAATACACTGCTTCTTGCAGCATAGTTTCAGAGCTATGATGCCAGGAAAATTAAAGAAGTGTTTAAATATAATGAAATTACATCCTGGTTGTAATAAATGAGATTAGAGTGAATTAAAGTAAGTTTAATTTTTATTTTTGCTATTTTAAAAGATGTTTATTTTAATAATCCCTCTGTAATCTCGATGAGCTAGACTAATTGAGCTTAAACAAAATAAAATTATTATACCAGCCGTTGAAATTGATACATTTGTATATGTAAATCTCTAACAAGACTGTTTTTTTGGTGTCTTTTCGCGATGAATTAGTTCCGTAGTATCATTTTATTGCTTTACTAGCTGCAGGGCGTGCCTACCGCACGCCTCCGCAGCTAGGCCCTCCCGGCGGGTTGCCCTGGCGGGCAACATCTCGGAATGGGATTATTAGGTGTTTAGAATTGATTACCTCTTGTGTAAAAATATTTTTTTTTTGAATGATGAAAATTGTTATAAGGAAAGTTAAATTAGAAATTTAACTTTAGAAATTAATACTAACGAATCGGGATTTTTTGCTAGTGATCGGTACATTCCCGTGCTTACTTTTTGGTTATAGTTCATTATTTGATGAAGAAAACAAGCATGTAAATAAATAAGAAATATGTAAAAAGAAATTTTAAAACACTTAAATTAAACGCACTAAAAGGTAAAAAATAATTTTAGGACGGTATCTCAGAATGGATTTGACAACAAGCTTTGGTGGTGATATATAACATTATGTGAAAGTCATAGCCTTAAATTAAAAATTTGATATTCTGCCAAGTTTTTCTTATGCGGGTTTGCACCGCACTCTTTAGGGCATTCAGCACGCTTATAAAAAAATAGGAAAAACCATGAAATTTTTAATTTGAATCTAAGACTTTTACATAATCTTACGTATCACCATCAAATATTGTTGTCAAATTCATTCTGAGGTACCGTTATAAAATTATTTTTCACTTTTTAGTGCATTTAATTTAAGAACCGTGTTTTAAAACGTTCTTTTTATATATTTTTTATTTTATACTTTTTAGTCTTCATTGGTTTATACTTTACTGCTGCGCTAGCGCACAGGTTTGAGCGTATTTAGCGAAAGATCGGATCAATACGTTTTACGGTGGGTGAGTGCAATCAAAACGTAGGGAGAGCTAAACGTTTTATTTTCCGGATAACAAAGATTCGGTCGATCTGGGGAGGTCTGGGGGATGTGAAAGAGAAGATATTTCGAAATTTTCCGGAAGTTAAATCATGGTACCCATTACAAGCTGTAGGTAGCTTTCTTATGAAATCTACCTACAAAGGTTTAATATAAATGTAGGTTCGGAAATGCTTCGTTAGCGAGTGTTGACTGGCGAAAGATTTCGCCCTGATTCCTGCTGCTTCAATAAAATTAAGCTAAACTGTAATTCTTGGAATTCAAATAAAGTGTAAATTTTTTGGTTTTGTATAAAATCAGACTTGAATAATAGAATCAGAATTGAATAAGATGAATGAGAGTACAAAATAAAATTATTCACAAATTGTTCTGTTTAAAATCGTATCGCTTTTCCGATCCAGTTATTGTGTTTTGTTTCTATTGAACATCTCAAAGTTGTATTTAACTTTAATGGAGGTTATTTATAAAAATCTTCTCGGAATTAAATTCTCTACGAAGTTAACCAGAAATCTTTCTTTGTTTATTAGTAAATTAATAAATTTATTTTATTCCAAACCTAAAAAAGTGTATTTTCCGACAAAATGTTTTCGTGTTTTACCCCGTTTTTCTTCAAACCTAAGTATGATAGAAGTCTGGGACTACTTTTATTCAATTTTTTTACGTCAAAAATCAAAAGGTAGCATTAAATTTACCCCTCGATTTAAACCCCCAAGAATTTTAGTACGGTTTCATTTCACAGAGGGAGCAGAAAGCAGAGCTAAACGTTTCGCGAGCTGAAATCACTACGACCGTTTTCTGACATATGTTTATATGAACTTTTTTTCTTATTTTTGTCTATAGAATCATCTCCCAAGAGAATGGCGAGAAATCTGGAATCACTCTTATATAAATATTTGAAGTTTTAAGAAATTCATAATAAATTACCTTAAAAAACCCAAATAAACTTATTTTCAAATAGATTTAAATAGGAAAAAATAATCGATTCATTTTAAAAAATAATCAATTTAAAACGATTATTTCAGAAAAGTCGATACAGTGAATCCTCTGCAAAACGGAACCTCCAAAAAAACGGAAACCTCCTCAAAACGTACGGTTTCTCAAGTCCCGATGTATTTTTATAAAAATTAATCTCTTCAAGACAGAAAACTCCGCAATACGGAAACTGAAAGAGTGATTTTTTACTCCTGTTACCCTATTTTTAAAAAAAAATAAGAAAGGGAAATTTAGGTGGAATAAAAAAATGTATTTGTTACTTACAAAAGAGATTTAATAAAAAGCTATTATTTACATAATTGTTAAAGAATATGCTCAAAATGCCCACCCCTTGCGGTTATAAACGCACAGACTCTTTTCAGAATATTAGCAGAAACCTTTTTAAGAGTTGCATTGGAAATATTTGTGATTAAGTATGTAATGTTGACTTTAAGTTCATCAATAGTGTGAGGATTGTTTTTGAACGCCTCGGATTTAATATAGCCCCACAAAAATTAGTCAGGAGATGTGAGGTCTGAGGATCTTGGAGGCCATAAGCCCTTGCTTATTATTCGATCATCAAAGAACTCTTGCAGGAAATCCATGGTTTCTCGAGACGTGTGGCATGTAGCGCCATCTTGCTGAAACCAGCAATACAGTTCTTAAGGTTTCAGGAGGGACACAAATCAGCGCACAATATTCCTGTATACTTCACCATTTACGGCCTGTTCTAAGAATACAGGTCCGACTACCGCACACCACGGGTCGTCGCACACCACACACCAATTTTTTCAGGATGCAAAGATTTGTCTTGTAAAGCGTTAGGATTTTCAACCGCCCAAATTCGACAGTTTTGACTGTTCACATAACCGTCGAGATGGATCCAAGCTTCAGCACTAAAGAACACTGTGTTTAAAAATTCGATTCCGTTATCGTTTACGAGAGACCTAAACCAACGGCAATATTGCAATCGCTTGTTTAAATGTGGAAGTTGAAGCTCTTTGACTAATCGTACATGATACGGATACAATTTCAATATTTTAGCAGCTTTCTGAACACTCGAATATGACAAACCGACTTGCTTGGAAAGTTTTCGTAAACTTTTCCGTGGAGAATTGAGCAATCTTGTTTTCACATTCTCTAAAACGTCATCTGTCAAGCGAGTCGGTCGACCGCTATGTTTTCTGTCGCAAACACTAACTGTCTCTCGAAATCGGTTTGCTAGCCTAGAAATTGACATTTTTCTAGCGGAGAACACCAACAAATTTAATTTGAAATGATTGTTTTACACTAGCGTACGATTTTGTAGCAAATTATTGTTCAAGAATGAAAACTCGTTCTACGGTAAAAGACATTCTGTTCGTAACACGACGGGAAACTGCACAAAAGTATACACAGCTCAAGGAGAATCAACTCACACTACCGTATTTATACCGGTTGAGTAGCACTACCAACTTCCTGTCACAAAACAAAATTTCCCTTTCTTAGAAAAAAAATACCAGACTTTAAAAATTGGGTAAAAGGACTAAAAAATCACTCTGTATAATCCACAGGAACTCACGATAAATTAGCTCGATTTTTTAAAATTCTGCAAGACTGAAACCTCTTCAAAACGGAATTGTAAGGAATTCTTACTCGCTCCGTTTTGGGGACGTTTTACTGTATACGAGTTACTCTTTTTTTTTTTTTTTTAATGTTAAACCTGCGGAACCACCGTAAGGTATTACTTCAGAGGATGATATGCATGAATGTGAAAGAAGTGTAGTCTTGTCCAGTTTCAGGTCGATCATTCCTGAGACGTGTGGTTAATTGAAACCAAACCACCAAACAACACCGGTATCCAGGAACTAGTATTCAAATACGTATAAAAGTAACTAGCTTTATTGGGATTTGAACCTTAGAACTGTCGACTTTGAAATTCTAAACCGTTTGTCCAAACTGTTTCAGAAAAGTTGTGAACAAGTCGCCCCATAAAGGCTACGGCTGATTTCATCAGGCTCCGCCCAGTAAAAGATTTTTTGGAGTTAGTCATTTCACCCGTTTGTTTTTACTTATCATTATTTGTATTACGATCTAAACTTTTAACATCCATATATGTACTGTAACCTTTATTCTCAGTTATCTGTTTTACATATTTTAGTCTTTGTCTTCTCTTCAGCTTTTACCTTCTACATTTCCTTCCATCACCAAATGAAAATATCTAGATTGTTGATATTAAGATAATAATTATTATTATCTTTTCTGCTAATATCACTATGGTTTCTATGTTTGGTACTTACCTTTTTTAGCTCATTTTTTCACATGTTGATGCGTTTCGGAATTACCCCATTGTCAAAAATTATTGTAGTCTTCAATAAGTAAACTACAATTTACAATAATTAAACTACAATAAGTAAAACTACTTACTGTAGTTTACAATAAGTTTTGACGATGGAATCAACATGTGATAAAATAATGAAGCTAAGAAAGGTAAGCAGTACTCAACATGGAAACTAAATCTAGATATTTTAAGTACGGTCCGCCAACTTCCTGTCTTTACAACAATTTAAAATAAATTCCTCTTTATTCCCTATTCGACGTAAGACTTTTTCATTTCTTACTTATCACTGTACCTAATTTTCAATATTCTCTAGTAATGCCACATTTGACAGGCCTAAATTCTGTAATTTTTAATTTTCAAATGTAACATGAATTTGTTCTATTACCATGAAATACGTACAAATATATTTTCGCAAGAATTTATTAATTTATCAATGCATGATTGATACTAACAGATTTCTCTACTCCTTAAAAAGCTCTCCTTGGTTGTGCCAATATTCTATTAATATCTGAATTATATTCTATTCCTGTGTAATTTTACTACTTAAAAAATATTCTCCAGTTTCTGGTGCATTGTTTTCTTAAGATATCATTCAGTTCCTTATTATAACTTTTTTCACGTTTCATTACCTTTGTTTTATTCTTTTTTTTTTTTACTTATAAATATTCACTGTTATTTTTTTATATGAATATTTACAGCTGGTGATTATGCATAAGTCAGGTAAAACGTCTATAAAAATAAAACTTTAAAGTTATCTTCACTAAAATATCATATATATTACATGTTAAAGCTATAAACACGAAGATATTTGTAACATTAAATATTATCAACACATAAAATGTAGTTTAGATGACATAAAATATGCTACGAATAATATAATTTTCATAAATTACAATGTAAAATTGTAATTTCATCTTTTATTATAACAAAATATGCAAAAATGGTGTAGAATGAAAACATTTTAACTTGTCTACTCTTTGTTTTATACGCATTACCCTTATTTGAATAGAAATAACCTCTGGTAATATAGAACGCGCCTGTTGTTGTTTTGCTGCTTGTGTCGATAGAAGACGATAGAACATTATCACAGTAAAAGCTATTTTGTATTACCATACATGATTTATATCTTATCTTTGTTATTATCAGACGTTCTTTATCATTTATTATTGTTGTTATAAACCTTTTATTCGATTATTTATTACCTCGATATATAATATCTATACTTGTCCTTAAATAGTGAATAACATTTTCAACTTTCTTTATATATGAAATTAATAGATTGTTTTACGTAAAAAAAAAAAAGAAAAGAAATTTCACAAAACATAAAATTCTCCCTAAATATAACTAAATATGTTAACGTTACTCCCAAATTTTAATGTTTATATTTAAAAATAAAATTAAAATATGGTAGGCATATTGCTCCTGAACGTGTTCTACCAACTTTTAAATAAAAGTAGCAGATCTATTTAATCTCGGCTCCGGCTACGTAACATTTCAGAAATACTTAGGATGCCGCCGGCTATATATATATATATATATATATTTTTTTTTTTTTTCAAAAAATACGTAGACTAACGTCATAAAACAAAATGTACTTTATTTAGAAGTTACTTGCCTGGGTCCTCTTTAAAGTACTCTCCTCCCCGACGCACACACTTATCCCAACGGTGTTTCCACTTTTGGAAACAGTCCTGGAACACTTCTTTTGTGATATTCTTCAGTTCCTTCGTCGCATTTGCCTCAATCTCGGAAATTGTCTCAAATCTTCTTCCTTTCAAACGTCTTTTGAGCTTGGAAAACAAGAAGTCACAAGGAGCGAGGTCAGGTGAGTAGGGTGGGTGAGGAAGAATAGTTATCGAGTGTTTGTCTAAAAAGTCACGAGTTCTGAGGGCTGAATGGGCTGGAGCGTTGTCGTGATGAAAAAACCGGTCGCCATTCTTCCACATTTCTGACCTTTACCGCCGGATAGCGTCCGGCAGACGTTTGAGAACTTTAGTGAACTTCTCTGATGGTCAGATGTCGATTTGCCCAACCCACCGGGTTGGTCTAGTGGTTAACGCGTCTTCCCAAATCAGCTGATTTGGAAGTCGAAAGTTACAGCGTTCAAGTCCTAGTAAAGGCAGTTATTTTTACACGGATTTGAATACTAGCTCGTGGATACCGGTGTTCTTTGGTGGTTGGGTTTCAATTAACCACACATCTCAGGAACGGTCGAACTGAGAATGTACAAGACTACACTTCATTTACACTCATACATATCATCCTCATTCATCCTCTGAAGAATTATCTAAACGGTAATTACCGGTGGCTAAACAGGAAAAAGAAAAAGAGAAGAGATGTCGATTTGCCCGAATCAGGGTATTGATTTTGTCTACGTGTGAGTCGTCAGTTGACGTGGAAGGACGTCCAGGACGCTCATCCTCTTCAATTTACTGACGACCATCTTTAAAAGTCCATGGCACTTAAAAAATGTTGCACGCTTTATAGCAACGTCGCAGTAAGCCGTCTTGATCATATCAAAAGTTTCACTCGCAGATTTTCCGAGTTTAACACAAAATTTCACAGCAACTCGTTGCTCGTTCAAGCCGCTCATTCTAAAATCGGCCAAACGAAAAAACACACTTCACAAACAACCGCGTAGAAGCAACGAATGATATTTGCAAACAAAAAACTGCGTTGGAATCAGCTGATATGTACGAACATGGCGACCCCAAGCGGATTTGACTGGAACCAACTGGACCCGCGCAATTCAATCAGTCTACGTATTTTTTGAACAGAACTCGTGTGTGTGTGTGTGTATATATACACACACACACATACATATATATATACACACACAGTGTCCCACGAATAAACGGAGAAACTTTCAGAACATGATCCACCGTTAAAAATAAAGAAAGAAAGAATAATAAGATTTTCTATATATTTTTGTTTGTTTTGCTTCAATAAAAAACAGATTTTTAAAAGTTTTTATTTACTTTTTATTGGTTGTATTTACATTAATTTTTCAGAATTAGATTCTCTGCAAGTTTTGTTACTAAATCTTACGCATTTATTAGTCATTTAACAAAGCTATTGTACTATAAACACCATTCTTAAATTAAACGTACTAAAGGGTAAAAAATAATTTTAGGACGGTATCTCAGAATGGATTTGACAACAAGCGTTGGTGGTGATTACGTGAAAGTCATAGCTTCAAATTAAAAACTTGATGTTTTTGCCAATTTTTTCATATGCGTGATATGCGTGATTGGGGTGCCGGCGGTAGCCCATTCTTTAAGCCAAATTAAAACCTTTTATTTTTTTTCTAGTTTTTGCCAAGATTTTTGACCTCACTCTTTAGGCTATTCATCACGCATAACAAAGAATTGTAAAACATCCGATTTTTAATTTTAAGCTACGACTTTCACATAATCTTACATATCACCACCAAAGCTTGTTGTCAAATCCATTCTAATACGTCCTAAAATTATTTTTTTACATTTTAGTGCGTTTAATTTAAAAGTGGTATTAAATTTTTTTAAATTCTTCATAAATTTATACTTTACAGCTGCGCTAGCGCAAGGTTGAGCGTATTTAGCGAAAGATCGGATCGATACGTTTTCGGATAGATCGATTTAGAGCAATCAAAACATAAGGCTAAACGATTTAATTTCCGGTCGATCAAGAGTGTACCCGACGAGTTAACGCTCGACCTGCTGATACATACGCCGTTTGAATTGTGAAAATCGGAGGAGCGGTTGCAGAGATATTACGGTGGCACCCTATCGCACCCCCTCACCAATCTCCAAACGGCGCCCCTGGGGCACTTGAAAATATTATCATCCGACGAGTATCACTGGGAGCGGATAGAGTATTCTCGGGGGAGGGAGTCGAAAAGATTTTTCAGACCGCTAGGACCGACCGTTTTCGAGTATTTGTGATTTTCGTAGAAAATTCGGATCCGGTTTAAAAGTACTAAATGTTTAACTTATATAACTAACTTATGTAACTTATATAACTTCGATATATATATATATACGGTATATCGATATATAATATAACAAGTACACACCTGACCACCACAAAACATGTACTAACGAATCGGGATTTTCCGCTAGCGATCGGTATATTCCGGTGCTAAGCTAAGCAGGACGCACACATACAAATGCCGTTTAGTAGGGCAGGATATTTGACATTATCAGACAAAGATTCAATCTTTCATTAAGCAGATATTAATTAGATATTCATTAGGGGTTTATACTGGTTGTCTACTTCAACCAAATCATAATCGACTGGAAAGGAAATGTATGTTTTTGTACATACGTATGTATGTATTTGCGTGTGTCACACTACGTTCGGCTTTCTTATCTCAGGATTGATCGAACCGATTTCTACAAATTTGGTACAAATATTTTTATATTTGGGGCATCGATCATATTATTTTTTTCAAAATTCGCGATGAGGTGGAGGGGATATGGTAAAAAAATCTGTTTTCGATTTTCTTCACAGGCATTTTAGAGAATACTTTATTAAAGTAAATTTGTTACCTAAAATGCATATATAATAAAAAAAAAAAAAAAAATTTTCAAACAATCAAACCCCACATCTTGAATTCAAATGAAAGTTTTTTTTGTTGTTATTTTGCTTTATCTCCCTTCGACTTATATATTTTTTAACAATTTTTTAAAGTTTATATTTCATTTATAGAGCTATCAAGAAATATCTACAATTTTTTAAATTATAGACTCTGGACCTACAATACAGAAATGTTGATTTTGAAAGTTTTATTTTTTTTATTTTAGTCTTTATTGAAGGGATTGTTAGATTTAGAGAAAATTTTACTGAACCAAATTTGTTAAGTCTCTAACATATATATGAAAACGTTTATAAAACGTTTTCATAATAATTTATTCCGCACCTTTAAAAAATATGTATTCTATTTTGTTGGATCTCTTTTAATTTTTGTTATTAATAGCCGGTAAAGTCAAGCAATACTTTTCCAGCTTTTTTTCTTCATCTTAGGAAAAACTGTCTTCAACATCCAATATTTTGCACTTTTCATCTTACTATATAGCTAATTATAAATTAGGCAATTGAAATAGATTTTTTCATACAAATTTGAACAATAACATTATTCCAGCCACTGTGGCAAAAACACACATAGAAAATTATTAAAGCATATTTATTTCCAGAATCGGATAAAATTCCGCATAACCTTCCAGTTGATTATGATTTTTTAAAGTAAACAACTGGTGTAAACCCCTAACGGATATCTAATTAATATCTATCTGCTAATGAAAGAATAAATCTTTGATAATTCAATATCTTTCATCATTCTACCACTCTGCCATTCCTCGCGTGGACTTTGATAGATGTATATGAACTGTATGCCTGCCCAATTTTTAAGAAATTTACTGTAGTCATAATTTAAACTTCATCAGACTCATTTTACAAAGATGCGTTTCCTACGATTAAGGAATCTGAGTAAAGTCGCGTAAGAAAAATAAACACCAATACAAAATCAACATAACCTCAATGTTGTCTTCTTTTTATATTTTTCCTGTTTAGCCTCCGGTAATTACCTTTTAGATAATACTTCAGAGGATGAATGAGGATATATGTATCTGTAAATGAAGTGTAGACTTGTACAATCTCAGTTCAACCATTCCTGAGATATGTGGTTAATTAAAACCCAACCGCCAAAGAACACCGGTATCCACGATCTATAATTCAAATCCGTGTTAAAATAACACTTTACTAGGACTTCCCAAATCAGCTGATTTGGGAAGACGCGTTCACCATTAGACCAACCCGGTGGTGTAAAGAGGTTATGTTGTCTGTTTCGACCTAAATGGAGTGTAACTGAAGAATGACTCCGACTAATCTTCATCTTGATTTTCAAATGCAAATCTTCAGCAAACTACTACAACATACCTAAGTTTCAATGAAATTGATCAAGTAGTTTTGGAGATTTTCCAGCCACAAAATTTTATACATGAATGGTATTTTCGTAAACCTCAAACCGTAAAGAAAATTTAGTTTCACTGCCAATCCCACCATCCGACTGAAAAAATACCTCAAATTGAGGTTACGTTCTCTGTTGTCGACCTTAAATCGAGCGTAATTGATGATAAAGATTTGATGAAGGTTTATTGAATCGCCAACCAATCTTCATCAAATTTTTACATGCACTACTTCAGATATACTACTACAGCATATCTAAATTTTAATTAAATTGATCAAATAGTTTTGGAGATTTTCAAGCCACAAATTTTATACAACGACATATATATGTATTTAAGGAAATTACATTTTAAATGAATGGTATTTTTGTACTTATCATACCTCAAAACATAAAGAAAATTCAATTTCACCCCCAAATCCCACCGTGCGACCGTAAGTATTACCGAACGTTTCTTTAAAAAGTCGTAAAAAAATATTGTCTACATATATCCGTTCTATGTATCTAGTAACGCGGTATAAGTTAAATAACCGACTGGTATAACAAGAGCATAGTAATAGTATTTTATTTTATGGTTACATAGTCCGACAGGTAGAGATTAAAAATTTAAATCTAGGTATCATTTTATTCTTAGATATAATTAAGAAAATTCTACCATATTACAGGCAGTACGAAATATTACACTCAATTTAATACAAGTACGTTACAACTGCTGAATATTAGAAAATGAAATAAATATATATTATTAAGATCAGTATATAATTATATATTACATAGTTCACGTCAGTGCTATTGTATGGGAAGAAAAAAATTAGAACAGCATATAAAAAAAAACAACGAAGTGTTGTAATTCATGATACATATAAGAAATAACTTTTTATAACAATATCTATTGTTATTTATTTTTTATAACAATACATGCTCAACGGTTTGAACATGTTCTCCTACAGACCATCAAAATGTCAATTTTATTAAATCTCGAATTTTAAACTCTCGTTTATTTTCGAAACTTGTTCTGAAACGGACAATGACCACGTTCAGTTACTACTACACACACGAGAGGTGACTCTCTAAAGTAAAAATACTAAGCAAGTTACTTGTTCCACATTCAGAAGTGCAGGTATTCCTTAGTATACCGATTTTAAACAGTTTGATCAACTGACAGACAAGCCGTGAATTACAACACTAGCCAACTTAACAGATATTTTCAATCACCTAAATGACTTAAATTTAAGTTTGCAATGTGAACAACAAATCGAGTTTCAACGGACGAAAAAATTTATCAAAAATGCCAAATGATAAATAATAATGATTTCAATGAAAATTCTTTCAAATTTGTAAAGGGGTTTTATAACAGCACATAAAAGTGAAATGAAAGATAACACCATTAATAATACAAAATTCCGTCGCTTATTGCTCTCTGAAACTTTTGAAGAATATTTAAAAAAAGACTATTTATTCTGAATTCCTTTTCTTTCTGTTTAGCCCCCGGAACCACCGTAAGGTATTAATTACATCAGAGGATATGTATGAATGAAGTGTCGTCTTTTACAGTCTCAGGTCGGCCATTCCTGAGATGTGTGGTTAATTGAATCCCAACCACCAACGAACACCGGTTTCCATGAACTAGTATTCAAATCCGTATAAAAATTATACTTTAGCCTTTACTAGGATTTAGACCTTAAAACTCTCGACTTCGAAATCGGCTGATTTGCGATGACGCGTTCACCACACATCAACCCGGTAAAGTTTATTCTGAATTCCTATAGATACGAAACCCTTTCGTAATGGATGTTATTCCTACAATCCGAAACAGAATCTTTAATAGAACTACGAGTAATCTTACGATGGAACTTTAAAAATAGGATTTAGTAAATTAAAGTTATGTGAATTTTGGTTAACAGTTTAAACGAATATCCATCGCTGTTCAGAAAAAAAACATTATTCTTAATTCCATTCTCTACCTTTTATATATTTGTGAAACTGGATATTGAATATAACCAGTAAATGAAGATGAAAATACATGAAGGTAATAAAATAAATGGTACTGATACCGGATATAAATCTTTTTGATACTTAAGTACACGTTGAACTAAGATAAAGAAAGTTCAAGTTTATTTAATTTATTATAATTTAAACAAAAAAATCAATAAATAAATTTCCTAATAAATAAAATACCTATAAATAGGTAATCCGCCACCAGCAAGGGAGTAGCGTTTCATACAGAGGTCCCGGGTTCGAATTCCGGTCAGACAAAGCATTTTTCATACGCTACAAAATTCCATTTCTATATACTCACGTACAAGTAATAGTTGTCATTCGTACGAACAGTATTGCTGGGATAGATATTTGGAGCCAAAGTTTTTTCCCATACCTAGGAGGATGGACCAGCTAATGCATTGCACACCCTTACAGGTTTCCTTTGTCTCTAACCTACTGAGACCCCGTGGGACCCGGTTATGCCGTTCCCCGCGGCGGTCGTTCACCCAGTAGGTAAGACTGGGTCTTTTATATGCCTGCCTCTAACCGTAGCCCCTCCCTAGGGAGGGATCCAGCCGGGTCTCGGCCTTTTTTTTATAACCCACGAACTCAGGGGGTCCCCGGTAGTCATCAAGAGTGGTCCACCTCAGCGAACCACCCTGTCATGAGCAGAGCTGCCCGTATAAGACCCTACCCCCAGGTTTACCCCGTTTCACTCAACAGCGTCTCGTTCCTTAGTTTTATAGTATTCGTGACTAAGGTTGCTACGGCGTTCCATTAACATATATTGTACGGTATTATCCGGTGTCAGTCCTTGAATGGCCCATGCGTGCCCCAGTTCGTCCCACCGGTGACACAAGTATATCGTGTTCCACGGTATCTATTTCTTCACAGTATTGGCCAACCGGTTCGGGCCTTCTGCCAAAGCGGTGGAGGTAAGCCCCAAACCTTCCAAGTCCAGTCAGCAACTAAGAGAGATGGAAGCTCACCTCCCCATTTTTTCTGGAGACCCACGAGTCAATTCGTGGAAAAAAAGAAAAAAAAAGCCAAAGTTTCTTTTACGCATTCTGATCTCCTATGTACGATATTCTTTTAACTCTACATATACAATGATATTTGTAAAATTAACCTCAACAGTGTGAGCAATAAAATTCCAACACCATGGGCTGCTTCCATTAAATTATAATCAAAAGGCAATAAAAAATAGCTTATTTAACTTGAAATAATGCAAATTAGGTATACATCACTTTTATGAAATAAAAGAAAAAAGCTGACAGCATACCTTTTTTTTTGTTTTGACCACCGCGTAGATACTTCTTCAAAGGATGAGATGAATGATTTGTAGTGTGTGTCTAAATGCCCATGCCTAACCGGGATTCGAACCCGGGACCTTCGGATGAAAGGCCAAGACGTTACCACTCGCGCCACGAGTGGTGTCCTGTGGGTTGTTTCTGATGCACGCCTTACACAAGCAACTTAATTAAAAATATTTATAATTTTATTTAAATATAATATTTTTTCGTTTATTTAATTCTGTGATACTAACTAAAGAGCGCGCGCATGCCGTATTTAATTCGCGCGGGTGTGGTCGGTACTAACGGTAGCGGCGACGGTCGGTACTAACTAAACTAATGTAATTTCACAACTTGCATAGAAAATGTTTCGTTTCGACCGGCGGCATGCGGGTGTAGCCGCGAGGCTGAAAGCACCAAGTACCGAGTCAACCAGGCGATCGAGTTCAAGACCCAGCCAGATCAAGTTTCTTCTTTACACCTCAAATATTATTAATTTATTTAATTCTACCGCTAACCTATGACGTCACAATATAGCAGTAGTTAAGAGCTTTTTTTGTGGTAGGGTGCGATTTTTAAAAAGTTTTTTTGCAAATATTATTTTTTTAATTTTTAACAATGTGCCTAAGAAACATATGACCTTAATTAGGCAAAATCTCGAGATACTGAAGGTAACCTTCCTCTACAGCCTCACCCCCTTGACCTTTTAAGTTGAAAATTTAATGGCATCAATGCCCCTTATATAGAAGCAATCTGACCAAGTTTGGTAAAAATCGGTCCAGTAGTTCTGGAGATATAAGGTGATGTAGAGGCCGACACAGAATACCCACACGTACATACGAGAACATTAACATTCAGAAAATTTCCATCCGATTTTTAGTTTTTTTTTTTTTTTGGTTCCTTGGGTATCAAAACGTCAAGATCCGGTGAAAACTGCATATGCCAAAATTCGACCGATTACAATACTTTCCCTTCTAGAGTTATAGCTCTGCTACAGCGCTGTCTAGACGGGAAAGTTAAAATTAATTAATAAAAATGTTGGACTGAGTCATTTTTTCCTGTATAATTTTATTATTAATCTTTCCATTAATTATACCAATGAAATAAATATATATATGTTTTTTTATATCTCTATTTTCGATGAATAATTATCATTCATATTTACATTTTTTATGGATCAAAAGGAAGGGTTACAAAAGATCTTGTTATAGTGCATGCCCAGATATTTCTGTATGTATTATAAAAGATTTCATAGTTTTATTTTTGTGCCCATGAGGCAAAAAACTGTTGCATATAGCTTGTGTACGTTTGGTCGTTAATTATTAAATTAAAACTATTCCTAGTAACTGCAATTGTTTCGCGACATTACTACTGTATTTTATGATAAAGGTGGAATTGTTTCTTGCGCGAGTAGAAGAACATTGAATATGATTTGAGTGTTACAGTGCTGAAATGGTTTGGAAGTAAGGGTTTTCTATGTAAAATGGCAGGTTCTGTTATCACGATCTTAGATGAAGGAAGATGTTTGAGGACTTTGTTTGGAATATTGATAAATATTATTAATATTAATTAGTACTGGAAGGTCTTTTGTTAAAAAAAAAAAAGAAGAATATCTCGACAAAAGCTCTCTTCCTAGAAGATCGATATTTTTTTTCTTTCTTTTTATTTTATCAAATTCGTGCGCACGAACACTACACATAAAACAATCCACTTATCCCGTATCGATAATGGTACATCCCTAATAAATAGGGTTAATTTTACATAACAAAATTGTACTTTACAATAAAATATAAATAATGTATAATGTACATGCATTAATGTTAACCTAGTTTGGGGAATTCGAGGAAAATTATTTATGTTACGATAACGTAATTATTACCCTCCTTTACTTTATTTAGTTGAGGTAAATTACAGTACAGGGTTTTAATTTAATTTTAATTTTTTTCTAGGCTAATACAAGTAACAACACGAATTATCAATATTCTATCAAGCGATCTTCTCATATATGGACACTCCCATTATCCGGACATAATTATTTTTTCATATTTAGTATCCGGAAAACGGAGGATACTCTACATATATTCAATAAAAAGAAATCATTTAAAATAAATTAGTCCAAAGATTTTTTTTGATTTTTTAGATAATTTATTGTATATTAAATTGTAAATGAAGAATAATAGGCTTTTTTTTTTTGTAAGCTAAATTATTTTTCTTTAATATTGTCGCGTGTTGGCGGTTCGACCAGGATATTGGGAGACAAACAAACTAAAAATTTTTTATAAATACAATTTATTATTCTAAAGATATAGGAAATACAATAAATAATAATAATAGCAATAGTAATTTAGATAAAAACAATGTTTGTTTAGTGACAGTTAAATTGTAAAAACCAGAATACAGTCCAGTTTACTAAAAATGTTAAAATTACTGTAAGAAATTAATATTGCATTAAGAGCAAGATAACAATAGAACAGTCTAAAATGCATACGATTCAGTTCTCTGCAAATATTAATTTTACATTTTTCAATAGAACTACCTTATACTTTATGAATGTATATAATACTGTTACTTTTACTAATTTTTACAAAAAACTCACTGAACAATTTCCTTCATTCACCTCCTGTTCACAATGAAGTGCTCGAAACTTACTCTTCACTCCTTATCGCACGTTTACTGATATTGCCGTCACCGCAACCGAGTCGAAATCGGGCTTGTGAAACTACTCTGTCATCGCTTGTTATCACGATTATACCGAACACGGCCTCTGCGAGGCCGTGTTCGGCCGCTGTTCCAAACTGGTCAAAATATCTAAAGAAGCAAAGATAGAAAACTCCAATAAAAACTCAACAAATTTGAAGAATTAAAGAAGAAAGAAACAAAAACTGAATGGATCCGCTAAAGGTGAGAAGAAAATTTGCGATGTACAGAACCGTCCTTAGATTTAATTCATTTTTTAGGTATATTTACATCTAAATTATGTTATCAAAATGTATGTTATATATTTACTGTTTCTCTCCGCTGATTCCTCGCAGTATTTATATCACCTGCTCTGCAAAACCAGTACTCGCCTCATTCTTTAATTGTTGAAGGCTAATAATTTTCATCGTTCACCCCTTACGTTTTACCATCAATTCTTATCTCGGTAACCCTACTGTGGAAAACAGCTTGTCCCATTGACTATATCACAAAGAACAAATTGTTAAACGGACCTGTTAGTACATGTTAAACGGAAAAAGAATCCCTTTTAGTTCCTTCTGGATTCCTCTTTTCATCAAGAAGTTCGTTACAACTTCGCCGGTAAGAGTCCGCAGAACTGGACCGGAGGGCGAAGTCAACGAACTACGTTTACAGTTCTAAACATGACCTACACTAAAAGCGAAATGAAAATAGAAAAATATTTTTTAAAAATAAGCATGAAAACATTATATTTCAGTTCAATTAGATTGTGAATTAAGAATACTTTCAAAAAATACCTCGAATTTAGTTAGACAACGTTTTTCTTCTATTTTATGAACCGCGGGACTCGAATATGTCAATTTTCCTCAAAAAGGTTAGTTTACGAATCGCGCCGCTAGGTAGCAGTACAAACACTGGTTTGTACTAGATAGCGTGCAAGAACTTGATAATATACTAGAAATAATACAATTTAAGAGAAAATATACTACATCTTATTTTAATAGTAAATACCCTCATATGTAAATAAAAGTACTGAAGATGTAACAATTTTTTTAATTCCCATCACTTCATTAAAAAGAAAAGTATTAGTTTACAAGAGATTATAGCTGCTAATAAAACCCAAAAAACACGAACAGTAGGAAAGCGTTGCTAATGTGGCAACAAAGATTTGTTACATAAAACACAAATAAATTCGATTGGCAAAATTTTTATTCTACAATTAGAACTATTTGAACTAATTGATGGAGAAATAAAAAAAAGTTCATTTAATAATAATATAGAAAGAATGTCCACAAATACGATAAAAAATCGAGGGTTACACTTACAAAGTGATAAGCGCAATATTACATCACGGATCTTCGATTCGTTAAGGTCATTATATTAGTTTTATTAAAAAAGGAAAAATGTGTATAAAGTAAATTATGACTATAAAAAAAAAAAAATTGGCCGTGAAATTCAAAAATTGTATATTTGTTTGTTCTAGAAAGGCAATAAATTTTAATAATAAATACATAAGATAAGAATCAGTAATTCATAAAAAAAAAAAGTAAAAGAATAATCTAACAAAACGCATTGATAACAAAAAAAAAAATACAACGAAATTGTAAACCGTACTACGGTAAGAGTCTCGCAGATATCATTTCTTATTAAAAATTAAATTTTTAATAGATAATTTACTATTAACTAATCCTATTAAGAACTATGTTCGAATATAGATACATCTCCTGTCATTTCTGAATACTACAATAATGAATGGTTTGAAATTTTGAGGAAGACTATTAATAAACAAGAGAGAGAGGTAAAATGAAGAGGAATAATTAGAGGAAGGCCATTAGTTATTCAGGGAAGTTTTGGGGATGATGGGTTGTTTGCTAGGACACTACCAAACCACTAGTATACACTATCAATTGAAGGTAAGCTTTAAACAATGATTATGAACGTTAAGCTGTTACAATTTTACTTGCCTTCTTATAATTAACTCACAGTCGTTTTTATTGAAGGCAGTCTCTTTCTGTTGTATACGAATAAAATTAAATTGTGAACTATTTACTATTAACATTTTCTATTAATAATTTTAAAACTAAATGTCATTTTTTATTTAAAAAAAAGTAAATTATGCAATTAAATGTGAGTAAAGGTTACAATAATAAAAGTATTTCACCATCCCTGAATCCATTTTGACTACATTCGACGTGACGTCTGTATATATCTCTCTCCATTATAATAATGGACTACATGGATAAGAATATTGGAGCGTGGAATGTTAGAAAATTTAAGGAGGGAAATAGATAGATAAATGTAGATGTAGTAGGAATTAGCGAGAAGAGGAAAACGACTTTGGTCAGACGATTTTAATATAATTAATATATCTTCAAATAAAGGGCAGGTAGGAGTAGGTTTCGTAATACACAAGATGATAGGGAAGAGACTACAGTATTTCAAAATGTATAGCGACAAAATCATCGTAATAAAGATTAAATCAAAATCTAAGCCAACGATTATTAACGACTATATGCCTACAAGTGCCCACGATGACGATGAGATAGAGTTGAAAAACTAATGTAAAATTTAAAAACTAGGAAACGTGTGTACACAATTAAGATCAGAAGAATTATATCGTACTTAAGAGCGATTAAATGACTGGCAATAAAAACAAACGAAACGATGATGATCTCCGACTTAGGGAGAATATTGTCCGACAATATCAGAGGAGTAATGAACTAAAAGATAATAATTTTTTGCAATTTATTAAAAATCGGGCATGTATGCTTCAGGGTATATGTTGTTCTTGTGAGGGTCTATTTTTCAATCGCTCTGTACTTAACTTTAATATAAATAAAATTAAATAAAAATTAAACTACAAAATCCAAAAATAATAAGATTCTAAATTATAATTTTCAATTAATATTAAAGAATCAGATGTTTCACCAAATCTATTACATATACATATATGTATCAATGCCAATTAAATTACATATACACATTTTTAAAAGTATATAAGACTTTTTTTCTGCTAAGAAGGTACTACTTTTAATAATCTTACTTGGGGAAAAAAACAAGAAGTGGTTTTAAAAGTCATATCTTACTAAGGAGATGAAATATAATAAATGGTATTCAAATATTTTTCAAACATTCTTTTTTTACGTAAAAAGTATTTTAAATTGATTCTTTATTGTTAAATAATTTTGTGAATGATCTTCCCATTTGGTCTAGTGGTACTCTCCAATATTTTATACAACTATAACGAACAAATAAATTTCACTAGAAAAATGACGAGAACAATAAAAGTAATACTCATACTTGTAAAGAAAATTTGAACTGAACTACGATTCAAATGAGAAAGAAGCAACTAAATGTAAATGTATAATCAAGCGAACTTTAATAATATAATTAGGTAAATACATGTATAAAATGGGATGGACAAGAATAAAAATTTGAAAAAAAAATACAAAAAAATTACAAAAATATATTTGATTACATATAAAAAATTTTTTTTTTAAAAAAGCTTTTATTTAACTAATATTAATATTAACATTAATAAAAAAAGGAAATAAATAAATAATTTAGAAAACCCCTCTAATAAGTAGAAAATAAGAATTAAATCAAATTGAGAATTTTAAACAAAAAAATATAATATATTAACAAATATAAAAATGCACTGAAAAGTAAAAAATAAATTATATAAATATCTAATAAATAACCAATAAATAAATGTAATAATTATTAAATTTTAAAATTAAAAGTAATGAAAATACGTTCATATCCAAATTCTAACACCGTAGTATTGTATTGTCATCGAAGTTACATACGTGTACCAAATTTAATTGATTTTCATACGATAGATCAAAAGATACAGCAGTTGCAAGATTTGATTATAAGTAAGTTAAAGAAAAGCTTATAAAAAATGAAAAGTTTTGTGAAAGACATGAAATGGTTGGTGATAAATGTTTTCAGGCCGATAAGAAATCGGTGATGAAATAAGAAGGTTATGGAAGCAGGCAATTCTCGTCTATGTTACTCAACGGCATTAATTACATTTTTAATTAATTTTTTTTTATTCAGAGTTAAGGAAAGCTACTTATTGGCTTTATTGACCGTTTCGGATATTATTTCAATGTAATTTAAAACTTTAATCTACTTACAGTTAATAAAACTTTATTTTTAAAACATAAAAAATACAAATTTAAAACTGTTACTTTTACTAATGTTTACAAAAAACTCACTGAACAATTTCCTTCATTCACCTCCTGTTCACAATGAAGTGCTCGAAACTTACTCTTCACTCCTTATCGCACGTTTACTGATATTGCCGTCACCGCAACCGAGTCGAAATCGGGCTTGTGAAACTACTCTGTCATCGCTTGTTATCACGATTATACCGAATACAGGATAAAACTTAAGTAACATATATTAATAAAAATCTATTCAATTTTTTTTTTTCTTTTCCGGTTATAATTTTACTACTGCTACAACATAGTTATTTAGGGAAAATTATTAAATTTTTGCTATAGGGACTTCTGCAAAGGTCGACTTTTCAAGACCCCCAAACCCCCCTCCACAAAAAAACCAAACATGTTATAGAAATTAACGAAAGATTTATGTACATAAATAAGTATGTGTTAGCCTGTACTTTTTGCTTAATATTTCCATCCTTCTTTCTTTTTCTATTTAGCCTCTGCAACCACCGTAAGGTATTCCTTCAGAGGATGAATGAGAATGATATGTATGAATGTAAATGAAGTGTAGTCTTGTACAGTCTCAGGTCGACTATTCCTGAGATGTGTGGTTAATTGAAACCTAACTACCAAAGAACACCGGTATCTAAGATCTAGTATTGAAATCCGTATAAAAGTAATTGACTTTACTAGGATTTGAATCTTAGGACTCTCGACTTCGAAATCAACTGATTTTGGATGATTTCACCACTAGACCAGTAGTGGGTTGCTTATTATCTCCTGACTCAACAGAAATTCTTCAAAAATTTCGACATGTTGGTTAATGATGTTATTATATTTAATCCAAAATTAAAAAAAGGGGAAGGCCAGTTTTCACCATTTTTAATTTTATAACTTTTGTATAGGAGTAGTAGAAATTTGGTTCAAATATTTGGCTACGTATGTCCTATCTTTGGCCTGATGTTCGACGCATCGTATAATGAAGCATCACAGTATCCATATCCTATTTTTTGTTAAGTAAATTTTCTCTAGTTTTGTTGAATAACATTACACCGAATTATCTTATTAAAATAAATAAATAATCCAATAAAACACTTTTAAGCTACCAAAAACAAGCGACTGAATAGCCCTCGATTTTGTAATACTAAAATGTAAGTTATAAAATTCGATATATGTATTAGTACCTGAAGAACGTTATTTGTATTTTAAAAATCAATTTTTTAAATTTTAACTTTCAAGATTGAAAATACTATTTAATATTAATGCAGATAACTTCTTAAAAAAACGGGTCCTGTTTTACGAATTTTAAACTTTTTTTGAATTTTCTAAAATTTCTGATACTTTAAGATTTTTCAAGTTGTGGCTGTTATTAGAAATGCTACATGATGTAGGAGGTGAAATAGGACCAAACTTTTTTTTTTTAAAAAAATTTGATATTTTTTGCAATTATATTATAAATTTGTATAATAAATTCATTATTAATTAACTACCTTACAGTGAATTTGAAATAAAAAACTGTCAAAGGGAAAAACGGGGAAGTTACGGAACCCACTTCCGGGATTTTTCTAAGATTTTCGCTGTAATAAAAGTAAAATAAATTATTGGTTGAAATCTATTTTATTATAACATCATTTTATAAATACTAATACAAATTACTGCATCAATTCTGCAGTTTGTATAAACCTATTTTACAAAACTACGTATGGTTAGTAATCAACACTAACATTTTTCTTGGTTTACTAAAGGTTCTTTCTTATCCTCTGATAATTCTTCTGCTGAAATAGTAACTGGGTAAGTTTGACTTAAAAATTATATACTTTTAATTCCAAAAATGGAATTGAATATTTTCTCATATTTGTGACCCACTGACATCGAATTAGTCACCAATTTTTATAGCTTGTATTTGATAACCAGCTTTACTGGAATTCGAACCAGACTCTTCCGCGTAAAAAAATTTATGCCATCCATTTTTTTTTATTTGGGACTGTTTATGGGTATGTCCCTTTATTTTGTTAGTCACCATTCTGTCATAATGTTAAAAAATCTCTCTCTCTCTCTCTCTCTCTCTCTGTGTGTGTGTGTGTGTGTGTGTAACAGTATTACTTCTACATGAGAAAAACAATGCAGTTATGCATGTTATTTCTACACGCGCGGACACAGCCCCAAACATAAATGTATGTTTATGCGTGCGCACGTGTGTGTATATATATATATAAATATAGTAATAGGACCACTATATATGTACTAGGATAACGGATTTCTTTCAATTCAGAAGAAAGAAAGAATGAAAGAGGAAATGAAAAAAAGAAAAAAAAGAATCCAGAAGAAACTAAGAAAGAGATTATTTTCTTGGAGTAACGGGTTCGTTTAACAATCTGTTCTTTGTAATACAAACAACTTCCAAAAGCTGTTGTTCGAATTAAATAAATGGGACGGGTATTGGTTCTCCAGGTCAAGGGATATAAATACTGCTAGGGACCAGCAGAAAAACCGTGTTAAGCGTAGCCGTGATAACGAACGATAATAGTGAATAGTTTCGCAAGAGCCCTTGTTCGACGCGGTTGCGATGAAAACGATATCAGTAGGCCTGTAGTAACAACGAGGAAAGAGTACGTCACGAATATTCCAGTGTGGACGGACAATAGGTGAATTCAGGAAGTTTTTCGGTGAGTAATTGGTATAATAGTGAAAGTGACAGTAATTTACTCATTCGTAAAGGGTAAAGTATTTATATTGTAAACAGTAAAAGTAAAAATATTTACAGAAAATTTAATTGGATGAAATTTAGACTCTTTTATTGTTTTCTTATGCAGTATTAGTTCTTATCAGTCATTTTAACGTTTTTAGTAAATTGGATTGTATGTTGGTTTTTATATTTTAACTTTCATTAAATAAATTTGGGCTTCTTTATTTGAATTACTATTTTATGTTATATTTATTTTATTTTATATGTAGTAAATTGTATTTATTCGAAATTTTTACTCATTTAGATTCTAAATATACTGGTCGAACCGCAAGCATGGTAGAAAATATATATATATATACACGCATACATCGCGCGCGCACACACACACACACACACACACACACACACACAATTGCATTGTGCTTCGTATGTAGGCGTAATATTGCTTACCGGATGGATAGAATTCCCATTAATGATAATGGTAGCATTTCTGTCGCCCGTAAAGCGAAATTTCTAGCTGTTTTATTAAACAACAAATTCTCTTGGAATGATCAAATTGACTTCATTTGTAACAAATTCAAACCGTACTGTTTTTATTTAAAGCTCCTAAATATAGCTCTACGCTTGTAATCATTATTAAATATTTATTAAGCTTACATATGAGTATATTCCGCTTTATAGCGTAATCTTAATCTCTTGGACGCCCTTAAAAAGTCAGAACGAGTTTTTAGATATAAAATTGAGCTGTAAGATCTTTATCTGGGCCCTATAAACATGAATAGTGTAGACCTATATTTAGAAAATTAAATATGTAAATTTAAGCTTGTGTTTTATATTTACGAATGAGCAATCTTTACTAAATGAATAATCACTTAATATCAAAAAATAACAATGCTTACCCAAACCAAATCAGACAACGAAACTGTTTTCGTATTACACAATATTTCCGCTTTGGAGAAAAGGTTTTATTATGTTCCTGTTGTCGTTTATAATAAAATACCGAACCAGTTTAAAAATCTTTCCATTATTAAATCGATTTAAAATATAATTAAACGTTTTTTCTTTTACAAAGACAGTATTATTATATCGTTGAGTTTTTAAATAATTATAATTAAAAAGTTTCTTTTTAAATTAGATTTTTATAGATCCCATTTTCAACGTATACATAACATAAATATGTGCCCAAAATTATTTTCGATGTCCGCTTTTAATTTTTGAATTATTTTTAGTTTTTTTTTTGTATTTAATATATTTACCTCAACACTTTTTCTTGTGAATTTATTATAAGTAATTAATACGAACTTTAATCACATCTATATTTTACATATTTATTTTATTATATAATGACGTGATTCAGAAAATAGGAGGAGAAAAGATTATGGAGGTAGAAGAATTTTGTTATTTGGGAAGTAGAATTACTAAAGATGGACGAAGCAGGAGCGATATAAAATGCCGAATAGCACAAGCGAAACGAGCCTTCAGTAAGAAATATAATTTGTTTACATCAAAAATTAATTTAAATATCAGGAAAAGATTTTTGAAAGTATATGTTTAGAGTGTCGCTTTATATGGAAGTGAAATTTGGACGATCGGAGTACCTGAGGAGAAAATATTAGAACTTTTGAAATGTGGTGCTACAGAAGAATGTTAAAAATCAAATGGGTGGATAAAGTGACAACTGAAGAGGTGTTGCGGCAAAATGATAAAGAAAAAAGCATTTGGAAAAATATAGTTAAAAGAAGAGATAGACTTTTATGCCACATATTAAGGCATCCTGGAATAATATTGGAGGGACAGGTAGGACGAAAAACTTGCACAATTTTTAAAACAAATTGTTAGGGATGTAGGATGTAGGGGGTATACTGAAATGAAACGACTAGCACTAGATAGGGTATCTTGGAGAGCTGCATCAAACCAGTCAAATGACTGAAGACAAAATATGACGTGATCTATGTAATTTATTATTATGTACGATCACAATAGAAGATTTATTCATTTATGAATAAACTCATATGTACGGATACTTTCTTAATAATAAATCATAAATTTTGAATTTATTTAGAAATCTGTTGATTTTTTCAGCAGTATTAAACACCCTCAACATTTAAATTAATACTTAAATATTCATTTAAATTTGACTGTTTACAAAGATTTTGAGAAGTTACTTTACTATTCTGATCACATACTGATTCTTTATTATTTTTTTTGTTGTTGTAATATTCGTTTTTCTAATTCACATAACATTTATACTGTTTATCTTTAAGCATATAATCTTCTACATATTTAAAAATCTGATGTGAACACTACATGACTTCCTTGTACGCCTATTAAATTACATACACACATTCTTTTAAAATGAGAAGTACATGAAACTTTATTTTATTAATAACTTCTGATATATTTTTATTGGTATATTCAATTATTATTTGTTGTAAAACATTTTTACCATCAGAGGTTAGTACTTATTAATAAATCAATACATTTAAAATAATTAAAACGTTAACAAAAAAAGGAAGATATAGTCGGATTTGAACCGATGTGCCTTCCCCTTGTACGATCCAAATATTTCATTAAATAAAATTTTATTTGCCTATAACTGTACAACCAATGAAAATAAGTGCCATTTATGTTATACGTTGAAAAGTTCTCAATGAGGGCTTATTACTGGAGTTAAGAAAAAGTCCCAAATTCAATTTTTTGGATTTTTGTCCAGCACTTTTTGGGCACTTTTTGTCCAGTCGATTGCAATAAAAAGGGCAATGCACAACTAGATGTTACAACAGTCATAAATCCAAAATTTCAACATCCTACGCCTAATCGTTTTGAGTTATGCGCGATACGTACGTACAGACTTCACGCCGAAACTAGTCAAAATGGAAATTTCCGTTGAAATCTGAAAACCGAAATTTTTCGCCATCACAATACTTTTTTTACTTCGTACAAGGAAGCAAAAATGAATGTTTGTTTGTTTTTTTGTCCTGTATGCGTTACTATACCATTCATCCCATTACGATGAAACTTTGGTGAGTTGTGCGCATGCCCCCGAAGGTTTCTGAATTAGTTTGGACCCGCTAGGTGGCGCTGGGCTCGAGGTATTTGGAAAAATTGGATTTTATGGTCCGATTTGGCTCATATTCAGAATATGTGTTAATTACGTTTCTTTGCAGAAACTATACCTGTTAGGTGGCACCAGTGTCGAAATAATTACGAAACAAACAAACAAACTTTCTTCTTCTAAGTAATGTTCGTATGTGTGTCTGCTATAACTAAAAAACTACTGGACCGATTTACGCGCGGGTTTTTGCAAAATGGTCCGTGTTGTCCGGAGAAGGTTAATAAAGACTATGAAATCCTCGATCTGACCAGTTGACAGAAAGTTATGAGTATTTTGAACCGACTACTGTGTTTAGAGGTAGTTTGAATTAATTCCGATAGGTAGTGCTGTTCTGACAGTTGGATTTATTTACATTTTGACTTTCATAAAGTGAAAGGTTAAATTTTGTGAAGTTCCGTCATGTTCAATTTTTTTAATGTTTTATCAAACTTTCAATTGTGTTCATTTAATCTATATACATACTCAAATCTAGCAATAGCGAAGCATTGCCGGGTCTGCGAGTTATTAATATTAATGATTTAATTAAAAATATAATGATATTAATTAATATATGAATGCACTACGTTTTAAATTATAATTATTCAACTAGTTTGAGAGGTTAACATTAATAATTCGTTGGTATTTTAACATAAAAATTTTATTGAAAAAATATATATTAATTTGTTTGTAGCTGATTTTCTTAAAGTTTATAAAGGTTAAAGTTAAAAATGATAGCACTGCCTTTAATATTTAAACTAAATACATAAATATTATTTTCATGCAAAAATAACTTGCGGAATGAATATATAAATTATATATCAAATGTAGATTAAGAATTAGAAATAATACCCTCAAAATATTTATATGGAATATAACACTTCATTATAGCGAAATGAAGACAAAAGAGAAACTAGAAAAACAACAAACAAAGGTTTATAAAATGCGACAAAAGAGGAGTGCTTATGACAAAGTCGAATTGAAAAAGAGATTTGTCGTGGTATAATCTTGTAAAAATACAAACGAGGTTGTTGGATTCGTTAAATACAAGGCATGAATTGGTTTATGAAAGAAAGTGTTATAGAGTGAAAATAAAAAAAAGAATTTAGTATACAACATGGAACATACAGAATGTATGACGAAGTTCTCCCGGTACTTACATAACCTGTTCTACTAGTAAAGATATTGGAAAAAGATCATACAAACATTAAATCCTAAAATGCTTTGTTTGTGTGTTACGGCTAGTGAAAGATTTCGCTCGAATTTCAATAATTTTCTTTGGCTTCTTAATGTTTCCTTTAGGTCGATTCTATATGACGGTCAAATTTTTTTCCATATATAAAACATACTGTATTACATGTTTATATAATAGTAAAAACTATGGCGAGTTGCCCTGTTGGGCGGTGTCTCGGAAAGTTATTAATGTGTCCAAGATTGATTACCTCTTATCTAGAAATGTTTTTTTTGAATGATGAAAACTGATCAAAGAAAAGCGAAAAAATAGTTGGTTATCGTTTAGTTAAGTACGTTTTCTCATTAGGAAATAAGTTTCAGGGTGGGTTACCATCATTGCGCTTTCTAAAACCAAAATAACTTCAAAACAAAATATCCGCTTGCACTTTTAAACTCTTCTCTTTAATAAACAAAAGTCACTCTTCCACTTATCAATCTAGACCATCAAAAATTTCTCTAAAAACATTTTTCACTTGATTATCTCTATGCTCTGAAGAAAATTTCACTTTCACTCCACTCCATGCTTTTACTCTTGATAACGCAACATACAGCGCTGTACATGCCCAAAAATTTCTCTTCTCAAATCAATAGAAACCAATTCAAAAGTTTGCCCTCCAGACTTTATTAATAGTCATACAAAAACCTAATCGCACAGGAAACTGAAGTTTCTTCAATGAAAACTCTTATGTATATTCTCATCAATGAAAGTTATTCTTGGAATACTAACTGTTTGCCCTTGCTTATCTCCGGTCAAAATTTTGCACCTATAAAACATTATTCTCCATTCTTCTAACAGTAAGTCTCATTCCATTGCATAAATCATCTTTTACGCTCAAATTTCTTAAACACATGACAATCGAATTTTTCTTTAACTTCAAAACATGAGTAGGAAAACCAGCTGGATTATGCTTATTTAAAACTTCAACATTCACATTTTCTTTCTCGCCACTACAGTCTATACTCAAATAAGTTTTTCCTTCTTCATCCATCATTGCCAAAACTTTCTCATTATGCTCATTTACTTCCAGGTTATAAGCTGACAAAATTGTTCTATCTCCCATCTCTTTATTTCTTATTATTTCTTCATACAAATTTCCTTCAATAATGCACTCATTTCTTAAAATAAAATTATCATGTTCATCGTTAATTGTTCCATTTCCAATTTCCAACAAATTGCTTCTGCTCTGGGTTTGCTTGCATATTCTGCTATAATTTTCTCTGCTCAAAATGTCTCCAAACATTAAGAATTCTTAATACATAAATCAACAATCTCAGAACAATTTGCTCTAGCTTTAATGGGCAAAGTTTGTCCAAAATCTCTACCAAACAATACAACTTTTTCTCCAAAAATCACATCATTATCCATAATCTCTTTCAACTTCATATCTCCAATTTAAATAGCATATTTCAAAGCCATCTGTGCTTCATTACAAATAATCAAATCGCACTCTCTCAAAGAAGCCGGAGCCTTAGAATTCATCTCAATCGATGACTGTGAATCAAAATACAAAGGCACAGGCAAACCAAAAACATTATGCACAGTTCGTCCATTAGACAACAAAGTCGCTGCAATTCCACTAAAAGCCATATTAATCACATTTTTCTGTTTACTATTTGCAAAATGATTCACTGCGCTATACACATACATCTTTCCAGAACCACCAGGACCATCCAAAAAGAAACACTTTGAACCAGAGCAATAAGGATTCACCAAGCACTCTTTTATCTCATCAAATACAGATTTTTGCTCTTCATTCATTCTTTCATTCAAAGCATCATCTAAAATTGCTTCTTGATTCACATCTATAACTTCAATTTCAACCATATTTGCAAAATTATCTTTAAGCTTTGGAATAGCTGGGTATGCTTTCAAACTCTTTCCTTGCTCATTCAATTTATTCTCAATTAACTGATATGCTCTTTCACTCGCTTCTTCATCACTGCACTTGTAATGGTGCTTCACATCTTCACTCGTAAACTTCTTCAACTCTTCCCACAATTAGGCAAATAAAACAAAAGAATAATAGCGATCAAACTTTGCAATCCTCTAGGAAACTTAAACACAGTAGCTTCTTGCAAACACTTTTTCCACTCATCATCATAATGAACTAAACCTCTTGCCAGACAAGCTTCACCAAAACCTTTGTACTTTATTCTACTCACAGTCTTCAAATCATCATAATTCTTTTGTCCTTTAACATTACTTCCATCTTCAGAAACTTCATTAAATTTAGTAACAGCTGTATCATGTCCCTTTGTAATATACTAGTAAATATACTTCACACAATTAACAGCACTACATACTTCCACATTAATATGACACTTGAATCTCTTCATCAAATAAGGGCTATGAAGAACGACACTATTATTTAGATGCACTTTCTTTCCTTTACACTTTTTAACAACTGTATCTCCATTATCTGCTCTTCTATACAAAGGATAACAATCTTCAGTAATCACAGGTCCATGCAGCATAAACTTGGCGACCAAATCATAGTTTATCTTCTTCTCTATCAGGAATATCAGCTGAAATAAATCTGTCAATTGCACTTCCAATTCTTAATTTATCTTCAGAACACAAAGTGAACAACAATTGTGTATGAGGTGCACCTCTGTCTGAAATTTCACAGTACCCATATACGCATAATCATATATATATATATATATATATATATCTCAATCTTATGAATCAACTGCTTCAACTTCAATTGAAAAACTCTTCCTACAATATGTGGTCTATCAGTAACACATAGTCCAGGTTCAATGACTTTCAAAATAATTGGATCATTCGCATTTTGTATCATATTAACAAAGAAATCTGGTTTTCCACATTCAACATAAATTGCTAATCCATCTTGGCACAACTCTCTCATATACACTGGTGACAAAATACATACACTCCAACAAAACTTGAAGGCAAAATAACCATTCTTCCAACTGCAGCTCTAATTTTTTCTGCTCTTGTCTCTAACCAATCATTTAAACCACCACAACTTACAAGCTCATTTGTCCATTGTTGAAATAATATTCCTCCTCTATGCAAAGCATCAAACTTTCCTTCCTTTTGCACAGCAAAATAATAACTCGCAAAATCGCATATAGTAACTCGGGTTCCTTTAACATCTTTCAAGTCAATATCGTATTCATGTCCATCTAGAGGATTCAAAACGGGATATAGCATTGGCTTCACTTCCTTATTAATAGGTCGCAAATTCACTGATTCCTTCTTATTTCTTCGATACACAATAACATTACACTGGGGCATTTCTCCATCAGCTCCACAAACAACAATAGCTGCAACTTCATTCACTGTTGATACATTACATCTTCATAAACCTGTATCTCCTTTAACACTAAAAAAAATCTTCAACTCCCTTGGTTTCTCTTTTCTTTGCTTTGCTAATGCATTCTCTACTTGAATCTGCTCTGTAATATTCACATTAAGTTTCACAATAACAAAAGAGAAGTTGTCTTCAAAATCAATAAATCGCTAAGGAGGATATATAGGATTCAAAATTCTTCTAATTTTCATTATTGTTTACCATTTGATTTGACCCATGTGTTTTGGCTACATTTTTGGTTATAGTTCATTATTTTATGAAGAAAAACAATCACATAATTAAAAAAATGAAAAATTGTATATACTTCGCATATATATCAATATATATGCGATATATTGATATGTAATAATATAACAAGTATACCACCTGACCACCACAAGACATGTACTAACAAATCAGGATTTTCCACTAGTGATTGGTACATTCCGGTGCTAAGCTATGGGTGATGGATACACACACACACACACACAAACAGACAGACAGACATACATACAAATGCCCTTTAGTAGGGTAGTGTATACTATTTATTTATAACTATATTATATTAATTCGATCAACCCAAGTACAGAATTAATAAAATAAAATAAAATAGGACGACACCTACCTTATTCCAAAATCCAAGTAACAGTGCTTTTGTGAGTATCTCGCATCATCAGTTGCTCCATAATTTTTCAAATCTTTTGTTGCAAATTACACATTAAAATTAAAATTGTATGTTGCAAATTGTACATTAAAATTAAAAGTACATGTACATGTCTTGTACATGTCTAAAAGACGGTATAAACACAGTAAGTAACAATCTTACCATAATGAATTGAAATTTACTTTTGAAATTAATGAAAATAGGAGAATAAATTACTTAAATGTTTGTATCAAAATAGATAATAAGAATAAAAATAAAAATAAGAATAAAAAAGTAAATTTAATTTGATTAACCTACATACAAAGTATGAGGAAGACACAATCATAAAAGCTGCTGTAGATAGCAGCATTTCTATAGACATTGATAATTCTTAATATTTCAACTCTGCACAGTCACATAACTTTGGCTAGCTAGTCTACATTGATTTCTATTTTATTTTTATAATTAATTTTAATTTTGACTTTTAATTTAATTTTTTTATTAACGACTTCATATTTTGTATATATGCAATTTTTAATGGTAATTTTCAATCTAAAAAAAATTTTGATTATAAAAAAAAATTTAGTTCTGCTTCTGTTTTGAATTAATTGGAGAAGGATCTATTAACAATTTTAATGTGCGATTTGCAGTGTGCAATTTTAATTTTAATGTGTAATTTCCAACAAAAGATTTGAAAAATGATTGAGCAACTGATGATGTGAGATACTCGTGAAAGCGCTCTTGCTTGGATTATGGAATAAGGTAGGTGTCATCCTACTTTATTTCGTTTTATTAATTCTGTACTTGGGCTGATCGGGTTAATATAATTTGTATAGTGTAGAGGAATATGATTCCCGAAGAGCCGATTTTAGAAAAGTAATTATAACTGTATATATTATATATCTAACTATATTTAAACTTCAGTATAGTGAAACATTTCCGCAATAGTTTTTATCAGCAAATTGTATCTCTTACACCAACCTTTCCTTCCATATATAGGATTATAAGAAGTGGAGATATTGAATAAATTAGAAATAATCTTAAGAAGGAAGAGGATTAAAAAAGTTGGTGAACGAAGAGAAAAGTTTTTTGATTGTATTTCTTCAACAAATTAAAGAATGATTTTCTCTTTCTTTAAAAATTCATTTTAACAGTTCATTCTCTTTTTAACAAGTTATTACCTTTTAGATGTACTTCATTCTATTTATTTGATTAATTATAAAAAGAGAAAATATTAAGTGGCATACTTGACAAACATTTTATTATTGATTGTTTGCTCACCTTAAAAATTTTAACTTGTTAATAAGAAGTGTCTTGTTCAGCATATGAGTATGAGGGTCAATACTCAAGTTTCATAATATCAAGTCTTGGGTTATATTGTAAAAGCTAAATTTAGTCTGTAATTTGTATAGAGGTAGAATCAATACATACATCACAAAAACCATTTCTCGAGAAACATACTTACTAAGTCTTCAATAATAATCAATCCATTTCATTTTATTTATAAGTAATTTCACTTTTACTAATTACTTAATTAATACTGAAGTGTTTTATAATTTATAAATACTATGGTTTTAATATTGATTTACCTACTTTTGTTTAAATGAATTCAATAAATAGTGTATTGTTTGCCATACTAGATAAAGTCCAAATAAAATTAATGATATTGTTTAAAAGCTACTGATCATAAATTCATTTAAGAAACGTAAATTTACTTGTACAATGTAACAATTTGTAGTTAATAAATTGTAAACATAATAAAAATAAAAAAAAACATTTGTTGGAGTAGGTAAATGTATTAGGTGATTTAAATTAGCACAACTAATGTAAATAATAATTAAAAATAGGTAATGTAGATCCTATAATAATTAAGGAAAGTTAAATTATAGTTAAACTGAAAAATTCCTTTTATAATAAACTTAATTAGATGTATTATGTAAAAAAAAAAACTTATCATAACAAATAAAACTTATGAAAACTTATACTAAAACAATATCAAAATGAAAATACGTATTCTAATTCAATGTAAAGTATTTAAAGCAAAGCGATAGAGTGAAATGAAGTACCAGTGTGTGACCTTCAATCGCCGATTCTTTTCAAATACCTATTATAATTAAGTATGATTACAAAATGTTATTTATTTTCCAAAATTTGTTATATGTTTCACAACATAAATTAAATAGAAGCGTTAGTTAGGGAACTACTCTTTTTCAGGTATTTATATTCTATGCCTCCTTACATATAATATAATCTTGATGTCAATAACAGGTATATTTTTCCTGTTTGTATCATTATTCCTTTATCTATGTCTCTTTCCTTTATCTAGACTGACCCACCGGGTGAATAAAGTCATCATCACAAAATCAGCTGATTTTCGAAGTGAAGATTTCTGAAGTTTGAGTAAAGGCAGCTTTTATATGCATTTGAATACTAGACTGTGGATATCGGTATTTTTTGGTGGTTGGGTTTAAATTAACCACACATCTCAGGAGTGATCAACCAGAGTCTGTTCAGGACTACATGTTTACTGGTACATTTCCACTAACATTTGCAGGCCTGGCAAACTGGTAGCAGTTATTGCATTTGCCTATATACTAACATCTCGATTCCCCCCCAGGGGAGAAGATCTCACCTCGTAGCGTGTTCTGTCGCTACACCACTTCCTAGCCAGTAGTGTGGCTTTAACGGAGGACATCATCTTGCCCTCAAACTGATTGCGCACCACAGCTTTAAGATGAGATGCCACCGATGCAGATGCCCCAAGGAACATCTGCATCAATAAAGATCACCCCCCCGAGATAGTTTTTGTGTTTATGCCTTCAGAAAGAAGACAACGGACACCTGCAGCTACCACGTCGCCCTCAGGAACTAAGCTAGAAGCCTAACCGCGGAATGAAGACCCCGCGCCTAGCACTAACTATTAATGAGCCAACTTATCGAATGTCTCAGATCCGAGAACTACCACTTCAACAAAACTTTCCCACTAAAGGTTTAAACACAGTGAAATTTGGTATTAGCTCCCTTAAAGAACCCCGCTTAATAACTCTAATGAGTTCAAACTATCTGACTCCGCTTCGGTCTGCCCGGGAGAGGAGAACGAACGCCTACTTATACACAGCTCCATCGCGGAGTCCCGCGTGACATTCACCATCTTTCGTAACCGCCGTCGAAACGCCATTGCCTACCACCGAAGCGGCACACAGTCAAGTCCCGCTGACAGTGTCGTATGCTCACAAAACACCCTCGTCGGAGCGCGATCGCACCCCCCGGGACAAGGATAACCATGCCCGTTAGCAGCGGTCGCAACTCCGCCGACAGCTTTATTCCAACTCAAAATAACACCACTTAGATCTAACTGAGGCACGCTGCCTTAAGTGCCTACCTTCGGCCAGTCAACTGCCCAGGCGGTCCCTAGCCACCCATGTTCGTATTACCTATTAAATTCCTTAGGCAGTCCTGCTCAGGGCGAGGAAGCGAAGGAAGCCAGCAACAATTGTCCACTCTCTAAGAGTCCTCCAGTTGACTCGTCGATCCAAAACAGAGTTTACTCTCTCGAGTTCCCTAGTAACTCTGGTACGCTCAGCTTCGTACCTGGGACATATGTGTAGGACATGGTCCACGGTGTCATCGACCCTACAGTCCGGACAGAAGCCGGAATCGACCAACCTAAACCTAGCCAATTTATCCCTAAAGGCACCATGTCCGAAGAGGAACTGCGTCGTGTGCCAATTGGGGGATACCCAGCTAACCGCTCGCAACTCTCTAACATTAGGAAATATACCATGCGTATAACGACCTGTTGAAGAATCGTTCCACCTATCTTGCCAAGAGTCAAAACCTTGGGCTTCGATCTCACGCATACGCCCTTCTTTGCAACATACCGCTGGCTACGTTCTGTAGCCGAAATATCCAAAGGTTTGATGCCTGCGATCACGGTTACTGCCTCTCGCGAGACAGTCCTGTAACCGCCGACAACCGCTAATAAAAAAAGACGCTGGGCTCTTAATAGAATATCCCTATAACATTGGTACCGCAAACGATGAGCCCAGACGGGTGCAGCGTACAACATGATGGCCTCGCAAACACCTTTGTAAAGAATCCGCATGGTACGGAAATTCAACCCCCAATCGGGATGGACTACTCTACGGACGCCGAAGAAAGCATCAACTGCCTTCTTCGCCACATTCTGCAGGTGCTCCTTGAAGAGAAGCCTCTCATCAAAGATAACACCCAGATACTTTTGAAGAGTGACATACCTAATTGAATGGCCGTCCATCACAACCCGCAGGTGGCGAGTCGCAGCTAGCCGGCTCTTCAAAAACATCATAGTGGTTGTCGAACTCGATGGTCCAGACGAGTGGACCTAATTCACTGTCCTGTGGACATCCTTTAGACAGGGTCTTTCCTACTTGCGAACTGCCGTCACGAAGGACGGCAATTCTATCACAAAAACAGTTCTATCGCTGAAGTAACTCGAGAGAGTGCTAATTTCATTCCGCGTGCAACCACGCTTCTGCAATTGAAACAAGGCAGAGGGCCACCACAAGTTATTAAATGCCCCGGATATGTCCAAGAAGACACCGAGTACATATTTGCACTGACTGCCTGAAGCCAGATCCAGGACCCTAAGAATCGCGTCCTCTATACTCTTGCCGGGACTAAAGCCATACTGGTCGTCCATCAGCATGTGATTTGAAGTCAACCTACTATTTATGCAGAGGTAGAGTACCTTTTCAAAAACCTTTCCAACAACTGGCAAGAGCGTCAGAGGACGGTAAGAAAAATTGAAGGTGGGGTCCTTGTCGCCACCCTTGAATAACAGCTTCAAGATACCACGCTTCCAGCAAGCCGGGAAATACCCGGCGAATAAACACCTATTGAACACCCTAGGTCCGAGAATCACAGGCAGGGTGCGAACAAGCAGCTCCACCGTAATACCATCATATCCGGGGACTTTTTTCCTAGCCAGGCTACAGATTACTTGGCGGACTTCCGCCTCAGTAATCTATCTCCGAAGACACACAGTCTGTGTCAAAACCTACAACCGCCGCTCGAACTCTCCTATGATACGAGGTCTCACCAACCTCGGTATCATCGGGGAGCAGATCGTCCATCAGAAGAGATAGAACACTATCTTTCTCAACTACAACGCCGTCTTGGGTCGAGAGAGCCGACAGAAGATTGTCCTTTTTCCGCTTGTGACCAAGTACTCGATAAACAACACCCCAAGGGTCTTTATCCCCTGCTCTTGAACAAAAGAGCGCCAGGAATCTCGCTTTGAAGTCCTAATACTATGAAAATACTCATTCCTTTTCTGACGATACTCCGCAAACAGGACCGCGCGCCGGTCAGGATCACGCGCACGCTGTGCGGCTCCCTATACACTTACACCCAGATCTGGCAGTAAGCTGGTAAAACTGATTGAAATATATATATATATATATAAAAATTAAATAGAAGCCTATGAAAATGTAAAATTAAAAAATAGGAATCATTTATAGTTATAGTTAAGGTAATTTAACCTTAACCCACCGGGTTGGTCTAGTAGTGAACACATCTTCTCAAATCAGCTGATTTGGAAGTTGAGAGTTGCAGCGTTCAAGTCCTAGTAAAGGCAGTTACTTTTATATGGATTTGAATACTAAATCGTGGATACCGGTATTCTTTGGTGGTTGGGTTTCAATTAACCAGACATCTCAGGAAAACCCACCGGGTTGGTCTAGTGGTGAACGCTTCTTCCCAAATCAACTGATTTGGAAGCCGAGAGTTCCAGCGTTCAAGTCCTAGTAAAGCCAGTTATTTTTACACGGATTTGAATGTTTAAAATCGTGGATACCGGTGTTCCTTGGTGGTTGGGTTTCAATTAACCACACATCTCAGGAATGGTCGAACTGAGAATGTACAAGACTACACTTCATTCACACTCCTACATATCATCCTCATTCATCCTCTGAAGAATTATCTAAACGGTAGTTACCGGAGGCTAAACAGGAAAAAGAAAGAAAAGACATCTCAGGAATGATCGAATTGAGACTATACAATACTAAACTTCGTTTACACTCACACATATCATCCTCATTCATCCTCTGAATTAATACCTGAACGGTAATTCCCGATGACTAAACAGGAAAAAAAAGAAAAAAAAAGGGTAATTTAACCAGCCTAAATGATCCCTATATTTCATATTATGGACTTCATAGAAATTTCATAATAAATACAATAAAAATATACTCTACTATATTAAATGGGTTAAGTACTTATTAAATGCAAAATATGCTTACAACATACTATGTACTTACAGCAAAATATTCTTATATAAGTTGAATTAAAACCAAATCGGGTAGCTAATTGTTGTTTTTCTCATATTTTATATCACCACATTACTGTAAATTCATGTCATGTACCTGTCACATTCACCTGAACAGAATAATTATAAAATAAATTTTTCCCAAGAATATTAAAAGTTATACCACTTACGTACCGGTGTTCTTTGGTGGTTGGGTTTTCAATTTACCACACATCTCAGGAACGGTTGAACTAAGACTGTACAAGACTACACTTTATTTACACTTATACATAACATCCTCATTCATCCTCTGAAGTAATATCTGAACAGTAATTACTGGAAGCTAAACAGGAAAAAGAAAAAAAAAGATAAAATATTGGAGTCATCTTATCAATTGGCTTCCAATATTTTGTAGCATCTTGCTTAGATTATTACTTAAAGTATATTCAAAATTAATTTTTGGATTAATTTAACTAGCCCCCAAGTATATCTGTTTATCATATGTTGATAATATCCCATTTATAAATCTTACTTGAAGTATACATTACCACTGCTTTTTGAATTGTATTTCTTTAACAAATTCCAAAATTGAAAATTTCTTTACCAGATTTCCCGTTTTTTATAATTTCTTTTTTTAATTCTTAATTTTTTTTAATGCTATCGTTTCACATTTAAATCTGCTTTTTTTCATTTAAATAGATAATCATACATAATTTTAATTTTGAATTTTTTAATTTCAACATTTTTAGTGATGTTTATTAATTTATAAGAATATTTTTAAAAACATCAAAGTCTACAGGTGTTTGAAGTTAAATTATTTTCAAGATACTTCAAGTAAAAGCCCTAAACTGATTACCACATTAGTCTATACAATAATCTATTTGAAGAATCTGGGATGATTCTCTTTTGATACTGCTAAAGAACCATTACTAAAATGTTTAATGAAATCAAGGTAAAATTTACTAACCAAATTACAACATAATTTTTAGATGCTCTTATTTTTTTTTTTTTTTTGAGAACTTCGAATTCAGTTTATCTTTCCAAGTCTTTTTTGGCCGCGAGCATTTTAAGTCTCAAGAAGCATCTTTGAAAATAGTACACATCAACGTAAAGGAAAATTCTTTCTTGCATTGTCCGACATTGTATATAATATTTTATGATCAATCTCATTGTTAGTTATTTGATTGATCTGAATTGCACAAGTGAGGATAATTTAAAAAAATAATAAAACAGAGAATTGAAGGTGCCTTATAAATAAATCTGATGTGTACACCACATGACTTCCTTGTATAGCTATTAAATTACATATACACATTTTTTAAAATGAAAAGTACATAAAATGTGAATACGATTCTAAATTACAATTTTCAATTAATACTAAGTAAACAGATGTTTCACCAAATCTGATGTGGACACCATAGTGTCCATATTCTTGTACAACATTTATTCGGTTAATATTTAAAAGCCATGAATTAACTGAATTCGTGTACACCAAAAAACAAAAATATTATTTTGCTAATTTAGCGTACTGCTTGAAATATTCTGCCTGCGACTGTTTGTACAGGTGTAAGATATTTGTTTGCTCTTCCCAGATGTCGGTTCACCCTATATTTTGTCTCCAAAGTGTTACAGATATTTAAAGTTT
The DNA here is from genome assembly GCF_047948215.1 of Lycorma delicatula. NCBI lineage: Eukaryota > Metazoa > Arthropoda > Insecta > Hemiptera > Fulgoridae > Lycorma > Lycorma delicatula. The sequence goes on along the minus strand of NC_134456.1, from coordinate 90,520,691 downwards.
AAATATTTGCTTAGCAAATCCTGTTTTAAATGGATTTCATGTTTTAACTGTTTTCCAGTTTCTTTTTATATAAGAAATAGTTTTATTTTTAAGTAATAATGTTACTGTACTAGTTTTCAAAATTCTGTTACTGAACGGAAATTTCAAGCGTGTCAGAAATTTATTTATTACTAATGTAACAGGAGAAAAAAAAATGAAGAGTTGCGTATGCCGTTTAGAATTTGGGAACTTTCTCGAAAATCCAACAATTCCTCAAACAAAATCTGTGGCGTGGAACGTGAAAACATCATCACAATTAGACAAACCGCGATACGTTACTGTGGGTTTTCAAACCGATAGGATAAATAAAGCTACAAGGGACGCGTCAGAATTTGATTCGTGTAATGTGAAAAATATTGAAGTATTCATAAATTCAAATCATTATCCGTACGAGGATTTAGAAGGGAATCGAACGATGATGTATAAGATGTTCATAGACTTTCAAAAATTATATTATAAAAAGATCGATTCGCCGTACACGTTTTCAGATTATAAAAACAAATATCCGTTGTACCTGATTGATTGTTCGAGACAAGATGAATCGGTTAAAATAAGTGTTATTGATTTGAAAATTAAAACTAAAATAGAAAGAGAACTTTACACCTAATGCAATAGCGTATTGTTTATTAATTTATGAAAATATAGTTTCTTACTCACCATTAACAGTGAAAAAGTAGTAAAATACGAGACAAACGAAGAGTCATAGGCTGTAACCAGAGTAGCTGTTAGATAATTTTAACATATTTTTTTTGCGTTTGCAGTTAAATTTCACGACGAAAGAAATTTAACTGACGACGAAAGAGTGAATTCAATAAAAATATAATAGTAAAACACTGCTGATTTTTTTGATGAGAAATTATTATTTAATATATCGAAAATCCCTGAAAAAATACGTCCACATACGGCATCAGTTTGACCTTTGATCCCTTGACAAAATTTATTGTTCTTTGTTGTAATTTTTGGAGTCATTTCAAACCCGTGTTTTACTATGTATTTTACAATGAATGCACTCTTTCAGCGTAAAAATTTAACGAAAAACAGGAAGTAATTGTGGATGGGTGGTCTCACTTCAATTTTTCAGCTTTCTGATGAGGGGGTCAAGGTCGAATTAATGCCGTATGTGGACATATTATACTACTGCTACAATCTTCGCTGATGCAGCTTTGAAACCCCGGGTCAAAGAAATATTTTCATCTTCTGATAAGAATTTAATCCTTCACACTTTTCTTTATTTACATCAGGCAGAAACCGATTACATAAATATTTAAATGATCTTGTTGAAAAAATTAAGTTTTTTATACGTAGCGCTGATAGACCTATGCTCTACATAATGTTTGTGATTACGCATATTCATTAACTCAGCCATTTTACAACGCGCAGCACTTGATTCTACTTTTCAGGTTGATCTGAGGTAGCATTAAGATTTCTGTAGTAATTATTAGAAGAAAAAAGAAGCTTTTTATTCACTTCATCTAAGTATTTACAGATACTAAAAAATATTTATGTATATTTTACAGAAAATACTCTTCAGGCCGATAAATACTCCGAACGTTGTAAACACCAAAAAATTTTAATTTTTTTTCACAAGAAGCGAATTTTTTTACTAAAAAACGGACGAGAAAAAGTAATTTTTTTTTTAATCACTTCACCCATTAAGCGTAATAAATTCCAACATACACACTTATGTAAGGGATTTTCCCGGAATCGATATTCTGTTGAGTCAGAAAAATAAATGTGTCTAAACGGGTCACTTTTAGAACGATAGTAATTCTTTTCCAGTATTATTATGCTTTTCATTGCAATTTTCATTTCAACCACTTCTTTTGCAACCAATTTAACTAAAATTCAAGATCACAACTACATAACCCACTAACCAGATTTTTTTTTAAATTTTAATTTGAATTTTTATTTAAAATGTTCGCAGAAATTACCTTTTTATCACGAATATTAAAAGCATGGAGCGCCCTTCATTGTATTACATAGAAAATTATGAATGAAATGATTATAAAATATAATGTAATACAATAAAGGACGACCCATGCGCCCTCTTATTATTCGTGATATAAATCGTAAAGACATTTTGGATCTCATGGGTTATACAACCGTCCATGGGTTATCTGTCCATGTTCGGTTATGAGATAACCAAAACTATATATATATATATATATATATATATATATATATATATAAATTTATATAATAAATAAATCTAAAAGTATAAATATAATCTAACCAAACTTACCTACGCTCGCTTCGCTCGATAGTCATGGTTAGCGAGAGAAGCAAGCGTAGGTTAAGTTTGGTGGGTTTTATTATTTATATATATATATATATATATATATATTATTTGGTTATCTCATAACCGAACTTGGACAAATATTTATGGACAGATATTTATTGGATATTTATAGTGGTGGTCGTGTAACTCACAAGACCCGAAATTTTGTTAATAAATTCCTTCAATATGTATTATTGTAAATAAATGTTCACATAAAAGTACAATCAATACAGTCAGTAGAAAACAGATTTAAAGATCATAATTATCAATATAAAACGTTATTTGAATTTATTCAAAGAGTTTATTATAAATATTTATTCTTGATTTAATATGAAAGTAAAATTATTATTTTTTTTTTCATGCGTCTAAAAAAAAGCGTATTTTAAATTTAAAAAAAAATTATTTTTTATTTTTTGAGAACGCTATTTGAGATTTACTGTAGATGTATTATAACTAATTGTGAAAATATTAAATGGCCACCATTTTGACAGGGTTGTCGTAGTCCGAAATTTTTTACCCCAAAATTCTTGTTTTTTTTTTTTTTTTAGAGCACGGGTGTTTGGTAATCTAATACCGAAATATAAATCGTTTTGAGGTTGGAGCATTTGCTAAATTTTATTTTACATATTTATTTTTTAGTTTTGATTGTTGGAACAGTTATGTAAGAGGTACTGTTGATTATTTCTTTAATTATCTCTAAAAAAAAGCATTAAATGACCGCCATTTTAATTAGACTTCAGGTAGCCTGATTGCTTTACATCAACATTTTTGTCTTTCAATCCTCTTTAAAATTATGTGTCATAATCCTATTGATGAATTTAACTTTTCTATGTTTAACTGTTGAAAAGTTATTTCAGGATTGCCGTACTTTGTTAAGATTATGTATAATAGTCGCCATAGAATTAACAGTATATTTTATGGAAACGTTACTTTTATACGAATGTGACTGCTGGAGCGATGTTTTAATTTGTTAAATGAGTAAAGATTTTAAATTTTATAATTAATCGATTTCATATAATTTGTTTTATAAAAACACAAATGTTTTGACAGACTCGATAGAAGCATGCTCGGCTATTAAACCGAAAGGTCTTTGGTTTGATTCCCGGCTAGGTTTTAAAGAAAATTTTAAATAAATCAACTTCAACGTAGTCAATAATATAATGCTGACGATTAAAAAAAAAATTTGTTTATTAAAACAAGATATCTAATTCTATTTATTAACTAACCGTGCGAAGCCGAGTAAAAATTCTTTTTTGTTGAATATTTAGTAAAATTTATCAATACATAAAGACTTGTACATGTAAACGAAAAATAAAACTATTTTGATTGAAATATAGTACACATTATATAGATCACGTCAGTATAAGTAACAAATATAAAAAGAAATTATAAATACATACATATATATATATTATTTATTTATGAATTTTTATTATAATTATGAGTGAATTGAATTTTTAATTATAATATATTTTATTATAATTTATAAAAATAATGTAATCTTTATTTTTATAAAAACAATAAAAATAGTCATCAATAAAAACTGCTATGATTAACGCAGCCGTACGTATATATGTAGCACATTTGGTTTGATCATATGTTCGGGCAAAGATAGGTTAGGTGAAATTAAATCAGTCCTAGTGAGTAAAAAAATTGAGAGAACGTATATATATATATATATATATATATATATACATTGGAAATTGTTTTGAGCACATATTTACGTACACGTTGAACGGGATGCAAAAAACTCATATTTTTGATTAGTATTACCAAAAATTCATCAACAGAATAATATTTTTCCTGTAAAAGAAAGATAACAAAGTTAATGAACAGAGCCCGTGCGAAGCCGGGTAGAAATTCTAATATATATTTTTTGTTAACATTTAGTACAATCTACTACTTACATTTCATTACTGTTTTTATATTATCTATTTCTATTAAAACAACACACAGTAAAACTGAAAATAAAACTGTTAAAAACGAACGTGAACGTAGGCTAACCTTTCAATCTTAAAATTCAATAATAATTTGGTTAAATTATAATAGACGTATTTAATTATTAGTAACCAAAAAACCATTAACAAGATTTTCTTAAAATTGCTACAATCATTGCTTTTTAAACGTTCTCTCAATTTTTTTACTCACTAGGACTGATTTAATTTCACCTAACCTATCTTTGCCCGAACATATGATCAAACCAAATGTGCTACATATATACGTACGGCTGCATTAATCATAGCAGTTTTTATTGATGACTATTTTTATTGTTTTTATAAAAATAAAGATTACATTATTTTTATAAATTATAATAAAATATATTATAATTAAAAATTCAATTCACTCATAATTATAATAAAAATTCATAAATAAATAAAAATTATTCACTCATTAAAATTCAGTAAGAAAAAGAAGTAAGTTAAAGGAATGATAACGGCGATCGTGTTTTCGACGTCAGTCGGTTAACGTATCTCTTCGTCGTCGCAATTACGGAATAGTTAACTTCAAATCCGTCGTTACTTTAAAATAAAATGTAAAACTGACCAGGATTTTAAGTTAAAATTAGGGTAAGCTTATTGAATACAACATATTAATGCTAGGAATATTGTTATTTCATAGTTTTAAGTATTTTAAATTGAATTATTTAATTAAAACTTTAACCTAAATGTTTACTGCGTTGTAGTAGACAACGTGGCACATGCTTTTGTTCAAAATTATAAAATGCAATGAAGTATAATAATTCATTTGATATTTTATCTATTTTTAATATAAATATGCATCGATTGAATTATATGATGATATATTTTGTATTATATTTTAAATTAATATGATATGTTTGATAAAAAATAGTTTTTTCTAGAATGTTCCACGCTTTCATGATGACACATTCTTTCTTTTTTCTATTACAGTAATGTAATTAAACATTTTTATGTATCAACATTTTCAGATTTTTCGCTATATTTGCTATTTATTTCTATAACATTTTTTTTTTTGTTTTGATTGAATTTTAAAAAAAGATGATGAAGTTAAATGGCTGCTACCTTACATAATGTAAGGTTATTCATTGTAAGCTGTTGAAATTTTTCCTGTAATTTTATTTGATGCGAGACTGAATGTTTCATATCATATTTACTTTAATTGTTAAAGTTGTTGCAACAGAATGAAATTGGGTGTTACCTTAAATAATCCAAGATTATTTAAGGTAACATTGTAGGCAGTTGAAATTTTCTCTACAATCTTATTTGATATGAAACTGAAGGTTTCATTTTCTTATATTTACAGTTGAATTGTTAAACTAGTAACAGCAGTATGAAATTACTACTTATATCAGAGACTTATTTTACCAATTATTGAGAGACTGGTAGAATTTATGCTGTTTTAGCAACAATTTGAATCTCTTTACTTGAGATTACATGATCACTTGTCATTCTTAAATAAACAAAATAGACTAATATTATTTATTGTTATTTCAGTATTTTTTATTTGGGCATAACATAAACCATTGTTTTCTGTTATTTCTTCTGTTAAATATGAATAATTATTAATTTTATTTCATGAGTACTTATTAAAATTAAAAAAAAAACCTTTATAAACACAATAATAATGTTATTTACAAGTTTTCGATAGTTTATATAATTTATTCTCAATTTTTTTACTCACTAGGACTGATTTAATTTCACCTAACCTATCTTTGCCCGAACATATGATCAAACCAAATGTGCTACATATATACGTACGGCTGCATTAATCATAGCAGTTTTTATTGATGACTATTTTTATTGTTTTTATAAAAATAAAGATTACATTATTTTTATAAATTATAATAAAATATATTATAATTAAAAATTCAATTCACTCATAATTATAATAAAAATTCATAAATAAATAAAAATTATTCACTCATTAAAATTCAGTAAGAAAAAGAAGTAAGTTAAAGGAATGATAACGGCGATCGTGTTTTCGACGTCAGTCGGTTAACGTATCTCTTCGTCGTCGCAATTACGGAATAGTTAACTTCAAATCCGTCGTTACTTTAAAATAAAATGTAAAACTGACCAGGATTTTAAGTTAAAATTAGGGTAAGCTTATTGAATACAACATATTAATGCTAGGAATATTGTTATTTCATAGTTTTAAGTATTTTAAATTGAATTATTTAATTAAAACTTTAACCTAAATGTTTACTGCGTTGTAGTAGACAACGTGGCACATGCTTTTGTTCAAAATTATAAAATGCAATGAAGTATAATAATTCATTTGATATTTTATCTATTTTTAATATAAATATGCATCGATTGAATTATATGATGATATATTTTGTATTATATTTTAAATTAATATGATATGTTTGATAAAAAATAGTTTTTTCTAGAATGTTCCACGCTTTCATGATGACACATTCTTTCTTTTTTCTATTACAGTAATGTAATTAAACATTTTTATGTATCAACATTTTCAGATTTTTCGCTATATTTGCTATTTATTTCTATAACATTTTTTTTTTTGTTTTGATTGAATTTTAAAAAAAGATGATGAAGTTAAATGGCTGCTACCTTACATAATGTAAGGTTATTCATTGTAAGCTGTTGAAATTTTTCCTGTAATTTTATTTGATGCGAGACTGAATGTTTCATATCATATTTACTTTAATTGTTAAAGTTGTTGCAACAGAATGAAATTGGGTGTTACCTTAAATAATCCAAGATTATTTAAGGTAACATTGTAGGCAGTTGAAATTTTCTCTACAATCTTATTTGATATGAAACTGAAGGTTTCATTTTCTTATATTTACAGTTGAATTGTTAAACTAGTAACAGCAGTATGAAATTACTACTTATATCAGAGACTTATTTTACCAATTATTGAGAGACTGGTAGAATTTATGCTGTTTTAGCAACAATTTGAATCTCTTTACTTGAGATTACATGATCACTTGTCATTCTTAAATAAACAAAATAGACTAATATTATTTATTGTTATTTCAGTATTTTTTATTTGGGCATAACATAAACCATTGTTTTCTGTTATTTCTTCTGTTAAATATGAATAATTATTAATTTTATTTCATGAGTACTTTATTAAAATTAAAAAAAAAACCTTTATAAACACAATAATAATGTTATTTACAAGTTTTCGATAGTTTATATAATTTTTTTCAAAATTTCTATAACTTTTAATTAATGGTAACCTGATTACTATGTAAATTTCAGAACAGATAATCATCTATAGAAGATTTTATCAAATATAATGTAAGAGTTATCAAAATTCTATATTAAACAAACAGATGTAATTTTATACTGGATTTTAATTTTTTTATTGTTTATTATATTGTAGAACTAGCTGTAAAAAAGGTATGTAAAACATGACTATATCTTGAAAAGAAGTGGAAAAAAAAAATTCCATTGATGTTTTTTTGAAAAATTCCAATACCGGATCATAAAATTTACTTCTCGCATTAAATAATTTTTAGGGGGATTTTCTTTAAATCTGATATTTTTGTAACGATCATATTTGCTATTTTTAACTGATTGTACAACTCTATTCATTAATAAATGTTTATCTTACTGTATAGCCTTGGTTTTGTTATTCGCTTAGCTTTAGAAGAGCGAGTAGTGGAGTTTTTTGGTTTTTACATATGTATTGCGCATGTTCTGTGTGTATTTAGTTGAAGTGCCTAGAAAAGTGGTCGTTTGTAAGAAGAATGTTGTTAGGATACAATTATACGGTTAGCCCTTCAAAAGTACAGCCTGATCCTAATGATAATGATTCAAGACTGCTTGACTGTGAGTAAAATATTAGGGACGATTAGAAAGTAAGTTACACCCGGTCTATGAAAGAAAAACATATTCATAAGACATTTATATCGTTTTTACATCTGTATTGCGCTTGTTCTGTGTGTGTTTAGTTGAAGTGCGTATTTACTTGCTCGTTTGTAAAAAAGAATGAAGTTAGGATGCGAATATACGGTCAGCTGTTCAAACGTCTAGCCTGATTCTAATGCAGATCCTAAATTTTAAGAAATTGTTTGTGATAATTATTCACAATCATCACCATATTTTCTAACAAGTAATAATTTTTTACGATAAATATAATATAATATAACTATTGCTTCAATAATATCATCAACATAATTTTTCTGATGAATCAATTTTTTTTTTCAGGTACATCTGTTACATATAAAATATTTTGCTTCATAGTGAATTCATCGTATTTCAAAGAGTTGTTTGGTGTGACTAATAAATAAACGATGTTCAGTATTAATTCCACAACGGTAGTAAACATTCTTCTCAGTAACATAGTGCTATATTTTTTGTGGGTTTACACATGTTGATTTATAATTATAAGATTTTATTGGAACATATAAGTGTAGTTAATTAATATATTACTTGATTATTGTTTCAGAATTATAAAATATGTTTATTTGTGTTTCAGATGCAGGAGGTGTCATTTAAGTACTGTACTTATTTTTAAGTTATGCCATTTTCTAGCCTTTCGAGCTGATTACTATATTCTCTTCAGTACAATTTAAAGAACGGTAATGTACAGTTTTGTTAGCATCGTCATATTAACTAACAGTATTTTTAGATACGAATATTAGATTGTATTCGGTAATAGGCACATAGATAAATAAAAAAATCATACATTTTTGTTTAAGATTTTAAAATACTATTAAATTATTTTTATTTTTTTTTTGTTTCAGATGTAATTGTTATCATTTAAAACTCTAATCATTTCAAAAATCGATGCTTTCAAGACTGCTTGACTGTGAGTAAAATACGAGAGACGGCCAGAAAGTAAGTTACACCTGGTCTTAGAAACAAACATATTTATAAGACATTTATATCGTTTTTACATCTGTATTGCGCTTGTTCTGTGTTTGTTTAGTTGAAGTGCCTAGGGAAGTGTTCGTTTGTAAAAAAGAATGTAGTTAGGATGCAAATATACGGTCAGCTGTTCAAATGTCCAGCCTGATTCTAATGCAGATCCTAAATTTAAAGAAATTGTTTCTGATGACTGTTCACTATTATCACCATATTTTCTTACAGGTAACAATGTTTTTTTTTATAGTAATTATTAGATTATATAACTATTGTTTCATTAATATAATCAAGATAATTTTTCTGACGAATCAATTTTTTTTTCAGGTACATCTGTTACATATAAAATCTTTTGAATCATATTGAATTCATCCTGTCTCAAAGACATGTTTGGTGTGACTAATAAATACACGATGTTCAGTATTAATTCCACAACGGTAGTAAACATTCTTCTCAGTAACATAGTGCTATATTTTTTGTGGGTTTACACATGTTGATTTATAATTATAAGATTTTATTGGAACATATAAGTATAGTTAATTAATATATTACTTTATTATTGTTTCAGATTTATAAAATATGTTTATTTGTGTTTCAGATGCAGGAGGTGTCATTTAAGTACTGTATTTATTTTTAAGTTATGCCATTTTCAAGCCTTTCGAGCTGATTACTATATTCTGTTCAGTACAATTTAAAGAGCGGTAATGTACAGTTTTGTTAGCATCGTCATATTAACTAACAATATTTATAGATACGAATATTAGATTTTATTCGGTAATAGGCACATAGATTAATAATAAAATCATACATTTTTGATTAAGATTTTAATATACTTTTAAAATTATTTTTTTTTTTTTTTTTGTTTCAGATGTAATTGTTATCATTTAACACTCCAATCATTTCAAAAATTGATGCCTTCAAGACTGCTTGACTGTGAGTAAAATACGAGGGCCGATCATAAAGTAAGTTACACCTGGTCTATGAAACAAACATATATTCATAAGACATTTATATCGTTTAAACATATGTATTGCGCATGTTCTGTGTGTGTTTAGTTGCCTAGAAAAGAGTTTGTTTGTAAAAAGTGTGTTGTTAGGATGCAAATATTCTTTAAGCTGATCAATAGGCCAGCCTGATTCTAATGCAGATCCTAAATTTAAAGAAAATGTTTGTGATAATTATTCACTATTATCACCATATTTTCTTACAGGTAACAATGTTTTTTTTATAGTAATTATTAGATAATATAACTATTGATTCATTAATATAATCAAGATAATTTTTCTGACGAATCAATTTTTTTTTTCAGGTACATCTGTTACATATAAAATCTTTTGCTTCATATTGAATTCATCGTATTTCAAAGAGTTGTTCGGTGTGACTAATAAATACACGATGCTCTGTATTAATTCCACAACGGTAGTAAAAATTCTTCTCAGTAACATAGTGCTATATTTTTTGTTGGTTTACTCATGTTGATTTATAATTATAAGATTTTATTGGAACATATAAGTGTAGTTAATTAATATATAACTTGATTATTGTTTCAGATTTATAAAATATGTTTATTTGTGTTTCAGATGCAGGAGGTGTCATTTAAGTACTGTACTTATTTTTAATTATGCCATTTTCAAGCCTTTCGACCTGATTACTATATCCTGTTCAGTGTAATTTAAATAGCAGTAATGTAAAATTTTGTTAGCATCGTCATATTAACTAACAGTATTTTTAGATATGAATATTAGATTTTATTCGGTAATAGGCACATAGATTATTAATAAAATCATACATTTTTGTGTAAGATTTTAATATACTTTTAAAATTATTATTATTTTTTTTTTGTTTCAGATGTAATTGTTATCACTTAACACTCTACTCATTTCAAAAATCGATGCTTTCAAGACTGCTTGACTGTGAGTAAAATATGAGGGGCGATTAGAAAGTAAGTTACACCCGGTCTATGAAAGAAAAACATATTCATAAGACATTTATATCGTTTTTACATCTGTATTGCGCTTGTTCTGTGTGTGTTTTGTTAAAGTGCGTATTTACTTGTTCGTTTGTAAAAAAGAATGAAGTTAGGATGCAAATATACGGTCAGCAGTTCAAAAGTCCAGCCTGATTCTAATGCAGATCCTAAATTGTAAGAAAATGTTTGTGGTAATTATTCACAATCGTCACCATATTTTCTAACAAGTAATAATAATTTTTTTATGATAAATATAATATAATATAACGATTGCTTCAATAATTTCATCAACGTAACTTTTCTGATGAATCAATTTTATTTTTCAGGTACATCTGTTACATATAAAATCTTTTGCTTCATATTGAATTCATCCTGTTTCAAAGAGTTGTTTGGTGTGACTAATAAATACACGATGTTCAGTATTAATTCCACAACGGTAGTAAACAAATGTTGTCAGTAACTTAGTGCTATATATATTGTTGATTTACACATGTTGATTTATAATTATAAGATTTTATTGGAAAACATAAATGTAGTTAATTAATATTATAATTGATTATTGTTTGAGGTTTATAAAATATGTTTATTTGTGTTTCAGATGCTTGAGGTGTCATTTAAGTACTGTACTTATTTGTAAATTATGCCATTTTCAAGCCTTTCGAGCTGATTAATTTATCCTGTTCATTATAATTCAAACAAAGGTAATATACAGTTTTGTTAGCATCGTCATATTAAATAACAGTATTTACAGATACGAATATTAGATTTTATTCGGCAATAGGCACATAGATTAATAATAAAATAATAAAGTTTTGTTTAAGAATATTAAAAACTTTTAATTTTTTTTTTTTTTTTTTTTTTTTTGTTTCAGATGTAATTGTTATCATTTAACACTCTACTCATTTTAAAAAAGGATGCTTTCAAGACTGCTTAACAGTCAGTAAAATACGAGGGACGATGAAAAAGTAAGGTATACCCGGTCTATGAAACAAACATATATTTATAAGACATTTATATCGTTTAAACATATGTATTGCGCATGTTCTGTGTGTGTTTAGTAGTAGTGCCTAGAGAAGTGTTCATTTGTAAAAAAGAATGTAGTTAGGATGAAAATATACGGTCAGCTGTTCAAAATTCCAGCCTGATTCTAATGCAGATCCTAAATTTAAAGATAATGTTTGTGATTATTATTCACTATTATCACCATATTGGCTATCAGTTAATAATAAGTTTTTTATGATAAATATTAGATAATATAACTATTGTTTCATTAATATCATCAACATAATTTTTCTGACGAATCAATTTTTTTTTTTCAGGTACGTCTGTTACATATAAAATCTTTTGCGTCATATTGAATTCATCCTGTCTCAAAGAGTTGTTTGGTGTGACTAATAAATAAACGATGTTCAGTATTAATTCCACAACGGTAGTAAACATTCTCCTCAGAAACATAGTGCTATATTTTTTGTGGGTTTACACATGTTGATTTATAATTATAAGATTTTATTGGAACATATAAGTGTAGTTAATTATATATTACTTTATTATTGTTTCAGATTTATAAAATATGTATTTGTGTTTCAGATGCAGGTGGTGTCATTTAAGTACTGTACTTATTTTTAAATTATGCCTTTTTCAAGCCTTTCGTGCTGATTAATTTATCCTGTTCAATATAATTTAAATAAAGGTAATATACAGTTTTGTTAGCATCGTCATATTAACTAACAGTATTTAAAGATACGAATATTAGATTTTATTCGGTAATAGGCACATAGATTAATAATAAAATCATACATTTTTGTTTACGATTTTAAAATACTTTTAAAATTATTTTTATTTTTTTTTGTTTCAGATGTAATTGTTATCATTTAACACTCTAATCATTTCAAAAATTGATGCTTTCAAGACTGCTTGACTGTGTGTAAAATACGAGGGCCGATCATAAAGTAAGTTACACCTGGTCTATGAAACAAACATATTTATAAGACATTTACATCGTTTTTACAACTGTATTGCGGTTGTTCTGTGTGTGTTTACTTGAAGTGCCTAGAGAAGTGTTCATTTGTAAAAAAGAATGTAGTTAGGATGCAAATATACGGTCAGCTGTTCAAATGACCAGCCTGATTCTAATGCAGCCTGATCCTAAATTTAAAGAAATTGTTTCTGATGACTATTCACTATCATCACCGTATTTTCTAACAGGTAACAATGTTTTTTTTTTAAAACAAACAATGGTGGGGATGTGCTTAAATATCACTTACTATTATAAATTATCATTCACATTATTGAAACGGTCAAGGACAGGATACATATTATCTCATCAACTGATGGCAAATAATTGAATATTATTCTAGTATATTAACATAGATCGTCTTACTCCTCCTCCGTGGCGAAATCGTTACGTATTTGTTTTACGTACGGAAGGATCCGGGTTCAACTCCTAGTCAAGTTGGTTATTTTTACAGGCTAAAAAAAATTTATCTGTCATCCTTCCACAAAAAATTACGATTATCTAAATCTTATTTATTCTTAGTTTTACTTTGGTGATAAGTCATAAAATTCGTTTCTCGGTCCGTCAGCGTAGAGATTCTCCCCACTTGTTCAGTTTGAATGATTGTTGTTGCACTTCTAGGCGTTGAAATTTATCCGTGGTGTTTAAATAGCGTTCACTAATAAGTTCTTATCGTGGTTCTTGCCTGTGGAATATGAATAGACATTAGAAGGGGTGGAATATCGTTTTATATATAAGTAAATACTGTTATTGCAGTTTAATTTTGATGAACTGTGAACTGGAGTGTAGGTTCTAACCCCAGTAGAGTGGAAACTTGCCTCAGCCGGTTTTCATAAAAAAACAATTAAAATTAGTAGAAATAGTTAATTGAAATTTGATCTCTTATTATAGGTATGGCAATATTTATGAATAATTAATCAAAACAAACAGTTTATAATTTAAAAACTGAAGTTATTAAAAAATGCAGTTTTTATTTTTTTACCTGTGTTTTATATATATATATATATATATATATATATATATATATATATATATATAGAGAGAGAGAGAGAGAGAGAGAGTATTGTAAAGTTGGCTACACGATGTGTATCACATCCACTTTCTTGTACGCAAATTGAATTACCAATACACATTTTTAAAAGTACATAAAATTTTATTTCACTAATAACTTCTGCTTTTTTTCATATCTTATTTTTTATTGTTATTATTGAATTATTATTTATTGTAAAACTTTTTTTACAATCGGAGGTTAATATTTATTAATAGATCAATAAACAGTACAGCCCCGCTATAACACGGCTCGATATACCGCGGATACGGATATAACGCGAATTATATACTCTCCCCCAAAAAAATGTCTGAAAATCTGAAAAAATAGAATAGAATTAAGAAATGCTAATCATTTATACTTGTTTCCATGTAAGTACACATTATACTGTATTGTCTTTTTGTATATAACCGTAATTGCTTGATTTTTTGCCATTTTTTTTTTTAATTGATCCACTTTGTGATTTAAAATTTACTTTTCAAAATAACGAGGTTAGCCTACAACGTGGGTGTCACGTAAGTCCCCCCGATAACCGCATTATAGCGGCGTTACACTGTATTTAAATTTAAAAAAAAAGGAAAAGTAAATGAAGTCAGATTTGAACTGGTGTGCCTTCCCCTTGTAAGATCCAAATATTTCATTAATTAGAATTTTATTTGGCTATTACTCTGGAACCAATGAAAATAAGTGCCGCTTACGATATATCATTGAAAAGATCTCAATGAGGGCTGATTACTGCAGTTAAGAAAAAGTCCAAAATCCAATTTTTTTTTTTTAAATTTTGGTCCAGTCGATTGTAATCAAAATTTTGTGCACAACTAGATGTTACAACAGTCCTAAATCCAAAATTTCAATATTCTACGGCTAATTGCTTTTGAGTTATGCGAGATACATACGTACGTACATACATAAGTACGTACAGATTTCACGCCGAAACTAGTCAAAATGGATTCAGGGATGGTCAAAATGGATATTTCCGTTGAAATCTGAAAACAGAAATTCTCGTGATCACAATACATCCTTTAAATCGTACTACAAGGAACTAAAAATATATAAATGTATAAAATTACTTTATAAAGGGGATTAAAAGCAATGTTATGCGTGAAAAGTAAATATAAATTAAAATGTATCGTTATATAAAATTATTATAAACAATCATAGTTATTTATTACACATAATAAACAAAAAAAAAAATTAACAATAGATAATCTCAAATAAATAAAATTGAATCATTGTTTTTTTTGTTTTGTTTTATAAAAAGTTCAGAGTTGATTAAAAAATAAGTAAAAAAAATTAATAAATAAATAAACACATTGAGTATAAAGTCAATCATGTAAAATAAATAAACACAGTTGAATATTTATTTTATAAAAAATTAATTTTTTTTAATGAAACTTTTATTTTCCATACTCTTCACCCGTACCTTCTAGGTGAAAATGGTTCATATTAATTTGCAGGAAAAAATTGAAAAAAAAAACTTTCAATAACATTGAAAATTTAATTTGAAATTTTAAAGCATTGAAATTTTAAAGCTTTTATACTCTTTTCCTGGTTAATTCTGCACAAAAAATTCATATGGTTTCTTCTTTTTTTTACTTTACTGGTGAATGAATAGCTGAACTAAAGAGGGGAACGTATGGTAATCATGTCAAATGTGGTTTTTTCCAAATCTTCTTGTTTAACCGGCCTCCGTGGCGCGAGTGATAGCGTCTTGGCCTTTCATCCGGAGGTCCCGGGTTCGAATCCCGGTCAGGCATGGCATTTTCACACACGCTACAAATCGTTCATCTCATCCTCTGAAGCAATACTTAACGGTGGTACGAGAGGTTAAACAAGAAAAAAAAGAAATCTTGTTTAACTGTCAAACTAATTAATCTAGACAAAAAACATGTATTTACGTATATGAGTGGCATTGCTTTTGGCCTTATATCTCACGATTTAACAAACCAATTTTCTAAAATTTTGTTAAATCTTATAAAGAGGAAAAGAGTTTTTTGTTTTTTCGGGATAAACAAAAAAACTACTAGATCAATCACAACAGAATTTTTACCCATGTTTGTTAACATAACTGAGAAAGTTTTTAGATATATTTCATCTCGAAAAGAAATATACATATGTGTGTGTGTGTGTGTGTGTGTAAAACAGTGGAGATTTGCCGGTTGAAGCATAAACTTTAATGAACTGTGAGCTTTTACCACCGTGTGAGGTAGGTTTGAACTGCATGATTCGAACAATCGAATAAATAATAATACAAAAATAATAGGATTAAATTTTCGTAAAATAAATTTAAAAGATTTCTATTTAACAACAATAGGCTTCCCGTGGAGACTGCGTGTGAGGCTTGAATGGTGCGGTATGCGGGCACCTCGTGCGAGGCTAGACCGATCAACACCATCAACTTGTAACAAACGGGGTGCCCCTGGGATGCTGTTTTGGAAGGTGCAATGGGGTACTCTTATAATATATCTGCTTATAATATATAGTCCGATTTTCAAAAGTCAAACGGTGTATTTGTTAGTAGGTTGAAGGGTAGCTTTTGAATGCATCAGGTACACTCTCCATCTAACAAATCAGTTATTCGGAAATATATATATTCATAAAGTTTGTCTGTTTGTTTGTTATCGCATCACGCGACAACCAACCTACACCGATTACTTTCAAATTTTCAGGATACATTCGTGTTATTCTAGGGAAGGTTTTAAGGCATCGACCGAGGTCTTAGCTTCCTTGAAAGTTAAGATATTCATTATTTCTTCGATACCAAGAGGGGTAAAGTTGTGAATTAAAGATATTCATTAAGGATAAAAAAGATTAATCCTTTTACTTCATTATTATATTTCTGCCACCATGATAAAAAAAAGTTATAAAGTTTTCGTCGTCTAAGGTGTGTACTTTAGCTGCCGTAGTTACTATTATTCTATCTTTTGTAATTATTTTTTTTTCAGATTTTTAAAAGCCTGAATACTATAATTATTATTTATCAGTATTATTCTCACAACCATGAGGATAACGCACAGTCCAGGGGTGGAGCCCTCTGGGTAGATGGAAATATCGATCGAACCAAGTTTTGCAGGTGTCCAGGGCACCGATTCCCCTGGAGAATTGGGAACGACCATGAGATAGGTCCCTTTGCCCAAGCAGGCCTCAGGGAGCTCCTGAGTTGGCTCCGGGATTAGGCTGGGCTGACCTGAGCTCCGAGATGGGCCAGCTAGTATTTCTATATATTGATCATATTAATCTTTTTTCAAAATTTATTAAGTTGGTGGAGGGATATCGCAAAAAAATAACCAGTTCCTTCAGAGACATTAAAGAATACTTTATAAAAGCAAATTTGTCACCTACCCATGCATATATATATATATATATATATATATTATTATTATATATATATATATATATATATATATATATAATAATAATAATATTTTTGAAAATAGAATTTTCAAAAAATCAACCCCAACTCTTTAAATTGTAAAATATCTTTAGAATTGTAATAATTATTTTATATATGATTCAATAGATGCATACAATTTTTTTAAATTTAGACCCCAGATCTTTTCTTTCTTTTTCCTGTTTAGCCTCCGGTAATTACCGTTCAGATAATACTTCAGAGGATGATATGTATGAGGTGTAGTCTTGTACATTCTCAGTTCGACCGTTTCTGAGATGTGTGATTAATTAATTGAAACCCAACCACCAAAGAACACCGGTGTCCACGATCTAGTATTGAAATCCGAGTAAAAATAACTGCTTTTACTAGGCTTGAACGCTGGAACTCTCGACTTCCAAATCAGCTGATTTGGGTAGACGCGTAGACCCCAGACTTAAAATACAGAAATTGTTTTTTGAAAATGTTCTTTTTTAGTTTAGTCTTTATTGAAGGTTATGTTAGATTTAGAGAAAATTTTACTTAAGAAAATCTGTTAGCCTTATACAATATATGATTATTTTTATAAATTTCTCTTTCTTAATATTTATTCCCCACCTCTAAAAAATTTATATTCTGTATTTTTTTTTTTTAGGCTCTAACTTTATTAACTTTTATTATTAATAGCCGGGAAAGTTATGAAGTACTTTGCCAGCTTGTTTTTTCATTATAACAAAAAAGTAAAAAGGCAGTATTTATTTGCTGTGACGGGTATCTTTTTCATATTTTTGTTATTTTTTTATACAGTTATTTTTAATTCTTAAAGGATATAGCCTTTTAAGTTAGTGTCATTCATTATTCCACTTCGAATTAATTTTATGGTACCTTTTGCCAATTTGAATCAGTACCGCTCTTTAAGTACATACTTGACCTATCTCTGAAGGTCTTCCTCTTGGTTTTTTCATATCTGGTGGATATTTTTATTGAATAAATTTTTATTATATTTTAAAAACAATTTTCCTGAGTCTATGTAAATTTTTTAAGTTAATACTAGTAACATTCGTTTATTAAATACTAGTGTTGTCAAAAATATTATTTAATTATGGGAAAATGTCTTCTGCCGGTTTTCCCCATACTAATTATATTTTTCGATTTATCTCTAGTTACATAATAAATGTCATAATAATCTGCAATTGCCCCTACACAAAGTCATCCGTTTTTTTATTTTTTTATTATGATGTTAATAAATACTCTACCATTTATTTACCGTTAATTTTATTTCTGAGATGTTCATTACAATAAACATCATAATATGATAGTACTATAACTTGAAAAATATGATTTTATAAATAGACTTACATAATTCACTAGAGTTCCTAAAATCTAAAAACACTTTTTTTTTCTTTTAATTTACATACCTTTATCTAAATTTACTGATTTAAATAAAAACGATTTTCTGTATTTTATACATGCAAAAAGGAATTTTAAGTTTCTTTCATGCACTTCGAGTTTTATAAAGTTTGTAAATGTTATAGTAATTTCCATTATAAGAGAAAAAAGGTTTTCAATTTGCTTACTTGTAAGTTAAATAAATCGCAAAAAGTTTTATTCAAGTCGTTACATCATATGAATTATTTAGTAGAGAATATAAAAGGATAATGCCACAATTTTTATTTTTAATGGTTTAAGATGATTTAAAAAAAACAAACTTAAATTCTAAAACTAATTTACTTTTTTTTAATACGAATTTTAAATTTAGAACTGAAATTAATTTAGTCGAAAATATTATAATAATCTTTCTTGCATAAATTTGTTGTAGGCGTAATATGAATATTGTAAACACGCTGACCAATAAGTGGCTTAGAAATCTGAATTGTACTTTATATCTTAAATGTTAATCGTAATTTTATTAAAAAAAACCGTAATTAAAAATGAGAACCAATAAAAAATAATGAAGTAATTAAAAAAATAATTAAATTTTAGATAAAACTTTAGTTTATGTATCTACTTGAAACAATTTTATTAAATCATTTTACTACAATTCCTTATTACCTAATACCGTTATGCGTAATTAATATGAAACAAAACATTTTAAGTGCTGTTCTTCCTTTTCTAAAACACATTAAATTTTAATTATTCTAGAATAACAATATTGTAAATTAATTTTCATTCATCTACACTCAAACAATTGAATTGAAAAAAAAGTTAGCTTGAAGATAGTTTTTTTATAAGAAACGAATAATATTGTGCAAGTATATATATAAATAAAATCAAGAAAAAATATCTGCTGATTTTGATTATCAAGGAGTTCGTTAGAACTTCGTCGGTAAGAGGCGACCAAGTCAACGAACAAAGTTTACACTTCTAAACATGACCTAACCTAACAATGAAATGAAAATGGAAAGAAAAAATAAATAAGCGTGAACACATTACATTTCAATTCAATTAGATTTGTAATAAAGAATACTTTCAAAAAATACCTCGAATTTTGTTAGACAAAACGTTTTTTTTTTCATTTGATGAACCGCGGGACTCGAATATGTCAATTTATTCATTTTTTTAATGTACCTTTACGATTCACATCTGAAGATTTAAAAACGTTTTGGCTTTCTCTTCGAAGTTAATATGAAAATTTAGACTGAGAAACATTGAAAATATTAATCCCTTTCGTCACGTCTTACCTCTGTGGAAAAGGTTTTTCGTCAATGGTTACGCTAAAATTTAAATATAAGAATCGTCTTTTATCACTTGAAACAACTTGCTTTTGGTTTTCTAACACAGATCCACATGTGGATAAACTTTTAATTGAAAAACAAACGCATCCATCTAGTTAATTTATTTTGTCTTTATAGGTGTACTTAAAAATGTAATCAAAATTATAATAAATGATTTTTTTCTCAAAAAATGTTTTCATTATTGTTACGTGTAAAGTTGTTGGCTAATTTGCGTGACCCCTCCTTTGTTTCTCTAAGTAATCGGCGAGTTAAGACTAGCTTTTTAAATTCACCCTATCGATGTTTACTTCATCGGCGATTTCCAGATCTTTCATCTGAATCATTTCTGTAAAAATCGCGTATCCAGACTGATATACGTTCTACATATTTTGCTGTAAGTTTTTTCTATTTCCAGATAATTCGTTTTTTTCCGCCGAAATGCTGTCTTGTTTTACTAGGCTAGGAAAATTTACTTTTCTTTCTTTCACCACTCACGAACGCAGGATTTTTCAGTAATAACAATAAAAAAGAATACGGAAAAAAATTAGAAGTAATTAGTGAAATAAAATTTTATGTATTTTAAAAATGTGTATATGTTAATTTAATAGATTTGGTGAAACATCTGATTATTTAATATTAATTGAAAATTATAGTTTAGAATCGTATTATTTTAGGATTTTCTAGTTTAATTTTATTTAATTATTCTAGAATTTCTGTTAAATTTTATCTACATTAAAGTTAACTGTAGAGTAAGTGAAAACTAGACCCCCACAAGAACAACATATATACACCGAGACATATATGCCCGATCTTTAATAAATTGCAAAAAATTCTTATCTTTTAGTTCATTACTCCTCTAATATTGTTGGAAAATATTCTCCCTAAAAAATGTGTATATGTAATTTAATAGTCGTGCAAGGAAGTCATGTGGTGTCTACATAAGATTTTTTTAATTGCTCGCTAGTTTGCCAGAAAAATCGAACACGTAAAGCAACTAACAATAGTGAAATCAAATCGATAATATTAATCAATATATAAAATTATTCTTTATTCTTTTGAGATTCAATTCCTAGTAAAGGAAGTAACTTTTATACGGATTTGAATACTTTAATATATAGATCTGGATACCAGTGTAGTTAGGGGGTTGGGGGTTCTATTAACCATACACCTCAGGAAATAAAAAACTACATATCATTTGTATGTCATTCATATCAACTTATTTCTTTTGTCTATGGGTTTTACTTATTGTTCATAGTTTTGAACAGATTGAAACGTACATTAGGAATAAAAATAACAATTTCAATCTTAGTATACAAAATAAATATGAAAAATTCAATTTATAAAGAACATATAATAATGGAATGTTGTATTTGCGACTATCTGCAGCAGTGCAGATATTCTCTTTCGTTCGACGAATGCCGGGTTTTTATATTGACTTATAAAATTATTTACTTGTAGTTTATTCTTAAAATGCAGACTATTTTAGTATAAACAATTGAAATATATTTTATAGTATATTAAAGTTTAAAAAAGTAAAACGGTATAAAAAAAATTCTGTTATAGATTGAATATAACTAAAATTCAACAATTTCAAGTAAATATTTCAGTATAATTAAATGAACGTGTAATAAAAACCGTGACATTTCCATTTCAACGTCAGAAATAATTTGTTATTGATTATATATATAATATTTATTTTATCAATTTTACCCCATAGAAAATTACATATTCCATCGATTTTTTTTAACAATAGTTAAAACACAATCGCCATCTTCATGGCGAATACTGTTATTTATGTTTTTAATTTAATTATATCATTTTTCGTCGCTAATTTTATTATTTATTTATTTGTGGTAACGAAATACTGTTAATTTTATAATGATAACAGTTACGTTCTAAATAAAAATACATAAATTATTCTTAGTAAATAGCATAACTTATAACCAGGATAGCTAAGGTTATAATCCAGCAGCAGCAGAATTCGCAATCGAATAACAATTTTTATACTTAAGATTAATATTGAATCAATAATAAACTAATTAATTTTTTAAAAATAAAATAGAAAAAGCTTTTTTTCGTGATATAGATACTACTATTAATACTTGTATATTTTTCACGTACGATAGTATATTAATGGGATTACAAATACTCTTTAATTATATACTACATGCCCGTTAAATGTTTAATGATATTGCTGTAATAGTAATACAACAGTATAATTATATTAATGGCAATATGAAAGAAAAAAATACCGAAACAAAACGAAAACAAAAATAATTCCGCTAGATCTATGAACGCCTGTAATATTATAATATTATGTAATTTATAGCGTAATAAAGCAAACGCAATAAAAATATAAATTAAACTAATAAAAACCCAAAAAGCGATTATAAAATTAAAAGAAAGGCTAAAAAAAGGCCTAAAATTACTTGAATAATAATTACAATGCAATAACAACTATAATATATTAAAGTTTTTTTTTTAAATCTGATGTAGAACACGTGACTTCCTTGTACACCTATTAAATTAAATTGACTTTTTTTTTTAAACTGAAAAGTACATAAAATTTTATTTCATTAAAAACTTCTGATATTTTTCTTATTTTTTTATTTGTTATTGATTATTCATCGTAAAACTTTTTTTTACAATGAGAGGTTGATAATTATTAATAAATAAAAATATTTAAGTTAAATCAAAAAACAATGAGAGTCCGATTCTAACCGATGTGCTTTCCCCAAGATCTGAATATTTCTTTAGTTAAAATTTTATTTGGCTATAACTCTGGAACCAATAAAAATAGGTACCACTTATGATATATCGTTGAAAAGCTCTCAATAAGGGCTCATTACTGGAGTAAAGCAAAAGTCCAAAATCCAGATTTTTTATTTTTTGGGCTTTTTTTTTAAACTTTTGGTGCAATCAAAACTGGAGGTGCACAAATAGATGTTACAACAGTCCTAAATCCAAAATTTCAACATGTAAGGCTAATCGTTTTTGAGTTATGCGAGATACTTACATAAATACTTACAGACACCACACCGAAATTAGTCAAAATGGATTCAGGGATGGTCAAAATGGTTATCTCCGTTGAAATCTTAAAACCGAAATTTTTTCGCGATCACAATTACTTCCTTTACTTCGTACAAGGAAGTAAAAAAAGCAAAATAAAAATAAATTTATGCCAAAACAATTTGAAAATAAATTAATTTGTAATGCGTACATATTATATACACAAAATTTTATAATTATTAATTTATGTAGAAACATTTTTTTTTAATTTTTTAATTTCTTTCCATATAATTCTTTTTAAATAAAATTATAATATTGTAAGAGGAACAGTGTAAAGGACCAAGGTAACGGATTTCTTCCAATTAAGAAGAAAAAAAGCGAAAATAATAATAAAAAGAAGAATACAGAAGGAACTAAAAGGAATTCTTTTATCAGAGGTTCGTTTAACAATCTGTTCTTTGCAATACAGACAATGACACCTCCAAAAGCCATTGTTCGACCATAAGGGTTACCGGATCGGATTAAGAATTTTAGAAAAACGTAACGGCCCGGACGTTGCAAATTATTACGCTTTAACAATTAAAGGGATGAGGCGGGTACTGGTTCTACAGTCCAGGGGATATAAATATCCCAGAGACAAGAGAGGAGAACGGAGTAGTTTTGCGAGATCGTGTTCGGCAAAGTCGTGAATACAAGCTATAACGATGAGTAGTTTTGCAAGCACGAGTTCGATGCGGCTGCGGTGATGGCTATATCAGTAAGTTTGTGGTAACAACGAGTGAAGATTACGTCACGAGTATTTCAGCGTGGGTAGTGAGTGAATGCGCGGAAGTTGTTAAGCGAGTTATTTGTAAACAGTTGTGAAAGTGACAGTATTCTACTCATTCATAAAGTGTAGGGTAGTTCTGTTGTAAACAGTAAAACTTTATTAACTTAACACAGTACTTTATTAACGTAAAACAGTAAACGGTAATAATGTTTTCAAAAATTGAATTGTATGAACTTTAGAGACAGTTTGTGGTTGTGTTGTTAATGTAATATTAAATTCTAGTATTTTAGTAAATTGGACTGTAGTTTGGTTTTTGTAATTTAACTGTTAAAAATCAGAGGAGTGGATAAGTGACAAATGAAGAGGTGTTGCGGCAAATTGATGAAAAAAGAAGTATTTGGATAAATATGGTTAAAAGAAGAGAAAGACTTATAGGCCGCATATTAAGGCATCCTGGAATAGCCGCTTTAATATTGGAGGGACAGGTAGAAGGGAAAAATTATGCAGGTAGGCAACGTTTGGAATATGTAAAACAAATTGTTAGGGATGTAGGATGTTGGGGGTATACCGAAATGAAACAATTAGCACTAGATAGTGAATCTTGGAGAGCTGCATCAAACCAATCAAATGACTGAAGAAAAAAAAATTTAACTGAAATTAAACAAATCTTGCCCTTTTTATTTAATTACTATTTTGTATGTTACATATACGTTTTGTCATTATTATTATTATTATTGTTTTATGACGATGATTATTATTACTATTATAATTTTTATTATTTATTTTTTTATATGTCTTTAGGGTAGTAAATTTTATTTGTAAGAAATTTTTACGTTTGATAGTCTGTCAATATCCTGGTCGAACCTCGAACACGCGACAATATTTATGTAATGTAAATACATTAGTAATAATCAAATTATCATATTCGATTTAAAACAAAAATGCGTATGTAGCAAATAAATAAATGTGTAAGTAACAACTAAGTGTATAACTGTTGACAAGATATATATATATATATATATATATATATATAAACAAGCATTTGTTGTTTTTTTTCGAAAGTTGATAAAAAACCTATTAAGCTAATTAAAATCTTGATGCAATTGGTAGTCACGTTAAAGTGAATTATTTTTTCCTTTTTTAATAAAACTAGTATAATCTCTTTTAAATGTATTATTTGAAGTATACGCTACCTAGTACTATCAAGTACTGCTATCTAGCGACGCGATTCATAAACGGGTTAGGAAAGAACTCAGGATTAGAAGAACAAAAATTTCACATTTTCAAATTAAAACACGTGAAATTACGAAGATTATCACATATTTATCGAAAAAACCTATATTCATTCAGAGCATCTATTTCCGCGATGATATGTAGCTTTATTTCATCAAAATTATTATTTTTTTTATATTTTAAACAATTTTTAAAATTTTGAAATGTCGATTTGCGAGTTGGTCAAAGTAAATAAGTCTTTGGTGTTTCCGCCGTCGGACAAACTCTTGCCGGCGTTATTCTACCGAACGACTTGATATCACTTCAAATAACTGCATAAAAATTAGATTACATATCGAAATAAAAAATAACACCTTTTGAATTTATTTTGGTAAAATAAAGTTCAAGTTTTCTGTTTTAATATCAGTTTCAATATTCCAGGTATATAATAAAAATTCGTATTAATCAGTTGTAAAAAAAAATCTGATCACAAAGTTTTAATACTTTCCTGTCATTGGTTACTTATTCCTACGTATAATGAAAAAATAATGATATATGAAAATAAACCAAAAAATGCTATAAAAACTTTTAAAAAATCGGTATTTTTAAACTTTGATCGGCTTTTTACCCCCAATATTACCCACAACGTATTACTTATTTGTTTCACTTGCACTATTACTAGGCCTAAGAAGACATAAAAAAAAAAAAAATCAGTTAAAATATACGCAATAACTAAAAAAAGACAGCTTTTTTCGATTGTTGGAAAGGAGAAATTTTGGGGCAAAATTTTAAGACAAGGACCCACGTATGTTTAATAAAAAGTGAGATTGTTTGGAAAATTTTGAGAAAATTATCCCAAAAAAATATCTATCCCACCCCCTGGAGAAAGTTGATCCCAAATTTTTACTAACAAAGTGTCCCATACACACTAGTATCTGTACAAGATATTGATAGCATGAACATTAGCACAGATTCTTTTTTTGTTTTTTTTTTTTTGGGGGGGCCCTGAATTATGAAATATTGAGAAATGCAAAAAACCCATATCCCATTTTTGACTGATTGCCGTATTTTTTTTTCTTGCAGCATAGTTCTAGAGCTATGACGCCTGGAAAGGAAAATCTTTCTGATACGTTAAAATAATTTTTGTATAGGAGAATTTGTTTAATAAATAACATTTTAACAAGTCCAACCTTATATAGCAAAAAATAACTAAAAAATCTTAAGATAGTGAATGCGTTATCAAAACGATTCTCACAATCCAATTATGAGAATATTCAATTACTCCATTAGATAAACTTGTTTCATTATAAGTTAATATAGAGAGACACTCTACCACTCCACGGAGATCGCCATGATTTATAATTAGCTAAACTTAAGTACTTATCTATTTAGTTATCATAAACATAAGTTTTATTCATTTAATAAGGTAATGTGCTTACAAAATCTAACTGCTATTGTAATTAGGTACCTAACTTAAAACGAATAACCTTGTAAAAACATTTTGACAAAATTTTCTGCTAATATTTTTGATGTGTAAATGTTATGATTTTTTTTTTTAAATGTATGTACACCATAACGAATTTTTTTCTGTTTAACCTCCGGGAATCACCGTCAGATATTACATCAGAGGATGATATATGTGAGTGTAAGTGAAGTATAGTCTTGTACAGTCTCAGGTCAACCATTTCTGAGCTGTGTGGTTAATTGAAACCCAGCCACCAAAGAACTGACCCACCGAATTGGTCTAGTGGTGAACGCGTCTTCCCAAATCACCCGATTTGGAAGTCTAGAGTTCCAGCGTTCAAGTACTAGTAAAGTCAGTTACTTTTATACGGATTTGAATACTAGTTCATGAATACCGGTGTTCTTTGGTGGTTGAGTTCAATTAACCACACATCTCAGGAATGGTATAACTGTGATTGTACGGTACAGTTCATTTACACTCATACATATCATCCTCATTCATCCTCTGAAGTAATATCTGAACGGTAATTCCCGGAGGCTAAACAGGAAAAAAAGGAAGAAAGAAAGCCACCAAAGAACACCGTTATCCAACCCATCGGGTTGGTCTAGTGACATACACGTCATTACAAATCAGCTGATTTCACAAGTTGAGAGTTCTAAGGTTCAAATCTTAGTAAAGACAGTTACTTTTATACGGATTTGAATACTAGATCGTGGATACCGGTGTTCTGAGACTGCACAAGATTACACTTTATTTACACTCATACATATCATCCTCATTCATCCTCTGAAGTAATACTTTACGGTGATTCCGGAGGCTAAATAGAAAAAAGAAAGAAAATCGGGGTCTGGTTCGGTGAGGGTCCGATATTTTTTGAAAATACATTTAGCAGTAATCATTATTGTGCTGTTTTAACAAACTTCATTCGTTGGTTAACAGAAGTGGAAATCAATCACGGTTGATCCAACTGCGCCACAGCGCACACAGCTAACAGGTCAATGACTTTTTTACGAAATGTCTTCGGTGAACGAATTATTTAAAGGAGTTTGTGGCCTTCACGATTGCCCGATCTGTCTTCCCCAAATTATTTTCTTTGGGTGGAAGCGAAACAAGTGGGTATCGCAACAGACCACGCTCGATTGACAAACAAAAAACTGCAATAACGGCACACGTAAGGGACATGCCAGTTCATCGGCTGGTTAAAGTGTTTGAAAACAAATTGAAACGGGTGCAGTGTTGTACTGATGTTGGAGAAGATCATTTTCAACACCTTTTATAAATATTTCAATTATTGTAATATCCGTTTCTATAAAATAATGAAATAAAAATACAGAGTAATAATTAAGAAAGTTTTTCGTCATTGTCCTTCTATAATTGAATGCACAGTAACTTCCCAAGACATTCTATTAAAAGCCTAAAATGTAAAAATGTTAAATTGACTATTACGATATAAAATAATTCATTTTTTAATCTCTTTATTTACTAGTTTTCGCGATTTTTATGGTTCGTTTAATAAATGAAATATCATGTTACACTACATATAATTTATTTTTAAGAATTAAATAGTATATTATGCTACTGTATAATTGTTCACACGGTAATAATCATTCTACAAGAAATTTCTCAACAAAATATGTAAAAATGTCGTTAAATATGTTAATTTTTTCCATTGTTAGGGAGTAATCATTGTTACCAAGAAAACTCCTAACGTAAACAAATGAATACTAAAACAAAAACGTAGTTATTATTATACTTAGACCAATTGTACATGTTAACTTGAGAAGATATACCTAATTAGCGTATATTTTTATATTATTAAATCTTATCATTGCTATATTTTCATTTTTATACATCTTTACCGATGTACATAATTTAAAAAATAATAAAAAATAAATATACCTCTTTTAATTTAAATGGTTTGCTTTCAATGATAATTATAGCTATGATTAATTACATTTTATTTGTCATGAAAGAAGTTAATGAATGTCATAATACGTCATAACTAGTGAAAATATGGTAACGCCTCAATTCCCGACATACTAAATTATTGAAATTCAAAATGTGTTTAACCCTTGATCCAAATAAATGTTGTTAGCCCACCGGGTTGATCTAGTGGTGAACGTGTCGTTCCAAATTAGCTGATTTCGAAGTCGAGAGTTCCAACGTTCAAATCCTAGTAAAGGCAATTACTTTTAAATGGATTTAATACTACATCGTGGATACCGGTGCTCTTTAGTGGTTAGGTTTCAATTAATCACACATCTCAGGAACGGTCGAACTGAGACTGTACAAGACCATACTTCACTTACACTCATACATTTCATCCTCATTCATTCTATGAAGTTAATACCTGACGGTAATTCCCGGAGACTAAACAGGAAAAAATAAAAAAATAAATGTTGTAAAGAAAAAATCTGACAACACAGTTATAGGACTTTCTCGTCACACGGCTAAAGCCGCGTTCCGAGAACTTTAAATGTTATATACACTTTAAATATTATTAATTTATTTAATTCTACCGCTAACCTGCGACGTCACAATATGACAGTAGTTTAGAGCATTTTTTGTGATGGGGTGCGATTTTGAAAATACTTTTTAGAAAATATTGTTATGTTTTAACTGTTAAAAAATGTGCCTAAGAAAAATATGAACTTTAAGTAGGCGAAATCTCTAGATACTGAGGGTGACCTTTGTCCTTGCTCTATAGCCTCACCCCCTCACCTTTTAAGTTGAAAATTTAACGGTATCAATGTTCCGTATATAGACGTAATCTGACCAAATTTGGTCAAAATCGGTCCAGCAGTTCTGGAGATATAAGGTGATCATCAAACATCGAATATACTACACGTACATATGAACATTTACATCGGGAACCCAATTTTTTGGTTTTTTGATTCCTTAGATGTCAAAATGTCAACATCCGGAGAAAACCGCATATGCCCGAATTGGACTGATTGCAATACTTTCCCTTCAAGAGCTATAGTTCTACTACAGTGCTATCTAGATGGGAAAGTAAAAGACAAAATGTATCCGAGAAGACCTATAAAAAAAAAAGAGAAAAAAACAGTATCAGATATTTTGATAGTGTTTATTTCATATTCTGAAGTTTCTTAAAAGGTTTCCATTTTAAAGATTATAACTAACTATCTTTTAAGATTTAAAATGGAAAATTTCAAAACTGAATTTCTCAAAAATGGTTTATTTTTACGTAAAATACTGTACCTTGCCATGTATTTTTAGCACCTCCAAACAACTTTTTATCCACGACGGAAAGGAGACGGTATATGCGTTCGGGATAAGAGGTTGTGCGTGTATGTCTGTTACCATTTTCCTCATCGAAATCGGTTCCTACTGAACCGATTTCGATGCGGTTTTTTCCATTACATCGATTTCACTTCAGAGCAGACTCTTAGATGTGTTTTACGGTTATAGGAAACCAGAGGCCGCGCAATAGACGTGTTTCTCTAAAACTGCTGGACCGATTTTTATACGGTTTTTCGTATTACATAGACGTCACCTAGAGCAGGTTCTTAGATTAGTTTTACGATAAGCCGCCAGGGGAGGCTGTAGTAGATATGTTTCTTCAAAACGGCATCGTGGGTTTCTTAACATTTTTAATTTTATCACTTGTATAAAATTACTTTTAAAAAATAAATGCACTTGTTTATATTTCCAAAAAATTACTAAAATTTCTTTAAAAAAAAAAAGGTAATATGATTGTAATTAGATATTAATATATAATTATTGATTTATTGTTTAAAAATCCGTAACAATAACTTTCATCTGTTCACTTCGGAACAGTGAGAATAAGTTACATTTATGATTAAATTTAACTAAATTAGTGCGTTTGTGTGCGTGTATGTTACTGGGTAAACGTACACGCTCGCATATTACTATCAATGTAAGGCGTCTCCTTGTTTTATCATACTTAGTAAAAAATACAACAAAAAAATTGTTTAATTACATTATACAATATCTGTCATCTGTTCAATTCCGAAGGACAGATTATTATATCAAATTAAAGTTATCAAAATTGAAGAAATCCTTATTGAAGATACCCTGAAATATTATCTAAAGATTAACTATAAGATGGTTTTGTATTTTTTTTCGTTATTAAATGCTGTTTACAACATCGAAGTCGCTACGTGACATCGTTTCAAGCAGTTTATCGGATTATTGTAATATCCAGGAAGATGACGGTCGAATTATTTTAGTTATTTATTTTTTCGGGAATATATATCAAACATGCGTTCATGATTGTTCAGTGAAATTCTGATTGGAATCGATTCTATTACAGTATCCTAAGGTTCCTCCAATAACTCTAAATCGTATAATTTATTTATTTTTGTATTTATTTTAAGAATATGCAGGCAATTTTTACAAAACTGTTAAAAAAACAAATATAAATTTTTGCTTCCTAGTACGAAATAAAGGATGTGATCGTGAAAAATTTCGGTTTTCAGAATTCAACGGAAATATCCATTTTTATCACCCTGAATCTAGTTTCGGCGTGACGTCTGTATGTACGTGTGTAACTCAAAAACAATTAGCCGCAGTTGTTGAAATTTTGGATTTAGGAGTGTTGTAATATCTAGTTTACGCACCTCCCCTTTTGATTGCAATCGACTGAACCAAAAGTGCCCAAATAAAGTTAAAAATCCAAAAGATTTCGATTTTGGACTTTTACTTAACTGCAGTAATAAGCCCTCATTGAGAGCTTTTCAAATGATATATCACAAGTGGTACTTATTTTCATTGGTTCCAGAGTTACAGCCAAATGAAATTTTATTTAATGAAATATTTGGATCTTGCAAAGGGAAGGCACATCGGTTCAAATCAGACTTCATCTCCATTTTTTTTTTTAATTTAAATATATTGATTTATTAATAATTTTGTAAAAAAATTTGTACGATGAATAATAATTCAATAATAACAAAAAAAGAAGAAATTATGAAAAAATATCAGAAGTTATAAATGAAATAAAATTTTATGTACTTTTCATTTAAAAAAAATGTGTATATGTAATTTAATTGACGAACGAGGAAGTCATTTTCTGCCTACATCAATTTTTTAAGTGTTTTATATTTTCCGATTTTTTATTTTGGGAAATTAAGTAATAACTTTCAGAATTGCTACATAATAATACTATTTCTAGTTTTTAAAACAATCCATTAAACAAAAAAATATTAAAAGAACCGAATTTTCGGAGTGTATATTTATATATATACAGACTCTAAATTTTATACTTTTATTAGTCATTTAACAAAGTTATTGTATTGCAAACCTAAAAAACCGGTTTTCAGACAACAAATTTTTTTTTTTACTTCCGATATCATAAAAACTACTTAAGATAAAATTCTGCAACCTTTTTTATTCAATTCTTCAGATCAAAAACCATACGAAATCATTAATTTCGATCCTCAATTAACGTCCTAAAAATTTCCGTACGAACTCATTTCAACGGGGTAGCTGAATTCCAGACGAAATATTTCACTAGCTGTAACTAGCTAATGAAGCGTTTCCTGATCTGTGTTTACGTGAACTTCATTATTTTGATGAGAGGACTACACCTGTGAAGTATGTCGGTTTCCTCGTTGGACATCCTGTGTATTTATATACATATATTATGTATGTATGTATGTATATATACTTTCAAAGTATATATGTGAAAGTATATATATACTTTCAGTTACATGTAGAGATAATTCGCAAGTACACACAACCAAGAAGTAATCTAATAATTTTTTTTTGTAAGTAGATAGATCACTTCAAAAAATTATTGGTTTTGGTGATTGCAGGAGTAAAAGGTTATTGTTACAAGAATGGATAATCTAAAAGAATATATTCGATAATGTAAGATGTAAATGTGTTATAGGTTGTAGG
The DNA here is from genome assembly GCF_047948215.1 of Lycorma delicatula. Classification (NCBI taxonomy): domain Eukaryota; kingdom Metazoa; phylum Arthropoda; class Insecta; order Hemiptera; family Fulgoridae; genus Lycorma; species Lycorma delicatula. The sequence continues at coordinate 90,488,106 of NC_134456.1, read as the reverse complement.
AAAATATAAAATGTCAAGTAAATTAATTCAATCAAAGAGTTACCTTATACAGAAAGGAAACTGGTAGTACCTACCAACCTCTGTGACGGAGTGATTCCACATTCTCTTTTTCCTGAACGTTCTAGGTTGAATCCCAAAAAGGGCTTGACATTTTTCTTACATTAGAAATATTATGAATGATATTCTCACACATAAACCTTGAGCTTACGTGGTGAATAAATAAACTAAAAATAAAAAACTATATTAGAAATTTAAACATATTTACATGGAGTAAAGCTGATGAAATATAACGTAATATGAAAATTAAATTTATTAATAAATTTTAAAATTGAAAGGTTTTAAGATGAATCAAAAGGAAGAAGCGCACTTTAAATTTATAACGTAACAAGAACTAGGCAAGTAATTCTTGTATTAGAGTATCCTGGTTAAATTAATGTAGTTACAAAGGAAAAAATAAAAGATAAAATGTGTAATGAAGACAGATAGCTGAAATAAGTAAAGCACATGAAAATGATGAATATAAAAAATATGTTGAAATCAAGAAATTAATTTAGTACAAAGAATAGAGAAATGCATTAAATCAGTCAAGTCAACACTGATAACCAAAAAAAACTAACTTCTTGCTTATACAAGACATGAATTATGTTAATTTAAGAAAGGTTAGAAAGTAATTTATTTATTTTTTAATTGGCATCAACTATGGTGACCTTTAGGCATTAAAATATGCTATCAGCGTGTTGTTATAAAGTTAAAAAACGGATTTCAATACACGCACGAAAAATTAAAAAACTATATTTTTTATTTTTTAAATATCGGCCTTTTTAATTGGGCGGTAAATTAAAAAAAAATCTAAGTTGTCTGGAATGTGTGTGGGGGGGGGGGGTATAATATATACTAATATGTATATATTAGCTTACGATTTCCACCTAACCTTGAATTTTTTAGTTAAAATATTTTGAATATTAAAATACGTTCAGGTTTATATCAGTTTATAAAAATGTTTAATATTAAGCAATGATAAAACTAAAAATAAAATAAAAAAGTATCATCAAAATATTTATTATATAGAAAATACATTATCTACACAACGTACAATATGACTAATAGAAGAACTTACAAAATAAATATAGAATCATGCAAATCTGTCCATCTATTTATTATAATAATTTCCAAAAAAAATACTTCATGGGACAATGAATATCATAAAGAAAATTAAAAAAAGCATAATGTATAAAACTAAATTTGAAACAACAAATTAAAAAAAAAAATTATTTCATAACCTTCAAAGCATTAATAAATTTATGAAATTTAGATAAATGTGTAAATACACTTCAATTTTTTACTTCATAGTTTGGAATCTTAATATTATTCCTTAATTATTAGTTAAAACGACTTTTATATATTTTTCTAGATAGAAATACTTAAATATTTTTACTAAATAAGGTGCAATATGTTAATTTAAGACGGAAATTACTCCCGTAACGAGAGCAAACCTACATGAAGGAGAGATAAATTCCCAAATTTAATTTTCGAGTATTCAAAATACATCTTATTTATTTATCGTATCAAACATAGATAATCTGTGTCCAAGATACTAAAACTAAACATTCAAAGAAATATAACAGCAAAAGTAAATATAATACTGTATTTATAAAGACATAAATACAAGTATTAATAAAGCTATAAATTATCATCCAGCTTTTTAACCAATTCGACTCCAGGTGAGGTAGCGCGATATAATATTATGAAAACATTAATCCAAAACATTAATCCACAAAACTATAATTAATAGTTTAATTAAAATTTATTTTATATATATATATATATATATATATATATTTTTTTTTTTTTTTAATTTCCGAGACCACCGTTAGGTATTGCTTCAGAGGATGAGATGAATGATTTGTAGCATGTGTGGAAATGCTATGCCTGACCGGGATTACTGGTTACTTTTTTTTTTTTTTTCCCCCTACTTCCTCGGGCCGGTTATCCAATTAAGTATACGCAGCCCGAGGAAGTGTCCTTTTACTCAAAGGAGGCCTCCCCACCCACCGACTGTATGTCCGGCACGGTAGGTCAGCCCCCCCGGTCGGATCTTTTCTTTTTGTTTTCTTTACATTGCCTGCTTCAAATCCCCAGGGCAGGAACCGAGTCCGACTATGCCGTCCCCAGCCCCAGCCCCGGGAACCGGGTCTCGGTTTTTGGTGTTGCCTGCCTCTAACCCCGCAGAAGGTAGGCCAGGCCCGACTGTGTCATTGCCAACCACAAACTACGAAGCCGGGTCTCGGTCTTTACATTCCCAGTCCGATCTCGTAACGCCTACTCGTGGTCGTAGGTTTCATAAAGAGACAATACTCATGAATATCCTAGTTCTACAATTACTTCAGTCTTTATTAGTACCCCATACGTCTTTCAGTATCATTTTTCCCTTTTAAAACTAAAAAGGAGAATTTTTCAAAATTATTCCAATTTTGTCTAGAACTCAATATGAAGCCGATTAGTTCCTCGGGTGTGAGATTCTGTATTCCCGTGCGAAACCTAAGTGTTGTCCATTTATCGCATTCAAATATTGTATGCTCAGCTGTGTCATCGCGTTCACAGTACCGACAACGTGGAGAGCTTCTTTTGCCAAAGCGGAATAAATATTGCTCGAAATTACCATGTCCAGAGAACATCTGAGAGACATAGTAGCTGACCTCGCCATGCTTTCGTTTGACCCATTGGCTAATGTCTGAAATCAACCTTTTTGTCCACATAGCCCCCTCATGTTGACTGCATCTACGCTGCCATGCCTGTATAACCACTTCAGAAGCATCACCCCGTTCCATGCCCTGAAAGCGAAGCCAGCGTTCCAAGACCTGGAGTTCTATGGGTTTTGTGGACGCCAGAACGCACGCCGTCTCATAAGATATTGTGCGGTATCCGAACATCACCCCAACTAGAGCCTGTCTATGTAGACTCCTCAATCGTTTAGCATTCCTTTGCGTGAATATGGCTCTACACCAAACAGGTGCAGCATACAATAAAGCCGAGGTGCATGCGGAGACTAAAACCCTACGTTTAGATGATCTTGGGGCATCTCGGCCAGCTAATACCCTTATGAGGGCTTGTAGTAATCCTTCGACTCTCTCGCATATATATACTATATGAGCACTAAAGCTCAAGGTTTTATCAATTATCACTCCCAGATATTTAGCCTGATTGACACGTTCAAGCCTATGTTCCCCTATCTTAAGTTCAAGATCTCGCAGCCGTCTTCTTCCCGCCAACTTAATATATTGACTTTTATCTACTGAAAGTGTTAATCCTTTGTCGGTTAGCCAGTTATTTACGATCTCTAGAGTATCATTGCTCCTTTGTTCGAGGACATCTTCTGATCTCGCAGAGGTGAGTATCGCTAAATCATCAGCATAGGCCACTATTTCCGTCTCTTCAGGTAGCTGTAGTCGTAATACATCATCAATGACCAGTAACCAAAGTAATGGTCCAGTACTGACCCCTGGGGGACACCACCATGAACTTGGTATCGTATGTCACCATCAAGCGTGCTAACCGTAGTCCATCTTTCAGACAGGTATTCGGAGATCTGTCTCCTAATGTAAGGGCTTATTCGCCTTCTGACTAAAGCCGCCATGATGGAGTCCCACTGGACGGTCCCAAAAGCATTTCTAATGTCGAGCATAACCAGTAAAGGAATCTTCCTGGTGCGCCATGTTCCAGCATTGACTGTTATAGCCCAGCTAGTTATCTTTTCAATCGCGTGAAGCGTCGATTTGCCACGCCTGAACCCATACTGGTTGTTATGAATACCCCCGCCTGTCTCTAACTCAAACAGTAACCTTTCTGCGATCTCTCTGCGTAATCTCTCAGCCACTTTCCCCATATTGTTTATGAGGCTCAACGGGCGGTAACCAACCACTTCTGCATTAGCAGTCTTCTTGGGCAAGAACACAGTGCGCGACTCCCTCCAACAATTAGGGAAGGTCCTGTTCTGCAAGCAATAACTTGCCACATCTGTCATTTCCCAAGGGGCTTTCATCATAAGTCCCTTGAGGATCGCAGCAGGAATACAGTCTGGACCCGGACTCTTTTTGTTCCTGAGTCTAGATACCGCCAAGGTGACTTCATATTGTGTGAATCGACCTGCATCGCATTCAACCAGCTCCGATAGACCCGATTCAGCCACCGGAAAAAGTGTTCTCAATTGTATACCAGCAGACTCAGCTGTAAGGACAGGCAAACGTCTACCCAGTCTTCCCATGACGATCTGAAAAGGACGTCCCCACGGGTCCGAGTCCAGCTCCAAGCATAACTCCTTCCAACGTGCTCTCTTGCTAGATTTTATTAGGTAATTTAGTAAACAGATTTTTTTCTGTTTGAAGAAAACCTCAATTTTATAAACTTCGATCGTTATGAGTTTTATATTAACTCATAGATCCGGGTTTCGGACACATTTCAAAAAAGATCCAATTCAAAAATCAATATATACTCGTATATAAAAAAGTATATTTTTTTAAAATCCGTAGTTTACATTCATAAAGAATGAGAGACATTAGTTATACAAAAGTATTTGTTTAAAAATGGATAAATAACCATAGTCGTTACATAGTATTCATGTTGTATGTTGTACTCAAGTAATGAATGTAATACATAATGCATTTATTTATTCATACTTGTCACATATATTTAAGATAAATATTGTTATGTATGTTGAGTATGTATATTTTAAAATAAATACAGAAAATTATGGCGTCACCTGAAAATATATCTTTTTTTTTTAAATAGTTTTTGTAACATAAATAAATAATTCAAGCTGTTTTTTATTACTATTATTATTTTTTTTTCCGGTGGTTATCCTTGGCATTACTGTTACTTTATTTAATCAACAGAAATATGCTATAAATAAAAGATGAAAGAGAAAACCAGTATAAATTAACTGATGTCGGGGCAATTTTTTTTAAAAGTAATTAATATTATTATTTATTTTTATTACTGTTACGTTTTAACATTTAAAAAAAAAATATATATATATATATATATTAAATTTGTTTATATTCTAGCTAGGCAAAGTTATCTGTTTTCTACGACATAAAAAAATAATAAACAAATTTTTTTCATTGAATATTCATAACAAAATAATATTGAATTTTTTATGTATTTCAATATATAATTTAAAAAAAACTATTTAATTAATGCTATTTTTATTTACATTGTAATAAATGAATTATACAATGCATTGTAATTTTTTTTTGTATTCTAATTAAAAAGATTTTGTTACAATAACCGGCAGATGTGTCGTTTAGATTGCTTTTGCTGAAGTAATTTCCAACAGGGAACACCTACAGATTACCTTCACTATTTAATTTACCTTCGGTTATTGGGCAATGTCTAATTTAACCACTGAAACCAATTAGGCGAAACTAAAAAATAGATTATCTTTATAAAAACCTGGCTGGAAATATACAAAGAAACCAACAATATTATTTTAAATAGTGTTTATATATATATATATTTTTTTTTTTCAATAATTTAAAAAAAAAAACAAAAGAAATATATCAAATTTTAGTTTTTTCCACTAGAAGTCTTGCGTAGTAATATTTATTAAAACTCCCAAAACAATAAAATTAACTATATTAATTAACTATATTTTGTTAAGGTTTCGGTGAAAATTTGCTGTCAATTGAAAACATGAAAAACTCGACAACAAAATTCAACAATTTATTTATTTATAGTTCTTCAAAAAGACATTGTCCGAATCAAAAAAGTACAGATATGTATGAAAGGCAAGATAATAATAATTATTATGTATTTTCCTACTTTATTTTCTCAAACACAAAAATATACACCATTAAATATTTTCTTCCTGCTCTACTAATATTGTAACTAAATGACAGAACTTTTTTAATATAAAACAAATACGAAATCATCTAGAAATAATTGGAGATAAACATTTTTTTTATATACTTGTATACAGACTTAAGAGCACAATTCATATAATAAAAAATTCGTCAAATTTTCTCAAATATGTTGACTGAAAATGCAAAAACTTTTGCCGGCCCGATTTCATACTTTTAAGAACGAATTTGAACGAAACTTCAATGTTTTACGCTTAACATTATTATTTATTGTTCTACGCAAATGCATTACAATTTCAATAATAAGTTTAACTTTTCCGTAACGGCAAAAAATTCTGTAAAAAACAATAATCACTTTCTGATTTGAATAAAAATACCACATTAACATCTATTTCGGCGTTGATATGTAGCTTTATTTCATCAAAATTATTTTTTTCATATTTTAAACGATTTAAAAAATTTTGAAATGACGATTTGCGAGTTGGTCAGAGGAAATAAGTCTTCGGTGTTTCCGCCGTCGTACAAACTCTTGTCGGCGTCATTCTACCGAACGACTTTAAAATTATTTACTAATCTCAAAAGATGAATTCAAAATTACCAATTCCTTTCTTTATTATAATTAAATAATCCTTATTATGAATCGAAACAGTTTATCTGTCCACCTAGTCGATGCACGATACTTATGTAGTGTAATGTTCGAATAATACGTTAATTGGTTCCGTTAATAAGAGGTCTGAGAAAAAACGTTTTATTACAATTCTAATTGATAACTAATTTTATATTAGTTTTCCATTTTATTATATTCTACAAATTAATGAGAGTATGATGAGTTGGCTAATTATGAACAGAGTAGATTTACAAAGTAAGCGAAATGCCAATTATAAAAAAGTAAGCAAAATTATCCATTTACCACTATTAAATATCAACTCTTCATACTATATATATTACTTCAAAACATATATTAGTTCATATATATTACTTTAAAACAACATAACAAAATTGTTTACCACAGCGATTGATTATTACTTAATCATTTAGTTCACTTTAGCGTAATACAAATTAAAGATAAAAATTTCTTTATTCAAGTTTAACAAATTATTGAAGAAAATTAGGAAAAAATTAATTTACAGACTATTAGCAATTTTTTTCAATCCTTAATTTAGATTTTAAAAGTAAAACACCGAAAAATTAAATTTTGCAAATACTCCTTTTCCTCAAAACGATATATTTTTCTGTATGAAAGCACCACCATACCCTAAGCATGCGTTGTGCCAAAATGAGAGAAAGCAACTCAAAAATTTTAAATGGTAAAAAGCTATTGTTAGCATATCATTTTAATGGGTATTGGAAAAAAATCTTTGACTTAAAAACTTCGTACTATGACAACCCTTAATAAAATTGCAGCTATTTAAAATTTTTCACAGCTAGTTTAAAAAATGGTATACAGCACTTCCGAAGTAGTGGTTTCCTGTCGAAAAATGCCGGGTAATTAAAAAATGACTCCACAACTTTATAAGCATATAAAAATTTATTTACAGCAGATTCGGTAGAGGTCTCATTTCACAGCAAAACACATAAAGTTTTGACTCGCGTAGTTGATTAGTACCGAATTCGGTCACAAGTGTAGTTAAAAATGGATACGTTTAGTGGTGCGTGTGTTTTAGGTTCACGATTTGTTACCCACCGGGTTGGTCTTGTGAAGAACGCGTCTTCCCAAATCAGCTGATATGGAAGTCCAGAGTTCCAGCGTTCAAATCCTAGTAAAGTCAGTTTTTTTAACGGATTTGAATACTATATCGTGGATACCGGTATTCTTTGGTGGTTGGGTTTCAATTAACCACACATCTCAGAAATGGCCGAACAGAGATTGTAAAAGTCTACTCTTCATTTTCATTCATCCGCTGAAGTATTATCTGAAAGGTAATTACCGGAGGCTAAACAGGTAAAAGACAGAAAGGTTCACGATTTGCATCAACAACTGCAGTTCAACGTAATTTTCAAAGAGATTAGGGTACGAAGCCTTCTAGGAGGCATACAATCTACTTTTGGACACCAAACCTTCGTTGAGACAGATTGTTCTGTTAAACATGCAAAATCATCAGGACGTCCACGCGTGTCTGAATCTAGTGTGGAACAACTCGGAGAAAGCTCGAGTTTGCACGTAGTCCGAAGAACTCAGCACGACGTGTGTCAGGTGAGACTGGCACTTCATAAACGAATGTTTGGCGCGTATTACGTAAACGGCAGCACTTGAAGCCATAAAAACTAACCGTGTTCAATACATTACAAATGACGACAAAGTTCCTTGGCTTCAGTTTTATGTAGAAGTGATGGATAGAATTGCAAACAACGATACATTTTAAGACTATGTACTTTTTAAGACTATGTACTTTTTAGTGATGAGTCAACATTTCAAAGCAGTGTCAAGGTGAACACTCATAACTGCCGAATATGGGATACCGAAAACCCTCATAAAACTTTGCGGCACATTCCTGATTGCTTTAAAGTCTATGTTTTTTGTGCCCTAAGCAAACAAAGACTGCCATGAGGATAACGAACAGTTCAGGGGATGAAGCCCTCTGGGTAGATCCACCTGCAAGCTTAAACTTGGGGGTGGACAAGCTTTTGGGGTGGGATCCACCCCCAAAAGCGAATCAAGTTCTGTAGGTGTCCAGGGCGCCGGTTCCTTGGCAAATTGGGAATGGCGAGCGAAGTGAGCTCTGCGGCCATGGGGTAGGCCCTTGGCCCTAAGGAGCCCCTGAGTTGGCTCATGGATTCGTCTGGGCTGATCTGAGCCCTCATGGTCCAGGTTCTGGCTAGACGGCCGGCTAGTTTATTTATAAATGGCATGTATTTTTCTACTTAAATATCCCAAATAAATATATTTAATATAATTTTTTTTAATAAGAATATGTAATTTTCAAAATGTCCAGTTTCCCTGAATCACCTGTAATATCAGCTGACAGCTGATATTTAAAATGCAATGTAATCTAAATGTTCCAGCCCTTTTACATACGTTTTTGTGAAATAACTCAGGGAAAAATAAAAATAGTTGCAACGAATTTAAGGATCTTATTATATTAGTCCTGTTTAATCCTATTTAAATTATAGTGTTCAAGATTATAAATCTTTCTTCTTTCAAAAATAACAAATAAAACATTGATGTTAATATAATTTATTAGACCTGAAAATTAATTAAAAAATTAAATACTATTACAAAATTATTAGACGTTAATCCAATAGACCGATTTTAAAAATTTATAGGTATTATTGTATCTTGCATTAAACCAAGGCCACTGAAATTTATATTTTATTGAAATCTTTATTTTACTACCAAAAAAAATTTCTATACAAAACTACTTTCGTGTGACATAAATATAAGTTATTTCTTTGTAAAATTTCGAAATAACTAATAATTGAAGTTTTGTATTTAAGACATTAATCATTTTTAACTTATAAGTGGGATTCCTCTAGCAAAAACATGCGTAAAAAAATATTCTGTATAAAAAGTTGCTAAACAAGTCATATTACTTTCTTTTTTATCTCTTCACAAAAGTTCAACTTGTTTAAAAAGAAAATTTATGAAGGTTTTTAGTTAAAAATCATTTTACAGTGTAGAACAACAACGGTTTCAATTCTTTAAAATTCTGAATAAACTTCTTGCTACATCAATTTCTTTCAGGATATTTTTTTGATAACTTTATGAATAATTTTTGTTACGTAAGAGATGTGTAATTTTTTTTTTTACTCCTGGAATTCATTTTTATCTCGCTGATGTTGTAATATTCCTCCTGTGACTTTAATGATAGATTTATTAAATTCTTATTTTGAAATGAAGGAAAAAACAAAAATAAAAGACGTCCATTAATATTTATGTTAATAGCTTATGTTTTTCTGGTTTCTTATAATCTTTTATGACATTTTTGTAATTTTATCTGACTGTAAAAGATAAAATTTATCTTATAACGGTAATTAAAACATTTCTAAAATTTAGAATTACATTCAAGTGTTAACAGAGAATGTAAAGAACTAAAATATTCATCTCTGTTTTTGAACAATTGTTATTAGATGTTATAATAAAATTATCTGATGAAAAAACCAGTTACTCCTGTTTTAACTACGTACCTCCAAGTACTCTAGAACTGACCTATTAGAAGATTTAATTAGGTTGGTGAAGTTTTATTCTTTTTTGAGTTACTTTAAAAATGTTTAATAAAAAGAAGTAATTGTTTCATTTCGTTGTAGTGAACGGATAACAGACATTCGTTGTTATTTTATTCTAATAACTGTTTAATTTTATTTATTAAAGAATAATAATTTTTCTTTTTACAAAATATATGACTTTTCTTTGTAGATAATTGACTGTATTGGAAAATTAACACAAATAAGTGGTTGAAGTTTTACCTACATCGCTACACACAAATGTTACAATACTATCATTAAGTAATATTGTTAAATACATGGAAAAATGTTAAGTACTAGAGTATGATTTTGCTGTACAATTTTAAATAATAACCGACTCCTTTTTACATAATTATCTTAACTGAATGATTTTTATTTATAAAATATACGTTTTTGCTTCATTGTACGAAGTAAAGGAAGTATTGTGATCGCGAAAAATTTCGGTTTTCAGATATCAACGGAAATATCATTTTGACTAGTTTCGGCGTGACGTCTTACGTATGTACGTGTGTATCTCACATAACTTAAAAACGATTAGACGTATAATGTTGACATTTTGGATTTAGGACTGTTGTAACATTTAGTTGTGCACCTCCCCTTTTGATTGCTATCGACTGGACTAAAAGTAAAAAAGCCCAAAGTCAAAAAAAAAATTGGATTGTGGACTTTGTCTTAACTGTAGTAATAAGCCCTCATTGAAGCGTTTCAACGACATATCATAGGTGGCACTTATTTTCATGAGTTCCTGAGTTATAGCCAAATAAAAGTTTACTTAATGAAATATTTGGATCTTTTTAGGGGGAAGGCACATCGGTTCAAATCCGACTTCCTCCTTTTTTTAACTTTTTTTTTTTTTTAATTTAAATATATTGATTTATAATACCTCTGATTGTAAAAAAAATTACAATAAATAATAATTCATGAAAAATATAAGTTATTAATGAAATAAAATATTATGTACTTTTCAATTTAAAAAAAAAAATTGTATATGTAATTTAATAGGCGTACAAGGAACCGTCATGTGTCCACATCAGATTTTTTCCACTTAATCTAAATAGATTCGCAACAATATATGTACAACTGGTAAATGTACTGATAATGAGGAATAGCAATGGAAGTAGTGTTTGAAGAACACTGTCCTGCGAGACAGATCTCTGGGTATTATTTATTTTTAATTAAATCCATTGAATACCATGTAAGTTTATAATTATTATTTTATCTTAGAAAACCTCTGATCCATCGTCGATTTAGTAGTCTTACAGAATTATCGGGAAATGTGGATGACACAAATCTCAAATTTAGTACTTCGAGTGTGATTTAATAACTTATCTCTATAGAGTAGGCCGGAAGTCCCTTTACCCTAATTTTGAAATTATTAGGATAAGTGCAACTTACTTCTATTGACCTAAAACATCTGTGTGGGTTCCACCATGTTCAAAGCACAGTTGTATGCGCCTCCATATTCATCCGCAACAGCATATCAGTGGTGATAATTTCAAATGACGATCGAAAATCGTCTTGGAAAAATTAAATTGGTCGTTGACGTATCTGCGTTTTCAGATCTCTTTTATAAAAGAAGAGATCTCTTCATTTATTTTAGATAAATTGATACACTATTTTTTAAATTAGCCATTCTAGAAATCTAAATAAAATTAAAAAAAAAAAAAAACCAAAAATAAAAACAGCTTCAAAAACAAACCAGAAGTAAAAATAAGAATCTATTATATGTTCTTTAAAGTTTTAATTCTTGAAATCGGTTGTAACTTAACAATCTAATAACTTATTATCCCTTAACTTAATATGGGACTGAGTTGGAAAAATAAAAAAATTAATATTCAAGTTATTAAAATATAGATTATTTCAAGGGATAGTATTTAAGGGTAAAAAATTTTAGACTCAAAAGTAATAAAAACCTCTTCCCTTTTTGAAGTCAATTTATGGCACAAACAAATATGGTTTACTTGACATTACTCAGATGGTTTATTTCACAATTATCTTTTAGCAAAAATCTCAGGACTTAAGAAATACGCAAGTAACACATTATTTTTTTTATAAAGAGGCAATTATTCATAGTTTTACAAAACTTTAAATTTTCATTTGAGAATAAACTCTATCCGGTCCATTTCAAATAATTTATTTGTTTTCTTAAAATTGCATAGCCCTACAATTATCTGAATATATATTTGTATCCATTTCCGCCAATTCGAAGTTACGGGGGACATACAATAATTAAAGAAACAACGAAATTAAAGATGTAAACAACTGTTGTCGTTTTAGACAGTCTCAATTGAAAGTGTAAATTTTTCTTAATACATTTAAAATACTGAAACTTAATGCTCACCACGATCTAATGTACGCTCCTTATATACTTGGATAGAAAGAAATTTATTTCATAAGCAAAATTTTAGGGAGGGGATTACTGTTTAATATTTTTGTGATAAATATTTATTTTACACTTATTCTAAAAACCACTGCTAAAAATATTTGCTTTTTAACTGTTTCGTAAATTTTATTTATTTATCGATTAATATTTATTACATTTATTCACTTTCCGTTTGTTTATTTTTTAACGTACTTTTTTCACAGTCTTATGATTGTTTAAATATCGTACTGGTCATCTAGTTTCAAGTAAAACTTTTGTAATATATTTTTGAGCGTAACTTTGTTTTCAAATTGATTGTCTTGTTCAACTTACCTAAGCGAAAAAACCATTTCGTTTTTAATTTATAAAAATTATAAAGCTTAAAAAGTTATTAAGCTACAAATTTATCGGCAATGATAAGCGATTAAGTACAAGGTCATCTGTTTTTTGGGATAAATTTATACATGAGTTTCTTAAGTCAAAACTAATAATATTAGCTTAAAATAATTTTAAATTTACGATAATAAATCAATATATAAACAAGTAATGCAGAAATATACAAGAGAAAATATCGTAATTTGTATTCATATAGAGTAAACGTAAAAGATCATATCTCTAGTTTTTACTGTAATACAGTAGGTTGTTAATATTATAAAATTACTAACACATTTTATGTTAATATAAAATATTAAAACTATTCATGTCAAATCCATTATTAATAAATGCCTACTGTAGCGCTTAGTTTTATCATACCGGTTTACCGGTACAATTTTTTTTTTTTTGAGCATTTTATTATCCCAGATTTTACTTCAAACAATTTTATAAAACATTATCGGTGTGTGCGTCTCACTCTCACTCTCTCTCTCTGTGTGTGTGTGTGCGCGCGGTCGCGCATTTGGGTGTTCCATTCAGTTGTGTGAACGATTACATTCCGTTAAGCAGTATATTTTCACCAAAGTCAAGCCTTTCAAGCTATTTTAAATACATGTTATGAAACACTGTAGGAAACATAAGAAAGAGATCTTTTTACTTCTTTTTCAATTTATAAAAGGCATTACCAATATTGTTAACTTTATTTTAATATCAGCTTATTAAATGTGTGTTGCGACAATAAATTAAGGATTTAATATCAAATATAAATAACGTATAAGAATAATAATTTAATGATGTCTAATAATTGCTGATGGGTAACAGTTTAATATTTTGAACTGCAAACGTATTACTCATACATTTATAGTCGTCATCCATAGAATGACAGTAATCCCCTCCCTAAAATTTTGCTTATGAAATAAATTTCTTTCTATCCAAGTATATAAGTAGCGTACATTAGGTCGTGGTGAGCATTAAGTTTCAGTATTTTAAATGTATTAAGCAACACTTTCAATTGAGACTGTCTAATGTTTTTTATTAGAAAAACACGTTTAAATCTGGAAGAATATTTAAATTAGAGGAAATAATATTTGATGGTACGAGGGTTATTTTTTTTTCAAGGTCCGATCGGTTATGAAATTAAAACCATAGTGAAATAATTTTTCATTTGTAACAAGTACTTACATAGTTACGCTATTTCTCTACATAGTCGCCACTCCGATTTAGAAATTTGTCGTATCGTGGTACCAACTTTCCAATACCCTCGTCATAGAACGTAGCCGCCTGTGTTTTCAGCCGTGTTTCTACGCTGGTCTGCAGCTCGATGTCTAGTCTGTGCCAAAATGTTATCCTCCTAGCCAGCGTTTCATGTGAGAAAAGAAGTGAAAATCGGATTGAGCCAAGTCCGGGCTGTATGGTGTGATCAAACACTTTCCAACGAAAACGCTGCAGGAGCTTCTTTGTTACAGCTGCAGTGTGCGGCCGAGCATTGTCGTAGAGAATGACAATGCCTGATGACAACATTCCTCTCCGCTTATTCTGAATTGGTCTTCGTAGACGTTGAAGAGTCACGCAGTATGAGGCAGTATGAGTGATGGTCGTGCCACGTTCCATGAATTTCACCAAGAGAACTCCATTCCGGTCCCAGAACACAGTAGCCATACACTTTCTGTTGGAGAAGGTTCGCTTGAAATTCTTTGGTTTACTGGGAGAATGAGAATGCATCCGCTGTTTGGATTGTTCTTTTGTTTCTTCAGTTTCCCCTGTGACAATTTTGTTCAAAAAATCTTCTCCTTATTGTGGTAGCGCTGGAGAAACATTAGGGCGGCGTCCATTCTCATTGTTTTGTGATGGTTGGACAGCATCATCTTGGGAACCGATATCGCACACAGTTTGCGGTACTAAAGACTCTCACTCACAATGGTGGTAGAGAGCTGACCTTGAAATTTCAGGAAACGAATCACTCAATACGGAAATTGTGAACCGACGATTTTCTCGAATTGCCTCATCCACTCGCTCAACGAGATCATCGATTGAAACTCGCTTCCTTCCCTGGCCGCCTGCATCATGAACTCTGTACGTCCTGCTTTAAAGTTCCTACACCATTGTCGCACTTTGCTGTCACTGATTGAAGTTTCATCGAACACATTACTTATTCGTCGATGAATTTCAGCCGCATTACAACCCTCAGCCTGAAGAAATCGAATTACTGCACTTCACACTTGGCGGGAGATGATATTGTTGTAGACATGTTTACGTGCTAGCTGCGTGTTCAGAACTAAACGAAGTGACGCGGCGTGATTGAAGGCCATACTAGTCACGCTGCGCAACACATATGCACAAAATCGGTTCATCCGTTTTTTGCGCGGGTTTTTATTTCGCGACCATTCGGGCCTTGAAAAAAAATAATACTTAGTTAATAAAGGGTTCACGCGTCTTCGCAAATCAGCTGATTTCGAAGTTGAGAGTTCCAGCGTTCAAATTCTAGTAAAGGTAGTTACTGTTATACGGATTTGAATACTAGATCGTGGATACCGGTGTTCTTTGTTGGTTGGGTTGCAATTAACCACACTTCTCAGAAATGGTCAACCTGAGACTGTAAAAGACTACACTTCATTTACACTCATACATATCATCCTCTGAAGTAATACATATATATATAACAATATATATATTTATTTATATAGCCTATGATACACCCGGTAACTTAGGATTCCAAATCCTAAATCATACATCTAAATCGGTTCAGCTGTTGAGCTGCTACAGTGGAGCAAATATACATACATACATACACCTTAAATACATTACACTCCTTTTGAGCAGCCGTGCAAAAGTGCAAAGGAAGCTTGGTCTCATTGGTTATGATATACGTAAATGAGTTACTATCATGATACTACCACTATACGTAGACGGTAGTATCATGAGATTCTATAATGTAACCTTAAAAACAGAACAAATTTAATTTTATATTATGAAATCAACTTCATTTTTTATTATTACTGTAGTATAATTTTGTTAAACATCTAAAGTTATTTTTATTTTAATATGTATCAATAAATAAAAAAAATCTATCAATATTATTTCACATTACAGATTGTGAAATGAAGATAATTTAGTGATGGATTGTGGCGTAGTGCTTCTATTATGTAAATTGTTTTTTTAATTATTTAAATTTTTATCTTTAGTTTACTTGGACTGTAATAAGGTCTATTCAAATACAACAGTAACCGTGGCAAGACAGCGATAATTTAGTCAATTATTTGGTCACATTAAAATATTTGAAGTGAAGTATTAAAACAGATTGCTCTAAGACGGCCCAATTTTCTGACCATTAACTGGTAATCACAAACGTAATACTTGATTAAGAAGAGGAGGAAAGAAACAAAAAAAGAAAACGAGTTCATGGTGCGTGGTTTTAAACAGCGAGCTGAACCAAGAGTATGTTACCCGTAATGAATTTACTGTTGACGAAGATAATTTTTTCAAATACTTCAAAATGCTTTATTATACATAAGTAAAATAGAAACTCATCAAAAATTCAAGATAGGCGCTGGAAACGAGCGAGAACAGAGAGAGCGGGAAGCCGTTTCTTTTACGTAAGGTAAATGAATGTTTTTTTAATATTCTTACTAACAAAAGTTAAATTTTAAACTTATTTTAGTAAGCTCGGAATATCATGTACATAATCGTAATTTACGAACTGATGTTTCTATTGAACTACCTTTTACAATTATTTCTCAGTTTCAACAAAAATAAATACATCAAAATATTATTATTCTTATTAGCAATATTATTTAATTTATTAATTTTATTTAAATAAGCAAATCAGAAACTTTTTATTAATAAAAAATGAATAAAGGTCAATCTTATAAAAAAAAATTCTTAGCGTAAGAAAAAAATTCAATTGACTAATAAAGTTTTCACTTCGAAAATCGTAACATTTTGTTATATAATTTAAGATGTGTTGTATTTTTTTAAATAGAATTACCCGAGTCGTTATTGGCGCGTGAATTTTCATAGAAATATTATTATAATTGTAAGGACTGTTGGGGTATGATTCCAACGGATTGGGTTGTAGAGTACGATTTGTCGGCGAAACGTTTTCTCTTTATATGTTAAAAACAAAAATTTTTCATTTCCTAAATAGTAAATTAATTACAGAACATCGCCACACAAGTTCAAGCAACTGTTAATCATTCATTATTATTATAATATCATTATTATAGTATTTTGAATGGAGTAAATAAATAATAAATACAAACTATAATAATAAAATTCTTTAGAAGAATACACAATTTAAAAAAAAAGAAGTTAACAACATTAGCACACGAAATTACGGTAGTGAAAACCGAAAAGTATTGTTGGAACAGATTTTTATTTTCAAACTGCACACGTTCTGCGCACGGAGTAACTCTGTACCTTACTGTCACGGACCAGTTTGAGCATGTCGATTACAGAACGAGATAACGATATTTTTTATTATTCACGTGGGTAGAATTTCATTGTACTATAAGAACACTTCACTGTTGTGTCTGAATAAACAAACTATAATAGTCTTCAATACGAATTGTAAAACAAAATATGAAAAATAAATAAATAATAATATAAAATGTACCTGTAGTAATAATTATGAAATTAAAAAAATAAGTTAAAACTAAAAAAACGATAATAAATCGAACTAAAAAAAAAGAAAACAAGGTAGGGAAATAAAGGACTAAACATCGTTATGCAGTATTTAATTAAATAAAATAATGGGTGACCCATCAACTCTCAGACAGCTTTAATTTATTTAAATATATTTTTCATGCTTTAGCAATAGCAGCCGTTTAACGGTATCTAATGATTAAGTTCTCACCAGGTCTTACATCGACAAGAAAATTTTGTCCTTCAACGAAAATATTTAAATGCAGTCGGAAGTCTTTAATATAGAATAATTACTAGTCCAGATCTATTTAATTTATGACAATTACTATTCAGAGCCCCTCCAACTCAATCATGTGACTGAGTTCAGCGACAGACTTTTTATCAAGCGAATCGTAAAGCAATTTTCTGGGTTCCAAACAACTAATGGCTAAACGTCTCTAATTGTTTCACGCGACTGTTACGAGGCTTGGCCCTTGGAAAAGATGTGAGCGCTCAAAACTATGAGGCTATATCTAGGGTATTCCCTTGTAGTATATGCATCGTTACAGCCCAACACAATATTAGTGGCAATATACGCCGTTCCTATACCCCTCCAAGTCATCAAATTCGACAATAGTGAGCTCGACACTCAATCCGTTACCGACAGAATTACATCTAATCGTACTGTCATCAAACTCTACAAATACCGTATGCGGGAGCTCGCCGGGTTCAAGTTGGTCTCGGCGTAACGGAGGCCACTCGATTTTTCTGAGTATGATTCCATCGTGATTTTGTATTATACTAGCAAATACCCTGTTTGAATTTTGAAAATTGGAAGATATGATATAGTATTCTTCCCAATATCGGTTGCGAAGGTATAATAACATTTCCGAATAACACGATCGAGAGTGTACTTGATGTATGAAAAAGTTAGCCTACAACATACTAACAAATAACTCGTTTGAATTTTAAAAATCAAACGATTGTTTGCAGAGATATTATAAGAGCACCCCATTGCACCTCCCAAAACAGCGCCCTAGGGGTATTGCGTTTGTTACCAGTTGATGGCGATAACTGGTCCAGCCTCTCAGAAGGTGCTCGCATCATCTCACCGTTCTAGCCTCGCACGTAGTATTCAAGGAAAGCTCATTATTATTCAACAGACATTTTTTTAACTTAATATTATTTTATTTTATTTAACGTAATTTAATTTTATTATTTTTGTAGTATTATTCATTCAATTGATTTGAACCATTCAGTTCAAACCCAGCTCACACAGTGATAGAGGCTCACAGTTTACAGTTCATTCATTCAATTCATTGAAGTTGGTAGTTCAACTGGAAAGTATCTACTACATATGTATATATATTTATATACACTAGAAAAAAGGTGGGCCTATGGCCCGCAGCCCAAATTTTACTAGGTATATATTTCATTACACATGATTTTGTTAAACATTTTTACCGATTGTAACTAAATAACGTTAACGAATTTAGCGTACTAACAACAACAAAAACTTTTACAACGAAAGCTTCAAAATCCTGAACATTTTTAGCTCTTTCTTAAGTTGTGATTTTTTAACACAGCTCTAACCCTTATTATTTTCCTCTTTTATCCCCAAAATAAAAATATTGTTTTAGATAAAGCGTTCGTATCAAGAATTATAAATCGTTTGAACTAATGAATCGTTCGAGAAGTATAAATCGTTCGAACGAGTGAACCTTCCGTGCGTTGCGCGCAGTTGCACAGCTGCCCGGTGCACCACGTGGCCCGCTCAGCGCCAATAACAGCTAAAATAAAAATGCGAGCACATACATTTAAATCCTAGTAAAGGCAACTGCTTTTTTACGAATTTGAATACTAGATCGTGGATACCGGTGTTCTTTGGTGGTTGGATTTCAATTAACTACACATCTAAGAATTGGTCGACCTAAGACTGTACAAGACTACACTTCATCCTCAGTCATTCTCTGAAGTAATACCTTACAGTAGTTCCGGAGCCTAAACAGAAAAAGAAGTAAGATTTTATTACCCACAGGGTGGTCCAGTGGTGAATTCGTCATCGATTCTATAATTCTAGAGTACGTATTTTTTTTTTTTTTTTTAATTGCTTGGCTTTACATCAAGAATTATGTAATTTGTAATAACAAAATTTGGCACGGAAGCTAGCATATTAAGCGGATTTATTTTATTATTGTTTTCTTTAAATCAAATCATGAGTGGAAAAATGTTGAGGGGCTTTATATTTGGGAGAGGAAATACATAGGAAAATTTAGCTTGATAAAATAATATCGAAAATAATACAACGTAAATTTAAAAAAAAATCTTATCACTATTAATTTTTTCTCTTTTTTTTACCCATGGCGGAACGGAGACGGTATATGCGTTTAGGGTAAGATGTTGTTTGTTTGTGTGTGTATCTGTTACCATTTTCCTCAAAATCTATTAGACTGATTTCGATGAGGTTTTTTGCATTACATATGTATCACTTCAGTTACTTTTATACGGATTTGAATACCAGATCGTGACACCGGTGTTCTTTGGTGGTTGGGTTTCAATTAAATACACTTCTCAGGAATGGTCGACTGAGAACTGTACAAAACTGCACTTCATTTACACTCATACATATCATCCTCATTCATCCTCTGAAGTAATATCTGAATGGTAATTGCCGGAGGCTAAACAGAAAAAGAAAGCACATACTAGTATATCAAATAAACGAACAAAACAAGCCAACGCACAATCATTTTTTATATATATATATATAAATCGCCAGTGACACTCCCGGTGCGGTGGAAGAAATATATACGTACACCCTAACTACATTACACTCCTTTTTGAGCAGTAGTGTAATTATAGATATATTAGTGTAATTATACATATATTAAACATAATCTTTTTAATTAAACTTATTTCTATTCTATTTTTTTTTTTGAGATTTAAATATGTTGGCTGCATTCAGATTTTTAGGCACAGTTTATTTCACTGTATTACATAAAAAATGTTCAATACTGAACAACAACAAACTCATTGTTAGTAATATTTTTTTTTGTTCTCGTTTTTAATTTTTAAATAATTTTATAGGCTTAAATAATCTCAGTAAGATAATAGATTGCAGATCAGTATGATTTTTATAAGACTTAATGTTAGTTAATTACCGTTCTGATAATTATTTTATTCCTATTTTCATATTAAATAATATTTTAATAATGGAATAGAATTATTATTATTATTATTTTGAGTAATTGTATATATGCGTGCGTGTATATGAAATATATATAGATATACCAATAAAGATATTATTACTACTAGCTTATTAAAATAGTTTGTTGTTAATATTTCATTGCAAATAGCTTTCTTGATAATTTAATCCAGTTTAAACCGAAGTAATGTAGTTAGCAGAGATAATCTTCAAAGTAAATTTATAACAGCGTTAATTCATAATGATAACATGAATTTCTATTACTGAACATGTGATTATACTAATACCCATTCATTTATGTTAATATTTTAAGATAAAACTGCTTGTATAATTATGTATAAATGATCACTAAGTTAATATACCTAAAAAAAAAAAAAACGATTGCTGCCAAGTGTAGGAAAAAACTACCTTGTTATTCGATATGTAAAAACAGTCTCCATAATTGGCCAATTGAGTTGATATAATTTTATAATTATAATATCGTTTTATGATATATATATATATATATATAATAAATTGTTCACTACAGTTATAGAATTAAAACGCAATCATATAATTAAAACACAACAAAACGTTAGAGTAAAATTTAAAATATATTTTTTTTATAAAAATAATTTAATCCAACTACTGGTCAATTTACACCAATGAATGCATACTGGTATCGTTATCTGCTAACTTGTAATTATAATAACAATACTAGTAAAACATCCAACATAGATGTAATATTTATATAGTACTAACATTTTAACAACAAAAAGTCGATTGCAGTAATTTAGTTATTTGTTCTGCGCATTATGCAAATACGTAACGCATTTTTCACGTAAAAAAAGGTTGATTTACACTAAACAGACTTTCTTATGGATATGATATATGTACAACATGTCATAATTCTTTCTCTGAGAGTACCGATATTAACTGCACATTAAATTGCTGAGCAACGAAGTATAGGTGCGCTTGTAGAAATATCACCATATTTTCATGGAACTATCTACTAATGTTATATGATGGAACGAACAAATACAACGATAAATAGTGGCCCATCTACTCACCAACAAAAGTTTATTCCCACCGAAGATGTCGTGTGTGTTCAGTATTTGTTCAATGGAATTGCTGATTTAAATAACATTGAAGAAACAGTTTCAATTTACTGAGAGTACCGTGCCATCCTGACTTTCTCCCCCGCCTTGTGACGATCCTGGTCGCCAAACCACTCCCTCCGTTCCTAGCACTGATGGCCTTTACCGAAGGTCATATTTTAAATCCTCTAAACCTGCAGCACGCTCTGCAATTTTGTTTCGGAGAGTAAAAACGGCTGATAATTGATGCCATCGCAACGGCATGGCACACCCGGTTAAAATTACAGCCGGCAGCGCGGTTATCGCCTCGACTAATTTACAACGGAAATATCCGAACTAAACACTCGATATTGAGTAAGTATTTTATGATTAACGTCTTCCATCGAGATTAACAATGAATTATATCTATTTATAATTGTAACTAAAATTTATCTGCTTAAACTGTACAGTTATTTCATAGATATTGGTGTATATTTTCTTGGTTCTTCTTCAAATACAAGCAACCAGTTTTATTTTAAAAATGACAGAATAATAAAACTGATAAAGAGCAAGTATATTATATGTTTGCAAAAATATTTTGTAAACAGCCGGTGAAGTTTAATATTATATATTAATTTAATTTTTTAGTGTTCCTTAACGCTAAATTCTAAATTTTAATTTAATTTTTAAAAAAATTATTTAGTGTTAATGCAAATCTTTTTTTTAGAAAACTCATTTTAAAATATTTGATAAAATTTTTAGATCATCTTTCCAGCCAAAAAAAAAATTGTGTAGAACTTCCTTTCCTTCTTCCTTATGTAATCAAAACAAATAATGAATCCATCGTTTTCTTTTTCTTGTTTATCTAAAGTAGAAGCGCTAATAATAACAAAATTCGGTTTTACTGAATTCATGGTGGCAAGAGAATTCAATAAAAATTATATTTAGGAATAGATGACAAAGGGAAAAATAGCAGCACAGGACTCTCTCTGGAATATCAGCTTAAATCAGCCATTCAAGTCGGTCTAGCCAGTGACTTCACTGTCTTGTTGGTTCAAGACATCAGATCGTAGAGTTGCACCAACTTTAACTTATTTTCAAACAAAAATAACCGGTCACGTAAACATTATCATATAAGGTTGAAAATTTACCTTAATTTACTTTTTCCGAGCTTCATTTGAGACTGAAATCTGTACACGTACCAAAATTGCTATATTTTACAGCTTACAGCTAGAAAGAAAAAGTCTGATGTGGACATGTTTTACATGTACACATTTTTTTAAAATTAAAAGTACATAAAATGTTATTTCATTAATAACTTCTAATATCTTTTCATATTTTTTGTTCTTTTTTATTGCTGTTATTGAATTATTATTTATTGCAAAACTTTTTTTACAATCACAGGTTATTAATTATTAATAAATCAATATATTTAAATTTAAAAAAAAAGAAACGAAATCGGATTTGAACCGACATGCGTTCCTCTTTTAAGATTCAAATATTTCATTAATTAAAATTTCATTTGGCTATAACACTGGAACCGATGAAAATAAGAGCCACTTATGATATATCGTTGAAAGGTCTCGACGATTGCCTCTGATTGCAATCAAAAGGGGAGGTGCACAACTGGTTGTTACAACAGCCCTAAATCTAAAATTTCAACATCCTACCATTCGTTTTTGAGTTATGCAAGATACGTAAGTACGTGCAGACGTCGCACCGAAACTAGTCAAAATGGATTCAGGGATGTTCAAAATGGATATTTCCGTTGTAATCTGAAAACCGAAATTTTTCGCGTACAAGGAAGTAAAAAGGGAGAATCCTAATCAACTCGGAATCGCTCATCCAGTAACTAGGTTCCTAATGAAGTAGATTTTTTGAAAGAACCCTATTATGGTACATAATATACCCTATTACATAATAGAAATATACCACATAATAGTGGGTACATAATAATGAACATATACCAGCCTGACCTTGACCAACAAATTGGGAAGAATTTGGACTATTCTTCTAATCACCAATATTCACCGACTGTTATATATTTTTGTATGCATTTCTTCACAACCAAGTCCGGCTTACTCGGTTAGTGTATGGATGGGCTACTTTAATGAAAGAATTGCTGATCGACAATCCCCTGCTGAGTGCACCGGTTTACAACAAAACCCCCGTGTCAAATGTGAAAGTTGTTACTGGAACTGTAAGACAAAAGCAGTAGGGCAAGTTGTAGTAGTAGCAAAATAATACTCAGTAGATCAGCATAACTGTAAATTCATCGCTGATATCAAGCTCTGGATCGTTTTTAGTAAGGTGGTTTATGAGAATAGTATTAATGACAAAACTTCTGCAATACACTAGAAACAGACATTAACATTCACAAATTATTGCATATAATGAAACAATAGAGTAAATATTGTCTGTTACACAGTCAGCATTATAGTGCTCAAAAAGTGACGCAAACTTATAGAAGAATGTTTCCTTTTTTGTTGCAGGTTTAAATGAGAAAAATTGAAGAAAAATGGGTTGCGCACTGCAGCAGAGAATATTTATTGTCTCCCCACACATTAGATTGCCCGTTATTCCCAGACCTAGAATGCCTTCACATGAAAAGCATGGTGTGTATGCACCAAACAAGTCCTCATCAAGCAGCTGCATGACAAGTTCCTAGAGACAGGAATGTGGTAGATGCAGCCAAGAGCGGTCGACCGAAAGTGCTACCAGAAATGTTGATCGACGTGCAAGCTGCATATTCTGTTAGTCCCAAGAAGTCTGTGCGACTCCTATCTAGCCAGTCTGGTCTCTTTGGTAGTGCCAACAATGGTATCGCGCAAGTGTTTACAAGGATGCATCCGTTCAGAATTCGTGTTGTTTAAGAGTTGTTACCTGCAAACAATGGAAAATATGTATCTTTCTGTCAGTGGTTCATATCATCTGTAACGCTAGATGGGGAAGAACTCGATTATTGGTTTCTGTCTGACAAGGCACCTCGATGAATACGATGAATATGGAACAAGACAGGCATTTCCTGTCTTGTTCCACCTTGATGGATACGGCAACGCGAAGAATTCACGCATTTTGTGTAAGGAAGATCCACATCAGCTGCACGAGTCTCATCTGTATGGACAAAAAGTGGATGTTTGATGTGCAATTTCACGTTGGCAATCTTCTGGACATTCTTTTATGGCATATGAACAGTGAGCGCTACATACAGATGATACAACAATTTGTAAACAGTATACCCGCAGACCGGCTAAAATACACGTGGTTTTAGCGGGACATGCTATGCAGCTTAAACAGTCAACAACGCTATGACTTTCTTGGATCAGTGTTTTCATGAAAAGTGATTTCGAAGAGGTTTTGGCCCCTCGGTCTCCTGATTTAGCCCTTCCTGACTTTGTCTTGTGGGGATTTCTTAAGGATGTTGCCTAAAAAACACATCCTTACACTGCTCCCGAATTGCTAAGCGAAACTGAATGATGTGTCGCTGCAATTCCTTAAAAAAAAAATTACAACATGTATTTAAGGGCATACAACGTCGTATTCAGTTAAGTGAATCGCATAATAGAAGCCGCGTTCAACAACTATTGTAACTTACTCATTTTCCCATAAAGTTTGTCACTTTTTAAGCAACGTATAATTTACAAACACAAATAAACATGGTACAAAAGGAATCATAACCCTTATCTTCGCCTACTGTAGGAATATCACGAACGTGATGCGATACGGGTATCGTCCAGATGCAAGTGTGGTCACACCTTAACTGTTGTTAACATATATCATTTGCAATTTATTTTTTCCACCTTTATGCAATACCTCCCTAAAAGAAATTCTTTTGTTGTATAAATCAATAAACAACTTAAAAAACGGTAAACATATCAGAATTATAATAGAATTTTGTTACGAAAATCCAGATAAATTTTTTAATATACTTTAAGTTAGATTTTAAATTATCTATATTATTATATAAAATCTGGCATCAGCTTTTTCTCCCACACTGAAGTCGTGTATCTAGTTCACAATCCCAACTTTGGTGACAGTAAAACCTAATAAAATCTATTCGCTGTCATACGTAACCTACACATATTATTATGTTTATAAACCAAATACAAAATATTATTACATATTTAATTTCATCAGCTAAAAATGGAGAAAAGAATTATGAAATATTCTTTGTAATAAAATTCATTTCCTAATAATGTTTCGATTTTACTGATGAAAAAACTTAATTTACAAACTTTTCGAAAAATTTATTAGTAAACAATTTACCCGAACAACTGAAGCAATCATACGTAAAAAATGTTCGATACCGCAGTGTTCATGCTGGTCGCGTATTTTTTTTACCTTCTTGTCTGTTGTAATATAACAAAGAAAAAAGATATCGGTAAAAGTAAACTCTATTAAAACACCTAAGTCGAGGAAATAATTTTAGATAACCTACAATAAAAAAATTTTCATACGCAATTCTTTAAATTTAAACTTAGTACCAAATTAAAAATTAACGATTTACTAACAGATACTAACTACAAAAATTCAAAATTTGAATGAACTGAAAATACAATACATTTTCAATCCATCTTTGAAATTTAGAATTTTTTTAATCTTTGTGCAGATTTTCTTTGGAGTCGGTTTCATTAATACTATTTTTTAAAGATAGCTTATTTTAATTTATATATTTATTTCAAATTTTAAGTAGGACCATAAAAAATTACGCTTATAAAAAAAAATTATCTTTGAAACGAAAAATCGAGACCTTGTGTTTTGAAAAAATAAGAAAAATAATGTAGAGAAACTATATAGAGATAACTTGCAAGTGATAAAGGAGCGGCAATATGTATTATTGTTTCACCCTAACTTTTCCTGATAATTTACGTAATCCTTTTCGTGAAATTCGAATTTTCCTAACTTTTCTTTGTTTTATTCAATTTATTTTACACCAGTTTGTTCAGAATTAAATTCTCTACAAGTACTGTTTAACAGTTGTTATGTGTTTATTACTCATTTAACAAAATTAATGTACGGTAAATATAAAAAAACAGGGCTTTTTACCCCCAATTTATTGGTTTTCACCCAAAATTTCTCAAAAACTACTGCAGGTACGGTTGTGGAACTAATTTTATTCGTTTTTTCAGGTTAAAAACCATAATAAATCACTAATTCTGCCCTTAACGTCCTAAAAATTCCAGTAAGAACTTATTTCACCGGATTAACTGAAATCCAAGTGAAATCTTTCACTAAGTATAACTTCCATACGAAGAATTTTAGAACAAATGTTTATATGAACTTTTTCTATTATTTTCACGAGTAGAATAGGTTACAAAACTTAATCGGGGGGAATTTGCGATAGATCCTGAAAGCAATCAGTCGGTTGGTTATCTCATAATGCGAAAAAAAATACACAGACAGATAAACAAAATCGACTTTATATAATACTTCAGAGGATGAATGAGGAAGATATGTATGAGTGTAAATGAAGTGTAGTCTTGTACAGTCTCAGTTCGACCATTCCTGAGATGTGTGGTTAATTAAAACCCAACCACCAAATAACACCAGTATCCACGATCCTAGTATTCAAATCTGTATGAAAGTAACTGCCTTTACTAGGATTTGAACGCTGGAACTCTCGACTTCCAAATCGGCTGATTTGGGAAGAAAGTTAGACCAACCCGGCCTGTTAAACCTCCAAAACCTGATAACACCTCACAGTCATCACTTTGGCCTCTTTCAGGATGCCACCGATGCAAATGCCTCGGTAGACATTTCCGTCAGTGTATTTACGCAACCTCTTATCGCCTTTGTATTGCCTCTTCCAACCATTATCGTCTACCATAACTTACAATCCTCAACTATTTAATTAACAGATTCGCTCGCGGAAGCGCGATCAGCTGACCAATTTGAGGAAGAATTTTTTTCCATTATAATCCAATAAGCTGTATCATTGTCGAGTGCAAAGTAAAAATTATTGTGGCTGTAATTCACAACAAAGTACATTGTTTGAAAATTATTATTTTATTAAATTCTATTGAATTTTATATTGTTGATTAGAGCTTCTTCTTATTGTTGTTCTTATTGTTGTTATTATAATGATTATTATTATACGGTATTTATACAAGCACAGAAACATAATAGTTTGTTATCGTGAACATCTTTTCTTGGATAAATTAAAAATATAATACAATTGCATAACATTACTTCTAACAATTTGTAACTTAGAACATAAAAAAAAATCAAATGATCGATGCTGTTGCAACTTTTGCTTAAAAAATAATTGAGCAAATATTTAAAAAAAAATTTTTTAAATATTTTCAGTTAAATAATTATTTTATTAATACATAAATAGCAAACTAATTAACATTTTTAATATAATTTAACATCACACATTCTTTTTGTTTTGTCTTTTTCGTTTACAATAGGCCAAAGATTTTATCTTTTATGCTTATCATAATTAATAAAGATCAGTACATATTTTAACCACGTTACAGTAATTTCATCGAGATACTCATTTAAGAGTGGTAAGGTTGAAAATATCAAAGTAATTTAATTCATAAAATATACCCGCTATTATTTTACGGCAAAACCTGTGTTCAGATTTTTTTTCAGGCATTAATTTTTTATTTTATTTTATAAATGTTTATGTGCACTGAAATAAATTGCAGTGACTCATGTTACTTGTGACTAGTTACAGGCGCTCCCAGTTTTTTAAACTGGAGGGCATTTAGTACTTCTATGCTGTTATTTCACGCTCGCTTCGCCAGTGAAATCTGATTATAAACACAGCATCATTATTCCCGTTCTGTAATATAATTTTACATATATTCAGTATTTCACTATAAAATGTTGATAAAATCAGGGAAATATTGTTTTAATATAAATAAATTACTCCAAAATTTTTAAACTATGTTTAATTAGTTTACACAGATATAAGTTTTAAAAATATATTGCCGTTTCATTTTATGAAACAATTATCTTTGGTAAAAAAATAATATCCTTTAAGTGTTTTTTTTAAATTGTATTATTACACGTTAATTAGATTTTATCGATTTTATAATTTTATATGACTGGATTGTCTAACACTAATCTTTAATAATTATTATTTTAATATGTACTATCATTATTATCTGGAAAAAAGTAGGACAAAATACTTGTTATAACTTAACACTAAATTTAACGGTCTACTTTACGATGTATTTATATATTATGTACGTGATTATTATACAGAGCGTTCAAAAAGTCGCTGTGCAGTATGTTTTTAGCATTATGTGGTGCATTCTGTTCTTTCAGAGTTAGATTGGCTGGATTGAACGTGCTTCCGTTTAGGTTCGTGTTGTTTTGTTTATCAAAATCAATAGTTGCTAGAAGCATAATGATATTTCGGTAGAGGAACGCATTTTTCTCGTTCAATACACCTTTCTTGAAGGTGACAAGTATAATGATTTCGTAATGCTCAAGTATTTTGTACGATTTTCAAATACTCCTGCTCCTCACAGCAGTGCAGTTCGAACTCTTATCGAAAAATTTCAGGCGACAGGCTCTGTTGAAGACGCTGATCAATCTTTACAATCTTTACGCAAAGCAGAAATTGGAGTCTGGGTCGGTGTGAGTAGAACGCACATGGAGGGTCCAATATTTTTTGAAAATACAGTTAACAGTGATCGTTATTGCGAAGTTTTAACTAACATCATTAGTCAGGTAACAGAAGTGGAAATCAGTCAAGGTCGGTTCCAACAACATAGCGCTTCAGTGTACACAGCTAACAGGTCAATAACGTTTTTATGAAACGTCTTTGGTGAACGAATTATTTCGAAGGGTTTGTGGCCGCACGATCGCCCGATCTGACTCCCCCAGATTACTTTCTATGGGTGGCAGCGAGATAGGCAGTGTACTGCAGCAGACTACGCACGATTGAAAACTAAAAACCCTAATAACGGCGTACGTGCGAGACATTTCAGTAAATCAGCTGGTTAATATGTCTTTGAAAACGAATTGAAGCGTGTGCAGTGTTATATTAAATGACCTCCCCAGTTGGCGGAGGTCATTTTCAACATATTTCATAAACTATTACAGTTATTGCAATATCAGTTTCTGTAAAATAATGAAATGAAAATAGAAAGTAATAATTGAGAAAGTTTTATCATTACACTTCCATAATTCCAGTGCAAAGCAACTTTCCGAACGCTCGATATTATAACGCACTTTTTTTTTAAGTACGCTGTGACTAATTCACTTTATACTCTTTTAGTCAAGATATAATATATATAAATATGTAATATATTAAATTTACAAAATATTATAATATAATAGATTTAATTAGTACTTGAAATCTGAATGAATGTACGTCAGCCAATGTACTGACGTACGTACATTCATCTCATATAAACATGTCAGAAAACAAGAAACAAAAGTTTATTTACGTAAAACTATACAAAAATGTTTTAGTAATGAAGATTTAAACGTAATGTATATTTTTAGATCTAAATGCTAAAAATAGTAGTTTAACGATTTGTGAAATAACTGCGTAACAATTTTTTTATTTCTGCAAATGATATAAGCATTAAGTATAGAGTAATTTTTTAACTTTTAACACATGAAAATAATGTTAAAATAAATATTTTGTAAAATTTCTTTCATTTATTTTTTGACAATGAAAAATTAATTTACGGGTAAACGTTTTTTTTTTAATGTGAACCATATATTAGCTAAAAAAATCGTTAGTCATTTTTTTGCAATTTTAACGTTTCCTCTAACACAGCATTTCTCAACTTGGGTGTCCCGGTGATATGAAAGGGGGACTCTTTTACATATTAATTTGAATATGGGAAACAGAAATTAAAAGTTATGATTTTAGAAATTTTCGTGTTACAGACATCAGAACATACTCTAAGTCAGGTTTTAAGTTATTTTTTAATATCAGATTTGTTTACTATTTTTGTATAATATAAAACAGGCAAACTGTAACAAGTTAAATTGTATTTACAAGTAATAGTGTACATTTTACAATCTTTTCCATTTTTCGTTACTTCTAAAGAAAAAAAAAAAATAGTTATCAATATTATTATAATGAATGTGAAATTTTTGTCTCACATTCATTATTGTTAAAAACAATATTAAACTGTTTTTTATGTTTTATTAATTTTCATACTCACAGAAATAATTACTTTATTGTCATATTATTACGTATTTGAACAGATTACGAAAGAATTGGATTAAAGATGATTTGAAGTTATGAAATTACCTTGTACGTTTCAAATTTATAAATCTTTGGAATTATAATATATGTTTGAAATGTATATAAATGTTTGAATATTTCGATGATATTTACTTAAATTGTTACTGGTTAATTCAGTTCATTATTTAACCAATCTCGGTGTGAGTGTATGTGTGTGTTATAGGTTTTAAACAATCCAACTGATAAGTACAAGTTATGATTTTACATAACGAATGAGAGCTTTTAAAAATAATCTATCTATAATAAACTGTTAATATTACAATTCTCTTTGATAGACACGCAAATACTAATCATATAATATAATGCAAGTTATGCGTACATGCTACCTTTAATATTGTAACATTGTAACGAAGTCGACGATGTGCATCATATGAGTACCGTACATGGACTTTTACTTCCTTGTACGAAGTAAAGGAAGTATTGTGATCGCGAAAAATTTTGGTTTTCAGATCTCAACGGAAATATACATTTTGACCATCCTTGAATGCATTTTGAGTAGTTTCGGCGTGACGTCTGTACGTACATACGTATATATCTCGCATAACTAAAAAATGATTAGCCTTAGGATGTTGAAATTTTGAATTTAGGACTTTTGTAATATCTAGTTGTGGACCCCCAGTTTTGATTACAAGCGACTGAACCAAAAGTGTCCAAAAAATCTCCCAATCCAAAAAAATTTGGATGTTTTATTTTTTCTTAACTGCAGTAACAAGCCCTCATTGAGAGCTTTTCAAGTATATATCAAGTGGTACTTATTTTTATTGGTTCCAGAGTTATAGCCAAATGAAATTTTAATTAATGAAATACTTGGATTTTAGAAGGGGAAGGCACAAAGGCTCGAATCAGACTTCATCTACTTTACTTTTTTTTTTTTTTTTTTTTTTTTAAATACATTGATTTACTAATAATTATTGACCTCTAATTATGAAAAAAAATTTTCGATAAATAATAATTCAATAATAATAATAAAAAAATAGGAAAAAATATCAAAAGTTATTAATGAAATAAAATTTTATGTACCTTTCATTTAAAAAAAAAATGTATATGCAATTTAGTAGGCGTACAAGGAAGTCATGTCTACATCAGACTTTAGTAACATATTCATTGTAACGAAGCAAGTACCGGACTAACGTGTAGCATTGCATTCTTTCACACGGTGGGTTTCCTAAAATCTAGCGATAGGCAGCACACGTGGCTTACGTAATGCAACGCTTTATCTATTCTCAGTAATATAACTTACACAAGTAACTAACCAGAGATTTTTAAAGGTGGACCCTATTTACTACATTTTATAATATTTTGAATGTTTCTGATATTAAATTAACTTTTTATCACTTAATTTGTTCGATTTTTAGTTCAGTAAAACTTATATATTATGTTGTTATAGGTCTTGTTTGTACGCTTTTCATATGACTCTATTTTAGGAACATACAGGATATTATACACAACCGGAAATAGTTTAAAAAAATCAAACTTGGTCTAAAATTCATGACTCAGAGATTTGAATTATAAACGTTTTGATTAGTGTAATTTGAATGAACGTAGTTGAAAATGAGATGAAATGATAATATAATTATACAATATTATAAATGTTTACTAACGATTAATGCTAATCTAAAGGAAAAAAAAATAAGTAGAATATGTACAGAATATTTCACGATCTACGTTAATTTTAACAAATAAGTCCTGAAGAAGGAAGTTTGAATACTAAACCACTATTCTCGACGTTATTTAAGAAAATGTGATAATGGTAATTTTTCATTTCTTTATTGATTTTTTAACGTATGAATTATTTTTTTTTTAATTTTTATTTAATACAGTGCAACATATTTTCATTGTTTTATTGATTTATTACATTTAATAATGATTACGATTTACTCATTAGTATTTAATAATTAATTCGTATTAGAATGCATATAATAAAAATAAATTCAAACTTTAAGGAGAAAAGATTTGCTATTAAAATTTTCGTTATTCTTCTACATATCATTTATTATACATAAATAAATGGATTAAATACATTGTATTTATAAGAATTGGAATTAATCCCAGAATTTTCAAAGTAAATCAATATGCCAAACGTATACGAACAGTTGTCTGCTTACTGCTGGTCAATTAGTCGCTTAAAATTATTATTTTTGATCGATTTGGAATCCTTTAACTTTTTTTAAGAATGTTATGCTAAAAATTGATATGACCGAAAAAAGTATGCAAAAGTTATTTCAGATCACACAGCTCTGATGTGTAAAGTAATTTTGGAATTAATAAACAGTTATAAACCAGAAAACAGATACATCAGAACAGTTAAAATAAGTTGTTATTTAAATCCTGGAAATCAACATTTGCGAACCTTTTAACTTTCATCTGTTTCCTCAGTGATAAAAAAATAATGACAAATAGAGTTTCTGAAAAACAAGATACAATATTAGTGATGCGAAAATTAAAATTACGAATTTTAATTAGCTTCGAAAATGAATTTACACATTCTTTTTTACAAGTAAATATAATTTTTTCACATTATGGTAGTTGATAATTGAAAGAAGTCTCGATCGCCTTAACTTACCGTTTTCGAAATTAATTTTTATAAAAGTTCCTTATTTCGTTTTATAAAATTAATTGGTTCTAATGAATTAAGTGAACTGAGATAGTCTAAAATTTGAGTTCCGATACCTAACTTAACCACTGTGGGTGTTGTTACTTCAATCCATCCGTTCTCAGCCTGGGTTGCGACATTCACGGGGGTCACGAAATTAGCCTATAACTTTACTCGTAAACAATAATGAAATCATTTTATGAGAAAAAAAAATTATTACAAAACATTTTACTTAGTTTATAAGTGAGTATACATATAAAGAAAATAAATATTTATTTAGATGGTTGCGTTTGTTTTTCATTTAAAAGTTTCTCTATACGTATATCTATGTTAGAAATACACAAAAGAAAATTGTTTTCACGTGATAAAATACGATTTCTATACTTAGTTTAGTGCAACCACATTAGTATTAATTCATCTCGCAATTCTAATAACCGTTAACACTTTCCCCGGGATAAAAATCTGACTACTGTACGGGAAAGAAGAGATTTTTTTCTTTTCCTCCATTTCATCGCATAGTTTAGCAGACAGCCTATTCTGTAATGATCAACTTTTAATAAAATTAACTTTTTTTACAGTTTACAAAGAATTTGTTAAAGGTTTTCCGGCATATGTTTCATGGCAAGAGCATGTCTGTGAAAGAAGAGTTTCCTCGATCTTTTATTTTTTTCAAAAACTCACTTTTTTCTTGTTAACGCCTTTGCATCATCACTATATACAGCAACATATTTTTTCCAATCTTCATAGTTTTTACTAATATAAAAAAAATAAAACATTAAAAAGAGATTGTCCTGTTGCATGACCAGATACTCATTTGCTAAACAACATATTTTTTTTTATTGATCTGTTCCCATCGCATTCAAATCTTAAAAAACCATAACAGAGAAATGTTTGCTACATTTGTTGATTAATCAAAATTGAATACTAAAATATTCACTTGAACTTACTTGCTGAATTATCTGATCGCGAATATCCCGTGTAGTCGATTCGTCTTGATACTGTGTCTTAGAAAGCGTAATTGTTTTGCTTCTTTCACGACTTTTAAAACACTGACCATATCAATTACAGCAGGCTACATGAGGTTTTCTGTGATTTTACGGGGTTAGGACATGTTAGCTTCCCTTAATGCTACGAGATAACATGTTTCAAGTGTACTTTTATCAGTATGGCTTGATTTACAAATAGAAGCTTGCTAATTTTTCAAAGTATGTAATTTCCTTCGAAAAATTCCAAGGAATTACTTTTACGATCCGGATGTTTATTTTCCAAGTGTCGAATTAATTTTGATGGCTTCATGCTTTAATCGTAGAGGACTTGAAAGCAAACAAGGCATTGTGGTTTTCCATCCAATGAGGTAAAACCATAATTTAAATAAATGTTGGTGATTGCAGGCGTGAAACCGATAGACTTGATTGCGTCTGAGAAGCAGCAGCGGTATGTTGCTAAGAAGTCTGGTGAGTTGACCGGATAAAGTTCGAGAAATTGAACGACATGACAATGCCTTGTGGCAGGCCAGATGGGATGAAATAGATGGTGAGCGTTATACGCATGAACTCTCTCCAACTATTGTTGGTTTGCGGAACGCCTCTTGGGTGCACCCTAATAAATATGTGACGCAATTTCTTTCCGGTCATGTGCTTTTAGGGACAGACTGTAGAAATTCGGCCAGGTAGAGATTCTGGGATGTGTCATCGGTGTGGGCAATTGGACGACACCAATCATGTCCTTTATGAGTGCTCGAAGTACGAGTTAATGCGTACGGAGACCATCGGTCGGCGTTGGATCTCCGTGCCAAATGGACAATACTACATTGGAGGAGCCAGACCAAATGGACAATAGTGGAGAGTTCTATAGTGTACTTAGCAAAGGGGATCTAGAGCTCTGCTTTGATTTCTCTTTTATTCTGTTTTTGTTGATATTTTGATTTATAAATTATGTTTTTGTTGTTCTTGTCCTTTGTTTTGTTCTGTTTCAGTGTTACTGTATTTTTATTGTTCCGTGTTGGGTGTTGAACTCATTTTTACATTCTACGGGTAGATAGTTCAATTCCTTTGTTAAGTTAGATCTTTTCAGTCTTGCTTAAGATTCGGTGAGATGTGTTTTGTTTTGAGTTCATTAAATAGTAGTACACCGATGGGAATGTCACTCGTGGCATCCTGGCCGAGGCGGACTGGAATATATCAAAAGCCGAGGTTTCGAAGATGACCTCCTGCAAAGCCCATAATAGCTCGGAACGGAGGGGATGGGAGAGGGTATCTTCCCCTTCTGGGTCAGGATGTCATTGTATTATCTTGTTTTTTACCGGTAGATTCATTGGATGTAGATGGGTCACTTCGTTTTTTTACAGATTTATCCATTTTTCATAAGTGAAAAAAGCACATTCACAACGTTTGATCGCACACTAAAAAACCAAAACCTCAATTATTATTATTTTCAATGAAACTACGCTCCCAAAAACTTAAATAAAGGCACCACACGCACGCTTTGCATTTGAAACTAAACTGACATACTGCAATCCCTTTTATACTGCTGAGAGCACGACGTGTTCAAATATCATATGCATGTTCGAATCTGACGCTCTCAGAGTGATTATTATGCGAGTAGTTCAAATTAAAAAGAGCACGTACACATCAAATTTATACTGTAAATTTTCCATGTTTATACCCGTCGCTATTAACAAAGTTAAATAATAATTTTAACTAGGTTTCATTGGGTTGAGTTGGGAGATCGCGAAATATTCACTATATACATTTTTTTTATTTTTTGGGGGGATCGTGGGACTAAAAGAGTTGAAAATAACTGTTCTAAAACCTCTGAAAGCAAATGTTTGATAGTTGATAGTATTAATAGTGTAGCCGTAAAGAGTATTTTTGAATGGTCGTTTTCAAGCAACTAAAATTACATCGTGGATTTTTCTTAGAAAAAATTATTGCTTTATACAGCGTTGGTTATATATATATATATATATATTAAATATAGGGTATAGGAATTAGTTCGCTTTATATGATAAAAAATTAGGACATTTTTTTATTTTTTTTGTTCAAAGGGGTACTGTATTTTAAGTGTTCTTATAGGACCGCAGGGATTATAAATATATAACTTTCTTAATGTCTACTTACAGAAATGATTTCAGATGAATCAATTTCTGCAGACTGTTACTTTCAAGCTGGATATCGAATAATTTCGATATTTACATCCAAATTCTACTCCCAATTTATTAGCATTTGAAGAAGAAACGCCATCACAAGTTGCACAAAACTGAAGAAGATGATTACTATCAGAAAGGAAGACGTAAGTTGATAAAGGTTAAATTACGATGAACTGAAGAAACGATAAATATTTTTCAATCAGGTAATTTCTTAAAGCTTAAGTAAATGTAGTACTTTTATCGCCTTTTATTAAGAAATAATTTAGATTTGTTCTAAAAGAAAATCATAAAAATAATATATTATTTCCCGTGTTCTGCTATAGCAGAGATATAGATTTAGAAGGGAAAGTATTGTAATTGGTCCAGTTTGGAGATAGGCAGTTTTCACCGGATATTTACGTTTTGACACCTAAGGAACCCAAAAAATTGGAACGAAATTTTCCGGGTATTCCTATGTACGAGTACGTATGTGCGTATTCGATGTCGCACCCTAAATCACCTTATATCTCTAGAATTATTCGACCGATTTTGACCAGACTTGGTCAGATTACTTCCATAAATGGGAGATTGATGCCATTAAGTTTTCAACTTAAAGTCAAGGGAGTGAGGATGTAGAGCAAGGTCGCCCGCAGTATTTCGAGAATTCGCCTAATTAAGGTTTTATTTTTCTTAGGTACATTTATTTATTAAAAATTAAAAAATAATAATTCCAAGAAAAAATTTTTGCAAGATCGCATCCCCACCCCAAAAAATGTTCTAAATAAACTAGTAGCTAAATGGGTAGAAGGTACTGTGTCGTTAGTACCTTCACTCACCACAAGGAGAGCTGGTGTAGCAGTGAAGTACAGCTGCTCTAGTCGCCCGCTATGAACCCACCGGGTTGGTCTAGTGGTGAACGCGTCTTCCCAAATCAGCTTATTTGGAAGTCGAGAGTTCCAGCGTTCAAGTCCTAGTAAAGCCAGTTATTTTTACACGGATTTGAATACTAGATCGTGGATACCGGTGTTCTTTGGTGGTTGGGATTCAATTAACCACACATCTCAGGAATGGTCGAACTGAGAATGTACAAGACTACACTTCATTTACACTCATACATATCATCTTCATTCATCCTCTGAAGAATTATCTAAAACGGTAGTTACCGGAGTCTAAACAGGAAAAAGAAAGAAAGAAAGAAAGAAAAAGTCGCCCGCTATGGTGTGACGTCATAGAAGACCGGTAGAATTAAATAAAATAATAATATTTAAAATATAAAAAATTATCTAACGTAGCCGCTAGTAGCGCAAAGCCGAATGAAAAACGGTATGCGCGCGCTCTTTAGTTTGAATCATTGAATTAAATAAAATAAAAAATATTATATTTAAATAAAATTATAAATATTTTAATTTGAGTTGTGTGTGTAAGCCGTGCATCAGAAAAAAACCGCGTGACGGGAAAGTCCTACAACTGTGTTAGATTTTTTTTAATTTACAAGTACAAAAAATGCAATTGTTTAATAAATGTTTATTTCAAAAAGTAGATGTGATATACCAATTTTTCAATTAAATTTTTATCAGCTTTCTTAAAGTTTATATTATAACAAACAAAAAAACTTAAAACTGTAATGGTTGAGAACATATTTTTCAGTTATTGATTAGGTATTTTTAGACTTAATCTAATTACAAAAAAATACATATTACCTTACTTAATCAAGCTAATCAATTTACTTATTGCAATCCGGAATGTGCTATAGTTTCAACTAAGTGATGATGATTGATCTATTAATACATTTTCGTTGATATAAATTAAGTATTAACATTTAATTGAGAGAAGAGCTATTAATGTATCTAGTACTTAATATTTATATAAATTAGTGTATTTTTACTCATAATAACATAAGAAAAAAAACAGATTAATATACAAATATTATGTGAACTTCAAAAAATAAAAAATAAATAAAAAAAGGGGAAGACTAAATGAATATTTCATGGTTTGGTTTCTCAAGAGCATAATGCAAATGAATTTTTACAGTAGAAAATAACCTGTGGAGTTAAGCAGAATTTTATAGAATACGAAAATCGAATGACTTACGAGTACACTTGTTAGGATTCTAGTCTGATTATGAAATAACTACTATTAACTAAAAAAAATTCATAAATCAATACCTCCGTAGATTTTTTTAATATAGATAATAGATAGATTAAAAATAAATACTATGTGCTGAAACTTAACAAATTGTGGATGAATTCGACCCCCTTTTTCCCCCTTAATGAACGAATAAGATCATACATTGTACCTCACAATGTATGAGGTCAAGACGGTCGAATGACCGTCTGCAAGAATTTATGACTGAAGACATAAAACTAATAAGGAGAAAGTATGTGGGGAGGCAGAAGAAAATACGGATGCCGGTACAGACAAAAATGCCTAATCTATGACGAAAACACATGAATTCACCTTATCACGTAACTACATATTTAGGGAGATAATAATTAGTACAAAATTTCACGATAATCGGACATAGCATTAAGGTTTATCTAAATCGATTCTATAATAAGTAAATTGTACATTAAAAAGAAGATTCTTGAGTAAAAAAAATCCGATTAATGTAAGTTAATATTTCAATAGAAACTTGAAAAAGTTGCCCTGAGGTAGATAATCCCCACGTCCGGAACACAACATCTACGTTCCACGTCCAGGGCGGCAACAGCTGTACTCACGTACATTACATATAGCTGGCTAACGGGGTTCCGAGTATTGTTTCTCGGATATACTTTTTTCGGCCGATTTTCATCTGCAGGCCGAATTAGAGGACTGGATTTCGCGGCCACCTGCAGATACGAAATTCTTACTGATTATGGAAATGGATTGACACTACCTTTAGAGCTGGCAATATGGCGGCCACGGTCGAAGTTATTTGCAGGTGTAACGGAGACCTTTCGTTGTCCACATGCCCCCCGCGATGGCAAGCATGTAGTTAAGGTGCCCATGTTGTTCGGGGCATGGGAGCCCTGAAAGCCTCGGTGTGTAAGGGCAGAGACTGCGCATCCGCTCTCTGCCAGGACATATGCCGGTTCCACCGGAGTACCGGAACGGACCTCCAGGGTTGGTAGCCCTGGAGTGGAAGTGTACCCCGGCGGCTAGCCTTACAACAGAAGGGATCAACTGTTCATGCAAACTGAACAACCAAACGTGGCAGAGTGTTCACGTAAACACCCTCGTCTAGAACCAGCCGTTTCGCCTGAGGCAAAACGGAGAAAGAGCGCAGAATCTCGTAAAATTGAAGTTGAGGCTAGGAAAAGCTTGCAAAAGGCTTTCTTCAAAAGCAACGTTTCAAAGCCAAAATACTTAGTTATTACAAAAGAAGACGGTAATTTCTCGAAGGTGAGTCCATTCCTCATTGCTCGAGAAATAACAAAATGTGCTGGAGGAAATATGTGTTAAGGAAATTAGGAAAACTTTCACGGGACTTCATGTAGAGATCGTAAATGATATACAGTCTCAGAAGATCCTAGGTCTTAAAAAAATTGGAGAACTAGCTGTACGTGTTGATCCCCACGGCACGCTCAACACCTCAAGGGGTGTTGTGGTCTGTCGGGATCTTCTTAACTCTACGGAGCAGAAAATTGTAGAAGAATTAGCGCCGCAGGGAGTATTAGAATGCCGGAGGTTGAACATGAGAAGGAATGGCGAAGTCCTACCTTCAGCATCCCATGTTCTTACATTTAACCGGCCTACTGTGCCGGAGAAGATAAGAGCGGGCATACATCGGTTGGATGTGCGGGCATTTGTCCCGCAACCAATGCGATGCTTTAAATGCCAACGCTTTGGACACACCGCTGTTAGGTGTGAGAGGCCGCAAATATGCGTGTGCGGTGATGAAGTTCATGAAGGAGAGCCGTGTAAGGAGCCTCCTACCTGTATAAACTGCAGAGGACAGCATTCCTGTAGATCTAGGAACTGTCCTGTTTACAAAGACGAAGTAGCTGTGCAGGAACTAAAAACCCTGCAAAAGGTCAGCTACTTTGAAGCAAAGAAGATCGTAAACGCCCGCTGACCTAGAGCAACAACAACCTATGCTCAGGCTGCGACTGCTGTTCCTACTCCTGCTCCTGCTCCAGTTGCTGTTGATGAGAGTGCAATCATCAACAAACTCGCACCAACCTTGGGAGGATAATTGAAAATAAAATGAAGCCTCTCAGCACTAAAGAACCTGTTAAGCCAAGAATAATTGTACAGCCTCCTGAAGACACATCTCCAAAACAGGCGACGACCTTCTCAACGAACACGATGCTGTTCGTAAGATGGAGAAAAAAGAAAAAAAGGATGGCCGAAGGGAAAACCTAGGCTATAATATAATTTAAAATCAGCGAGTCGATAGTACAATGGAACATCAATGGATGTTTTTCAAACATCCATGAGCTCCAACGCTTGGTACATGATGTAGACCCGATTTGTATATGTCTGCAAGAAACGCATTTCCGCCGAAATGAAAATTTTAAATTAAGAGGATTCAATATATTCCGGCGAGATCAACCGCCAAATGTAAGAGTTAGAGGTGGAGTAGCCATATTAACATCAACTAGAGCTACCACCGAAGCGGTTGTTCTAAACACAAAACTACAAGCGATCGCCGTTAGAATGAAGCGTCCGCTCCAGGTCACTGTCTGCAGCATATACTTGCCGTATTTTGATTGGAATAAGGATGACATAGCAAGACTAATTTCCGAGCTTCCCCCACCTGTTTTACTGGTGAGTGACTTTAATGCTCATAATTCTCTTTGGGGATCAGATCGAGTAGATCCCCGTGGCAGAGAACTGGAAAGGTTCCTGATGAATTCAGAACTTATTATTTTAAACGACGGATCAGGAACCTTTTTCAATGCCAGAGATGGATCGACGTCGTGTATAGATCTTGCACTTATAAGCGGATAGATAGCACCGAGGTACAGCTTCCATGTCATAGACGATTTGCATGGAAGCGATCATTTCCCGGTGCAAATTGTAACTGATATTATAAGATAAACATATCCCATCTCTAAAAGATGGTTATTTGATAAGGCAGACTAGACTGGACGAGCTTCACAGCAAGAACGATACACCCAGAAACAACTGGATTAATCGGAGACGATGTCGACGCCATAACAAATGCAATACTTGAGTCGGCATCGAGATATATTCCCAAAACATCTGGGAAACTTACGAAGAAACCCGTTCCATGGTGGAACGATGAAATAAGTGAAGCTATAAAAAGAAAGAAAAGGGCGTATAACGCCTTTAAGAAGCGTCCTAGCATAGAAATTCTTGTTGACTTTAA
Organism: Lycorma delicatula; assembly: GCF_047948215.1. NCBI lineage: Eukaryota > Metazoa > Arthropoda > Insecta > Hemiptera > Fulgoridae > Lycorma > Lycorma delicatula. The sequence continues at coordinate 90,446,198 of NC_134456.1, read as the reverse complement.
GAAATACAGGGCGTATGCAAAACGTCTTATGATAGACTCAAAGAAACGATCCTGGCAGCAATACGTGTCATCCATCGACAAAACTACTACTGCAGCAGATGTTTGGAGGAAAGTGAAGGCGATTTGTGGGAGTAATGATTTTGCTCCCATAACTAGCCTTCAAGATGAAGATGAAATAAAAGACACTCCATATCAAATTGCAGAGCTGTTATCCAATCACTTCGAAAAGGCCAGCAGAACGGCCAACTACGAAGAAGATTTTCGTACTAAAAAAGAACAACTTGAAGGTCTACTAAACTTCAGAACTGAGTATAATTACTCATATAATGTACCATTTAAAATGGAAGAATTCGCGAAAGCGTTGGAAAAATCAGGTAACACAGCTGCTGGTCCACTTGAAATCCATTATAATATGATCAGGCAGCTGAATACCACTGCAAAGCGTAGATTATTAGAACTTTATAATAAAATATGGCGGGATGGAATGTACCTGCAGCAGTGGAAAAAAGCTCATGTTGTTCCAATACCAAAGAAAAATAAAAATTTAACAGACCCCAATAACTATCGTCCTATTTCCTTGACGTGCGTTATGGGAAAAATATTTGAAAAAATGATTAATAATCGACTCGTCTGGGTTTTGGAAAAAGAAAACCTGATATCACCGTATCAAGCAGGTTTTCGGCAATACCATTCTACCACTGATCAAATGATCAGCTTAGAGGACGTTATATGTAACAGCTTCATTACAAGGAAACATTGTGTCGGGAGTCTTCTTTGACCTTCAGAAGGCTTTCGATATGACCTGGCGTCATGGTATAATGCTCCAGATACATGAATGGGGCATTCGTCGCAACCTGCCAGTCTTACTGAGCAACTATATGAATGAGCGTACCTTTCCAAGTACGAGTCAGTAGCGAATATTCATCTGTAAGAAATTTGGAAAATGGCATACCACAAGGTTCGCCGTTGAGCGGTACCTTGTTTACCATTGCCATTAATAAATTGATATTAGCCATTCCAGTAGAAATCAGCAAAAGCGTATATGTTGATGATCTGGCAATCGTATATGCCAGCAACAAGACTGCTATGGTGAGGTACAAATTGCAACGAGCGATCAATGCTCTAAATGAAGTTGCAAGGAATAACGGATTCCAATTCTCACCAGAAAAAACGTGCTGTGTACACTTTTGTAGGAAGAGAATTCCTCATCAAAGTCCTGTGTTGACAATTGATGATAATCCAATACAATATAAAGACAGCATAAGATATTTAGGACTAGTATTGGATAAATCCCTTACATGGGGATTACATATACAGGACTTGAGTGATAGATGCAAAAGAGCCCTAAACATTATAAAATGTTTATCGAACTTAAATTGGGGCTCAGACAAAGAGACATTATTGAGATAGTATAAAGCATTGGTTCAATCTAAACTAGACTACGGATGTATCGTATATTCATCTGCTAGAAAGTCGCATTTAAAAAAGTTAGACGTAGTTCATAATAGCGGAATAAGATATGCAACTGGTGCTTTCCGCACAAGTCCGGCGGCTAGTCTGATGTCTGAAGCCGGAATAATGCCACTACATTATAGAAGAGAGATCCTTTTACTAAGATACGCAGCAAATATATGGGCTTATCCTGCCCATATAAATAATAAACTTTTCAATAACCATCCTATGGCTGCATTATACGAACGTCGTGCTACCTATTCCAGACCAGCCGGAATTAGGTAGCACGAATTAAGAAGTAAATACGAAATTGCCTTTCCAGATACGTTGGCAATTTCTACTAGAGAAATACCGCCATGGCTCTTGCCAGCGGTAAATACAAGTTTGGATCTCTCTCAAGGAGAAATAAAAAAGAAACCAGCAGTGATCATCCAACAGGAATTTTTGGCAACCGTCAGTAGTTACCAAGAACATATTAGAATTTATACTGACGGTTCTAAAACCGAACATGGTGTTGGATGCTCAATATATGTAAATGGAGAAGCCCACTTTTGGAAACTGCCAGATGTGGCCAGTGTCTACACGGCAGAACTAACTGCAATTCAGCAAGCTCTTCGCTACACTGAACACTATTGCGAAGAGAGAGTGTTAATATGTTCCGATTCTTTAAGTGCACTTGTCGCAATTCGGAACAAGAACATTAAGGATGTCCTAATTGCAAACATCCTGTCCATTTTATACGTTCTAAAACAACGAGGACAGCGATGCGTATTTGTATGGACTCCGGGGCATGCTGGTATTACAGGTAATGAAATCGCAGACGAAGCTGACAGAAAGGCAACAGTCAGCGATGATTTGGATGCATTTCCTGTAAGAATGGCAGATGTTAAAAACCGTCTAACAAACACAGTAAAAAACAAGTGGAATGCTGAATGGAGGAGTTTAAATACAAAATATAAATGGAAAAGCGACTTTAAGTTGACTCTCCGTGAACAAGTAGCGGTGACCAGACTTAGAATCGGTCACACGCGATTAACAAATTTATATTTGTTAACCGGCGAAGTGAGACCAATGTGCGGTGCTTGTAATAAAACACTGACAATCAAGCATCTAATAGAAGAGTGTACCATATATGAGGACCTCAGAAAGAGGTTCCGTCTTAGAAATAATATTAGTGCTGATCTGGATAATGGAAATGAAGAAAATATAGTTGCATTCTTACACGCCAGTGGACTTCTTAAAAGTCTATAAAATGAAAGTTTAAAGATGTGATAAAAGAATCTCTAAGCGGTAGTTTTATATATATATATCTATATAAAGAAAGAAATGGTTTTGAGAAGTTGAAATTTTAATTTCATGGTCTTTTGAGAACCTTATCTCAAATTTTAATATTGGGGCTCTTTACACCCCGTAAGTGTTTGTGATTGTCCTTGTTTTTTATGTCTTAATGTTTATTGTGAAGTTTGTGTTTTTAAATAAAATGTAAGGGCCCTTTACACCCTTACATATGACGATCCTGATGGAGATAATAATTTCTTTTAAAGAATGTGACGAGGGCTAATGACCTTAGCAGTCGATGCCCATAAAAATTCAGAAAAAAAAAAAGATCGTTTCACAATGTAAGAACGAAATAAAAATTTAAGGGATTAAAGGTTCTTAAATAAAAGTTATGAGTAATGTAATTTTCTAAAATTAATTTTACAAAAATATTATGTTTGAAATTTAGTCTTGTACAGTCTCAGGTCGACCATTCCTGAGATGAGTGGTTAACTGAGACCCAACCACCAAAGAACACCGGTATCCACAATCTAGTACACAAATCCGTATAAAAGTAACTTCCATTACTAGGATTTAAAGCGTAGAATTCTCGACTTCGAAATCAGCTGATTTGCGTCAGTAGGTACCCAGCATTTAATAAACGTAAATTTAAAAATGCAAACAAAACTTAAAATAAATAAACGAATAAAATAAATATTACCAATAAATAAATAATAGTATCAAAATTTTATAAATAAAAAGGTACTTTCTACCACAGTTAAAAAATAAACAAAAAATTTAAAAAAACCTTTCGGCACAGCGGAAGGCGGAGGTAGATTTCACCGATGCTAAGTAGGGGAAAAAGTTATAGCGATATTTTGTTTTTTCGAAAAAGCCCTCCCATTTTCACCCCCATGATCAATTTTGCCCATTAACGAACTCGACCGAGATTTTGGGTCGTTATATTTTATGTATCAATTTGAAATTGATTGGCGTAAATTTACGGCAGTTATCGTGTCCACAAGAAAGTGAAAAAAAAAAATAAATATATATATATATGTATATACTTTTGAACCGTCGGTAGTTTTGGGGTCTAAGGAGTGTGAAACGCGAAGATATCTCGAAATTTTTCGGAAGTCGAATCATGGTAATTACAATAGGTAGCTTTCTCATGAAAACTACCTAAAAAAAACAAAAAACAAAAAAAAACTGATAGGTAACCTAAATCAATCCTGAAGTCGAAAGTGAAAGGTCAGTGTAAAGTCTACTTGACTTTCGACTCCAAAATAATATTTTATAACATTTAGTTAACAATTGTTTTCATTATTTTTATACTACCAAAAATATTTTTTGTAGTGAAATACATTAATCAATTTTATTTACAGTCAATATTCTCTGTAATAATTTACTTATTTTAAGTTTCGTTTGAGATATGTTTTTACCAATTTTTCTGAATCAACTGATGAACTTTCTTAATAATCGAAATACCATGTGTACTTTTTTCTATAATCGTCTAACATAGCTCATTTTTCATATACCTTAGAATCTAAAATGTTTCGCTCATTATACCGTGCAATACGTACGATGATATAATTAACAACTAGTTATAAGTAATACATAATATTTATTTACATTTAATATTGTTCAGACCTTCTCTCAAACAAAAATCACTATGACCTACTTAGGATTCTTTTAAAGGAATGTGATTATCCAGTGACGTTGGAAGTTTCAATGTTACGGTACGGCGGCAACTAAAAGTAAGGAGAGAAATCCGGAAATTCTGGATACAGATTTTAATCTACTTCACACTAAACTATCTACACTGTAGTTAATACGTGTCAGAAGTTAACTCAAAGACCATCTTATAAAGTTCTATCAAGAATTACAACGAAACGAACCTTGTCGCTTATTAAATAACGTATTTTCTATACGATTCACAAGTGTAATATTTTAGATATAATCATTTTATTTCTTTCGATGTCTCAATAGATTCTGTTGATCGATAGAAAGTGTATTTGTATTTTAAGTCAAAAAAGGTTAAAAAATACTAAAAATAATATTACCTGAAGCGTTAAATGTCACATAAGCACACTAATTTAAACAGATCGACAGCAATAATATACTTAGTTTGTTGCTAGTAGTTAATGGTAAATGTCCCACTGCATCAGTAAAAAAAAAAGAAATAAAATTGTGTAGACGTGTGAAGAGATCTTTTAATTTAATCATTTTGTTCTAGCATTTTCGTTACGATGTTTTTGCCATATATTAAGTTTTTGAATATATATATGCATATTATTACAGTAAAAATAAAAACCTAATACAGAATAATCTTGAAGTTGTTTTACATTAACATCTGTTTACTATTCAGCCAGAAAGTGTTTCTAATTTGATGACGTAGATATATATCTTATCTCATATTATATGGAATATTATTCTTATTGAAAAACTTACATTTGCATAAATAACTATCACTTATTTTTGCTATATTCTTAAATATCATGTTTCTTACATTATGTATGAAGAAATTTTTTTTTTTTCGAAATAAGTTTCCATATAGTTTCTATTGAATATATATATATATATAGTATACACGTATTTACAAATAAATATATTTATAGTAGTCAATATTAAATAAAATATAAAGTGATTACTAATAAAAATGAAATTCATAATATTTGAATGTCAAATTATAATGGTATTCGTTTATTACTACACAGTGGGATAAGAAAAACACTAACACTGATATGTTTATAATAAATTATCGAAATCTATTATTATAATTTTATTATTTCCTTGTACGAAGTAAAGGAAGTATTGTGATTGCGAAAAATTTCGGTTTCCAGATTTCAACGGAAATACGTACGTATCTCGCGTAACTAAAAAACGATTAGCTGTAGGAGGAACCTCCTACAGTTTGGATTTAGGACTGTTGTAACATCTAGTTGTGCACCTCTCCCTTTGATTGCAATCGACTGGACCAAAAGTATCCAAAAAATAAATAAATAAATAAAAATTGGAATTTGGACTTTTTAATTGCAGTAATAAGCTCCTCATTGACAGCTTTTCAACGATATATCATAAGTGGTATCTATTTTCATTAGTTGCAGCAGAGTTATAGCCAAATAAAAGTTTAATTAACAAAATACTGGGATCTTGCAAAGGGAAGGTACATCGGTTCAAATCAGACTTCATCTCCTTATTTTTTTTAACTTTTTTTCTTAATTTAAATATATGGATTTATTAATAATTATTAACTTCTCATTGTAAAAAAAAAATTACAATAAATTATAATTCAATAATAACAAAAAAAAAAAATGAAAACAATATCAGAAGTTATTTTATATATATATATGTAAGGAAACACGATTTTAAATAAATAGTATTTTCGTGCTCTTTATACCTCAAAACGTAAAGAAAAATTCATCTTTATCCCCCACTCACACCATGTGACCAAAAGTAATACATTACTTTTCTTCGAAACGTCGGTAATAGGGACAGTTTTCTTCATACTTCATTCTTTTAAATAATACCTGATCGGCTAAAAGACAGTTTCTCCAATTAATAAGACATTTAATTAAAAAAATAATAATAAATAAATATTAAAAAAAGTAGTTTTGTCCCGATTTATTAAACATCTGATTTTTTTTTTTTTTTTTTTTTTTTTAATCGATAGCTTGGAGAGATCCAAAATGTTTGGATTTAAAAATATCACGCCCCATCATTACCCGTTATAAAAAAAATCGCGAGGCTTCATAAGAACGCAGTAGTCTCAAGTTGTTCCTCTGCTAATTATCCATTCAGGAAATGTTTGATTTAGTCTCTAATTTGAAGAGCACAGAAGAAGTCTTTCCATCTTATTGTCAAACATAGCGACAATCGGTCATGTGCAGGATTTTTTAATAGCTTCGAAATTCTTAACATCTCTAGATATGAATTACTTGTTGAAATTCCGAAAAAAAAATTGCACTTGTTTTATTTTTACACCAAATATTGTCTCAAGGTAATTAAGGTCTTTATCTATAATTACGCGAGAATTTTCATCAGACCAACACACGGCCTAATTACGATATGTACATACAAGTTTTTCGACCACGATGAAAAGATAGGTTTTACTTGCACTTGAACGGTTTGATTAGACGTTTTAAATTTAAGCGAAATGTATTATTATAGATGGTGGAATTATCAAATAAAATAATATGCAAGCCTATAAAAAAACAAAAGAATTATTCATTCATCAGAAAAATAATATTCTAATTCAAAATATGTAAAAAATACAATTTTTTATAATTTTGCCTTTATCTCAACAAAAAAAAAGATCATTTCTATGAAATATTACAGCATATAAATTATATATAATTTCAAAAAAGAGCCTACCAAATTGTAGTTTGATTTCCTCGAGCGCTTTCGGCTATTCTGCCATCTTCAAGAGGAATATAATTATGATTAAAATGATAAAACTACCATAATTGAATTTAATATTGTAACAATTGATGATCATTTTATTATTCGTCAATAGTTAGTCATATATACATTATATATACAAACCAGTTTGGTAGTTTTATAATTTTAATCATAATTATATTCCTGTTGAAGATGGCAGAACAGCCGAAAGCGCTCGAGGAAATTAGAACTGAATTTGGTAAGCTGTTTTTAAAATTATATATAATAGTTATTATACTAAACGGTGCCATGTTTGAAAAACTATGTAAATTTCTAAATTCATATTTTTGATAAATATTTAATTTGAACGATTTAAGAAAAAAAAAACCGTATATTTCCGCAAAAACGCCGCAAAAGACGACCTTCTGATAAAACGAGGTATAAATTTTCGTCAAAGTTTTATAGTTTTAGCATATATTTGTCAAATAAGATGACCCAAAAATTATCAGCGTCCTATGAATTTAGTAGTTAGCGATTAACATCTGGATAATAATACTGTATACAGTGGTTCCAAAACTTTTCCGAGTCGCGACGGATTTTTGGAATTAAATTTTTTCCATGGCGCCCTACCCGAAGTAAAAGTATGACTACTCGTAAGAGATAAAAATAAATAAAACTTGTGTGTCTTCATTATTTTTATATTTTATTAACATTAAATTAATAATTTTAAATGTCTTGGTTCAATTAATTATGAAGCTTTTATAATATTTCGCGGCACCCTTGTGAAGAGACCGCGGCTCCCCGGGGCACAGTTTGGGAATCACTGCTGTATAGCGTATACGGAATTATGTCCTGTTTGCACTGACTCGGGCATTCGGGTAATGACCTTGACTATTCACAAAAGCATCGGATGGGTTATCCTATTTTGTGGATATACACTACTCTGTAGTAGTAAATAATTACAATTTGTCCGTTTTTCCTCAGTAGCTCAATAAACATAACTTTTAATATTTATTTTGTTTTAGTACTGCAGTGTAATGTATTATCATATAGCGTATTTAAAAAAAATATGATAGATTTTTCGATAAGTTATAGTAATTTTCAAGTCGCAGTCGGTGGTTGTACACATAAAGGAAACAAAAGCCTTCTTTAGTATTGTTACGTTGTAGATTGTGTCGTACGTTTCAATTTATATAAAACTCAATCTATTTTTTTTTTTTTGTATCTGTCCTATAAAACGACCCAGGATTTTGCGGGCCTTTTTTTATTATGAGCTATCGTCTTATCTGCGGAAATATACGGTAAATATATATATATTCTAGCGAGCCCGACAGACGTCCTGACGCGGCATTATTCTGTATAATAAATGCACACACATAAATATAAGTAACTTAATTAAGTTAAAATTAGCAGGAATGTGTTCTAAATTTCATTAAGATGACTATTAGTATGATATTATCAGTTTGTAATTGTTGTATTATTGTAATGGGTTTATTGATTAATTATGTGTAGTATGGTTAACATTTATTTTCACTAAATATTGAGATGTCCGATGAAAATTGAATTAAAAAATCGAAACTTCGTAAAATTAATAATTAGCAAAATTAATAAATTTTCTCAGCACTACCTTTCGGATTTAATTCAAACTATTGTCTAAATACGAATTTTAATGTAAGAACAACACTAAGCTACGACGCAAGTAAATGATATGCGAAAAAGCAACAAAATATAAAAAATTCCTAGAATCCGATCGCAGCACCAACTACCGGGTTTGACTGATAAACCAAAAATTTAAAAAAAACTTCTAAAACGCGATCGCTCCTCTGCCTACCGAACCAATTGTGAACCTTAACCATCCCAAGATCAACAACACATAAATAAATTTAAAAAAACATTTTCACTTCAATACTCTACATTACAAATTTGCACAATGTATATTTTTTAATTACACAATTACACTTTAAAACGTTATTTCAATAAATAATAATATAATATTTCTCAATACGCGCACAATTCTAAACGCGATCGCAGTGCTGCCTACTTGTTACTTAATCAGTTGTGATTTTGTTTATATTGGCAACGGCCATACGGGCTCTTTGTGATTGGTCGTTGTGTTGGACAGCGGCCATCTTGCATTGATCTGATTGGTTTTCCATTGTTTACATTTCCATCTGATTTATTAGCCTCTTATTTATTAAAAAACTGTTTTCTCGCGATTTTTTGTAACACAAAATTACGAAATATTTTTCTCAATTTGATCGCAGCACCAACTGTCGGAACAAACTAAAATTAAAATAGAATATTATTGAATATTCGATACTGCGATGGTAGTGCAATCTGCCGGATCCAATGTAAAACATTCCAAAATCAACAACTACTTATAAATAAAAAATTAATTAAAAAAACATTTTCCAGTGGACCAAATTGTGAATCTAAATCATTCTCGAATCTCCTTGAACACACACACAAAATTTCATCAAAATCGGTCCAGCCGTTCAGGAGTTCACTTTCATACACACGCACACAAGAAATATATATATAAAGATATATTCGTAATTGTTATACTCGTATTTATCAACTATAGATAAAACTTCTCTAATTGAAAATATCCATTGCTAAAAATACAGGAAGAAAGGAACTATTATAAAAATTATTGATTGAAACAATAGGCTGCAGGATGTACATAACAATCAACTAATACACATTCAACGGAGAATCTAGTTTATGTGAACATTAATGTAACAAGAGTTAAATGAAATGATCACCTCCCTTTATTCAGTTTATATAAATAACAGACAATATTTTAACGACATTAAACTATGAATATTGAGGTCACATTTATCTTAACTTCTGCGCATGTGCACACTGAAGATGTTTTATAGACGCTATTTTGTAGCTAGAATCTACAAGATTTAGGAACACAATTTTAAGGTGATAACAATGACGGTTATATAACTCGCCGGCTTAGTCTAGTGGTTAAACTCGTCATCGCAAAATCAGCTGATTTTCGAAGTCGAGAGTTCTAGGGTTCGAATCCTTGTAAAGGCATTTGCTTTAATATGAACTTGAATGCTAGACTGTGGATACCTGTGTTCTTTGTTGGTTTTTCTTTTTCTTCCTGTTTAGCCTCCGGGAATCACCCTCAGGTATTACTTCAGAGGATGATATGTATCAGTGTAAGTGAAATATAGTCTTGTACGTTCTTTGTTGGTTGGGTTTCAATTAACCACACGTCTCAGAAGCGGTCATCTGAGTCTGTTCCAACTACATGCTTACTGGTATATCTACACTAATATTGCAGCTACGTCAGGACTGGAAAGTCAGTAGCAGTGACGATAGTCAGCAACAGCCGATAGTTGGAAAACTCGTTGGAGTATAACAACGAACAATGAGGATCGACAATATTATATTCTGCAGTTGTTTTAAATTTTTGGTGAAGAAAACCTTAGAAAACCGTCAGTAAAATATTCGTAAATTGAAAAAGTCTATGAAAACAGTTGCTATTTCAACTATTTGCAGAATACTCTAAAAACAATATTGGAAATATTACTTTTCCGTATAGATAGTGCTACAGCAGAGCTATATGTCTACCCACCGGGTTGGTCTAGTGGTGAACGCGTCTTCCCAAATCAGTTGATTTGGAAGTCGAGAGTTCCAGCGTTCAAGTCCTAGTAAAGCCAGCTATTTTTACACGGACTTGAATACTAGATCGTGGATACCGGTGTTCTTTGGTGGTTGGGTTTCAATTAACCACACATCTCAGTCAGGTATGGTCGAACTGAGAATGTACAAGACTACACTTCATTCACACTCATACATATCATCCTCTGAAGTATTATCTAAACGGTAGTTACTGGAGGCTAAACAGGAAAAAGAAACAAAGGGCTATATGTTTAGAAGGGAAAGCATTGTAATCGGTCCAATTTGCATATATGTGGTTTTCACTGGATTTTGACGTTTTGACACGTAAAGAACCAGGAAAACCGGGTGGAAATTTTCCGGATATTAATGTTTGTACATACGTGTTCGGTGTTGGCCTCTAAATCACCTTATATCTCAAGAACTACTGGACCGATTTTGTCAAAACTTCATCATATTACTTCTATATATGGGGCATTAATGCCATTATATTTTCAACTTAAAAGGTCAAAGGGGTGAGGCTATAGAGCAAGGTCACCCTCAGTATACCGAGATTTCCCCTAATTAAGGTCATATTGTCTTATATGCATTGGTTAACAATTAAAAAATAATATTTGCAAAATCGCTCCTCCACCAAAAAAAAGCTCTAATCTACTACTATGTTGTGATATCACAGGTGAATGGTAGAATTAAATAAATGAATTTTTTTTTTTCTCCCCTACATCCCTGAGCCGGACATCCAGTTAGGTATACTCGGCCCAGCGACGTGTCTTTGACTCTAAGACGGTCTTTCCACACGCCGGTTTTACACCCGGTAAAACCAACAAAAAAAATCGTCGCTATAACTTTCTTATTAAGTTAAATATCGAATTCGTTAAAAATTCCTACTATTTTTTTTGGATAAGGGCCTAAATAAAGTTTTTTGATATCACCAACCATTGATCCAGGGGATGGAAAAAATGGGATTTTGAAGACAAAAAAAATTTAATTCCCTTAATAGGCATAGTATCGAATCGGTTTAAAGTGGTCGTTAGTCCTCTAAACATTTCCTAAAACTTTTATCTTAAACAATTTTTGATATGACCAATCCTTACGGCAAGGGATGACCAAAATATTGCTCGGGCTTGTTGTATGCTAAACATGTGAAAATTTTTTCACATGCAACCACCATTCTCGTATCGAGTAAATTTTAAGTTTTTCTTAACTTTAAGGTGGAAATCTTTTTTATCGCCTAGTTTCTTTCTTTTTCCTGTTTAACCTCCGGTAATTACCTTACAGATAATAATTCAGAGGATGAATGAGGATGATATGTAAGAGTGTAAATGAAGTGTAAATCTTATACAGTCACAGTTCTACCATTCCTGACATGTGTGGTTAATTGAAACCAAACCACCAAAGAACACTGGTATCCACGATCTAGTATTCAAATCCACGTAAAAATAACTGACTTTAGTAGGATTTGAACGCTGGAACTCTCGATTTCCAAATCAGCTGATTTGGGAAGACGCATTCACCACTAGACCAACCACCCGGTGGATTTTATCGCCTATTTAGCACCAGTCAAATCTACCTCCGCCTTCCAGCGTGCCGAAAGGGATTTTTTATGTTTTAATCTAAAAAAAACCTTTCGTTAAAAAGTTTACATATAAGTCTAAAAAAAACAGAAATAAATAAATTCTAGCAAAACTAATGGAGTTTCAGTATTTTCGTTTATATTTTTACTTATCCGGCAGTTATGTTCGTCGTATAAAATACAATATAACATGAGAAAGTATAATGGACTAAAAAATAATTGTTTTTTAGTCAGAGAATAATGAAAATCATGAACTAATCTTTTTCAATCCCTTTTTGTATGTTGTATGTGTATGTGTTACAATCATTTAGGTTAATAACTCTGGATTAGCAGAGTCAAAAAACTTATCGGTATGACTTTTGACTGTACCAAAATTTCCCTTGATGATTTTTATACGTATAGGACACTACAGATGGTATTAAATTTGAAATCAGGGACTCGAAAGCGAAATGGATGGAATTCAAAGACCATAACTCAGCTGGAGTGACTAAATGAAATTTTTAATCCTAAAAGTAATTTTTTTTTAAAGATGAAGATTTTATCTTATAAATTTTTTCCCAAATTAAAAAAAAAATGTTGTGATCGAAATTTTTACAATCACCTCCTTTAATTGTAAAATAATGCATTTTAAAATTGTTTTTATAACTTACGCTTCCAATATCTTGATAATTTTATATTAATTAAAAAGAAATTGGTTTGTTTTGCATGAAATTTCCTAAAAATTAACTGTTTACATGGTAATGAAAATATAACAAAACTGTTTATACACTTTTCTAATGCTTGGAATCTCATTGGCTGGATAAAGGGTGAATCAACAAGTGTTTGGATAAGGGAATGTTATTTCAATATAGTGAATAGCCATGAATTAGTGGAAACCAAAGAACGGAGTGGTATTATTATTAAATTTTTGGTGTTTGAACTCGAAAAACAGAGATAAATGGAGTATGTTGTTATTCTAAAAATCGAGTATTTTTATATTTTCAGGGCTACTAATTTATTTCTCGGAAAAAATTACTAACGCATAGCTGATTAAAAAAAATATTAATAACATAAAGGATTAAGATAAATAAAAATGTTGAATATTTATTATTATTATTATTCCCAACAAAGATTACTAAAAATGAAGAGATAGTTGAATTTTATTATTTTAAAAATAAAATCAATCATTCTAATTAATAACAGTATGAACCACTACGGTAACCGTTTACATAAACATAAATGAATAACACGCATCTATTATGTTTTAGATGAATAAATTAGTTCATGAATAATTCATAACAACAATTTCTAAAAGATGATTATTTTTATACAATCTTAGCCATTATTATGAACGAGCGCGCGTGTGCGCGTGCATATGTGTTTAAATACACACGGTCGCGAGGCGCGTACGATAGTGTTACTAAGCAAATTTTTCGAAAAATTAAAATAGTCTGCTATTTTTATCATTTCTAAGAATTCTAAAATGCGCTGTTTAATTATTATAATATTCCAACAGATAACCCTTACATAACAATCCAGTAATTTTATATTATTTTACCCGATAATGGATATTAATTTCATTAAAAAAATAATCAAACAAGCTTCCTCTGTATATATTACTTTCCCGTCTAGATAGCACTACAGTAGAGCTCAGAGCTATAGCTCTAGAAGGGAAAGTATTGCAATTGGCCCAATTTGGGCATTTGCTATTTTCACCGGATGTTAACGTTTTCATACCTAAAGAACCCAAAAATCCGGATAGAAATTTTCCGGATGTAATGTTCGGATAATACATGTGTTTGTTCGGTGTTGGCCACTAAATCACCTTATATCTTCAGAACTACTGGACCGATTTTAACTTAAGTCGGTCATATTACTTCTATATATGTGGCATTGATGCCATTAAATTTTCAACTTAAAAGATCAAGGGATGATGCAAGTTCACCCTCAGTATCTCGAGATTTCGTCTAATTAACGTCATATTTTTCTTAGACACATTTGTTAATGATTATAGAATAACAATATTTGCAAAAAAACCTTTTTGAAATATCACCCCCACCCCACAAATTGCTGTTGCTGTTCTCTGCTACGTTGTGACGTCACAGGTGAACGGTAGAATTAAATAAATGAATAATAATAATTAAAAGTATAAAAAAAAATTAATTCGATCGCCCGGTTAAATCGGGAGCTGGTGTGCGTTAAGCTACCTGGTGCGTTAAGCCTCGTGGCTACACCGATCTGCCGACTGTACAAGTGAAATTTGTTCTGTATAATTTATGAAATTACATTAGTTAGTGCCGACCATCGCCACACACGCGCGAATTAAATACGGTATGCGCACGCGCTTTAGTTGGAATCATTGAATTAAATAAACGAAATAATATTATATTTAAATAAAATGATAAATATTTTTAATTAAGTTGTGTGCGTATGTACACAACTCACAAACTGTAAGCTGACAACTCAGTTTTTTCAGCTTTATACGTATATATATATATATATATAAAAGAATGTATTAAATTCGCCCATCTCTTTTTTCTGACAAATATATACGAGTACAATTGGAAAAGAGATGAACACACTTTTTGTCACATTGACTGATTGTATTTTCTTGTAGAAAGTTATTTGATAAATGACTATAGGTGACAAAAGAGTGAAATGAAAATATACAATGCATGCTACCGTACTGAAATAATTTCCTAACCAAAAAAAAGTAATAACATTTTTAAAAATTGAGACGATATTTCGAGTTTGAAAATAAAAGTCAAATGAGTTTAATAAATTTTGTAAACTTGGGAAGATATAAATTTAAGAGTAATGTTTTATTGATCTAGACGAATCAATGAACCGAAATATTTTAATACTAAGGTCATAAACCATTATTCAAATCATAACAATAATGAATAGGGATATGTATTAAGCATGCACCTTGATGAGATAATAATGTCCCACGTTCATAGAATTGATTGTCTGCCGCACTAGTAGAGCTTCATTTAAAATTAAATCTGTTTGCAATGCAACATGGTTAGGCTTTCTATTTTTTATGTTGCTAAAAGAAATTATAGACAAAATTAAAGGATTTTATGGAAATTTAATCATATTTTTTATAGTATTAGGTTTCTATGGTAGCAATCGTAACTTTCTTTTAATAAATAAGTAGTATACACAACGGAAGAAAATAATTTATTAAAATCATTTCCTTAGAACCTTTCTTTATAATATCTCATAAAGAAAACCATGTTCAAATAGATTAATCGAAAAAAAATTCTGTTTGAGCATACGAAAGTAGAAACATAAGCAAAATACCTCTGCTTTAGAATTTACTATCAAAATCATTTACATGTCTCCCTGACTTTTTCATCAATTTTTTATTTTAAATGATACAGAAGATAGTTTCCGATGCTTTTGGCCATGTTGAGATCTAGTAGATAGAGAAATATACAGTATAGGCAATGTTCAGAGTATTGAAATGTAATAGAGTAAATCTGATGTAGACACCACATGACTTCAATGTACGCCTATTAAATTATATATACACATTTTTTGCTGCACTTCATTGAAACTTATTTTCATTTGAATGTGTGATACGATCCTCCAGTTCTTTAATAAAGTGGACAGTTACATAATTGCTGAAATATTAACTTTTATTAACATCAAATATTTATACATTTATTAAAGAGGAAAAACGTTAGGGCCAAGGAAATGATAAAAATTATTAAAAAAATATTAAGAATGATGAAAATAAAAAGAGAGAAAATCTGAAAACTAGGGAACTTGTACACAAATAAAGATCAGAGGAATTATATTAATCACTCTTTCGAACAAAACAGCGATTAAATAATTGGCAACAAAAATTAAATAAACGAAATGATGATCAACTCCGATTTAGAGAAAATATTGACCGGCAATATCAGAGGAGTAATGAACTAAAAGATAAGAATTTTTTATAATTTATTAGATCGGGCATGTATGCCTTAGTGTGTATGTTTTACTTGTGACGGTCTATTTTTCAGTCACTCTGTAGTTAAATTTAATGTATTTAAAATTAAATAGAAATTCCAGGTAATTAAATAAAATTAAACAGAAATTAAAATACAAAATTCAAAAATAATATGATTCTAAATTATAATTTTCAATTAGTATTAAATAATCAGATGTTTCACTAATCGCCTATTAAATTACATATGTACATTTTTAAAAGTACATAAAATTTTATTTCACTGATAAGTTCTGATTTAAATTTTTTTTAAATTGTAATTATTGAATAATTATTTATTGTAAAAAAATGTTTACAATCACGGGTTAATAATTATTAATAAATCAATCAATATATCTGATTCGAACCGATGTTCCCCCTTCCCTTGTAAGATCCAAATATTTCATTAATTAAAATTTTATTTGGCTAAAACTCTGGAACCAATGAAAATAAGTACCACTTATGATATATCGTTGAAAATCTCTCAATGAAGGCTTATTACTGCAGTTAAGAAAAACTCAAAAATCCAATTTTTTAGATTTTGAGCTTTTTTGGACACTTCTGGTCCAGTTGACTGCATTCAAAAGGGGAGGTCCACAATTAGATGTTACAACAGTTCTAAATCCAAAATTCAAAATCCTACAGGTAATCGTTTTTGAGTTACGCGAGACACATGCTTACGTACGTACAGACGTCACGCCGAAACTAGTCAAAATGGATTCGGGGATGGTAAAAATGGATATTTACATTGAAATCTGAAAACCGAAATTTTTCGCGATTACACTTTCTTTACTTCGTACAAGGAAGTAAAAAGGACTACTGAAAATACTGCACCTACAACTCTAAGCATAACCATATAAACCACATTAACATGTAACTATCTCCAACCAGCTATATTCTCTTTTTACCTAATTTTCTTTCTTTTTCCTGTTTAGCCTTCGGGAATTATCGTTCAGGTATTACTTGAGAGGATGATATGTATGAGTGTAAATGAAGTGTAGTCTTGTACAGTCTCAGTTCGACCATTCCTGAGATGTGTGGTTAATTGAAACCCAACCACCAAAGAACACCGGCATTTAGTATTCAAATCCGTATAAAAGTAACTGACTTTACTACGACTTGAACGCTGGAACTCTAGACTTCCAAAATCAGCTGTTTTGGGAAGACACGTCCACCAATAGACCAACTCGGTGGGTCTCTTTCTTCCTACCCTACCTAACTAGAAATAACTTTGACAAACAATAACTTCTGAAACAGTCTGTGTGTTATTTATGTGGGCAATACAGAACTATTACTGACTTAACTACTTGACAATTATTTCATTCTTTTAATTACCGTATCTGGTTCGAGTTTACTAATAAGCACCGCTGCAATAAATTGGTTATGTTCGATCAAAGTAAGAGAATTCGACTGTGGTAAACAGATCTAATTAATTTGTTTGCAGCTAACAAAAACAAAATAACCTAAAGAAATTCGAGATATAAATATTAGAGTTTCTAAGTTATTAGAGTTTGGAAATATTTTCTAGTTTTCTAGTTCGAGTTTTAGAATATTCGATAATAAAACCGATCAAAAAGTCACATTTTTTACTAAATTATACGTAAAGATTTCTGTAATGTTATTTTACAGAAACGAAAATCAGTATTAGAGATTCCAGAGTTAAGTGAAATGATCCTCTCCCTTTACTCAGATTATTTTAATAAAAGATAACATTATAACATCATTATAATTGTGGGCGGCATTAAGCAATGAATATAGTCACATTTTATATTATTTCTGCGCATGCGCAGACTCAAGATGTTTTGTAGCTTTAGGAACACAAGTTCAGAAACACAAAAGGAAAAATACAAAACGTTACAGAAATTAAATTGTATTGCTGAAATTCTAACAATGAGGGTTACGTTGTTAATTGTATGGATTACATAGCTAAATTTTATGCTGGTAACAATTAAGCTTACAATTCACCAGGTTAGTCTATTGGTTAAACTCGTCATCGTAAAATGAACTCATTTTCGAAGTCGAAAGTTTAAAATTCAAGTCCTTGTAAAGGCAGTAAGTAGCTTTTACTCGGATTTGAATGCTAGAATGTGGATACCGATGTTCTTTGTTGGTTGGGTTTCAATTAACCACGTCTCAGGAGGGGTTGGTCGGAGTTCTAGATTACATATACCGATTATATACGTTTACCGATACATTTACACTTACATTGTAGCTACGTCAGTGTTGGCGAGCCGGTAGCAGTAATTGCATTTCCTATACACAAACATCCAGAACCGGTTTTAGCGGGAAAACTGGTTGGAATAAATCAACAAACAAAAATCACGGTCGGCTCCATTATATTTTACAGTCGATTTAAATTCTCGGTGAGCAAACCTTCGGCTGACCACCAATAACTAATTCGTAAATTTCAGAAATTAAAAAAAAAAATAGTTGGCATTTCAAATATTTGCAGAATATATTAAAAACATAATTGGAAATTTTTGCTAATATTTTTTTTCTAATATTGATTTTAAAAATCAATATTAGAGATCTCTTATTTTTTTACTTCCTCTAAGGAGAATGATTATTTATTACGTTTTATGGATCCGAATATGATGGCGTAATATGAGAACATTTTTTATTACAAGGTTCTTACATAATAAATAAGGATGTAATTCTTACCAGTATATGGCCTGGATTTCCCATTTAGATTACTGAAAAAAAAAAAAATATATATATATATATATATATAAATAAAAAAATAAGGTTAAATTTTATCTCATATTTTTATTCCGTATTAACATAATTTGATTATCATGCATAATTTACCAATTAAAAAGTTATATGTAGGAGCACTTTTTAATTGATAAATTTAACCCCCGAACAGGACCACCATGATCAGAATTAAACTTAATAGGTTACTTAATAAAAAAAAAAAATTAACCTACAAAAATTTATTTTACTATATTTAATTTATGGTTATAGTAACGGAATACAGTTCCTTTGTTTTTATAGTCGTATCAATAATTAAAGTCATTAGCGACTTATCACTGTAATGTACAGTCTTGTGCAAGTTAATGTGGACAAGAGGTAATTTTGGTACTTAAATATTCGCCCGTCGACCATAACCATAATGATCCCGTAACTTTGAAAATACTTCAAAGTTACTGGAACATTAACATATTTTACATATTAAAAAAATAAGAATTATTGCTTATAATTATAGATATAAATTAACCAAACATAACCTACGTTCACTTTGCTCGCTAACATCGAGTAATTAACAATAATGTGTTGATTATTTGAAATAAATAATTGCAATAATTACTGAATTTATTATTTAAATACTTAAAATATTACTGTGTTAATTAGTCAAGGTTAACGAGCGTAGGTTAAGTTTGGTTAAATTATATTCATAAAATAAATAAATATAAATGGTTATAAAAAATGTAATGCAATGGTTATATCGGGTGGTATTAATAATAACCAAAAATTTGCAATTTATTGGTCGACTGGCTAATACGTAAGTACCGTAATTTTTAGTTATGTTGTATCATTGATTCAAGATTTAGTACAGTTGTTTTCCTCCATTTCAAGTATTGCCTGAAAATATGTTCTTATTTGTTTTGAGAGGTTATGTATATTGCTTACTTATTGTATTTTGGCTTCTTCTTCTAGTGTAAACGATCTTCTTGTAATTTCGTTAATAAATTTGGAAAAGTAGCAATATGGATTTTAACTCATAAGAAAAGAAACAAGATAAACACTAAATGAACATATTCGTATTACTCAAAGATAAGTAGCAGCAGAGTATAAGGTTAGTCTAGGTGTAGTAAGATAATTAGACAAAATCTTGAATCTTTATTATTCTATATTAAACTATTAATTTGTATAACTAAATATAATACTCACCTTTTATTTTTTTGTATCTTCTATTTTACTTAGAGTAAAGGTTTGCTTGGCATTTCTCTTGCCACTACCCCATTCGGTCGCCCTAAAGCACAGACCGAATATCTGTGCCAAAAACGGATACTGAGCCTCGCAACAGTTTAGCGACCGGTGCCCTAAATAGCTCCTAGAGCTTACCTAACAGCGTGAACGGACAAAGCGCGGTGCCATACACCACCGGCTTACGTGACCCAACCACTCACTTGTCTTATATTTACTAAAATGGGTAGGCGCACCCCGTCAACTACTAAAAATATATGTGACATCCATAAATTAAAATTTACTTTGTCAAGACAGCAATTCGCTGCCACGCCTAGGTCGCTGAATGCCAGGCGACCTGTCCACCATATTAAAGCGTTTGGAGCCCTAATTGGCTGGTGGTCAGCCATATATCTCAAGGTTAGCTTCCCACAGGAGTGCGTTAGAAGTCTTTCCCTTAAGTAAACTACTGATGCGGGATGAACATAGCAACCGCATCAAGGAACGGTCCGACAATGCGGCTCTCGCCACATTGACTCGCCAATTTTCCCCTTAACCTCTTAAGTTCCAAGGTGGCCCGGTCTCTGGCCTCCCCAAAAGCAGGGCAGTCAAACATCAGGAGTTTATTTGACTGGACCTCCCCGCAGACTCTTAGCTCATCAGCTGCCAGGAGGAATCAATTCAGCTGCCAGATATTGGTTCAAATTAACATGGTTGGTAAGCACCTGGGGACCCGTTGCCCTTAAAAACGAACTCGAGGCATAACATCCCCCAGATCTCGTATAAACTTGTACAGGGATCTTCTCTTAGTCGTGGTGTCCCATTTCAGCTACCATGCTTCCATCGCGAGGCTCTGCAGCCTCTTCCACAGGTGGGAGATGGGCAACTGAATGAAATTTAGGTCCGGTGCATTGTGATCACCGTTTCGTTCCGGTACTGGCCAGGCCCGAAACCGCATCCCAAATACCTCGGCCTACCGGCCTCTTCGCAATCTCCGAACATGGCTGCCCGAACTTTCACCACTAAATCGATTGGGAGAGCCTTTCCCAATATGGTGATAGCCTCGTAGGAAGTTGTTTTAAAAACACCACTGAATACAATTAAGGCACTGCGCTGGGCACTCCTTAAATTTTGAACAAGTGCTCTCTATTCATATCCAACCTTTGCGCCCAAACGGGCGCCGCATAAGAGATCATGCTTTCGAAGACACCTCGGTACACCATATACATTTGACGGTCAGACAACCCGTAGTCCTTCCGGGCAATCCTCTTAAGTTTGTGCAACACTGAGACGGCGTCCACCGCTACTTGCTTAATGTGGTTGCTAAACAACAACTTCTCATCAAACAAAACAACTAGGTAATTATGAACTCTCACTCAGCTGTTACTTAAAGTAAAATTAATCCTCAGAAAAATAATTTTGAGTTACAAAAAACTTAGAACCAGCTGGTTTGGGAATTCCTGATTCTACTGTAACAGAAGACTTCTGGAAAATGGCTGCAAGGCACGAAGGCCTATAACAAAACAACTTCTTACGTACGCCTTGAAGTAGAAAAGACTTCTTTGGGCCAAAAAAATACAAAAACTGGAGTCTGAGACTTGGAGAAAAGTCCTTTTCTCTGACGACAGTCATTTTCTAGTTCAGGGGCGTGTCACATCTGCGAAGAAGCAAAAGATGATTTGCAAAGATGAAGCAAAGATGGTGCCCCCTGTTGCTCATCAAAGAAAGTTAAGCTTTTTATATCTCAAAAAGGGATTCAGTGTTTGGACTGGCTCGGAAATTCACCAGTCCTGCATCCAATTGAACATTTGTGGGGAACTGTGAAGAAAAGACTGAGAAAAATGGACTGCACTACCAAAGAGATGATTTGTACTGCGATAAAGATGTGGATTCACGATCAAGAAATTAAATAAATATGTAAAAAAACCTGTAGATTCAATGCCTAAAAGAATTGAAATGGTTAATAAAGAGCGTACATAATATTACGTAAAAGTACATAAAATATTGTAATAAAAACTGTTCATTCTTTATATGTAATAAATTTAATTATTTTTGAAAATATACTCATGTTCATATTAATCTGCACAAGACTGTACCGATAAATGTTTAGTCTTGAAAAAACTCAGGTCGACCATTCCTGAGACGTGTGGGTAATTATAACCCAACCACCAAAGAACACCGGTATGGACGATCTAGTATTCAAATCCATATAAAAGTAACTGACTTATTAAGATTTGAACCTGGGAACTCTTGACTTCAAAATCAGCTGATTTACGACGAGTGTATAACTAGAACAACCCGGTTGATTTCATTTACTTTTATTTTCAAAACCACTGAAAAAAAAACTAAATCCTTCACATAAAATAAATGCATTTATTCTGGGAAGTTAAATTATAAATTCTAATAAATAATACATTTTTTCTGTTGTGTTTTAACAATTACGAATTTTTTTCTTTTATTTATAGTACTGCAAAAAGTGGAACTGTAAATCAAAAAAGGATTAACACTAAACATTATAAATCCACTGTTATAAGTATCGTTCTGACTCACAAATAAATTGCAGGAAACGAAAAACAGTTCAGTGAAAAGTAATGTCTTAATAAAAAAAAACAAATAAATAAAGTGGTTGATTGAAATAGATAAAATGGGATATGCAAATATATCTACACCAAAATAAAACATTTTTATTGTCTATATTTTAATAATTTTTTTTTTTGATTGTAAGTTTCACTCTATATTATTTTCACTTCTTTGATGGTTGCCGGTAGACTTCAAGTCTTCATTATTAATTTATTTTCTAAACATGGAATAAAATTAAAATATATTTATTAGTTCGTGTTTTTAATTTAAAATTATAAATATATCAACAAGCTAAATTAATTAATTAAAAAGTATTTTTAATTAAGTAATGCATATATTAGTCATGGTTAAAAAAAAAACCTAGCCTTATTAATTCACTTAACTGATACTGAAATATTTGATTAATATCATCAATGTCATCATAATTAATTATTTACATTAAAATTTATCTCATACGAAATAGTTGCTAATCGTTTTTTTATCAATCATTTAGCTGGTTTGTTTCCAATCTCCGTTCCTTTCTGGCAGTGATATTTATTTATTTTATTCCAGTATATACACACTACAAATTGGATGTATAAATAATCTTAAAAAGTTAAACTAAGTTACCTGTACATAGGACGGGACACAAATAAAAAAAAAAAAAATAAGAAAACAAATAATTATTCTATATTTAAATATTCATTTATATAATTAAACATAATATTTTTCTTTTCTTTTTTTGGATCTTCTAGTGATTAAGTAAATGTGATTTTTCCAGTTTTTAAGTCTTACTTATATTCTATTTTTTACTTTTCAACTGCATCAGTTTGGTAATTCACTGTATATCAGTGTTTCCCAACCTTTTTTGTGGAAGCCCCACCTAAGCCTTTCTAAAATTCTTAATTCCCCTATGTAACACGTGCATAATTTTTAATATTCAAAAATTGAATTTTTCACTGAAGAAACTTAAATGATAGGTTTTAGAAAGAAATCACTAGGAAACTGTTGAGGAAACACAGTAAGTAAATTTTCAATACATATAATGGAGAATTGAAATTCAAGTACGAAATAATTTTAATGAAAGATTTTTCTATATTATTTTAATTATTAGTAATTTTGTATTTCTTATTTAAATTTAGTAAGTTCCTTGCGCTTGATGCTGCAAAGGGATTTTATGTTAGGTTCCAATTTAACACACAAAAAGGAAGCGATGATGAGAGGGTTTCGACAAAACACATCAAACAAGTTGTAAAGCATCCTTTAAAGAAGATGTTTTGGGGACGCTTCAGCTACTTTGAACCTAAAACTTCAGTACCCATCTATGGGATATGAACAGTGAAAGGTACATCCCATTATTGGAAAAAAGGATCTTCTTTGTTTACCTGTTTAGCCTCCGAGAATTACCGTTAAGGTAATACTTCAGAGGATGAATGAGGATGATATGTATGAGTATAGTCTTGTACAGTCTCAGTTCGGCCATTCTGAGTTGTGTTGTCAATTGAAACCCAACCATCAAAGAACACCGATATCCGCAATCTAGTATTCAAATCCGTATAAAGTAACTGCCTTTACTAGGATTTGAACGCTGGAACTCTCGACTTCCAAATCAGCTGATTTGGGAAGACGCGTTCACTACTAGACCAACCCGGTGGGTAATAGGGCTCTACCTGAATTTTAAAACTTGCAAATTTACTTGGGGGTCTGGGGACTTGAGCTTCAGTCTTAAGTCTCCCCGTTGTGTTCAGCAGCAAATCATTTATGGCACTAAATCAACATTCAGCTAAGTATGAAGATGGAAACTGTAACAATATTTTTCTTTGCCATTTTGGTTGAATTTGGATATTCGATTTCCTCAAAAAGCCATGTGTCATCGCTCCTTTTATATAATGTAAAGTTTTAACCGACTCATCATTTTGCATTTCTGCGAGTTCTTCTTGGTACTGCATTTTTGAAATATCAGACAAATACATTAACATTGGCAGCATGCATCATCCAAGTTGGAAAATCAATTTATTTCATATCAGAAAATCTTTCTGTTAAATTAGTCGACAGGATTTTCAAATAATCGACAATACTAAGTTTTGCGGAATCAGTCACTTCACATTTATGGAGCCGATGAAACTTCTCACAGTTTTTGTTGTAAATATATTTCTGACGTAATTCAATAAAGGTAATGAAACTACATATCTTCACTTTTGCATCGACAAGTTTTATTTGTTCCTTGAAATTGGTTATTAATCCATTTAGTTTTTCAAAGATATCGGCTAAATAACTCAAATTCTTTACCCTCGACCATTAACGAATATTTCATTTCAGGTTTGTCGCTTAAAAAATCACTAAAGGCAAATAATTTCATAAATATTTTGAAGCAGTTCCCTTTCGAGAGCCATCTTACTTCAGTGTGAAGTAAAAGTCTCACATAGACTGCATTTTTTCTTCACTACTTCATTTAGAACAGGTGAAATATTTTTGGCTATCAAATTTTCCTTACGAATAACACAATGCACAAGAAGTATTTCTGGATTCTCATCTTTCATCACTTTTAAGCAGGCATTTTTTTTTGCTCATCATATTAGGAACATCATCATGCAGCTCAAGATGTTATATTTATCATCGGTATATTACTAACATGTATAACATAAATTTTTATTATATATAACTTTGGAGGTAGTGGTGTTTTCTAATGATTTACTGAAAACTTCTTCAGCAAAATGCCCTTTATCAATATATCTTCAATTTATCAATATATAACATATATATTAAATAATATATAATATATATATTATATATAACAATAATATATTAATTTATCAATATATCAATCGGCCTCACAGTCTCTCAAAGTTGATTCATCCATTTATACTGAGAAATTTCTTGTTTTCGGCTTTTCAACAGGATTTTTTTCTGTTTTTTTAATTTTTATTTACCCTACCACCCAGGCCGGATTCACAACAAAGCAAAGCACAGTCCAGAGGGTTGTCTACTCAAACAGGCCTTCCCGTCCGCTAGCCATAAGTCTAGCCCACAGGTCAACCCGCCGGTTAGATCTTTTCATTGCCTGCCTCTAACCCCTAGGGCGGGGTATTCAAGCCCGACTGTGTCTTCCTGGACCCCACCCCAGAAGCCGGGACTCGGTCTTGACCCCAAGGCCTCTAGTGAGGCACCCTGTGCAGGGTACTCACACCGAGTCTCGATCTTTTTCTCAAAAGGATGAGAGAATTCCAGTGCCTCATCATTGCCGTCTATCCGTGCAAGCACAGTCGAACGACAGCTCCGCAGGGGGCCGTCTTGTATAATACGGTTTAAATATGACTACACGCGGATGATTAAATGCAGGTTGAACGAGCATTCCTCCCAAATCAGCTGATTTGGAAGTCGAGAGTTCCAGCGTTCAAGTCCTAGTAAAGTCAGCTTTTTTTATACGTATTTGAATACTAGATCGTGGATACCGGTGTTCTTTGGTTGTTTGGTTTCAATTAACCACAAATCTCAGGAAAGGTCGAACTGAGACTGTACAAGACTACACTTCATATACACTCATACATATCATCCTCTGAAGTATTATTTGAAAGATAATTACTGGAGGCTAAACAGGAAAAAGAAAGGTTGAACGTAGAGTACTAGCGCCAATAAGATGTAAATCTCAATTCGAGGAGATCTGTCGCTTGTTGACTGTTGCCGCACATGCAAGGTCGATTTCGATGGACACGGTCCCGTAGCACACACTTTTTGCATTGGAACGGAACGAAAGGATGTCGGGGGGTACAACATCCTTCTGTTTATTGCAGTGTGAGGACTTACGTCCTTTGCTGCTGGGACGTCAGCACAACAAACAAATCATTCCTTCGGCAGGGACTCGACGGAACGATTTGCTAATAAGCTTATCTTCCGAGACGCATTCCCTTTCTGTCCAGAAAGGGAAAGAAAGGCTCGTAGCTAGGGGCTACCCTCCCGGAAGGGCGGGTGCCGGAGACGATTTTAGGGCCTGTTCCAATTACGCACCTTAGTTGCTAAGCTTCGCAAGTAAGTGCGGTTTGTCTTTGCATTGTAAGTACTGGATATGGTAGATGTAATTACTTAACGAATAAATGGGGTATGTTACCTTTGGCTGGTTGTAAACACTGACAAAGTGAGTGAAGAGTGAGGAGTGGAGAGGGTGAGGCACTTCAAAGTGTTGAACAATTAAGTACTGCCCACAGCGAGCGTATAAGGGGGATTCACATAAGCATATCGTGCTACTTCGCCTGGAGTTGAATGGCTGAAAAAACTGGATATTAATTTGTAGCTATATAATGAAATTTGTAAATATTATGTATACATTTGCTGTTGTACTTACTAGAATATTTGGTTTTAATATCTTGGACATAGCACATATATTTGTACCATACGATAAATAAGTAACAATTGTAAACTAATTATGTAAGGTAGATAAATAATCCTGTATTTAATGAATGATTATTTATATAAAAGTAATGTTTTAAAACATGTTAGAAAACTGTTTTAACAACGAATTGATTAATTTACATTAACAATAAACACGTTCATAAATAATATCGCATGTAACAGCATAAATTTATTTTTGATACATTATAATAACGTGTTACTCCGTTAAAAAACTAAAAAGCAAGAGGCCTGAAACAACCTTTGTTGGAAATACGACTTATCAGATGTTATTGCAAAGGCATAAACAATGGATCCACTACTCACTTCTCCCAAGCTATCTCTTTTCACAAGTACCGAGCTGCACACCGCCTGTTGTTACCCGTTTCATATAGGTCTATACCAGTCAGTCTTCATATTTTATTACATAATTTACCGTTTACTCCTCGCTATCAACAAATTACCACCCTGCTATTACAAGAAACTTCCACGAACTTTAAAACATCTCTCAATTTTATCTTAATATCTTTTTATTTTGTACTTTGCCAATTCACCTAATCTTTAACGTTCTGTAACAATACTCTACAAAATTCTTCTTTATTCTATTCTTATCTAAATTTTTTATTGTCTAAAGTTTTATTATGAAAATGCACTACATTCTTAACAAATATTTTTAATAATTCTTTCCAATTTTACGATTTATATTTGTTTCTAGACGAATTCTTTCACGCATAAAAGCCTCGTTCTCGAAAAAGGTCGGCCTTAAGTATTTTGTTTAGTTTCTCCATTTTTCTTTTTTAATTTTTCTACCTAAATAATAAAATTATGCATCTTCCGTAACAAAGCATTTCTTTATTATAATAATTAATCATTTACTATTCCAACTCCTGTTGTAAAATGAAATTTTATTTTTACATTTTCTTTTTAAATTGAATTTCTCTTTCTTAATCTCTATTTTATTCAGAAAATTTTTCAAATAGATTTTTGTTTTCCAATAAAAAATAATTACTATTTTTTTTTTCTTAATTATTAGGTTATTATGGCTATAAATAATTCTTCTTTCTTAAATTTACTAACCCATACATTATTTTTAAATAGTTCATTCTATTCCAAATTATCCTTTATTCCAATACGTCCTCATCTAAGTAAAATTATTGCATTTTTATATTAACCTTGTTTTCGATGAATAATTTTAGGGTAAAAAAAGCCTCCCGTGCATTTATCATTTTTATTTCCTTGTACGAAAAAAGGAAGTCTTGTGATCGCGATACATTTCGGTTTTGTGAATTCAACGGAAATATCCATTCTGATTATCCCTGAATCCTTTTTGAGTAGTTTCGGCGTGACGTTTGTACTTAAGAGCGTACGTATGTGCGTTTGTATCTCGCTCACATAACTCAAAAACGATTAGCCGTAGGTTGTTGAAATTATGGAGTAAGGATGTAGTAATATCTAGTTGTAACACCTCACGTTTTGATTGCAATCGACTGGATGAAAAGTGTCCAAAAGTTAAAAAAATTTGGATTTTGGAATTTTTCATAATTGCAGTAATAAGCCCTCATTGAGAGCTTTTCAACGATATATCATAAGTGGTACCTATTTTCATTGTTTCCAGAGTTATAGCCCAATAAAATTTTAATGAATGAAATATTTGGAACTTACGAGGGGAAGGCACATCGGTTCGAATCCGACTCATTTCCTTTTTTTAACATTTTTTTTGGTAATTTAAATTTATTGATTTATTAATATATTAATAACTAACTATTAACCTTTCATTGTAAAAAAAATTACGATAAATAATACTTCAATAATAACAATAATTTATATATATATATATATATATATATATATATATATATATATATATATACCATTTATGATATATCGTTGAATGGTACTTATTTTCATTGGTTCCAGAGTTATACCAAAATAAAATTTTAATTAATGAAATATTTGGATCTTACAAGAGGAAGATACATCGGTTCGAATCAGACTTCATCTTCTTTATTTTTAATTTAAATGTATTTATTTATTAATAATTATTAGCCTGATTGTAAAAAAAAATTACGATAACTCAAAAACGATTAGACGTAGGTTGTTGAAATTATGGAGTAAGGATGTTGTAACATCTAGTTGTAACACCTCTCGTTTTGATTGCAATCGACTGGGCGAAACGTGTCCAAAAGTCCAAAAAAATTGGATTTTGGAATTTTTCTTAATTGCAGTAATAAGCCCTCAATGAGAGCTTTTCAACGATATATAACAATAATTTTAAAAAAATGAAAAAATATCAGAAGTTATTAATGAAATAAAATTTTATGTACTTTTCTTTTTTTTTTAAATGTGTATATGTAATTTAATAGGCGTACAAGCAAGTCATGTGGTGTCCACATCAGATTTTTTTTATAGCCCTAGTGATCTTTACCTAACATTTTTACAAAATTACCTCACGTTCTATTTAATTATAATTACTGAGTTCAAATGAAATTAATCTTGTAATACAGTCTGCAAATCGGTTATTTTATACGTTACATATTATACTAATTGTTAATATAAAAATGTCGAAGGTATGGCATGTTTATAAGAACAATGTTTTAAATATTTCTTATATTAAATCTCCCATTTAAAACCTACCGAAATAATTTGTAAAGGTTTTATAAGAGATAAAATAATAATTACTCTTTATTCCTTTGAGGAGCCTGTTTTCATGATTATAAACAATTACTGGTAAATGAGTAATACAGATATCATGGAAGGATTTTAATTAATAAAAATGATCATAGCATTTAACTTGAAACCGTTGTTTTTAATGGCTGTTAAATGGAAGTACGAAAATGCCTAAACGAGTTTTTAATAATTAAATACTTTAACTGGAAGTTTTTATGTATGATATCACGAACAACATGTGTAACTCTCGAGAAGAATCCACTTGCACTTAAAAATTGAAAAGTACTGACTAAACTTAGTATAAACAAATATAAAATTATTATTCGATGAATTATTTATTTTATGACCTTGATTACTAAACCCAACATGGGCTAAATATAAACTTAACATTCACTTTGGTTCGATATGACTTCTCTTTGTAATGCGATATTCATCCCACCAGAAGTCGATATCGCGCAAGATAGTAGCCAACAAGTCGGGCGTTACCTCTGCAGCTGCGGCGTTAATTCAAAATCTTAGCTCAAGATCAACAAGCAAATGCGGTACATACACCCGATCTTTAATGAAACCCCACAAAAAAAAATTTAACGGGATCAAATCTGGGAAGCGAGGTGGCCATGCGATTCGATCTTCACACCGATCCATAGAACTGGTATCAAGAAAATCTCGGATTTCTAAGCGGTAGTGAGGTAGTGTACGTCTTGATAATAATAGTAATGGCATCCATCTTGGTCATCATGGTCTAACTGAGGAATTAAAATTTTGAAGCACGTCCAGATAAACAAAACCATTTGACGGATACCTCCTGGAAGAACAGGCCGTACAGTCTTTCTTCGCTTAGAGCACAAAAAACATTACCTTAGGACTATCACGACTGTAAAGTTTCATGAAGGTTTTTGCAGCCCCGTATTCGGCAGTTATGGGTGCTCACCTTGCTGTTGATATGAAATGTTGACTCATTACTAAAAATTACATTGTCCAAAAATGTATCGTTGTTTAAAATTCTATCCACCATTTCCACACAAAACTACAGCTGAGCAACTTCTTCGTCATCCATAATGTGTTGAACCACGGTTCATTTGTATGGCTTCACGTACAATCGTTTACGCAATACGCACCAAACAGTCGTTTGTGGAATACCAGTTTCACCTGATGCACGTCAAGTGGATTTTTTCGGACTACGTGTAAAGTTTTCTCCGAGTTGTTCCACAGCAGCTTCAGGGAGGCGTGGGCGTTCTGGTGTTTTTGCATTTTTAACAGAACAACCTGTCTCAACGAAGGTTTGGTGCCAAAAGTAAATTGTATGCCTACTAGGATGCTCCCTACTCTAATCTACGAAAATTACGTTAACAGCAGTTACTGACTGCAAATCGTAAAACCAAAAAAAAAAAAAAAAAAAAAAAACACACACAGCGAGCACGTTCCGCCCTAGCAAATGTATCCATTTTTAACAACACTGGTGGCCGAATTTGGTACTAATGAATTAGTGAGTAAAAACATAATGTGTTTTGCTACGAAATGAGACCTCAACCGAATCAATAATCTTTCTTTGCTGTCATTCTTCTTTCTTTGCTGTTAAGCCTCCAGGAATTACCGTTCAGGTATTACTTCAGAGGATGATATGTATGAGTTTAAATGAAGTGTCGTCTTGTACAGTCTCAGTTCGACCATTCCTGAGATGTGTAGTTAATTGAAACCCAACCACTAAAGAATACCAGTATCCACGATCCAGTATTCATGAGGCATTTACTAGGACTTGAACGCTGGAATTCTCGACTTGCAAATCAGCTGATATGGGAAGACGCGTTCATCATTAGACCAACCCGCTGGGTATTCTGTAAGTTAACTAAATAAATTTATATGATTTTTAAGTTAAGTCCTTTTTGAATCACCCGGTTTATAAAAGTCGGATAAATCAAGTATGATAGATATCTTATTTGTGATTAACTTACAATAAAGTATTACATAAGTATACAATCATTACAACAGCACCAACCTCTGCAGTTTATCAAATAAATAATTTTAACTAAAACTGTTAAAATATTATAGACTCGAAAAGCATTGAATCGTATCTAGCAAATTAAATTACTGTTGCAAAATAAATCTATTTTTATTATTTATTTATTACTGCACTAAAAAGAAAACACACAAACCACAAAATTAGCGTGAATCTACATAATTTCGTATTTTTATGCAATCTATGTCGTATGATAAGTTTAATAATGACAATGAATCACGTTTAAGACTTACGACCTATATAAAACAATACGACAATAAAAGAATATACTATCTTAATTTACACAGATGGCCGTGATATCTGTCACTGATAATTTCTGATCATTGTTTTCTCTCCCACCTTTTCTTTTCACATTTTCAACTCGATAAATTCATATTAGTATGCATGCATATATATATATATAGTTTTCCTTTTGAAACGCAACAACCGCATTTACATAATAACAGATCTTTTGATGTATTCTGAAGTTTAAATTTTAACCATTAACCATTAAGAAGTTAAAATTTTATTTAAATGTTACATAATAGAAAATTTTATTTTATATATTGAATTTTTTAAAGTACTAGAATTTAGTTCCACTTTGTTAAGATTGGAAAAAACGTCACATGTTAACATGGCAGACATCATTAAATTCTATTATTTATAGTATTTTATTTATTTTTGAAGAATCGAATAACTGACACTTTAAATTAATTCTGATAATTATACAGAGTGACTCACCCTTAAGAATGAAACAAACTTTCAGGACATGTTCTACTGATGAAAATAAAGAAGAAGATTCGTAATATAAATAGGTTCGCAAACGCTTCGTTAGGTAGTATCGACGGACGAAAAGTTTCGCCCGGATTTCTGGGCCTTCGGTAAAATGAAACCAAATTTTGATTAATGGAACCCAAATTAAGAGGTAAATTTAATGGATTTTTATGAAATCTGATCAAAAAAGAAATAGGTCCCAGAACTGTATTTTTGATAAATCTGGGTAAAAGACAAAATATCGGGGTCAAAAACATACTATTTTATGTTTGGCATAAAATAATTTTGTTAAGTGGGTAATAAACGTTTTAAAGTAAACTTGTAGAGAATTTAATTCTGAATAAAATGGTGTAAATTAAATCTAGCCCTAAATTTTCTTTTACTGTTTAGCCTCCTGAACCACCGTAAGGTATTACGTCAGAGAATGAATGAGGATGATATGTGTATGAATGTAAATGAAGTGTAATCTTGTATAGTATCAGGTCGAGCACTCGTGAGATGTGTAGCTAATTGAATCCCCAACCACCAAAGAACACAGGTACTCATGATCTAGTATTCAAATCCGTATAAAAGTAACTGCCTTTACTAGGATTTGAATCTTAGAAAAGTCGACTTCGAAATCAGCTGATTTGCGATGACGAGTTCACCATTAGACCAACCCGGTGGGGTTAGCCCCTCAATTTGGATAAACTTATTTGAACATTCTTCTTTATATTCACCAGTTGAACATGTCCTGAAAATTTGTTACATTCTTCGTAAATCACACAAAATTAACGTACTGATAATTTCAAATATTTAAAAAAGGAAATAAATGATATCTCTTGTTAAATTTATTAATCATGAAATATTTATACCTATTAACAATATGGTAATAAATTTGACTGCAGAAATTCAAATATAGAGATTGAAGAACAATCGCTAACGTTACAGGAATCAAACTGCAACAGTAATTATCGAAGAACATAAGAAAGAAGCAATAATAAAAAAGGAAGTCCGACAAGGATCTTCCTTATCCCCGTTACGTTTTAATCTTTACGTAGAACTAGCAGTTAATGATGCTAAAAACAATATAGATCCGAAGAAGCTACGATTTGCTGATGATATAGTAATTCTTGCCAAGAGTAAAAAAGACTAGAAGGAACAGTGAACGGCATTGATGAAGTCCTACACAAGAACTACCGCATGAAAATAAACAAGAACAAAACGAAAGTAATGAAATGTAGAAGCAATAATGTCAATGGACCATTGAATATAAAAATAGGAAGAGAAAAGATTACGGAGGTAGAAGAATTTTGTTATTTGGAAAGTAGAATTAACAAAGATGGACGAAGCAGGACCTATATAAAATGCTGAATAGCACAGGCGAAACGAGCCTTCAGTCAGAAATATAATTTTTTTTTTACATCAAAAATTAATTTAAAAGTCAGGAAAAGATTTTTGAAAGTATATGCTTGGGTCGTAGCTTTAGATGAAAGTGAAACTTGGACGATCGGAGAAGCTGATAAGAAAAGATTAGAAGCTTTTGAAATGTAGTGCTACAGGATAATGTTAAAAATCAGATGGGTGGATAAAGTGACAAATGAAGAAGTGTTGCGGCAATTCGATGAAGAAAGAAGCATTTGGAAAAATATAGTTAAAAGAAGAAACAGACTAATAGGCCACATGTAAGGTATAGTCGCTTTAATATTAGAACATGTAGATGTGAAAAATTTTGCAATTAGACAACGTTTAGAATATATAAAACAAATCGTTAGGGATGTAGGATGTTTGAGGTATACCGAAATGGAACGACTGGCACTAGATAGGGAATCTTGGAGAGCTGCATCAAACCAGTCAAGTGACTGAAACAAAAAAAAATTAAAATTAAATAAATTTGAAAAAATGATTAAACACTGTTTACTAAAAAGTTTACTTGTAACTAAAGTAGAACGTCATTTTGATTGTTAAAAAAATTGTAACAAAATTGTAGTATCAGTTGATACTACGGAAATAGTAAATTAAATAAAAAATTAAACATGTAGAATACTTTTTATTCATAAATCACTAACATTACATTGGCTACATTTAGTGAATTAACCTCTGCTCTCAGAGTTTTTAAAAATAAAAAAAATTTAACTCGTAAAAAAGCGAACATTTATAAACTGATTTACGTAAAGCAAACTTAAAGAAACCTTGAAATTATAATAAAGGAGTACTTGGCTCATTATTAATTCAAAAGATCAGAGAAATCGGCGGTGGAATGATATTGTTTGTAAAATGTTCACAAAAATTAGTTTACAGAAAAGAGTTTAATAAAACGTTTGTAATAAACAAGTATTAGAAACTTAATTTATCAATTAATGATGGAGAAAATACATTGTAAATTAATGATGTGGATATATATTTACTAGTCTTTTAGAATTTTAAATTTGTTTTGTGAAAGTTTTCAATGATAAGAATATTTAACGGTTATCCTCTCCCTTAAATTTATTTATGAAATGGATATCTCTTTTTGTTTATTTTTTAATAAAAATTTCTTACTAACGCTATAGTCGTGCCTTAGTCAGGTTTTAAGCTCACTTTATTAAGTTTTCGATTTGGACTGCCAAAAAATCTGATATGAACACCACCTGAAATCCTTGTACGGATATTAAATTACATATACACATTTTTTTTTTTTTAATGAAAAGTACAGTTTTATTTCATTAATAACTTCTGAAATTTTTTTATACTTTTTACTTCCTTGTACGAAGTAAAGAAAGTATTGTGATCGCGAAAAATTTTTGTTTTTAGATTTCAATGGAAATAACCATTTCGACCTTCCCTGAATCCATTTTGACTAGTTTCGGCGTGACGTCTGTACGTACGTATGTATGTATCTCGTATAGCTCAATAACTATTAGCCGTAGGATGATGAAATTTTTGATTTAGGACTGTAGTAACATCTAGTTGTGCACCTCTCTTTTGATTGAAATCGATTGAACCATAAAATCCCAAAATCGAAAACAATTTGGATTCTAGGCTTTCTCTTAACTGCACTAATAAGCTCTCATTGAGAGCTTTTCAACGATATATCATAAGTAGTACTTATTTTCATTGGTTCCAGAGTTATAGTCAAATGAAATTTTAATTAATGAAATATTTGGATCTTACAAGCGGAAAGCAAATCGGTTCAAATCTGACTTCATCTACTTTTTTTTAACTTTTTTTCTTAATTTAAATATATTGATTTATTTATATTAATTATTAACCTCTCATTGTAAAACAATTCGGAAGTTATTAATGAAATAAAATTTTATGTACTCTCATTTTAAAAAAACGTGTTTATGTAATAGGCGAACAAGGAAGTCATCTGATGTCCATATCAGATATTTTACTTTTGTTGTAAATTGATAGTTATAAAAAAAAATCTCACAACAAAGTTGTAACTTTTCCTGACCAAAAAAGCTCAACAATAAAACATCTGTTTGAATATTTGTTAGCGACATAAAAACGTTTTAAGAAATCAATAACCTATAAGTTGAAACTGTTATTGGGAGTTAGGATGAACTAATTGTAATATTATAGTCATAGGTCGTTAGGCTGCAGCATTATAGCAGCTCTTCAATATATAAATTCCAGAATACTGGAATTATTGTTCCATGACAGCTTTTGACAAAAACTGGTTGTATTCGTATGGCTTTAGTTACCACTGTGAAATGTTATTTTCAGCAGAAATTTCTGACTTTAAGACACTACTCGTAACATGATTTTTTGAAAATAGAAGTCATTTGATGTTAAACTTTTTTCTTTTAGATGATCAATCTAGGTGTGGTCTACCCCTTTCAGGTTATTTTTTTTCTTAAAACCTGTAATAATGACGCCTTTCATAATTTTTTTTTAAACGTCTTATCTATTGC
The DNA here is from genome assembly GCF_047948215.1 of Lycorma delicatula. Classification (NCBI taxonomy): domain Eukaryota; kingdom Metazoa; phylum Arthropoda; class Insecta; order Hemiptera; family Fulgoridae; genus Lycorma; species Lycorma delicatula. Next base: position 90,409,779 of record NC_134456.1, on the reverse strand, counting down.
GTTGACTATCATATAAATCGATACATTAGAGCTTTTTTCTGTTACAATATTCTCATAGTAATGTAAACAGGAACTATGAAAACAATATTTAAAAAATGATAATACAAAAGATACTACTCGTATATATGTATTGTATTGTATGCATATATTCAAGGATGGGCGGCGTATTTATTGCTAATTCTATGTTTATCTTTCATTTACGTAATTTCGATTGAAGTGATTTAATACCGCTCACGTACAGACTTGCTGCTGGTCTACGCCAACTTATATTTCCTTAATGATGCCTTTCGTATTGATGTTATCGAAGTAGGAATTTTTTTTATAAATTTGTGCTAGTGTTAATTTTAATAATTAATAATAGGTTATATGGATATAAACTCAGGAGCTCAAAAAAAAAAAAATAATAAATAAATAAACAAACAAACAAAAAAAACAACGACCATTAAAAGATATTTGGAAGAAATTAGATTGTCTTAATACGATATCTTCACATTACTGCTATTATCTGCTAATAATAAAATAATTATATTAATTCAAAGTGATTTAAAATCATTAAAAAAAACTTGGAAACGTTTAACGAAAAGTATTAAAAAATAATAAGAAAAAGTTGTCATTTTGATCCAGAAGTTGTTAGAGAAGTTAACGAAAAGTAAAAACTTGGTACTTTTTATCTTCGAAGAAATCTGTGAATCTTGGAATAATTTAAGAAATCGATGAAACTGACTGAACCATTTCATCGAATACAAACTATCGATCTCCAGCAAACCGGTATTGAGAGATTACTGTAAATGAACAATCATACGTCCAATAATACAGTGCGATCATTATATCGTGCACATCGTTCTCTTGAGCACACTGATTAACCACGTCGTAGAAATTTTTGAAAGTTACATTTAGCGGTTACATTAATAGTCAGAATAACAGATATTGGTCAACACAAAATCCACGTATCTTAACATGAATCGCATTCACATAAGGTTTCGTGTGCGATTTCTCGATGACGAATACGGGCCCGATTATGTTTTTACGAAACCTTTGACAGTCTGGCATATCTTGATATAATTATGCAATTTGTAGCTCTTTTTCAGCCTGATGAACGTTATTGTTTCCTGGCGTTAATAAGAAGATCTTTTTGACTTTTGTAGACTTGCAAAGAGCCTTTGAGAAGGCGGATTGGTAACTGCTATTTCAAACAATGAGGGAAATAAAGCTTGACTGGAGGGATAGAAAATTAATTCTGAATCTGTATAAAATACAGAAAACTTACTAAAATAACAAGCTGGGTGGATAGGAAAAGAAATGATCAAGTGTTAGCAGAAATGAGTGAGAGGAGGTCCTTGCTAAATGCTATACGAAGAAGAGCGAAATTGATAGGACATGTAATACGAAATGACCAGTTCTTGACGAATATATTTGAGGGCAAGGTTTTGGGTAAAAACCTACAGAGGAAGACCAAATCATCAATAACGTTAAAGAAGAGATGGGCCTTGGTTCATATAATGATTTGAAGAGAAAACCGGAGATGAGAGTGACGTGGCTAAATCGACAAGGCGTAGCCTTTATTGAATGATGATGGACTTTCTCATTGATTATGCTGCCTTTTACTATTGATGTCTAGAATGTATTTAATTAAGGAGTTTGAAGGGAAATTTCATTATAACTTCATTATTATCATGCGATTTACTTATTGACTCTAATCTTCGAATCTAATGAATTTTTAAATAATACTAATTGAACACTTTTTAAACATCTGATTTTTCTCCATAACGTTCAACGTTTTCAAAATAATTTTCAATAACGCTTCTGAACTGTGAATTATTACACGGCTGTCCAAAAAAGGATTGTAATGTACTTGGTTCACGTATGTATGCTTGTTTGTTCCGTCGTAGCAGCCAACGACTGAACCGAGTTAGATGTATGATCACGCGTTGGAATCCTGACGTTACCGGGAGTATCATAGGCTATATAAATATGAACATATATATGTGTTTAAACTATGTAAATATGTTTAAATAAATTTAAAAGATTTGAAAACAAAATTATACTGTACACAAAATTGTCATCCCCATGCTCTTTAATTACACTTTATTAAAGAGCAATGCTTGTCATCAGCACGCCTAACGCACTCATTTTAAAATTAAATGCAACGAATTTCAAAAACCGTACCCAGAGGTTTCCGATTTCGACCGCCAGGTAGCAAACTCTATTTTCTTAGTTTTTCAGTCACGCTTTTTAATTTTTACCAGATTTAAAACTTGTTTTTAGTAATTCTTTGTATTTTATTTCTTTACATTACATTTTAATGTGTTAATATTTTAAATAATTTATCTTATTTCATCAAATATATTTTTATCTTATAATCAATATATTTATAATATATGTTATAATGAGTGATCTAGAGTATGTAATATATTATTTATTGTGTATCGATAGGATAAAAAGATTAGTTATTTATTTAGGGGAATTTAGAAAATATTTTTATCAGGCTAAACTGAATAAAGTCATGCGGTACTGAGATATAACAAATTATTAATAAATAGTAAACCATATTAGCTAGAAGTTTAAAAAGTAACTATATAAAATTTGTACAACTTTGTCTTCTTTAAACTGACGTTGCAATGTAGATTAAAATGACGCTCCTTATATATTTCCTGTTTATAATATCGTAAATAGTAAACTGAATGAAATTCAGATATTCTGTGGTACGGAGGTGGTCTTTTAAGTTTTTACAAACGATCACTAGATGGCGCTATTGAAATGTGACATTACTGTTATAAAATTTGACTTTTTTTATTGTTACATCATCGGCAGCTCAGAAATCGGCCAAGTTTGTTTAAAGTGAGTGTTTAAAAAATATATATATTTGTGAGAAAATGGAAATTTCACGTGAAGATTTTTGTTAAGACGATTTTTTACGATTTTACTAAAGAGCTAACTCAACAACAATGCCTCGAATTGATTCGTTCAACATTTGGTAATGAATTACCATCAAAAAAGACTATTTACTCGTACAATTTATTTGCAGAATTTTCATCGTAGTCGTGCTTCCGTCAGCGATGAAATTTGTGAAGGTCGACAAAAATCGATTGTTTTAAAAAACATCGATGATGTTCGCAATATAATTAAAGAGGATTGGAATCTGACTTACCGTAAGATAGAGACATACTTAGGCGTACCGAAAACTATAATACATTTGATTTTGCATGAACATTTAGCTGTAAAAAGATCTGTTCCCGATGGAATACGCATAATTTCAACGAAGCTCAAAAATAGGCTAGTGTCAATCGGTGTAAGGAAATACTCAAAAATTCGATGAGGAAATGAAAAATCCGTATATAACACAAGACGAAACTTGGATATATCGTACGAGCTGGAAACTAAGCAACAATCAACTGTTTGGGTGTTCCAAGGTAAACCGAATCCAATAAAAGTGGTTTTCGCAAAATACTTCCAAGAAAATGAGCGCTTACTTCTTCGGTTATACTGGACAGACAGCAGCAACTACTGCTTTAAAGGATCGAAGAACAGTTAATGCTGAATGGTATGTGAGAATTTATTTGCCAGAAGTTATCAGCGAAATCAGGAAAAACAACTGAAAACGTTGCATCATTCTTTATCATGACAACGTCAGCTTACACTTAGCACGTCAAACAATTGTTTATTTGAGGGAGAAAAACATTAAATTAATGTCTCCTTACCCGTATTCACCTGATTTATCGTCTAAAGCAGTGATTCTCAAACTGTGCGCCGCGGCGCCCCGGGGAGCTGCGGCCTCTTCACAGGGGCACCGCGAAATATTGTAAAAGCTTCATAATTAATTGAACCAAGACATTCATAATTATTAATTTAATGTTTATAAAGTAAAAATATAATAAAGATACACGAGTTTTATTTATTTTCATATCTTATTTACGAGTAGTCATACTTTTATTTAGGGTAGGGCGCCATGGAAAAATTTTAAGTGAAAAAGGACGCCGCGACTCGGAAAGGTTTGGGAACCACTGGCCTAAAGACTTTTTTTTGTTCCCGAATATCATGCGAGGGTTAACGATTTTCATCACCTCAAGACGTTGTTGAATCTTTCCAAAACCATGTTTTTGAGGTACCAACTTCAGCGTGGAAGAAGTGTTTTGAGAATTTGTTTGAATGCATGTAAAAGTCTATAAATCTTAAAGACCAATATTTTGAGAAACAATAAAACGATTTGTACAAAAAAATTTATTTCTTTCATTGTTTTTGTAAAAACATAAAAGCCGGCCCTGGTATTATAATTATTATTATTGTATTATAATTGTCTATTAGTATGATTTATTTAATGATTATTATCTACAAAATAATTTTACTGCAACTCTATTATGAATTAATTATCATTTCTGTATTTTATCTCAAGGTTTGTCTTAGTTCAACATAAATAAAAATAATCATAATATAGTAGAGTATAAAATATTTACACACGACGTTTAAAATAGGTGAATGAACGATTCAGTGTTCCGTGAAAAGTTGTAGATAATATGATTAACGCACCCTACTCGTCCATGCATGACCTCAATAACAGAACTGGACATTGTAATTCTATCCCAGGATGAAAGTATTTTTTAATAAAAATTGATTGAACATCAGACAAGGGAAGGTAAATAAACTGATCCCTCTACAACGTATCGAGTACATATGATATTTTTATAATTGGTTTTTCACAGAATTAAATGTGTATGCTAGTGTACGCGGACGCGCTTATGAGATTTATTTTAATCATGGAAACTCCAACAGACTGAAATACTATTTTTTCATCGTTATTAAAATAACTTAAATGCAAAAAATTACTTGTGTTCAAATTAAAAAAAATTCGCCTTAAGTAAATAAAATTTTTATTACTAATGTTCTATTTGGATTTGACTTATTTTTACTTCGTTGTACGAAGTAAAGGAAGTATTGTGATCGCGAAAAATTTCGGTTTTCAGAATTCAACGGAAATATTCATTTTGACCATCCTTGAATCCATTTTGACTAGTTTGGGCGTGACGTCAGTACGTATTAAAATTTTGGATTTACAACTGGTGTAATATCTAGTTGTGAACCTCCCCTTTTGATTGCAATCGACTGAACAAGTGTACAAAGAAGCAAAAAAAAAAAAAAAAAAAAAAATGGTTTTTGGAATATTTGTTAACTGCAGAAATGAGGGCAGTAAGCCCTCATCGAGAGATTTTCAACCATATATCATAAGTGTTACTAATTTTCACTGGTTCTAGAGTTATAGCCAAATAAACGTTTAATTAATGAAATATTTGGATTTTACAAGGGGAAGGCATATATCTGTTCGAATCGAACATCTCCTTTTCTTTTTTTAACTTTTTTTTTAATTTAAATATATTGATTTATTAATAATTATTAACCTCATTGTAAAAAAAAATTACGCTAAATAATAATTCAATAATAACTATAAAAAAATCTATGTGCACACCTCCTAACTTCCTTGTACGATTATTAAATTACATATACACATTTTTTACTGCACTTCATTTGAAAATGAGATAAATTCTCCAATCATTTAATAAAGAGAAATAGTTACACATTGCTAAAATATTAGTTTTTATTAGCATCAAATATTTATACAATTATTAACTCAACAATCTTACCTAAAATATTAGGATAGAATAAAAGTCCCTTTATTACTCTTTAAAAAAATCTAAGTCTTATATCTATCTAATACTACGTTTTTTTTAAATTACTATGATGTAACCATTAACAAAATGAAAACAAAAACGAACAGGTTACTAAATTTTATAGCGATATTATTATCAAAATTTGGATATTGGAATCTTTCTTAACTGCAGTAATAAGTCCTCATTGAGAGCTTTTCAACCCTATATCATAAGTGGTACTTATTTTCATTGGTTCTAGAGTTATAGCCAAATAAACGTTTAATTAATGAAATATTTGTATCTTACAAGGAGAAGGCACATCGGTTCGAATCAGACTTCATCTCCTATTGTTCTTTTAAGTTTTTTTTTTTGATTTAAATACATTGACTTATTAATAATTATTAACCTCCGATTGTAAAAAAGTTTTACGTAAAATAATAATTCAATAACAAAGAAAAAAATATATATGTGAAAAAATATAAGTTATTAATGAAATAATTTTTTTTTGTACTTTTTGTTTAAAAAAAAAAGTGTATAATTTAATAGGCGTACTAGGAAGTCATGTGGTGTCCATATCAATTTTTTAAAATACTGACACTTATACAAAAACGTATACGCAACGCGGGTATGTTTACGGACATTTATACTTCACATACATTCCTCTATTCTAAAAAAATATGTATTAAACGTAATAAAAAAATAAAATATGATTTTCTTTCATGATAAGAGTTTCGCTAATTCATTCATATTGCATAATAATATGATTAATAAAATATAAATATTATTCAATCTTTATCAAACTGTTAATTACTAAAATATTCATTATTAAATCTTTATGTTTTTATTGAATTACTCTCTGAATAAAAAATTCATCTTTAACAATGTTTACATTTCCATCATGGATCATAAAATATAAACCAAATTCTTAAATTTTAAAGACTTATGGAGAATTATAAAATAAATAATGAAGTAAATGCATTATTGTTGTGTTATTTCCATAAAAAAAAAGATTATCTGCTTAAATATTTTCCACTAGTCTTTTATTCCGTTGATCCTGGATACGATTCTTGGAAAAAATTGTTACTGTTTTGCAACTAGGCTAATTCGGATCCCTGCTCCATGCTGGTGTGTATAAATTCAGAAAGCACGTAGCTTGGCCATAGATCGCGTAAGAAAGTTGATAAGAATTTTTAGCGCTACGGGCGGCTGTTAGTTCCTAGTGACGTGGAGATAACGATGAAATAAATATTCAGTATGCCAACTGACTGAACTTTGGACTAGTGACGTTTTTGTTGGCTCCAATCATTTAGGGAGGAATGCAGGTTTGCACGTTTAAATACAGGACGGGGTTCTGCTCTGCCCAGATTCTCTTTTATTTTAATCAGTGTTTGTGGATGGTAATCTTGCCCGCAATAGTTGAAAAATCATCGGCATTAAGATTCGCCTTGAGAGATGTCATGGACTCATCAGGATTGTACAATTGGTTGATCGTGGGTAGATCTCAAAAGATCTGAAGACGTTAGACAGTCTTTTGAGAAAATAAAAACACCGAAATATTCTTGTAAACGGTTGTAATTTCGTTAAAAATCATCATTCTTCTCAGTTTTAACCATTGGATTAATTCAAGAAAACTTAACCATTTACAATTTTATAAAACAAAGGACATTAAATATCGGTGGCAGGTACGATATCATAATTTTATAATTAGTAAAAAATGTGAGGATTTCATTTTTCCTTGATCCAATATTTTGAAAGTTTATGTAGCTATCAAGGTGAAACCAACCCTTATCAGTACAATAAATATGATTTTTCGTCATCAAAAGATTGAAACATAAAATGTTTGGCCTTCCCATCATCGTTAAGAGTTTCCGTTGCAGAGCTGTGTTATTAATAAGGCTTTAAAAATGATTACCCAACATAACGACTCGTACTTGTCTGTTCAGATTCCATGAGAGTCTTGCAAGCCATTAGTGATTTATACTCCATACACCCGTTGTCTGTGAGATACTGTCTATCACCTCTGAAATGATTTAGCGTAATATAGTTGTGAGCGTCTCCTGGATCCCCAGCCATATTGGAATTTCAGGTAAGATCGTGAAGCAAAAAAGGCTTTTTCTCAGCCTCCTTTCACTAATCGCATGGTTTCGAATGATTTTATCTGTTTTAAGAGTGCGGTTCGTGATCAGTGGCAGAGTGAATGGAATGAATGCTATCTTCAATAATAGACTTCGTCCAGTTAGGACATTGTGTCACCTTGGCTCTCTTCAGTAGGAATAACTGTTGTGAGGAGGTTATTACTTGCCGTTTCCGAATAGGGTACACTAGACTCACTCATGGATATCTCATGACTCAGACTGATGAACCCGTTTGTGTTCGCTGCGACTGCCAAACGACAGTACACCACATACTTGTGGACTATGTCTGTTATGCACCATAATTGCGTCGGAAATTTAAATTTGGCTCAAACATCATGAATATCTTAGGAAACAAACAGATGATGTTATCGAATGTTTTACTTTCTCTAAGGGTCGTCCGATTATATTCAAATATTTGAGTTTTCTGTAGTATTTTTCAGCTATTTCTGTCATTTGGCGCTTGACAGATTGTAAATTTATTATTTTAATTTGGATTATTTATGTAAACCTACCGGGTTGGTCTAGTGGTGAACGCGTCTTCCCAATTCAGCTGATTTGGAAGTCGAGAGTTCCAACGTTCAAGTCCTAGTATAGTCAGTTACTTTTATACGGATTTGAATACTAGATCGTGGATACCGATGTTCTTTGATGGTTGGGTTTCAATTAGCTACATATCTCAAGAATGGTCGAACTGAAACTGTACAAGACTACAGTTCATTTACACTCTCATACACATCATCCTCTGAAAAAACTGGAGGAATTTCAACTGAAATCAGTCTTTTTAAACGTTTGAAAAATGTATTCAACAAATAAGTCTACATTAAACATACCCTCATCCTTGGAATATTTTTTAGCTGACTCAATACAAAAAACAGAACATTTTGAAACGAATTTAATTCATGGTAAGGTTATTTCCGCTCCTACATACAACTAACGTTAACTATGATGTACGAGTATCTAATAAATAAGATAAAAGTCTGATTATCAACAAATTTTCTCCTGGCGACCTAGAAATGTAACTGCAAACACGCTCACTACACGAACAATAAATAATAAGTCTATATTCAATTTCTGATTTACTAAAGTAGATTATTTATAGGAAACATATGGAATATCACATAAATCGATCATTCAGTTTGTTTGATTCAATTGTTCAAATTAATTTGTATTGTGTTTTGCCTTAACAATTTAAAAGTATCTGTGGTTGTTAAGGAGTTAAATAATTCGAACAAACATTATTTCCTAATAACTGCGAAACAGTAAACGGATTTAACTAAACTTATTTGGGCAAAGACTCTTTGGCTTTTTATCGTCAATATGTTTTTGTAAAAACACATCTCAATTTGATTAATAGCTTATCGAATATTAAGTACAGAGTAACATTTTTGTTTAAATTTTAAATTTGTAGATATTGAATTTCATTTACTTCAGTATAACAATTTTATTTAAAAGTTTATAACCTAATCATTCCTTCGAGAATTGTAACATTTTAGATATTTTGTATTATTAAGCAGTAAAAACTTGTATGACAAGAATTCATAGTTCACGAAATTTAACTATGATTTTGTTATTTATGATGATTGCAATGAATTAATCTTAATGAAAATATTTTAATTTAGTCAAATCAGTATTAATTAATTGATAAAGATGTAATGTAACTTAAATTTGGTTTGATATTTAAATAATTTTTTTTTATAATTATATTAAATTGTTTAACACTTGTTGATATGTTTTATTTTAATACATTACAATTTACGTCATTCTCTTTTTATTAGCTTTTGTTTAAATTATAAGCATGCTACATATTGATTCACACGAAACATTAAGTAAGGCAAAATATTTTACTTGGTTTATAATGAAATTTACTTTTTAAAAAATGTTTTTCCGTTTTTCTCTCAATTTAAATTTTCGGGTTGAATAATAATAATTATGAAAAAAAACTTTTGAAGAAAAGGTATTTTCTCCTAATATATAAAATACTAAAATAATAGGGACAATATGAAACATATTGATGATTTAGTGATATTATAATTCTCGAGCGATAAATTAAAACCCCAACCCTCTCAAACCTCACGTTTTTTCTGTTTAGCCTCTGGAACCACCGTAAGATATAACTTCAGAGAATGATATGTATGAATCTAAATGAAGTGTAGTCTTCCACAGTCTCAGGTCGACCATTCCTGAAATGGGTTGTTAATTGAAACCCAACCACCAAAGAACACCGGTATCCACAATCTAGTATCGTGGAACTCCATCGACCTGCCTGTAACATTTTTTACGTGAAATGTTATTATAAAAAAATAAATAAATAAATAAATAAAATAAATTGAATTTATCTTTGACATGTATTTTAACAGGTTATGTTGAAATTTTCAATCAAGAAACTAGCAAAGATGGTAATAATATACAAACATTATTTTTGTAAGTTACAAATAAGTACGCATAATTTTGTACACGTTGTTATTATTATTTCTGTTTTTAAATAAACTGGGATTTATAGATATTATACAGGGTCATTCACGGGAACCGGATGTTTTTAAAATAATCATAAAAAATTGAATATTTACTTTAAAAAAGTTTTATTGGTATTGAAACACTTGTTAAATCAAAGCATTTGTTACTTACTCTTGAACGAAAAATTATGTCCGGCAAGTGATGTCCATTTTGGGCAATACATTGTTGTAGCCTTTTACGGTAACTGGCCTCAATTCTTTGCAGCATGTCTACATCAATCTGGGTGACGTGATGACGAATTGCGATCTTTAGGTCCTCCAATGTTTATTGCCGTACACACTATTTCAGAAACCCCTACAGAAAAAACTCACAACTACTCAAGTCGGGGGACCGAGGGGGCCAAGGAATGTCGCCGAATCTGGAAACGATCCGTCCCGGAAACAAGTTACGGAGCCATCGTTGCCCTCGCTGTGTGCGCTGTAGCTCCATCCTGCTGGAATAACACATTTTGAAAATCGATTCCCCGGTTTCGTAACCCAGGGATAAAAAATGTATTCAACATCGCAATGTAACGATCAGCTGTTACAGTTACGGCAGCGTCATTTTCTTGAAAAAAAATATGGTCCAATAACACCGACCTTTCCTATTGTACACCAGACAGTCTGGTGTGCAATAGGAACCTTTGTAACCTTTGGGCTATGAAGTGGTTTCTCGTGAAGCTGATATGGGTTTCTTTCTGCCCAACACCGGCAATTCTGTTTGTTGACGAAGCCATTCAGATGAAAATGGGCTTCGTCACTCATTAACAATAACAACTTTTCATTTTCTTCGAAAACGGTAAGCATTTGTAGACAAAAATTGTAATCGCTGCGTGAAATCTTGCTCGTTTAACTGCTGCACGACGGCTATCTTGTAAGGATGGAAATGCAGGTCTGTATGTAGAATTCGTCTTACCGTACTTGTGCTCATTTGAAGCGCTGCTGAATGCCTCTGAATAGAGCGGCGTGGGCTTCTGACAATGGCTTCCCTTACTCGTTCGATGTTCTCCGGAGTGCTAGCAGTTCGTCGGGGACCCGGAGGTTTTTTCTTCAATATTGAACCGCTTGTTCGAAGGTTGTTTACCCATCGCAATATTGTGTTACGAGAAGGGACACTTGCATTACGATGGATATTAAACTGACGGCGGAAATCTCGCTGAACAGGAGTTACGGATTCGTCATTTCGCAAAAAACTGTCATACGCGTACAGGCGTTGATCTAGCGTCCACGGCTCCATCTCAACGACTAAAATGTAAATGCTATGAACAAAGGAAACGTCAGATACCAGCCACGTGCCCCTCCCACCACGAACGCCCGAGTACAACTCACTTCAAAAACTTCCGGTTCCCGTGAATGACCCTGTACATTCACGGTTACAGGTATGAACATTTTTGATTTAATATTTGTCTGCCAAGTTTACGAAAATCATCCGACTGCCCAAAATTAAGTGTAATGTATTTAGGATGTATGTATGTTTGTTCTACCGTAGCAGCTCAATGGCTCAACCGATTTAGATGTATGACTCTGCATTGGAATCGTTACATTACTTGCAGTATCATACATAGGCTATATAAAGATGTATATCTATATAAATAAAAATGTAAATGTTCATTTTATCTCTTGTTTCACTTGATTAGTACATTACTAAGTATCTGACATTATTAAAATCACATTCATACATTAAAAAAGTATTAACGTTTAAAAGGTAGAAGAAATCCAGAAGTTGCCAGGTAGTATATTATACAAATGTCAAATGGAATTGGAGAGGAAGTAAGTCGACTAACTTATAGAAGCAATCTTTTAGGTGTATATCGATATACATTCACACTTGTCGCACGCTTCACGGACAACAAAAGATGGCAATATTTATCATTTCTCGTACAGTCAGTCTGTGAACAGTATCAACCTTGGAGTATCACCATGAAACGAACTTCATGTTTACTATCAGTAGCTGGTGTTGTTTCCAATTTCACTTCATTCATAAATCAAAAATGTTAATTCATCTCTGAATGGATAGAGTACAGGATGGCCGCTGAAAAATAGTCGTGTAATTGTCATTTTTTGCTAAAATGTAATAACTTTTAAAACAATAAAGTTCTCCATACACTTGTTGCCAAAATTATTTGCTATCATGAAAAAGTTATTTTTGTTGTACATTATTGATTTAAGATCCAAGTTCTTTTTAATTATTGTTTTTGTCATGTTTTCACTTACAAAGAGTTATTCTACATGTTAAAGATTTGAAGATTTTTTATTATTTTATTTTTAAATTTGGTACCGCTGATAATTTGCTTGTATATTTTATGCATTTATTTATTTTTAAGTAATTCTATTTTTATTTGAATAAAACTTACTGAAATGACACGTGTATGATTAGTTAATTATGTAACAGACTTGTTTTATTTATTTGAGTATCGTTTTTGTTTAATAATAGGTTAATTACAGCCGGCCTCCGTGGCGCGAGTAGTAGCGTCTCGGCATTTCATCCGGAGGTCTCGAGTTCGAATCCCGGTCAGGCATGGCATTTTCACACACTACAAATCATTCATCTCATCCTCTGAAGCAATACCTAACGGTAGTCCCGGAGGTTAAACAAAAAAAGAAATAAATAAAACACAAAAAAAAGATTGGTTAACTACAATTTCAAAAACGGCGTAGGGTTTTTTAAATATTAATGATTTAATTATGCAGTATTTACAGTACAATTAAAAAAATATATATATATATATATATATATATATTACAATTTTTAGTAAAATATCTGGTACGATTTGACCAACTTGATCAAATTACGTTTTTACTTTAAAAGTTACATAGTATTAAATGTACAACTCAGAAAAAGAAATCAAAATTCTTAATAAAACATTTAGATCTCAGTTGAACCCGTTGGTAATGAGGTGAAATAATACAACATTAAAAAAAAATTAAATCCAGCTACTATTTTAAAAATAAATTAAGTAGTATGAGAATTCATGAAAAGTTTCTAAAACAACTTAGCAGGTCTCTTGAAACTTGTTATTTAAAAAAAAGAAAGAAATTTCTACGTCATTAACATTAATACAACATACAGTCGGATTATAAGTCTACAAAATAAATATTAAAAAATTGATATTTTAAGCAGTGGCTGTCCGTAGCTAAAATTAGTGGGTGCTGCTCCAAAAAATGTTTTTCTGGATCTTTTTAAGGCTATGGTTAAAGTTTTCTGTAAAATAATAAAACGGGAAAAAAATGAATCAAATAGAATAGCTGGAAGCAGGATAATAATCTAATTCTACACTTTATCACATTCAAGAATATGGCATACGGTTTAACCGAATAAATAATAAAAAGTTACTACAGATTTTTTAGTATTGTTAGATAATAACTCATTAAAATATCCGCTTAAAAACACTATAGTCCAACGGTGCTTAATTTAAATTTCTATGTACCCAAAAACAAATACATAATTTGTTTTTACTAATTATCTTCTCTTTCAGCGTGTTTTTGGACAGATTTGGCGATCAAAGAGCCCTTGCATTCCGCCATATTTTGATCACTACTGAAAAAAATAAACTAAACCACCAACTAAACTAGAAAAGGGAACGAACAAGGAACGTTCCATACATACATATGCGAAGTAAAAAAAAAAAAAAAACTATCTTCCACCAGCACGCCAGGGTCGACACTGTGGGAGAGACAGCGCTCTCTCTCTCTCCCTTGCAGCCTCGCCTACAGCTTCCTATGTGCGCATGCACACCACAGCCAAACACCACGCCTCTAGAACTGTGAAGCGCACAGTTCCATACAAAGATTTTTGTATTTTTTTCATAAACTGGGGAATGGTTACTGACATTAAGCTTAAGGATTATATATTGTACAAGTATAAAGAAATAATTAAAGATAAAAGGACTCATTATATTAAATGCTATTGATAATATCACGTGAAAATAGGGGGTTCTACAGTTCCACAGTTACTATACGCGAGCCGCCACTGATTTTAAGTAGTACCAATCCCATTCATTGGAATAATAAAAAAAAGGGTCAATGCTAGGACATATAGTTAGATTTCAATCTTTTAACGGATTTTCAAGATGTGAGGCAAAATTTAATAAGAAATAATGTTAAATATATTTCCACCACGAAATCCGATCGATTTAAAACTGGAAGTTTAAATAACTTAACTAATTTCATCGTACTAAAACTTAAATTTCTACGATCACTATATAAAATTCAAAACGGCGAAAACTATCCCTCCCCATTTTTCTAATCAAAATTTAATGCAATCAATAATCTACAGGTACATGATTTTTGTGCCATTTTAGAAGAATTTATGTTGAGCCAGTCCGTAAATATTATAAAATGCAGGACAAGACACGTAGGCAAATAATTTTTCCGGAAATTTTTATAACTTTGTTTTATGCTTTTTGAACACTAGAAAGTTTTGAAACGTTGAAATTTGTAAAAACCCTGATATCCAAAATTTTTGTCGATCGATATATTTTTTCTTTATTAGTATACTACTGCAGCAGTAATAGCGGTATAGCCGGGTAAGTAAGATATATAAATTTTTAATTACTTTAAAATCTATACTTCTGCTTACGAGAGAGAAAACAACTATTTTTATAATGATAATGTTTACGCTAACTTTTAAATTTCTTGTTTTATTTATAGTTTTTAACATTCAAAAATTGGGTTATTTAGTGTTATTCTTATTACTTTTATGCAAATAAAATTTACAAATAACCGTTAATTAAGTTATAAACTTGTTGCCTTAATTTTGTTGAGCCGATCTCCGTGGCGGAACCGTGGTTTCTCATTTATGGGTTCTGGGTACTAGTCAAGGTCAGGTATGGAATTTTTCCACACAATTTAAAAAGTTCATTTCATTATTATTTTATAACGACTGTATACGCTGACAACCAGCATAAAACGGAATTTGATAGTATTAAATTTTACTAAAAATTTAATACTAAATTAAATAGGAGTTAATTTCTGTTTCATTTTCTCTCTTTCAAGTCAATCATAGAAATTAATTTATTCATTGTTCTGATGGAACAGATTACAGATATTTTTTTATTTCATAATAATAGAGATGTATTCTGTGACGAAATTTAATTTCGTTTTATTTGTATAAGTAATTAAACGTTCTTTTATATCATACGCGAGTTTTGATGGTGGCTTACTTTTAGTTTATGATTGTATAATTTATTTTTAAATATTATTTTGTTTGTGATTTTTTATTCATTAATTCTTATACTAGATGTTAACATGTTTGAGAAATCTTATCTGGTAATGATTTTTATTTTTAATCTGGCAGTTATATTTTGTATTCTGTTCCCAAGAATATTCATTCTTTTAATTTATACAAATAATGTGAGTATGTTCTTCTTCCGTGCCAGAAGACAATTTTCATATACCGTAAGAATAAATAAATAAGTATTTAAAAATTATCGACAGTTTCAATAAAAGTGGAACAATGCTGTCATGCTGAACGATCTACAGCAGTGTTTCTCAAACTGTGAGACGCACTTCCTAGGGAGGCGTGATAACACTAAATGGGGGGCGCGAACATATTGAAAAGAAAATATTACTTAAAAAAGTTATTAATTTACTGAAAGGAAAGCAAAACAAAATACATTTTGACATAACAAATAATAAAATACATATTTACACTGATATAATACACTTATAAATAAGATTGCTTTAATACTGTACAATGTATTTAATATGATTAACTTATCAATACTAAATTAAAAACAAGTTTAATAATTATTAGTGACTCCCTTGGGCCTATCTTGCAGAGAAAAGTTCTTCGAAGGAAGGTTTAATATTAGAAATTGACACTGAGTTCTTTTTCTATATTTAGGTAAGATCTATTTTTTGTCTTCAAAGCAGCCACCGCAGAAAATCCGGTTTCGCAAAGATAGGATGTTGAAGATGGTAGTCGTTTATGAAATGCTCTTGTTTTCAGGGCAGAAAACTCAACATTCACCCCTGCCCAAAATTCAAAGAGTAATTTATTACTCTTAAATTATCTTAAATTATCAAAAGATAATTTATTATCTTTTGATTTCGGCACTTGCCGTGAAGTCTATGAAGATTTTTCATCGGGAGTTGAGAGCCCTTCGAGAGTATTTTGAAATGGATCCCTAACCCATTCGTAACTTGCTACAAAGTTATCGCCAGCGAGAAAATGCTTTTTAAAATTCTTTGTTGGTATGGCTAAATGATTTTCAATGGTTACAAAAACAACTTTCACATGTTGTTCTTCAGCCTTGTAAATTTTAACACATTCATCAACATTTACAAACATTTCTAGGTTTTTTGCTTTAAATTTCTGCTCTATAATTCAAATTTTCTACAAAAAATCATTAACTTTATCACTCGTATCCAACTTATGTGTATTTGCTACTTGGAATTGAAGATTCAGTATATTTAATTACTCGAATATGTCGACCAAGTAGCTCATTTCCATCATAAATAAACCATCTCGAAACTTCTCGGTTTCTGATCGGTTTTCTTCTTCAAGAAAAATGGTAATTTTATCTGTTAATTCATAAACAAGTTGCAAAGATTTCCCACGTTATAACAATCTTGTTTCGCAATAAAATAGTAACGCTGAATGTTTTGTTCCCATGTCTTTACAAATTGCAGAAAAGATTCTTGATTTTAAGGGTTTCATTTTTATATAATTTACTACGGTTACAACAGTCGTTAGCACAATATTCAGATCAGGCCTCATTTCTTTGGAAGCCAGAGCTTTTCTGTGGATCATGGAATGTGTCCAGGCACACCTGGAGATTTTTGTTTCACAAGTGCTTGTATTTGTTTACTTTGGAATCTTCCAGACATTGAACGAGCACCATCGGTGCATATTCCGACGCAGTGTTTCCACTTTATGTTTGCTTCGTTTATAAAATCATTTAAGACAGCAAATAATGCATGTGCTGTTGCTTTCCGTTCTATCGGTTTACAGTAAAGTTGTTCTACTGCTAACATACCATCACAAAATCGAACAAAGGCAATGAAATGAGCATCTTTATTGCTATCTGTTGCCTCATCAACCTGAATTGAAAACAATTTGACAAGCAACTTCCCGAAAAGCTGAAGCTGTATATCTTCGGTTACTCCACCAAATCGACGAGCAACAGTATAATTTGATAGAGATATGGACTGCAATTGTTTGGCAAAATTATCTCCAAAAATAGTTTCTACAATCTCAATTGCAACTGGCAAAATAAGCTCTTCACCAATGGTGTGAGACATTTTATATCTAAATATTTTATATAAAACTTTGTAAGAGGAAATTAAAGCTTTATTATTCACAACAAATTTTTTAAAAAATGATGTTGACTTTTCATATGATTTTAATTTTACTTCCGAGAATTTCAAGAATTCTCGGCGTTTGTTAACGTACTCACTATGAAGCGTTTCCAAACCTCGTTTGAGTTTATTAGGTTTCATGATATCTGCTACCAAAGTTTTTGGGCAAATGACACACATTCGATTCTGGTTTTGTCAATGCAACGGATCGGTGTTGCCAAATATCAATAAATTTACTTATTCTTGGTAATTTGTAAGATTTGTAATTAAGGTCATAATGTAGTTTTAGCGTCGAAATATTCAAAATACATTAGTATTGTATACATTGTTGTTGTATGAGAGGGGGCGCGATGAATGTTACGATTGAAAATTGGGTCGCAAATATTGAAAGGTTGAGAAACACTGGTTTACAGTATTAATGAGCTGAAGAGGTTTACCGCTGTCTGTCAACCGAACTGTAGTCGGCTGGCTTTGGCAGGATGGTCGTGCGGGGTTTATTGTATTATCTAACCAGATGACATCATCCAATTATTAATAGCAACACACATTTGTATATAAAATGCAAACACCACAGACTAGTACAGTACAATGGTTAGTACATTAGACATAGCAGTTGGCGAGGGTCAACTCTCAGCTCACGTACCGTACTTATTTTAAAATTAAATGCTGTAATCGGCGGGTAGGGTGTACAAGTTGTTCTACCAACTGCGTGTGTTGTTTGTGTAAAATAACATTCTCCGATTTGACAATTTACTTGTGACGCTAATATATTATAATATACATTACGTATACTATATATAGGTCTACATAATACTCTCTCTCTCTTTCTATATATATATATATATATATATATATATATATATATATATATATATATACATACACACACGCGCACACACACACATACTCGTATACGCTTAGACGTTATTCCATTCCTGCGTACTAATATTATATGTTCAGTACTGCCATTATATTATATCCTCTTTATCTAACATAAAACCCTACAAAATTTTACACTTTGTATTACGCTTTTAACGCAAAATTCATGTTACCTGTTTCTCAAAGCCTGCCGCTTTGACACTCCTATACCTTGAAGGGAGCCTTCAACATCGAATTACTTAACAAACTGCTCATCAACTTCTTTTATAAATTTATACACTTCGGAAACTAGTTCTCAAACTATTTAAAAAATGTACTACTAAGTTTCTGTTTAAAAGTAGTTTTTTCATCGTAATTTGAAATATAAGAAAAAATGATAAAATAATATTGGCTTATTACATTAATAGCTAAGAAGATAAAACTTAAATCAGTAATTAAATTTAATCACTAACACTAAAATATATTAGTTTTTAATTAAATAAGCACTTTATTGCAACGAATAAAGTTAACTGGATAATCCATGAATAAGAACTGACTTTTATTGTAGAACTAAATATTTTTATACTACCCACTCATATTTTTAGTACAGAAATGACTAAAAAACAGATCTTATCAATAATTGGTGGACTGAGTCCTTGAGCTTATTAAAAATGCTTGGGGCGACAAATCCCAATTTATTTAATTATAATTCGTAATATTACGATAAAATTTAATTTTAAATTATTTATTTATTTTAATTTGATAAATCTTTATTTTTTTAATGCTGCTGAAGTCGGTTGTATCAGGGGACATATGGTACGTAATATCGGTCACGGTAAGAATGATTTTACTTACCCAATCTTACTCTAAAACGGTTTCTTTAAATTAATTTCAAACTTAAAGTGATGTAGATTATATACAAAATAATACTCTTATAAAAAGAATCATTAGAAAATTTTATTGAAAATAAGAGATTAAGTTAAACGGCAAGATTTGCATTTTGTTGCGAATAGTGTAAACGCGCCTCGGTATGGGATCGAGTGACATCGTAGCCGCATGGGGCGTCATTATCACCGCCACCGCGCCGTAATTAATGTATTTACAGTATTCTATTCCTCAGAAACCAGTCATACGAGTTTGATCCTTCAATAATTGTTAACATTTATATGTTTATTTTTATACCGTGTATGTTATTAAATAAAGTAAAAATACCCATTTGTTAAAAAAAAATTAAAGTAAAGAAAACAATAACATTGTAATTAACTGAATACTAAATCGTTAGATTTAATTCTGAGAATAATTTGCCGCCACCAAGTAGCGGTTAGCAGGATAGTCACTGCGGTGTTACCGACAGTATGCAACTAAATCATTCCAGCCCATACCTTGTCTTTCTTTTTTCTGTTTAGCCTCCGGTAATTACCATTTAGATAATACTTCAGAGGATAAATGAGGATGGATATGTATAAGTGTAAATCAAGTGTAGTCTTGTACATTTCAGTTCGACCATTCCTGAGATGTGTGGTTAATTGAAACCCAACCACCAAAGAACACCACTATTAACGATGTATTATTCAAATCCGTGTAAAAACAACTGCCTTTAGTAGGACTTGAACGCTGGAACTCTCGACTTCCAAATCAGCTGATTTGGGAATACGCGTTCACCACTAGCCCATACCGAGGCGTATTTACACTACGCGTAACAAAAACGGAAATGCTGCCACTTAATGGAAAATGTCCAACAATCCTACCAGAAATGAATCTCAACCGATGTAATTGTAAAAAGTACAAAGAATACCGCTGCTCATTTACCCATAGTTAAATCATTTTCACAACTGTCAATCTTTACGCTGCCTGCTGAATTGTTAATTTAATTTTAAAAGTTGCACTTCACTTTATTTAATTTAATTTTAAAACTTCATCACTCTACTGTAATATGATATTATTAACTTTACAGTTTTCTAAGAAATGTACATTGAAAAGCAGTTTAGTTTCGTTCTTTTCGACAATATTGCCGATTTCATGGCGGAATGGTCCAGGTCTTTCATCCGGAGGTCCCGTGTTCGAATCCCGGTCAGGAATGGCATTTTTAACACGCTACAAAGTTCATTTATCACCTATCGGTAATGTGCAAGTAAGAGGGCGAAAGCCTATTGTTACTATATAAATAAATATTTTTCTTTTAAGAAAGGCAGTAAAAATAAATAACATCTAAAATCTCAAGGATAATGACAAATTGTAATCAAAAACGCATCAAACATAGCAAATAGATTAATTAAGGGATATCATAAAGACAATAATTATATTTGTTTTCATGATAAAACTCTGTGGCGAACTAAACAATATTTGCTCTTTCAAATAACATAATAATCTTGGCAGCAGTGCGTGTTATGAACAGTGTTACTGATATTTATTGGTTTTCAGCATGAAATGACAATTATCACAAGTTTACACTCATTGTTCAAGTGTCAATAAAATCTAACTTTAATACTATAATCTGTTTCAGGAAAGCGTGCAGCAAACCAAAACGTAAAAGTATAACAATTCTAATTTAATTTAGCACAATCCATCCGAGGAAAAACGCTTCTGTTTACTTGTAACATAAAAATGAAGTAAAATAACTTTTAATTCAAAAAATTAGAAAATTGTGATAAAATAATATATATTTCTTAAAAATACAAATTTTAAGAATCTCAAATTAGTGAAAAAATTTCATCAAATATAACAGAAAAAGATATTTGTTACTTCAATGTATTTCTATAGTACCAGATAAGCTGCTGTCTGCTGAACTGTTGCCATAGTTTCCCAAATATATCACAATATCTTCAATATTTTCAAGCAGACTTCCGCTCCGGTGGTTTTTTCTTCTTTAATTACATGTTGAATACAATTTTTCCGAGCATTTGCATTTACTCTATTAACACCTTCTATCAATACATTTTTTACATCACTTAAAGGTCGTGTTATTACTTCCAATGTAACCTTTGACTTGTGTCCACATCAATTCTATCGTGCTAAAATTGTAATATTATCGAGGAAGACGCAACACGACAATTTTTTTTTTATTTTACTATTTCATCTACCTGATAATGAATATATTTTTAACAAATTTTACTAATCTTATAAGTTCTACTTTTAATATGTCTTCGGTGTACGCGACTTTCATCGTTAAGCTTTCGGAAATTTCCGATTTTCGGGTCCAAGCGTTTGGAATGTTTTCACTTTTCAGCCAGTAGTACAGCTCATTACCTATTACTACGACAGTTCCCTCAGTAAAACAGTATTTTTAAAACTACATAAAATTGTCGTTATTCATTTCATCGTGATACTCTTGGGAAGTACTGGATTCAAATACCATCATTCAAAAACCAATTTTCACTTCGTACGTGCGTTACTATTAATCGTTTACCTTTTCCAGCCGGATTTTCACCCAAGTAGACAAGTCATTCATAAAAGCGTCTTTTGCGCTCTTTATTTCTTTATCTATTCATACCTTTTCCCGTACGCCACGCATTAAC
Source organism: Lycorma delicatula (assembly GCF_047948215.1). NCBI lineage: Eukaryota > Metazoa > Arthropoda > Insecta > Hemiptera > Fulgoridae > Lycorma > Lycorma delicatula. Next base: position 90,387,838 of record NC_134456.1, on the reverse strand, counting down.
ATAAGTTTCATTTAAGTAACAAATTGTGTTGTCCTATTCACGAAATCGCTTAATTTCTCTTAAATATTCATTACGCCGTGAAATAATGTGTTCGCGTGCAATCAATAAATAATTATTTTTTCTGAACATGAAACGAAAATTCACTGGTTTTAAAACACGATGTAATGTATTTATAAAAAGTCGGCCATTCAGAATCGGTATTCACAGCATTTACGAGGCTCGACTAATAAATTTTGCACATATATGCGTAGCATGGGAACGAAAAGAGGTATTGGAGTGAAATAAAAAATGTGTAAAAGTACAATACCTTAACTACAAATGGCAGTATTTATTTTTCAATATAATTCCCGTTTAACTGATACACTTTTCCCAACGTGTTACAAGTTTTTGCATTCCATCACTGAAACATTCTGGCGGTCTATCTCGGATCCAAGTGGCCACAGCTTCCTTCACCTCATCGTTGGTTGTGTAATGATTACCTTAGAGATCTCTCTTAAGATGAGGGAAGAAGTGGAAGTCGCACGGAGCCAAATCCGGCGAGTATGCAGAATAGGCTCAAACTTCAGCTTGCGTAGCCATCAGAGTTGGCGCGATACCCATCGTGCAGATTTTACGGTAACCCAATTGTTCGATAATATGGCCTAATCGTTCTTTAGATATGCCTAACTGAATAGCGATGTGTTTCTGGGTGATTCGCCGGCCACTTTGAAGCAAATCGTCCACCTCCTTTAGATATATCTCGTCATTCACAGAAAATGGTTGTTCCCTGCGAGGTGCGTCTTCAACTGTCACTTTACCAGCTTCACATTCGCAAAATTTCAACGTTTACCTATTCACAATAGTCCTGTTAACAGTTTCACTACCGTACATCGCTTTTAAACGATGAAAAATATTCGTAGGATTCACACTTTTTGCTGTTAAAAATTCGATCACTGCGCGCTGTTTTAACCTTGTTGACATACTAGTCGTACTCGAATCCATTTTAACTGCTATTGAAAAGAAACCGGTAAACAGATTTTAACGCATTATCGTAGGTTTGAAGAAGGGGATTTTAGTTATGTGCTACCACGCCAAACTCGGTAGTATCTTTTGTCTCCGTGTAGCACGCTAGTATGAAAAATTTATCAGCCGAGACTCGTAATGTTTTGTTCAAGTAAGGAGAAATAAAACGAATGATTTTTTTCATGATAGCGGTTTTAGTAAAATCGTCCAACGTTTCAATCGTTTTCAGACGTTTTCCAGTCTTTTAGGGTTAACGTGTTTACCATCAATTTTGTGTTTCTTTATTATACTAAAAATTGTTCTTTCAGTAACGATTGTTGCACTACTTGCTTTCCGAGCAATGCCTTTGACTCCAGTTTCAGGGTTATCTTGTTTTAAGTTTATGAAGACGTTGCGGTTTTTTTTTCTCGGATCAACGTAAGGTTTTTCACGGTTTATGTTCCACTACAGAAAAACCCGAATAGTACAAAAGCACAGAGTAAATTAACACTGAATAAAAGTGTTATAAAAATTAACTATAAAACTGTATCGTACCGTACTCAGTAACTCGATAACACAGACTGAAATGCTTTCTTTCTATGAATTAAATACTGGTGTGAAGCATTACAAGTCATATTATCGTTATTAAATACCAATATAAAAGACTCAACAAAATTTTAATTGCTTAAACGCAGCATGCCGTGGCGCAAGTCAGGTGATAGCTTATAGTATGTTATACGCATAGAACAATAACTGTACTTGCACGAGGGAATGACAGAATGATTCAGCCTAAACTACTGATATATAACTCTACTTGCTGAATTCATATTTATATCTGCTGGACCGTTTCGTGACACAAGGATTAGTATAATTGCTTACTTGAGTTACGTAATTTATTAATTAATATTGTTCTGTTATCGATTACAGTTTTTAATTGATTTTCGTCGTTATTCTTTAGCCAATTCAGTTGTAGATACTATGGTAATATTTTATTTTGTTAACCATATATTTCTACTTTCTCGTCTAGAAAGTGCTATAGCAGAGCTATAGGTCTGAAGGGAAAGTATTGTAATCGGTCCAATTTGGGGATATGCGGTTTTAACCGGATTTTGATGTTTTGACAGCTAAGGTACCCAAAAACCGGATGGAAATTTTCCGGATGTTGTTTGTATGTACGTGTGTGGGTTTGGTGTTGGCCTTTAAATCACCTTACATCTCCAGAACTACTCGAGCGATTTGACCAAACTTGGTCAGCTTACTTCTATATATCAGTCATTGATGCCATTAAATTTTCAACTTAAAAGGTCAAAATGGGGAAGGATGGGGCGGGGTCCCAGGAACGGTACAGCCGGGTCTGGTTACCCCCACCTCTGAAGTTAGAGAAAGGCAAATTAGAATAAGAAGATCAAGAACCGGCGGGCCGACCTGCCATGCCGGATCTACTGCCATCAGGCGGGGAGGCTCGTTAGTCGCAAGGATACACCCTTGGACTGAATCATGCTTCACTGCAGATCCGGTCCAGGGATGTAGGGGAGAAAAAACCCTCATTATCTTGAAACTTTGCCTGATTAAGGTCATATTTTTTACGTATATTTGTTAATAATTAGAAAAAAACAATATTTGCATAAAACATTTTTTTGTAAAATCGAATCCCTAAACCAAAAAATGCTCTAAACTAGTGGCTAATTGGGCATACTGCGTCAATACGGCTGTAACTACAAGAAGCGCTAGTGTCGCAATCCGCCATCTTGAAACTTCCATTTTTCCCAGTAGGAAATTTCCTTTCCTCTCGCTCTCTTTGATCGGGAAATTTGAGATTCCACAGGGTTGCCAGCAATATTATCTTTTCCACTTTATATATTATCTATTTTATTTAATTTAGTTAATATTTCAGAGGCTGGTAGCACTGATATACAACTGTTGTAGTCGACTGCTATGTTGTGATGTCAGAGGTGAGCGATAGAATTAAATAAATGAATAATATTTAAATTATTAAAAAAAGTAACTCGGTCTTCTGGCTGGGTCTTGAACTCGATCGCCTGGTTGACTCGGTACCTGGTGTGTTAAGCCTCGCGGCTACATCAGTCTGCCGACCGTATAAGCAAAATTTGTTCTATGCACGTTGTGAAATTACATTAATTTAATTGGTGATTACCGTCGCCGCTAATACCGCCAACCCGCACCAATTAAATACGATATGTGCGCACGTTTTAGTTAGAATCTATGAATTAAATAAACGAAAAAAATATTATACTTAAACAAAATTATGGATATTTTAAATTAAGTTGTGTGTGTAAGCTGTGTATTAGAAACAACACACAGTTTTTTAGGAGAAGTCGCGTGACGGGAAAGTCCTACAACTGAGTTAATTGTACAGTTGTATGACTTTCCCGTCACGCGGCTAGTCCTACAACTGTGTTGTCAGTTTTTTTATTTTATTTTATACCTTAAAAATTAAAAGGTAGAAAGAAATCATTGCCATAAAGCTTTAGAAGGTTTTTAGCTGATTTTTAGTAATAGTATATTAATTATAATTATGGTAATTATTTTTGAAGTTTTGAAAAATTAACTAATTTGAACGAGTGATGCTACTGTAAAAAAAATATTTGAATCATTTTTGCAACTTTCTATGTTAACTTTTCAAATATGTTTTATCCTAATTCGGGATTAAAATTGTGAAATTTGTAGCTCTTAATCATCATATGATTAATATGAACACACACACACACACACACACACACACACACACACACACACACACACACACACACACACACAATAAGATTTGCCTTTTTGTAAAAAGAGTTTCCTACTGTTTAATTAGCATAGCTACGTGGGTTTCAATCACGTAAATCAATCCATAGGTTTACTTTATTGTAATAAATGTTTTTTTAATCAGAAAGCGGCCTGAAAGAAAGAAGTTCATTATATTTCCACTTTTTCTTTGTTCCGTTACACTTTTTTTATAAAATATGGGGAGGGATTTAATTAACCTATAATTATAAAAAAAAGAATACAACAATTAAATTAATTTCAGTGTTATTATGTCTTTATAGAAGTCAATCTTCTAAAAAAATAAATTATCACTTTTTTATTATTAAAAGTGGTTGGAAAATTTATATCTAGGATATACTATAATTAGTTATTATTAGAGTACAAATTAACTGTTACGTAATAATGAACATTATATATTACATAGTGAATTATTTTACAGAAATGGAAAGAATGGCAACATTCAATTTCTGTTACTGAAACAATCGTCTGTCTTTAATAACTTGACTGTCGCACCACCATTTTGGAGTCCTTTTTAATTGGCCATGAGATCTCAATTGGAGTCTCAAATAATATCAACACCAGGTTATGAAATCCCATTTGGAATTTCACGTATTATTAATTTGTAGAAAATGGAGACTCCGTATGGAATCACATTTTGTGCGTTTTTCTATGGACGCGGGTCCGCCATATTTTGCTTAGAAATTGATATACTTTTAGCTTCCTCTTACATTCAACTTTTAGGAGCATTAATCATTTTATAGGAGCATTTTTCATTATCAGGTTTTAATGCATAAATGTGAGTTTTTATAAGTTAAAAAGTGTTGTATTACAAGTTATAAACAATGTTCAACTAAATTTGGAAGAACCTATGCTGTGACATTATAAGGGTGCGTACTCAGTACGCCCTACTGTCAAAACTGTTTTTTATGGACGTAAATTTCTTTCTGTTTTGTTTATTAGTTCATAGTAATTTAATAAGTACTATGTAATAATTTATTACATTATATGTTTTTCACATATTCAATTTTCTTTTATATTTTTGATGTTCATTAGTTTTTCACTTCCTTGTACGAAGTAAAGGAAGTATTGTGATCGCGTAAAATGTCAGTTTTCATATTTAAACAGAAATATCCATTTTCACCATCCCTGAATTCATTTTGACTAGTTTCAGTGTGACGTTTGTATGTACATATGTATCGCATAACTCAAAAACGATTAGCCGTAGGATGTTTAAATTTTGGATTTAAGACTGTTGCAACATCTAGTTGTGCACCTCCCCTTTTGACTGCAATCTACTGGACCAAAAACGTCCAAAAAAGCCCAAAATAAAAAATACATTTTTAACTGCTTTAAATCCGCATTGAAAGCCTTTCAACGATATATCATAAGTGGTACTTATTTTCCTTGGTTCCAGAGTTATAGCCAAATAAAAGTTTAATTAATGGAATATTTGAATGTTACAAGGGTAAGGCACACCGGTTCGAATCAGACTCCTTTCCTTTCTTTTTTAACTTTTTTTTTTTTAATTTACATGTATTGATTTATTAATAATTATTAACCCATGCTTGTGAAAAAATCATAAGTTATTAGTAAAACAAAAACGTTCAGCAGTATTAGTCAATAAGAGAATTTCAGTGGGAGTTCATGAAATTTTTCAATTTACTGTTGGATAAAAATCTACGTTGGTATAATCACATAGTTTGTTTCCACTAAACGGATTTGAGTCCTACGTAATTAAGAAACTTTAGGAGCAATGGCGACTCGTAGATAAATTAGTGAGGGTGCTGCTCCAGAAAATTTTTTTCGGGGCCTTTTCAACGCCATGCTTAAAGTTTTCTGTAACTAAAAAAAAAACCGAAAAAAATGAATCAAATAGAATAGCTGAAAGCAGAATAATAATCTAATTCTACACTTTTTCACATCCAAGAATATGGTATACGATTTTTAAGCACATTGTGCTTAAAAACCGTATTCGACTTAACCGAATAAATAATAAGATGTTAATACAGGTAATTTTTTTAGTATTATTAGATAATAACATAATAAAATGTCCCCTTAAAAACACTGTAGTCCATCTGTGCTTAATTTAAATTTCTATGTACACAAACAAATACGTAATTAGGTTTTATTAATTGCCTTTTCTTTCGCCCTTCCAACTTGTTTTTGGACAGATTTGGCAATCAAAGAGTCCTTGCTTTCTGCCATCTTCTGATCACTACTGAAACGACATTTTCATATTCCTTCCACCGACTAAACTAGAAAAGGGAAACGTTCCATACACACGCGGAGTAAAAAAAAAACTACCTTCTATCAGCACGCCAGGGTCGGTACTGCGGGAGAGACAGTGCTCTCTCTCCTTCGCGTACAGCTTCCTATGCCCACAATAGCCAAACATCACGCCGCTGGAACTGTGAAGCGCACAAATCCATACAATGATTTTTGTATCTTTTTCATATACTGGGTTATAGCTACTGATATTAAGCTTAAGGATTATATAGTGTGCAAATTTAAATAAAGAAATAAAGATAAAATAACTCGTTATATTTATTTTTATTGATAATATCAAGTGGAAAGAGGGGGTGCTGCAGTTCCACAGTGTCTATAATTGAGCCGCCACTGCTTAGGAGAAATTATAAGTATGTATTCCCATATTTCATTTTGATAGTATATTTAAGGAACAGAAAATAGATTAAAAAATTTAAAACGCCAAAAATAAATTATTAGGAAAACTAGCTGTACCCGCCACACTTCGCTGTGGCACATTGTGGTTGCATGGATGAGAAATGAGAAACAAAACAAAGCATACGTTTCATAGAAGTTTAATTTTTCAATACTTGTGGATATACAATATTTTTTGTTTTTCCACTGTCTGCGTAGATATAAAGGCTATCTGGTTTGCCGACTCGGGAACACGCACATACAGTTGTCCATGTGAGAAGCAATCCGCATCTAAATCTAAACCACACAATTCTAAAGGTTGACCTTGAGCTTTATTGATTGTGATTGCAAATGCCAATCGAATTGGGAATTGCAATCTTTTAAATTGAAATGGTGTATCGGTCGGGATCATGAGTATTCGAGGAATGAGGACATCTTCGCCTTTGAAAGGCCCCGTTAAAATCGTTGCTTCCACTTCGTTATTCACCAATTTATTAACTGCAAGTCGCGTGCCGTTGCAGAGTTTTGGCTGATTAATATTCCGCAACAGGATAATTGGCACACCTATTTTCAATTTTAATATGTGTAGTGGCATCCCTGGCAGATCAAGTGAGTTTAACAATTCCGTTGGATAATTAACTACTTCATCTGCTTCCACAACGGTGTCTATCGACTTATATGTAATTTCCTCACTTTGAATGCTGGATTGAATAACATTATTAAGGTGATAGACATCTTTATTCTTTGCGGCAAGGATAGCTCGTTCACTGAGCCAATCGTGATTTCTATGATTAATTGGAATATCAGGAAATACTTTTTTGAACAGTTCTTCTTTCGATGTTACTAAATTACAAAAATTATCAGGAAATCATATTCGTCTAGACGTCTCATCGACTGGCAGCTGTCCGTTTCCAATGTCCAGTAACTGTCGTGAGAATACCTCAGCTGATGGATCATTCTGCAACTGGACACGCATATTCGTAGTCAACTGCAATGTACGTACGTGTCGCCACAGTGTTGAATATTTCAGGCAAGCATTTATTTCGTCTGCTGGTGTCGATCGACAAATTAAAGGCAATGTTTGCCTAAAATCTCCTGCGAGCAATATGAAAGCATTCCCGAATGGTTGAACGTTTCCACGCAAATCTCGTAACGATCGATCAAGAGCTTTAAGCGATTTTTTATGTGCCATCGTCCATTCATCCCAAACAGTGAGTTTACATTTTTGTAATACTTTTCCCATACAGGATGCTTTGGAAATATTGCACGTGAGAGTCTCGATGATTTGCATGTTTAATGGCAACTTCAGAGCTGAATGCGCAGTCCTTCCACCTGGTAACAATGTCGCAGCTATTCCAGACGAAGCAAGAGCTAAGGCTATGTCATTTTTTGATCGAACCGTTGCTAGAATCAATCTAATGAGGAATGTTTTCCCAGTTCCTCCTGGCGCATCCAAGAAGAAGGTCCCCCCAACTCCGTCATTTATCATTTGCATTATGAGATCATAAATGCCATTCTGTTCACGCGTTAATTTGGGAATGTATGTATGATTGGACATATGACTGAAGATCACCAATGTTGTAACTCTGTTAACGGCGTAAATCCACATCAAATGAAGCAATCGCAGCTCGGGTGGGTGCTGGCATTTCCAATTGACTAAGAACTTTATTATTTACATAGTCTTAAGTCTATCTGGGCTATAAGAAAGTTGGGTGTTTTAATTTATTTACTGTAAGTCATCCTTCTTGGTGGCTTTTCTTCTTGTTTTGGTGTTTTTTTTTGTTTTTTTAATAAAATACAGATGTTTTAGTTGTTAAATATAATTCAAAGAAATTTGTTACTTAATCAGTTGTGATTTTATTTACATTTGTAACGGCCATACGGGGTCTTTGTGATTGGTCGTTGTGTTTGACAGCGGCCATCTTGCATTGATCTGATTGGTTTTCCTTTGTTTACATTTGCAAATTAAAAATGTACAAATTAAAAATAGATAGATAGATTTATTAAAAAAAGATGAAACAATCTTTGATTGGTGAACAATCTTTGATTTCGGGTTATATAGCGTGCTAAAATTTGAGCTCAATCGGTGCAGAACATTTTGAGTTTTTGAAGCGTACACAAACGAACTTAACATTTTTATATATATATATATATATATATATATATATATACATGATACATACAATTCGAGTATTTTTCAATTAAAAAAAGATTATAAAACAGTAAAAATCTAGTTCAGTAAAACGACAACTTTAAAAAAATTAAAATCTTTTTTGTATTCCTTCAACTTACCGACTTAATTTTTGTATTTTTTTAATAAGCGGTTTTAATTATACAGTTACAATCTTTTATCACAGAAATAAAGAGTAAATAATTTTTTGGTTTAATAATAATTCTAAATATTATCGCTTGAAATATCTTAATCTATTTCTAAGGATACATTAAGACAGATTACGTCAGCAAAGAAATTAATTTCTGGTAAATGTTTTGACTTTTAACTGGTTTAAATAGATGAATTTAAAAAAAAAATAATTTTACTTTTTGTAAAAAAACCTATTAAGTAAAACTAATAAGCTTGATAATAAACAAGGACAAAAAAATTAAAATAATTTTCAACTTTATCACTTTGGAAATAGTTAAAATTAAGTTGTACAAAAACTCTAACATTTAGCCAGTTTTTTTTTATTAATAAATAATAAAATAAAACAATTTTGAACTAAAGAAATACTACTTAAAAAAAAAATTATCAACACATTAAACTTTCGCAATACTTTTTATGTACTTTTTCCTTTTCATTACAGATTATTTATTCATCATATTAGAACAAAAAACTGATTTTCAACAGAAAAGTCATCCATATTTTCCGTATCTATTATCCACGTCCTCTTTTATTTGCGCATCAACATTATCAAAATATTGATGCGTAAATATTCCCTTCGTTTTCTATGAAATGACAGGAAGAATAGGGATTGGAAGGGAAGTGAGGGATGCAGCATGTTACCAACATTGTTTTATATAAATCTGGAAGAAATAATTAAATGCTATCTGAATGGAAAAAGAGGAATAATTGTCGGGGGAAGATTAATAGAATGTATACGTTTTACGAAGACAGTCAATACTAGCAGAGAACCTTAAAGTAAATGAAATGCTTGATAACTTAAGTGCAGAATGGGAAAAACAGAGTATGAGGATCAACCAAAAGAATGGAAAATACATAGTATTAGGTGATAAAGAGGAGAGGATTGAAATTAAGATAGGAAATAAAGTTTTAAAGCAGATGAAGAAATGTCAGTAGTTACGGAGCTTTAAAACGGGATGAACTGACTTGTACAATAGAAATTAAAACAAGAATATCAAGAAGTAAATAGGCATTTAATAAGAAATGAACATTGCTGTGTGAAAAGTTAAACTTAGCGTTAGAGAAGACATTAATGAAATGTTTATTTGGAGTATGATGCTCTATGGAGCTGAAACGTGGACGATGAGAAAGGCAGACAGAAAGCGAATTGAGGCTTTCCAGATGCGAGTGTGGCGCAGAATGATAAATGTCAGATGGAAAGACCATGTAAGAAATGAAATATTAAGGAGAATCGGAGAGAACAGGAAAATGCTAAATTCGATTGAATATAGGGAAAAGAACTGGCTAGAACATTGTATGAGAAGGTGTTTGTTAATGGATGCGATAGAAGGCATGGTGAAAGGAAGAGATTTCAAATGAATGGGATTGTGGAAAAGGGAAAATATACTGAAACAAAGAGGTTAGCAAAGGATAGATCAAGGTGGAGAGCAGTAATCCACCGGGTTGGTCTAGTGGTAAACGCGTCTTCCAAAATCAGCTGATATGGAAGTCGAGAGTTCCAGCGCTCAAGTCCTAGTAAAGTCAGTAATTCTTACACGGATTTGAATACTAGATCGTGGATACCGGTGTTCTTTGGTGGTTGGGTTTCAATTAACCACTCATCTCAGGAATGGTCAAACTGAGACTGTACAAGACTACACTTCATTTACACTCATACATATCGTTCTCATTCATCCTCTGAAGTATTATCTGAACGGTAATTATCGGAGGCTAAACAGGATGAAGAAAGAAAAAAGGTGGAGAACAGTAGCCGTGACAGGAGGACCTGCACTAATGGCAGAACACTAAGAATGAATTATGAAATAACCCAAAATAATTTCAAAGTGCTATTATATTACATTCCTCACAAACAATTAAATTTTAAATGTTATTCTCGTTCATTTTAAATGCCACATTCATTATTAGATTTACTGATACTACATTTCATTCACAAATTTTTAAACATTATAAATGATAAAATGGATTTTAATTTCTTTTGAAAAGAAATCGTCAAATAAACCTCAAATTTACATCTTACGAAGTTAAACTCCTTTAGAGTTAAACTTCGTACGCGTTATTCTTAATAACTTCCTCCTGGAAATAAAAATCCCTTTCGGTGCGCCGGAAGGTGGAGATAGATTTCACTGATGCTAAATAGGGGATAAAAAAGATTTCCACTTTAAAGTTAAGAAAAACTGCAAATTTACTCAATACGACAATAGTGTATGTGAAAAAAGTTTCATATATTCAGCATACGACAAGCCCCATCTTCTTCTAGCAAAATTTTGGTCATCCCTTTGCCGTAAGGGTTGGTCATATCAAAACTTGTTTCAGACAAACGTTTTAGGTAATGTTTAGAGGACTAAAGATCACTTTAAACCGATTCGATTCTGTGCCTATTAAGGGAGGTATGATTCTTTTGTCTTCGAAACCCCATTTTTTCCACTCCGTGAGCCAATATTTGGTGATATCAAAAAAATTTATTTAGATAAGTTTTAGGCCTTTATCCAAAAAGTAGTAGGAACTTTAAACGATTCCATATTTTACTGAATAAGAAAGTTGTAGTGATGTTTTGTTTTTTCGAAAAAGCCCCCCCCCCCTCATTACCACCCCCTGGTCCGATTTTGGCCATTAACGAACTCTACCGAGCTCCGAGATTTTGGGACGAGTTATTTTTAAGTATCAATTTAAAAGTGATTGGCGCAAAATTATTGCAGTTATCGTGTCCGCAAGAAAGAGAAATATATATATATATATAAACTTTTGAGCTGACGGTGGTTTTGGGGTCTGGGGGATGTGAAACGCGAAAATATGTCGACATTTTCCGGAAGTCGAATCACGGTACCCATTACAATTGGTAGCTTTCTTATAAAATCTACCTAAAAAAATAATAATCATAAAATAAAGTAATAATATATATAAGTAATAGAAACTTGTCATATTTTTTTATTTTCAGCAGTCATTTATTTCATCCTTATATTATTAAAGAAATCAGTATTCAACGGATGGATCGTTGGTTGGCCGAATCAAATCAATTTCTAACTAGTTAGATACGATGGGCAGATAGTTACGCCTCCTTGCGGTCAAATAAGTTTACATTTATGTCAACTCATCAGGAATTATGATAAGTAAAATACACTATAAATACAATAGTTATTAGAGACGTATTTGTTCACAATGTTAGTTAACTGTAACATCATTATAAATTTTTTATTACAGATAAGTTTTTTATGTATATAATAAAATACGCTTTCAATGTACATAAAATTTGTTATAAAACTTTTTTAATGTTTTTTTTTTTTTTTGTGATCGTTAAATATTCTTTAATGACTAACTAATAAAGAAATACAAGCCATAAATAGGAAGTACATTCTGATAAAATAAATTTTTGTTGATAAAATAATAGTTACGACTACTATCTAAAAGCGGATTTTAATAACTAATTGGCAATCGAATAACATTAAATTAAAATTATTTTAATAATAATAAATATTATTATTATCAGCTAATCATAAAAAATTATAAATAAAGTAAAAAAAAATAAGAAAATTATTCATTCTATCAATTAATTTCAAACTGATAGTAAAATTAAGTCCACCTATGATTTTTCCAATTTTCACTGTTGAATTGAAACAGTACACTCGTATATATATCATTATCTTACAACAAAATATATTACTTTACTAGTAGACCCGGCAATCCTTCGCTATTGCTAGATTTGAGTACATATAAAGCTTAAGTCAACACAATTGAAAGTTTGATAAAACATTAACGAAATGAACATTACGAAACTTCACAAAATTTAACCTTTAGTTTTACCCTTTTTCCCTTTCCTTTTCCCCATTTTAATTTTTATCATATTCCCTTTTTCTTTTTTCAACTTTCCCCTTCTTCCCTTTTCCCCGCCCGTAAATCGCTCCAGTTGTTTTTTAGTCTATAGCGGACACACATATCGGAAACATTGAAATGAAATCGTAAAATAATTAGCATAGCTTGTGTTGCTTTTAAGTCCAACAAATAGCGCTGATTTTAAAAAAACGCATGTTTTTACCTGTCACAGGTGTAACATTTTTGGTACATAAAAACACGCGCGTATTTGAATACAACGTTGTGTCAAAATTTCAAAGCAATCGGTGAAGAACATTCGCAGATTTAAGATTTTGAACAAAAACGAACATTTATATTTTTACTTATATAGATTGCTTTACATTGTTTGTCCTTTTTTTATGGCTAACACGTATGAAACTTATTTGTATTACAAAAGAAACTATTTACAGTTTTCTTTATCTGTGATTAATGATATTTACTATACAGCCAATCCCTATGGTGAATAGAACGAAAATGTTACCTAAGTTCTGAATGTCATCTGCACTTCGGTGAGCCTGATTTGCTGAAATTCGACAGTTTGTTTTACCCAGTGAAGAAGGCAACGGGAAACCAATTCATTCGTCAGTAAAGTAGGCTGTTTCATTTAAAACAAAACCCACCAATCATTTTTCTATAATATTTGAAATCATTACCTTGATTACCTAACTCCTCTACGTTTTACTGGAATAGACTCGTCTAATAAATGAGCACGCTCCGATGCAGTAGACTGCTACTGATTGTCATTACAAAGCGATTACAACAATCAATGCATTATTAAAGAGAAAATAGTGTTTTCAAAAGATAAACGTGTTTTTATTCTTGAGTCGTACTTCAGCAGGCGATCAGTAGTTGCAGTACAAGAATTTCTTGTCGTAAGTACCGTGATACACAGGACCTAACAAGACATCAGTTTTGAGGTTAGTGGCTAAATTTAGAGAGACAGGTTCTATTAATAACAATGAACATAAAAAATGGATGACAGTGTTAAATAAGACAGTCGCTTAAATCAAAGACCGATTAACTGCGTCATCAAAAAATTAATTAAGATGCTTTGAAACTATTGCTTCGCTTTATAGCTAAACGCTTCACATGTCAGCTGAAATTAATTTACCAAATCAACCGTTCATCGGGCGAAAAAAAAATTAAACTTACGATCATATCGATTTAAAACAGTTCATCAGCTTGTTGATTCAGAAAAAGAAAAATGGCTAGAATACTTCATTTGTTTCGTCGATTTGTGCGTGAAGGTATTCGTGTTATGGACTCGATTTTTTCGCAGACGAGACGTGGTTTCTATATGGACGGCTACGTAAATACCCATAACAGTAGGATTTGGAGTGCTGAAAATTTCCATGCGTATAATGAAAAACAACTGCACCCGCAGAAGATGGATGTATGATGTACGATATAACGAAAAAACTTTTGGTCCTCTTCTTCGAGTACACCATTACTGCAGAACGATATCAGAATATTTTATTGCAATTCATTGCCTTCCTGGAAGAGGAAGATCGATACTTCTGGTTCCAAACATGGCGGTGCAATATCACACTGTACACATTCAACTTCTGATTTCGTTAACGAATTCTTTGGTGATCGCGTTATTGATCGTGGTTTATGGCCACTAAGATCTCCAAATTTGACTGTCCAGATTTTTTCCTTTGGGATTAACTCAAAGAAAAACCCTACAGCAACAAATTACGAACACCTAACAACCGGGAGGTCAATATAGAATAAGCTAAGCTGTTTTAAATATCAACCCATAAATTTTGAAAACAGTTGAAAGAAACACAGTGAAAAGGGTGGAAGTATGTATTCATGAATATGGCGGCCACTTCCAGTATTTACCCTTGAATTTAAGGTATTGGAAAGTTTGGAAAATATTTAAAATAAACTAAAATAAAAATAAAATATTTATTTTAATAACTTAACAGATACCTTTTTATTTAAATATACTGTAACAAAACCGGTATAACAGACCTGAGTAACGGATTCCTGCCAATTAGGAAAAAAGTAGTAGAAATTATAATAATGAAAGGAATGCAGAAAGGGGTTAAAAGAAATCCTTTTATAAAGCTAACAGGTCTGTTTAACAATCGTCCTTTGTAATACTGCCCGCTAACACACCTAAACAAATGTCGTTCCGTGAGAAGAGTTACCGGATCCAGGTTAGGAATGCACGGGGAAACTGAAAGAACTCGGTCGATCGTTCTCCCGAACTGGGGTTTGGTCCATTGGTCAAGAGGATAGGAATATAAATACTCCAGGGAAGACGAATTGAAATCAGTCTGCGAAAGAGTGCTACAGTAGAGTTCTAAGCGAGGAGTTTTTATGTGAATTTAAAGCGAGAGTAGTCTGCGAGGAGATCCACGAGTCTTTGAAGGCGCGAATTTCTAGTGTGTACAAGTTCGACCCGATTAAGGTGACGTCACAAGTAATTCCAGTACATGAAAACAAGAAGTGGTTCGGTGAGTTACTGTAAGATTATAAGGAAAGAGATAGTGTACTAAATTTCATTCATAAATTGTTAAGGTAATATTTTTAGTGAACAGCAACGGTATTTGCAGTTAAAGAACTTTACACACTTGTCTTCTCAATTGTACTATTGCTGTTAATACAAGACCTAGTGGTTAAAAAAGTTAAGAATAGCGGTCTTGCTAATGCCTTTTGTCAATGGGACTGAATTCTGGTTTTTAATATTTAATTACCTGTAAATAAATGCTGACGTTTATTTTAAATTCTGTTCTGAATGTAATCATTGTTTATTATTATTAATATTGTTGTGGTTGTGATAACTATTATTATTATTACTTGTTTATTATTTCAATTATAATAATAATAATTATTATTATTATTACTGATTTGTCTTGTTTTATTTGTGTTCTTAAACTAATAAACTGTAATTATATAAACATTTTGAATTGCCAGTCTCTCAATATCCTGATTGAGTCGCGAACACGCGATAATGCCTACTGACATAAATGGATGGCGTTTTATAAGACACCTCCTTAGCACAGGATTCTTGTTTAAGGCTCAGTCATTTTTGGAAGTACTGACATGCACGTCATGTCGCCTACATGTTCTTATCATTTAACATTCAAAATTGTCTTATTTAGTTTAAAAAATAATCAAAATTCCATGCATAGTTATCAAAGTTCTTTATGATTATTTTTGAAGTTAATTAATTAAAACACTGTGTCCTTTTGCATCAATCTGAAAAATATTACCTGTGAAAAAAATCATAATTTCTCACTAATTTTTTGCAAATAGCTTTTTAACAAAGCCTCGGATCAAAAAAACGTTGTAGACCTTTTAATTATTAATAGATTTCTTTATTGTTCGATTCTGTACGATCGAGAAATGTAGGAAATGCGAAAAAAATATTCCAATCTGCCAAAAATAGTTTTTTTTTTGTTTGCTATAATTACTAAGTTTCATTAAAAAAAAAAATACCAGTTTTTGCAGAACTTTGAATGAAAATCACGATGCTCTTTCGAAAAATCGCCTTTTGCAGTATTCATATAAGCTAAAACAAACGTTTTTCCAAAGTTTTATTGTGCCCCTAATTTTCCTTTACACCATTATTTTATCTAATTTTATTGTAGTATATTTGTATTATATTTAGTTTTAATTAATATCTAATTAGTTTATTTAGTTTTAATTAGTATATATACTGATAATGATTGTTTAAAATTCGAAATGCGCATCTGATTAAAGATTTTCATTTTATGTAAACGTTTCTTAAGCGATTCGCTTTGTTAATTTATTATAAATAACCAATTATCATAGCTCTTTCTCCGAATCATATTTGCAGGTTTTTGTACTTCGACAATTTAAATTTATATTTAACATTTATTGATATCGGTAGGAAGGTGAATTCTTGGTTTGCTTTTTGTAATTACGTAAAAAATGACGACTCGCTGTTCTAAGCGTTTCTTGCTATGAAGGAATAAACAAGAATTGCGTAAAACCCAGAATAATTCATTTTTAAGTATAATGGATCGATATGTTTAAACTGGCTAAACACAAAAATTGGAGAAATAAAAATAATCTGAAGAAGTAGGGTCTCGCAAATAATATATGTTTCCATGTGAAGTGAAAATTAATGGATCACCTGTGTATCAGTAATATATGTCCCATTTCCATGTAATATATGTACATTTAATGATGATGTATATAGTACAGAAAATGTTTTAACCTTTCCTAGATTCCGGTGTGATTATTCATAATTATTTTATTTTTGTACGTAATCCAATATAAACAGGTATACAGAATGTTTCTAAAAATTCTGGCAATACTTTTTCGGATTCTGCTTGTAAAACTAAACAAAAAATCCTAGGAAAATGGCAATTTCTCCTTCATTCTCCCCCTGTCCACCATTTTGTTATTTTTATGTAAAAATGTATATATCAAGTTCGGATAGACGAGTCACATTAATATTTGGTAAACGTCTTGGTAATAAGAGTTTTAAAATTAGCAAAAAATTAGAACTTAAATACCTTCACAAATTATAAAATGGAGACCATGTTTATTTTTCAATCCGTTATATTTTCATAAATATTAGTTTTATTAAAATTTATGTTTCTTCTAAAATATTAAGCCTTTTATTTTTAAAAAAATAACATTTTACTTTTTAAAATCGGTTAACAAACAATCGAGTTATGGCAGAAAATTAATGTTGTAATTTTGTATTATAATTATTAGATCTATTATTGTGAGAAAATTATTACTTCATTTGATACTAATTTACAATACTAGAATTAACAATACATAAAAACAATAGTTAATCGTATTGAACGTGAAGTGGAGGACATGAAAACAAACACAAACAGGTTTAAGACTTTCAAACTTCACGGTGAATTAGATCAATAAATTTTAATCAGATTTTATAAAGATAGTATATAATAATGAAGTATGTACTGTGAAAATCTTTGTGTCCATAATTCTAATAAATTTGGAATGAAAAAAATTATACAACCAAATGTAATTATACCTTTACAATCATAAATATCTTTTACGTAAAATGCACAAAATAACATCTTTTATCATTCTTACTTATTGTTTTACAGGAAAGAGATTAACAATTTAGATAGATAGCACCGGCTCGGTGCTTATCCCTTGTTTTTAGTGGATATAAATGACTTACGTAATGAACCTTTTACAGGAAGCATATCTGATTTTACAGATGATATAGTACTATTTTATAAAGCAAAAACTTTCCCAGGATTAAAAGCCCACATGTAGGATGAAATTAATTTACTTAAATTATGATTTACCAGCAATTACATGGCGATGAGCCCTAAAACCAAATATGTTCTTTTCAATATTAAAAAAAATTATACTTTTTTGACTCCTTTAAAATACTCATACCATCAGGCGTCTTTTAATAATACCATACAATACATATTTCCCAATATAGAAATGGTAGATGAAATAAAACAGCTGGGTTTGTTTGTAGACTCCATTTTGAGTTAGAAAAATCATATAACTTATAGGAAGAATAAATTACTTAGATATTTAAGAACGTTTTATGTGATAAAGCCAATGTGTAAAGCAGAAGTACTGAGGAAGATATACTTTGTTTTAGTTAATTCAACTTTAGAGTACGGTTTAAAAATTTGTGGAGATACTTATCTTATAGAATTCAAACCAGTTGTAACACGACTAAAATTACTTGTTCGACTTATAGCAAATAAAAGCCGATTATAATACACTAAACCCCATTTATTTCTCTAAGAATATCATAATTCAGGAGCATGTATGTGTATTTATAAAGCAGTTCATTTTTTTTCTAACAGAAGTAAAAATGAAAAGAAATATAAAAAGTACCGAGATGGACATTCGAAACAAACTGGATGTCCCTATATACCTACACCTAGACTGACAATTTTCAAAATGTCATAAACATATAAGGCACCAAAATTTGTTAAATTGTTACCAGAAACCGTAAAACTATTGAAGCTTTGCAGGAGTTTCTCCTTCAATTGGACGGTAATAGCCGTTTTTATAATACTTTGGTGTAGTTTCTATTCACTTACAATTTCTCTTCATTAGTGTGGTGAATTTACCTTGTTTTATTTTTTGATAAATTACTGGAAATATTATCAAGTTAAAAAATTATAATTTAAGTAAAATTCATCAATAAATACATGTACCACGATGTGATTATACCCTTTTGATTTAGTATAACTCGCCCATTCTTCCACTGATTCTATTCAGACTATCTAAAATTGATATTTTGGTTTGAAAGTCACCATTTTGTTTTTATAAATGCTAGAAGGCTGAAATTTTCACATAACAATTTTAGAACCTTTATTAAAAGGTTTGTAAAGTTTCAATGGAAAATTGATTTCAGGAAAGGTTTAGGGACAAGGGAGGCAATTTTAGGGCTCAAATTAAAAGTAGAAGGAAGATTAAAGAAAAACAAAGCAACATACTTGGCATTTATAGACTAGAAAAGGCATTCGATAATGTAGACCGGAATAAAATTTTCAGCATTTAAAAAAAAATTAGTATTCAACTACAGAGATAGAAGAACGATTGCTAGCATTTTCAGGATCCAAAAAGCAACAGTAATAATTGAAGAACATAAGAAAGAAGCCGTAATAAGAAAGGGAGTCCGACTAGAATGTTCCCTATCCCCGTTACTTTTTAATCTTTATATAGAACTAGCAGTTATAGAAGTTAAAGAACAATTTAGATCCGGAGTAACAGTACAAGGTGAAAAGATGAAGATGGTACAATTATCTGATGATATAGTAATTCTAGCTGAGAGTTAAAAGGATTTAGAAGAAACAATGAACGGCATGGATGAAGTCCTACGCAAGAACCACCTCATGAAAATAAACAAGAAAAAAACGAAAGTAATGAAATATAATAGAAATAACGAAGATGAACCACGGAATGTAAAAATAGGAAGAGAAAAGATTACAGAGGTACAAGAATTTTGTTATTTGGGAAGTAGAATTACTAAAGATGGACGAAGCAGGAGCGATATAAAATGCCGAATAGGACAGGCGAAACGACCCTTCAGTTAGAAATATAATTTCTTTACATCAAAAATTAATTTAAACGTCAGGAAAAGATTTCTGAAAGTATATGTTTGGAGCGTAGCTTTATATGGAAGTGAAACTTGGACGATCGGAGTACGTGAGAAGAAAAGATTAGAAGCTTTAGAAATGCGGTGCTATAGGAAAATGTTAAAAATCAGATGGATGGATAAAGTGACAAATGAAGGTGTTGCGGCCAATCGATGAAGAAAGAAGCATTTGGATAAATATAGTTAAAGGAAGAGACAGAATTGTAGGCCACATATTAAGGCATCCTTGGAATAGTCGCTTTAATATTGGAAGGACAGGTAGAAGGAAAAAATTGTGCAGGCAGGCAGCGTTTGTTATATGTGAAACAAATTGTTAGTTGCGTAGGATTTAATGGGTATAACGAAATGAAACGACAGCACTAGATAAGGAATCTTGGAGAGCTGCCTCAAACCAGTCAAATGACTGAAGACAAAAATAAATGAAAAAAGTTTCAATAGAATCGGTGGGGTAATGGGCAAGTGATACTAAATGAAAAGCGTATACCTATTCGTGGGACATTCTATATATCTATTGTCAAAAATAATAATATTAATATAATATTGTACTGATAAGGGAAAGTCATACTGATATATATATATATATATGTAAAGTACAGTAGCTTTTTCTGATGAAATAATGTTTTGGTCGGTCACAACTTCAGCTCAATGCATTTACTGTAGAAGTAATATATCTACACCCACACAGACTGAGGCCTCGGAATGTATTTTATTAATCTGTAAATGTAAAATAGTTTGTAAAATTGTATGAGTTTAATAAAGATTAAGCAAAGGATAATTTTTTTTTTCAGAATTATTAGCAAATCATTAGAAAAATCAAATTTAGATAAGGACAAAAATTAACCCAGCAGGTTGGTGTAGTGGTGAACGCGTCTTCCCTAATCAGCTGATTTGAAAATCGAGTGTTCCAGCGTTCAAGTCCTAGTAGTCAATTATTTTTACACGAATTTGAATACTAGATCTTGGATACCGGTGTTCTTTGGTGGTTGGGTTTCAATTAACAACAACACATCACAGAAATGGTCGAACTGAGACTGTACAAGACTACACTTCATTTACACTCATACATATCATCCTCATCCTCTGAAGCATTATCTGAACGGTAATTATCAGAGGCTAAACAGAAAAAAAAGAAGATAAGGACAAAATGATGTTTGTCCATTAAAACAAATTCTAATTTCACAAAATAGTTTATCATTTTCCTTCAAACTACTTTCTAAAGAGCATAATCCATTAAAACAATTTTTTTAATACTGTGAAAAGTGTTTGTATAAAAAATAAAATTCGAGATTACATCATTTTTGCAATAAATTTAGTATCGCTGGAATGTTACAATCAACTAAAATTGACCCGCCAAAATAAAGATTTGTGTTTTTGTGGCACGTCAGATTTATTATTGACAGATTGACACACCATATGTTAATCCGACAATACATTTACAATTGTGAGAATAGATAACGTGTCAATAGATTATAATTGACAGATTGGCATACTAAATTTACTATACTGGGATTATTATTACACAACTGCCCAAAAAGGAGTGTAATGTATTTAGGGTGTATATATGTATGTTGTACCGTAGCAGCTCAACAGCTGAATCGATTTAGATGTATGACCCCGCGTTACCTTACGTTACTGAGTGTCACAGGCTGACTAAATATATAAATATGTACATATATATATAAAACCTGAAAAATGTATCAGATGAATGAGTAATTTTTTAATACCTTACACCAGAACGCTTCATTCTGAACGATTCAGAACCTCATATCTCAAGTGAATTTGTCTTACTAGTGTTTTTACGTAAGAGTTCTAAGGTACAAATCCTAGTAGAGGCAGTTACTTTTATACGGATTTGAATACTAGATCGTGGATACCGGTGTTCTTTGGTGGCTGGGTTTCAATTAACCACACATCTCAGGAATAATCGACCTGAGACTGTACAAGACTACACTTCATTTACACTCATATATCATCCTCTGAAGTATTATCTGAAAGGTAATTACCGGAGGCTAAACAGAAAAATGAAGTGTTTTTAAAATACGACTGCCCAAAAAGGAATGTAATGTATTTACTTATGTATATGTATGTGTGTTTCACCGTAACAGCTCAACGGCTGAACCGATTGTCATCCGCACGCTCTTTAGTTATCCTATATTAAAGAGCAATGCGTCGGCAATTTTTTCCCTGGCAGTCGTGTTTTTTAATTTTTAATATTTATCTTGTTTTATATCTTACATAAAAAAAATTGACGGTTTTCTTCTTACAATTACTTGTTTTGATGAACTAACCCGACAAGTTACATTTTGCTTATATCACAGAAAGAAAACGTATAAAAGTACACTTTTATGATTTATAAGCTGAATAACAATGAATACCCTTCGACTAAAGCTGAAGCCCCGTACGTTATGTATAGCAGTGTTTTAGTACTGTTAATAGACTACTTGAATTTAAGAATTTTAATATTTATTTTATGATTACAATTTTGGCTTCAAGTATTTAAATCTAAAAAAACTTCTTCGATTTTTTTTTAATAGTGATAACCTGATTCTTGCATGTTGTGTACGAAGTTTAAAATCAGAAACAAGTTGAAATAAAATATATTATATACCTACTTACTGATATTCTCTCTTTTCTTTTATTAATAATTTATAAAATGTTTTATATCCTTTTTAATTAGAGGTTTTTTTAGCCTCTGCGGCCGCCGTTAGATATTGGTATAGAGTATTGATTCTCAAAATTTTTCGCCCACCGCTCACATTTACAATCAAAAATTTTCTAGCGATTTCAAAAACCTTTTAACTTACCGTGTATTAAAAATAATGCGCTCTTAAAAACAGGAATTGTAATTATTCTTCTTAAACGTGGCATATCCTATTTCTGAGTTGAAATAAGATATATTTTACTTAAAATTTTAGTTTGAAATATCAGGAAAACATCATTTTTGCCCTTTTTTTAATCAGCCTTCCTCTCTCTTTTTTCCTGTTTAGCCTCCGGTAACTACCGTTTAGATAATTCTTCAGAGGATGAATGAGGATGATATGTATGAGTGTAAATGAAGTGTAGTCTTGTACATTCTCAGTTCGACCATTTCTGAGATGTGTGGTTAATTGAAACCCAACCACCAAAAGAACACCGGTATCCACGATCTAGTATTCAAATCCGTGTAAAAATAACTGGCTTTACTAGGACTTGAACGCTGTAACTCTTGACTTTCCAAATCAGCTGATTTGGGAAGACGCGTTAACCACTAGACCAACCCGATGGGTTTAATCAGCCTTCCTAGACCCCCTGAACGTCACCAATTTTTTGTGGGCCTTCAAACGTTTCCCTGAAGGCCTCCAGTCCCCACAAGGGGAGAGCACTTTGAGAACGAATGCTACAGAGGATGAGTTGAAATGACAATTTTGTGGCGTGTTAAAATGCCATGCCTGACCAGGATTCGAACCCGAGACCACCGGATGAAAAGCCGAGTTGCTACCACTTGCGCCACGGAGGACAGAGAACTTTTTATGGCTTAGTGTAAATAAAGTACCGCTATTTTCAATCGCAGAGGTTCACTCTTTTCCGTGATCTTCATTAGAAATTTATTTTAGATTTAAGAAACAATTACCGAAGTTTTAATTAAATCGATTCGTTCATTCGAAGGTATTGACGAGCAAAAAATCAGAAAATTCGAAAAAAAAGAATTTATCATTTACTAATTAATCATAGATACATTTCTTTCGCATTAATTCCCCTTAAAAATTTTGATATATGACATGTACGTAAAGATTCATCATAATAAATATTATTAAAAGTCTAAGATCAATCTATCATAGCAGCTTTAATAGTTATGAACTACCGATGACTACATAATAAATTTAATATATAGGTTTGCAAATTTTTTAAATTTATTGTATGGAATATCAGTTCAAATATGGACTTAAAATAGTATTACGTTAGTATATTGTATCTATATTCATCAGTGATGGCTGTTAATAAACAATATTTTTACTCTACAATAATTTATAGCATATATTTACAATTATTAATGACATCTGTAACCTTGAGATTGTGACAGTGGTATGAAAGAAGTGCCGAGAATAATAAATATTATACTCATTATTTTAATACTAGAAACTCTTGTTAATGATTTCCTAGAGCAAATGTTAATTTACTGTTTTTTTGTTTTTATTTTGTATATTGTATCATAATACAATGCTACATTACAATAGTCACACTTTATCTTTGCTGATGAGTTTAAAAATTAATGGGATTCAAAATAATGATAATCAATCAATCATGGGTTTATGTTATTCCTCAGAAACGTTTCTCTTTACATATGGAACTTAATATCCATACTGAAATTTATCTTCTTTAGAATAAAATTTATAATCTACTTAAAAGAGTTGTGCAAAAAAAAGTTATTGGATAAAATCTTAGTTGACGAAATAAAGCTGAAGGGTTTGAAATTTATGTTGGTTCGCTATTAATTCAAAGTTTCATTAAAATTTCTTTAAATTTTATTAAAAAACGTGTTCAAATTTCATCAATTTATATAAGTTTTTTTTTTTTAATCTATTCGAGTAATTTTTTCTTCGTTCTTTAATATTAATAGCGAAATTTCATTGTCGGTTCAAATTTATCTATTTATTTATTATAATAAATTATTTATTAGTTATTATAATTTATTATTTAATTTATAATTTAAAGTAAAATGTTTAAAAATAAGGAAATAATAAGAATAGAATATATTTAAGTAAATAAAAATAATATATTGAAGATTAAGGAAATATGTTAGATTTATTTCGTAATACGAATGCACCCATAAAAGTCGTTTTAGGTAGATTTCATAAGTTAGCTACCTATTGTAATGGGTACCATGATTGGTCTTCCGGTAAATTTCGACATATCTTCGCGTTTCACATCCCCCAGACCAAAAAACCATCGTCACTTCAAAACGTTTATATATATATATATATATGTATGTATATATATATATATATAATTTTCTTCTTGACACGTTAACTGCCGTAATTTTGCGCCAAACACTTTTAAGTTGATAAATAAATATAACGATCCAAAATCTTGGTCACGTTCGTTAATGGGCAAAATAAGACCATGGGGGTGGAAATGGGGTGCCTTTTTCGACAAAACAAAATATTTCTATAACGTTTTTATTAAGTAAAATATCGAATTCGTTTAAGTTCCTACGATTCTTATCTAAGTAAAGTTTTTTGACATCACCAACCATTGGCCCACGTGGTGGAAAAAACGGGGTTTCGAAGACAAAAAAAAATCATACCTCCCTTAACAGACACAGTATCAAATCGGTTTAATAAAGTAGTCGTTAGTACACGTAACATTAACTAAAATTTTTGTCTGAAACAATTTTTGATAAAACCAACCCTTACGGCAAGGGATGAACAAAATGTTGCTGGAATTCTAAGAAGATGGGGCTTGTCGTATGCTAAACGTGTGAAACTTTTTTCACTTGCAACCATTGTCGTATTGAGTAAAAGTATTGTTTCAGTTTTTCTTAACTTTAAGGTGGAAATCATTTTTATCCCCTACTTTTTTCTTTTTCTTGTTTAGCCTCCGGGAATTACCGTTCAGGTATTACTTCAGAGGATGAATGAGAATGATATGTATGAGTGTAAATGAAGTGTAGTCTTGTACAGTCTCAGGTCGACCATTCCTGAGATGTGTGGTTAACTGAATCCCAACCAACAAAAAACACCGGTATCCACAATCTAGTATTCAAATACGTATAAAAGTAACTGCCTTTACAAGGACTTGAACGCTGGAACTCTCAACTTCCAAATCAGCTGATTTGGGAAGACGCGTTAATCACTAGACCAACCCGGTGGGTTAATATCTCCTTACTTAGCACCGGTGAAACCTATCTCCGCCTTCCGGCGTGCCGAAAGGGATTTTTTTTTTAATTTAGTTTTGTTTTATTATTATTATAAAAGTTTTTTTACAAGTAATCATTGCATAATTGACGTAGTTATTAAAGTATGCATTGCTAACTGAAACAAATGAAATTGTTAGTTTCTTTCATGAATAGTTTTTGTTTCTTCATTGTATGATCTGCTTAATTTTAATTTGTTTATTTTATGTGGAACCGTCTGTAACTTTACTTAATTTAATCTATAATTTATTACTTAATTTGCTTATTATAATAAAAATATGTTTATTATCAAACAAATAAAACAAAAAAAAAGCAAAATTACAAAAAAAATTACATGATTATTTCCGCCAACTGCGTGGAATTGATTGTAATAAGAGTAAAGGAAGCAATACAAGTCGAGAGAGAATTCGAAACTATACGAAATGAAACAGAGTCCTGAGAGTCACTACCGATAGCCACGTTTAGGTGTGTATACGTGAGTGTTTTTTTTTTTTAGTTTCAACGAACAACCGCAAAACTATCAGACAGCAACTATCAGAAGTGGGCACACTAAGGTCGAAACTCTCCTCGATAGTTTTTATCAGTGTTAGCTTTAAAATGTACGCGAAAATATTAGCAACTTAAGAGTGAGAGTTCTCAGAATGAGTATTCTCAGATGACAATACCTTATGCTTTGCATAAGGTTAGAAGTTAATTTATTGAAGCATCCTTTCGAAAGATGGATGTTCTTGCACGATTCAACACTAATAATTTATAAAATAGACACACAAATAATAATTCCATTACTGAAAGCGTAACAAATCTCATTAAATTAGATGTAACAACAAGTAGGTAATAAACAGGTATCCAAAATTAATTAAGTAATTTTGCCACACAAATTTTAACTATTTAATACATTGATTTGTGGGAACATCCCTGCGCATTATAAGAAAGTGAAATTTAATTTCCTCCCTTAATATTAAAAATTTTAATTAAATACATTTTTTGTTAAATTTTGGTATCGATAACATCGATACTTGTTTCTTTTTATAAAATTTATAATGATATATATACATATCACCTGTATATTATCATGTCTATATACATTTATAAGTATGTAAGTGTATACTGTGTGCCCCACGAAGAGGTATAAGCTTTTGATATGGTTTGAAACGCCCATTCCCCACCGATTCTACTGAAACTTTACAAACCTTTTAACGAAGGTTCTAAAAATTTTCTTTGAAGATTTTATTTAACCTTCTAGGATTTATAGAAACAAAATGGAGTTTTAAATAAAAACTTTTCAAGTAAACCACATTTTTTATTCATTACAAAAGAGCTGGCCGTGATGATTAAAGACAGTTGATAATTAGAACTAGAATAGTAAAAAAAATTTAATAATTAGTCACGGTTATGACCAATTATTAAGTTGTTTTACTCAGTTTGAACAGCTGGTTAACAAATACATCATCTGTTTTTAATCATTTTTACCAGCTATTTATTAATGAATAAAAAATGTAGTTTATCTGAAACTGATGCTTTTATTTGGAAGCCGCCATTTTGTTTCTATACATCCTAGAAGCATGAAATTTTCACAGAACATTTTCAGAGCCTTTGTTAAAAGGTGTGTACAGCTTTAATAAAATCGGGGGCGGAATGGGTGAGTGATACCATTTAAAAAAAGTGTATACCTATTCGTGGGACGCACAGTAATTTTTCATCTTTAGTCATAGTCAAAGTCAGTTTACTTGTTAAAGCTTACTTATGAATACGAGATGAACAGGTCACACACTAAAAAAACATGAAAATGAAATGTGTAACAAAAAATGCGAAACATATTTCGTAATTTAGAATACAGAATTTCTAAATTAAGCCAGCCGTTCATTATCGAAATTTGTTTCGCGTGATATCACAGGGAAAAACATTTCAATGTTGTTTCATGAAATAGATTATTTACTTTATTTTGGTTAGTTACTGCTAGTTAGATACTGCTTTCACATTTAATAAGGAAATCTTTTCGAATAAAATCAGAAACAACAAATTTGTTGATGAGACCACAATTTTTACTTCCTTGTACGAAATAAAGGAAGTATTGTGATCGCGACAAATTTCGGTTTCAGACTTCAACGGTATCCATTTTGACCATTCCTGAATCCATTTTGACTAGTTTCGGGAGACGTGTGTACGTACGTATGTATCTCGCATAACTGAAAAACGATTAGCCGTAGGATGATGTAATTTTGGATTTAGGACTGTTGTAACATCAAGTTGTGCACCTCCCCTTTTGATTGCAATTGACTGAACCAAAAGTGTCAAAAAAGCCTTTTAACCAGAAAAAAATTGGATTTTGAACTTTTTCTTAACTGCAGTAATAAGCCCTCATTGACTTTTCAACGATATATCATTATACTTATATACTCATTATACTTATTTTTATTGGTTCCAGAGTTATAGCGAAATAAAATTTTAATTAATGAAATATTTTGATCTTACAAGGGGAAGGCACATCGGTTCAAATCCGACAAGTCGTTTGTTTTAATTTATATATATTGATTTATTAATAATTATTAACCTTTGATTGTAAAAAAAATTACAATAAATAATAATTCTATAACAATAAAATATATGAAATATTATCAGAATTTATTAATGAAATAAAATTTTATATACTTTTCATTTAAAAATATGTGTATATGTAATTTAATAGGCGTACAAGCAGGTCATGTAATGTTCACATCAAGATTTATTTTCAGTATAATCAATAATAACAGATATTAACTTGACTAAATATTTTTAATAGTCATTTTATAAGCAATTGAATTCTACTGGATAAAAATTTGAAAGGACATTTTTTGTCACTATAAGGAAATATGTTTAAGATTAATAACGTTATACGAATGCATCCATTTACGTCGATTTTTTTTATTTAGTTCTGCTTTATTAAAAGTTTTATTACAAGAGAAATAATCGCATCACTGACGCGTTTGTCATCGTATGCACTGTTAAGTGAAGCAAATGAAATTCGTTACTTCAGTTTATATAACAATAGAAATAATGTATTGTTTCTTCATTGTGTGACATACCTTGGATTATTTTGTGCTTGACGCTCTTATTTTATATGATTTTGTTGTAAGAATAACGACTTTCATTCATGCATAAGTTATTGCCGATACAACCAAGATTCAAATTATGATTTACTCACTACAAGAAGACGATAAAAACGAATATTAGTTATTTTTATTTCTGTTATTTTATATTTTTGCTTTTCTATTTATATATTTTTATTTTCGTGGCATCATAGCTGCAAGAAGGAAAATATGATAATCAGTCAAAAAATGTGATATGGTTTTTTTTTCATTTCTTGACGTTTAATGACACAGAAACCTCAAAAAACAGAAAAAGGTGGGGGCGGGATTATGTTCGTACTAAGTGTATTGGCGTGTCTAATAACTTTTGACTGGATATTTTGATTTTGATGAAATTTGGCACAGAGAGTCATGTAAATGGGGGAATTAGTTGGTAAAAATTTTGGGTCATTATTTCCAGGGGATGGAGTAGATAGTTTCTTTGCGGTCAATTTTCTAAAAATTTTCCAAACATAACCCCATTTTTTTTCTTCCCGGGCCACCGTTAGGTATTGCTTCAGAGGATGAGATGAATGATAAGTAGCGTGTGAAAATGCCATGCCTGACCGGAAAACATAACCCCATTTATATTAAGTTATGTGTAAATGCTAATATTACCGTTTAAAAAAATTACCCCCAAATTCCTTCCCTTCCCCAGAAATCGAAAAAGCTATCTTTATTTATTGAATATTTTTTAAACGAATTTATTTTATCTTAGAAACTTATTTTATGTTTAGTAATAATAGAAGAAGGCAAAAAAAAATTACTTTGGGGTCAATATTGGGAGAGGGGGAACCAATAAAATAATTAGAATATCGATCTTTCGTATTTTTAAAATCTTTTTAACGTATTATTATTTTTCCATTATGTAGCCTATGAATAAATAATAAATTCCAGGACAGCATAAAAACTTTATTGTCAGTTATTTTAAACCTATTTTGAAGAGTGGTAAAATTTTTATTAGACAGTTATTAAGGCATATAATTTTTTTTAAATTATTTTTTTGGTTTAAAATCTAGACAGGTAAATAAAGGGAGTTTTTTAGGGTTTAGTTTTATGTTTTGAAATAGATTTTAGAGATGAATTAAAAATCCACAGGTTAACAGGAAAATGATTGTGGAATAAAATAGATTATTCTCATTTTTTACACCGCTCTTTTGAAGCAAATTATTTAAGTTTCAAACTCATCGGAGCAGATATAACAGGGCATATGAAAATTCATATTTCCATTTCACAGATTATAAATTCAATAAGAGCGCTTATACATTTATTAAATGAGAACAGAAAATACATTTCATTTCTTTCTACAACATTAGTTAGCCGTAAGCTATATCTATTATAACTATTAGTTTTTCCTTATTCGCTGTTTTATTTATCATACGTCTCTAGGTTACCAACACTCTAATTATCGTTCCAGTAGGTTGAGTGTTTAATTTAAGAGTCTATAATAATACGCCTGAAGTATTGACTTAACAATAGTTTATTTAACTTTATGTAAATATAACACGTGTCGATTTTTTGTTTGTTTATAAATATTTACTATTTAAAAAATCATTGACTTTTACCGTTAAAATGTATTGTAAAAATATGTAAATTATTCCATGAATATTGGAAGAAGAAACAAATGAAGCACTTTAGTAGTTAAGATTTTTAGTTAAATAAAACTAAGTTAATTAAAAAGTTTTTTTTATATTCTATAAATCTGAATGCCTTTCAGTTTAAGAATTATAAATTTTGAGTTGAGGTGTGAATTAATGAGCATTAAAATATAGATTTAAAAAGATAATCAGTTAATCAAACTTTGAATAAAAAAAATACGTTCTATTTTGTTTGCAGATGATGAAATAAAAAAAATGAAACATGAGAATAAAAATAA
Organism: Lycorma delicatula; assembly: GCF_047948215.1. Taxonomy (NCBI): domain Eukaryota; kingdom Metazoa; phylum Arthropoda; class Insecta; order Hemiptera; family Fulgoridae; genus Lycorma; species Lycorma delicatula. The sequence goes on along the minus strand of NC_134456.1, from coordinate 90,357,250 downwards.
AGTTGCCTTTTGAAAAATGAGTAAATATTAAATTATGTATGTACAGAGTTACCAGAACGTTTAGGGACAGGCCTGCATTTCGTCGAACCCGCTTTTGTTCCTTAACTAACTAAATTTCAGTCAATGTTTTTACATTACGTTATCAGGTATCTAATTACGGGGTTTCAGTTAAAGTTTTATTATTCTAGCTGTAATACTTTTGGAGATAGATTCTTTTTACTTCTTTTTTACGAAGTAAAGGAAGTATTTTGATAGCGAAAAATTTCGGTTATCAGATTTCAACGGAAATACCATCCCTGAAGCCATTTGACTAGTTTTGAGTGACGTCTGTACGTACGTATGTATCTCGCATAACTCAAATACGATAAGCTGTAGAACGATGAAATTTTGGATTTAGGACTGTTGTAACATCTAGTTGTGCACCTCGCCTTATGATTGCAATCGGCTGCACCAAAAGTGTCCAAAAAAATGGATTTTGGACTTTTTCTTAACTGCCACTTATTGGATTTTGGATTCTTTCTTTTTTCAACGAAATATCATAAGCGGTACTTATTTTCATCGGTTCAAGAGTTATAGCCAAATAAACTTTTAATTAATGAAATGTTTGGATCTTACAAGGGGAAGACACATCGGTTCAAATCCGACTTCATCTCCTTTTTTTTAATTTTCATATATTGATTTATTAATACTTATTAACCTCTGATTGCAAAAATCTTTTACAATAAATAATCCAACAAAAAAAATATAAAAAAATATCAGAAGTTATTTTAATGAAATAGAATTTTATGTATTTTCATTTAAAGAAAAGGTGTATATGTAATTTAATAGGCGTACTAGGAAGTCATGTGGTGTGCAGATCAATTTTTTGTTTTTAAAACAAAGCTAAAAAAGCATGTTTTTCAACAAAAGTTTTTCTCAAAATGGCTACTCCTACAGCTATGAAAATTTTATTGCAGCTGTGTTATAGCATTACGATCATAAAATAAAAATACAACCTAAGGACAAAAAATTTCTACTCATTTGGTCGTCTCTCAATGATTTTTTTTTCGGAAAATTCAGTGTTAAAATTGCATTTTCGTTCCGCTACAACTCCCGATTGGCAACACTTAGACCTATTCTGATAGCATAGCTGTTTTCTCCTGTCTTGTTTATGACGGATTAGGTGCGTGCGCATTCTCTCGTGATTTTGTTATTGTGTCAGACCGTTGATTATAAACGCTATACTTTTTACAGTTTTGCGAAAGTATATTGTGCAGAAATGGGACGATAATCTGTATCTGAAGGTAACAAGTAGTAAATTATTGGAAAGCACAAGTACGGTAACTCATACTGATCAACATCATGTAACGTAATGAGTCTAAAATGTTTTGAGAACATAGTGAGACGTTTTAAGGAAGCCGGTACCGTCATTGAAGCACCGCGAAGTGGCAGATGCACAAAACCTAGCCTCGTCAGGAACGAAAGCTTTTAATCTTGAGTCGTAAAAAACGAAATGTAAGTTGAAGGGCTTTATTGTCTCTTATGAGGGAAGATGACAAAGAGCTCAATATCTTTGTTTCTATTTTGTCTTCAAGGGTTTAAGAAGTAGGTATGAACTGAACTCTTTCTATACACTCCTTAAACTCTTGCTAAATGATCTGACTAAAAAGCGGCGCAAAGTTTTGTGTAAGGCTTAACTTGACTGATAAAAGGAGGCTTGGAAGCGAGTTGTCTTCTCAGCTGAAAGCCGATTTGAACTATTTCCAAGACGCAGAATCAGGGTCCGACGTACAAAGACTGAAAACGTATTGCCTGCTTGTGTTGTTCTGGCAATTCAAGCCAGTGGCGAGGCCCTGATGATGTGGGATCCCATCACATCTGAGGGCCAAGGGAGATTTCTTTTGTTGAAGAGACAATGAATAGTGTAAAATACTGCCAAACAATGGAGAAAGTCAAGCTACCGTCTGCTAAAAATTGTTTGATGAAAATTTGTCCTATCAGTAAGACAAGACCCCATGTCACACCTCTCACTACACCAAGGACTGGTTTTCTAAGCAAGATGTTGAGTTTCTTCGATGGCCAGCAACGAGTCCTGACCTAAACCCCATTGAAAATATATAGAATATGGTGGCTCAGCGTCCAACCAAACAAAAGCCTTAGACCAAGACTGAGCTGAAGTTTATTTTGGAGCAAATTTGGCAGAAAATTACCAAGGATGAATGACTGACTCCTAACCCACCGGGTTGGTCTAGTGGTGAACGCGTCTTCCCTAATCAGCTGATTTAGAAGTCGAGAGTTCCAGCGTTCAAGTCCTTGTAAAGTCAGTTATTATTACACGGATTTGAATACTAGATCGTGGATACCGGTGTTCTTTGGCGTTTGGGTTTCAATTAACCATGCATCTCAGAAATGGTCGAACTGAGACTTTACAAGACTACACTTCATTTACACTCATACGTATTCAATCTTCACTCATCCTCTGAAGTATTATCTGAAAGGTAATTGAGGCTAAACAGGAAAAAGAAAGCGTGATTCACTCCATGCCGAAGAGAATGAAGGAGTGCTACAAGGCTAAGGGAGGCTCCATTAACTACTGAACCATGTACTGTAAGTAGATTACTTAGTTTTATTATTTTGTATAATTAAAATAACTTTATTTCAAAAGGTCGTGTTTTTTTAGGATTGTCCCTAAACATTTTGGCAACACTGTGTATACGAGGTGACTAAAATACAAGCTGGACCTTTGTTTTCAACATTTATTAGTGCTTAATTAAAATACAAAAAATATTTATAGCTTTTCTACGTAATCTTCCAGAACATTTTCTCCAACATATGGTAAGCTTGTGGATCCCTGCTTCTTAAAAAGTTTGAGATCGTGTCATGAGACAATTGCACTCTTCTACTTCGTTATCACTCTGGAAACGTCATCCCAGTGCCTCCTTTAATAGCACAAACAAACAAAAAATCGCATGGGATAAATCTGGACTATATGGGGATATTCTAAATTAATTTGGTCCTAAATGGGTCGTAAATTTCGTTTTTTGTATCCCAAGTGCTGACAGCTGTACGAGATCTGGCGTTATCATGAAGAACCACATCTCTGAGTGGTTGTTGGCGTCTTGTGTTTCTGTAGGGGGCTTTCATTTTGTCCTAGAGCATGCAGTGGTACAAAACAGTCAGTTGGGATGTTCGTGGAGAACATGACTAGTAATATACGGCTTTCTAGTCTCAAAATAAGGTTGGAAAGAGTTTTCTAGCTGACGCGTTTTCGCCTTTACAAGGCAAAGCTGTCCATTCCTACGCTACTACATACTGTCAGATTTCCTATCTGGCCTGTTTCTTATTTTGTATCAAAAGTCTTGGAACTTGTCTCGCACAGACATTGCAGAAATAGAAGTGCTTTGTGATAATGCAATGGGTACTACTATGAGTGTTAACCACTTCCAAAGGAATTTCATCAACCGTAAGAGCCGATCGTCTTCAATGAGATGACGGATCGATCGAATATTTGTTAAATTTAAATGAAGTATAATAATCATTTACAAAGTTCAAGTTTTCGATTATTCTTCAAAGGTAAAATGACGATCAGGATGGAAATACAAATACCATTAATTCTTTATTAGAGGATCGGTGCTTCATAGATTTTAATTAAAATATCTTGCTTTATAAAGAAATAAGCCATTTTCATTAATACATTTAGTCTTGCAATAATGGTTAAATTTACTTACAACAGAATATTTTTTGTTGTGTTATCTTTAAGAATAGAGAGAAGAACTGTTACAAAACTAAATTAACTTTTAACGTACAGATACGTAGAGGTATGCGCGCGCACACACACACACGCAAATACACATTTGATCGTTCAATAATTACTTTTCCTTATAAAGGTTAACCTCAATCAAATTTTAGCTTATGTTATGCTATCATCTAATCTGTTATTCAGTGTACGATAACTCAAAGAATATAATTATTATAATAAAAAGATGAGAAAGTGTATTACGTCATAAATTATGACATAGCTTATCCTGAATATATTTGATCTCTATTATTAATCGTAATCATAAAGGCTTTTAAAAATTATAGGTTATAATACTTTTTTTAAAGTATTATCAGTAATTTGAATTCTGTTATTATTATTTTATCATAATCTACAATATAAACGAATAAAATTTTCTTCGAGATTAACCCTATTCTAGATAGAGCATCTTTTTATACCATATCCATCAGACTACATATATATATATACCCAAGAAACTATACAAAATTTTCTGATTTCAGTTAAACCAGTCCTGAAATATAAAACTAAACAAATGCCAACAGATGTACTAAATATAACAATTTATAAAGGGAATTTCAGTATTTGTATGTTTTTGAATAAGGACTTCATAAAATCAAAGAGTACAACAAATATATATTAGAAAGGGGGTCATAAAGAACAATACAAAATGAAAGTACTCTAGTACCAGTAGCGTCCAGATACCATTCAAGACTATTCATATTGCGCGCCAGATGTTCATTTAAACGTTCATACCATATTAATTGTCTGCAATTTAAATTTTCATTAAATTTTTATCTATTGCTTATTTTTATTTTTATATTTAAATGTTTTTTTGTTCAACTTTTTTATATTAACAAGTCTGAAATCTTTTAAAAATTAAAAACATGACTGCCATAAAAAAAATAAAAAAATAGCAAGTCCGGCGAGTGCAGATCATTTACACGACAGAGTAATGTAGAAGTGCTGAGCTTCTAAATTTCGGACCATTGCTATTAGATCCATAAAGACTTTATGCCGATATGACTTAGTTTAACTACGTACTATAAACTTCCTGTTGCCTTTATCTTGGAAATGATATTGTACATTTCGACATAATGATTTTTTTGCGTTATCTGTTTACAATAAATTTTTTTTTTTAAATTTTGAAATATATTATATTTATTTAAATAGCCTATGACACTCCGGTAACGTTCTAGTGCTACATATATCTAAATCGGTCCTGCTGTTCAGCTGCTACGGTGGCACAAACATAGATACATATATACATACACCCTAAATACATAACTCCCTTTTGGGAAGTCGTGTAAAAAAGTAGATTAATTCAATTAAGAAAATATTAAATACAGATCTAAAAATTAGAAACAATTTCTGAAAAATATAAATAGTGAGTGTATTGTTTTAGTTCAGGATGTGAAACATAGATTATAAGAAAAACAGATAAAAAATAAAAGTATACCTTATAAACACATGTTAGACGAGGATATTTTAAAAACAGATGGATTAAAAAAATTAAATTGGAAACCAGTAGATGAATAGAAGAAAATTCGTTTCAAAATATTCCTACAAATCAAACTAATTTGATGGATGTGTAACAAGAATATAAAAAAATCTAATATGGAACCAAAGACTTCCAACAAGAATATAAAAAAATCTAATATGGACACCAAAGACTTCCTTGTACGTCTTTGGAGGACCCATGGCACGCTGAGTTTTGAGTTAACGCAATTCCTGGTGGGTCATGGGGGATTCAGGTCTTATTTGTATAGATTCGGGCTCGATCAATCTGAAAATTGTCCGGAGTACGAGGTGGAAGAGACCCCCCCAACATGTTTTCTTTTTGAGTCCGCGATTCGCCAAACAGCGTAGAGAGATGCTCGGCAACCTGAGACGTGAGCACATGTTTCGCCCTGAAGATACCCTACGAGTCCTATTACAAGACTGTGGAAAGATTCGTATAGACGGTCATGAAGAAGCTCCGATTATGTGAGGAGTCCCGCAGAGGTGAATGGTGTCGGAGGGCGCGGGGGCGGACAGGTCCTCGGTTGAGTGCCTAGGGGGCCCTCCGTACGTGTGGGGGTTGCCTGTCTGCGATGAGGCCGGTGACACTCTGCTCATACGTCTGATGGTGGCTACTGGTAAGTGGTGTGACTATTTAAGATTTCTGTCTTGACGACTGTGTGGGTGTTGTGGATGATAGTAGTGTGTCCTGTTTTCTCCAGGTTCTTGGGTGTTGTTGTCAGCGTATGTATTTAACGTGCTATATGTGTTGATTCCAGTAGTGTTGTTTGTGTGGTGTGACATTGTTGGATTGTTATGACTGTGTGTGTGGGCGGTTCCCACTTCTTCTGATGAAATGTTTTTTATAAGCAGTCCCAGAAAGGGGGAAGCCAAGGGTGGAGGTTTAGTCGGTTGTGCGCAGGTACACATACGCCCTTGGTTATAACTGGCGGAACCTGTTAGCGAGCCCGACACTGCTTAGACGCCCGTAAATGGGGTTCCTCCACCTCTTTAAAAAAAAGGAAAAAAAAGACTTGTACGCCTATTAAATTATATATACACATTTTTAAGAGTACATAAAATTTTATTTCATTAATAACTTCTCATATTTCTTCATATCCATTTTTTTCATGGTATTATTGAATTATTATTTATTGTAAAGCTTTTTTACATCAGAGGTTAATAATTATTAATAAATAATATATTTAAATTAAAACCAAATTTAAAAAAAGGAGATGAAGTCGGATTCGAATCGATGTGACCTTGTAAAATCCAAATATTTCATTAATTATACTTTTATTTGGCTATAACTCTGGAACCAATAAAAATAAGTACCACTTATCACTTACGTAGTTGGAAAGCTCTCAATGAGGCCTTATTACTGCAGTTAAGAAAGAGTCCAAATTCCAATTTTTTTTTTTATTTTGGGGTTTTTTGGTCCAGTCGATTGCAATCAAAAAGGGAAATGAACAAATACATGTTACAACAGTCCTAAATCCAAAAATTCAACATCCTATGACTAATCGTTTTGAGTTATGCGAGATACATACGTTCAGAGGTCACGCCTAAACTAATCAAAATGGATTCACGGATGGTCAGAATAGATATGTCCGTTGAAATCTGAAAACCGAAATTTTTCACGATCACAATACTTTCTTTACTTCGTACAAGGAAGTAATAAAGAAAAAGAATATTAAAATATATGAAATAAATAACTGAGGATATAGGGTTTAGCAAACACATTGAGGTTAAAAGATTAGAAAGTTTTTATTCTAAAATCAATCAGTCAAATGACACAAAATTTAACATAATATTTTATAGAAAGAACTGGCAAAGTTTTGAATAACTTTCCCGGCTATTATTAATAAACATTAAAAAAAAAGTGAACAGCTAAAAGAAAAAAAATATTTTTTAAAGGTGGGAAATAAATTTTAAGAAATTTTTCTAAAAAATATTTAAAAAATATCAGTTTATAAGATTAATAGATTTGCTCAAAGTTTCTCTAAATCTAACATCCCCTTTAATAAATCCTGAAATACCAGAAAGAAAACTCTCAAAAAAACTTTTATGTATTTTAGGTCCGAGGTCTATATTTAAAATAAAATTATAAATATTTCTTGATATCTCTGTATAAGAAGTATACACTTAAAGAAGTTTTGAAAATAATTTAAAACAAAGGAAGGTAGAGTAAAAAATTTAAAAAAATGTATTTCAGTGTTAAGAGGTGGGGGTTGATTTAATTTTTTTTATTATTTATAGATGCAATGTAGATAACAAATTTACTTTAATTGAGTTTTCTGTAGAATGCCTTTTGGAGAAAATCAAAACTGGATTTTTCGCGATATCCCCCTTAACGAATTACAAAAAATAATAATATTATCAATGGACTCATATATAGACATTTTGAGGCAAATTTGAAGAAAATCAGTTTGGTCAGTCCTGAAATATAAGGCCAAAATCAGTGCAACACATACGTAAGCACATAAATCTATTTTTTTTTGGTCTAGATGAACTTGGACTCTAAAAAGTAAAGATTTGAAAAAACCTGATATTACATTTTCGAGATCATCATACTTTCCTCTTTAATATATCTACTTTAACTATGAAAGTAATAAAGTTAAATGGGCTATTTTTAAATTATTGTTACAATATATTGAATATTATACACCATTTTAAGAAAAGCTTACCAAAATTCCACTTGATTTCCTCAAGCGCTTTCGGCCATTCTGCCATCTTCAGAAGACTTTAAAATTAAAATTTATTAAAAATGTAAAATTCATATAATAAAACAATTGGATAACAATTGTGATACTCAAAGTAACTACGTATGTTTTATAAAACAGACGTGGTTACTTTAATTTATTTTTTTTTTTACTTTAACATTACAAAATGATGATAGATTGTTATGTGTTTAATTTTATTATATGAATTTTACATATTTTATATATCTTAATTATAAATTCCTCCTGAAGATGGCAGAATAGCTGAAAGCGCTTGAGGAAATCTAATGGAATTTTGGTAAACTGTTCTTAAAATTGTGTATAATAGCTATTTTACCAAACGGCGCCATGTTCGAAAAACTTAATTTGATTATTTCGATTGTTTATAAATATTATTATAACCATTTTTTAATACAAAATTTCCAGACACATAGAACAACGCTGTTATATTTTTTCAGCAAGATTTTTGTTCTGACCTTACGGCTAGAACGTATAAGTGTATATTTCCTCGTCTCGTAACTAGATGGAAAGTGGATGCCTGCTTCTACGTCACATAAACTTAAAAATATTATTAAATAACGATTAGAATTTAATCTTCACTTCAAATTTTCTGTTACGTTCTGCTTTATTAAAATCCATATTGGAATAGTTTCAAGTCATCAGATAATCTTATTATCGTTATTCATCATAAATTCAAAGAGATAATTAGAATACGCTACGATATGAATACAGCTTACTTTATTCATCGGCTTAGATTGAATTCATTCGCTTAGCAAAGTTTATAAGTTAGAAAATTTAATCTATTTTATATTTATGTGTCGTATTAATTTTAATACATGTCTCTGAAACAGAAGTAAATAATATTTAGTAAGCAATTAAGACTTGAAGAAGTCTTACAAAATAAATCGAATTTTATAGAAATTTTCTTTTTCTTTCTTTTAATGTTCACATTGGCGTATATATTTCGTTTCTTTCAACTCCATCAACAAGAGATTATAGTGTAGAAAAAAAACAAACAGTATGACAATTAAAATTCTAAGTTTAACTTTCATAATTTTCTAATTTTATAGAGCATAAAAACTGGCCCAGGATTGTTGACATGACGTCACTCATGGAGCACAAACACTTTAACATTTAAAATTATCTACATATATATATATAAAGAGAAAGCGAGAAAAATAGACAAAGGGAAGGGTAGAGAATGAATGAATATAATTTCTCAAACATGGTACCGCTGATGTTAAATAAATAAATTAACAATTAATATAAGTAAATAAATTAACAAATTAGGAGTATACTAGTAGGACCGGACAGTCATGACTGTTTTTAAATTTTATCTATGATTTTTTTAAACTTTTGACTTTAAATGTATTAATTTTAACTCCAGATGATGGCTTCTAAATTAAGCTGAAAGATCTAGAGAACACATCAACGCGGACTGGTAAGGTGGATTATATTAGTGTTAATTTATTTGAATGAATATAAATTATTTACAGGGAAATTTTAAGGGGTAACTAGTTTCTTTACAATTTAATTCTGAATGGAAAATGAAGTTATAAAACTGATGAAAATTCATTGTACAATACAAAACAAACAAACACACACACACACACACACACACACACACAGAGAGAGAGAGAGAGAGAGAGAGAAACTAATTAGGATTTTTATCAAGTAGAATATAAGAGTCTTCTTATCAGCTGGAGGAAATAAAAAACGTACTTATCTTTACAATAAATTCAAGTGTGTTATAAATAAAACAGAAAATTCCGCTTAGTTTCAAAATACTGTACTCGAAGTTTTTGAAATCAGTTCCTCTAACTAATAAAATACAACAAACATCACACTGAATAGCGATTAGACTTGCACTCCTAAATTAACTTTAAAAACAACTGAATTAAATTTTATGCTGTGTTACATAGATTTGCCGTTCTTTTTTATGCCGATGCACTTCCTTCCACACCAACTAAGAGGATTCGACCAAGAGGAAAACAAAAATTTGTTCCATTTCTTTCAATTTTCTGAATAATAATTCATACAATATTTTAAATGTTATTTTATTTAGGTTACCGATTTGAAAAACCCTGTTTTATAAGATATACTAAACAGATTGTAGCAATGCAACTAGAAATTATATTTTAAGTAGAAGGAAAATAATATGTTTTGCGTATTTATCAAATGTTTTATATTAACAAGGTTTTTGTATTGAATAAAAAACAAACATTTCGAAAGTCTATCAAAATATCTACTTTAATACTTTTGCTATGAAATCTTAAATGATGCACTGTGTAATAATAAAAAAATAGTGTTTAGAAAAAAAATCTGATGTGGGCATCAGATGACTTCCTTGTACGTCTATTAAATTAGATATACACATTTTTAACTAGATTTAATAAGAAAGCTACCTATTGTAATGGGTACCGTGATTCAACTTCCGAAAATTTCGACATATCTTTGCGTTTCACATCCTCAGACCACAAAACCACGATCAGATCATAAGTTTATATATACATTTATATGTATTTCGCTTTCTTGTGAACACGATAACTGCCGTAATTTTGCGCCAATCACTTTCAAATTGTTCCTTAAAAATAACTCGTTCGAAAATCTCCGTCGAGTTCGATAACTGTCAAAATCGGACCATGGGAATAGAAATGAGAGGCTTTTTCGAAAAAAACAAAATATCGCTATAACTTTCTTATTAAGTAAAATATAGAATTTGTTTAAAATTCCTACTATTCTTTGGATAATGGCCTAAAACATATTTCAGTAAAGTTCCTTGATATCACCAACCATTGGCCCAGGGGGTGGAAAAAATGGGGTTTTGTAGACAAAAACGTCACTCTCTTCATAGGCACAGTATCTACAATGGTCGTTAGGCCTCTTAAACATTACGTAAAACCTTTGAAACAATTTTTGATATGACCAACCCTTGCGGCAAGGGATAATCAAAGTTTTTCTGGAATTGTAAGATGGGGCTTGTTGTATGTTAAACATGTGAAACATTTTTTCACATGAAACCATTGTTGTATAGAGAAAATTTGAAGTTTTTCTTAATTTCAAGGTGGAAATCATTTTTATCCCTTCCTACTTATCACCGGTGAAATCTACCTCCGCCTTCCGTCATGCTGAAAGGGATTTTTTTTTTAAAAGAAAAGTACATAAATTTTTATTTTATTAATAACTTCTGATATTTTCCATATTTTTTTTATTGATATTATTATTGAATTATTATTTAATGTAAAACTTTTTTTTACAATCAGAGGTTAATAATTATTAATAAATTAATATATTTAAATTTAAAAAAGGCTAAAAAATAATAGACATGATATTGGATTTGAACCCACGTGCCTTCCCCTTGTACGATCCAAATATTTCATTAATTAAAATTTTATTTGGCTATAACTCTGGAACCAATGAAAATAAGTGCCAGTTGTGTTATATCGTTGAAAAGCTCTCAAAGGGGGCTTATACTGCAGTTAAAAAAGTCCTAAATTCAGAATTTCAACTTCCTACGGCTAGTCGTGTTTGAGTTATACGAGTACGTACGTACGTACAGACGTCACGCCGAAACTTGTCAAAATGGATATTTTCGTTGAAATTTGAAAACCAAAATTTTTCGCGATCACAAAACTTCGTTTGCTTAGTACAAGGAAGTAAAAATAATAAATCCTAAAGAATTAAAAACAAAATATCTCATTAAAATATATGGATTTTACTTCTGCTTAGGAATTCACCCAAATCGAAGCCGATAGTTATTATACTAACAATAAAATTAGCGGATGCACCATTTTGTCGGAAATGACAATTTTAAGGTTTCATATTGACGTTGATCGATTAAATTTATTATTAATCAATAAAGAATTGTTTTACAAACTACTTTCGTTTGAATACAAACTACTTCTTGTGAAATAAAATGATTTTCATTTAAAAAAAATTTATCTATTAGTAATCATCGGAATTGGCGATTAAACTCTTATCTACGACATGGCACCCAACATATCGAAAGCTATTATAATTTCTATTTTTCTCACACATAAGTTATCTTTATTTCATACGAAAATGTTTTTATCGATCATTTTTTAATTATTTTAAGATCAATTTTCATTGTGACAACGACCATAAACTTTTCTTGTATAATAAGACTACAGAATGTGTGGAAAAAAGAGATTGCGTTCATTCACTGTTGCGGAAAAGTTATCGAGTTACTGCTTACACAAAGGAATACCATTCGGCTACTCCAGCTTCGTTACACAAAGGAACATCCCAACCCCATAGGGGAAGACACCCGCCTTGTGACGCTTCCGGTCGCCACACTACCTAATCCCCGTTCCTAGCCCTGATGGGCTTTAACGGGAGTTGTCTTTCGCCCTCTAACGTTTAACATCTCATAGTAATAAGCCAGGCCTCTTTGGGATGCCACTGATCTAAATGTCTCGGTAGACATTTACATCAGTGCTTTATAAACTCACCTTTTACCTTCGTTGCAGGCCTCATTCGGACATCTTGAATATCCTACATCGTTGCCCTATGAACTAGCTAACCAGGTTTGCGGAAGCACGAACCTGCGCCTAGTTCTACATTTTATAGAGCCAATTCGTGTGTAAACGTCTCATAAATTCGAGGCAAATGAATAATAATATACCACAAAAAATTTTATTCGCAACAACGAAATTTATTCCTAGTTCCCTTAATGAACTCAACTTCAGTTCATACCCCTGACTTTGTTTCATTATGGACTCCGGTCTGGTTTACCAGGGGGAGGCGGACAGACATCCTACTCCCACTCAGCTCCAACGCAGAGTCCCGCGTGACATTTACTTTCACTTACTACCATCGTTGAGATCCTACACAAAAGAACATGGAAATCGTGCTACAGGCAGAAAATTTTATGTAGTAGAGTCTGAATTCGTGAGGGCGAAAAAAAAAAACAAATCTCTCTTAGCCAACCGAAATATCCTGAAGTAGAAGAAAAACTTGCAGCACATATACGGAATGTGCGTCAATTTCGATATGCAATTTCTGCAGAAATATCAGATGAATTAAATATCGATAGAGATAAATTTAAAGCTAGTTTTACCCGAATACGCCGATTTCTTTGCCAACATAGTTTTTCTTTTCGAGAACGACGACAATACCACAGCGGCTATCAGAAGCATACGAAGATAAGTTGACAAAGTTTGAAAGATGTCATAAATGTATGAAAAAGAAACAATTATTTTCTATATCAAACTGGGAATCTGGGCCAGACACCGATGAATTTCGAAATGCCATCAACAACTGGAAATATAGGTCCAAAGAGTGTCCACATATGAATGACCGGTTACGAAAACAACGTTGTTCGGTAATGCTCTGTTAATACTTTCGGACGGGAATTATTTCCCATGTTTGTAATTTTTAAAAGAAAACATTTAATCGAAAGATGACAAATTTCCTCCTCGATATTGTCGTACTAGGATATGAAAAGATATGGTTGAAATGAATTAGAACTGAACTAGATTAAATGCGTCTGGGAGCGTCGACCAGACTCTTTATTAAGGAAATCATCCGCTACTTTTAACGGAGAGTTTTAGGGGTCATACGACCTACGAGGTGTGTGAGAAAAGTAATGAGACTGACTTTACTTGTCAAACTTTTTATTTTTTTCAAACAATAATATTATCCCCTTCAGAGTAGTTTCCTTGGGCAGTTATACACCGGCGGAGTCGTTTTTCGCACTCCTGCTAGCAGCGCTGGAAGGCTTCAACTGGTAGGACTTTTTTTTTGGTCGTCACAGTCTTTTGAATGTTCTTCAGAGTTCGAAAATGACGTCCTTTTAAGACACGTTTCAATTTCGGATAAAGGAAAAAGTCACAAGGACTCAAATCAGGTGAATACGGGGGTTGAGGAACCGTATGAATGTGTTTTGAGGTCAAAAATTCCCTGATGGAAATGGCCGTGTGACACGGGGCATTGTCGTGATGAAGCATCTACTTGTCTGCAATGTCTGGTCTCATGCGAATCACTCTTTTCCTGAGCCTTTCAAGGACATCTTTGTAAAACACTTGGTTGATAGTTTGTCCTGGAGGAACAAAATTTTTATGCACGATACCCCTACTGTCAAAAAATCAAATCAGCACGGTTTTGATCTTTGATTTGCTCATTCGACATTTTTTCGGTCGAGGAGATGACGGAGTGTGCCACTCTTCGCTTTGCCGCTTTGTTTCAGGAACGTACTCAAATATCCAGGATTCGTCACTTGTGATCCACACGATTGAAGAATTCTTGGTCACTGTCAATCCTCTCAAGAAGATCAACGGACACGTTTCTTTGATTGTCCTGTTGCGTTGTGAGGTTTTTCGGCACCAATTTTGCATGTCCAAATCGTCTGTCAAAATTTGATGTACGGTGAAAGTGTTTAAATTTAACTGTTCACTCATCATCTTTATTGTTAAACGACTGTCTGATCTCAAAAGAACCCTCACACGCTCAACGTTTTCGTCAGATTTTGAAGTCGAAGGTCTCTCTGAGCGAGGTTGATCTTCAACGTGTTCTTGCCCTTCCGAAAATGGTTTGTGCCAGTGGAAAACTTGTGCTCTTGATAAGCAATGTTCCCCGTAGGCCTGTTTCACTTTTCAAAGGTCACACTCGCGGATTCCCCAAGTTTAACACAAAACGTGATTGCACAACGTTGCTCTAAATTCCGATGCTCCATTTTCGTAACACACAACAAAAACACAACTTCACTGATGGCGCTGTCAAAAATAATGTGTTGGCTGAACGAAATTGAAACTCGTACTGAGCATGTGGAAGGGATTGACAAACCGGTCTAGCACAGACCGGTAGACACAGCGTTGCCAGATCGCTCGCGGTGTTACCAATCTCATTACTTTTCTCACACACCTCGTATGATGTAATGGGAAGACTGATTGCTGGGAAGTGTTATCAAGTTTATTATTCTTGGTGGAATAACATCTAGTCTTCAACCTCTAGATATCTGCGGGAACCGATCACTTAAAACCAAACCCGCAAACACTATTCAAACCGGATAGCCAACACTAAACTACATCATCTGATATAATTAAGAAAAAAATAATTAAAAACAAATGTTCAAGAATTGTTGTACTTCAAACACTCTCGGTGGAAGTGATGACAATTATTTGCGGTTAAGTGGTTACGAAGATAACTGCAATTCTACGGATGACGGAAATTCGAGCACTGATAACACTAATTAAGGTAATAATTTTTATGCTTTTAATTAAGTATATAGAGTATAAAATGATTTACTGATGCAAAAATACTGTTAAATCTTCTACGGTGGTTTTGTTAATAAAATGCAAAAAAGGAACAATATTGTTTTACTTTTTTCAATCTTCCAAACCTGGGTGCGCGTATACGGTATTATAGATTTATCGTATTACCCTGAAATGCTTCGCTATTGCTAGATTTGAGTATATATGTAGATTAAATGAACACAATTGAAAGTCTGATAAAACATTTTTTTGTTTAACCTTCAGGACCATCATTAGGTATTGCTTCAGAGAATGAGATGAATGATTTATAGCGTGTATGAAAATGCCATGCTTGACCGGGATTCGTACCCGGGACCTCCGGATAAAAGGCGGGGATAAAACATTAAAAACACCGAACATTACGGAACTTCACAAAATTTAACCTTTCACTTTATCTCTTTTCCCGTTTTTTTCTATTTCCGCTTTCCATTTTTTAATTTTTCCCTTTCCTCCTTTTTTCCAGTTTTCTGTTTTTCCCGCACGTAAATCAGTTCAGTAGTTTTTTTAGTCTGTACGAACCATTACGAACATTGCCTTTTATATATATAGAATAAAGTCTGTTAGTATATTTGTTTGTTAGTTTCGTAAATATCTCAACCACAGCGCCACGTAGCGGCTCCATTTTTGCAAAAATATTTCTTTTCACGTAACTAATACATATTCTGAATATGAGCCAAATCGGACAATAAATGCTATTTTTCCAAATATTTGAACCCGCTAGATTAGCGGGTTCATTTTTTGCAGAGATATTTCTTTCCATGTAAGTAACATACATTCTGTGCCGACCTCCAAGGTGCGGATGGTAGCGTCTCGGCCTTTCATCCGGAGGTCCCGGGTTTGAATCCCGGTTAGGTATGACATTTTCACATACTACAAAAATTGTCATTCATCTCAGCCTCTCATGTAATACCTAACGGTGGTCCCGGAGGTTAAAAAATATATATATATATTCTGAATGAGCCAAATCGGACCATAAACACAATTTTTCGAAATATCTCGACCCCAGCGCCACCTAGCGGGTTCAAACTAATTCAGAAACCTTCACGGGCGTGCGCACAACACATCACCAAAGTTTCATCGCAATCGGATGAATGGTACAGGAACGCATACGGGACAAAGAAATAAACCTTCATTTTTATTTGTATAAAGTATGCGCTACTAAAACTGTATTCAATAATTCGGACATCAAGGAAGGGTGTTTAGTAATAAGGATGCATGATCAGACCCAGCGTTCTTAGTACTTCAACCTATTTATACTTGTCACATACTAATTGGCCTAATACAGAAGCTATGTTTGGCAGGATAGATTCAGTCACTATCTAAAAAAAATAAAAATTTAACTGAAGGTATATTTTTCGAAAACAGTACTAAATGTTGATGAATCTGTCTATTTACAATATAGGATATTGTATTTTTAGGAGTACATTTTTAGTATCTATATGGAATTAATATATGTGTTAATTGCTACCAGGTGGCGGAGTGGTAGTGTTTCAGTCATTCATCCGAAGATCCCAGGTTCGAATCCCGATTAAGGATGTCATTTTTCATATGCTACAAAATTTCCATTCCATTTCATATTTCCAAACACAATCTTTGAGTTTATGTGGTGAATTAATCAAAAGAAAAAATAAATGCAAAATTATGAAATGCTAAATTCAAAACTGTATTTCTTAATAAAGGTACAAATAAATTTGATAAAACTTTAATATTTAATTATGTTTATTGGTATGAGAAGTACTAATTTTTGCTATTTTTAGTACCTGCAATCAGATATCAAAATTATTGAAACAAACCGTTTTCTATTGAAAACTCTTAAAATTATCAGCTGTCATTTTAAAATTATTGATTGGAGAACTGAATCACTGCAATCAAATATTGTGAACAATTCGCGAGATAACTGTATATCTCATGTTCTTGAACTGTAAAAGGTTTTTTGACTGACTTAATTTCACTTTTATCTTATTTATGTTTTAATAATAATGAATACCACCATTTTTTAGAAATTTTAATAATTTTATTTTAAATTAGTTTACTTATAAATTTGCGTAAAATTTTCTTAATAATTTTCAATTATTTAATTTTTCTTTATCTTTTCTAATAAATCTGTAAAAATTAATTGTTGTTCATTATTAAAAAATATATATCTTGTGTATTTATCACGTATCAAAAACATCAATATGTAAAACTTTACATCCTGGCAGAAAAGATGGTCATATAACAAATCAGACCCAGTAAGAGTAATAAAAAACATATATGCACAAACGAGAGTGTTTGTATCTGTCTATTTTATTATTGTTCATTCATACTTGAAGACATTTTTAAAATAAGAATTTTTGGCATATGGTTAAATGTAAAACAAAAATTAACTTAAAACATACAATGAGACTACGTCATTTATCTGAAAACATACTTGACTTAAATTTATTTTTGGAAAGATTCATTGCAGGTTACGTACTTCAATAATTTTAATCTGGCATTCATTTTATAAAACTAATCTACAAAATATTATAATAAAAATAAATTAGTAACCTTGGACTTACACACACGCGTTATGTGTACTCAAAACTGAAAATGGAAACAAAAATATTCATTTTTACCTTCTACGAAGTAAAGGAAGTATTGTGATCGCGAAAAATGTCGGTTTTCAGATTTCAACGGAAATATCCATTTTTACCATCCCTGAATTCATTTTGACTAGTTTCGTCGTGACGTCTGAACATACGTTTGTATTACGCACAACTCAAAAACGATTAGTTGTAGGATGTTGAAGTTTTGGATTTAGGACTGTTGTAACATCTAGTTTTGCACCTCCCCTTTTTATTACAATCGACAGGACCAAAAGTGTCCCAAAAAAAAGAATGAATGATTATGATTGATGAATGAAATCCAAAAATGTTGGATTTTGCCCTTTTTCTTAAATGCAGTAATAAGCCCTCATTGATAAATTTTAAACGGTATATCATAACAAAATTGTTGCTAAATTTTGCTTATTAATTTTTTCTTAAAATTTAATCTATCAATTATGAATATATAAATCTGCTGTATTTAATTATACAGAATAAGAGGTTCCTTGCAAATCCCAAAACCTGGAAGTATGAGTTCAAATAAAACCATTAAGATTTTAGCCTTCAATTAATTTAACTGAATGTAAAAAATTTCACAGCATAATATTGTAGATATCTAAAGATACCTCCTTAAAATCAATTTACGTTGATACAATGTCGTATTAAAGCATCCCTTTACCTATTTAATATTAATATTGTAAATGAAACGCTATTTCTTTTTTACTTCCTTGCACGAAGAAAGGGAAGTATTGTGATCGTGAAAAATTTCGGTTTTCAGATCTCAACGGAAATATCCATTTAGACCATCTCTAAATTCATTTTGACTAGTTTCGGCGTGACATCTGTACGTACGTATGTATCTCGCATTAACTCAAAAACGATTAGCTGTAAAATGTTGATGTTATGGATTTAAAAATGTTGCAACATCTATTTGAGCACCTCCCCTTTTGATTGCAATCGACTGGACCAAAAGTGTCAAAAAAAATCCCAAAATCCAAAAAATCTGGATTTTGGACTTTATGTTAACTGAAGTAATAAGCCCTCATTCAGAGGTTTTCAACGATATGTCGTAAGTGGTACTTATTTTCATTGGTTTTAGAGTTATAGCCAAACAAGATTTTAATTAATGAAATATTTGATCTTATAAGGGGAAGTCGTCGATATTCCATCCAAGCTGGAAGTATCCCGACACTAGTACGACATCGAGCATACCCCTCGTGACTCGCACGACGGTGAATTGTTCATCAGAAAACTGGAGCATCCAGAAGACACCCAACGAGACCGAGTCGAACATGATCGCAGACAGCGGCCGTCCCCCATGAGAATAACATCGGTGAAGACACATAGTTCCGAATCAACTTCATCTCCATTATTTTTTTTTTTTTGAATTTAAATATACTGATTTATTAATTATTAACTTCTGATTGTAAAAATAAATTTACAACAAATAATAATTCAATAATAACCATAAAAAAATATATACGAAAAAATATCTGAAGTTATTAATGAAATAAAATTTTATGTAATTTTCATTTAAAAAAAATGTGAACATGTAATTTAATAGGCGTACAAGGAAGTCATGTAGTGTTCACATCAGAATTTGTTTCTGATGTGAACACTACATGACATGTAGTGTTCACATGTCATAACATGTGTCATAACAAAATAGAATATTCAAATAAAATGTTAAATAAATGATTAAATAAAATGTCTGTGATTATATTAAACACAAGAATATGTCATGAGTCAAGTAACCTGAGTATTTTAATGAATTTTCAGAATTATGGTAGGGTGCAATTTAAAAACACCAATTAAAAAAAAAAATTAAAAATTTACAAAACATAAAATTTTCTGTCAAACGTGTGTAGTACTATAGAATTCATTCATACAAATAAAAATAAAAATTATGGTTTATAAAATAGTAGAATATTAATGCCTCCCCATTGTAGAACCCAGGTTAAACGTAAATGTATTACTATTCTTATGTAAAGATGGAAATTATGTTTTTAACATTATGAATTCCTAAAACCAAATCTTTCGACTAGGACAGCTTCAAGAAGCTTTATCTTATTCAGTATCCTAATATTTTACAAGACAATTTTGTTGAAATTTTTCTAATAAAGGATATTTAAAAATGGTACGTACGAGACTATATAACGTTATCATTCACATCATCACAACGTTAAATGCAGTACCTGAATAACATTTCTACTTTTACATCATATTCTGTTATCATAACTGTTATCAAAATCATGAATTACAGTTAATGGAATTAGTAATTCAAAATAAATACTTATAAATTTTAAAACAGATAAACGAGAATGATAAGTTTTTACTGATGAACAATTATTTTGAAAATGTGACTGTTACAATGCTCCTCAAACGAGGGATATCTCTAAAGTAAAAACCGCTGGGGAAATTTCTATCCTTAAGATTAGTGAACCTGTGTCGTTCATGGCCACGCTAGCAATGAACACACTGCATTGTTGTCTGTAGGTTGTCGCGTTATAGTATTTTTGATTACGTGCGAGTCATTACGTTATAAAATTAATAGGAAAATCGATGTTGCCGCCGACGGTGAAATACATGGAGTCATACGTTTTTTAACCATCAATCTGATAAGCCGGCTGAAATTCATAGGCAGTTGGTTGCTGTGTACGGTGATAATGTAATGAATGAAAGAAACGTCCGAAAATGATGTGAAAGGTTTAGAAATGACAGAATTAATGGGCATGATGAAAAACATTCGGGGAGGCCCTCGATAATCACCGAGGTCTTGTTGAAACTCGTCGATGATGAAATCAGAAAATATCGTCGTCGCTCAACCATTTGCGATCTGGCCCTTCTCTTTCCTGATGTTTGAAGAGCTGTCATCGGTCGCATGAATAATGCGACCGATGACGAAACGTTTGAACATTTAGGTTTCAGAAACGTTTGTGCACGTTGGGTGCCGTACATCTTAATGGAATGCAAAGTTGGCAGGAGTCTATTACTCCCTACTTTATCGCAGAACCTGGACAGAGTCCCTTGCTGCTGGATCATTCTAATCGGGCTTGTTTTTAAAAGGGTTATTTTTTTAATCTCGGATCTAATTTTTCAAGTTTTGTCTATTATTATTTTAGTGAATTTAAGACGGATTTAATTGCATTCCAATCCGTTGTTAAACCAGCGTTATCGAACCCATTTCATGGGCCGACCGCGGAAGGCTAGGCTTATAAAGCCTGTCCTCCCGACGTAATTCCCCTTCAGACCGTCCACTGAAGTCCTTTCGGTGCTAACTCTTTAATAGGTTAGCAGGAATACGCCACAACGGGGCACTAGCTATAAGGAGGGAGCAATGCGTCCCCTTTTCCGGAGGAGTCGCAATTGCTGGGATATTTTGTCTTACTGTAAGTTTTTTTTTTTTTAAATTTAGACCGCGTTTTTGTTTTATGCGCGACTTACCGTGTTTGACGTCTTCAAACTATATAACTCGCGAAAACTTTTCACTCGCGACCCCGGAAACGCGTCTGACGCACTATTCCGTTTATGGCTCATGCGATATGGAGGCCCCTAAGCCTGGTTTGTCGATTTTCGGCTACCGCACCGCACCATCACGGTGGTTCGTCCAGTACGGCGTGAGGCCGCTTCCTTACAACTGTCGGAGTTGGGTCCTCTCGGCAGATGTCCCGAAGATGACTGTGTTCGGACACAGCCGCTCTCCCGAACAGTCTGCGCGCCTGCGCCACCCCCACCTCGGACACGGATTGAAATCTCGCATCAGATCGGAGAGTGGCGTTCCTGACGAACCACGGAGCTCCAAAGATCGTCCGCAACGCGATGTTTTGGACGGCCTCGATCTTCTTTTGAAGCGAGGAGCTCAACACTGCCCCCCATGCCGGGTAAGCATATGTTAGAATCGGCAGTACGTACAGCCGAAAAATGAGGAGCTTAGTTGCCAGTGGGTACGGGCTGGCACTGTTCAGCACTGGGTATAGCGAGGCTCTGGCGGCCTTAGCCCTCCGGGTCGCATAATTTACATGTTCGCCGAAGGTAAGCCGCCTGTCCAACACCACCCCCAGGTACTTAACTGTTTTCTCAAAAGGGATTTTCTCCCCTGAGATTTCCAGCTCTCTGGTCGGTTTTCGTGTCTTGCATGTGAACATCACGGCCACCGATTTTTCACCGTTGACCCTGATTCTCCACATGTCGAGCCACGGTTCCACTAAGTCCAGCTGCCTTTGGAGCCTCCGGACCGCGTAATCCACATTTGCGGATTCGTAGAAATATGCCGTGTCGTCTGCGTAAAGGGCCGTTTTGACCCCTTCCGACAGCGGCATATCGTTCACGTACAAAGTGTACAAGAACGGGGAAAGTACTGCTCCTTGGGGAACCCCAGCGGCTATTTCTCTGGTAGAGGAAATCGTTTCCCCTACGCGCACGACAAAATGTCGGTCTAGCAGATATGACCGCATCAGTCTGACATAGCGGTACGGGATCGCCGATCGCGCTAGCTTATAAAGCAGCCCGCTATGCCAAACTTTGTCAAAGGCCTTGGCCACATCCAGAAAAACGGCTGCAGTCACCCGTTTCCTGTTCAGGCCTCCGACAAGGTCGTCTATTATTTTTACCAGTTGGAGGGTGGTTGAGTGACCCTCCCTGAACCCAAATTGCTCGGGCCGCACTTCTCCCTCCATGTATCGCCTCAGTTTTTCGAGAAAAATCCTCTCGAACAACTTAGACAATACCGGTAACAGGGAGATTGGCCTATAATTCCGTGGGAAAAGTAAACTTTTCCCCGGTTTGGGTAAACATACGACTTTGGCCGTTTTCCAACAATTCGGGAAATATCCAACGTACAAAATGGACGTGAATATCACCGAAATTGCTGTAATCACGGAGGCCGGTATGTTCCGGAATGCACGGGCGCTGATCCCGTCGACACCCGGGGCCTTGTCGGGGCTTGTGGCCTTAATGGCTGCGGAAACTTCCGCTTCAGTGACTTGGTCAATCTCTAGAGGGGCGTCCTCCACCTGTGAGAAATAATCTACAAGAAAGGATTCCACCTCGGTTGTGTGCTCGTCATTCGGGGAGGGAGGGGGGTTTGGAGTGAACTGCTCCTCCAAGGTATCGGCGAATACCTCGGCCCTCTCCGCCTCCGAGTATGCAAGAAAACCTCGCTGCCCCACAACCGGATGGCGAGGCTTCTTCCCTTCTCGCAGTCTCCTGTTCAACCTGAACACCGAGGAGATGTCGTCAGAGACCGAGGCGAGGTATTCGTTCCACGAATCCTCTCTATGGCTTGTCAGCAGTTGTTTTACCCTGTCCGTTTGATTATAAAAGGCCCGCTTATCAGCGGGGGACAGGGTGATTCGATATCTCCTCCTCAGTCGTCGTTTCTCCGTTATGGCTTCGGAGATATGAGGAGGGAGGTCGTTTCGAACAACTGCTCGAGTTTTGGCCGATGAGCTGCCTGCCAGGGC
Source organism: Lycorma delicatula (assembly GCF_047948215.1). Taxonomy (NCBI): domain Eukaryota; kingdom Metazoa; phylum Arthropoda; class Insecta; order Hemiptera; family Fulgoridae; genus Lycorma; species Lycorma delicatula. The sequence goes on along the minus strand of NC_134456.1, from coordinate 90,333,979 downwards.
CTCGGTCATTGACGACGTGACGCGCCCGACAGTGTCGTCGATTTCCTCCGGGGTGTTCAGGAGCTCAGGATTTACCGGCCTGTACTCCCGCTGGAGGGTCTCGTAGAACCTTTTCCAGTTGACTGACCTTCGGGGTATAGGCGGGGGATCTCGGCCACCCCCTGCCTGACCTAGTTCCAACAGGACAGGGGAATGGTCCGAGCTGAGGTCTTCTATCGTTTCAATCATGAATGGGAGGGTACCCCCCTTCATGACTGCGATATCCAGCACGTCAGGCCTAGATCTGCCTGAGCGATGCACGAACGTGGGCACCTCAGGGCCTACGACGACCAAGCGGCGGGCTCTCGCCCTTTCGTACAGCAATCTGCCATTCGGATTTGTCAGAATGCTGTTCCATGACACGTGTTTGGCATTGAGGTCGCCCATGAGTATCACGGGCCCATCCCAATTTTCCAGCACGGCATCCAGATCTGCGCCGGTTACCGCGTCGTTCGGCTTGCTATAAGCCGAAACCAGCCGATACACCGTGCCCAGATGCTCCACATGCACACACGTTTGCTCCATCACGTTTGTATGAAGAACAACGCGCGTATGCATGTGGCGTCTGTGGACTAAAACCGCAGTTCCACCAGAGGTGCGAGATCCGGGTCGAACTGGCCTATCCGTCCTATATGTAAAATAGTTCCGAAGGGTCAGTTGCTTGTTTGGGTTCAAGCACGTCTCAGACAACAGTATCACGTCTATCAGTAGATCCTCGGCCAGACGGCATAGTTCCTCCGTCCGGCCTACTACTGAGTTGGCGTTCCACTGCAAGAGTCTGAGGGTGGGCCTAACCATACCTGGACAGTACAGCCATGAGGCACTCTATTAAGGACTGAATACAGTCCTTGAGAGATTTTGCCTGGAGCAGGCGTGGCAAAACCATCATGATATCTGGCAGGATATCCTTCACTGTCATCTGCGACAGGAAGTCCATGCCAGTGGTCTCCAACGGGGTAGCCGGTTTCGGATTGCCGCTGGGGGTGCCTTTTGGCGCGGCCGCCCTTTTGGTGGGGCGCGGGGCCACAGTGTTTTTAACAGCCTGCTTGGCCTTCCCAGCCGGAGCAGGCTTTGCCTTTCCCGTCGAGGAAGGCTTGGCCTTCTTCGCCGGGACCGGCTTTGCCTTTCCCGTCGAGGAAGGCTTGGCCTTCTTCGCCGGGGCCGGCTTTGTCGCCGCCTTTTGTTTCACCACCTTCTTGGTGGTTGCCGCCGGTTTAGGCTTGGCGGGTGTTGGGGAGGGTACCTCCCCTTTTTTCACGACCGCTTTGGCCACAGGTGCCGGCACCTCCGGTTTGGGGACTGTTTTTCCCCCACCGGCAACACGGGCCCAGCTGCGGCCGTCCAAAGTCGCGGGCTTTTTAAGTCCCTTGACTTTGTTTGTCTGCTCCTTATAATAGGGGCAGCCCCTGTAATTGGCCGGATGTGGCCCCTTACAGTTGACGCATGAGGCTGGTTCCTCACGCGGCTTGACGCAGGCAGAAGTGTCGTGGTTTCCACCACACTTTACGCATTGCTGGGCCCTCTGGCAGTAATTGGACGAGTGTCCAAATTTCTGGCATCTGTGGCACTGGGGTGGCCCCCCTCGTGACACAAATGCAGTCACTGCGACCTTGCAGTAAAAAATACTGCCAAGGTCATAAATGGCCCGGGCCAAAGGGGTCCTCTTAAGGGCCACTAGGCAGGTCGGGGTTTCCCGACCGTCCCTTGTGAGGAGCTTCTTAACCGAAACCACCTCATAGCCAAGGGAGGTCAGTTCCTCCCTTACTTCCTCCGGGGCAGCCCCATAGGGGATCCCCCGTATAACCACCTTCAGCTCCCTGTCCTTCGGGAGCTGAAAGGAGTGAAAGGCGATTCCCTTCGAGTGCAGAAAACTCTGCACCGCGCGGTAATCCGCCTCGCTGCCCAGCTGCAGCCTTATCGAGAGCCCGGTGCTTTTAGCCACCAGGCGCCCCCCAATCCTCGACTTTATGTCCCTCGCCAATGCTGGCCACTCTTTCGGGCAGTCCAGCATTATCGGCGGGATTTTCTCCCGCCTGACGGTAGCAGGCTGTGATGGGGCCCCATCATCAGCCTGCGAGTCGGCAGCTGCTGCAGCCTTGCTGCAGCCCGCTACGGGCTCCGCCTCCATAGGAGGCGCGGAGTCCCGGCGTTTCTGGCGCTTCCTAGCGCCAGACCCGCTTTCCTCTCCACCGTCGGACAGTTCCGTGGTGGGAGAACGGGGTGGAGGAGGCCTTATTTTTCCTTCCATTGAGGAAAATAAGGAAGAAAAATTTAAAAATTAAAATTAAACTTAATTTACACTTCTTAATCTACACTTGCTGTAAAATAAAATCACTGACAAGAAAATCAATTAAAAAATAAAATTATTTTAAAAGTAGCACAATAGTCCTATAATAATAGGCTATTTACTTAATGTATTCACAATGACTACAAGAGTTCACTTTACATTATTAGAAATATTGAATAGGATATAAGTAAAATTAAGAAAAGGATTATCCTTTTCTTAATGTGACTGGCCTGTAGTCCAGGTAGCTGGCCGCCCGGCTGATGTCCTAGCAGACCCTTCTCACATTGTCTGGCGACGCAGGTAGAAGAACTGTTGAACACCTGGCTGGACTGGTTACAACTGACAATTCACAGAGCACAATAAAACACAACCTTTCACTACAAGAGCCAAGGATGGAATCCTACATCTTAACGGAACGTCACAATAAAATCAGATATGCTTTGGAATTTTTGATGCGCTACACAGAAAAAGGTGATGACTTCCTTAATTCAATTCTTACCGGCGATGAAACATGGATTTCATATTACACGCCAGAGATAAAAAGGCATTAAGTAAATGGCGTTATCCTCAATCACCAACCAAACCAACAACGGTAAAGCCTCAGCCATTTGAACGCAAACTGATGGCCACAGTCTTTTGGGATCGCTTTGGTATACTGCTGATTGATTTCATGCCACGTGGAACGACTATAAATCCAGAAGTCTACTGGGAATGGGTACGAAAGTTACCATTCAAAATCAGTGACGTGGTGGCTGGCCGACGGCGTCGTCATGCTGCACGATTCTGCACGTTCACATGTTGCGGGTCCGACACGTGATTTACTGAGAACATTTGGATGGGAAATTTACGATCACCACTATATAGTTCGGACTTAGTTCTTTCTGATTATCATTTGTTTGGGAAATTGAAAGAATTTTTGAGCGGTAAGCAATTCGCGGGGGACGATGAACTTAAAAATGCGGTTAATCAGTGGCTAAATGGACTGGCGCAGAAGAATACGACGGGGGTATATTGAAGCTGGTGTATCGCTACGATAAATGACTTAATTCATGTGGCGATTATATAGAGAAGTAGCATAACATATGCAGTTTAAGAAAATAAAAAATTTTTTTAAAGTTTTCAGAATAAATTTTTTAGATGAAACGGTCTTTACTTTAGAGATAACCTCTCGTAAAATTCAATACTTTAATCTTCTTTTGTCCCCAGGAGATATCCACTTATCTACTCCTTTCATGGTTTATGAACCAAGCTCGTTATAAAAAATCTTTACTGTTGGAAAGATTCTACTTATCTGTTCCCCTTGCATTCCTTACCCCTAAACTAAACTTTATTACTACACTTCCTTCTTCACAATCTTCAGTCACAACATTCTACTCTTCCATAAGTACCTCTTACAGCAGTCCTTTACTGAGTTTATTACATTCTTTTACATCTCATCAATATCTTCTTCTACTACATACTTCTATGGTGGCATATTTTCTTGTATTATAATTACAAATTTGGTAACAGTCCAATCCTTAACGATAATTTGTCATTAATATAAGATACTTACTGCATATGTTTTGTTACTTCAGTCTTCATAATTATTACCATTTCATTTTTCTCTTTCTTTCATGCAGAATATAATACAGTAATTTCTCCACTCTTCATTTCACCCTGTTCTTCCCATTTTAACTTCACTCAGTTTTAATACATCCATTTTATTTATCTTAATTTCTGTTTTGAGTTTCTCCAACTTTCCCACTCACAAGATCATAAATTCCAAGTTCATATACGCAGTCAGCCTTTTAATTTCTTTTTTTTCTACCAGAGATTCGAACGAGAAGCTACTTTAATTCCTAAACATTTAACAGAAAGATTACATCATATTATAGATTTTCCTTTGCTTTTGGGGTCAGTTCCCACCCCTAGTCCCACAACTACTCATCTGCCCTATAAGGAGGTCATTGGAACTTGTAATGGGGAAACTCCTTATAGTGGGAGTAACCTGGTTTCTTCATTTGTTAGCCATTTGTATATACTAATAATTATAAATATACATATTGTTGCCCTTTTACCATGAAGAGTGAATACCAGGATTTTCCCTTCGTTGAATCTCAGAGCTAAAAACATATCCTAAATTCTTTACAACTTTTTAAGACAGGACAGTAACGTTTCCTTATGGAAAAGGTTATTCGCAACAAACCTTCGACTAGTTAAAAAAAAAACGGGTTACAGAGAAATAGAATAAAGAGAAATTGATGGAAACAGTGGTGGGGTACGGAACCTGCCGCCAATTAGAACACCTTGAAGATAATTAACATTATTGTAGCCCTAGTTATATTTTTAATTTAACTAAAATTTTAAAACAAAAGAAGATCTTTAAAAATAAAATAAACTGACTTTAAAACACAGGAAGGATACACAAATTGAAATCTAATAAGATCTCTCAAAATCAAGAAGGCTTAGAAACAGAGAGTAAGGAGAGAAGATGGTTACATTTTTTGGGACATATGATCAGGATAAATCTAGACAGGGTAAATAAATAAATCATTGACAAGCTGTGGAAAATGAAAATTAAGTCGAACTACCTGAAACAGATGGAAGAGAACCTCCTAAGGATCGGGTTGAAAGAAGAGAACTGTTACGATAGAAATAACTTCCGAAGAATAATTTACAATGCAAAGTTTCTTGTGACAGGAAAACGGAAAACAAGAAGGAAGTGGACAGATGAGGAAAAGAGAAGCCATACCGAAAAATGAGAAACGCATGGATAAAAGAAAAGCGGCTAGAAAGAAGTGATATTTGCGTTGTCCTAAGCTGGCCTATTGACATAAAAAAATAGTGACTTTAAAAATAAATCAAACTAAAAAGTAACAATTTTTTTTTACCTCTTCAAGTCAGTAACAAATCAATAGTTAAAAAGTTATTGGCCTCGTTAGTTAATATGGCGCTGACTTTAAAAAACTCGTAATTTTTTGAAGAATAGAATTTTTATTTTTTAGTGGTTTTTTAAAGTATATTTTATTTTTAATAACTTTTCAGAAACTTTTTCTCATGAAGTATTTCATTATATTTATCTTATTTTTTTGTCTCTATGTCTAGGATACATTTCAAAAATTATTGAAATTTAAGGAATAAGTAATCTATTACTTTAACCGATCCTACTGGAAGGTCAAGGAATTAGATCTACATAGTAAGAAAATACGCAATTTGCGTACTCGGTATCTGCTCCGTCTAACAGTTTAACCGTCAGCATTCCCCTCGCGCACTTACCTCGGTAGTTGTTAAATCACTAACTACACCTTAAACACAAAGATATGGTGGTAATGAGAAAAGAAACGGTGAAGATGTAATATTTCCATCCTATTTTATCCAGTTGTATGACTAGCAAATAGTGTACATGTATGTATTTTTAGTACCTAAAAAATGTTTATTTTTAAATCTTTATAATTTTATATTTTCTTACGGTATAAAATTGTCGCAGTAACAAAGGGTGTTCCAAAATGAACTGATATTTGAAATTTGCCGTCATTTTTTCGCGGTAAAACCAGAGTAGATATTTTTATATACCGTTATCAGTAAGCACCGAGGTTAACTTATGGAAAAGTACACATTTGAACGCATAGAAATTGTTGTAAAATTAACAATATAACGAATTTTCGGAAAAAAAATAAATAGCGATGAGGCACATTTTCTTCTTATCGGCTTTGTCAATAAACAAAATTGTTGAATTTAGGAATCAGAATATAAAATAAAAAAAAAAGATTTCCTATGAACTTCCTATGAATCCTCCACGGGTTACAGTTTGTGCGAAGTTCGGGCTAAGGAATTAATTGGACTTTACTTCTTCGAAAATGAAATTGGAGGTGCTGTCACTTCAATGGAGTTCGATTATCGTGAGAAGTTTTTAAACTTTTTTGGTTTAAAATTAATGATATGAATGTGGAAAACATGTGGTTTCAACAAGACCGTACAACATGCCATACTGCCAATGAAACCGTTCAAGAAAAATTTAATAGTTGTATTATATTGGAATGAGGTAATGCTAATGGCTGTCAACATCGTGTTACTTGACACCGTTGGATTTTTTTCTTTGGGGTTATCTTAAAGATGATGTACATCAATAAAACACAAACAACTGAGGACCTCAAAGAAGAAATTTGACAAAACATTTCCAGGAATTATGTCAACATGTTTTGGAAAATTTTGTCAAAAGAGTGAACATGTACAGCTAAGGCCGGGGCGCACGTTTGTCAGATGTTTTGTATCACACATAACCTCCACGTCACTACTTTCTAATAAAGCAAAAATATGATCAAATAAAATATGTGTTTTATTAAAAAAATTAAAATGTCTGCTCATTTTGGGACACGTATAGATAGTTTGGAAGGTACGGTGTAATTTGAGAGTGAGAGAATCTCTTAACTAGAAATGAGAATCTCACAAAATTTTCTTTTAATTTTAAAAACATTTTAAATTTTATTTTATTTACTAATACGGTGAAATTTCCTGTGAAATTATACGAAGAAACGATAAGTTTACAAAATCTAATCAACCAGGAATTTCTCGGAATTTCCTTTGAAATGGATAGTTTTAACATTCAAGCGTGTGGATGACACCTTATTAATTTTAACTGTCCTCTCTTTTACAGAGGTTTTCAAACAAACAGGAGAAGGAACGATGAAGCGGAAAAAGCAAGAGGAAAGTTACTGAAAGCACATAATATAAGAACTAAGCTTTGTAGGTCATCCAAAACCGAGTAAGCAAGTTATGTATGTTTTTTCTTTTTTTTAGAAAGAACAGAATATTTTACTTTATTAAAAGTTAATGATAACTTCACAATTTAAGCAAATTTAGCAGAGAAATTTTGTAAGGGAATATTACTAGTATCATTTTCGCTAATTAATGTCAATTATTTTTATAATTATAGTTAGATATAACAGATAAATAAAATATTAACAAGTACCTAATAAACACATTGAGAAATTACGACAGTTTATTTTTAAACTTGTAAAAATGATACGTTTACTTAAACGCGAGAGCGTAGCGGTTAAAGAAACCATGTGTAATAAAAATATTACAACATATACAGCATGTATCAAGAAGTTCTCCTGAGACTTTTATAACCTGATTTATACGTTCATATAAACGTTTTCTAAAATGATTCTTTTGCGAGTTACGGCTACTGAAAGATTTCACTTTGATTTCAGCTAACCCGGTGAAATTAGGTCATACTGAAATTTTTCTAACTTTTCTTTGTTTTACTCAACTAATCTTACACCATTTTTCTCAGGATTAAATTTTCTAAAGTTTTACTTAAAATATTTATGTGTTTATCACCCGTGTAACAAAGTTATTGCACGTCAAATATATAAAACAGGGGTTTTTACCTCCATTTATTGGTTTCCCCCCAGATTTCTCAAAAGCTACTGCAGATAGGTTTCTGGAAACTATTTTATTCGATTTATCAGCTCAGAAAACAAGAGAAATTACTAATTCTGCCTCTTAATTAATGTTCTAAAAACTTCAGTACGACCTCGTTTCACCGTGGTAGCTAAAATCCGAGCGAAATCTTCCACTAGGCGTAAATAAAACATTTTAGGACATATGTTTATATGAATGTTTTCCATTACTTTCACGAGTAGAATACGTTATGAAAGTCCGGGGAGAACTTCCTGATACACTCTGTATTTAAAAATAAAAAACATCTAAATTTTAGCTTAAACTGCGTCATAATGGGGTAAAATCCTTATTAGTCAACGTTTGGAAGTAAATTTAATGCAAAATAAAAACTTTCTAAGAAAATGCCGTACATAAAAACTCCAAAGACTCAGTTCATCAATAACATAGATATTCTTAAAGGAGTCGTCTATAACGGATAATACAAATACTCTTTCTTTTCCTAGAAAATTCTTAAAAATTTTGTTATACGAGGGTTATTTTTTTCAAGGTTCGATCGGTCACGAAATTAAAACCACAGTGAAAATAAAACTTTTTTTATTTGTAACAAGTACTTACATAGTTACGCTATTTCTCTACATAGTCGCCACTCCGATTTAGACATTTGTCGTAGCGTGGTACCAACTTTCCAATACCCTCGTCATAGAATGGAGCCGCCTGTTTTCAGCCGTGTTTCTACGCTGGTCTGCAGCTCGATGTCTAGTCTGTGCCAAAATATTGTCCTCCTAGCCAGCGTTTCATGTGAGCAAAGCAGTGAAAATCGGATTGAGTCAAGTCCGGGCTGTATGGTGGGTGATCAAACACTTCCCAACGAAAACGCGGCAGGAGCTTCTTTGTTACAGCTGCAGTGTGCGGCCGAGCATTGTCATAGAGAAAGACAATGCCTGATGACAACATTCCTCTCCGCTTATTCTGAATTGCCCTTCGTAGACGTTGAAGAATCACGCAGTATGAGGCTGCAGTGAAGGTCTGTGCCACGAATTCCACCAAGAGAACTCCATTCCGGTCCCAGAACACAGTAGCCACACGCTTTCTGTTGGAGAAGGTTCGCTTGAACGTCTTTGGTTTACTGGGAGAATGAGAATGCATCCGCTGTTTGGATTGTTCTTTTGTTTCTTCAGTTTCAAAATGGACCCATGTCTCGTCCCCTGTGACAATTTTGTTCAAAAAATCTTCGCCTTCATTGTGGTAGCGCTGGAGAAACGATAGGGAGGCGTCCATTCTCATTGTTTTGTGATGGTCGGACAGCATCTTGGGAATCCATCTCACACACAGTTTGCGGTACTGTGTACTCACTCACAATGGTATAGAGCTGATCTTGAAATTTTAGGAAACGAATCACTCAATACGGAAATTGTGAACCGACGATTTTCTCGAATTGCCTCATCCACTCGCTCAACGAGATCATCGGTTGACACTCGCTTCCTTCCCTGACCGCCTGCATCATGAACATATGCACGTCCTGCTTTAAAGTTCCTGCACCATTGCCGCACTTTGCTGTCACTCATTGAAGTTTCGCCGTACACATTCCTTATTCGTCGATGAATTTCAGCCGCATTACACCCCTCAGCCTAAAGAAATCGAATTACCGCACTTCACACTTGGCGGCACACTTGTTAAAGACCTGTTTACGTGCTAGCTGCGTGTTCAGAACTAAACGAAGTGACGCGGCGTGATTGAAGGCCATACTAGGGACGCTGCGCAACACATATGCGCAAAGGTTCATCCGATTTTTGCGCGGGTTTTTATTTCGCGACCGATCGGACCTTGAAAAAAAAATAACCCTCGTATGATAATTTTTGTCACTTATTACAATTTTTGTTATCCTCACCTTCTCCTAAAATCAGTCACACAGAAACAGATCTGTTTCAGTTTTTGAATCTTATATACAGGTTTTCTCACGGAGAAATTTCGAAAAGAATTTCAGGACACGTGAAGTAAGGAAAAAAGTGCGAGTCGGGAAACTCTCCGTTATCGAATTATAGCAAAATATTTCGCCCTGATTTCTACTGCAAGAGCAAAATCCATGTTAGTAAATTGTATTATTTCATAAAAGTTTTTACTTAAAAAAAGTTAATAAAACAGGTACCAGAATTATCTAGTAATTTTTGACAAAATTATTGAAAAACACAAAAAAAATATGGCCCCAAAACCAAGGTTTTACTTCTTTGTACGAAGTAAAGGATGACTTGTGATCGCGAAAAAATTCACTTTTCAGATTTCAATGGAAATATCCATTTTGACTAGTTTCTGTGTGACGTCTGTACGTACGTACAGAAGTCATTACTACTTGCGTTCCGTTACTGACCAAGTACTTAATCCTTTGCTATTGGGCAGACCTATTACATAGCTACGGTAAGATTGAGAATGAATAAAAATTCTTTTGTATCTGGAACATGTGTGTTTTGTTTCAGATGACTTTTCTTTCATATTGTTTTACCTCCAGGACCACCATTAAGTATTGCTTCAGAGGAAGAGATGAAATAACAATTTTTGTAGCGTGTGAAGATTCCATGCCGGAATTCGAACCCGGGACATCCGGATGAAAAGCCGAGACGCTCTCTCTAAAGATGTAACTTAATTTATAAATTACATAATTCGTGTTATAAATAATTATATGGTAAGCTGGATTTAAACTAGGCTTCTGCAACATTTTACAATTGTAATAAAGCTGATTGATAATTATTATCTAAAATACTCATCAATGACTACCTAGATAATGCAGAATATAATTATGCACTTATAATTCTGAGATACGTAGTTATTCCTCAGAAGAATTCATTTATAAAATGCTACACGTAATTAGAATATTTAAAAAACAGGAAAACTTGAAAAATTTCCTTCGGTATGTAGAATTTTTTTTTTAAAATTATTTCGTGAAATAAACAGAAAAAATTATTTTTATAAATTAGTTTCACAAAAAAACAGACGAAAGAAAAGGAAGAAAGATAAATGATCAGTAAATTTAAAAAAATAATAAATTAATTAATAAAACAGTTGAAAAGAAGAACAAAAACTAGGATACTGTTGTACTGATAGAAATAAAGAAAAGGAATCGAAACTGCAATGGACTAACAGGAATGAATGAATTCTTTATTGCAATAGAAGGAATGAACAGCGGAAATCACAAGAAATGAAGAAAAAGGTAGAACTGGATTACATCAAGCTCGAGAAATCCTCTGGGGAGATGATAAAGACATACTAACCCAAAAGTATTGAGATAAATCTGTTGTCTAATGCAACTGACGGCAATTTTGTTATTTTGTCTGCGATGTACATTTATCTTACTATAGTATTAAAACAAAATTAATGTAATCTATTTTAAAGGACGCTTCTTAAATAAATTCTTTATGTCGTGAAATGAAACTGGAACTAACAATGGAAAAAAGGAAAGCCCAAACTAGATTGGGTTAATTCTACTAAGTGGGTTTTTACTAAGACGTTTTTATAAATAAAACCATACCATTTGTATTATACAGAATAATTTGAAAATTATTCTTTTAATTGTAATATAAAAAAAAATCAATATTTCATTGTAAGTAACAAAATAAATAAACATCTGTAAAGAGAACTCTATCTCCTTGACTCTTTCAATATCTTGCTCTACAAAAACCTATATTACACCCGGAAAAGATAAGATAAAAAACTGAACATTTTTAAAAATTCTAAACGAAAAGCAGCACTAATAATGATTTTTTAAGAGTTTTTTTTTAACAAGTAATTCGAAATCAGTCAGGTTATAAAATCCCATAAGTACTAGAATGCAAACTCAGTTGTTCAACAGTTTATCAATAAGTCAGGTCAAGTAGTCCGACCTACTATCCTAGTCTCACTATATCGGAATACGTATGCATAGTCTTCACATTTATCCTGGAAGAGTGTACCTCAAAGCAAAATTATTTAATACTTGAAAAATATAGTGGTATTAAACCCTTTATTTTGAAAAAAAAATCAAAATAAGGATTACTGAGGTCAAATAATTCCAACGAAGTAGACCTTAACGGATAAAGAGCCAGCTTATAAAACTTTTCGATAATTTCATCGTAACGATACCCAACTACATTGACATTTTTAGTATAAATTCGCTCCGACTCGCAGAAGAGGGTATACAGTATTTATTGATAACGAGTTGGTAAGTGTTATTATCATGACCTAACGCGCAAAAAAAGCAGTTGTGGAAACTACAACCGTATAAATTTTTGAAAGATAAAATTTGCTTCGATGAAATTTTGTCAGCACTAAAAATGAAATTTTAATATAAAACAAGAAAAGAAGCTAAGGAGTATCTATTTAAAAAAAAAATCTGCTGTGGATACCATATGACTGACTTCCTTGTACGCCTATTAAATTGCATACATACATTTTTTTAAAATGAGTACATAATTTTTTTTTGTCTTCGGCCATTTGACTGGTTTGATGCAGTTCTCCAAGATTTCCTATCTAGTGCTAGTCGTTTCATTTCGATATACCCCCTACATCCTACATCCCTAACAATTTGTTTTACATACTCCAAACGCTGCCTGCCTGCACAATTTTTTCCTTCTGCCTGTCCCTTCAAATTTAAAGCGACTATTCCAGGATGCCTTACAAGTCTGCCTACGAGTGGCCTACAAGTCTGTCTCTTCTTTTAACTGTATTTTTCCAAATGCTTCTTTTTTCATCTGTTTGCCGCAACACCTCTTCAACTTTATCCACCCATCTTATTTTTAACATTTTCCTATAGCACCACATTTCAAAAGCTTCTAATCTTTTCCTCTTAGGTACTCCAACCGTCCAAGTTTCACTTCCATATAAAGCTGCGCTCCAAGCATATACTTGCAAAATTATTTTCTGACGTTTAAATTAATTTTTGATGTAAGCAAATTATATTTCTGACTGAAGGCTCATTTCACCTGTACTATTCGGCATTTTATATCGCTCCTGCTTTGTCCATCTTTAGTAATTCTACTTCCCAAATAACAAAATTCTTGTACCTCCGTAATCTTTTCTCTTCCTATTTTTATACTCAGTGATCCATCTACATTACTTATAATACATTCCATTACTTTCGTTTTTTCCTTGCTATTTTCATGCGGTAGTTCTTGCGTAGGACTTCATCCGTCCGTTTATTGTTCCTTCTAAATTATTTTTACTCTCAGCTAGAATTACTATATCATCAGCAAATCGTAGCATCTTTATCTTTTCACCTTGTGCTGTTACTTCGGATCTAAATTGTTCTTTAACATCGTTAACTGCTAGTTCTAGGTAAAGATTAAAAAGTAACGTAGGTAGGGAACATCCTTGTCGGACTCCCTTTCTTATTACGGCTTCTTTCTAAGGTTCTTCAATTATTATTGTTGCTGTTTGGTTCCTGTAAATGTTAGTAATTGTTCTTCTATCTCTGTATTTGAACCCTAATTTTTTTAAAATGCTGAACATTTTATTCCAGTCTACATTATCGAATGCCTTTCCTAGGTCTATAAATGCCAAGTATGTTGGTTTGTTTTTCTTTAATTTTCTTTCTACTATTAATCTGAGCGCTAAAATTGCTTCCCTTGTCCCTATACTTTTCCTGAAACCAAATTGGTCTTCTCCTACCACTCCACTCCTCTTAATTCTTCTGTACAGTAATAAAATTTTATTTCATTAATAACTTCTAATATTTTTTCATATTTTTTTATTATTGTTATTACTGAATTATAATTTATTGTAAAAATTTTGTTACAATCAAAAGTTTTGATTGTAACAATTTTTGTTTACAGGGTTTTCTTAAATTTAAGATAACCCTGTTAAAAATAATTTTTTAAATATACGAACATATAAAGCAGTGGTTCCCAATCTTTACCGAGTCGCGGCGCCCTTTTTCATTTAAAATTTTTCCATGGCGCCCTACCCTAAGTAATAGTATGACTACTCGTAAGTAAGAGATAAAAATAAGTAAAACTCGTGTATGTTCATTATTTTTATACTTTATTAACATTAAATTAATAATTATATATGTCTTGGTTCAATTAATTATGAAGATTTTACAATATTTCGCGGCTCTCCGGGGCGCCGCGGCGCACAGTTTGGGAATCACTGATATAAAGTATATAAATCTCAACTTAAAATGTCTAAATTTAAAGAAGAATAAATGTAGCATTAATTTTTACCTAGTAAACCTTATTTTTAAAATTTATGTATTTTAGTTTCGTCTTTGATTAAAATTTAGGTAGGCCTAAAATCTGCTACCCTAATGAAGTAATTAAATTTATACAAAATAATAACAACTGATGAAGCATTTGAAAACTCTCTCTCAAGAGGAATGGTTAAACATACAATAAAATAAATAACGGTCTCGCTAAAAATATCCTATTTTTGAAGTTGGGTTTTAAAATATATATATAAAAATTATATAACGGTTAATAAAATATATATATAAAACAAATTATATAACGACGTAATTACGATAATTAGAAACGTTTTATTATTAATATATTAATCAGTTAATTACTGAAAATAATGTTTCTAATATGAAATATTGTTAATCTTTAAAGATTAATAAAAAAAATAATAACTCTCAATCTGATGGAGGGAGAACGGACTCCGTACTCCGTAATTCTTTGTCATATATTTGTAAATCAATTGAAGAGCGTTAAATTTATTGACCATTAATAACAATGAATCACTCACGATAGAATTATTAAAACAAAAAATTCTGCCGTCATTATTATTAGCGGTACTATTACAGTTAAAATCATTGATTTAAAATCCACAGCACAGTTTCTTACTTTCTGTAACACGTTTCTTATTTTCACACGTTATAACATTCATTAAAAAAAAAAAAATGAATACCGATACTCGTTTTTACCGGACAGTAAAAGATTGTCCACCATCACAGTCGTCAATTGGTCTTTTTTTTTTATATATTTCTTTTAAGACCATAATGAATCACTTTAGTTCATTTTTTTTTTTTTTGGCAAGTTCTTTCTTTTCTTGCTGATTTGTTGTTTTTCAGCTTTTCTTTTTTGCCAGTAATTTCTAAGGGTTTCAGATCTTCTTGCCCTTTCTTCTTCAGAGTACACCCGGCTTATTGTTTTCTTGGGTTTTGATAGGAATCTTGTTTCTTTATTTTTTAATTTCTCATAGTTTCCGGTTTTCGTTTTTAGGTTTTCACGGGTTATGTCTAATTCCTCCATGCCTTTCTGTACTTCGTATAACCAGTTCGGTCTGCTTTTCTTGTTCCAGAAAAGTTCGATTATCTGTTTGATAAGTCTGGTCTCTTCCATTCTGAAAATATGTCCTAGAAAGGAAATTCTCTTCTTTCTAAATTTATTAGTTATCGGGATGATAGTTTTGTAAATCTCTTCGTTTGGAATAATTCTCCAAATCCCGTCTTTTTTAATGTTTTTCCCGATGCATCGTCGTAGAATCTGTCTTTCAATCTTTTCCAGTTTGTCGGTAAACCTTGTCTGGGACGGTCCAAATATGGTTTCGCATCCGTAAAGTATTTCTGGTTGGATAATGTCTTATTTTTGTGTTTATGGACATGCATTTTTTGTTATAGATGTATGGTGTTTTTATTGTGGCTTTGATGAGTTTATTTATTCTTTCATTTCAGTTTGGATTTTGTTGGAGGTTGTGCGTGATGTTTTCCCCCAAATATTTAAAGCTTTCTACTAGTTCTATGTCATTATTGTTTATTTTTACTTTGCTTATGCATAGTGGGTCTCTCACTATAATTTTGGTTTTTTCGTATGAAATTTTTAGACCGATTTTTCCTGCAATCTCTTCCAGTGTTGACAGTTGGTATCTGGCCTCTTCTATATTTTGGGATAGTAGGGCTAAATCGTCCGCAAAGCCTAGGCAATTTACTGAGATAATTTTTCCAATTTTAACGTTGTCTTTATTTAATTTTTTCCACTCCCGTATTATAAATTCAAGGACACAGTTGAATAAAAGCTGTGACAGTCCATCTCCTTGTCTCAGTCCTGTTTTGATGTCGAATGGATCAGATATTTCTCCCCTGAATTTAACCTTGGATTTGGTATCCGTTAGTGTTAGTCCGATGATTTTGACTAGTTTTGGGTGAAGCCCTAAATTTCTCAGGATTTTTAGCAGGGATTCTCGATGTACACAATCATATGCTTTCTTGAAATCAATAAAAGTCACTACCAGTTGTTTATTCCTTAGTTTATGATACCTTATAATTAATTTTAAATTTAGAATTTGTTCTGGGCAGCCTCGTCATGGTCTAAATCCCCCTTGGTATTCCCCTAGTTCTTGTTCCAGTTGGTCTTTGATTCTGTTGTAAATTATTCTTGATAGAATTTTGTAAGTGCAATTTAGTAAGGAAATTCCCCTATAGTTGTCAGGGTTGGTTTTATCACCTTTTTTATGTAAAGGGTGGATTATTGCGGTTTTCCATTCTTCCGGAAATTCCTCTTTGTGCCATATTTTTACCATTTCTTTGTGGAGATTTCTGTGTACTTTTTCTGACGCGTTCTTCCATAAATCTGCAGTCAGGAAATTTTCTCCACTTGCTTTTTGTTTTTCATTTGCTTCAGAGCTATCTTTACTTCTGCTAATGTTGGTGGAAGGATGTTTTCTCTTGGTGTCTTAATCTGGGTATTTGTGTTTATTTCCAGAAGTTCTTTTGGTTCTTCACAATTCAGAAGTTTTCTAAAGCTTTCTCTCATGATATTGGCATTTTCTTTATCAGTGTGTGCCAGATTTCCTTCTGAATTTCTTAACATTAGTGTTGGGGCATTAAATGTAGTGTTCTTCAGTTTAAAGTTTTTGTAATACTGTCTTGTATTATTTTTATGGAAGTCTTCCTCAATCTGTTCTAGTAATTTCTTGTGATACTCCCTCTTTTGATTTCGGATTATTTTTTGTGCGAGTTTTCTTTGCATTCTTAGTTTTTGTTGGTTCTCTTCTGTCTTTCTTGATTGGAAGATCAACCAAGCCTTGTGTCTGTTTGCCAGTGCTTGATCACAAATAATGTTCCACCACTGGTGTTTCCTTTTTTTATCTGGCGGTGCAATTTCTGATGCTATTTCTTTTAGTTTTTCCACCAGAGCTTCTAGTTTGTTTTAGTCCCAAGTTGGTCTGTTTTTTCGGTGTATGTGACATTTCCTGTCATTTTATTCTGGTCATATTGCTTTTTAAATCTTTTGTCCCTTGCAGATTTTCTCCGTGGTGTCATTTTGATTTTAATTTTGATTAAGTGATGATCTGAGTCTACTTCCAAACCTCTCATCACTTTTACATTGTAGATCTCTTTGTGTGAATTATTTTTCCACACAGACATGGTCGAGTTGAAACTCTCCTAGTTTCCAGTTGGGACTTTTCCAGGTTTTCATTCTTTTGGCTTTTCTGGGTAGTCTGGTGAATTTAGATAAAAGGTCGTGATTTCTACAGTAATCCATCAGTCTTTGGCCATTTGCGTTTGTTCTTTTCTGTACAGGCCATTTACCAATGATATCTTGGTATCTTTTTTCCTTTCCCAACTGTGCATTGAAATCCCCTAATAGAATTTTGGTATGCCTTTTGTTTATTTTGGTAGTTATCTGGTCCAATAGGTTCCAGAAGTTTTCCACTTCCTTGGGGTTAGTCCTGTTTTTAATGTCTGTTGGTGCATGTGCGTTGATTAGTGTGTAGAATTTGTTTGCTGATTTTATCGTTAATGTTGCGATTCGGTCTGAGTACGCTTGAAAATCTATGACTGAAAAAAAATAAAATACTAAAAATAAAAATAAAAAAGTACAATACGAGTATTGTGTTTTTGACGATGAAACCTGTTCCAAACTGCGGGACATTTTTCATGACTTTTTTGCCAGGAATTCCTTGGTAGATTCTGAACCCTTGTGATTCGTAGTGTTCTTGTGTGGTATTTCTCATTTTTGTAATGCTAATATTACTATTTTCTGGTGTTCTAGTATGTTTGTGAGGTTTTTGAGTTTCCCTGTTTTCATTAGTGAATTAATGTTTAATGTCGCAAAGTAGTGGAACTGTTTTGTTTTAACTGTTTGTTTTTTGGGTGTATTCCGACGCTCCGATTCGTCTTTAGAAGTTTCTCTTATTTGTCCACCTCCCCAATTTGATGGTGAACTTCTCTGGTTATTACCAGAAGGGATATAGTTAGTAATAAAAGAACTTTACTTGAACTTTCTAGAATGTTTCTTTCCTGTGTTGTGGGCAAGACCACGAGTTTACAACTTTGGAGTATAGCCAAACAGGTTTGATTTCGATTTAGTTCACTTATGGATATCTCCAGTTCTCCATAAGCTATCCAGACCAACCACGTGGAGGCCCGAACGATTTTAAGAAAATAAGATTTTGTATTTGGAGAAGCTTTTAAAATCGTACCGAAATCACTTCGTCCCAATTGGTCTTTATAATTAGATTAAATTACTTGTTCCCAAAGTGTGAGACTTGGCGCCCTGTGGAGCCTTAATTTCCTCACAGGAACGCCGGGAAATATTACACAATCTTATTTCATTACTTAAAAAAAAACTGACAACAAAGTTGTAGGACTTTCCCGGAACGCCGCTAAGCCCCGCGTTCCGGGACGCAGGGCTTAGCGGCGTTCCGGGAAAGTCCTACAACTGTGGGCTGTTTCTGATAAACAGCTTACACACACATACATACACAACTTAATTTAAAATAATTATCGTTTTATTTAAATAAAATACTTTTCGTTTATTTAATTTAATGATTTTAACTAAAGTGCTCGCGCATGGTGGCCTACGTGAAGACAAAATTTGATTGGTTTTTTACTGATGTAATTGTATGCCGAGGTATTTATATCGGTGGGATCCCGGCCGAGGCCTGGCTGATGACTGTGACATGTAATCAGTTAGACGGTCTAAGGACGACCGCCGGTAAAGCCTCTCAGGGCTTGGAACGGAGAGGGTGGTGTGGCAACCGGTAACGTCACAAGATGGGTGTCTTCCCCCTACGGGGTTGGGAGTGCTCGCGCATACCGTAATTAATTCACGCGGATATGACGGTACTAGCGGCGAAGATCGACACTAACTAAACTAATGTAATTTCGCAACTTACATAGCACAGGTTTTGCTTGTACAGTCGGCAGATTGGTACAGCTGCGATGCTTAATGTACCAGGCACCGAGTCGACCGGGCGATCGGGTTAGAGACCCACCCAGACCGAGTAACTTTTTTACACTTTAAATATTATCCATTTATTTAATTCTACCGCTCACATGTGACGTCATAACTTAGCAGAGGACAAAAAATATAAGATATATATATTATATTTTTTGGGTTTACCTTTGTTAAGTTACATTTTTATTACTTGGGTCTACCTTTCAACAATACTACACATAAATAAAATTCCCAAAAATTTACTTTATATGGTTTAGAAGGCAGTAGTGAAATGAATTTACGATAGTTTTATTCTACAACTGACCTGAATAAACGTATTATAGACACGTTAATTTACAGAAATTTGAGCACTTATCTCTTTATATATACAATGATAGACTACATAAATTATACCATATAATTTATATAACTTCTGTACTTACTTTCATCATTGAAAGAAAAAGTTTCAGTTTTACTTTTATTACTGACACATAGTTGATAAGTAGGCGTAAATATAAATGTTCTCATCGAACACGTGATCAAAATTAACGTTATATCTGGAACAAAAAAAAAAAATTAGAAATTTTATGAACAAAATGTATTCAAACAAAATATAAATATATAGACTTTATACCGCTACTGAGCAAAGTTATTTTATTATAAAAAAATGAAATGCACAATGGTAATAAGTTGGAAGGTTATCTAGCGATTTAACATACTGCAATAAACTTGTCATATATATCTTTGCCAGTTTGAAGCTTAAAAATTCCATTCTTAGTAACAGTAAAAAATTGAGACGATTCTATTTTAATTTCCATTCTTTTTTCTGTTACTTATTTTTTTTAAAAACCAAAGGAAAATTAGCTTTTTGACTCAAATTTATGTTCTTATGAAACGCAGAAAAGAAAATTCTAAGAATACTTTTTATTAACTGTTTGATAACCAATCTTTTGTCATTGCTGTCGCTTAATTTGGACGATTCCAGGCTAATTATGTCTCCAAAAAGTGATTAGCCAAAAGTGAATATAACTGTTGATCAAAAAACTTTTTGAAGCGTTTTTACTGGGAAAGATGTAATTTATTATCGGGCTGATAGATATCGGTAATCGAGTGTGTTTGATTTGAAGTGTAATAATGAATCTTATATCCGGTCATCGGTTTGATAATACAGGTGTCCCAAGAGGTGCTGGCCTATCTTAAGAGACTGATTACAGGATATCAAAATAAAGAAAAACGCAACAGTTTTAAAAAAAAGTTTTTTAGTTTTAGTAAAAAGCAGTTTAAAGAAAAAGACAACAGTTTTAGGACTTTCCCATCACGCGGCAATTTATAAATGTTAATGATATATTTAAAAAATCCCACGTTATTCTTAGTAGATAATAATATTGACTTGAGGTTGAAACCACAAATTTAGAATCTGGATTACTAAAAAATGCTTCTTTTTCAACTACTTTAAATATTAAAATCGTTTTTAGCACCTTTGATAATGTATAAATTAATTTTTTACACGAAGATATTTATTACTTTTTGCGCAAACCCCAAAGTGGGAGTCAAAGTTCACTTTTATAAAAAATCTTTTTTTAAAGGAGTCTTGAGTACAATAACAAAGAGAAAGAAAAAAAGGTTTAAAAAATGCATGAATCTTGTTTTTAAAGTAGTCTCGACTACAATAAAAAAGGGAAAAAATAAAATTTATAAGAAATGTATAACTTTTGTTTGGGTCCAACTGCTTGGTAGGATTTGGGGCTACCAGTTTAGTAAAGATTAATTTATATGAGTAATTAGACAACAGTAGATGAAACCACAATGAAAAATAACAATAATAGCGATCACAAAAAAGTTTAGAGTATTTTTTTACGGTAAGGGTGCGATTTTGTAAAAATGGTTTTTGCAAATATTTTGTTTTAATTGTCAAAAAATGTGCCTATGAAAAATATGATCTTAATCAGGCGAAATCTCGAGATGAGGGTGACCTTACCTCATCCTCACCCCATTGACCTTTTAATGGCATCAATGCCCCATATATAGAAGTAATCTGACCAAATTTGGTCAAAATCAGTCCAGTAGTTCTGAACATGTAAGGTGATTTATATGCCAACACCGAACACATATTTATACGTACATTAATATCCGGAAAATTTCCATTCGGTTTTTTGGGTTCCTTAGGTGTCAAAACTTCAAAATCCGGTGAAAACCGCATATGCCCAAATTGGACCGATTACAATACTTTCCCTTCTAGAGCTATAGATCTACTATAGTGCTGTCTGGACGGGAAAGTAAAAGTTAACGTGGACAAACGCCCGATATGGCTTTATTTTCGTTCTGTCCACAATTTTCGTTTTTTTTTCAATATAAATTGGTATCTTAAGAACGGATTTCATATTTTCATTGAATTTTATGTACATATATCCAACAAAATCTACAAAATAAAAAGTTTGAAGTGTTTACTGTGAAATTCGAAAATGACAGCTATTGTTATTTTTTAATCGTTAATATACCTCTGTAAACATTATTTTTTTTTTAATGCTTTTATTTACACTCGCATCAACAATTATAGTCATTAGCGACTACAGTAACACTATCATGTATTCTTATATAAAACAACAAAAATAATCAATAAAGAAACAGGAACAATAAATAATAAATATAGACAAGTGACAACAATAAACACAAAATAAAATACATAACTCAGACAAAAAGCACTAAATCATCGTATTCTTCATTCCACTGTAGGAGAGGAACCGCAACAAACGATTTACACCTTCGTTCTGGTTTAATAGAAATTTCATATCCGAACCCAGGTCTAAGTTTTGTCGGATAGTTCCAAAGATTAGGCAATCAAAGAGCAGATGGTACACGGACCATTTGACCATACAAGCCTCACAGATCTTCTGAGGAGAGCCAAGTAGGTGAGCGTGGGTAAGCCTGGTATGTTCAATCCTTAGCCGAGTTAAGATGACTTGGTCTCTTCTGTTGCTCGGGGAAAGAGGTTTCTCGAGCACATTCTCCCGGATGTTATGAAATGCCGTGGGAGGAATCAGCAGCCAGAATCTATTCCACTGCCCCCGCAATTTTACACGGATTGATCTCATGAAGTCTCTCTCACATGCCGATTGTACTCGGATGCCGTTTATTGCAGCTCTCTTGGTAGCCTCATCGGCCTGTTCGTTCCCGAGGAAGCCACAATGGCCAGGGGCTCATACCAGTACCACAGTCTTATTTATCCTTGAAAGGATAAATAGAATAATCTGGAGGATGTATTCAGAACGTTTGCAGTTCAAGCTCTCAAGTACACTCCTATAATATTAATTTTATTAAATAATGTTTTACCAGATAAAATATTAAAATTTTTATTGTGAATAAACTGACCAGTCATTTGTTCAAATCGGTTAATGAACAGCTGAGATATGGATGACATTTTTAAAGTGGATCGCTAAATGCATTGAATTATATGCCTTTTTTTACGCACAAAGTAAAAAATAGGTGTATGAATTCCTTTGATTTTTCACGATTTAAGTCTATTAGATGCATTTGTTAACGTTAAACCACCTAAAGAGTAAAAATTTTAAATTTTAATTAAAACTAAAAATAAATATTTTATTTTTATGCTTTGACGGCATTTACCTATTTTAACTGTTGAAATGTCCTTCCTTTTTGTGGTTTTTACATGACTTTTTATCATTATAAGAAGGTAATTAACTAATATATCATTCATGTATACCTGTCTGATAAAAAAAGATTGGTTACAAACCAAAGTTAAAAAATAACTGTTTCTTACTAAAACATTGTTAAATATTTACAAATAATTTGTATATATTGAAGAAATTTGTTCATTCCTTTTAAATACTTCAGTATTCTAACACATTGCTACTTGGTAAAGAAACATGTAAATATTACATTTAATACTTATTGTATAATATTTCTTAATTTAAAAATATATATTTTAAAATTGAAAGGCTGCCAATCTATTAGGATATAACCATAAACGGTTTACACAAGTTTAATGATGATTCCACTGTATAAATATAAAAGGTAATTATTAAACAGGATTAGAAAAATACAAGTATTCATTAGCAGTTCAAAAAAGTGACTTACTAATTGGATTTATGTAGATAAAATTTGAGATAAGCTTTTCAAGCATATTTATGATTGCTAAACGTACAGGCAACATTTCCATAAATGATAATTAGAGTGATTTTTTAGGCCTGTTACCCAATTTTAAATGTAATTTAAGAAAGGAAAATTTTGGTAGAATAAAAAAAATGTATTTGTTACTTACAAAATTGATTTAATAAAAAGGTATTACTTACATAATTGTTAAAGAATATGCTCAAAATGCCCACCCCTTGTGGTTATACACGCACGGACTGTTTTCAGCATATTAGCAGAAACCTTTTTAAGAGTTGCATTGGAAATATTCGTGATTAAGTCTGTAATACTGACTTTAAGTTCATCAATAGTGTGAGGATTGTTTTTGAAGCCTTCCGACTTAATATAGCCACACAAAAAGTAGTCAGGAGATGTGAGGTCTGGGGACCTTGGAGGCCATAACCCCTTGCTTATTATTCGATAATCAAACAACTCTTGCAGAAAATCCATGGTTTCTCGAGACGTGTGGCATGTAGCGCCGTCTTGCTGAAACCAGCATTACCGTTCTTGAGGTTCCAGGAGTGACACAGATTGGCGCACAATATTCCTGTATACTTCACCATTTACTGTCTGTTCGAAGAATATGGGTCAGACTATACGATGATGAGATATCGCACACCAATTTTTTCAGGATGCAAAGATTTGTCTTGTAAAGCGTTAGGATTTTCAACCGCCTAAATTCGACAGTTTTGACTGTTCACATAACCATCGAGATGGATCCAAGCTTCAACGCTAAAGAACTCTGTGTTTAAAAATTCGATTCCGTTATCGTTTATGAGAGACCTAAACCAACGGCAATATTGCAATCGCTTGTTTAAATCTGGAGGCTGAAGCTCTTGGACTAATCATACACGATACGGATACAATTTCAATTTTTTAGCGGCTTTCTGAACACTCGAATATGACAAACCGACTTGCGTGGAAAGTTTTCGTAAACTTTTCCGTGGAGAAATGAGCAATCTTGTTTTCACATTCTCTAAAACGTCATCTGTCAAGCGAGTTGGTCGACCGCTACGTTTTCTGTCGCAAAAACTACCTTTCCCTCGGAATCGGTTTGCTAGCCTAGAAATTGACATTTTTTTCTGGCGGAGGAACACCAACAAATTTAATTTGAAATGATTCTTTTACACTCGCGTACGATTTCGTAGCAAAATATTGTTCAAGAATGAAAACTCGTTGTTCTATGGTAAAAGACACTCTGTTCGTAACACGACCGGAAACGGCACAAACGTTTACACAGCTCAAGGAGAATCAACTCACACTGCCATATCTATACCGGTTGAGTAGCGCTACCAACTTCGTATCGCAAAACAAAATTTCCTTTTCACAGAAAAAAATTACCAGACATTAACAATTGAGTAACAGGACTAAAAAATCACCCTGACAATGGTAGGCCTATTATCCGCCACAATTTTCCGGATATGTAACTGAACTGCTTTTACAGCGTCTCACGAAGAAACTTTCAGGACATGTTCTACTGGTGAAAATAATAGGTTTCCAAACTTAGGTCTTCAAACTCATTATTATTTTTATTTTATTCGCTGTATTTACATTAATTTTTTCATAATAAAATTCTTTACAAGTTTTTTTAGTAAATCTCCGCATTTATTAGTAATTTAAAAAAACTATTGTACTACAAACCTAAAATATTTGTTTTTTGACACCGAATTTTTAAGTCGGATATCATAAAAACTACCAGAGTTACAGACCTATTTTATCCTACTCCCCAGCTCAGATTATATAAAAAGGCACCAACTTTACTCCTTAATTTGGGTCCAAAAATTAGAATAGGGCTTCTTTTTATTAGAAGAGTTGAAATCCGGGCGAAATCTTTCGCTAGCCGTAACTCGAAAGCAAAGCGTTTTCAGACTTATTTAATTAATTAAATTTTTTCATTATTTTCACCAGTAGAACGTGTCCTGAAAGTGTCTCCGTTTTTTCGCGGGACACCTGTATCTGCATTAGGTAATTTAAAAATATCTGATGTTGACACCACATGACTTCCTTGTACGCCTATTAAATTACATATTTTTATTATTAACTACGGTATTCTTTTATTTTTTCACATTTTTTTTATTATCGAATTAAGTTGTCGATCATACGACAACTTCCAGGACTTTACATACAAAGAATACAGGTCAGAATTACAAGAACGAGAACGACAGATACAGGAATATAGAGGTAATCTTCAACAATCTCTTTCTAAGCATGGACAAACTAACACAATTACACCGGGCATGGGCCTGGCCGAACCAGATAACGGATAAAAAAAGGATTTAGTGGCTTATTGTAAAACCTTTTTTACAATCAGAGGTTAATATTATTAATAACTCAATATATTTAAATTAAAAAAAAAGAAAAGGAAATGAAGTCGGATTCGAACCGATGTGCCTTCCCCTTGTAAGATCCTAATATTTCAATAATTAAAATTTTATTGGGCTAAATCTCTGCAACCAATGAAAATAAGTGGCACTATGATACATCGTTGAAAAGCTCTCAGTGAGAGCTTATTACTGTAGTTAAGAAAAAATAAAAAATCCAAATTTTTTGTATTTTGGGCGTATTTGGACACTTTTGTTCCAGTCGTATCAATCAAAAAGGGAGATGCAAAATTAGATTTTACAACAGTCCTAAATCCAAAATTTCAATATTCTATGGCTAATCGTTTTTGAGTTATGCGATACATACGTTCGTACAGACGTCACGCTGAAACTAGTCAAAATGGATTCACGGATGGTCAAAATGGATATTTCCGTTGAAATCTGAAAACCGAAGTTTTTCAGGATCACAATACTTCCTTTACTTCATACAAGGATGTAAAAATAAATAAATAGTTGAAAACATTTACAGAAATTCGCTTTCTAATCGTATGAGTATAAACTGAAACGGTTAAAAGTTATATTAATTTATAATTCGAAAGTAATGAAATGTCGTAGAAATAATGAAGATGGACCACTGAATGTGAAAATTGGAAGAGAAAAGATTTTGGAGGCAGAAGAATTTTGTTATTTGGGAAGTAGAATGACCAAAGATGGACGAAGCAGGAGTTATATAAAATGCCGAACTGCACAGACGAAACGACCTTTCAATCAGAAATAAAATTTTTTTACATCAAAAATTAATTTAAATGTCAGGAAAAGATTTTTGAAAGTATATGTTTGGAGCGTCGCTTTATATGGAAGTGATACTTGGACGATCGGAGTACCTGAGAAGAAAAGATTAGAAGCTTTTGAAATGCGGTGCTATAGGAGAATGTTAAAAATCAGGTGGGTGGATAAAGTGACAAATGAAGAGGTGTTGCGGCAAATAGATGAAGAAAGAAGCATTTGGAAAAATATAATTAAAAGAAGAGACAGACTTATAGGCCACATTAAGGCATCCTGGAATAGTCGCTTTAATATTAGAGAGTCAGGTAGAAGGAAAAAATTCTGCAGGCAGGCAACGTTTGGAATATGTAAAACAAATTGTTAGGGATGTGGGATGTAGAGAGTATACCGAAATGAAACGACTAGCACTAGATAGGGAATCTTGAAGAGCTGCATTAAACCAGTCAAATGACTGAAGACAAAAAAATTTATAAAACATAAAGGTGGTGCTTTTATGAACCTATGTGCTTTTTTACAAAATTTTTCAACCGTATTATTTTTTGAGTCTAAAAACCATATAGGAAATACAATTTTTTTCATCAAGTCCAACCTCATTAAAGCACATTATAGCTTCATAAATAACTTTCTTCACACTCATTTGATTTTTTCGAAAATTAAGTAAATCAATTCTTATAGTATAGAACGTAACCTACCAAACCTATGATTAGTCTGCATGATTACAAGCTAAACCTTTCTTGAAACTGTTATAAAGTCAAATAGAGTTCAAAATACACACACGCCCGCACGCACGCACACATAAAAAGAGAGAGAGAGAGAGAGAGAGAGACAACCTTAGCAATTATTTTTGATGTATTATTAGTTCTGTTCGATAATTTAGGAATATAGGCCTTGAAGAGAGCCCCTACAGGCTAACACTATTAAATTACTATAATTTTAATCTGTTGAAGAAATTATATATTTCCATCACATAATTATATTTTGCAGCAACTTCGTTACGATTTAAACTCTAATAATCAGCTATCATCCAAATACGTATAAAGCAACTTTTTTTTTTTCATGCCTGACGTATGAAGCAGCTAAAACGATTTCAATTAAGATATTAGATTCTATTTGAATTAAGGGATCCTATCAAGATTTAAGTTGAATTTCTATGCAGATTTATCATTTTATTGATGACTTCTAGTATTATTATTCAAATGACTACCAATTAGAATTATTAAGTAAGTAAATAAATATTAAGTTCATGTATTGCAGTTAGAAATTTTTATGAGCACACCATATCTCTAAAATATACTTTTCTCGAAGTTATTTATTTAAATATCCATTAAAATATTGAAACATTCTATTCTGTAATTTGTAATCCAGTTTCGTTAATATCCTAAATTTGTTTTTACCTGAATATGAATTAAGTAAAAAAAAATTCAAAATATTTGACCCGCATAATTTTTTTTATCTTCATTTAATTTATGTTCTAGCTTTAATTTTTATAAAATTGACAAATTTATATGATTATTATACTACTTCGTAGAAAAAAACCTCTAATTTTTTTTATGAGTACAGATTCAACTGCTATGGTCACTAGCTCAAATGGACAGTTTAGCCTATGAAAAATGTCATGCCTAATCGGGATCCGAGACCTCCGGATGAAAAGCCGAGACGCTACACCCCGCCAAGGAGATCGGCTGTATGTTTTTTGTAGGTAACTTAAAGAGAAGATTCTTTAAATATAATTACTGGAATGATTTTTACGTAGGTCAATAATGATATTTTTTCAATTTTTACTTCCTTGTACGAAGTAAAGGAAGTATTGTGATCGCGAAAAATTTCGGTTTTCAGATTTCAACGGAAATACCCATTTAGCCCATCCGTGAATCCATTTTGCCTAGTTTCAGCGTGACGTCTGTTCGTGTGTATGTATCTCGCATAACTCAAAAACGATTAGCTGTAGAATGTTGAAATTTTGGATTTAGGACTGTTCTAACATCTAGTTGTGCACCTCCCTTTTTGATTGCAATCGACTGGACCAAAGAAGCCAAAATCTAAAAAAATCTGGATTTTCGACTTTTTCTTAATAGTAGTAATCAGCCCTCATTGAGAGCTTTTCAACGATATATCATAAGTGGTACTTATTTTCATTGTTCCAGATTAATAGCAAAATAAAGTTTTAATTAATGAAATATTTGGATCGAACAAGGGGAAGGCACATCGGTTCGAATCCGACTTCATCTCCTTTTTTTACATTTGATTTTAATTTAAATATATTGATTTATTAATAGTTATTAACCTCTGATTGTAAAAAAAATTTGTATATGTAATTTAATACGTGTACAAGGGAGCCACTGGAGGGTGCTGTCAGGAACGGCATAGCCGGGTCTGATATTGCCTCCCAGGGGAATAGAGGCACTGGCACCCTCAAGGCCGTGTTATACGGGATCGTGGGTCGAGCCTTGAGAGGAAGGGAGTAATATGGTGTCCACATCAAATTTTTACTATTGCTGTCATTCCTTACCAGTGAATCCTCAATGATGTACTATTGCACTATTGATCAATGATATACTAGATGTTCAACAAAAAAAAATCTGCGGGGTTTCAGGAACGAATATAGTTTTTATTTTACAGAATTTTTAGTGTTTATAAGTAATCTTGAAGCGACAAAAATTAAGTTTTAGTTTATACATTTTCCCTCAGAAAGCAAGGTGCGTATACTAGTTTGCAGAAACAAAATCAGTAACTGTCGTACAAAGAAATTATACGAGAGTTCATCGCAGAAATTCTCCAACTGACAAAAACATACATAAGTGTGTGAACATCAGAAACCGAAAGAGTTCTGAAAGGACACTCACCAGGTACGCCAATAAAGCAAGTACCAAAAGTCAGAACTTTTGGTACTGAAGTTTACTGGTTTTGGACTTCAGGGAAGTCCAAAACATTCAGTTTTTAGTGTTAGTCGTCAACTACCGTTCCTAAAGGCATTATTCATGATATTGCTCGAAGCGATTGAAACTTCGTGTTTGTTAACTGCAGTTTATCCGTGAAATTACATTTAACGATAGGCCACAAACAGTTCATTTGTAACAACCATGCTATAATTCATTTCTGCTGATGAAAACTACCTGTAGCTTATTTTATTTTCTGATAAAGTAACATTTCATGTTGATGGAGTCGTGAATCGTTAAAATTGTCGAATACGAGGCTCAGAAAACCCACACCAATAGATAGAATTCATTCGAAACTGTCCAAAAGTGAATGCCTCGTGTGGTAACATGCATAATCGAATTTTTAGCTCATTTTTTTCAATGAGCAAACTATTACTCGGATATGTTAGAGAACTTTATGTTTCCGCAAACTTAAAATATGAAGGACCTAATTTTCTAGCAGACGGTTCTCAGACGGCTGGATATACAGAGAAGCTCACATCGCTTGACCTCGCAAAGTCATGATTTGACGCCGATGAATTTCTTCTTCTTTTGGGGCTTCGTAAAAGACATGGTGTAATAAGAAAAAAATCCAGTCACTTGACCACCTGCACCAAAGAATAACAGGAATCATGGAAGCGATTCCTGCAGACATGGTTGCAAGAGACTGAGGTTAATTATTAACGGTTTATTATGTGTAGGGCTATAAAAGATATATTTATTTGCACTGATAGATAAAAAACTTTAGACTTTGTACTTTCAAGTAATAAAAAACTACATTTGTAATTCTAAATATAATAAAATAAGTTTAATTTTATATCGCGAAGTTCTTTTTCGGACACCTGGTATAATCCTAGAGTTCGAAATATTTTTACGTGAAAATTCAAAAAGCCTTGTCGGAAAATATAGATTAGAAAATAATATACTCGTATATTCCTGAATTTCAGCTAGTTTATACTACACTAAGCCGTTTCTCCTAAGTATTAAGGATGTAGCTACTTTTAAATACAAGGAGGTTGTTCCTCCGTACTTTATCATACGGAATGTGTTTTTATTTTGTAGGAAATACAAAGTTTAAATAAAATATAAATAAAAATTCAAAATAAAATAACCTTTAAAAACTGACATTAATAATTAAAAAAATTACACTTTTTCATTTCTTTAAATTTCGACATTCTGAAGTCGGCCTATTAAATTATTGATAATTTAATACTTTATACCTCTATAATCTTTAATAACTCTATATTCCCAGCTATAGCTCTATTACCGATTGGAGGAACATATAGAGATCGGTAGAAATGGTGAACATCGACGTTTTTGTAAATGTCGGCTTTCAAGACCATCTTAGTACAAAAAGAATCCCTTTCGGCACGCCGGAAGTAGATTTCACCGGTGCTAAGTAGCGGATAAAAAGAGATTTCCACCTTAAATTTAAGAAAAACATCGAATTTATTCAATACGACAATAACATCGAATTTACATGTGAAAAAGATTTCACATGTTTAGCATACCACTGGCCCCATCTTCTTACAATTCCAGCAACATTTTGGTCATACCTTACCGTAAGGGTTGCTCATATCAAAAACTGTTTCACAAGAAAGAGGACTAACGCCCACTTTAAACCGATTCGATACTGTGCCTATTAAGGGAGGTATGATTTTTTTTTTGTCTTCAAAACCCCATTTTTTTCCACCCCCTGGATCAATGGTTGGTGATATCAAAAACCTTTACTTAGATAAATTTTAGGCCCTTATCCAAAGAATAGTACGAACGTTAAACGAATTCGATATTTTACTTTATAAGAAAATTATAACGATATTTTGTTTTTTTCGAAAAAGCCCTTCCTTTTCCACCCCCATGGTCCGATTTTGGCCGTTAACGAACTCGACCGAGATTTTTAGACGCGTTATTTTTAAGGAACAATTTCAAAGTGACGGCGCAAAATAACGGCAGTTATCCTGTCCAAAATACAGTAATGTATAAATAAACTATTGAGCTGACTGTGGCTTTGGAGTCTGGGGGATGTGAAACACGAAGATATATCGAAATTCCAGAAGTCGAATCATGGTACCCATTACAATAGGTAGCTTTTTATGAAATCACCTAAAAAGCCGTCCGGAAAAAATACAGAAAAGCGAAGCTGAGATTTGCCCAACACGGAAAGTTTTTCTGGGATATAGGAATATGCATTTTTCTTGAAATTTACTGTGAAAATGTTTTGTGTATTAGAATGTTACTTATATGAGTATATATCACTACGCTATAAAAGAAGTCATTCAAATATGTTGCAAAACGATAATGAAAGTTAGGTGGTTTAATAAAACTCAAAATGATGAGATTTTAGGAGATACAGGAGAGCAGAGAAATTTTGGCAGGAACTTATAAGCGACGAAGTCGGTTGGTGGTCATCGATAAGAAACCCAGGTTTAGGTAATTTAATAATAGTTACTATATTTACAAATTTTCCTAGAGAAATCATTTTTCAGCCGGTTAAAATTTTTAACCTCAACGAAATTCGTGGCCCTGAAAACCTTTTCTGTAGACGTTCAGCGGCCGCCTTTTTATCGCACTCCGATTTTACGGGGTGATTTATTTATATCTCTGCTCTAGTATTAGGAAATGTTTATTTTCTTTTGTTTCAGGTCTATTACAGGGGCTGCAGACTGGTTACAGCTTTTTCAGAGGACACCTTTTTCAGCCTCGCGGTTCCCCCACCCTTCCTAGATGCACGTGCGTTCAGAAGAAATAGTTTTTTTCCTCAATCTTCCTTGAACACTTCTTACTAATTGGAATACGGAGATCGCACTCCCCTCCCCCTTGCAAACGTTATATCTATTGTAGGAACCTACCAACCTCTTTTCCAACCCAAGAAGATGAAGAAGACCGCCGACGGAGAGCGACGAATGCGGAAGAAGCCCAGCAGTCGCCCGATGGAAGAGAGAAGAGACCTGCACTTTCCCCTGTGTCGCCCTTTTCAGAGCCAAGGGAAGATGTAAAGTTTACGCTTAGTAATTTATTTACAACTGGTTTTACGGAAAGACAGAACAAAGAACGACCTACTAATACGGATTGAATCCGGCCGAGGCGTGATGATGAAGATAGCTTCTCGACTTTGTTTCACCGACCGAACATCCTCCTTTCATAACTCTTACAATTATGACACTGTCAGCACATGTGACTCCCTCCGGCGAGGGGAGTACAATGCATCCTCCAACAACTAAGGCCCTCAAGAGGCGCATTTCTGCTAGGTTGGAAAGCTTTATCACCGAAAGGACTTCAGCGGACGGACTGAAGGGGAATCACACCGGGAATCAATCGGGGAATCACCGAAGCACATATGCGGCTAATCTCCCAAGGTCAGTTCGTCTCGGTGGAGGCATTTATTATGACAAGACGTTAGGTCGACGCAATTTTAACAAATGACGACCACCTTTATATATTTTACACACTTTACAACAATTCTACTCATGACGATAAAGTTTTAGTTAATAAAAAATTCAAATTCCTGAAGATGGAATTCGTTTTCGAAAGCGCTAGGACGCATTAAAATATTGTTGGTAAGTGGGTTTTATATATTAATTATTTATTGTAAAATATAACCGCCAAATAAACAATTAGCTGCCCCATAAAAAGAATGACAAGAAACTTTTGTCCAGGCTCTGTGATTAGTAGGGAGATACATAAATCTCCCGCTATTCTTGCGTTCCGTTCCAATAATTCAGTAATGGAAGGACGTGTAGAAAGTAAAAGTAACAGAGAAAGATAGATATAAACTGGAGTATATATGAAACAGAAATACGAATATTTAAGATGTAGTACATATATTGAAGTTAAAAGATTATCTAAATTGAATAAAAAAAAATCTGATGTAGACACCGCACGACTTCCTTGTACGCCTGTTAAATTACATATATTTTTTATAACTTTTTTTTCTTTAATTTTTTTTTGTTATTGAATTATTATTTTGTGTTTTTTTTTTACAATCACAGATTAATAATTATTAATAAATCAATATATCTAGATTAAAAGAAAGGATTAAAAAAATGAATGAAGTTGGATTGTCGCCGATATGCTCCTTTTTGTAAGATCAAAATATTTCATTAATTAAAATTTTATTGGGCTAAAATTCTGGAACCAATGAAAAAAGAATCGCTTATGACATATCGTTGAAAAGCTCTCAATGAGGGTTTATTACTGCAGTTAAGAAAAAGTAAAAAATTCAAATTTCTTAGATTTTCGGCTTTTTTTGGACTCTTTCGATCCAGTCGACTGCAATCAAAAGGGAAGGTGCACAATTAGATGTTACAATACTCCCAAATCCAAAATTTCAACATTCTTAATCGTTTTTGAGTTATGCGATATACATACATACGTACACACACCGAAACTAGTCAAAACGGATTCACGGAGGGTCAACATGGATATTTCCGTTGGAATCTGAAAACCGAAATTTTTCGCGATTACAATATTCCCTTGTATAGTATAGATTGACTGATAACTAAAACAATAATAATCCTTTTTTATAATAAAACAATAACAATGACAAAACAAATAAAAAATATCTTTAAATCATCTATGACGACGAATTTGTTTTATTTAAAAAAAACTTCTATTTACGTTACACGAAAACTTACTTCCGGAACTTCCCGTTGTAAAAACAAACATCCAGTTTTTTGAATAAACATCAAAATATAAATAAATTTAAAAAATACACGAAGATCAAATTGAGCTTCCTCATTTTTGAAAATGGTTAATAATTATTTTATCATCATTAAAAAAAGGCAAGTAAACAGCTTCCATGTATCTTCAAAATCGTAACGTTAATTTTTTTCAGTTATTGCGGCTAGACGGCCTCCGTTGCGCGAGTGGTAGCGTTTCGGCCTTTCACCCGGGGTCCTGGGTTTGAATCCCGGTTAGGCATGGCATTTTTCACACACGCTACAAAGCATTCATCTCATCTTCTGCGGAAAAAAAGCTAACTGTGGACCCGAAGGTTAAAAAAAAAATATTGCGGCTAGATATTAGAACATCATTGATTATTACCTTGCAAAGAATAATAATGATAATTAAAGTCTATTCTCAGCTCTCATTAAACAGAGTATGTTATAATAATACAAAGCGAACGTGCTCTATTTTTTTATCTACCCTCTCATGGCAGAATACGGTATAGGTTCCTTAACTAGAAATCGTGAGGTAAGAATTTACTGTTGTTATTTCCCCAATAATTCTCTTTAACCTTCGAATATTTTACTCAATCAGAAAAAAGAAGAAAAATAAAAGAAATTTCTTATTATAATACTATTATTACGGGTTATTATAATAATTAAGTATTTTGAGGTAAAAATAAAAAAAAATTGATTATTTTGTTGGAAAAATTATTTTGAGATTACTGAGGAAAATAAAATCAAATAAATAAAAAACATTAAAATAAATAAAACTCGTTATGAAAATCTTGAGAAACAAAAAAACTTAATTCATTTAAAATTATTATAATTTTTTTAATCAACGACAGAATTGTCATTTCATAGTCACGTAATATAATTCCCACACGGAAAACAAAAACAAAATTAATAATAATTCGAGGAATTACATAGTAATTTTATAATGTAGCTATAACGAAATAAATAATCTTTATTAATTACTAGAAATTTTATTAAAATAATTTCAATAAATATTTGAGTCAACTCTATAATAATTGATGATTTATTATCACATTCTTTCTATCATCAGGCAGCTGGTAGGGGGTTCACCCTTGGCCGATTTGATGCCCCATTCTCCTTACGTATCAATTTCTTTACTAGTCTTTTAATCTGAACAAATTTATTACATTATATATCTTCAATTGTCTGTTTTGTTTAAATATTCAAGACCTTGAATTTAGACCTTTAACTTTAAAAAGTAACCAATTGTTTCACGTTTCAATATGAAATTAACAAACCCTGGTTACCTGCAAAAGATTTCTAGTTTGTTAGTGATGTATTATTAAAAAAAAATTACAGAAATATTTTGATAACATAAAAAACGTTTTCTGAATATTATTAAACTATACAGGTGTTTCTAAAATGTTGGGCTGGATATACTTTTTCGGATTCTACTTGTAAAACTAAACAAAAATATCCTTTGTAAAAATGACAATTTCTCCTTTGTTCCCCCCCCCCTGACCGTCATTTTTGTATTTTTATATAAAAATTTATATTTCAAGTTCGGATACACGAATCACATTAATATTTGGTAAGCGTCTTGGTAATAAAATTTTAAAATTAGCAAAATATCAGGACTTATATACGTTCGCAAATTACAAAATGGCGGCCATGTTTATTTTTCAATAGTTTTATCTCCATAAATATTAGTTTTTACAAAATTTATGTTATTTGCTAGAATATTAAGCCGTTTTTTGAAAAAAATGATATTTATTTTTTAAAGTCTGTTAACAAATAGCCGAGTTATGACAGAAAATTGATGTCATTTTGTGTGTTTTCATGTCCTACACTTTATGTTCAATTTGATTAAATATTAATTGTTTTTATTTATTATTAATCTTAGTATAGTAAATTAGTATCAAATAAGTAATAATTTTTTCACAATAATAGACCTAAAAATGTTAAAAAAATAAAACAACCACCTGCGATAATATTTCAATAATTATTGTAGAACATTAGGTGTACTTAAACAGTTAACAATTGTTGAAAGTTATGAGATGTTCAAAGTGTCCACCATTAGAAATTACATAAGTCTCCAGTATTTTTCTGAGTTTGTCTTAACCGTTCAAAAATTCCGGGAGTATTCCTAATTTCTCGCATATCTCTTAATTTCTCCTAATTAGTATCTCACATAACTCAAAAACTATTAGCCGTAGGATGTTGAAATTTTTTATTTAGGACTGTTGGAACATTTAATTGTGCACAACCCCTTTTGAATGGAATCGACTGTGTCCAAAAAAACCCAAAATCCAAAACCAATTTGGAATTTTGAGTTTTTTTTTAACTGCATTAATAAGCCCTCAATGATACATTCTCAACGATATATCATAAATGGTAGTTATTTTCATTGGTTCCAGAGTTATAGCCAAATAAAATTTTAATTAATGAAATATTTGGATTTTACAAGGGAAGGCATATCGATTCCAATCAGATTTCATCTCCTTTTTTATAACTTTTTTAAATTTAAATATATTGATTTATTGATAATCATTAACCCGTGATTGTAAAAAAATTACAATAAATAATAATCATTCAATAATAGTAATAAAAAAAAATATCAGAAGTTATTAGTGAAATAAAATTTTATGTGCTTTTAAAAATGAATATGTAATTTAATAGGCATTATTACATGTTTGTATATGTAATAGATTTGATGAAACATCTGATTATTTAATATTAATTGAAAATTATAATTTAGAATCTTATTATTTTTGGATTTTCTAGTTTAATTTTATTTAATTATTGTAGCATTTATGTTAATCTTATTAAGGTTAAGAACAGAATGACTGAAAAATGGATCCTCACAAGAACAACATATACCCTGAGGCATACATGCCCGATCTTTAATAAACTGCAAAAAATTCTTATCTTTTAGTTATTACTCCTCTAATACTGTCGGCCAATAATCTCTCTAAGTCGAAGTTGATCATCATTTCGTTTTTTTTTGTTGCCAGTCATTTAATCGCTCTTTGATGTAATTCTTCTGATCTTAATTTGTGTGCAAGTTCTCTAGTTTTAGCAATTATGTAACTGTCCACTCTATTAAAGAATTGGAGGATCATATCTCACTTTCAAATGAAATAAGTTTAAATGAAGTGCAGAAAAAAATGTGTGTATATAATTTAATAGGCGAACAAGGAAGTAATGTGGTGTCCACAGCAGATTTTTTCATCTGGTAACATAAAAGGTTTTATGTATTTTTTCTTTCTTTTGTTTCAAAGAAAAATTGTAATAATGAAAAGAAACTGGATATTTTGGTAGTAGAAAGATAGAAGAATGAATAAAAAAACTACAATTTTCATCGACATTAAGTTATTAAGTTTTAAGATATTAAGTTATAAATCGTCAAAAGTGACATTAAGCGACTAATATAAATATTACCTCATTGTTTTTTTTAATCAAATTAAGAAATTATGTTAAGAGTACTTGACACCATAATTCTTAATAACCACAAATTTATTAATGAAAAGAAAAAATAATAACTGAAAATTGAACACAGATTAATATTTATTCGTTTATGTAAAACAAAATTAGCAACTGATTATGAATAATGTACTACTTGCATGTTAGTTAACCCATGACAGTATGAAATTACTTCAACATTAATGAATTAATTTACATGTCTAGTTTGGATTGAACGTTGAATTAGACAAGCGTGCTTTGTTTTAATTATTTTTATGTTACTTCTATGAAATTTAATTGAAATAGCTGGTTAAACGTATAACCAACTATTAATACAAATAAACTGCTTTTGTTTAAATTAGAGAGGTAAGTCAATGATAATTGAACATTTAGTTAATAACTGACAATGAAAATCTATTTAGAGAAAAAATTTAATCATTATTATTATTATTTGACCCCCCCTGAATAGTTCACTCTGGAACACGTCAGATCATTTATTTATTTGCGGTTGTTTCTTATTTTTCTGTTTGCTCAGTACCGCTTCATTCTTTCTGATATCTCTTTCCTTCGTTCTTCAGAAAGTTCACCACTGTAGTTCTTGCGTTTTTGCGCTTCTTGTAACCTTTTGTTTTCATCTTTTAATATTCTATTTCCATATTCATGTGGCAAATTCGGACCGAAGGTCCAAGATTCTTGTTGGCAAGTCCTGAAAAGGACTGTTGGGTATATGTAGCGACATAGCCTGCAGTTCGTAATACCTTAGGCTTGTGTCTGTGTGGTCAGGAGAACATATCTTCCTGGTTTGTCTGACTGCCAGTATCTGCTAGCTTATTTAGCGTTACCCAGGATGCACCACGTGGAGGCGAACTAGCTTTACAAGAGGAACAACGTGAGGAGCATCGGCTTCAACTTTGCGCACATCGGCTCTGAACCTGGTCTTCTCGGCTGCTGAATACTGTGCGCCATTGTGGCTTAAAAGCCCTATTGTTCATAGAATTGATGCTCAACTTAATAACACTATGAGAATGATTGCCGGGGTTATCAGGTCTACTCCCGTGGAATGGCTCCCGGTATTGAGCCACATGCCACACCGAAACTTGCGCCGTTTGAACGTTTTTGTAAGAGAGTACAAGAAGATTATGGACAATCGAAACCTACCTATACATGAGGACATTGAGGATGCCAGTCGTGGTCGCCTTCGAACTACAAAGCCACCGCTCAAAAAAAAAAAAAAATTGCTGCCACAGAGGACGGATTTAACTTAACAGACGCCTGGTGTCAAGAATGGACAGCAAAGCCGAATAACCAAATCCCATGTATTACTCAAAGGCCGCCGGTTTTTGACTTGCCACGTAAGTCATGGTCAACGCTAAACAGAATACGAACTCAGCATGGTAGGTGCGCCTATTTCCTGTATAAATGGGGTAAAACACCGACGCCCATTTGTGAGTGTGGTGAAAAACCACAGAAGTTTGCCCTAGAACGGCTTATGAAGGGAACCCTGAAGAATTCCTCTGGCGACTCCAGAATCAGTAGCATATATTAACTTGTTAAATCTTTGTAATTTTTGACTGTAATTGGTGTTGTGTTTTGGTGCCATACGCTAAATAAATAAATATTCTATTTAAAATTTCTCATTTTCTTACAATTGCTTCAATTCTTTTAGTTTTTCTTGGACTTGTGTGTACCATTGGCATTTAATTTTTTTTATTTTGGAAGAAAAAAAATTTGTTTAATCGATTTACTGTTATTCATTCTAAATAAGTGGGAGTAAAATTTAATTCGTCATTTCCTTATCGCGTCCGACAGTTTTTCAATATTAGAGTTTGTTAATTAGAATTAATTTTACCTGATTATTTTGAAATTTAAGACATAACAATCTTTCTTATAATTCTCCTTTTTTTCTAGATTTTTAGTAGATCTTTGTTGCACAGTCTTTGTCATCACAGTTTTATAGTGTCGATAGTTTGAGCACCACGATAAAGACTGTTTGTTATAAGTATTTTTCTTTAGCTGGAAAGCTAATTCATTTTATTAATCCTAACTGATAACGTTTTTTATCTAAAGAATTCCAAGTCCGTTCTCCGAGATATTTGAAACTATCGACTTTCTCTAATTTTTCTTTTGTTATTTATATTAAGGAAATTCGGGTAGTTTTTATCATTAGTCAAATTTTTTTTCTCAAACGCGATTTTTAGTCCCATTTTATCACCTTGTTTTTCTAATTCTTTAATTTGTTGTTTAGCTTGTTTCCAGTTTTTAGCTAATAATGCCATATCACCTTTTTTTTTGTTTTTTGTTGTAGATGAGTCTGAGAAATGCCATTTACGCACCCCCTCCTAAACAGGGGAGTGTCGTACTCGCATGGGTTCGGCTAGATGTTATTAAGAACCTATATGTACCCGCACCCTACCGACTAAAACTGCTATCTCACCGTTTCTCCTTCTCCGGGGTCGGTCCTGCAGTTTAAGCATTGCGCGGGCCCAGGAGGTGCCTTTAAGGTCAAGGAGTCCAGAGTCCCCGTGCTTCATCGCCGTTGCCAATCCGCACAAGTGCAAACGCACGACGGTTCCACAGGGGGCTGTCCTTCGCCCCTTCATCTTCAAGTCACTTTCTTCGCCTGAGTCTCAGGTCTTTTGTATGGAACTCTGATTCCTAGCTGGGTGATCCTCAGTCCTCTTACTGATCTGGGTCCTAAATCAGGCTCTATCCCATTCTCTAGCTTCTCTCGGTTTAGTTAATGCCATATCACCTACGAAAGCTAACCAGTTAATCTTTAGTCCTTTAGTTCCAAGTTGTAATTATTATTATTGTTGTTATAATTACAGATTCATTTAGAGAAAAAAAACAGAATATTTAATTAACATTTCTTGGAGAGTAAATCAAATAGTTTGTACTTGTGTAAATGAACAATGAGGAAACAAGTGTGGAAAATGTCCATACTATCAGAAAAAAAATTTTTGAAATTATTTGTCTAAAGGCTTAAAAATCAAGTAATTTTTATCAGGTAAAATGTTTTTTGAGGAAAAATATTTTTTCCTCATTAACCAGTTCGTTCGACTATATCAGTATTTATTATTTATTTTTTTATTACTTTCATGATAATTTAATAATAATAAAAATATAAAATTTTATTACTCATTATAAATAAGATTAACGAGTACCACTTCAATATTTTCAATTCTACTTGAAAGCAGAGTGATTAGACAGACATTCATAATTTTTCACACTCTGCAACTACGAAATATAACAAAATTACTATTTTAATTCAATTCATATAACACATTATTAAATAAGAATTATAACAAGCTTGGAAACGAAAATACAGTCCGTTCGGAAAGTTCTGGGCACTGGAATTATGGAATTGTAATGACAAAATTTTCTTAATTATTAATTTCTATTTTTATTTCATTATTTTTATAGAAACGGATATTACGATAACTGGAATAGTTTATAAAAGGTGTCGAGAATGACCTCCTGCAAACATTAATACGATATTGCATACGTTTCAATTCGTTTTCAAATACATTAATCAAATGATGTAGTGGAATGTACGTCTGCTATTATTGGGGTTTTTAGTTGTTCGTGTAATTCATGGGAGTTAGTTGTCGACTACAGTCGTATATTTTGTGAATTAATATATCCTCCCACATGAAATCACGGTTCATCTGTAAAAAACTTAATGTCGAGGATTCCTATAGAATTTTGGTAAATAAACGTTTAAACCATTTACAATAATTTAGTCTTTTGGCATCACCAATTCAAATGAAATTCACCAATTCAAATGAAATGAAAATATTTGTTTTTAATCTTGTATAAATTATTTAAATTGTCATCTTCTCTTTTATTATATGAGGAATTATTCTTACTACAAAATATTACAATTGTTTTTAAATTTGTTATTAAAATCCGAACTTTACTTATAGCTCAAATCAACTTTAGTGATTAGTTTAACGAGATTTTTTTCACTCACATAAATAAAAAAAACATGCAAGAAATTTATCAGTTATTAGCATTTAAACAACCGGAAAAGAGTAATTTACCGTGAAAAAAATAGTACACGTTGAAAAGACGTTACTTGCTCTGCACCTGTGTTTATTACACTTGTTATCAAGAGAAAATCAATCGAACTTTACTCCAAACAAGTACGTTCACTCTATTTTTGTATAGTATTTGAAAAACTTAAATTATT
Source organism: Lycorma delicatula (assembly GCF_047948215.1). NCBI lineage: Eukaryota > Metazoa > Arthropoda > Insecta > Hemiptera > Fulgoridae > Lycorma > Lycorma delicatula. The sequence goes on along the minus strand of NC_134456.1, from coordinate 90,292,680 downwards.
ACCTTCAACAGTTTTATACTCTTTGGTTGTCTGTTACTTTTAAAATAAATTTATTTTAGATATTCCAGTCGTGTATTATTTATTTATTAATTAAGATATTAAAAATACAATAACATTAAAAGAAATAAATAATTTTTAATCGTTTCTTTTTTATCAAATCGTTCTGTTTAATTATCAATACGGATGATATTTTTTCTTTGAATTGGAATAATAATAAAAACAAATTTAATGTAAAAATTTGAAAGATATGTTTAATTAAATAAAATTTTCATTTAGATTAAGCCATCTACTAGGAAGGTTTATACTATGGCCCCTATATGCATCAGCATATAGGGGCCATAGATGTAAGCGACCTAACACATATCACAAGACTTTCTCATAAATGATATATCCATTCTTAAGAACAGCAAACGAACCATGCTAGACTTACTTAGGAAAGAGAGGAGTGAAGTGGTTTCTTTTTGTCTTCTTCACTCATCCAAATGTACGATGGCATATTGGCATATAATATTCAGCCCTAAAAACTCAATTTACTATGAATGAACGTATGATTGAATGTAATTTTTGACAGGAAAGACATCATTACATTAAGAGAAAGAAACTCTGTTTTGGTGTCTCTTTACTTCTGGTGCTATGTATTTTTCTTAATACAATAAAAAGACAAGAACAGATATGTTAATGAATGTACCCGTTTATATTCTGAAACAATGCAATTATACACTACTTCAAATCAGCAGGGGATATTGATCAGTAGGTAATACAAATTAACATTCTTATTAGCTACTGGCAAATTGGATAAAATAAAAAAGTAATACAGCAATAATCTGTAACTAATTATTTCACTAGATAAATTATTGGTGTATATGATACCGTGAAAGAATAATATCTGGTAAATTTCGATATTCTCGGGTGAATGTCGACACATAGCAAATATGTCGGTGAAAGACCGAGATATTTGCTCATTCGGACCTTCGCCGAGGTATATTGAAAAAACCAGATAAGCTCTGGTGAGGGACAAAACGATAACCAAAAATTACGAAAAATAATCATTCAATACCAATCTGTAAGGTAAACAGATTACGAGAAACCCTCGTAAAAAACGAGATTTAAATTTAGGCCAAATATAATCTATAATTTATTTGTATATATAAATTCATATATAATTTGTATATTTATGAATAGTAACTGATGCATTACTGAACGAAAATGTAATGTGGGGGAAAAGTTAATATTATTTACTAAAAACTGTAATGAACATTAGCACGATTCGTAAATTCTGAAATATAGTTGAATTTCAATCTAAAAAAAAAAAAATATTTTGGAAATTCCTGTGTACATACTAAGACTTGTACAAAATTATTATGTTTCAACGAAAAGACTAATTGAATTACGAGATTACTCGCTGACAACGTATCGCAACTGATCCTGATATGTTGCAGAACGTAAATTTAAGTACATGCCGGTCTAGTTTGGAGCTCTGATAAAATAAAATAACTATCGGCCGTTTCAATCTGAACCTGAGAATCAATCAAACGTCATACACACGACGCAATCATATACATTATCGCAAATACATCACTTATATAATATTAGACGATAATCACAAGTAAGTATTATAACTTTTATCTAATTTTGTTTTATATTTAAACTTTCACCGTTAATTTTTATTTATTTATATCTGTACGTTGAGAAAATACATGAAAAAAATATTTTAGTTATTTTTTGTTGAGATTAGGAAAATTACAAAAACCCACTACGTTGATCTATTGGTGAACGCGTCTTCCCAAATCAACAGATCTGGAAGCCGAGAGTTCCAGTAATCAAGTCCTAGTAAAGGCAGTTACATTTATACGGATTTGAATACTAGATCGTGGATACCGGTGTTCTTTGGTAATTGGGTTTCAATTAACCATACATTTCAGAAATTGTCGAACTGAGACTATACAAGACTACACATTCATACATATCCTCATTCATCCTCTCAGGTAATACTTGAACGGAAATTCCCGGAAGCTAAACATGAAAAATAAAAAAAGGTATATTATAAAATATATCATAAGTAGACTTATATAACAACAACTTACATTAAAAACACACACATATATATAAATGAGACTGTTTCAGAACAGCTTTTATTTACAATCCAATTATACATGGACTCTTATCAACTTCGAAATAGTTCCCTTGGGAAGCCACGCAACGCTTCAAACGGTTTTCCCACTCATCATAGCAGTGTTGGAACCGCAATATCCTTCAGAAGATCGGTTACATTTTTTAAAATGTTTTCTACTGTTCCAAAATGGTGCCCTTTGAGAAGGTTCTTTAAAGTCGGGAACAGGAAAATGTTGCAGAGACTCGTCAGTCAATAAGGTAGTTGAGGAACTGCAGGAATGTTTTTCTTTGCCAAAAACTCATTAACTGAGAGTGCAGTGTGACAAGGTGCATTGTCATGATGCAGCATCCAGTTGTCTTTGATGACTGGTCTCACACGGACAACTTCAAGAATTTCTCGGTAAAAATATTGATTTACAGTCTGTCCTGTAGATAAAAACTGGTTATGGACAATGCCATATTACTAACCAAGAAACAAATTAACACGGTTTTGATTTGCTCAATTTTGCTTTTTTGGGTCGTGGTGAGTTTAAAGTGTGCCACTCCTTGTTCTGGCATTTTGTTTCTGGGTCATAATCAAATATCCAAAATTCATCACCAGTAATAACATTTTTTAGAAAATCAGGATCAGTTTCAATTCGCCCTAGAAGATTGCGGCACACTTCCACCCTGTTGTTTTTCTGTTCCAACAGTGAGGTTTTTTGAGACCAATTTTGCACAAATTTTTTCATGTCAAATTCGTTTCTCAAGATTTGATGGACTGGTACGGTTCAAATTCAATTGTTCTTCAATCATTCTGACAGTTAAACACCGGTCGTACTGTATCAAGTTTCTGATTCGCTCAATTGTCGTCACTTTTTGTCGTTGACGGGATTCCAGAGTGTGGATCGTCCGCAATTGATTCTCGGCCATCTGAAAATGCTTTAAACCTCCTAAAACCTTAAACTCGTGACAGAGCGTCATCTCTGTACGCCCTTTTCAATTTTGTAAGTTTCAAGCAGCATTCCCACCGAGTTTAACACAAAATTTGATTGGATAAGGTTGGTCATAATTGGTATCACTCATGTTTGTAACGCACAACAAAAACTCGTTACACGAAAAGTTTGTTTACGTCTCACGTGGTAACAATAGACTAAAAATATTAATACCTAATATAAATCAGCTGTTCATATAACCATATGTTTACTAGTAAGTTTTCAGTGTTGCCACTTTGGCTGCCAAAAAAAAACTAGTCTAATTACTTTATTTACAGACCTCGTGTGTGTGTACACAATTTATTTAGAAGAGAAATAAAGAATGGAGACGTAATGAGGTTGTGTTCTGTATTACAAAACGTAAAGTCCACCATTAAAATAACGTATCATATTAGTGTGAATTCATAAAACTTGATTCGTGGCTTTTTTCATAAATGTGCAATACGCATAATAAAATTGTTATAATAAATATATAAACCGTTTACCAACAATTATATATGTAACACCTCCTCAATTGAGACCGCCATACATGACATAATTTTAACATACTTGACGATCAGTTGTTATATATCTGTTTGTTCATTTGTTTTTCAATTGTTATATATCTTTTTTATTAAAAAAAAAGAATACATAATTTATATGTGAAGGTTTATTTATTATTACATACATAGTAACTTAATGTGTTCCTGATGATGGAAATTACTTACAGATGGAAATTACAGATAGCGGGATTCGGACAAAGAAAGGTGGACCATAAGCGATGTTAAGAACTTGGTGGAGCGAAAGCATGGTAACACAGGCTACGAATTCACCCAGTTCCTGTCTGGACATGGATGTTTCCGGGACTATCTGTACAGGATGGGCAGATTCACCAAAAGTCGCAGTCATGATTGCGACGGGCTGGATACAGCAGAGCATGTAGTGTTCTTTTGCCCTAGATGGCGCGGCTTAGGAGTAGATCTCGAGGATCAGGGTGTGGAGGGGGCCACCAATATAATCGAGGCGAATCTCAGCAATAGCGACAAATGGGAATATGTCTCGACTACGATCCCAACAACGATAGGAGAGAAGGCCAGTGAGGAGAGGCGACCACACTGAGGGAGTCCCGAATACAAGAGACCTATGCCGCGATTAGAGATTGGATGACAGGAGCAGGGCTAACCATGGCCCCAGACAAGACTGAGGTCATTGTTATAACAACTACCAAGAAAAGACCAACTTTGAAAATGGTCCTTGATGGTCAGACGGTAGTTTCGAAGGCTGCCATCAAGTATCTAGGTGTATCTGTGGATGCGAAGTTCCGTTTTGACACTCATGTTATGGAAACATGCCAAAAGGCAGAAAAGGTGAGGCGGCTAAAAGCTTGTTTGCAACCGAATAACGGGGGACCCAGCCAGCAAAAAAGGAGGCTGCTGTCTAGCGTAGTGTCCTCTGTGGTGCTATATGGTGCCAAAGTCTGGAGAGGAGTCAACGGATATGGTAAATACAGAGTGCTCAAAGAATGAGCTGTCTCCGAATCACAGCAGCGTACCGGTGTTGTAAGTGTTGGTGACACTTTTGATCCAATCGATTGCAGTCAAAAGGGAAAATGCACAATTAGATGTTACAACAGTCCTAAATCCAAAATTTCAACATCCTACGGCTAATCGTTTTTGAGTTATATGAGATACATACGTACATACAAACGTCACGCCGAAAAAACTAGTCAAAATGGATTCAGGGATAGTCAAAATGGATATTTCCGTTGAAATCTGAAAACCGACATTTTTCGCTATCACAATACTTCCTTTACTTCGTACAAGGAAGTAATGAATGGAATTCTTAGCATCTGATAAAGGTAGATAGGTTTTAAGTCTAAATCTAAGTAGAATCCTTAACTTACAAGTGCATATGTTGTATGATGTTAATTAATACACTACAAAACAAATTACAAAGTTTCTTGCTAAAATTCAATTTCATTAATTAATTTTAAAATTAAAATCAAAGGTTAATAAAATGAGTATTTCAGCGAATGATTTACAGAATTATCAAACGTAACTTCTCTACAATTTAAAATTAATATCTGAATTATAAATTATTTTCAATTTCCGAGGATAGTAGCTGCTTTATTATAATTTTCAAATATAAAAAAAATTAAACAAATATACTATCTGAATTTTAGTTCAAACTTCCTTTTGTTAAACTGAGCTAAATAAATAAATAATACGCAAGTACCGAATAAGAAAATCAATCTGCAGGATACCAGTACAAGAAACCTAAATCGGATAGACTTAAGAGTATTCTCTTTTTTCATAAAGATAAAAGCTAAAACAGAACAGTTAAGCTTCACAGAATAAACATCGCTATTTCGTTCGAATCGTACACAGTCGAATAGTTTATACCAAAGAGCTTAAAAGCTCTCAATAAGATTAAAAAAATATCTGCTCCATTAGAAAAAAAACGTATTTCATAAATTCAATGCACCACGATGCTGACAGACGCATAACCACAAAGCTGAAGATATCTTCTTTTATGCTATGTAAACTACGGATGTGACCTTTCTCTGGTTTAAAATTTTTGACGTTATACCAGTTAAGAATTAATTTGCATGTTTTTTTTTTTTAGGTGTGATAACTAAATGGATCTAGGAGACCTGACATATTAGACTCTTAAAAATGAAAAATTTCAAAACCAACAAGTATCCTAAGCCAGGATTACGGAGGGAAAGAGTCGAATATAGTGGTTTCATACTTCTCTTCAATGAATTGAATATATTGTTCGCGGTTCGATTAGGATATTGAGAGACTAGCGAACTAAATGTTTCTTATAAATACAATTTATTACCTTAAAGACAAATAAAATAAATAATAAAAATAATAACCAACAACCGGCAACAGACAAAAGACAGCAACAACAACAAGTATATAACATACAAAATCGTAATTCAAATAAGGAAAAGATTTATTTATAGAACGTTAAATTATAAAAACCAAAATACAGTCCAACTTATTAAAAACGTTATAATGATTGCTAATATTAATCCTAATATTGCATTAACAAGATAACACAAAACAAATCTAAAGTTCATACAATTAAATTTCTCCCAATATTATTACTTTTGCTATTTACAAAAAAACTACTCTATAATTTATGACTGAATAGAAGAATTCTTTCACTACTGTTTACCAATAACTTACCGAACAACTTCCTGCATTCACCCACTGTCCAAAAAAGGAATGATCGTGGCGTACTCCTCCCTCGTTATTACCATACGTTTACTAATATTGCCGTCACTTCAACCGCGTCCAACTCGGGCTTCCTAAACTACTTTGTTATCGCTTGTTATCACGACTACCCGGAACACGGCCTCGCAGAACTATTTATATAAATACTGACTTTCTCCGCTGATTCCTACCAGTATTTATATCCTCTGGCCCCTGCAGAACCAGTACCCATTTTATCCCTAAACTGTTGACGCGTAATAATTGTCATAATCCGCGCCCTTATGTTTTTCAATAAATCCTAATTCCGGTCCGGTAACCCTTCTAGTCGAACAACAGCTTTTAGAGGGGACATTTAAAGTCTATACTGCAAAGAACAGATTGTTAAACAGACCCGTTACTCTAAGAAAAGAATCCCTTTTAGTTCCTTCTGGATACTTCTTTTCAGTATTATTTCTCTTTATTTCTTAATTGGAAGAAATCCGTTTATCTGGTCCGTTATACTAGTTCTATTACAATATATTCGTGCACATCAGCATAACAAGCTAGCAAAATAGGAATGGGATTCAGGAGAATCAAAGACATCTTCACTCATGTCTGGAGGAATCGCATCCGAGGCTGTTGCTATTCTTTTTGCACAGATGATCAAGCGACTACATTTTTTCTTAATATATGATGTCTTTTATTTAACCCCAAAAGAAAAAATCCATCGGTGTCATATAAATACTTCCCGATGTGAGCTTATCTGTCTATCAACCCTTCTGGGAACCTGTCCTTAATCGGAGCTTCTGCATGATATGAAGGGGTTCCATCCTATTAGAAAATAAGGACTTCCATATTTTCAATCTGCAGAAAAACGAAGTTCTTTAGCATCCAAGTACATTACACCCGTAATAGTCTGGCTATAAAGTAGAATGGACTTAATTTTGATTATTCATGATATCACACCAGACATTCACTTTCGGATAGTGGAGGTCCAAATTACCGAATCGTGTGGATTTTCTATTTTCCATACTCAACAGTTATGGTGATTCGTGATTCCATGAACATGATGAAAGTTTGCTTCATCAGCAGAAATGAAGTCTAATTTAGTCGTTACAAATCAAATTCTTTGTGGCTTATCGTTAGGTCTAATTTCATGGAGTAGCTACAGTTTATAAGCACAAAGTTTCAATCTCTTGAGAATAACATCGTGGACAGTGTTTTTAGAAATATCTAATCGACGATTAACAATAAGAACTGAACGTTTTGGATTTTACTGGAAAGACAGTAAATTGTTTTTGTGTTGTTCGGCACTTGTTTTAGGCATATCTGAAGAGTGTTCTTTTAAAACATTTCTGGTTTCCAAAAACTGTTCACCCCATTTACGAATGCTTTCGTTACTCGGAGAAGTTCTACTACGGACTTGTGTATAATTTCTATAGACGTCTGTTACTGATTTTGGTTATGCGAACCAATACACCCACTGTGCTTTCCCTTGTGTTGACGCAATTGTACTGAAGTCCAGGCTCTTAACAGTTTCGCCTTTGCAACAATCTAACGCAGCTGCGATCTGATAAATAATGTGTAAACTAAACCTTAATTATTGTCGCTTGAAGATTACGCATAAAACACTATTAAGTGATAATTATATTCGTTCTTGAAACCCCAGAGCTTTTTTTTAGACACCGATAGTCTGAATTATGACGAGATTTTGAGGCTTAACAGTATGGTAAAAAATCCAAGGTGTTTTTATTTTACTTTCTAATCATTTTTTTATTAGCAAATAGAACTGAATTTCATACTAAAATTTATCTTAAAAAAAAAATAAACAATAGGTAGATTTTTTATTTATTTTTTCTTCAATAAATAACTTTTCAAAAAATATCTGTTTCAGTCGGGAATTGTTTGTCGTAAGAAATTAAGATGAATAGTATTTTTGTTTTGAAACTTTATAGGAAAATTCAAATAATAATGAAAAATAATAATAATTATTATGGAGAATGAACCGGTTAATAAAAATATTATTAAATCTTGCTTCTCAAGCGCGCAATGCACAATAACTTTTCAAACAAAATAATTAGCCGGCACACTTTTTATAAGTAACGCTGTATGATATAACCCATGTTTTACAAGAGATTACAATATTTTTCATCTCTACAGCAGTTACTTGAATTTTTTTTCAAATATCTCATAATCTCTATCGTAATAATAGTTTATCATTCCTGACTGAAATAGCTATTAATTGGAGAACGGGTGATATCTAGTGGAAAGTTGGGTTTAAAAATGTCTAAATTTTGAAGAAAATCAGAAAAAATAAATAAATATTAAAAAAAAGACTGCAAAATCCATTGCTCTTTAGTATAGTGTAATTACTAATAATAATAGGATAATTACAGAGCGTGCGGCTGACAATTATATATATAGTATTTTGTATACAGTGTATGTATGTATATATATATTAATTAAATAATTAATTAATTTAATTTTTATAGATCAACCCTAAGTACATAATAACTGAAATAGGATGACTTACACTTAGCTTACTTCATTAGATAACAGAAGCGCTTTCGCGAATTTGATTCGCATCATCAGCTGCATGCATTATTCGCAGCTGATGATGCGAATATATATATATATATATATATAATACAAAACCATCAAAAACTTGCAAAAAATTGTTTAAAATACAAAGATCAATTAATTAAAAATAACCAAGCCAAAAATAAAATGTAAAAATATAATTAAAACAAAGAAAAAATTAAATAATTAAAAGTTAAAGCATTTAAAATAAAAACAAAAACTTAAGCAAAGCAAACAGTGAAATGGCTAGCACATGATTTTTCTTTGCTTAAGTTTTTGTTTTAACTTTTCCGAAATTGAAAAATGTCTTAAAAGGACATCATTTTCGACGTCTGGAGAACATTCAAAAGACTGTGACCGACCAGTTAAAAGTCCTACCAGTTGAAGCCTTCCAGCACTGCTACCAGGAGCGGGAACGAGTCCGTCAGTGTATAGCTGGCCAAGGGAACTATTTTTAAGGGGATAATATTGTTGCTTGAAAAAAATAAACTTTGGTAAGTAAAAAGTCAGTCTCATAACTTTTCTCACACACCTCGTATGTAATTTAATAGGCGTACAAGGAAGTCATGTGGTGTCCACAACAAATTTTTTTTCAGTTGGGATGGTAGGTATTAATAAATAAGTAATTTGCACGTAATAGTTTCAGTACAGAGCTTAAAGAGCATTTCAGAATGAGAATAAAAGACAAGATGGTTTCTGAGTAATTTTTACATTTCTAGTATTAAATTTTATATTCTTGTATTTTTATGTATATACATATATATCGATTGTCTTGACAACGTCTAGACGTATTAAAAAAAAATATCTAAAATAAATTCACTAGACCATACATAAAAATGTTACGGCAGTCTGGATTCAAAGTCTAGAAGACATTATCTCCCAGCTTGCACTAGGGTTATCAATTGTCTGGATACTTCATAAACGACTATCTTTAAATCTTCCTGTTTTTTTTTCAATTTTCAATTCAATCTTCCTGTTTTTTTTTTTTTAATTTGAAGCAGTTTTTTTTTAGATCTGTGATTTAAATATATGGTATTTTCGGCTAATGGTACCAGTATTTGTTTGTAAATATGATACATCGGTGGTACTGTTGTTAAGTATTTTGATTATTCCTAATAAATAATTTAGAATATCTTTAAATCCTATATGAAAACATACAAAACAAAATAAAAATGCTAATATTTAGTTACATATAAGTAACTTATATGTAGGAACGACAGCCTACGGGAAAATTATGTTGACGTACTTGTAATGTAAAGGAAATCTCCTTAAAAATCTAGTGATATTTAGTCAAATTATCGAAAATAAGTTTAATGTAACCAAAAAGTATCAAACTTTACAAAACTGATTAAATATGACCATCACATTAATCTTATCGTATAAAATAATAATGAAAAATAATGGCAAATTAGTATTAAAATATAATTATGTATCAAACAATTTTTTTACAAGAAATAAATATTAAAAATTAAAAAACATTGCCAAAAAAAAACACATGGCTCTTTAATATAGGATAATTAAAGAGCATACGGGTGACAATTTTGTTTATAGTATTTTTATACAGTATAATTTTGATTTCAATTTTATTTATATGTAGCAATATTTGAGTGAATAAATAGATTAAATGAACACAGCTGAAAATTTGATAAAACATTAAAAAAATGAACATTACGGAACTTCACAAAATTAAACCTTTCCCTTTTTCCCGTTTCTTTTCCTTTTTCCCCATTTTAATTTTACCATATTTCCTTTCCCTTTTCTTCTCCCTTTCCCTTTCATTCCCCGATTCACTTTCCCGTATTTCCCTTTCAACCCTTCCTCTTTCCCCTTTACTTTTTTCTACTTCTCCCTTTCCATTCCCTTTTCACATTTTCCTTTTCCCCTTCTTCCCTTTTACGATTTTTCCCTGTCTCCCTTTTACCCCGCGCGTAAATCGATCCGGTAGTTTTTTAGTCTATAGCAGACACAGATATCGGAAATATTGAAATAGAATCGTAAAATATTTAGTATAGCGTGTGTTACTTTTACGTCCAATAGATAGCGCTGTTTTTAAAAAAAAGCATGTTTTTACCTGTCACAGGTATATCTTAGGTATATAAATAGTAGGTATATAAAAACACGCGCGTATTCGAATGGAACGTTGTATCAAAGTTTTAAAGCAATCGGTGAAGAACTATCGGAGATTTAAGATTTTGGACAAACGAACATTTTATATATATACTACATAACCTATGACATTCCCGGTAACGTAAGGATTCCAGCGCGGGTTCATATCTCTAAATTGGTTCAGCCGTTCAGTTGCTACGGTAGAACACACATACACCCTAAATATATTCCACTCCTTTTTTGGCAATAGTGTAATAACACAGGTTCTAAAACATTTTATTTCATAATATTACAATTTTCTATATTCTAATATCCGACACTTTTACCATTGCAAGTATAAGAAGCAAGGACCTTCCTTGTTGGGGATTTAAATGCTTGTAACAGTTTATATGGTTAAATAATTAAAAACAAAAGAGAACGTTAATCCATGAAAATTAATTTTTCTTTAACCAATAATTAACACATAAGTAAAACTTAAATAATCACAAAATTTTCCAAAAATTAAATGTACCTTTTTCTTCTTCTTCTTACAGATATTTTGTAAATAATTCGTCAAAAAAAATCGTTGTAGCTAAAATAGTAGGAAATAATTACTCCTGTAAAGTGACATAACTGTTTTTAAAAATAAAAACTATTTCTCTTAGTACAAAAGGGGAAAATTAAAACTGTATCTAAAATATAAATTATAAGCAATCCTATACAAATGACCTTTTCCATTATTTTAATCATAAAAACTGACTGTTTATAAAAATCATTTCTCTCAGAGAAAGCAACAATGTACCTAAAATTCTTCACAATCGTCATAGCTATAAGAGACTGAATAAAGCAATATAACGAATTAATATGCTTTTCTGTAAGATACAATAATTTGCATACACTATTACCATTAATAGCGAAAAGTACTGAAAAAAATCTTAAAGAATCTCTCCTTAAAAAAAAATGACTAAACTTCCTTCCGCTATAAAATAACTATAAACACATCTGAGAAAAAAAATTTTCTTTAACAGGTAAAAAGTGTAACGCCTCCGTAGATTCAAACTACTCAATAAAATCCTCAATTTTTGCTTTTAAATAATAAATTGAAGACTAGGAGAATTAATAACTACAATATAAGACTATCTCACTGTCACTGATAAAATTCTTTTGTTCGGAAGTAGGCAATTAAAAAACGAACTGAATAAATAGGTCAATTAATTTTTAAAAAACCAAACTAATCTTAAATATTATTTGAAAAATTTTAATACTAGCTGATAATTTATAATTCAGACTACGATCTCACATTCGTTAGTTAATTAGAAGTAATCGAATTTACATTGTGATTAACAACAAAATATTTACGAAATATAAATGTAGTCTATTACATACAAATTTTAAACTGAAAATACTGCTTTGAATGATTACGTTATATTATTTTTTGGAGAAATAACATAATTTTAAAAGATATCTCAGTAGTTATAAAAATTAAGTAGTAACTACATATAAGGTAATTATGTATGAATTATATACAAAATAATGGCATCTCACCTCCTGGTTTAAAATTTAAAGAACCGCGCGCAAGCACCAAACACGTAGTTCGTTAATATTCACTATCACAAAAAACAAAAAATACCATACACATAACACCGTCTCCGCCGGCTTACTGACAGGAAAACGGTGAACTGTTATCCCCACTACCGAATAAACCTGATACTCCCACTCCTATAAAACTAGTACTACCTTCCAAATGCTCATTATTTTGGTGAATAATACGTGAAAAATTAAAAGTTAAACATAAAATATTATTTCAAAATAGCTGTAATTCAGTAATGATTTTTTGAATATATATTATGATAATCATTTAAATTTTGATTTTTAGAAGTCGATACCGATTTAATAAAAAAACTACACATTCTAACGCTTAATCTGGTCTTGAAAGTCAAAATTTAAAGAAGATATTTTACGTTTTTAGAACAGTTTTTTTTTCTAAAAACTGCTCTAAATGCTCTACAGGAAATGAACCCACATGAAAAATAGATGTTTGTAAGAAACAAAGATGAGAACTATATCGTGATAAAAAAAGCAAAGGTAATACAGTCATGAAAATTGGTATTTAGAGTCTTCTTTAAAAATAATGAAAACAATTATAAAAATTTTAAAAAATTATGGCCAAAAAAATAAATAAATAAATGAAACTAAAAAAATGACAATAAATCGAACTGAAAAAAGAAAACAAAGATATGGAAATAAAGGACTAGAGTAATAAAATAAAGGCTCTAAATAGTAGCTGTCCTATATTAAAGAGGTCTGAATAGTAATTATTCTATATGAAAGAGCCCCGACTGCATTTAAATATTTTCGTTGAAGGACAAAATTTTCTTATCGTTGTAAGACCTAGTGAGAACTTAATCACTGGACAACCTTTTTTTTTTTTTTGTCTTCAGTCATTTGACTGGTTTGATGCAGCTCTCCAAGATTCCCTATCTAGTGCTAGTCGTTTCATTTCAGTATACCCTCTACATCCTACATCCCCAACAATTTGTTTTACATACTCCAAACGTGGCCTGCCTACACAATTTTTCCCTTCTACCTGTCCTTCCAATATTAAAGCGACTATTCCAGGATGCCTTAGTATGTGGCCTATAAGTCTGTCTCTTCTTTTAACTATATTTTTCCAAATGCTACTTTCTTCATCTATATGCCGCAATACCTCTTCATTTGTCACTTTATCCGCCCATCTGATTTTTAACATTCTCCTATAGCACCACATTTCAAAAGCTTCTAATCTTTTCTTCTCAGATACTCCGATTGTCCAAGTTTCACTTCCATATAAAGCGACACTCCAAACATACACTTTCAAAAATCTTTTCCTGACATTTAAATTCATTTTTGATGTAAACAAATTATATTTCTTACTGAAGGCTCGTTTAGCTTGTGCTATTCGGCATTTTATATCGCTCCTGCTTCGTCCATCTTTAGTAATTTTACTTCCCAAATAACAAAATTCTTCTACCTCCATAATCTTTTCTCCTCCTATTTTCACATTCAGTGGTCCATCTTTGTTATTTCTACTACATTTCATTACTTTTGTTTTGTTCTTGTTTATTTTCATGCGGTAGTTTTTGCATAGGACTTCATCTATGCCGTTCATTGTTTCTTCTAAATCCTGTTTACTCTCGGCTAGAATTACTATATCATCAGCAAATCGTAGCATCTTTATCTTTTCACCTTGTACTGTTACTCCGAATCTAAATTGTTCTTTAACATCATTAACTGCTAGTTCCATGTAAAGATTAAAAAGTAACGGCGATAGGGAACATCCTTGTCGGACTCCCTTTCTTATTAGGGCTTCTTTCTTATGTTCTTCAATTGTTATTGTTGCTGTTTGGTTCCTGTACATGTTAGCAATTGTTCTTCTATCTCTGTATTTGAACCCTAATTTTTTTAAAATGCTGAACATTTTATTCCAGTCTACGTTATCGAAAGCCTTTTCTAGGTCTATAAACGCCAAGTATGTTGGTTTGTTTTTCTTTAATCTTCCTTCTACTATTAATCTGAGGCCTAAAATTGCTTCCCTTGTCCCTATACTTTTCCTGAAACCAAATTGGTCTTCTCCTAACACTTCTTCCACTCTCCTCTCAATTCTTCTGTATAAAATTCTAGTTAAGATTTTTGATGCATGACTAGTTAAACTAATTGTTCTGTATTCTTCACATTTATCTGCCCCTGCTTTCTTTGGTATCATAACTATAACACTTTTTTTGAAGTCTGATGGAAATTCCCCATTTTCATAAATATTACACACCAGTTTGTATAATCTATCAATCGCTTCCTCACCTGCACTGCGCAGTAATTCTACATGTATTCCGTCTATTCCAGGAGCCTTTCTGCCATTTAAATCTTTTAATGCTCTCTTAAATTCAGATCTCAGTATTGTTTCTCCCATTTCATCCTCCTCAACTTCCTCTTCTTCCTCTATAACACCATTTTCTAATTCATTTCCTCCGTATAACTCTTCAATATATTCCACCCATCTATCGACTTTACCTTTCGTATTATATATTGGTGTACCATCTTTGTTTAACACATTATTAGATTTTAATTTATGTACCCCAAAATTTTCCTTAACTTTCCTGTATGCTCCGTCTATTTTACCAATGTTCATTTCTCTTTCCACTTCTGAACACTTTTCTTTAATCCACTCTTCTTTCGCCAGTTTGCACTTCCTGTTTATAGCATTTCTTAATTGCCGATAGTTCCTTTTACTTTCTTCATCACTAGCATTCTTATATTTTCTACGTTCATCCATCAGCTGCAATATATCGTCTGAAACCCAAGGTTTTCTACCAGTTCTCTTTATTCCGCCTAAGTTTGCTTCTGCTGATTTAAGAATTTCCTTTTTAACATTCTCCCAATCTTCTTCTACATTTTCTACCTTATCTTTTTTACTCAGACCTCTTGCGATGTCCTCCTCAAAAATCTTCTTTACCTCCTCTTCCTCAAGCTTCTCTAAATTCCACCGATTCATCTGACACCTTTTCTTCAGGTTTTTAAACCCCAATCTACATTTCATTATCACCAAATTATGGTCGCTATCAATGTCTGCTCCAGGGTAAGTTTTGCAGTCAACGAGTTGATTTCTAAATCTTTGCTTAACCATGATATAATCTATCTGATACCTTGCAGTATCGCCTGGCTTTTTCCAAGTGTATATTCTTCTATTATGATTTTTAAATTGGGTGTTGGCAATTGCTAAATTATACTTCGTGCAAAACTCTATAAGTCGGTCCCCTCTTTCATTCCTTTTGCCCAGCCCGTATTCACCCACTATATTTCCTTCCTTGCCTTCTCCAATGCTTGCATTCCAATCTCCAACTATTATTAAATTTTCATCTCCTTTTACGTGTTTAATTGCTTCATCAATCTCTTCGTATACACACTCTACCTCATCATCATCATGGGCGCTTGTAGGGATATAGACGTTAACAATCGTTGTCGGTTTAGGTTTTGATTTTATCCTTATTACAATGATTCTATCGCTATGCGTTTTGAAATACTCCACTCTCCTCCCTATCTTCTTGTTCATCACGAAACCTACTCCTGCCTGACCATTATTTGACGCTGAGTTAATTACTCTAAAATCACCTGACCAAAAGTCGCCTTCCTCTTCCCACCGAACCTCACTAATTCCTACTATATCCACATTTGTCCTACCCATTTCCTTTTTTAAATTTTCTAGCCTACCAACCTTTTTTAAGCTTCTAACATTCCACGCTCCGACTCGTAGAATGTTATTTTTTAATTTTCTGGTGACCCCTTCCTTAGTAGTCCCCACCCGGAGATCCGAACGGGGGACTATTTTACCTCCGGAATATTTTACCAAGGAAGGCGCCTCCATTATTGCTATGTGAAAATGCAGAGAGCCACATTTTCTTGGAAAAAAAGCAGCTGTAGTTTTCCATTGCCTTCAGCTGCGCAGTACTCAGAGGACTGAGTGATGTTGATACGGCCGTTTAAGTCGTCCTGACTCACGCCCCTAACAACTACTGAAAGAGCTGCTGCCCTCTTTCAGGAATCATTCCTTAGTCTGGCCCTCAACAGATACCTCTCCGATATGGTTGCACCTTCGGTCCAGCTACTCTGTATCCCTGAGCACTCAAGCCCCCTCACCAACGGCAAGGTCTCATGATTCATAGAGGAGGACAACCTTAAATTTATTTAATTAATAAATAAATAATTAATTATTATTTATTTAATTTTATTTCTACAGATGAAAAATATAGTTAAATTAAAACTGTGACAGTTGATTGGTCACCCATTATTTTATTTAATTAAATACTGCATAACAATGTTTAGTCCTTTACTTCCATACCTTGTTTTTTTTAGTTCGATTTATTATCGTTCTTTTTAGTTCAATTTATTCTTTTTATTTGTTATCAGTCGTATTTTTATAATTTTTTATTTGTTTTTATTACCCACCGGGTTGGTCTAGTGGAGAACGCGTCTTTGCAAATCAACTGATTTTGAAGTAGAGAGTTCCAACATTCAAATCCTAGGCAGTTACTTTTATACGGAATTGAATACTAGATCGTAGATACCAGTGTTCTTTGGTGGTTGGGTTTCAATTAACCACACATCTCAGAAATGGTCGACCTGACACTGTACAAGACTACACTTCATTTACAGTCATACATATCATCCTCTGAAGTAATACCTGGGGTTGATTCCCGGAGGTTAAACAGAAAAAAAAAAATAAAAATAAAAACTTATTTTTATTATTTAATATTTTTTAATGATCATCGAGAAAAATTCACGATTCAAAAACTTACGGACATAACGTATCTAACGTACTGAGCCAGGTGCGGAAACTATGAGCATTTCAATTTATTTATTTAATTGGCGTATACCGATCTAAACTTATAGATTCCTCACACGCAATCCCCAGGGGAAGACCATTATTATTAAACAGAAATTATATCAATTTATTTAATATTATTTTATTTTATTTAACGTAAATTTAATTCTACTATTTTTGTAATATTATTCATTCGATTCAAACGCATTTCATTCATTCAATCTGATTCAAATCCGTTATTCAATCGATTTGAATCATTCAGTTCAAACCGCGCTAATACAGTGATAAAGTAACTGTAGCCCAGCTCACAGTTCATTAATTCAATTCATTAAAGTTTATGCTTCAACCGGCAAATCTCCAGTAATAATACATATACGTATATATTTATGTAGCCTATGACATTCCCGGTAACTTAAGTTTTCCAATGCGGGCTCATACATCGAAATCGATTCGGCCGTTGAACTGCTACGATGGAACTAACATATCCGCATACATACACATATACACCCTAAATACATTTCACTCCTTTTGGGCAGTTGTGCGACAAATTGGCAAGTGTTATAACATTTTTCAAAAATTGAATTAGAGATGGAAAAGGGAGGCAAACTCTCTTGAAAATTTATTTTTCAGGGACTGAAGGTGTTACAGTTGTAAAAATTGGTATTTAGACATTTTTTTGAAAATTATATTAAACATATTTCACCATTTTTAAAAATCCAAATTAAGGGGTGGCAAAGGGCTGCCCCTCTCCCAATGGGAGAGGGGCAGGCATTATCTCCTTAAAGCTCAACAAGTCCCAATAATTGAGCTTTAGGAGATAATGCCTATCCCCTAAAGCTGTGTTTCGCCATGACTATCAACAAGTCCCAGGGGCAGAGTCAGAAGGTGTCATGAATTAACCTAAGGAAGATTCCTTTTTTCATGGGCAATCTTATATCACCTCACCTGACTGTTTAATAACTACTCATGGTAGGCTATTGATCTTTAATATAAAAAAAAATAAAAGGTGTAAAATAAAGAATTTAAAAAACAAAACAAAACTTTAAAAAAAATTTCAAAAATAGTTTAAAAATAATACTTATAAAATATACTAATAATTATTCTTGTAATTTTGATTTTCAGAAGTTACCGTCATTAAAAACAGCTTCTAACAATTTACTAACGCTTAATTTTGCACCAATTTCTAAAAGTTAAAATTTAAAGAAAGGCTGAAAAAGAAGTTTAATTTTTTCTGTGAATTTTAATCAGTTTTATTATCTTTTTTAAGTTCAAACTATTGCTTAAATCTTAAATGAAATCTATAAGGATTTAAGGTTAATGTTTCCCCATAGATATTTTTGACAGATTTCATTTAGGATCCATAACCTAAGGATAAAGCCAACAAGTATGAATTCGCCTGAGATAAATTACAAAGAATTACGTATTTCACAACAATTTTAAAATATTTGATTGCAAACATTACAAATAAGTTCTTTTTTTCTTGAAAATCACATTTGCTTACAGATATAATAGAACACCTAAAAAAGAATCAACTTTTGATATTCATACATAGAAACACAAAAGACAAATAAGCATATTAACTATAATTTGAAAATTTTATAAAACACATGAAAAGTATGCGTGAAAAATGAACAATTTTGCTAACATACTAAAACGAAAACAATTTTTTAAATGAACAAAAAATGATACAGATCAGTATACTGTTTAACTAAAGTGGTTTCCTAACGACTTCAAGATGGGTACCATTAACGATTGCCACTCTTAACTCTTAACTGGTTGCGTCGGGTCTATATGACCCAGGACACTATTTTATATTTAAAGTTTAATATCTTCCTCAATGGTATCAGGTTGGCAAGCCTGCTAATCTCCTATCATAATCCATTCTATCAGTCGATATTCAGCTTCCCTTAGTTTGTGTAATATGTGCAATTTCTGTAATAAGTAACAAAAATAATCTATTTTACCTGACACGACCAGTTGTGTTACACTATTCCAAGAAATTTTTTTAAAAATTTAGGCCACATTTTAGCACAAAATTTACTTGTACAAAGGTATCTCCTTTCAGGAAACCCAAAAAACTTGAAAAAAATAATAATTAATTTTGAAGAACATTACATTACTATAGTTGATGTTCAACAAACAGAGGAGCGAGATGTGGAATTAGAAGGAAACGTGAATGCTGTCACCTCTACCCAAACACCAAGGACAATAAATATAACATTGTTTGTCTGAAATATGGGCACCGTATTTGTAAAAATCACACTTCTATTATGTGTGAAGATTGTGATTCTCTGAAATTATAAATTTAAGAAAAATGTATGCAAATGTACTGTTCAGGACATTTTGGCACCCAGGCAAATTGTGCATTCTTTACTTTTAGATGATCAGCTCGGTTCAAATATTTCTATTTGAAAACATATTTACAGATGTGTTGTAAGTTTGTCTTCAATAATCAATCAGGAATAATTATATTTTTACACCAGCAGAGTTCAACTAAAATGAAGATCTTCATTTTTTATAAGGTTTTGTAATTTGTTTTTCTTTGATTATTTTGTTTTAAAGAGCAAGATATTTTTTTTTATTTGAATAAAAAATAGTTTATTTTTCTCATATAAGTATTCATTTCTTTTTAATTTGAATAATGTATTATTAATTTAATTTACAAATGTTTGGGTCATAGTGACCCAACACAACTAGTAATGCTATAAAAAGAGCATGGCCACTTAAGGTTAAACACCAAGAATAAAATTATTATCTCCAGGAAGATCTTCTTAAAGCACAGTTTCAACTTTTGAAAGTGATTCATTTTATTTTATCAAATTTACTAGCTGTTGTAGCTAGCTAGCTGCTGAAATTTCTTTCAAAAATTGTTTTGTGATAATATTTTTAATTAAACTAAAAAATCATCAATTCCGAAGATTGACCAAAATAAATATTATCAGATCTTTAGTTATAAAATTTTGAAATAAGTTATCTCCCATTTAGTTGATTTTCCATTTTAACAGCATTAAATAGTTTCATGTAATAAATGGAAAATTATATTAGTAAAAAAAATATTTTATGAGTATAAAAAAAAAAATTATCGGTGATTCGATACCGAACCCCACGAATAGCAAAAGGAGTCGTTACCATAGAGCCACACACGCTACACAAAGACTTTGTGTCAGTTGCACTTCATAAGAAGTGTCCCCTGTTTGTTTGTTTAGTTAATTAACAATCAATTTCAATACTCTTAAGAATCAATAGACTTGTATAAAATATTTACTTTTTATTAAGGATTATTCCAAAAAAATTTTTATTATT
Source organism: Lycorma delicatula (assembly GCF_047948215.1). Lineage (NCBI taxonomy): Eukaryota > Metazoa > Arthropoda > Insecta > Hemiptera > Fulgoridae > Lycorma > Lycorma delicatula. The sequence goes on along the minus strand of NC_134456.1, from coordinate 90,272,092 downwards.
TTTAATAAATATTACAACTTTATCAGTACCAAATAATACTAATTCATATTGAAAGTGAATAATCATTCATAAATATTCGATTGTTAGCTCGTTTAATCATTATCATGTATTTAAAATTTTGTAAAATTTTTGTACAACTAAAAACTTTTGTCCCAAAATCCCTTACTTATATGTTCAAATAACCCGGTAGAAAATGAGATTTTGGGACGAGCGTATACGCATGCGTGCCGAATACTGTGCGCAATGCTACACCTTGTTACTTTCATCATGCACATACCCATATAATGGTTAATAAAGAATATACTCAAAATATGGTTACTTGCGTATTTAATTAATATCTGTGAATTAGTGCCAAGGTGAAAAATAACGTAAAGAAATTCTGTTATGTGTATCTACAGATATTTTAGTGAACAATATTGGTTTATTTATTATTGAATGCTGGTTTGTCAGTGGTTAGCTTATCCTGGGAATGTTCATACACTAGAGACTTTGTTGAATAATGACATTTAGCATTCATGGATGATGTGTTCTTTTAGGCTAGTAGAAAACATTACAAAACTCATCATTATAAATCAGCTGATTTCAAAGTCAAGAGTTCTAAGAATCAAATCCTAGAAAAGGCAGTTACTTTTATACTGATTTGAATACTAGATTGTGGATACTGGTATTCTCTGGTGGTTGGGTTTCAATAGACCATACATCTCATCTGAGACTGTACAAGACTACACTTCATTTAGATTCATACATATCATCCTCATTCATCTGAAGTAATACCCTGTGATGGTTCCAGAGGCTAAACAGAAAACATGAGAGAAACACTACAAAATATTTATTTGTAAACTATGTTAGTAGTTTACTTTTCAGATGGGAGAATGAACAGAGATTTAAATGAGCTTATCAAGACTTGTCAGGTGAGGCCATGAAAAACTGCCCATGAGAAATATGTTAATTCCTGCTACCTTCACACTCTGTCCATGGGAATTGTTGATAGTCATGATGAAACACAACTTTGGGGAAAATGTCCAATTTGCCACCCCTCAAATCGAATTTTTAAAAAGTGGTAAATCATGCGTATAATATTATTTTCAAAGATATTTTCAAAACTGTAACTCCTTCAGTTCATGAGATATAGATTTTCAAGAAAAAAGTATCAATTTTCATGACTGCAGTAACTATGGCTCCTGAGATACAGAATTCTCATTAAAAATTTTTTCCCCTTATTTACAACTCCTTTATAGATATTTTCCAAAATCCTTTAAGTATTGCCTATGTTATAATAATAATGACCACTCTAAAATTCATGAACCCCTAGATTAAGTAGTTTGAGCTGTGTATATCGAGTCAATCAATTAGTCAGAACACTGTTTTCTATGTATAGATTTTCATGTTTTTCAAACAGTAAAATGTGCTGCCAAGACCATGTTGTGATATTACATTTAGTAATCAACAATCAGTTTTTGTTTGTGATGTGATTAAATACTATAGTGTAGTATCTAACTGATGGATTAAACAAATCATGCAAATTTTAGAAAGCACATAAAAGCTGTTCCAAGATTTTTAACTGTGTAAAATTTACGTTATACTATATTAATTAGGTTAAGATCATATTTTTATGATTTAATGTTTTGATGTTCATTTAATTAAATCATATAAAAAAGAGGAAATTTGTAAAAAGTGTATTTATCCATTTCTTTTAACATGCTACATGACAATAATAAGAAATAAATATTTATAAAATGTAGAAATCGATCAAAATCCATATAAAACAGAAAATAATAACTACATGTAATAAAATGAATAAAGGCTCAAGCTAAGACCTTGGTAAGTTATCAAAAGAATTAACTAATGGCTTTAGTTATTACTAAAACACCGTCTACATCCACAAATCAGAAAGGCAAATATTATTCTTTCCCAATCACCTTGTCAAAGGAACCAAAGAGGCTGGCTGCTGCATCTAACATAATGCACTAAAATTAATAAAAATAAATAACTCTTTTTATTTATTTGAGAATATCTATTTATAAAATATTGGTTATATCAGTAAGAAAGACTTCCTTTGAGGACCTTAGTAGCAGCAATATATATGTATTCTGAAACAACCGCCATTCACTCTGGGAATTAAGACCCCAAAAATTACACTTGACCATAACATTTTGACATCTTGAAATATTGTCTCTGAACAGCTTTAATTCAATTAGAAGTGTAGTCTCCATTATAATTCCATATTTGGGGGCAGTATTCAAGCACTGGCCAAACAAACACAGATAAAGGACTGACCAAACATTTAGAATAGTCACAAATCCATAAAAGGTGTACAGAGTGTTTAAAAAATATGTTTATTAAACACTTTTTAATCAAACAAAACACCAAATCCATAAATGCCTTCCTCTCTATGGATTCGACACTGACTAACCTAATTGAAATATTTAATTTTCAATGACTTTGTAGAATACATACACCAAAAGGGTTTTACCTAGATTGAAGGACATTCTATGAACCAGAGCTTTCCTCTGTACAAGAGGATACATTCCACTTAAATTAACTTAAATAACAATTGCAGTAATGGAGCAATACATCCAGACTTTTGATTAAAAAATGGAGAAATACCAACCAGCTGCAGCTGTTTCTCTTTTGTAACAAAAAATCACTTAAATATCTGCGTTATAATCTTCATCCAGACCTTTGATTAAAAAATGGAGAAATACCAACCAGCTGCAGCTGTTTCTCTTTTGAAACAAAAAATCACTTAAGTATCTGTATTATAATCTTCATCACAGATGACAGTATGTGCAGGATTACTCATCTGAAATACAGAGTGAAAATAAGATCTAAATTCTTCACAAAACTCTTCATAATCAGTTATAATCACAATAAAAAAGTACAGTAGGATAATCACTAATTATCCTACTGTACTTTTTTTGTTGGCCTCATACCATAGTTTTCAAGGAATTAATATTTTTAACAAGTTTTGCGGTATGTACTTGAGATCAGACATTGCAATCTCTAGAAATTTTATCTTCATTTTGACTTACTTTGAAACTCTGACAATCTATTATAGTGAATATCATGCCAACTCTTTTATACTTTCTATTCTCAATGATTTTTTTTTTTTAATTTTAAACAAGTATCAGCCTCATTGAGAAATATGCAAGAAACCTGTGGAGCAGTGACCTTTATTGAGGAATATGATTTTCCATATGCTTATAAATCAATTCACAGAATAAGAAGCAGCAGCTTTAGTGTCAGCAGAAGAAAATACAGCATAAAGAAAAGAATCATAAAGACCAGAATAATCTCCTCAATAAAAATAAAAAGTGTCTCAGAATTGGATGAAACAACTTTCTCAACTGTTATGTAAATACCAAGAGAATCATGAGGTGTATCAGAAGAAGCAAGGTTATCAGCCTTGGGGCAACATCAACACTGCTACTAAAAAACCCAATATTAAAAATGTTTTTACCACTCTTGAGAACATTATGATTTAACTGTTTCATACCAAGATTATCATGAAACTGAACAGTAATGTAGCTTTCTTTTTAGCATAAAAATGAACAGGAGACTTAATAGAACATTTGATTCTTATAAGGTGTGTTAAAATCACCAATGACCGTCAATAAAAACAATAAAAACTTACATCAATATTTTAGCTACTTATTAGAATATGATTCAAGTAAAATTGGGGTGTATCAGGCCTAAAATAATATTTATCCAACAACAGATTACTTCAATTTCTTATTTTCATCATGATACATTCAGATGTAAATTCTACATCATTCTAGAGCTACTCTAAATTGAAGATTGTACTACAACCAGTGAAATCAATACAGAATTTCTGTCTAGAACTTGACATCAAGTTCTACACACCATATTATTGGAAAAATAGTGAAACTATCATATAACCGTCATTGTAGCATGACTCAGTGACAGGGCTGGTATGGACAGACACAAAAAATTCATCAATCTTAGTGTGAAGTACTCTTAGTATCAATTTTAGTATGTTCTGATAAATGTATCCCTCAGGAATAATTGGGGGATTTATAGATTTTAAGCATATTAAAATTGCATTCATTCACCTCAATATGAAAAGTCTATAACCTTGTCTTTTGGTAGCTAACTTAGTACATTTCATTCTTTAATTAAAGTGGATTCAATGATGATCTTTTCACTCTCATTATCTGTGTCAGTAGGGCAAAACCTAGTTTTTAGGTTTTACCTAAATGTTTTACCAACTATAACCTTTTTCTTATTAATTTCTCTTTATTTATGAGCCTTATTATTAGCAGTTTTATGAATGAATGAATGACCAGTTGATGCATGTAAGTGGTAAAGGCCAAATGAAAGTCAAACAATGTTTTTTGTATGGCATATTGTAGTATTACCCAATGCCAATAATATGGGATAGGTTGAAAGTGCCATGAAATTGTAGTTTAGTTACTACAGTCACAGATAAATAGTGCTGGGGGTGATTAAGTCATAGTGTTGCATAGTGAAGTATGAAAATGTCTTTAGCCATCTTACCTACTTTTTGGTTGTGTACAGTCTGGTATATTGGTTTGCTTTCATGAAAGTTGTGATCATTTTTCTTTGTTTAAACATCTGTTTTTAATACTCTTTCACATTCAAGAAATATGTTCTAAAATTAGTGTGTTCTATGTTAATGTAAAAGTTTTTTTTTCTTATAATAAACATAAAATGTGGCAATGCTATATCAGGACATAAACGGAGGAAAGCTAGTAAACAACTTACGACCTGAACGAAGAACATTTTTATTTTTGAAATTAAGTACTTATTAAATAAAATGGTTATTAAATTAAATATAGATGTCATGGTACTAAGATGATCCCAGTGAAAGTAGGCATCAATATACTATTGTGTACTTAATTCCTGATGGGAAAGGAGTAAATGTATAAGTTTGTCCCAAGATGTTTAAGGAAATTTTTTCTCATCACCAGAGACTACTGGGATTGCAAACAAAGAAAATTCAAGGATGCTTTGTACATACAGACAATAGAAATAAAAACTCTATATCTCATGAGCATAATTTAAATTTACTGATGGTGATCATAATAGTGTAACACATATAAATTCTTTCCTACATCATAAAAGTCATTATTCACGACATAAAAACACCCATAAATTTTTATCACCTGATTTCAATATGCAGGATTTTTATAATTTTTGAGCAGAAATCTTTAGGGAGTAAAATCACTATGCTAGTTTTTAAAGAGGATTTTCCTAAGTTAATATTCTATAGACCAATAGTTGATTCAATCAAAAGTGTGATAAACTAAAGACAACAAAGAATTTTGCAACAATAACAATGAGAAAAAACTGAAACTGATTACCAAGAACAGATGTAGAAAGCAGATAAAGTTCAAAATGTAATAAACGAAGACTTAGCTTCTTGCCAACTTCCTGGAAGCACTTTCAGAGCACCTTTGCACTGACCTACAATAGGCTATTTTTATATCTAACCTTACTCACAGTACAATGTTCTACTCAAAGCAGTTGTCAACATAAATTTAGAGTATATATTGGAGACAATGGTAGAAGTTTCATGTGTATGTGGCATGAGGGGGACAGGAGGTTGTGGTGCGAATGAAACTGCGTCATGTTTTTGTAAGGTTACAACTTCCCTTTCAATAAAACAAAATTAACTAGTAATCTGATGAGATAATTCAGTTGCACAAAATAAAAATAATATGCTTCTAATGAGTTTAGTCTATCAGGTATTACAAAAAAAGTTTTTAAATCAGTTGAAGTTAAATATTCAGTCAATGGTCACAGGTTCTTGAACTGCAATCGAGAATTTGGTGTTATAAAGAAATGACGAAAGGTATGTCAATAATGATTTTGTAAGAATTTGAAGATGCAATAAGATCAGCAAGGGTTAACAATCCATTTCTTGTACTTTCAGTGAAGAAATCTGATTCCATATACTTCACTGGTTTGTGTTCATTTGACAGTTCTCCATTTTAGATGAAAACAAACTTTTTAAAGAAACATAGATCACTTCAACTTTACCAACTCCAAATGAGCTTCCAAAAGTGAATTTTATGCAACAAATATAACAAAAAAAAACGGTCTCTGACAAATGTTAGAATTCTTAAACAAAGAACAGCACAGAAATTTCTACATGGAGCTACTTAATGAAGAACAAAATGAAGCAGTAGCATTGAAGATGCGGAACATTCTGATTAAGCAATCGATTTTTGTATAAAAATCTTACCCTACATAAAATTCGTGTTCAATAATATGTTTTGTTATTTAGTTGAAATATCTCATCATCTTTTTATCGATTTTTTTCACCAAACGTATATTAAAATCGTCTGTTGCTGTTATAATTCATTTAGTCGTTTTTTTTCCATTCGTAATATTCGCCTTAACATAAACACCACCGCATCATAATATTGGTATAGTTCATCGTCAACCCAATTTTGAAATTTTAACGCATGTGCTTAGTTTCAACAATTTATTAAGAATCTGTAATACTGCAATCGACAATTATGAAGGTTTTTACAAAATCGCCTTAAACTTCATACAAAATTCAGTTGGTGCGTACAATTGTGATATCCAGCTCTGTTTTCTTTAATCTTATCTTCCATTTTGAAAATGTTTAATTCCCATGAACCCCTTCATTATAGAGCCTATTCAATCTCATACAGCCATTAACTGATCTCAAGAACCTCATTATCGATGCCTGTGTCTTACTTACATGTTTTTAATTTATCACCCACGACTCTGAACCATATAAAAGCGCTGGTACGACCATCACCTTATAAAAGTTTATCTTGTCTCCTTTCTGGTTTTCTTGGAAAGTGTCCATTGAATAGATCCACACAATGTCTGAAACTTTGTCAGTCTCTATTCAATATCATGATCTACATCATAAGTGATGTTGCATCCAAGGTATCAGAAATGTAAAACTTGCTCTATGTTTTTATCATTTTTTGTAATTTTTGTGCGCACAGGGTATTTTCACAAGAAAACCATATTTTTTTTTTTGTTATGGAAATGATCATGTTGAAAGCTGCACTAACCTGCTCCAATTGAAATACCAACCTTTGAAGTTCATTCTCAATCTGTTGAATTATTACTTGGTCGTTGGTGGAAAGCATTGTATTCAGATAAGTCTCATCTCCTAAATCAATCCCAGAGTTTACTCTCAGTTTCCAGTTCCTTACAATATCATATATATTGAAAAGAGTGGGGGATATACTGTTAATGGGAATTTCTTCAGATAATTGATCTCCTGTAGCTAATATAATCCTTGTATTACAATAAAAACTTTTTATACTCTCTATTAAGTGTTTGGAATAGCCTCTTGTATTTATTAAGTCCTACAGTAGACTTCTCTTTATTTGGTCAAATGCTTTTTCATAGTCAATGAATGCAAGGTATGTCTCTAAATTGAATTTCCTTCTCTTTTCTATTAGTATTTTCAGGTAAAATACATCGTCTACACATGATAATCCTTTACAAAATTCTGATTGGTCTTATGCAATAAAACTATTACATAATGAGTTATTGAACAAAGTCACTCATCAAGTATTTTCCCATGTATCTTTTAGGCAGCACCTAATAAGCTTATTCCTCAATAATTTGATGTCAAAGTCCTGTCACCTTTTATGAGGAGAGAAACAACCTTTGCTATTTTTTGCTATTTTTACCTATGCACTTTTTAAGATACTTTTCATTATACATATATTGTTTTTTCTGTATTTTGAAAATATAAAAGTGTAACAGTTCTTAATTTTTTTTTGTTGAATTTTCTTTTCATTAAAAATCAATATTATCAGTATGTTCATTTTGTATTTTGAAAATAAACAGTATTGAAATAAAAGAGTGTTTTTGAACACACACTAAAAAGTTACTTTTTCTTATATCAGTTATGTTGGCACTTAGACTGTTTTCTAATCACGTGCAGTAGGTTCATACAATGCATTCAAGAAAAAAATTATTTCTTTTTTTTTTAAATTGGCTATTTAAGTAATGTATTTACAAATTATAATGAAAAATACACTCATCATTTTTTTTTAATTTTCATGAAATATACCATGTTAACTAAATGTTATTTTGTGGTTTCTTGAAAATCTTGTTTGTGCTACTTGCACCTTATACCAGTTACGTTTCTCAATTTTTATCATTCATTTCTGCATCATTGCTCAGCTTTTTCTTAATAAGACTACCCAAATTGCCTTCATTGGATTCATTAGCATCCTATACTTTCTTCAAAGAATCTGCACTAGAGTCAGTCTTGTTTTCTTTCTTATCAACCAATTTGTCTTATTTTCAAAGGATTTTCATGATAATTTCCTACTTGCTTTTTTATTTGACTGTAGCTAATTGACTACATTGACATTATTAGTCTTTGTTTATAGGACATCATGTATATTATTAGTTAGTAATCTATTTGTACATCTCAGATCAGTAATTCTCACATAGTAGAGACCTATTCAAGAGATAGAAATATATCATTTTTCATATTCAAGTCTAAATTGAATATTTTAAAACAAAATACAGTGGAACCTTGCTTAATGAGCACCTCTCATAACAAGTATTTCGCACAATGAGCAAAAGAGACTGTAAAAAAAATGGCTCCCTTAATGAGCAACATTTCATATAACAAGTGATGCGGGAAAGAAGTCCCCTCTTTTCTTCATATCACTTGCTTGTGTGCATGTACTGTGGAACTTTCATCGCCAGTGCTATATCTGTTTGTGTTTAGGATTCGTTGCGCTAGCTTGTTAAGAGTCATTTGTGATTACATATTTTCCAAACTTGTTTAGACATTGTTTGTGATTTTTCTTGTGTAAAGTTAAATAACACTTGGAAAAATATCCCCAACAAATAAACCACCTGAAGGCAGCTATAAGAGAAAAAAAATAACCTATAAGAGAACAAGGTGTGAATGTGGCTGACCTAGCATGCAGACACAATCGGTCTATATCAACGATTTGCACTATCCTCAAGAATAAGTTCAAGATTAAGGAGATATATTCTTTAAAGGGAGTGACAAGATTATCTATCTAACAGTTGCGTATTCTTGATGATGTTGAAAGGTTGTTTCTCATATGAATAAACAAAAAGTAATTACAAGGCGATACTAATACTAATAATGAAAACATCATTTGTCAGAAAGTGAAAGTTATTTTCACAGACCTTGTTAAGAACATGCCAAGAAAAGAACATCAATGGCCGAAGAAGAACGGTAGTCATGGATGGTTCAAGAAGTTTAAGAGAAGAATCATCATCCAAAGTGTTGTGAGGCATGGTAAAGCAGCAGGCTTTGACACAAAGGCAGCTGAAATCTTGATCGGTGACTTTAAGAAGCTTTTAGATTCTGATGGTTGCCTGCTGCAACAGGTTTTTAATTGTAATGAGACAGGTCTCTTCTGGAAAAAGATGCCAAAGCAAATGTATATAACAGCGGAGGAGAATGCATTGCCTGGCACAAGCCAAAGAAAGACCAACTCACGCTGCTATCTTGTGCCAAAGCAAGTCGCGATTTAAAAATTAAACTGCTACATGTTTACCATTTAGAAACTCCACAAGCCTTCAAGACGTATAATATCCAGAAGAGCAGGCAAAAAGTGATATGGATATCCAACAGCAAGGTTTGGATGACATGTGATATTTTTACTGATTGGATCAATGAAGTATTTGGTCCTTCTGTGAAAAAATATTTGCTCTAGATGAATCTCCATGTCACTCCATGTCTTGCTTGTTATGGACAATGCAACTGCTCATCCTCCAGGCCTACAAGATGACCTCCTTGAAGAATCTTATTTGATCAAGATCCAGTTTCTGCCTCCCAATACCATTCAGTTACTTCAGCCTATGGACCAGCAGGTTATTTCACACTATAAGAAACTCAACATTAAAATACTCTTTCAGCGTTGTTTTGAGGTGATTGAATGCACCAATCTCACTCTCAGAGAGTTTTGGAAGGACCATTTTCACATCGTTGCCTGCCTGAAGATGGTTGATAAGGCATGGGAAGGGGTCACCAAGAGAACCCTCATTTCTGCTTGGAAGAAGCTTTGGCCAGAGAGCGTTGTTGAACATGACTTTGAGGGGTTTGAGACAGTACCTGTGGAGCCTATAGTCAATGAGATTGTGTCTTTAGCCAATGTCATGGGACTGGAGGTGGATAACAATGATATTGATGAGCTTGAGGAAGAGCACAACCAAGAGCTGACCACCAAACAGTGTATAGAATTATTGTGACGTTCACAGCAAGAAGTTGTAGAGGAGAGTTTGTCAATGGAGAAGGACAAAGAAACAGCAAAGCAACAATCTTCTTGCACAATAAAAGAAATGCTGAAAACATGGGAAACTGTTTCATTGCACGTTGAAAAGCACCACCCTAATAAGACGACAGCTATGCGAGCTATAAATTTATTCAATGATAATGCAGTGTCACATTTTACCAATTTTTTGAAGCGCCAAGAAAAACAAATTTCACTAGATAGCTTTCTAGTAAAAAAAAATTAGATATGTGTCATAAATAATAAACTACATACGAATGATTTTGCTTCTTAACAATTTATGTATAACTAATTTTCTTTAAATAATCATTACATATAAAAAATTTGAATATTTTTTGGCATGGAATGCGTTATAATATTTTACATTAATTTATATGGGAAAAAGTGTTTCGCATTACGAGTAAGAATCTAGAAAAAATTATGCTCGTTACGTGAGGGTCTACTGTAAAAGAATGAGTAGATGCATGGTCACTAAGTTAGGTTAATGCTATTACTTAAAGGCGCTCTATCAATCCAAACACCCACTGGAATACTATCACCATTAGGTAAGTTGTATTCTCATTCACATAAAAAGCAAATTCAGTCAACTCATCTTTTGTACAAAAGGTCCTACCACATGGGCCTTTATAGGACAAGTGTTTTTGCTTCCAGCAAACCCCTTGTCACACCCAAAGCAAATTAAATCCTTTATAGGAGCCAACACACACTAGACCTAAAATATGCTAGATTAAAAACTCATACTTCAAAGTGGTTATCAACTAAAAATAAAAGCCATGCAAAGTATCTGTTAAACAAAAAAAATAATAAAATAAAAGTCTTAATCCTTGTGCAAAGCGAAAAAAGGATCACTTTCCAGAACTGCCAGAGGATCAAAACAATGGTCTACTTCTCAAACTATCAAGGCCAGAAAAGGTTGAAAGAGAATACTAATAGAAAAAGTGGTAAATCATCAGTGACAAAGAGAACAAGTCAACCTGAATGAATTATAGGCATTTTTGACTTTACCTGAGAACATATCCTACAGGGACCTAGATCAGGCACATTGCCTAGACCTGACCAGCAAATTATGTTTCCCAAGAAATTGGTCTTGGCTCCTGTATGTCTTTTTTCTGTTTTTTGCAGAAAAAAGACATCGTTTCATGTCACCTTTTGATAGGTAAATTATTCTGGCTATTAAATATTTGAATGAAACTGATTTTTTCCAGCTGTTGAATCAATTGTAATTACTAATTATGGCTATTTTAATAATCAATCACATTATTCTTATTATTGTTGTCAGAATAAAACAGTTATTTGAAGTTTCAATAGATCTTGCTTATTTATGTACCGTAACATATTATATTTATGTATTTTTACATATTTTAAGTTGCCTGTTCCTACTATAATTTTCTCTGAATTTTATACTTAATATAAAATAATTTAATTCTAAAACCTTGTAAGAGCTAAATATTAAATTTTTCAAGAGACAAAAAAAAATTTGGTACTTTTTCAAAATCAGACAGCCAATTAAACAAATTTTTGTTTAACTTAATATATCTCAAACAATAAAAGCAAAAGTGTATGGAGCCATTCTATTCAGTGATATAATAAAATACAAATCACAAGTGGTCAGAAGAAATACACACACCATGACCCATTCAAATGTGGGTCTTCAAAATATTCCTGAGAGAGTCCAGTAATAATTTATAATTATAAGCATTACTGCGTATAATTATAAATTATTTTTAATGTAACCAGATCCAGTCAATCTACACTTGCTAATCTTGACTAGCAAGCGAAGGTTAGCAAGCATAGGTTAAGTTTGGTTAGATTATATTTATAATTTCTCTGCAAATGGTAAAATTTTTTAAAGTCTTTAAAAATTAAAAATATGTAAGCGTACTTTAAAAAATTTTAAAAAGTGGCTTTTTTATGAAACTTAGTTTTTAAGGAATGTATATTTTACAAAATGTTGACATATATAATTATTTTGATTGGTGAAGATTGACACCAGTCTGCTTGCATGTTCAATCCTCACAAACACGAGATGTTACAGATCTAGAGTTGCCTCTTTCAAATGTAGCACCACTTCCATTCACACAGATCAGTCCCAGCAAACTAATTCTATCATTAAGATACTGGCCAAGTGGATTAGTCACTTCACCGGAAAAGTCTGGAGACTTAGCATTAAGTCTCCCGTGAGTAATAACTTTTTGTACCTGTGCTACCAGATCTCTTCACATAATTAAAATTATGTATGGTTATGTCTGAACATAAACAAATATGACGTGGAATGGAATGTATTATCTAGAAATCGAAACAACGCCATCTACCAGATGTCTACGCAACCTAGATGTCAAACGATGTTAGAGAGTTGTATCGATGAATTACTACGCAACATAGATGTCAAACGGTGTTAGATTGATGTATCAATAAATTACTACGCAACGTAGATGTCAAATGGTGGTAGAGAGTTATATCAATGAATTAACTTACACTGCCATCTATTAGGAATTCATAGAACTAACCAATACACATTATTGTCATGTAATAAACATTTAATTTGGAAAAATAAATATTGAGGTCAATAATTGAGATAAAAACTATCCTATCTTTTAAGTTGGACCAAATTACAGATATTTACGAAATTAGATCAAAATCAGTTCAGTATTTTTGGAGTTTATCCCGAACATACATCGTGACACGAGATTTTTATATATATAAAGATGTGGTTAAGATATTTCACAGAAAAATATTTTTAAAAACCCAAATTATCTTTAAACTACTGACAAAGTTATGATATGATGAAATTTTTGAAGAGACTCTTGAAAGAAATGTTAAATGCTTGATCAGGGGATTTCAAAGGGATTTTTTATGCAAATGTGTACACATAGGGTTAACAAATTATAAAACTTATTTACATCTATGAATATTATAGTTGTAAAGTATTGTGAATTCAACAAATATTATGATTAACATAACACTGGGCTGCATGGATGAATTAATGTTTCTCATGCAGTTGACATAGGCAATGAATACAAACATAGATGCTGAATGCATCTACATTTCAATATAATCAGATATATATATATATATATATATATATATATGCTTGGATAAACATTTAAAAACAAAAAATACTTACAATACCAACAATTGTTATTGATCACCCTATCCAAGTACGATTTCAAAAACATCATGAATTGAACATAAAGTAGAAAGAGCACAAGGAAAGATTTGCAATACAACAGAACATATTATCACAGGCAAGTTAACGTGTGATTAGAAAGGTTTCTAATCATAAAACCTTCATTGCAGCCACTCTGGTCACTGTTTTTATGTAATTTCGTTTTAGCTGCATTAATGAAATGAGATAGTTATGTTATCATGGTCTAACTGAATATTGGCCAATTTTGCAATACAATTTTGCACATAGGTTAAGTCTTGATCAGTGTTTAAAGGAAATAACTTCTGTGATCAGAGAGGATTATCCTCATCATACAACAATATTTAGATACTACTGAAAGTTTGAAAGAGGAAATTTTGGCTTTGAGATGGCTTTAAGGTCAGGTCGATTGTCTTTATCTATTACTGAGAGAAACATTACGAAAAATGATTGAGACAGACAGGTGTGTGACCTACCACCAAATAGAAGTGTCCTTGAGAATTAATGGAGTTAATGTTATTCTGCAAGATGATCAACTTCAAGTTAAAAAGCTATGTACCCTTTGGGTGGCGCATAAATTGACAGATGTCAGATGGGACGTCATGTTTCATGATGGCATGAAATGATGAACAATTTTAAAGTGGAAACTCTCCTTATGTGAATGGTATTGTGACAGATGATGAAACTTGGCTGTATTATTTTGTCATCCTGACCAAGACTCAGAACAAAGTTTGAGTGTTTGAAGATAAGGGAGACCCGTGTGGCTGTCCAATTAGTGAAATCCAGATTAGTGAAGAAGAGAATGGTGGCTGTATTTTTTCTGTGTGAGAGGAGCTGTAGAGCAAGTTGTGTTAGAAGACGGTTACAGGGAAACAGTATATTGAGGAATACTTGCCTAAAGTTGTCGAAGCTTTCTTGAAGCTGTGCCCAAACTCAAGGATGGACCATGGTTCCTTCACCATGATAACACTTCAGTGTACCACTCCAAAGTTTACTTTGAGTATTTGGCCAGCACTGAAATAAAACTGTTAGAACAATTTCCCTACAGGTCTGACCTAGCACTATGTGAGTTCATGCTGATCCCCCACATGAAGAATAGACTGAAAGGAAGCATTTTATGAGTGATAATGACTTCCTAGGAGCTTGGGATGATGAGTGTGTCCAGATCTCCAATGAAAAATAGCAGGGTTTCAACTGATTTCGAAGGATGGAGAAGTGTATAGTATGTGGTAGAAATTATTATGAAAAACTATAAAAAATTAAGTCATATTGCCAAATATTCCTAGTGCCCTTTGTAAATCCTTGTATGTCTGTCTTTAGCAATGACATAATCTGGTAGCTGTACTGTAAATGAATAAAAACTGCTCTACGTCTACAACAATAGTTTCAATTTTTAATTAATAAGCATTATTAATTATTTAGTAATGTATTTGAATTCTACTTTAATTCATTCATTTTTCCTTATTGGTCAATGCAATTCACTTTGTTAATCTAAAGAAATTATAAAAACCCATGAAAACCATTCATAACTTAAAAATGTGTTAACCAAATCACTCAGAAACTCTTAACTACTGGAGTAGATTAACTCTAGAAATTGGGAACTATACCAGCAAAGAACTGTATCTGTTATTTCAATTGCCTGTAGATAACGTATAGATCAATCTAGACGTATAATGTTTTTTATTATTTATTATTCAGCTTTAAAAAGACAATTTGATAGCAAAAATTAATTTTTGACACAAATCAGATACATAGAAGGTTTTACAAGTAAGCCACAGATATGGTTTTGTAATTTTAAGAAACTGTAATATTTGTGCTTCTTTTCATGGCTGGTAGCAGAAATTCCCAAAGGGGGGGGGGGCTAAACTGAAGTTTAGCACAAAGTGCGAAACTTCAGTCTTCACAATAATTTCAAGGAATTAGTATAATTGAAAAATTCAGTCTTTGGGAATTCAAGAAGTCAAAAACATGCTTTTTGAAACTTTATTAATGAAAAATAAGAAATTAATAATATGAAGTAATGCAGATTTTAAATGTTTTTAAAGTTTTCACTTTTGTACAACTCACATTATGAAATTCTGAAAAGTCAAAATTCAAAAACAAACAGCAAATAATATCATATTAAAAAAGAATAAAAGTAACAACTAACTTTGAAATAAACAAATTACAAAGTTCAACAATTTCAAAAATTTAGTCTCCTCAGGTCCTTTGACAACTCATCCATCTATCCATCCATCTCATCTGTGTTCACTGCAATATCTCGGTGCATGTTTGGGTTCGCCAACCCCATCATTATTTTTGATTCCATTACATTTCTGAGGTAAATCTCCTTTCTTCTCAAGATGCTGAACAACTTTTCAGAGATTGCAGTCATGATTGGCAAAGCTACCATTACCTTGAAAATTTGTCATATGTGCAGAAATGTCATAGTTTGAGTACTTTGGAAGCATCTGATAAATTGAGTTTTTCTTGAAGAGCAAATTGTCTCAATAATTTGACTTCATCCATCCATGTATTTTGTGAATACTGAAGCAATTCTTCATATGTGTCATACAAATGCTTTTGCAGCTTTGTCCACATCCGTCGCAGTAATATTAGTTTGCATGGTTGTTAAAATATTGAAATTTTGTAAACTATTTTTATGCTTAGAAAATCTGTCTGAAACTGCCAAGTTTAGGCAGTGTGATGCACAGTGGACATATATTGCCATTTTATTATTTTTTTTTAATGTAAGCATGAGCACCATGCAATTTACCACTCATTGCAGAGGTTTTTCCTTAACCGATCAAATACTCTATTTTGATACCTTAGTTTTCTAAAAATTCCAGAAGCATGTCTGCAAAATTATGTCCAGTTCAGACAGTCACTTCAACAAAACGTAGGAAATCTTCACGAATCACATTTAGGTCTTCATCATAGTAAGACACTGCTACTGAAAACTGTTCTTTCCAAGAGATATCAGCCATTTTGTCTGCTAGAACTGAAAATGCCTCAGCTTTATTGACACGCTCCACAATTTTCCATGTTATTACTTTATATTTTGCTTCAATCATAATTTGATTTTGAATTTTACTGCTAATGTTTTTAGCATTCTTTAAATGAGAACTCAACTCTGTGTCAGTTCTGGTGCGAAATTGCAGTAAGGCCTGAAAATTGTATCATTTACAATTCATTCATCTTCAGTAATATTTCATAATCTTCACTTCTTCGTAATGCCAGTCCTTGTCTTTGACATAATACTATTGTTTCTATTACTGGTCGTAATTTCTTCCTATTACCTTCAATTATACCTTATTGTAGTGATCTGTTTGAATATCCACTGGTAAAACACTTCCTGAATGAACCTGTCGTCTGGCTTCTGGCAAAAACATTTGTTTGCTCAATATATATCTCATGCTCACAACCATCTTTCTATACACCGAATAGTCTGAGAGTCTGAACACTTTTATACCGTAAATATTTCACGTTTCATTAATTACATAACCACAAACCACAAGCAAACATCTCAAGCAAAAGATTGTGAATGTATCACAATTCAAGTGCAAAACAATGAAAAAAATAAACACAGTAACACAATAAAATCAAATCTCTTGATTCAAATTTTAAAACTTGACACATATATTATTCGTATACATACAGTAAAGTACTGTAAATGAACGCTGAGAGACATATAGACCAATATACTCTGATAATTCGATAAACAAATGAACAAAAAACAATGCACCTTTACTGAAATGCACATTCTTAGGTATGATTCATATCACAGTAGTGCATTGGGTGCCGTGTGCAATCGGTGGGGGCTACAGTCATACTCAATACTCTAGTGCAGTACTGTCCAACCCATATGCAATGTGTAGCAATATATGGACTCTGGTGGACGAGAAAAATACCCCATTCTCCTTAATGTTGCGCTGGAAAATGTATTCATGCTTTGGTTCAATGTATCTTTGTGAAGTTGCATTTTCATCAATAAACATAATCAAAAACAAGTTCTGATCCTGACTGACAGAGTCCCACATTGATAACATGTTAAGGAGTAGCTTGTTCCAGCTGCACACCAGATTTTCCTCAACTTGCAGCAAGCATGCAGTGTCAAATTTCACATTAATTATGTGGTGAGTAAATATAATTGATTTCTGTTTCAAATGTTTTTGTCATTATTATGATTTATAATGATTGCTTTTGTTAGTAGCAGCAGTAGTGTGGAGATAGCTGAAATGAATTCTGGCACCCACGCAACCTTTGTAATCATTCAGATGCGCCCCTAGTTGTAAAAAGGTTGGACAGTGCTGGTCTAGTGCAAGAACGAACTCATCATTGTCACCTGTCTACAATAATACTGTGTTCGGCACATCGTGGCGTGACAAAGTATATGTCATCCTATGAAGACATGGTACAGTGTTAGATCAATTTTTCTGCCTTTCTTTCTTCCTCTCTTTCAACCAACATTTTTTATTTTCTTTTTTTCTCCTCTCTAATTCGTTTTTTCTTTTTTAGGTGAAGAGGGTTGTTTAACACCCAAAACACCCCTTTTACTATCAACCCTGCTTTGTTTGATGTTTTTCAATACTATTTCCTGTGTGGTACAGTAAATACTTTATGCTGTTCTACCTAGTTTCTCTGAAATAAAATGAAATTACTTTTATTATTATTACTACTTCTTGGCCTCTGGTCACATGCTTTCATAGCATTTTTTTTGAATAGGTGGTTTTTTCTTTTCCTGTGCTAATACCATTTATGTTACCATTTAACATTATACAGTAAAAGTGTCTTACCTCCTAGTCGTGTAAACTACACAATAATCAGTATTTTTGATACTGATTACATAATTTAATAGAAAAACTGTTTTTTATTTCCTAGAATTGTAATGGTTAGAATTCATATATATTTAATGAAAATTGGAATATATTTATCCTCAAGTAAATTGGTCCACTATTTTCATAAAATTGAACTAAAAATAAAATTGATACGTGGTCTGTAAATAAAGTATTGATGCTGGTTCAGAAAAACTTTTTATTTACAGTCTAATTATACCTGGACTATCACCTTCAAAATAGTTCCCTTGAGAAGCAATCCATGTAACACTTCAAATGGTTTTCCCACTTTTCAGAGTAGTGTTGGAACTCAGAAACTGGAATATCCTTCAGATGGTCGGTACATTTTTTTTTAATGTTTTCTACTGTTCCAAAATGGTGTCCTTTGAGGTTTTTTCAAAGTCAGGAACAGGAAAAAGTCCCAGGAATTCAAGTCAGGTGAATAAGGTGGTTGAGGAACTACAGGAATGTTTTTCTTTGCCAAAAACTCATTAATTGAGAGTGCAGTGTGACAAAGTGCATTGTCATGATACAGCATCCAGTTGTCTTTGATGGCTGGTCTCACGCAGGCAACTCATTTCCACAGTTTTTCATGAATTTCTTGGAAAACATATTAATTTACAGTCTATCCTGTAGGCAAAAACTCTTTATTGACAATGCCATTACTATTGAAGAAATAAATTAGCATGGTTTTGATTTTTGATTTGCTCATTTTTGCTTTTTTGGGACGTGGTGAGTTGAAGTGTGTCATTTCTTGCTTTGGTGTTTTGTTTCTGGGTTGTACTCAAATACCATGATTCATCACCAGTAATAACATTTTTTTGGGGAAAATCTGGATCAGTTTCAATCCACTCTAGAAGATTACAGCACACTTCCACCTTGTTGTTTTTCTATTCAACAGTGAGATGTTTAGGGACAAATTTTGCACAAATTTTTTCATGTCCAATTCATTTGTCAAAATTTAATGGATTGTGGTATGGTTCAAATTCAATTGTTCTGCAGTCATTCTGACAGTTAATCGCCGGTTGTACCGTATCAGGTCTCTGATTCAATACTGTTGTCATTTTTTGATGTTAACGGTCTTCCAGAGCGTGGATTAATCTGTTAATATCAAAATGAATTTAAGGATTTGAGAAAATTTTTTAAAATATTTATATGAAACATAGAACTTCATGGTTGTGTTGAACATGAATAATAAAAAAAAAAATCAAAAGAAAATACAATAGAGGCCTTTAAAATACAATATTACATAGCGATATTAAAAATTAGGTTGTTAATGAAGCAGTCTTAAGACAAGGCAAGAAATTTGTGAAAATTTTGAAGAGATGAACTAGGTTGGTGGGTCATGTTTAGTTAATTCAGATTCAGTCAACCAGATTCAGTTAATTTGATGATAGATGGATAATTTTTACAAGGCTTAAAACAGTAAAGGAAGAGAAAAATTTAAATATATAAAGCATAAAACTGAGGATGTAGGATGTTCAAATGTAGGAGGATGTAGGATGATTAAGTTATGTTCAAAAATTAGCTCAAAACAGAAAGAGATGGTGAAATAATTATTCAAGTGACTGGTGACTAAAAAAAAATCTGCCTATATCCTTGAAGAAGTACTGAATATAAGGTGCAGTAACTTGTAGAAGTTATTAAAAACTATCTCTATTACATGAAAAAAATATGATTGCAATTCATCACAAAGAAAACAAATCAAACCTTATTAGTTGGTCATATGAGCAAATTGTTAATGTTAAAGCTAGTGGTAGATTATTATACTTTTTGTACTGAATTTGGTAAAAGATTTTTGTTAATTCTTTAAAATTTTGACAGTGCTGTACTATGCCTTTTCTTAAAAATAAACTAAACAAAAAGAAAGTTAATGAGCAATGAAAATACATTTTCTTTTTAAATGTTTGTTTAAAGATGAATCAATTTAATATACTGGTCAATGGTTATTTTTATAGGATAATATAAACGTATAAACAGATCACTTTATTTCTTTTATCTAATGAATACATCAATGTATTTAAATGATGAATTAAGTATAATTAATTTTATAACGATCAATTTTTTAACATTAATATTCTTGATTAAGGTATTTTTGTTATTATATTACATTTCTCTGTATATTTCTGTTAAATTGTGATATCCATATGTTCACAACTTTTACACAGTCTTTTCGTCTGGTTAAAATACTTGTTTAAATGCATGCCTACTTTATTGCAAAATAAAGTTAAAGCTTATTTACTTCATAGTTTTCAAAGGTAAATAAAAAATATCACAATTTTAGTAACCTCACCTTTTTGAGACTCAAAAAATTTTGTGGAACTTTATTGACCTTATCCAGCAGTGTGCAAAATTGTACAAGTGGGGTAACCATGTTGTACCACATGGCAATGGAAGGTGGTCCAAAAAAGCAATCAATAAAAAATATAATATGCTGTCTTGTTCAGTTTGTTGGTTGGGATGCTCTAAACATTCTCTATCAATGAATTAACAAACATGCAGCAATGTAATCTACTAGAAACAGTTATTTATCTTAGTACAAATCTTCCAACAGTGACTGATTGTTGTTATTGCCAGCCAAACAATATTTAGCATCTCATTTGATAATCCTCAAAAGATTTAATCAGGGTCCACAGACAGTAGTGCATGTGATAATAATGCCTTGTTTGCCTAGTGAATGTGCTGCGTTTTTTTACATTACTGGATTGCTGATAATTAGATCCTAACTACTAATTTGTGAATTAATCAATTATTGAGCTTAACTATTGAGTAGGTAGAGCTTATTATTATTGCTGTAAAATAAATAAAATTCATTTACTTTGTTATCAAACGCACACCAAAATTACATAGAATGTTACATTTGTTATAGTATAGAATCAACTACAATTTCTCTGATAATGAAGTGAATGAAAGGTTGAATCTTTATTTAGATTAGATTTATTACTCAAAGTTTTTTGAAATTATTGCTTGTTCAAATTTTTAAAGAGAAAATTTTTGAAATTAAATTATATTTGAAATATTGTTCAAATTTTTGAACATTTGTAGATACATTTTTTCAAATTTTCTTTTTATGTTTCATATGAAAAAAATGCTACATCATCAAATGTTCGTGATGTAAATTTTGAGTTTTTATTGAGACACTGAATCAACTTGTTTTACTTTTGATTGAATTCAAATCAATTTAAAAAACCTCCCTTTGTGCATACGCCATCTTGATATATTTGTAACAGCAAAAGCCATTATTGGTATCAAGTATTTTCACCTGTTGGAAAAAAATGTGAAAAAGAAACCTTCTGAAAAGTTGTGATTTGAATCTATTTAAATTTAAAATTACATTTTTATACTTTACAAATGAGCCAGGAAACACATAAAATTACTTTGCAAACGTTTTATTCGTTAAAATATTTTTTTAAATTCCGAACATTCCATTCCATTCGTAACGTTATTAATATTTTACAACTATTTTAAAGTTAAATTAAAGTTAATATGTAGATTCTCATATGTTTTGACATTTTTGTTAGCATGACAGAATCGCTTTCGAGATTCATGGCACTGAATTACAGTTCATTCCGTTCATCATGTTCTGTGCTTATTCGGCTTAGATTAACCAATTTTGTAATGTATTAGATCAGTCATGTTTATTTAATGTGTCATGTATGTGGTACGTTATATGTCTTATTAGGTAGTGAATTTAAAATGTTTTATTCTGAAATTCAGACTTTAAATTAATGTATGGGTGTTATCATCTGAATAGGCCTAGGTGAAGGTGGTCGAGTGAAAGCTAATTGTTACATTGCTTTAGGGAGCAAATCACGTTCAGAATGATGAAAAACAGCGGGCTCCCTAAAAAAGAAGGGAAGATGAGGATACGTGCTTTCCCGGTAATTTTTATTCTATTTTTACTATATTTGTGTGGCTTAAGTGTAGTTACTAAAATAGTAACGTAGGTTAGATGCCTCTTTGACGCAAAAGTTAGATTAAAATGGAAGAATAACTCCTTCAAACCTTTATTTTAATTAAAATGTGATGGGATAATCTTACATCAGATTTTTGTCCGAAATTGAGCAGTAATATTATATTACCTTGCTATATTTCTAGCGGTTGACTGGTGCTGAATTTAGCCTATTCTGAAAGCTACAACATTTAGTGACCGTACTCTCTGAAGTTCGATTACTTTTGTTTTTTTTGTTTAATTCTCTTAGTTTCACTTTTTTATCGTTTAAAATTTATCTTGTTGATCATAAAATGACCAAATTTATAGATTTCATTATTAAACATAGTGTGAAGCAGAATTAACTTTATTTTTTGCCTGTAAATTATGATGGCTAGGTATAGGATATAAAACCCTTCATTGAGGTTGAGGATGTTGTGATGAAAGAATTGCTGCAGATTATTTCCTTTAAACAATGAAATTTATCTTGTTTCAACTTGAAGTATCTTGTCATTTTGATGTTTTATCTTTATAAACAAGATTGAAGTTTGAGGGTTAGAATGTTGTAAAATTTTAATTTTGCTGAATTTTTTTGTTCATTATTATGTTTTTAAATTTTCAGTTGATTTTCTGTTTATATTATGCGAACTACAAAATTTAAAAAATTGTAGAATTGTATGAATTGTAATTGCAGATAATTTTGGACAATCAAATGTTTTGTTACTTGTTGGGTAGGTTAGTTTTTAGGCCTAGATACAAGACATATTTGCATGTGACTTTTGATGTTTTCTTTGTGCGTTTATTTTGTTGAAAGGATAATTTTAACCATATTTGGGTACTGCTTAAAAGTTTTGAAGACATAAAAACTGGCTTTGGTTAAATTTGTTAATCATTTGTATGAATACCCCTTAAAATAAGTTTTTGAAATTCTCAGTTGAAATATCAAAATCCATCTAACATTGAAGATTTTAATGTGTTTTTATTTTTTTCCAAGTGAATGGATGTAATGATACTTAATGTTAGGTTATATGTACATTCACTTAATGGTTTTTTTGTGTATTCTTAACAAATGTTGAATTTTTTTTGTTAATATTTGTTTATACTGATGTAGCATCTGTTGATTAGAATCTTAAAAATAATTTAGTGTTGGAAGAAACTTAACTGTCAAAGACTGTTTATTTAAATATAAATTTACCTTAACAATGTGAAAATGCACTGATCTGTCTTATAAAATATTTCATCCGAGCAGAATATCAGAATAATGTAATCACCGTGTGCTTATTCACTTGAGTTTCATCAGTAATTCTTCAGAAAGCATACAGTTTTAACATTTGTATTATACAAATTTTAATCTATTTGTTTATTTTTTGAAATGATGTGATAATATTTTGCATTTGTGTCATTACTATATTAAGTTAGTATTACAATAGATTGTTGTATTTTTAAGATTACGGCTTGAATAAAGCTGTGTTTGTGTTTTGATGTTTGTTATATGAATAGCATTTTATTTATTATTAAAGAATTATAGTGGAAGAGTTTATTTAGCCAAAAAATTTTATTTATTATAATATTTTTAAAAATTCATAAAATAGACAACAATACTCATAATTAAAGACATTTTGAGAGGTCGGCTATATAAAATAGAAATTAAAAGAGAAAAGGGTAAATGTTGTACAAATTTGGTATTAATAACAAAACACAATTATTATTCTTTCCTTACAGAGAAAAATTAATAGTAAACAAAAATTACTAATTAAAATAAAAAAGATGGTTTGATATCAACAGCAAAAATCAAGAAACGATTTTAAGGTTTAAAAAAAGGGTAAAAAAATCAAACTGCGATGATTTTTCTACAATTTCATTACATGAAATTAAAAGTTAAAACTCCTTAATCAGTTCATATCTGTACTGCCATGCTTCATTAAAATATTTATCTCCTAGTTTCCAATCTTGTCCAAATGATTAAGAACTGCAGTGGACTTAGTCTTACTGAAAATGTTTTTTTTTTTAATTCATTCAGTATATGACACTCGGATAAAATGCAAATTATTTCTTCCTTTTTCAAACTACACACTGAGAAAATCCTATATACACTTGAAGGTGAGTCTGTTTTACTTTTGATTACTGAATTCAAATCAATTTAAAAAAATATCTCCCTTTGTACATATGCCATCTTGATATATTTGTAAGAATAAAAGCCATTATTGGTGTCAAGTATTTTCACCTCCTTTTCCTAAATTTCTCCAATATTGGACTGTGATAAAATGTAATATAATTTCTTCCTCTTTTAAACTCCGTAATGAAAAAATATGTAAGTATGCTAATAAGGAAATTTATTTAGGTACATCTAATTCCTGTTTTAAAGCACCTTGCAATTAAGTAAAAAAATGCGTTGCTTATGAGGTAGTCATTGTTATAGCTCAATTCTTTATTTAAAAATCTACGGCTATTAATTAATGGATCTTTAAAACTCAACTTAATTTTATTTTTTACTTTGTTAAAACTTTTATCTGTATTAAAAACAAGAAACACAGTTATTCAGTAAATCATAATAACATGACATACCTTATTATTATTCATTGTAATAGTAGCCCCAATTACTCATAGTAAAACACCTTTTGTTCTATAATTTTGCTCCAACAAGATTTTTGGATACTTAGAAGGTGGTAAGGGTAATCATTTAATATCTAAGTGCTTTTCAAGGTCTATATAAAAATAGGAAATACCATTGTTTTTAATTATAAACTATAATCAGGAGCATTGATTGATAAATTCAATGTTTTGTTAATAAAGTAACATTGGATTACCTTATTGTATATCTTGTACCTCTACACTTGTGCCTTATAACTTATAATCACTGTAAAAAACTTGTTTACCTACTAAAAGGAATCTCATTATTTTAGATTAATCTGCAAATTTAATTTTTCAGGATTCATAGCTATTTTACCAATACTTAATTTATCCTTAAAATGTTGTTGAAATGATAGATTGAAAGCGTGATACTCAAATATTTGAGAGTTTACTACCTTGATTTATCTCCCTTTCTGGAACTGCTCTAGGAGCATTACCTCTGACAGGGGAAGCACACAGCCGTCAGATGCCGGTATGTGGAGTGCCTGTGACTTCATTCTGCGAAAACAAGCCCCATTATGGTCGGGGGGGGGGGGGGCGTCTAAGCACTCAGCCTTGGGCCTGTCCAGCCTGGCACCTTTCGGCATCAAACTCTGTCGAGCTTCCTCTGAGGCATGTAATCTGTCATTAACTTTCTTAATGTAGTCCTCTGTAGCCTTCCATTCAAGGGATCCTCATAATAATTCTCTGATTGTCTTCTGGATTAAACATGACAGAGGAATGAAGCACCTCTTGTTCATTCCGAAATCGTACAACTAAAATAAACATGTAGAGGGGTCTCCTCCTCAGCATATGTGAGACAAAGGTCTGTAAAATATCTGTACAAATAAGCTCTATAGCTTCCATGGCTTGCCGGGAACTGTGTTAAAGAGTAACCTAACGAGCCATGAGTCCTTTGGTACCAATTTTTAATAATGTGGTGTGTCAACCGCCCTTTTGTGCTCTTGTCCCACCTGCTTTGCCAGATTCTTAACAACTTGTTCTATATCAGCAGAAATTCTCTTATTGGCAGGAGATGAGGTCCCAATGCCCGGAGTCTCTTCCTTTGCTCAATCTGCAGGTCTATAGGTAAAAAGGTCAGCTAAGATCTCGGCCAACTCTTTAGAAATTGTGCGATAAGCGCAGATTATTCGTAAACAGCATCTCCTGTGTGAAGCCTTGAGTTGTCCTAAATATTTTGCATACTTAGTGATGCTTCCCCACACTCCCACTTATGATGTGTGGGTCATCTGCACCACCATTTCAAAATATCATTGTTTTGGTCTTTTGACATTTTACCATATTTGACAGTATTGTTCAAACATGACAGTCATATTCGGAAATGTACGCTTATAACATTACATTATCATTAGTAAAAACTAACAGTGTTATAAATATTTCAAAGCAAATACCTGGCGATTTAATTTATACAGTGTTATTTAATTCCAGTTAAAGTTTAAGAGTACTACAATGAGCTGTTTGAGCTCTAAACAGCTGCGGAAGTGCTGGAATACGTCTTGATGCAGCCAACATTCCAGAGAATTTTATTATTGACTGTAAATTTAAAAAAAAAATTGCTGATCTATTCTATTGAATGGTGTCAAATCTACAGAAAAATTAACCTTGATTAACTTTGTTGCACCTTTTACAAAGTTTAATTTTAATTATGTTGATTAAATATTGTGTATTGTCTGTAGTGCTATCGATTTTTCCTAAAACCAGCTTGAAATTCCTTCAGTATATCTCATCTGTCAATCTAAAGAGTGAGGCTTACAAATAAATTACTGATTGTATTATTAAGGGATATCCCTCCGTAATTCCTAACAAGACTTAGATCACCTTTCTTTTCTGATGGAATATGTAATTAATCAAATTTGAAGCACTTTGGAAGAGCTTTTGGTTCATCTCACTTTCATAATTAACCAATTAAAAATATCCAATGTCTTAGTAATGTTCAGAGCATTTTTAAAAAACTTATTATCATCCTGTCTTCTCTCAGCTTTATTATTTTTACATTTTTAAGAATGTGTTTTAAAACAAGCATTGTTAAAAAGAAGTGTTCAGTATTATCTCATTTACAGGGCCCAGTGTAAAAATTTTTACATGGCTGAAATCATTAGATTGAGAAAAGTTTTAAAATGCTGGATTTAATCTGAGCCCTGGATATTAACACCAGAAATGAATGTTTTCTCAGTAGTAGAAGCGAGTAATTTCAGATTTGACTTTAATCATTTACTTTCTTCAGTTAAAAGTGGTTTTCCCTGTAAATTCTAATCTTTTTTTTTGTATCTGGTAAAACGTTTTTTCAAATCCATATACTTCATTTTAATTAATGCAGAATTAGCTTTAGTAAAATTATTTATTAACCTGAATACTTCCGCATGGAACTTGTAGTACTCTCTATCAAATTTCCTTGCAACTGAATTTGCAAATATTAACAAATTGAGAATTTTTTTAAATTGTAATTTTTTCTTTTGGTTAAAAATTAAAATTAAATAAATTTTGATTGCAAATAGCTGTATTTATTATTGACACTATAGTGTTGGAATCTTCTTCTGGAGCATCAGTCTTCCTTTCATTTAGCAAAGCTACAGTTTTATTCCTTAGGTTGTCTTCTCTCATAACATTTTAATTTTGGGTGAATTTGTATAACTTCAACCTTTGTTTCACAGTTTGTTAATTTGATTCTTTAAATATAAAAGGTGTTTGCAAAATTCAGCATGCCAACATGAAAAGAATATACAAAAGATGAAAGACTTGTTTATCAATTACAATATTCAGTCACTGATACAACCTTGTTTTTGATGAAAGTATACTTTTTGTATTGATCATTTGTGTGACTGTTAAGAATGATGAAATTAAAATCTTAAAAAAAAATCAATAAAAT
The DNA here is from genome assembly GCF_047948215.1 of Lycorma delicatula. Lineage (NCBI taxonomy): Eukaryota > Metazoa > Arthropoda > Insecta > Hemiptera > Fulgoridae > Lycorma > Lycorma delicatula. Next base: position 90,244,434 of record NC_134456.1, on the reverse strand, counting down.
AAAAAATCACTTATTTATTGTCATTTGCACTTACTTTCATATCCTTAGAATTTCTAGAAGCTTGCAAAGAATTTCCTTAACTAACATTCAACAATAATTAGATATTGTTTGGATGCATTCTGTTCAATCTCTCAATCTTCCATTTAAATCATCAAATAATGTCAACTTCTTATCACAGACTAAGTGATGAAATCGCACAGTTTCTCAAAATCAGCTTCCCAGTTAATGTAATTTACATAAACTGACAGTCAAAATAATTTTGATTTGTGTATTGACAATCATTTTAGTAACTGTATAATTTCATATTTTACATAATCTTAAACTATAGTTATTTTTCTTACTCCCCGTAATCCAAAAATACTCATTGCAGATTGATTCATCTTAACAGTAGAAATAAATTTAAAGCTATAATTCATAAATTATTTTGCAAATTTATTAGAAATATCCCCCAACATAAATTCAGATAAAAAAAAGTAATTTTTCCAAAAGATTAAAAAATTCTAAATTATATAATTTTTCTTTTAACAGTAGAATATTATATGAAAAAAATTTCAAAACCCAACTTGCAGATTGTCAGTTTTCTCAACAGTTTTTTGATTTAGTTGATGAGGAATTGATTCAGGAACAAAAAAATCAGGCGTTGGAGTTAACAACCCTCTTTCTAGACACATCACCCCTATTCTTTTCCTTAAACCAAGCTCAAAATGAATGAGAAATATTGTTTTTATAGGAGGCAATACTTCCCTCATATCATTTAAATATGCCATTGATTAGTTTTATTTAAATATGTCCATTTCTTCACATTAGAGTCTATTGCTCTGATTTAAGTAAGTCTTAATTTCTAATAAATCCTTGCGTTTCCATCACATATCAGATAATCCTGAGGAACAAAATTTTTGTGCCACTTTTTGGAATCTGTCATTGACACTAACCATTTGGCATAATTAAATAAATTTTTGATACATTTTGCTTAAATCCCTTATATCCTTGTAAACTCTTAAGAGTATCTCCTGATATCTCAGAAATTCCATAAAGTATAAGATTATTTTACTGCTTGGTATTTTCTAATTCCTTTTTTTTTTAGATCCTCATTTTCCTTAATTGAGATATACACACTATTTCTAATCTGATGTAAATCCTGTTATATTAAGACTTCCCACTTTTTTTAACAATCTCCTCCACATCTGCTCTTATTTCAAATTTATATAAAAGCAAGGTTGAGTCATCCATATTAACAGTCATGTGAAGGGATGCTCATGAGAAGACTGGTTGCAGTTGTAGGTTTTAAGAGTGAAGGGAAAAATATTGTTTATTGTTATAACATGTTAATAATATTGAACTGATTTAAAAATAACTTATTAAGGATTAATTAGTACTAAAACTTTTAAAATTTATTTGACATAGTGGGCTTGAACCACTTTTTAATTCATCTGACATAAGACCCCTGATTTTTTTGTTGGATATAATAGTTTAACCCTTAAGAAGTAATTAAAAAAAAAATATTCGCCTCTTGGTAATTTAAGAAAAAATTGTTTTAAAGTTTTTTAACGTGAATTATGCAAATATTTTTCATTTCAATTATATCCTATAATATAAGCTGTTACATTATTTTAATAGCTGGTTTATTATATTATTCAAAAATACATTAATTTTTCAATAAAATTAATACAAATACTAATTGTTTAAAACATAACAGAATTCAGTTATTGATGGTAATTGTTATATAAATAAAATAGCCTGTTAAAAATTTTATAAAATTTTTTTGTTTTGCATTCGTGAATATACACAGAGTTGTTTATGCGTAAATTATTAATTATTACATGCATATTCAATTTGAGTAAGTTATTGATAAGGAGAGAACACTGTTTGAACAACAGTTAGGAACAACTAGGTATTTCTTGTTTTAAATATTTTAGTGTATATGTTAGTATTAGGTTATATTAAGAAACTCTAATTAGTTTGCATTATAAATACATTAACTGATTGAGAATACATTTATTTTGCATTTGTACAATAGTATAAAAATATTCAGTTCGATTGAAAATAATATTTACAATTATTAAAGATTATTATATTTATTTAGATACAGGTTGTAGTAACTTATTTTTATATTCAGAATGAGATGTTCTAAATTTTCCCTTATTCCAAGTCTGCTTGAAATCTGAATGCACTGATTATATTCTGGGCTGTTTAAGTCTCATATTAGTTCTGGAGCAAAATCAGCACTGTGAACCTTTGGCATTGGTAATGTTCATTTTTAATTTCAAATAACTTTTGCAAAAATTATTGATATTATTCATATAATCTGGTCTTAGAACAGCAGAAAAACAGGAATTGACAACTTTTTGGAAATCCTCAAAAAGTTGACAAATGGCAGACATTCTGCTCTGGGTTGCTGCAATTCACTCATAAGAAATCAACTTCTTTGAAATCAAGAGTTTTATATGCGTTCACATCCCATCTAGCAAAAGATGGTTCTCTGTAGTTGATTTGCTGTGAACATTTTACACATTTGCCCAATTCAAACCTTTTTCTTTGAACTTCAGAAGCATAGTGCTTAAAAAGAGTATTTATAATGCCAAGCATCAAATGCATTTTTGGGGGGTGGGTTAAGTCTTCCTAGTTCGAGCAAGAATTGGTTGATTGATGCAGTTTTCATATAATTTTGTGTCTTCTTTGTTACTCTGCTACTTTCCATGCCTCGTATTGTTTCAAACAGCTTGAAAGCATCTGCAGTGGAGCAGCGTTGTGTAATTCATTCTTAATGTGCTGTGCACCATGTGCAAGGAAAAAAGTTTCTGAAAAAAGTTGAATGAAACATAATCACTACTGACAAATTAGCTAATTTCAAGTCTGCGGAGACTGTGAATCTTGGCAATTCAGTAATCTTCAATAACGACCATAGCTTGAACGTATCTGGACGCATTCTCATGACTGGCAAATCAATGATAGTAGCTTTTAAATTTCTGAATACTTAACTTTATTCGCAACAGTGGCATCTGTATTTTTTTTGTGGTTTCTGTTTTGGTGTATGTATCTGTACATCTGTACTCTTCACTTGCACTATTATTCTTCCACTTCAGTTTGTAAAGGAAACAAATATCTTCAAAAATCCTCCACCGCCATCTGTATCTATTTTTACATGACCAAGCACTTCATTATGCATCCTTTGTACTTAGGCAAAAACTTTCAACAGGCAATTTTTTTTTTTAAATCATCAATAATTGAACTTTGTTATATTTAAACAATTTGTATTTGTATTGAAAAATTAATGTATTTTCTAATAACAGATTTACATAGTAAACCCAATATTAAAATAAAATGTTAAGTTAGTTTGTGATATGTAAAAGTATAAAACAACTTTATGAATGACAATTCATAATAACAAATATTAAAATAATAACAATTTAAAAAAAATGGGAATTGATATACTAATAATAATAATAATAATATCAATTAGAGTGATGCTATTACATCACTTAGCTAAAGTAGCATCTGCAGTGTTATTATATGAAACTCATCATTTCCTTACTTAAATTAATACCGAATGATGAGTTCTGATTATAATAAAAATTCTACTATAAATAAATAAACTCTAAACATCACAATTCAGACAGTGTTCACAATATAGTATTGTACATGATTATATACAACCAACCAGTCTTGTTGCATTGCTTAGATAAATGTTTATAAAGTATTCAAAAAAGGCATTTTTTTTTTAAATAAAAATGTTAAAGTTCGTAAAAGAAATTAACTGATGACTTGATACAATCAATAGCCTTTCTCTAGAATGCAAGTCTTGCAAACTTTCATGTTTGAAAAATAGATTCTGTATCTGCTTTTTCAGTCATTAGTTAGATAGTTGTGATACTGCTGCAATTGTTTTACATAGCATATACTGTAATTTTATTGTTAATAAAATCAGTAATAATAATAATAAAGTAATGGTACAAAAAACAAAATGTTAAAATAAATTTTAGTACATTTTTCATCATTTAATTTAGGATTAATTTAACTATAACATCAATAATGGTTGTCAATAATTATTAAAATTTCACATGAAGATCCATTGCTTCCTGGTTTTACTGAACTTAAAGGGATGTACGCTGAGATCTGCATTATGGGTATACTACAGTATGATGATGACCTATTACCTTATATTATTATAATTGTTAATAATATTATTACCATATAATTATTATTAAAATGACATACTACTTTACCTGCTATAAATTGCCATTTCTCATTTTTTTAATGAATATTAGATTATTAGATGATGTGTGTTTTATGATTAATAAAATCAGTAATAATAATGAATAGTATCAAAAACAAAATATTAAAATAAGTTTTAGTACATTTACTTCATTTAATTTGGGAATGCTTTTGACTGTACCATCAGATTACTTTATAATTGGATCTACTGAGAAACAGTTGAATTAGTTTATAAGTTAGTTTCTTCATATAGTACTTTTGGGTAATTATATACCAGTATTAAAAAAAATCTGATGTGGATACCACATGACTGCCTTGTACACTTATTAAATTGCATATATATTTTTTTTTGAAAAGCACAAAATTTTATTTCATTATTAACTATTTTTTCATATTTTTTAAATTTTTTTATTATTGAATTATTATTTATTGTAAATTTTTTTTTACAATTGGAAGTTAATAATTATTATTAATAAATCAATATATTTAAATTAAAAAAAAAAGAGATGAAGTCTGATTCGAACTGATGTGCCTGCTCCTTATAAGATCCAAATATTTCATTAATTAAAATTTCATTTGGCTATAACTATGGAACCTATGAAAACAATTACCACTTATATCATTGAAAAGCTGTCAGTGAGTGTTTATTACTGCAGTTAAGAAAAAGTCAAAAATCCAAATTTTTGGGGTTTTGCTTTTTTTTGAACACTTTTGGTTCAGTTGATTGCAATCAAAAGGGGAGGTGCACAACTTAATATAACAACAGTCCTAAATCCAAAATTTCAACTTACGACTTAGCGAGTTGTGTGAGATACATACTTATGTCATGCCAAATCTAGTCCAAATGGATTAATGAATGGACAGAATGGATATTCTTGTTGAAATCTGAAAACCGAAATTTTTCATGATCACAATAAAGCAATAAATAGATATTAATTATGCATTCAGGCCAAAAGAACATAAATTGATAAAAACATAATTTGATCTAAAATAATTTATTTGATTGAAACATATTTTATACAAATATGTTTTAATGTATTTAATGTTTTAAATTTGTAATAAAAAAACAAAATTGTGTTAGTCGCATATGCTGTTTGGTGGTGTAAATAAATTTTAATGTCATACACAGGACTGCCACACGCATTAAGATTTGTTCATTTCTAGCCATATTAATCAGAACAGTATGGGTAGTTTTTAATATCTAATACAGTTTGTTATATTGTTGCCAACTTAACCAAGAAAACCTTATGTAATTCTGTAGGATTATTCATGAAATTAAATTCATTTTATTTTTTAATTTATAAATGTTTATTTTATTATTATTGTAACAACCATTCAGTATCTGTCGAATATAAATTATTTTTATGACTTTTGATTGTGTGTTTATTACTTAATACTGATTTAGTATGTTAAAAGATAAACCAATCTATATGTTTTTAAAGGTTTGAAAAGTTAATTTTCTTCAGTTTAAAAATCAGTCTTGTTTTGTCAGTGTATAATTAATCAAAATAGTTAAATTCATTTTTCTATTGTTCATATAAATTTTCATTTAAATGTTTCTTTTTCAAGTTTTATGATTTATATTGCAAAGTATTAATACTTTTTTCATTACAGGCTTTAATTATTTTATTTGCACTTTTATTATTATATTTATTTATATTTATTTTGTTTAATTTCATTTTTTAGCAGAATTGTTTTATTGTAATAGTTATTTGATACTTAGGCCTTAATAGTGGTCATAGTCACTTGTTTTTTCTTTAAAATATTTTATTAATTCCATAAGTTTTAATTAAATAATTTAATTGCTTTCTGTGATTTATGGCTTGGCTTTAACCATTAATGAAACAAAGTGCCATTGGAAATGGAGTGTGTGAATTCTCAAATTAAGAATGTTTATTTTTGTACTAAAACCGTGTGTTACAGTACGTACCACTGTAGTATTCTTTTGCGCTAGTACAGCTTCAATTCATTCCTGCTTTTATACTTATGGCAGAAAAAATTCTTTTTTTTGTGAAATACAATGACTGTGTTTGCCCATTGAACGGTAAATTCAAATTTTTAATTTTTGAATAATATTCCTAAAAATCTTAACACAAGATTAAGTGGTTTTACAATAGTGGCATACAATGGATTTAAGTAAACATGCTCAGTTAATAGTAAATTGTTATGTAAATTAATTTACGTTATGAGTAGATAGCAACAAATAAATTGTGAAATCAGATTGATCAAATGAAATGAGTTCTTGTAAAACTGTGTTAAACATTTTACTGTTTGTTATAATTTGCCATTTAATGTAGATATATTTATTGCATGTTTACAATATTCTAACAGCTTTGTTAATATGGTACTTGGTTTCAATTTGATTATAAGTTCAAAACTAGTGTGTAAAATATGCAGCTTAACTTTGTACATAAGTATCTAATATTATTCATAAATACTTAACTCTTTTATGCCCATTCTCTTTGTAAATTTGTTAAAAATATTATAATTTTTTATTCAGTTTTCCTTTATTATCGTTTATTATCGTGTTCTTTATGGCCACGATATATATATTTTTTTTTTTTACTTTAATGACTGAGAATGTCTGGCTATAACATGAATTGTGGTATTTATAGATGGTTTTTAATACACATCATTCCGAATTCTATTATTTCTGTAACGCTTTTATCCAGAGTTTATTTTTTGTGTTTCTTCAATTTCAATGTGATTGTTATTGCCAGTATAATTTCTTAAGGATTATTATACATTTATATTCAATAATGGATTTGAAGCCATATTTAATTTTAACTTCCAGACCTATGTTTAAATTTCATTAATGTATCTTATAAAGTAGAACTCATAAAAACAAGTAGAACTTATAAAAAACAATTTTAAATTTAAAATTTTTTTTTACAATTGTTTTTTCTCAATAATTTAATAACATTTATCAATAGGTATGTTTTATTACAACTGTTATACTTTAACAATGTAAATTAACCTTTACATTAGGTTAATTTTATTCCAATTATTTCCATTATTTTAACAATGAAATATGATGTTGCTATTCTAAAATAATTAAGTGGCACAATATGACGTTATATTGTGTACTTTAAGACTATTTGATTTAAAGGGAATGTGTTTTTCACTGGTTTGGGAGAATTATACATTTTATTAAAACCAGATTTATTAAAAAGCATTCTTTGTAAATTTTAATGTATCTTTCTAAATGAAATTCTTAAAATTCTTGTAAATTATGGACACAGTGGTTCCAAGGAGTTTTTGGAAATTTATGAAACCAATAATCATTTTATTTACAGAACATCAGAAACCCTGTTTGAGGTTAAATAAGAAGGATTATTTACACATTGTTATAAAAATAATTTTGCAGCTGTTGTACAAAAATTCTCAATTGGTACGTATATTGATCCTTGACCAGTTTTTTTAATTCTTCCTTGCCGTATGATGACATAATTTCCTATTGTTTAAAAAGAAATTGATAGTTTGTAAATCATTTATATTGCGTGATTAGCATTACATAAAATAAAAATCTTATCATTATTGTAACTTAATATCTGTAAATATTATAAAGTGTACAGAATAACTAAAGGAATTTAAAAGAAAAAAGTGCTGCATAATAATGTAAAGAAAATGAAGGCTCTTGTGTATAATTTTTGGATTCAACAATGTATGCAGGTGTCATATGTCAATTTCAGTTGATAAAAACTAAGCCCACAGGGCTTTCTTTTCTTTCTTTCTTTTTCCTGTTTAGCCTCCGGTAATTACCGTTTAGATAATTCTTCAGAGGATGGATGAGGATGATATGTATGAGTGTAAATGAAGTGTTAGTCTCAGTTACGACCATTCCTGAGATATGTGATTAATTGAAACCCAACCACCAAAGAACACCGGTATCCACGATCTAGTATTCAAATCCATGTAAAAATATCTGGCTTTACTAGGACATGGACGCTGTAACTCTCGACTTCCAAATCAGCTGATTTGGGAAGACGCGTTAACCACTAGACCAACCCGGTGGGTTAAACCCACAGGGCTGGTCAGTGGTTAACTCGTCATCACAAATCAGCCAATTTCAAAGTTGAGAGTTCTAAGGTTCAAATCCTAGTAAAGGATTATATGGATCGTTGATATGTAATTTGGTGGTGGGGTTTTAATTAACCTAACCAAAATGGTGAACCTGAGACTGTACAAGACTACACTTCATTCACATTTATATATATCATTCTCATTCATTCTCCGAAGTAATACCTTACATTGGTTCCAGAGGCTAAACAGAAATAACGGGAATTGATAAAAACTGAAGTTACAATAGTTGCTAAGGAACCGAGAGTGTAAATTAATGATTTAGGCAGGAAAATTGTTGAGTAATCAGTCAATAGATTGAAGTACTTGCTTATCCAAATAATTTGGATTATTTAGTCAAAAATTTTGGACAAGTTATGAAAGTTAACAGAATAGCGTGGGGTGTGTGAAGGATGTGGTATAGAACAACAAGTATTTTGATAAAGAGATGAAAACAAGACTGAAACTATTTTTTTACCAATATTGACTTGTGCAGTTAAAACTCATCTAGAAACGGGTAGACAAATTGAAGTCACTGATAAGAAAGTTTTATGATAAACTGAAAAAAACTAGATGGGGTAGAGAATGAAATTGTATTGAGAAGTTTACAAACTCAAAGAAAACCATAAATTGACTGTATAAACACAATATATTAGTCAAAGTAATTTGTGATTTTGTACCAAAAAGAAAAAAAACACTGTGGGGGTTGGCTTTGCCAAAAAATAGAAATGAAAAGAGTGTAGTATGTCATTTGTTATATAAAACTGGAAAAACACTATTTGAAGAATATTTTTATCAGAAGTATTGATTTTATTTAGGCCACATTATATAGTTTTCTTTTATATCATGCTTAAAGCTGATGTTTGAGTATACAAAGTAGTAATTGTATCTATAACCTGTTATTGCAAAAATTTAGGAAATGTAAAATAAAAGGACTAGCACATACACTAAAAAAATAGAATTGGTTTTTATAAGTGCTGTTGTACTCAGTAACTTTGTAACTTAATCTGTTATTTTATTTATTTTACATATAATTTATGCACACATATATACACAAACATGCTCATGCACAACCCCTCCCCCCACACACACTTTGTATATATATATATATATATATATATATATATATATACACACACACACACACACACACACACACACATATAAATAAATGTCAAAAAATTATTGATGTGTAATGAATAGGTTATATAAAAAATTAAGCCTGGTATACTTAGAAAAATAAAAAGGGCTGTTAATGCAGTACCTTTACATATTTTGTGGTCAGTCTCTTAACTGACCACAAAAATGATAATTTAAAAGACTCATTGCTGGATTAATTTATTTTAGTTGGATTTAACCTTTTCTTTTTATTATTCAATGTCACGCAAAATTAATGAGTCAAATTCTCATGAATATCATTTAAATCTAACTTAAATTAAAAGGCTATGAACAAATCTTCCCATATTCAATTTTGGAAGGATTTTGGGTTTATAGGTTTCTGTTACTGTAGTTTGTGTTTTTCTGATGTATTAAGCAGTTTACAGAATTTTGTTTTTGATAGTAACTGTGAGAAAAAAATTATTTCAGGAGTTGTATTTCATCACAATGTGTTTCACCACCAGACTGTTTTAAGCTAGAAATACCGTCATATCAATGTCTCTCTCTGTTTGGGTGGTGGTAGGTTATTTAGCATTTGCTTAGCCTAATTTTTACAACCTGAAATAATAGATCTTATGTTGTGAAGATGGAATGGATTCATAGAATCGATGGAGATTGAATAAATCAAATGAGATTGATGATAATTCATAAATATGTCTTAACATCCATTTTCTGTGAGAATAGCGTTCGGTCAGAAAAAAAATAAGTGTACTTTGTCAATTTTAGTGTTACATAGGTGTTAAATGACTAAAAAAATATTAGACTGGCATTTCACTTGTATGTTGGGGTAAAAACTTGAAGTGTACTTTTAAACATTTGTACTTGTTTTCTTCTTTTTTTTTAATAAATCGTGTATGTACATTATTTACCATATTCTACTATGGACATTTTTTTATTCCAAGCAAGCATTTCTCTATAGACCCAAGTAAGATCTGAAATGTGATTTTTTTCAGCATAGAGATAACTTAATGTTTAATTCTGTTTGTTACAAAACAAAATGAATTGTACTAATAATTATTTTCTGTGGAGTTATTGACACAGTTTTCAATTTGATATTTTTTCTCCTTTTGATATCATTTTAGGCAGATTAACATTTTTTTATCCAGGTTTTCAGACATAGTATAAGCCAAAACTTACTGAAATGGAGAGCTGAACAGTGAAGCTCTTATTACAAAAACATAAAAGCATCGAATGAAATCACATGGTATATTAGCTACAATCTTAGTAGCAAAGGTAATAAAAATTACTTAATGTTGACTTTTGCTCTTTAAGACTCTTACGACTTTCAAATTAGTTGAATATTACTTAATATATTTTGCATTCATTAAAATTTATCATGGTTTTTTAAACTTACTTTTTCCATAATTTCTGCTAACTTAACAGTATTGGTCTTACTCTTTTTTTCATTTATTCAGAATAATACAGTCACTTTTTTTATCTGGTATGACAGTATGATTCTTTCACAAAAGAGTGGTCATGTGAAACACAATTTAAATTGACCAGTATGTATTCATCATTTAACCTCATTGAGACTGTTATTATATTTATTGAATCTAATTCCAAGTGAGAACTTTCTAAAAAGCTTTAAAAGATTGAAATTACCGGTGAACTGAGTGTTATTATAACAAGATTGAATTGGCCCCTTGTATTAGTTTCTTGTGGTATTCCATTATAGTTATTCATTTTATAGATCTACTTGAAGTGTAGGACCTTATTCTTCATACTTTATAAGAGTTTTGGTTGACTTTTATCAGCAGTGCAGCAGCTTAAAATTTTTTTTATCTAGGTGAAACCTTTATTGGGACTCAAGAAATTATTCTTTTTAAAAGCAAATAACCAAACAGGCTATTGTCCAAGGAAACAATCGGTAGAATGTTGCCCTGCCTTCAAATTCTTTCACAGAATTTTGAGGTAAAGCTTCAAGGTTTATAAATTACTAAAGAATTTTTCAAAATATAGGAACACAAAATAAGCCTTTAAATGTGTAAGACTATGAAACAGATACATTCAAGCATCTTCATACATTATACTTTTGTCTTGAACCTTATATAGTTTAGTGCATGTACTGCACTGCAGTAAAAAATATAATTGTTGTAAAGTGATATCCATTCATGAGAAAGATGTATGAATGTGAAAATTCATCTCAGAAAAATAAATTAATTAAAAAATGAGTAAATTACTTATTAGACACCAATATGCTAGAAGTTGCTGTAAAGTTTACCCCGCAAAATTTGAAAAGTGAAAATGAAAAATTCAAAACTTGTCACTTATATGAAGAGTTTGATAAGTTCATCAATTTTGGCCACATCATCATCCAAAATAATGCTAAGTCTGTGGTAGATCTATGACTCGGTGCACACACAGTTAAGTATATTGTTACATGTATTTATTTGGCATGTACTTATGGGAAATAATGAACATCACTAGATTCTTGAGAAATCCATATGTTAACATAGTGTGTTTCAAATGCAGACAACTTCTTCATGACCACTCTAATCACTTCCAAGACAATACATTAAATTAAATATAATGCAGCTTTCTGTCAACAACTGCCATCCATTAATTTTGCCAGACTGCCTTCAATTGACTTGTTTGACAGCGCATGTCTAGGTGAAATGAGTGTGATTCTTGAAAATTGATCAAGCATAATTTTCCATAGCACCTGCATTAGGTTGTTCATTAACTGGAAGTTCAGTTTGGTTAGGTACCTGGCAAAAATTGACATCTGAATGGCGATTAGTAAGGAAAGGATGCCTGAAAGTTAATATTATTGGATGATAATATTATTGGAAAGTTAATATTATTGGATGATAATATTATTGGAAAGTTAATATTATTGGATGATAATATTAACTTTATAGTGTATAATATATAGTGAGTATGTCAGATAGTGCCTGAAGAGCACAAGATAATATGTTGGAATCAATCTGTAATTTGACAAAGGGCCATTAGTATGCCATATAATAATATATCAGAAAATATCTTGTCCTGATCAGGCAGACCGAACTACTGACTACTTCTACAGAAGTCATCTGTCCTGCTTAGATCGTATCATTATAAATCTCTACATCTGAATGGATTTACTTGGGAAAGAAAGTTGCAAAATTCCTGTTGCACCATCATGTAATTAGTATTGGCTATTTTAGCTAAAGATGACAGTGAAGTGGTGGAAGTTCCTATAGAGGGGTAAGCCCATTGTTGGACAGCAAATGTATAATTGGACTAACTATGTTTGAAGAACAGTACGTAAATGATAGTACAGTATATGCTGCAGGACAGTAAAAATACCAGATAGATATTTGGAGATGTAGTTTTATAAATTTATGGTAATCATGAACGCTCATTGGGGGACTTTATGGCCATCTAGTGAGTACACTAATGAGTAACTGTGTACATGAAATTATACAGAAAGCCCATAGTGTTTTATAGCTTATAGTGTTATAGCTATTGGTTTAATCAGTTGTCAAGAATTTGTATGATGAGCCAAGAACAGAATCACTACCCATATCATCACCTGATATTGTTTACATGAGACTACTGAACGGTCCGGTTTTTTCTAATTACCAGCCAACTGTGGGAGAATTAGAGAAAAATGTGATTTAATAGAATATGTTAAGTTGTCATGATAAGAAATCTAAAAATTTGTGTTGTGGCAACAACACACGATCATCAACACTGTTGATGATCTAGAATTATAAATACAATCATGCCAACATGCTATATTCTTTCAGGCACTGTTAAGTTGCATTAATGGGGATGAAATGTGCAAAAAATTTAACTTTATTGGTGATGCTACTTTGAACTACATGATTGCCTTCTGAAAAGAAGAATGTTTGCACTGTGAAAAGATAATGCATTGCTTATTAATTAACTTTGTAAAAAAAATTAATAAAATAAATATACTTCCTGAGAATTTTTATTCTCCCTATGTGATTCCTCTTCACTTTATTTTTCTTCCAAAAAATAATTTGTGTTGTGAGAGTGAAGATTTTAGATAAAACTAAGGCAATTCACAAACAGGATGATGATGAAAAAGAAGTATGATCTTCCTGTTTGAAACAGCATTAAAATAAGTATGCCAATGTAGAGAATAATTCTAAAGGAATACTAGATTCAATAAGTTATATCCATAAAATATAAAAATAAAAATATGTGAATCTTTTTGAACAGATCTTGTACATATGATTGGTTATAAACTAAAATTGAAAGTTGTCTAGGGGCTGAGCAGCCATTATAATAGGTGCAATTAGTGGCATTATTTTTTAATATAGATTAATTTTGTAATCTTTTTGTCAATGCCACGATTGATAAAATACAGTATAAAATCATGAAATATCATTGACAAATATTCAAAATATATAAAGTTTATATTAAGTTATTTTTATTTATTATTGAAAATTCTGTTTTTTAATCATGAGAAAAACATATTAGCAACTTAACATATTTTATAAATTACAAAAAAAAAAAAAAATAATAGAAATGATGAGTATTTGGAGAAGGTGACTTATTAATTTTGAGATATTAACTTTTACTTGGGCAGTATATTTATCAACCAGTTGTGAATGCTGCCGAGAGGAAAAAGGAATAAGTTGTAACTTTTGTATGGCATAACTTTTTACTGTAACACAAGTAGGCTGTGCTGTAGCTTTTTGGTTTTTTTATAGCTCATTAGTTTTGTCTTGGTTTTTTTTGGACTGGCTTGAGCTCCACATTGGTGGAGATCAAACCAGCCTTCAAGCTGACCTTTTGTAATTCATATCCGTATTTTATCAGTGCATGCAAAAATAAATTCTTTTCTCATACAGGTTGTAGGCTAATGATTAGCTTACTTTCACAAAGAAAATAAATTATTTTTTCACAGTAATTCAGTGAATATAATGTTTAGTTATAATTTTTAACTTGAAAAAATGTCTTGCTGTATTGTGTTTGAATTTTTTTTTTTATATTTAGGGTATTCTTAAGAGGAGAGTTTCAAAAATGTGTTTCTTGATGACCTGTGTATCAGATAGTTAAGATCTTTTAAAAAAGCTACATTCATATTGGATAGTTTCAGAAATTTTAGTGTTTATTATAGATATAAATTATGCTGAAGCCTCGATCACTTGCTAAAGATGAACCCCAGTTGGTAACCAAAGATACACAGTATAATTATGAATTGGAAAATGATTTCATCCTCCTGAGAGACAATTGTAAATTGTAATTGTTGGAATCTGTGAATGAAAGTGTTGTTTACAAAATTAATATACTTCCACCTTGTATTGAGTAACAAGTAAAATATATATAAGTATTGTAATTAGAGTATGTTTTCTTCTTTAATGTAGTTTATTAACATAACTTTTAGTAGCCATTATTTACGTGTAGTAGTCAGCTGCTGGTTTATAAGAGATTAATTAATAATGAAAGGAAGAATATAGATAAAGTTCTTTACATTGAATAAACCTTTATGTTTAAAGGCTTGATTTACTTAACTTTGAATAACCTATCTTCATCATAAAATAGACTTGAGTTAATGCATTTAGTAAGTTTAGGGATTAGTTAATTATATTACATTACAGAAGTTTCTGATTGCTCTCTTTCTTGGCCTTATATTTTGTTATAAAGGGTGTTGTCAGATATTCTTTTAATTTCATAGTAGTATACCATTTTCGCATGGTTTGCCATGTTAAATAAAACCTTTATTTTAAACAGAAATAAGTTGAATAAGCAGTATTTATTTTTTTCTTTAAAAAGGAATGGAGTGATTTGACATATATTTTGGAGAATTAAGAGACCTGGTTTTATCCGATTGACTTCTTAGGCTTATTTTGCAGCCTTCAAATAGGAAAATTGTTCTTGAGTTTGTTCATAGGCAGCGTCTGTAACGCTGCCAAAGATGTACCAAAGATGTACTATCATTACAGGTCCTGACATCCTCAACTATGCCTAGCATTGCCCTATTCCTACTGAAGCAAAAAAGAGGAAAGGGATCAAATATAAGGAACAGAAATGAGAGGCCATCTTCTTTAGGTATTGAGAGATTGTGTTTATTTTTGCTTGTATAGGTGAAGCATATTACTGATGAATAATATTATTTTGCTAGATTAAAGCTGGCCAGAACAAAATGTGTTATAAATTGCTTTTCCTCCAGAAAAAAGGACTACCTGACAAAGGTTACATGTTTGTAAAGAATAATCTTGAATTTTCCAGCATAACATGTGAAAACATCCAACACATAAACCATTCAACTATATTCTCTCTTGAGGAAAATGAGTGAGTGAATGTTCCTGCACTCTGTGGGATTTGAATTGGTTCAATCAATTTTTAAATTCAAACAGATAACACAAAATTGCTTGGATGATGCCTGGTAAACTCTATCAAATAGGACCTGCCATACAATGACGTTCCTATAGATTAAAAGAAATATTTTCTTTACATTTTTATTAGCTTGAGTTTTCAGATATGATAGTTTTTCCTACTATAATTTACTGAAAAATCTTCTGAACACAATATTTTAGATTTGCACACTGTTTATTGATATTAAACATAGGTTTTAAGATCCAAAAGTTATGTGTATTTAGGACTGAGGATGACTGTTTCAGCAGTCGACACATTTGTCAACATTTTGTTTACATTTGATTAATTTATTACTGTACAATACATTGATGATGATGTTTTGATTAGGTAAGCAATTACATACAATACATTTCTTATTGATTCTATTTTGCACCAATTTATATGTATCGATTCTTCAGAAAAGGGATGAGATAGTGTGTTTTATATAAGATATAGTTTGATTTTGTACCTTTGCATTTTATATCAATTTTATGTAGTTTTCCATTTTATAGATATTTTAATTAAGTAGTCTGAAACAACTCAAGGAGTATGTATTTAAAAAGTTTTATTTTATGATTATAATATGAAGGTAATAATATGTCTGTTAATATTTATTAAAAACTGATTATAATCCAACAATTATCAACTGCAAATTTAATTAAATTAAAACTGCCATTTTCAAAATTAATTTGAATTGTTACAAAGAAAGAATCACTTTTTAAGAAAATATAAGATATTTCTATGAAATGGATGTTAGTTTCATTTTGACAAAAATGTATGTACAGATTTCATTTTACATTTTCATAATTTTACTTTCTTGGTTATATATGGTGCTACAGCTGTAACGATTTTTTTTTAAATCTAAAATTTTTTTTAAGTTTGGGCCTTAAGGAGACTAATTTTTTTAAATAAAAAAAGTAGATTTAAAATAAATTTTTTTGTGACTAATCTGAGAAAAAGTTTTCTATACCAATATTCTCAAACCCAAAAAATTATTTTTGTCGCACAGACATTTGTATGTATGTATGATAGCCTGTATTTGGTCTTATCTTATAACCTCCTGGACCGCCATTAAGTATTGCTTCGGAGGATGAAATGAATGATTTGTAGCGTGTGTGAATCTCATGCCTGACCAGGATTCAAACCAGGGACCTCCATATGAAAGACTGAGATGCTACCACTTGTGCCATGGAGGCTGGTGGTCTTATAACTCTGGATCCTGTTAACTGATTTACATTTAACAAATGAATTTTATAACTTGATCGGTGCAGCCGGGAAAGGTACACAATTCATTGCCGGCTTTTTTCTCATATTTATTGTATTATTACTGTACAATTATTTTTTTACATTGCAGAATTTAGCGTCTACAATTAAAAAACTAAAAAGATAAACCTATTTTCCTGAGTACTAAGGTAAAAAAAAAAAAAAAATAGATGGTCTAGGGTCAAAAGATATTACTAATTTAATTACTTAAACTATGGTTTGTTAGTCCTTTAATTTCTACAAGTGCATAAATTTTTATTTTCTACATAATTATGCTATAACAATTTTTGACTTTTGGAATGATACGTCATAAATTGTATATTAAAGGAAATAACTTATATATCTTTTGGTCCCAGTGACAGTTAAAATAATCTTTAATGCTTTCTTTCTCTACCCTCTTTTCATATTCTTAATCTCTTCTTCCCCATTACTGGTTGTGTGGGTGTAGTTAACAGAGGTGATAGAGGCTTTTGAAATGTTACAAGATGATTGAAAAATTAGGTGGATAATAAAGAGTTTTAAGACACTTAGTGTTTTAAACATGGAAGATACAATCTCATAAATGGCACCTGTATCTAGGTGTACAATAATGACAGGCTTTATTGTGTTAGGTTATATTATCACAGGTTTTAAAAGGGTATTAAGATACTTTAAAACTGAATACATCAATAATTTTACTTTACATTATTTTTGAGCTGAAAAAACATGAGTAACACTAATGTAATAAACAAGTGGTAGTATTTTTTTATAGTAATTAAATAATATAAAAATTGTGTTTTTTTCTTCTTTTATTTCACTTACGAAAATTTACAGGATAATGCTTCTTCAGTTTTGTTACTTACGATCATGTCATCCAATTAAACTTAGAAATCTATGAGCAGTCTGACTTGACACAGTTAATTGAATGGTTTGAAAGGATTTTCTAATTAAATTTATATTCTGTACTGGTTTTTCATCTACATGTAAAAACGAGTTCATACATTTTATACAGTAAAATTGTATAATTAAAAATGAGATACCAATAAGTGATTTTTTTCATACTAATTACACTATTATATGAATGAATTTTAATAAAATTTCTTTTGCTTTTGAAGAATTGTACAGTTTTTAACAATGATAAATTTGAAGATAATAGAAAAAAAATTAGTTCATGCTTACATCAATTGTAGGTTCTGTATTGGAATGGATAGAATGGAAAAATACAATTTTAATATTTTTCTATATGCTTCAACAAGATTTTATTCATTAGAATTTTTTGGTTTCAAAACTTTTAATGTACTGATATAATTATGATACAAAACTGCTCATAAAAATGTTTACCTTGCTTGTTTGTGTAGAAACTGTGTAACCTAATGTGTTAAAACTTGTGAACTGTTTTTGGTTTTTCTTACCAAAAACTTGTGTATGTTACTTTTACTGTAGTTTAGACAGATTTTTATTTTAATTTAATAAGTGTGGACAAATATTTGCTTGGAATTCATTGTAATTTACATTGTTATGAAACCAGGATTGATTTTTAGGTTATTTCAGAACATATGTAATGTGCATGTTTATAAACATTGTTTTTTAAATTGAATTTTGTTCATGAAGTAATGCACAGAAGCTGCTTGTCTATATTATTTATTTGATGAAATTGTTTTTGGGTTTATTTTACTTTTTTAATATTAAAAAACTAATTAATTAAAAATTGTGTACCTTTTATTGTGTTTATTTACTAACAGCTGATAATGTTGTGATTGTTGTTTAATACAATAACATCTACATTCATTTGTTCAGGACTTGTTATTCTAAATTCTAGTGTTTATATTTCCATTTTATTTATAAAAAAATAACAGAGGTACACTACACCTTCTATACGAACAGACTTTTGGTATTATTGATGGGTTTTTAACTATGGTACGATTATTTAGCAGACAAGTTACATCATTCAGTATTTTTGAACCCCTGAGTTGTGACATGTGCTACTTTTTTCCCCATGCTGATGTATGAAATGTCAGGTATAAATATTCTGTTCCTGCTACGCCCTGTAGATTACCCAAATGGACAAGATAACACCTAATTTTACAATCGGATTATGGAGGGTGGATATTACATCTCCTCCATACAGGATGGTTCCAGATGTTGGGGTGAGAGTTTTGTATGTTTATTATTTAATATATTACGTGTAATATTTTTAATGTCAAATTGTTGTTAATTTACTTAAAAATAGTGAGATATTAATTTAATATATTTTTGATTTGTGTTATTTTTTATTTATTTTTTAAATAAATAAATAAATAAATACTTGTTTGTTTGTTTATTGAAATTTTCATTACTTTTTTAAATAAAACTTTTTTCATATATTTTGAATTTCACATAGTTAAATGCTTCGTAAAATTTTATTTTGATTTTGCCCTATAGTTTTTATTTTTATCCCAGATATTATGGTTCATGTTGATTTTCATTATTAATCTGATTGAGGGTCTGTTAATCATGATAGATAATTGCTTGAGTTTTCTTTTAGTTGTTTTTTAAGAGATTATTAGAGCGTAATTTGTTATATATTGTTTGTAAGTTTAATACGTAATACTTTTATTTAAAAAGGATGATGATTTTTGACAGTTTTTATAGTTATTAGAAAAGTTAACAGATTGTTTTGTCTTTTGTTTATAGTGAATTACATCTTTTCAAAGAGAGATTTAATTGTTTTTATTGGTATCTCAACTCTATCCCCTTATAAAATGTTTTGGTATAATTAAAAATTAATAATTATTTTGAAGTCTATTTAGTCATTAAAAATTTTTCTTATTGTACATAAACCACAAAATTTATTGACGTTAATTGTTACAAAGTTATTATTAATTTAAGCAGTACATGTATTAAGGTTCCGTTTTGGATAATTTGGTTTATTTCCTTTTTTTAATATGATTTTTTCCAGTTGTTATTTTCATAAAGTAAATCAATTTTTTAGTTACATAACTATGTAATATAAGATGTAATAAAATAAAATTGATTATTCTGAAAACCACATATCTAAGTTATAAATTATTTTTTTTTTTTGTGTATACACTGGACAGTGAAAAATAAAAAAGGTTCCATTTAAATATTATAATGTTAATTATATTAATAACTAACGTTAAATATACAGTGGCTCTTGGCTCTTTTTTTTTTTAAAGAGTTTAATAAATTTTTTCTGTGTTTACTTGAACTTAGCTGATTGCTTTGAGTTATCCATGAGTAATTGTTAAAAAGATATTGCATATGGAATTTTCTACTGGTATCAGTAAAAATTTTCTGTCCTTTAATATATGCGAAATAAAACATTAAGTTTTTTATTTAATCCCCAGTAGGTGTTAGAATTTAATTTACATTATAAATATTGATAAAAAGTCTACATATTACATTCAAACAAATAATTGAAATTATAAAAATATAATTATTGGGGTATTCCATTTTATTTCAACAAATTTTCAAAAGTTTTATTGCATCGTTATTTTTGATTTTTATGATATTTGGTGTATAATAACTACCAGTCTTGTAGTGGCCAAAAAATATTTTTTTTTATATTTCTAAAATTTTTTTTATAAAAATTTCTCTAATTAATAAAATAAAAAATAAAAGATATCGCATAAAAGGGAAGTTCACTGCTAATAAAATTACTTTATAAACAAGTGTACATTACCTAACCACAGTATTAAAATTAGTAACATTACAACATATAACATTGAAATCAAAACGGTAACTGAGCCTTCTAGAATGTTTACATTTAGGATTATGCAAACATTCATGTCCATGTATGTTTAATCACTTTCATGTTTAACATGAATTTGTGTGTGTGCTATCTCATTATAGACATATGAAAATATTTTGTTTAGTAGGCCTACATTATTATCTGAAAAAATACATGCTGTGAATTTTTTGGATTCATTGTTCGCAGTTAGAAGAAATGGTGTTTTTAGTGGTTTTGTTAGCGGTTTTGTTAGCTTCATTATTCGTCAACCCCTTTGAGTAACAAAATAAATTTTATATAGTTTTAAAGTACATAAAAAGTACTTACTGCTGTAAACATTTAAGATTTTTGCCACTTGCCCCACATGTGGTTTTTGGGCCCCAAAAATGAGACATTTTCAAAATCTTGCTATTTTTTTTTAATGGACACTTTGTAGCAGTCCAATTTTTTTTATAAGTACCTAAGTTATCTAAGAGTTAAAAGGTTACAAACTTGTTACCTTAAGTCCTTCATTATTTATTTTGGACCCAAAATTTGAAAAAAAAAAACAAATTTGTAAACGTAACTTCAATAAACATTACAAGATTTGGTTGTGGAACATAATGAATTTTGAGTACACTAAGATGAAGTTCCATCAATACCTTTTTGACCCTCTATACGATGTAAAATAAGAATGCTACAGCTCATGGAAAAAGTGACAAAAATGGCTGTTTTTACCTGTTTGAGATTTAGAAAATAGTCTATTACTCAAGAAAAATTTTTTTAATAAAAAAACAATTTTTTGGTCACTTCAAGGTGGGTAGTTGATCATATACCAAATATCATCAAAATCAAAAATAGTGATGCAATAAAAATGTTGATAATTTGTTGTAATTAAAATTGAATACTACTCTTATTAATAAAATATCAAATTGAGAAATAGCTTATATTAAGAGATAGAACAGGAGTGGGCCTTTAGCCCCAAATACTCTGTTATCCTCAATTATTGAAGCGCTACTATGTAGTATTACAGAAATTACTTATTTTTATCACTAATGAAATGTGAAATCAGATTGGGAATGTACCACAGAATAAGGCAGCACTATGCTTGCCAGCTAATCATCTATAGTTGGAAAACGTTTGTTCATTAGCCACCGAGTAAATTTATTTTAAAGAATATTAATGCATTTTTGTTATGAGTTGGTTTTTTTAATTATGTCTACCCTCCATTAAAAAAAATTACTTTGTACTGATTTTGTTTTGTGTTCAGAAAGCCTCTTAATTTGATATTTTATACTTACCTAATAAGTGTCACTTGTACTTTTATTTAAGTTGTAAGGTTGATATTTTTACAACTTTGTTTGTTTGAAAAATTAAGTTTCTATTTTGCAATCTGAGATCCTTAAATTGAGGTCTGTTTAAATTATAAAATCTGTTTTACATTACAACTTAACTTTTTGAATGTCAGTTTTTTATCATTAAGACGATTATGTCTCTTAACATAAATCTATAATTTACAAAAAAATAATATGAAAATGGGATTGAGAGGTGTTGCTGATTTTTTGGATTGAGAGGTGTTGCTGATTTTTTACAAACTGAGTTTTGGAGAATGATATGGATGCTATCAATAGGTACACTAAAACTTAACTATATACTGTGACAAATTTATCAAATCAGAAAATAACAAGAGAATGTCCATTCCTTAGTCACGTAATTAAGTCTAACAGTATGGTGTTCAACTTCGAAAGAATAACTTTTTAGTCAACAGTCTTTTAAGTGGGATCGAGCAAGAAGAATTAATATATTTTTTCCTAATGGGTATGCTATAAGTGGATTTCAAGTATTACTATCTTGATTATTTTGGGCAGGGAGATATTCAGAAAAGCATGTTTATAAAAAAATGCTTTAGATTTCCTACTGCATTTTACAAAAAGTATTATGAGAGTGGTTTTTAAAGTGCTATTAATTAAATTTTATCTTAAGAAATAAGATTTAATTAGTATGAAAACTGTTCAGTTTTGTTTCGATGTATGTTTTGACAAATATAGTTGGAGTTTGATATTACTTAAATCCTATAATGATTACTAGAAAATACATTGAAAAAAAGAGAGGAAACACTGTTTTATTGTGGTAGGTCAAGACACCGTTATATTACTAAATGTTACATGTTATCGTGATTGTAATGAAAATTTATGAAAGTTGTTGATGTGTGCCAATCTTAAAAAGGTAGAAAACCCCACATTATGTGTACATCAGATTTTACATTTTGCTTGGGCCAGATTTATTGATTCCATAATGAGATAAAACCTTATTCTATATACTGTGAAGATATTGAGTCATTAAGTGAAGTTACAAATTGTAGAAAATTGTAGAAATTGTTGCAAATTGTGATTTGGCTGTTCAAGGAAGAGTTTTTAAAGTCATGTTAAGTGTCAGATTTCCACTCGTAATAAACTGTTCTTGGGAATGATTTTTATGCAGTTCATTTGATACAGTTTCATTTCTCTCCTTTTCCAATGGCAGAGATTTTTACTTTGAAAGATTGTTTTTTGAGATTAAGGTTGTTGTTAAAATTATATTTGTTTGTTTCATTTTCTGGGGACTTAATATTATTTATTTAGCTTGTTAAAAATTAAATTTAGCAAACTTCTCTCTCTGAACAACCATTCTTTGGGGATTTCCATTGAATTTGTTATAGTTGAGTTTTTATATTTTGTGTAACTGTACTCCAATCTGACCGTGACCCATCAGTTAAAATTATGAAACTTATATGAAACAAAGTTGTATTTTTAATAGAATTTTTTTTGAAATGTTTGATTAAAATTTTTTTTTAATTTAAATGTCGTTGATAACATTACAGTTATCAAAATATAGGAAGTAAGTTTAATATAAATTTCCTGTGTTCACCGGAGGTGTTCTCAGAATTCTGTTATTATAATAAAATAATTACATAACTCATACAGATCAGTTTCATTTGGTTTATAACATGTGCTGCGAGTCCATATACTTTGGACATAAAATTAATTAGGGGAGTAAAAAGGTATTTCTAAATAGTTTATAGTTTCGTGATAAAGCTGAAAAAAGAATAAAGAGACAAATGGTTTCAAAATTGAAATAAATATTGTTAGAAGTAAAAAATGATTGCACTTTTTTAGTTTGGTTTAATGATGTGCATTTTAAGGTTTGCCTGTCAAACACTAATCATTGTACAAGAAAAAGCTTTATTCTTTAATATTTTTATTATATTCTTTAATACACAATTAATTCTTTTTTTGTTTTTATTTTTAAAATTAAAATTCATTTTCCTTATAACAGCATATCATTTCTCCTTTCTTGACAAATATTGTCAAATCTGTATTATCTGTACCTTGAAAAATCTGTTTTGTTAATTAACAATTTGTGCAAATAATAAATTAATATTAGTAATTTTTCTATTAAATTCACCTATACAGTTAACTTGTAATTGTTGTAATGTATATAAGCTGCATTCGGTTTTCAAATAAATCTTTTCTGACTGTTCAAATTTTTTGAGTACTTTTAGTACTATATAGTAAAGTGATTATAGAGAAATGAGAAATTTTAATTAATTTGGGGTTGGTCAAAATTGGAGTTATTGAAAGAGAGGTGAATAAAAAAATTATTTTTTCTTATATGGATTAATTCATCACAGTAGCTTACAAAGATGCTTGTGCATGGCAGTGTGAAAATAGAAATTTGTAGCTTATGAAATGAATACTGTGGCTGACCGGAATTCGAATCCTGGACCCTGGATGAAAGGCAGAAATGCTCCCACTCTGCCACGGAAATTAAAGGAAGCTATTATAGTTAATAGTAATTTTATGTAATTCAAATCTGCGGCTTCATTTTATTTCAGAAAGCATTGAATCAGTGTAATAAAGTGAGATTATTATGTTTAATTTTTTAAGTAAATAAACTAAGATATTTTGACATAATTTGTAGCAGGCGTATAGGGAATACAAATTTACAGGAACTAATTATCAGTGTTACATATTTATAAGTTATTTAGTTGTATATTTAGAACAGTTTTGAACATTTAAAAAACAAATTTAAGTTAGCAAGTGGAATGAAAAGGAAAGGGTAGTTATAAATTTCTGAAATAGATTGATTAACCTGTCACTAGTTGTAATTGGATGTATTACTTTGTAATTTCATTGTGCCCAATCAATATCTCTTTGTATAAAGCTCTAGTTACTTCATTTGTTTAATAAAACTTTTGATTTTTGTAAAAACTATACAAAAATGTTTAGAATTTAATAATGAACATTTTGGGGAACTGTTTTGATTGTCATTTGTTATTGCACCTTAAATTACTGTAGAACCTGCAATTATAATTAATATGAATTTGATTTACTTGGGCCCACGAAATTATGAATAAAAAATTTCAGAATGAAACTGACATTATAATAGTGATAAGTTTGAGCGACTTTTAACGGTTAAAAGTCGCTCAAAAAAAACCATTGTTCAATTTATTTATCATTACTGTACATAATATAAATGATAACTGTTTTACATTAATTATGTACTACTCAAAAGCATTTTTAAACTTTTTTATATGAACTTTAGATTTTTCATCATAGAATATTTTCTGAATTATTGGAATCCATTTTTTGAATATGGTGTGTTCTTATGTTATTATCTGAAATCAAAATTTATTAACTTTCTTGGATTTCAGAATGGGTAGTTTATTTCGTTGAACCTAATGTAATTACTTATATTACAAAAATTTTTCTGCTGGGTAATGGTGAAATTATTTACTGTGCTTTTACTCTATTGCAAATTGTATTTTATAATTTTTTATTACATCTTTTGTAAATCTAACAGAAATTAATTTTCCCTGAAAACCAATTTCACAAGCAGGTGCATAAGTTTATTGCTTTCAATGTTCCATAATGCCTTGGTGCATACAATTTATGATTATGGTTCTCGTGTTGCTGATATAAAAATAATCACTGTATGTTTCAAGATAAGTGGATGTCTTTTTTCTTAGTTTGTCATGAACCATAAAGCTGCTATAAAATCCTTTGTTTTATTAAATATTTAGTAGTTTTTGTCATTTCTATAATCTTTATTTTATACTAGAATGTTGATGATGTTTTGGTGTGGCAATGGTGATCTTATAATCTGAAACTTTTAGATTTCCCCAGTCATACAAGTTTGATGTTAGTCATTCTCATTCGGTATATAAGTTGATTTGATTTATGTTAAAACAGGTTGCTTGCCTGTAAACATTTAAAAAGAAAGTTTGAAATTTTTTCTTTAGGTGTGTGTGCACACACATACACACACACACACACACACACACACACATTCTGATTTAGAAACATGTTAATTTTTAAAAAATTTTAATTGCCTATTCTTTATTGATACTAAGGATTGTTTTGTTATTTACCAGTTAAATATTTATTTGTTCACAGATGTCCATGGACGAAAAGTTTGTGGACACAATCTGGGCATTGTTAAAAAGTGCAATACAAGAAATCCAGAAGAAAAACAACTCAGGTTTAAGTTTTGAAGAACTGTATAGAAATGCTTATACGATGGTCTTACATAAACATGGCGAACGTTTGTACACAGGGTTGAAGGAAGTTGTTACGCAACACCTGGAATCAAAGGTACAGGGTTATTGTATAATGTAAACATGATTTTAATTTTTCTAATGATTAAAGTTTTGTAGTATCAAAATGAATTAGATTTCATTTCCTTTGCAAATTGTGTAGTTATAAATTAAAAGTCTTTATTTGATTTAACATAATTTGTGGACCTCATCAAATAAGGATTATCATCAAGAAAGAAAAAGCAGTGTTCCTGCTCTTGTTCAACAGAATTAAGGAAAACAGTAGTAACATTTTGATTAGAACAGTCCTGGGTTTTTTATGGTGAGGTTTATATTTTAAGCAATGTTTTACTTGTTAGAGTACATTAACATTTTGTTGTATGTGCAGTGGTCTCTTTGATCTTTTGAATAATAATTCAAGTAATCAAAGGCAGGTAGTGAACAAGTAGATCATATCCCCATCCATTCAGATTTAGTTTATTTTTAAAATCATTTTTATTTGAAACCTTTTTTCATGGATCTTTGTCATTTACAATTATTTTATTGAAAAAAATAAAAAAAATAAATTTTTCTTCCACAGGACTTTCCTTTCATAGCTAATTAGCATTGGAGTAATCTGGTAGAGAATATGATATTTGTGTATGATAGTAATGACATCTGTCTTAAAATGATCTACCTGTAACTCCACTATGTAAGAAGGTTTTGCTAATTAGATCTGACAGTCTATTTAAAAAAGTTTTTTTTATATTAAATATAATTTTATTTATTAAAGTGAATAATTTTATTTTTTAAATAGTATGCATTTTGCCAATATGGTAACATTTTTTCTACTGGTGTCCTCTTTTTGAACGAATCATAAATATTTTATTATTCATGATGATTATTAATAAATATTTTTGAATATCTTTTTAAGGAAAAATACAAATTGAAACATTTGTTTAATTGATATTTTATTAAATAAAAGGAATGTTTTAATACTGTTGCAGGGTGCTGTAAATAAATACACAATTGATGACCAGCAGTTTATTTAAATATTTTATTAAATGTTAGAGTTCTTATTTGATTTATTAATCAAATAAGAACTCTCATATACAGTGTGTACTCTGCATTGTCTTTTCAACACTATGCTTCCTATCAACGCTCCCTCGCTCGCTATTGATAGCTATACTATTGATCAATATAAATCAAAATGATATATAAGTTTAGTAACCAACATTTTGATTGTATCACAACCCTACCTGAATCGAAATGTTTACAATAATAAAAATAATACATATGATACAACTGACAATCTCACAAATATAACATTATATACACAACAAAAATTTACTAAGAAAAAAACACAATGAACTTTGGTTACTTTTTATTTAACATTAAATTTCTTAATCTTTTGATTGACACTTACCGAGAGGCTTGGTAAGTATGTCAGCCAACATCTTTTCTTTCTTTTTCCTGTTTAGCCTCCGGTAACTACCGTTTAGATAATTCTTAGAGGATGAATGAGGATGATATGTATGAGTGTGAATGAAGTGTGTAGTCTTGTACATTCTCAGTTCGACCATACCTGAGATGTGTGGTTAATTGAAACCCAACCACCAAAGAACACCGGTTTTACTAGGACTTAAATGCTGGAACTCTCGACATCCAAATCTGCTGATTTGGGAAGACACGTTCACCACTAGACCAACCTGGTGGGTCATGTCAGCCAACATCTGATGGTACATAACATACTTTATTATATCTTGCTTAATCTTCTCTTAAATAAAATGGTTACTCTGTCTTTCTGTCAGTGGTGTCACTACCCTAGTCAGCATCTACAATATCATTGATAATATCAGTAGTAGAATTTTCACTATAAACTAATTCCAAATCAATAGTTCCTTTATTGTAATGTAATATTCTTTAGACATATTAATAAATCATTTATTAATAAACTAATAAAATAAACTAGTATTAGTACTACTAATACTTTCACACAAATCTGGTCTACTGCCTAACATCGCATACATAATACAATCTATTACTTTTTGACACTTTCTATCTCAATATTTTCTGGTTTTTACTCAGCAAATAATTATATCAAAATTATTATCCGTTGGAATAGAAACAGTTTTACAATCAAATGTATTGAAACATTTTAGTACATTTTTTAGATATTTACTGTGATTCAAAGTTATCACCCCATATTTTAAACTTTGTTCTGCAGTAATACCTAAATAATATGAAATTTGACCCTAATCTTTCATTTTAAACTTTCTCATTTCATTCTTAAAAACATTAATTTCTTGCTTGTTTGAGCCTGTGATAATTAGATAATCTGAAATGTAAACAATAATCATTGTTTGATCTTAACAAATTCTGAGATCGTGAATTCATGAAATTTTTCCTACCAGCATTTGGGAGAACTTTTTAAACCATAAATTGCCTTCAGTTTTACACACTTTACCATTTGGTAAATTGCAAATCTTAGGTTAACAAATAAATGCACTTCCTTTTAGTTTGCTGTGCAAAAAGGCGCTACAGACATCCACTTGCATAACAGGTCAAAATTTACACTAACAGCTAACATTAATGTAAATGTATTTAATTTAGCAACAGTAAAATAAACATTCATTGAAATATGTGACGCTGTCAACAGCGTCACATATTTCTGGCTTATAAATAACATCCCATGTGTCATTTTCAGCTAATGACTTCAGTTCAACTTCTATAGCGTTTTACCACTGCTTAGCAAAAATCAACTGTTTAAATTCTTCATATGATGTTGGTTCTTCAATGTCGGTCACACTAACAGACAGGTCTCATAATCATTATTTTTAATTAAGGCTGCAGCTGATCCCTAGGATAAAACTGTCTTCTATTAGAAGAAATATTTGTGTTCATGTTCATTGAACTTCTTTCTAAACTTTCATCTGCAGTCACATCTTAATTACATTTCAGCATGTTCAATTTTAGGATATGGGTTCTTCTTTCTTCATGTTGACATTACAATAAAAAAACAAGAAATTATTTGGTTTAGATGGCTAATATTACTACATTCATGTCTGGAAAATAAACTCTGTCCTCTGTACTTTCACCATAACCTACAAACATTCCCTTTCTACTTTTAAGATCAAGCTTCTTTCTCTTGCCTTTTGGTATATGCTCCTTCATTGTTAATAATTGCACAGATTAAAAAAGAGTTGATTAATTCAAAAGAGATAATTTGTTGTATAACAAAACGTGGCAAACACTATAGAAAAAAGGTATAACAATGCCATGTAAAACAATACAAAAAATATTTGTAACAGATGCTTGCAACCTGTACTTTATATCTGAGATCTATCTTTTCAGATTATACTAAAACATAATTTATCTGTTTTATGGATATAACATTATTACAAACAGTGCTATAATTAATATTCAATATTCTCCCTGTTTATGCATAATGTTATCCCTGTTTAACTTTTTCATTATAATATAAATAAATAAACATTTGTAATATCTTTAAAGAAAACAGATTATTTTCTTTAATGTCAGTAAGCTGGTATTTTGAGTTAATATATTCCAACTTGAATATTTTACTATGTAATTCTCTCTGATATGATGAAACTAAATTTCCATATGTTTTGCATATAGTGTGATATTGAGATGGGTAAAATGCAGGTCTATTAGCAGTTGATGTATCCAAACAATTTCTTTGACAGTTTCACTTGATGCAATATATTCTGCATCTGATGTTGATAAGGCAACTGTAGATTGATGCTGAGAACGCCATGTAAGCACATTTGATCATAGTTTTAACAAATATCCAGATGTTGATTTTCTAGTTTCAGCTTTACCAGCAAAATCAGCATCACTAAATGCTTTTAAGCTTGAATTGTTACACTTTTTGAATTTTAAACCGTAATTCACAGTACCTTTATTAATGTATTTGAGTATTCTTTTTACAGCGTTTCAGTGTATTTTGGTGGGGTTTTCTCCATATAACAACTTGCTTTGTTGATGACAAAAGTTAAGTTTGGATATGTACCATTTGATAGGCAAAGCAAAGAACCAATTGCTTCTCTATATGGCACTTTGTACATTTTTTCTTGATTTACTTGTACATTAGCATTCACTTCATGATTTGGGTCTGCAGGTATATATACCGGGTTGACATTATGCATATTAAACTGATGTAGAACTTCATTAGCATACATTGCTTGACGGAGCGAGATAGTACCGTCCTTTTCTTTTTGCATTTGTAATCCAAGATACATATCTGAATGATCTTCAGTAACTTAAATTCTTGGTGTAATCTCTGAAAAAGTCTATTAGCATCTCTGGTTTTTAGCTAATAATAGACCATTGTCGACATGTATTGCAACAATGATTCTATCTTCATCAAGTGAGTTGGTAAAGATACATGGATCAGCATTTGTGAGTCTCATACCGAAGTCATGAAGTGTTTTGATAAATTTGATTCCAATTTCTGAATGCTTGCTTGAGTCCATATAAATTATAAAATAATTTGCAGACTCAACCAGAATTATCTGAAAATCCTTCTGGCTGAACCATGTATATGCGAGGTGTGTGAGAAAAGTAATGACTGACTTTTTACTTACCAAAGTTTTTATTTTTTTCAAACAACAATATTATCCCCTTCAAAGTAGTTCCCTTGGCCAGCTATACACCGGCGGAGTCATTGTACCCACTCCTGGTAGTAGCGCTGGAAGGCTTCAACTGGAAGGGCTTTTAACTGGTCTGTCACAGTCTTTTGAATGTTCTCCAGATTTCCAAAATGAAGTCCTTTTAAGACATGCTTCAATTTTGGGAAAAGGAAAAAGTCACAAGGAATCAAATCAGGTGAATAGGGGGTTGAGGAACCGCAGGAATGTGTTTTGAGGTCAAAAATTCCCTGATGGAAATGGCTGTGTGACACGGAGTATTGTCATGATGAAGCATCTACTTGTCTGCAGTGTCTGGTCTCACGTGAATCACTCTTATCCTGAGCCTTTCAAGGACACCTTTGTAAAACACTTGGTTGAGAGTTTGTCCTGGAGGAACAAATTCTTTATGCATAATACCCCTACTGTCAAAAAAGCAAATCAGCAAGGTTTTGATCTTTGATTTGTTCATTCGACATTTTTTCGGTCAAGGAGATGACGGTGTGTGCCATTCTTCGCTTTGCCACTTTGTTTCAGGATCGTACTCAAATATCCAGGATTCATCATCTGTGATCACATGATTGAAGAATTCTTGGTCATTGTCAATCCTCTCAAGATCAATGGACACGTTTCTTCGATTGTCCTTTTCCGTTGTGAGGTTTTTCGGCACCAATTTCGCATGTCCAAATCGTCTGTCAAAATTCGATGTACGGTGAAAGTGTAAATTAAATTTAACTGTTCACTCATCATCCTTATTGTTAAACGATGGTCTCATCTTACATGCTCAACGTTTTCGTCAGATTTTAAAGTCCCTGAGCGAGGTTGATCTTCAACGTTTCTTGGCCTTCCAAAAATGATTTGTGCCAGCGGAAAACTTGTGCTCTTGATAAGTAATGTTCCCCATAGGCCTGTTAACTTTTCAAAGGTCACAATCGTGGATTCCCCAAGTTTAACACAAAACTTGAAGTCAACATTGTTGGGCTTGACATATTTAATCCAGCAAAAGAAATTCCCAGAAACTCAATGTGAAAGAAATTCTGAGGATGCTTAATGTAGAGTGAAAGCTAATCTGTTACTCATAGTTTTTATAACCTCCTATTAAGTAAATTGTAGTTATTTAAACCATTTTTTTATAGTTTCATTTTCTACAAATAAAAATTTTATCATTGTGGCATATGATGCAACTTATTTTGTTTAACTTAAATTTAAATTTGCTTTCTCTTAGGTGCGAGAAGATGTTTTAAGAGCATTACATAACAACTTCCTACAAACTTTGAACCAAGCGTGGAATGATCATCAGACATCTATGGTGATGATTCGGGATATACTTATGTATATGGATAGAGTGTATGTACAGCAGAACGATGTTGATAACGTGTACAATCTTGGACTGATTATATTTAGAGATCAGGTAACTGCACCTGTTTGGTATTAATGCAGTATTATATTATTTGTTTTATAATAGGTAAAACTTGTGTGCAGAGAATATATGTGAAAGTATGATAAAATGAAATGATTTTTATCATGTTATGTAACTTCATTTTTTATATAAAACTTGAATGGAATACCTGGTCAATTAGTGTTAAAAATATATGTAGGTGTAAATTGTTTGGTAATTATATTAATGTTGAGCATATTTTAAATTGATTTCTGTTAAAAGGGAGTTTCAGAAATCATTTGCAGTTATTGAAAAGTTAGATTATTGCTTCATCTTAACATTTACAGAGAGCATAGTGTAACATTTACAGAGAGCATCTTACCCCAGAGGTAGTGTTAGTTATTTTTATTTTTATGATTTTATTTATTAATTTTTCTGTTTAACAAAAAAAATTAAATTCTAGATTGATATATTAAATAATTAAAGATAAATATTCTGTTAAATTCAACTGTATGTTAAGTAAGGTCACATATGTACATTACATGTAGAAATCCAAATAATTCAGTTAAAAAGTCGATTATTTATTTGTCAGGTACATACAAGTAATATTCTTACAATAAGACAACTACTACATATTATTTACCTGTGTGGAGACCTGATGACATATTAATTGAAATTACAAACTTAAACTTATTACAAATTACTTATTTAAACTTAAAATATAAAGCTAAATTCTTACTCGTGTCTGTTAATAATCATTTGTTTACATTAATTACAATTTTGTAGGTATCTTAAATTTAAATTTTATCATGTATCTACTTCTTTAATTTGGTTTAAACAGTTTTATTTTTTGAATTCAAATTCTAAATTTCTGGAAGTACGTTATGGCATTGAATAGAAGCCTTTTTGCCTACATGTAAGTTCACTTTTGGTAATATTAGTGATTATTATCTTGATTTGCTGTTTGAATTTTTATATTTAATTTGTAACTGCTGGTAGATAAATGTAAGAACTGATAAAACATAAGTTTGTTGTAGATCGAGTGATTTTTTTATGTTTGTTTTGTAATTTTTCCATATTAATCTAATCAAGTCTATTTTGTAAATTTAACTCCTTTATTTCTTGTTTGTTTAATTTTAAAGAACCTTTATTCATGTTGTTTTCATAGTTTTGTAAATGCTATGTATACTGTTTTTTCAACATTCAGAGAAAGTAAATTATTCTTAAGCCAATCTGCAACTATTTTTAAGAAGTGTTCTATTTTATTATATGTTTATCTGTTTGTTCCCATATGTCTTCAAAGCATAACAAGGCAGTATCATCAGAAAATTTTTAATACATCCTTGAAGTAGAAGATCTAAAAGGTTGATGATGTATACTAAAAAACAAAAGAGGCTCCAAGTATTGAACATCGAAAGGGATTTTTAATTTTTAAGATCATAAAAAAAAGTAGAATCAAATGATTTGATTTTGTTATTGCTATTTGAATACAGGTTTTCTTTTGATATTTTTTTTGTTAAATTTTCTACCATTTTGCTTAGAAATTCATTAATCTGGTTTGCAATCTCAGTTTCTATACTTTGAGGGTCATTGTATGGTTAATATTTTTTTGCTTGCATATTCTTTACTTTATATAATTCCTTATTTTTTTATTAGTTTTGGATTTAGGTACAATATACTCTTTTAGATACTTAATGAGTTAATTTATTTTGGAAATTAACTTTTTTTCTTTTGTTTGATCTTGTCAATATCTTTTTCCAGTTTTTATATGAAACTTTTCATTGACCTAAATTTAAAAATTCCATCTGTGATCCATGATTTTTTTTACTTAATTTAATTTTTAAATAGTAGCTTGGTTGACCAAAATATTATTCTAATTTGCTTACTTTTATAGTCATTAATCATTTTCTTTTTGTGCCATTTTATCAAAGATCTTTTCAGTTGTGAACCTTCTATCCAGGATAATTTTAGCACACTTCTTAATAACCACATCTCAATGCAATATTTTTTTATTTTATTGACTAAAATAAAAAAAAAATAAAATAGTTGCAATATCAGCAACATGTTAAATATACCAGTGCATTTAATGCA
The DNA here is from genome assembly GCF_047948215.1 of Lycorma delicatula. Lineage (NCBI taxonomy): Eukaryota > Metazoa > Arthropoda > Insecta > Hemiptera > Fulgoridae > Lycorma > Lycorma delicatula. The sequence goes on along the minus strand of NC_134456.1, from coordinate 90,210,070 downwards.
CACAGTGGTAAAAGTTTATTACTATTATTAATGTACAAATATTCAAAATTAGTTTGTCCACGCTATATCTTACTGTTTATAAATATAATAAAAATTGGATTGTGTTCAGTAATTTGCTTGAAAGTTCAGATTTGATCTTTTTATTAGTTCATTTAATATCTCTTATCGTAGAGAAATAATCTTTTTTGAGATAATTATCAAAATAGTTATCATTATCTGTCTACTTTTAAAATGTGTTTATAAAAATCACTAGCAATTATATGATTTTTAATATTTTTGCATTCAAATCCAGGTATAATTTTAACTAATTTATAAATTCTTTTTTCTTTATATCACAGCTTTTAAATATTGCACTTTTGTGCAATAATTTTTTGCTGTAATAAAGAAAAAATTAATATAAGAAAAAATTAAAGTTTTGATTTAATTTGTTGTTATTGTACTTCATGTTATATTCATCAAGTTTTAAAAGAAGTGGGTGCTGTATACCAGGTTTCTGCGCTAGCTATTCTGGTTTTATTTTTTTAGAAAGACTATTTATGAATACTTCTAATTTGTCTAAATTATTATTTAAATAAACCATGAATATTGACATGATGTATGCTGAGATTTGTTGAGCTCACTAATTTTATTATGTATATAAATAACTAATATATTTTTTGATAGTTTCAATGCTAGTGAAAAATCAAAAAATATATTACAGTTATTTATATGTATAATATATTGAAATATTAATTAAAGAATACTCTTAAATCATTTGAGTTCAGCTCATAGCACTTTTTTGTGATGTTAAATAATGGTTTTACAGTTGTTATCCTTATATTGACAAATGACCATTGATATTGTCGTGCGCTTAATTGTTGCTGTTGTTGTAAAGTCTTTTCATTTTTGATGGCAGATATATCATATTTATCATACTCAACACTTTTATCTTCATTGTTTATTATGTTCAACACTTTTGACTTAATATAACTTCATTTTATTTAAGTACTTTGGTATAATAGTTTTTATTGAGTAATCAGTTGTAGGGATAACACTGTTCAATTGATTAAAAATATATTGCATATGTGTGTTAATTGTGTTATACAATTTATGCAATTTATCTGGGTTGGATCGCAGTCCTTAGTTTTGTGATCTGCACAAATTATGCATTTAGGTGGATTGTTACACTTTTTCAAACTATGGTTAAATCTTCCATGGTTCAGGCATGATATGTGGTTTAATTTATAATGAATTTCATAACATTGATGACCAATGTATATTCTGAAATTATCTCTGACAATATTGGTATAGCTTAGAAGTAACTTTACTATACCATCCTGTGAATTATTGTAGTAATTGAAGAATACATGTAATGCCTTACATTTGCTTTCATATTCTTGTAAATTTCTTTCGTTGATATCTGATTCTAATATTTCTTCGTCCAAATTTGATTTGATAATACCAGTAATTTTGATTTTTGGATTTTTTAATTTTGTATCATAACCTCCACTTATGTTCATAAGCAATATCTCTTTTGTTTTGGCTACATCATCATGTACGCATTCAACAACTACTGGACCACTCTTCGGATTATGTACTTTATTTTTTATAGACATTACAATTTCTTTTTGTAATATCTTAAGTTGTATTTTATGTACTGTTTGGTTGTCTAAACTAGGATCTTTTGTTTTTATAGTAATATCTGGTGGAAGCATTAGAATAGATTTTTTGTTTTTTGTAACATCATATGCTAATTCTTTGTCATTAAGCCAACTTTCTCATATATAAAAATTTTTTTTTAGTTCATTATTCAGTTCTTTTAGAAGAAAGTTTCTAAGCAATGTTCAAATGTCCATTATGATCTTCAGTCACATGTGTTATATTAGTATTTAGGAGCATGATATTTTTGACAGAGGCATTTTTATCAATTTCAGTTTGTAATGTTGGTAAAACTTTTTGTGGTTCATTTTTCTTTATTTCAGCTATAAGTGCTTTAAACTGTAACCAAGTATAATTTTTGACGTTAATTAAAAATAGATATTCCATGAGTGATGTAAAAAGTAATTGGAAATTATTAAAGAATATATATTTTGCTTATTAAATGCAGGGGCTATTCGTAAAGTAACTTCAGATTCATTATTAAAGAAAACACCAATAAAAAAATAATCTATTATGTAAATCTTGTAACCATATCTTTTAGCTACTTTTCTACATAATTGCTGTCCAAATTAAGGTACTAGTCATATCGTTAGTTTTTGAATAACTTTGTCAAAAAACTCTACCACCTGTGAATTAGCCAGATAGTAACACTGGTTTTTAACTCCTTGCCATTTTCAAACACTGTTTTTCTACCCATTTCTTCATTTTTGGGAAAAGGTGATAAATCACTGGGAGTCAAATCAGGGCTATGTGGAGGACGTTAAATTACTCTTACTTGAAACTGTCATTTTTATGTTGGGTGCCTACTGCAGTATGTGGATGATTGTTGTCATGAAGAAAAATGGTGCCTGAAGTCAGCACACTGCTTCGTTTGTTTTGTATAGCTCTTCTCAATTTCTTCAGTTTCTTGCAGTAAATTTCAGCATTAATTTTCATGCCTCTTTTCATAAAATCAACAAAGATCATCACACCTTTACGGCTCCAAAAAGCTGATGCTATGAGCTTTTTTGAAGCAAATGTTTGTCAGGCCTTTACAGGTTTTCAAGAACTGGTGTTTCCACGTTGAAAAATTTAACCTTTGTCTCCATCGGCTGTTACAATTGGTCATGGAATTCATCCTTCTCTTTATGGTAACAGTGAAGGAAGGTTAGTGCTGACCCCTTCTTTTTTTTTTATGCGTCAGAAAAAATCTTCGGCACCCAGCAACTACAAAATTTGTGGAAGCCTAACCTATTGGTTATGATTTCATACAGCACTATTTGCAATATGCCAGGAAAAAATTAGGATAATATGTTATTGTAAATCTATCTTCTCGAATTTTCACATCGATACTTGCAATAAGTTCATCGACAGTTAAGGGTTGACCATTTCTTTCATTGTTGTGAATGTTTATTCAACCTTCCTGAAATGAATAGTGTCGTTGTCTCAACCTCAGTGTCACTCATGATATTTCCTCCACGTATTGCACAAAGTTCATGATGAATTTCAGCAGCTAATAAGTTTTTCCTTGAAGGAAACTGTGATAGCATGCACTTCATAGACTGTGGTATTTTTTATGACAGCAGTCATTTTGAACAAGAGTTATACAGAACAAACAAGCGAGTGATATTTCCAATTACACAACTAGAACAATACTGAACTGGCTGTTCAACTGTGCAAAGATGGAATCACTCCCCCTGCTCCTTTGCGCGATACTGAGGATCGGAAGTTAATTTCCAAATAGCCCTCATAATTATATTAATTGTAAGAAAAAACATTTTATAAAACAGTAAAATATTTATGACTTAACTTTGAAACTAAAATTATGCTTCCAGAAGATCTTTTCAGGTTAATAAATTATTTGTTTTCCTCAGTTGTATTGCTTCCTGATGGAGCTGCTGTTAATAGCACTGGTCTTAAAATAGTTGGGAAACTTGCCATGTATTATAAGGTCACATATTGATGTGTTGTGATTTTTAGGCCTTTAGATTATTTTTGTCAAAAGTTAGTGAATTTGTTTCAAAAATCAGATTATTGTTAAATGCTATTATTGAAATACTAGAAAAAACTATTTCTTACAATAATAAAAAAAGTGTGCTTTTTCAGACTTGCCAATTTATGACTGTAGTAAAAGTAGAAAATTACATGACTGAAAGATTTGATGGTTGTAAAAAAACTACTCATCAACTATTTGTATAAAATTTGACAGAAAATTCAAAAAAAAATTGTCTGCTGTTGTGAATGATAGGCCATGGTTATTGCTTAATAGTTATGTCAGTGCTTCCATTTTTAGCTGTTATAAATTTCAATTTATATTTTAATAAAAGAAAAAATACCAATTAAATAACCACTTTGGTTGAGTTTTTGCTTCAGAGGACAAGGCTTAAAAGGAGTAGCAAGATTAGCGTGTCTGTCATATGTGGTATAAAATTTAAACCTACCTGTAATTAAAGATCTTTGGTATTTATGGTCTTTTAACTTTTGTTAAAAACTAGAATGGTAATTGTGATAGAGTGATTGGTAAACTACTCCTTCTGAGTTAAGCTCTTTTAACGTTTAAGATTGTAATATTAAAAAGACAACTGTAAGTGATAGCTTACTGTTGTTGATTGACTATGGAATGGCTGTTAATGGTTTTACATTTAGCTGATCTAATGTAGAGATTAGTGTTGTTTTTAATAACAGCACATCATTGACTGGAATGTTATGAGAAAGGGAGCTGCTGTTTTTGTCCATATGAGGTGGTGCGATATGGGTGCATAAGAGACCATCTGCGAGAGACATTGCTGGGTTTGGTGATGAGGGAACGGAAAGGTGAAGTAGTTGACAGGATTGCTATTAAAAATGCTTCCCAAATGTTGATGGTCCTTGGTATCAACAGCCGTTCTGTTTACGAGGAAGATTTTGAGCGACCTTTTCTTCATCAGTCATCAGATTTCTACAGAGTATGTATTTTTTTTGCTTAATTTGTAAATTATTATATTGCTTTTAGTTAATCCTGATTGCAGAAGTCCAATGTATGTTGGATTTATTGGTTCTGGACTGGTGAAAATGCCAGCTCTATGAAGGTAATTAAAAACCTTAATAAAAAATATCTAATCAAAGTGATTAGCTTCTGAAAGAAAGTAAAAGCAATGGTGCAAGCTTTACATATATGAAATGTTTGATCTAAAAAAACACTGTTTTGTTCTGAAAAAAACCAATGTTTCAGTTTTGTTATATGGCAGAATGTCTTTCTTGTAAAACTGCTTTTTTTTTAGAGATGACAAGATGCTAAGATGCTTGGTAATAAATGTGAAATATATTTTAGTTAAAATTAAAATCATTGTCCACTAATGATATTCTCTTAAAATGATGAGTGGTGTTTATTAATTTAAGGTTGATTGAGGTTATTAAAATTATTTTGTTAGATTTTCTATTATTTGCTCAAATATTTTTAAATAATTAATTTTTGTAAGAATTTCAATGTAAATGGAGTCGGTCATTAAAAAAAAGATTATCAATTTTCTTATAGTTACAGGAAATTGTATCTATTATATAATACAAATAATATCAAAAATGAATGTTGTTAATTCTTGAGCTAATTGTTTTCTTTTTTTAAGACAATTTTAATATATTTTATGAATACAGGTGATTACACATTGCATGGAAATCTCTTGGGAGATGATTCTGTGGCCAAAAATAAGAAAAAAAGTTCATATTAAACATAGGTCAGAAAACAATTCCTTACTGAGTTTTGGCTTGGGAAACATTTAGCCCTGCTTTTTTGCCCCCTCTGTGAAATTAAACTGTACTAAAATTCTTGGGTACAAATTGATTCATAAATTTGGTGCTTCCAAGTTGCCGCGGCTTTTGATCTAAGAAATTGAATAAAAGTGGTTCCAGATCTCTATCTCACAGGTTTTAAGAAAACAGGGTAAAACAAAAAAAATTTGCCAGAAAATACACATTCTTAGGTTTGGAATAAAATAGTTAATTTACCAACAAACAAATAAAAATTTCTTTTTAACTTTGTAGAGAATTTAATTCTGAGAAAATTGATAAATAAGTATATTAAAATTAGACACAAATTTGAAAAGTTCAACTTTAATATCATAACAAACCGGATTGGAAAAGTGATAAGATTTTAAACAGAACAATTTTCATTAGTGTTTGAACAACATAATATAAATGAAAAGAAATAGAAAACTTATCAATAACAGAGAGAAAAATTAATAAAAAATGGACTTAAAAAAATAAAAATCACATTTGTTACTTTGATAAAGCTACATTTCTTCAAAGCAGTTGCTCAATGTGTAGCATTCAATGAATAGTTCAGCTCGGTGAATCCATGTTAGATTAGACACTAGGCATGTCTAATAGCATCATTATTATTCCTAATAGTAGCTTCTGCTTTTATTGTACGATATCACAATAATTCTTGAGTGCCATTACGAGCAGAATAGACTAACAACTCCTTCCAACCCCATAGGAAAACATTCGCTAGCATGAGATCAGTAGATTGAGGTGGCTATGTTACTGGTCTGTTTCCACCAATCCATCGCTTACTAAATGTGTTATTTAAATGATTCATCACATCATGACAGTAGTGAGCAGGTGCACATCATTCAAAAACATCTGCACTCTGTCTGCAAGTGGGAATATCTTCCAAGAGTTACATCAGATTTGTTCTACTGCTCTCCATTGAACCTTGGCTGTAAGAAAAAATGGCCTATCACCAAGAAGATGACACCATACATTAAATGAAAATGTGTGTTGTAAATGACATGTAGCAGTCTCATGGGGAATTTCAATCATTTACAATGTATTTCTTGTAAAACAGGATTCATCAGTAATTAGAATGTTACTTAAGAAATGGGCATAAATTTTCTAATTAAATAAATAGAATTTAATCTGTTTATCAAAATCAGGTGATACTAATTCTTGTACACATGCTCCCGTAATGTTGATACACTTGACTGCAAAACATGAAAGTGATGTGACAACCTTCTGGTGTTTGAGGTATTGCATTCAATATTGCTTTCTCACCGTTGGCATTTCTCTCAAAATGTTCACTACCAGCATCAAATTGTTATGGTATAAGCATTCCTGTTTCTTGAATTTACCTTTCCAAAGCCTCAAATGTTTTACAATTCGGTACTCTTTGATCTGGATAATTTTTCTGGTATTCAGGCACAACAGCCAATCTATTTTTATTTATTTTACAACAAACTAACATGTTTGTCAACTCTCCAAATGAAAATGTTCAATTTTAAGAGACGTTATTTACATGTTAACTAGAAATTTTTATTAGATAAATTAACAAAATTATTTTATTCCAAATCTAAAAAGTTTTCAACAAAACTATATTTTACGCTGTTTGTTTAAAACCTAAATGATATAGAGGTGTGGAACCACTTTTATTCAAATTCATAATCAAAAACCACAAGAAGCACCAAATTTATGGTTTGATTTGTACCCCAAGCATTTTAGTATGGTTTAATTTCACAAGGGAATAGAACAAAGGGCTAAATGTTTCGTGACCCAAAACTCATTAATGAGCTGTTTTCTGATCAGTGTTTAAATAAACTTTTTCTTATTTTTTGCTATATAATCATATCCCAAGAAATTGCTTTGGAATTTGGAATGATTCTGTATAAAAGAGGCAGTAAATTATAAGTACCATACATTCAGTTATTTCTAATTAGTGTTATGTTGATATCATTGCTGAACAATTTTTTTTTTTTAATTAAACTTTAAAGTAATAAATCGTGAAAAGTAAAAGTTCTGTTTGTTGAAATCTGTTGTATGATAATTGAAGTTGTTTATTCTATTCCATATGTTGAAGGCTTTAGAAGAAAAGTTTTTTGAAATATTTCTGGTAAAGTCTGTTATGAAGCCTGTTCTTGGTTCTTGTGTATAACAGGAAGCTTGGCTTTTTTCAACCCTCCTGGTGGTTGCTTACTATTTATTTTTTTAAAAGTAACTGGTGGATGTAGGTATTTTGTTTTTGAAATTTTAATTCCACTTTTTGTATGTGAAGATAAAGCACAGTGAAGACATGCTTCATCTTCACATGGCAGATTATTTCTGTATTTACTGGTTAATACAGCAATACAGCCTGGTCCTTCATAAAATGTTATTCATTAAAATGAAGGTTCTCCATTAGTCAGTAAATTTTATGCTCTTATATTTTGTTGGAATTTGACTTAATTCATTTGTCCGTCACTTACATGTATGACTACATGAAACATTTTTAGTCCTTTGTTAATCATTGTTGAATGTTATTGTTTTTGAAAAACCACCATGGCTAATAATTCTTGTCATTTTAAATTAATAAATAAATGAACTAATAAGTGAGCCCATTCTTTTGATAATTCTTGGTTAGTTACGGAAAGTAGTGAAAGTTGTATTAATGAAGATAGTGTGTCCAGTTATCATTCAGGCTTGGTTAGCCAGCTAGAGAATGTGGTTAGGAAACCTCTTCTTTTTTTTATGCTGTAAAAATAGAAATATTAATTTTATAATAAAACTATAAGAATGTTTATCTAATAAACATGCCTGAACATTCACTTAAGAGTACTTACTTACTATATTACACACGGTCCATTTTTTATAAGGACTGCAAAGATATTATTCTTTTTATATTTATTTCTTTAAAAAAAAATAAGTCAAAAAAAGAGGAAAAATTCTTATGTTGTGTACTGGTACTAAACAAGTACTGGTATCACTTCTTTTTTTTTCTTCAGTCATTTGACTGGTTTGATGCAGCTCTCCAAGATTCCCTATCTAGTGCTAGTCGTTTCATTTCAGTATACCCTCTACATCCTACATCCCTAACAATTTGTTTTACATATTCCAAACGTGGCCTGCCTATACAATTTTTTTCCTTCTACCTGTCCTTCCACTATTAAAGCGACTATTCCAGGATGCCTTAGTATGTGGCCTATAAGTCTGTCTCTTCTTTTAACTATATTTTTCCAAATGCTTCTTTCTTCATCTATTTGCCGCAATACCTCTTCATTTGTCAGTTTATCCACCCATCTGATTTTTAACATTCTCCTATAGCACCACATTTCAAAAGCTTCTAATCTTTTCTTCTCAGATATTCCGATTGTCCAAGTTTCACTTCCATATAAAGCGACACTCCAAACATATACTTTCAAAAATCTTTTCCTGACATTTAAATTAATTTTTGATGTAAACAAATTATATTTCTTACTGAAGGCTCGTTTCGCTTGTGCTATTCAGCATTTTATATCGCTCCTGCTTCATCCATCTTTAGTAATTCTACTTCCCAAATAACAAAATTCTTCTACCTCCATAATCTTTTCTCCTCCTATTTTCACATTCAGTGGTCCATCTTTGTTATTTCTAATACATTTCATTACTTTTGTTTTGTTCTTGTTTATTTTCATGCAATAGTTCTTGCGTAGGACTTCATCTATGCCGTGCATTGTTTCTTCTAAATCCTTTTTACTCTCGGCTAGAATTACTATATCATCAGCAAATCGTAGCATCTTTATCTTTTCACCTTGTACTGTTACTCCGAATCTAAATTGTTCTTTAACATCATTAACTGTTAGTTCCATGTAAAGATTAAAAAGTAACGGAGATAGGGAACATCCTTGTCGGACTCCCTTTCTTATTACGGCTTCTTTCTTATGTTCTTCAATTATTACTGTTGCTGTTCTGTTCCTGTACATGTTAGCAATTGTTCTTCTATCTCTGTATTTGAACCCTAATTTTTTTAAAATGCTGAACATTTTATTCCAGTCTACGTTATCGAATGGCTTTTCTAGGTCTATAAACGCCAAGTATGTTGGTATGTTTTTCTTTAATCTTCCTTCTACTATTAATCTGAGGCCTAAAATTGCTTCCCTTGTCCCTATACTTTTCCTGAAACCAAATTGGTCTTCTCCTAACACTTCTTCCACTCTCCTCTCAATTCTTCTGTATAGAATTCTAGTTAAGATTTTTGATGCATGACTAGTTAAACTAATTGTTCTGTATTCTTCACATTTATCTGCCCCTGCTTTCTTTTGTACCATGACTATAACACTTTTTTTGAAGTCTGACGGAAATTCCCCTTTTTCATAAATATTACACACAGTTTGTATAATCTAACAATCGCTTCCTCACCTGCACTGCGCAGTAATTCTACAGGTATTCCGTCTATTCCAGGAGCCTTTATGCCATTTAAATCTTTTAATGCTACTGGTATCACATAGGCTGCAAAATATGCAGCAATATTTTGCTCAGCTCAGGCGGATTTAAGCACATTGCTTTGAGATGAATATTGTATTTTAGTTTTCATAATAGTCCAAAGACAGAACCGTTAAAAATAAAACAACACACTATCATAGTGTGTTGTATGAGTACTAACACATCCTTATAATATAGTAGGATGTGCTGTCATAATTGTCATAGGATGTGCAGGGTTTTTTATTGTGAGTATAAGTATGAGTACATTAAGTATAATTTAGTATGAGTACATTAAGATTTCTTTTTTCTTAATGAGTACATTAAGATTTGGTATGAGTACATTAAGAATTCATCAACATGAAGTTTCAATGAGGACTAAAGTTGAATTTAGTCGATTAATAAGACTCCTCCATTGTAATGTCTGTGTAGTTTAATAGCTACAATTTGTTTTAATGTTAATCAGTCTTATCTATTTTAAGACTTTTTAGGGTAAAACCTCTGTGGAGACAGATGCAAATTTAAATTTAAAAAATAATTATTGTATTTGATTAATACCTTTAGGTCCTTGTTAAAAACTATTCAACATTTTATGTAATTAATCTTTTCAGTTGGAAAGCCAAAAGTTCCTCAATGAAAATAGTGCATCTGTGTATATTAAAAAAGTGGAAGCTCGAATTAATGAAGAAGCAGAGAGAGCGAAACATTACCTAGATGAGTCAACGGAGTCTCGAATTGTTGAAGTTGTTGAGGAAGAGCTTATTAAAAAACATATGAAGACAATTGTAGAGGTAAAGTTTTAGTACTAACTTAATATATCATAGGTTAAGCATTGGTTCATATTAGGATTATTCATATTTCTAATCATTTGCACTAAATCTAATATTAGATCGTTTGCATGTACTTTTTCTTTTCTTTTTTTGTTTGGTGTCTACTTTTAATTTTTTTAAAGCATTTTTCTATAAGTTATGTGGTTTCTTACATGCCAGAAAATTGTTGGTGTGATATTAATATTTCTTTTTCCACTAAACAAATTGTTCCTTGCAGTTACGGTTCTGTTTGCCGATTCGTTTTGCACCTCTTCTAATTAAAAAAATAAATAAAATACTCTGATAGAATTTTAAACTAATTTGCATGTTAATACTGTTTCATCAGATGTAAATGGTAATTTACCCCTACTTGATTGTTCATACTTTTGAATAGGTAGAACATTTTATCTAAATAAAATTTTTTTTCCCGACTTGTATCATACTTACAATTTTTCTGCTTTTACAGATAAAGGAATTGAGATATCATGCGTATCTCTTGCAGGTTTTCTGTTTTATAAAATATAAACAGCTCTCTGGTTCACTGAAGATAATTGTAAGTCATATTGATGGATTGTAAGTTAGATGATGTTTGATAATAATTTGATTACAGTTGGTCCAATATTAATTGCAGTTTTTATGTCTGTGTATTGTGGCTATTTAAGATAGCTCTTAAGTTTTTAAAGACTTAAATAGCAGCTTCAATGCGTTTGATTAAAAAAACTAAACGACTAAATGTTTGTTCTGATAAAGATAATAGCGTATTTTGTTGCATAACGATGTGTTACTTTTTTTTATTTCTTCTCTCTTTTGCATAATGTGAAAATTATTTTACATCAAACTATTATTCAAATCTAATTTTCAAATTCCATAACCCTAAAATTGTTAAGTAAAAGAATCACATTTAAAAAAAATTTTATTATATAAGGTAATATATGTTTATTTACTGGATAAATTTATATTTTTTATTTTATTAATCTTTTTATTAAATTTTGGATTATGTGTTTAATTGGAATCTGCCACATTTTCAATTTAGTTGTAGATCATATGGCATTTACAAGTCTTTCCCCCCCCCCTCAAACCTTTTTCCCCCCCCAAACATTGTATATTTCAAAATATGATACTTTGTGATTCTTTTATATTAACCAACACACAATTTTAGGGTTATGGAATTTGAAAATTAGATTTGAATAATATATAATAATTTTCAGATTTTGCAAAAGATAAGAAATGAAAAAATATCAAAAAGTTATACTTCACATTACTCTATATCTTTACCAGAGCAAACATTTAGTAGTTTATTTTTTAAATCAAATGCAAAGAAGCTGCTATTTTTAAGCTTTTAAAAAATTAATATCCATATTAAATAGCAACACACTTAACTAAAAACTACAAACAGATGAAAGGGTTTATTTACCCTTTAGAAATCTGATCTAATATCTTATGCTGATGTCATTGCATGTGTGGAATCATTACAAAATTGATTTGTTTTTTAATGTTTTCAGTGAAACAGATGAAAAATAATTTTTGGCCTCCTTTTAGGATCAAAAATTTGATTCAGGCCATTTGATTTATTATAACTGTTTTAAAAAAAATCCTCTCAACCATGCATCCTTTATTTGTACACGCGGTATAATTTTAGTGGGAATATTTGTCGGGATTTTTTTTTAACATAAGCAACATTAAATATTATAGAATTTAATACTGTCAGCTGCTGTATACAACATGATTTATTATTTTCTGGGGATTGAACCATAGCTGACATATCATACGTTTTTTTAATTTCAAATGTTGGTTGTCGTGTAAATATTAAATTTGAATGTTATGTTTGTTTTTATATACATCAAGATGTATCATGTTTTTTATCTGCATTCTGTTATGCACACCTCTAAAAGACCATCTGCTTTTTCTTGCAGGAATGTCAGTAGTGTATGAAAATTTATTTTTTATGACCACAAGTAGTTATTTAAGCTAGTACTCTTCTTACTTAAAAAACAAGAATGAAATTTCTTATTCTTGTTTCTGGAAATCAAGTTAAGAAACAAGTTTGTAAATAAATTTCTTTTTTTTCTGTTTTGCAGAATAATTTTCATGTGGAATGAGGCTTTTCTTAATTAACCTTTTTGTTTTTGCTGTCTTTCGTGTAACTTATTTAACTTTCTTTTTTCTACAGCAGAGTTTACTAATAATATATTATGAATAAAACAGAATGGATAAAATAATTATTTTTCAAACATGAAACCAATTTTGATCCAATGGTTGCACTGGACTATCTTAAATGAGAAAAATTTCTTACAAAAATCACTTGTTAAATTTTCTGTGCTGGAGGCATTATTAAATAATTAAAATTTTTTCTGGTAGTCCTTTACCTACAAAAATACCAGCCAATACAAAGTGCAAGTTTTTCATTGACGATAAATGGAATTATTCTATTTATAAAAATATATATATATATATATATATATATATATATATAAAATGCGAAGAAAATACAGGGCGTTTCACATAATGTTCTTAGAAGTTACAAAAATTCAGTACAAAAAAAGTATTTCACTTATCTAAATGAAAGTTGTATGAGGTGATGCAGGGACTCAAACAGTTTTCGTTAAAATCCATAAATGCTCAATATGTGCTCCTCTGGTGACACAGCACACATCAACACAAAAGTCTAGCTCTTGCCAAACTCGTTCTAACATGTCATTTTCGATAGAGTTGATTGCATTGATTATGCGATCCTTTAGCTCAGCGATATCGTGCGGTATTGGTGGGATAAACATGTTATCTTTTCATTTAACCGCAGAGAAAGAAATCGCATGGCGTGATGTCTGGTGATCTTGGTGGCCACAGCATAATGTATTGGTCTTCCTCAGACGCACATCCTATCCAGCACCGAGGTAATGTTGTGTTAAGGTACTGTCGAACCTCGTTATGAAAATGGGCAGGACAACCATCTTACTGGAAAATGAAGTCGTTGAGTAGCTGCCTCAGCTACTGTTACTATTATGGCTATGTTACTATTATGGCTATTATAGCTATTATAGCTATGTTAATAGTAACATAATAGTAACATATCCAGGTATATCATGCTGGTTACTGTCGTTTCCATAAAAAAGAATGGCCCATACACTGCCTCACACGAGATCGCACAAAAAAAACGTTTACTTTCGGAGAATCCCGAATATGTTCCACATAAGCGTGTGGGTTTTCAGTTCCCCAAACTCGCACGTTATGATGGTTTACGCTGAAAATTATCTTGTTTACAAAACCTTCATCTAACATCTTTTCCTGTAACTGTAAACAAAAATTGAGCCTATGTGTTTTATCTCCATCAGAAAGACGCTGGATTAATTGAAGATGGTATGGTTTGCATAATAAACATTTACAGAGAACTCTCCACACTGTTGTTTTTGGAATTCCTAATTCTCTGCCTGCAGCCGCAGTCGATTTTGACGGGCTGCGAATGAAACTTGCACGCACACGTTCAACATTGACGTCTGAGGTTGATGGACGATCAGTTGATTTTCGCTTACACAAGCAACCAGTTTCACTGAATTGTTTATACCATGCATGAATTGAATTGTCACTTGGTGGCTCCTTATGAAATTTAAACTGAAATGCACGTTCCACAGAAATTACTGACTTTGACAAGTGAAATTCGAACGCATAGAAGAACTTCTCGCTTCCCGTGGCAGCCATTTTCTCTGTCGATTCCTAGCGAGCAAATGGTTTAATAACTGCCTAGTGAAAAAAACTATTTGAAGTACTCTTTCGTACAGTACTTGTTTTATTCTTATGAGTGAAATAGTTTTTTGTTAATGAATTTTTGAAATTCCGAAGAACATTATGAAACACCCTGTACATTCTCTGGATTACTTTCAACAAATCAAGGATGTATACTTACCAGTTAGGTGATAATAGTAGTAAAAAGAGTGTTACTATTGTATATTTCTCCTTGGTCATTTTATGGACTAGAGCAGATTTTTCATCTTTTAATCCCAATGACTTAACCCTTTTAGTGCCAACCTTTTTTGATTACCCTGCGAAAACTGCCAGGGGTGTTTTTATATAAAATACATAATTAGACAAGAAAAATCATATCAAGATATGGCTTTAAACTAATAAATTTATCCAGAATAGGGCAATGAATGCAAATATTTTGTTAGACATGCAACTATTTTCAAAGAAAAATTTATAAAAAATGAAAAATATTCTACTTATGGAAAAATTAGTTTTTTTTCATTTTCAGCCTCTTCAGAGTGGTAGAAAAAAATATTTACACAATATCAACTAGTAACAAATATCACTAGAAAAAAAAAAAAAATTTTTACATATACACTATTTTTCGTTTAATATATAAGTAAATTAAAAAAAAAAATTAAATAATGCAGGTATTCATCATTAACAAGTAATTCATGCAACATATCAGTTACAGGTGAGTATGATCTAAATTGCCTACTCATTATACAAAAACATGAACATATACATGTAAACAAGCAAGCTAGGCCAAGACAACTTTGGAGCTGCCAGTACAACCGATTGGGCAAGATGGGATTTAATTAGGCTTTATTTAACTAAACTGCGTATCTATGTTTTTGAAATTAAATTATCTTCTACAAAAAATATTTTTCTACAATAAGATATTTTTAAACAGTTTATATTTTTAATTTAAAAAAGAAAATGTATTTTTTATTGAAATTGTTGTTGGCAATTTTTGCATAATTTACAGACATTTGTTTGATCGAACATTGGGTTTAAAAGGATTAATAAAAATAAAGAAAATTAATTTAATCCTTAGTAATTAACTAAAAATATTTAAAATACTACAAAAATGTTTTTTTGTCTTTAGACACATCGTCAGATTTAGTTTTGAAAAATTGCACAGCACTTTCTTTAAACAATAATGAGTAATTTCATTAACAATGGACTTAATTCAAAATGCTTAACATAATAGGTAGTCTTAAAAGTATTGATGCTTTTATGTATGAGATAACATCAGCGAAATGTGGCAAAAGTCTAGGAAGGCAGTCATGACATCACTAATGACTTAAACATCCATTACCAAAACAGTGTTAAACCATTTGGAGAAATCTGGCTATAAAAAGAAGTTGGGTTCCATGTAAACTGAATTTTTGTTTTTCTTACCTTTTATTTAAATATAACAGGGGTGACTGGTAGCCACCTGAAAAATGTTAAACCCCCCCCTCCCAATCATTGGACTCTTCCCCTTGGTCCACCCTGGCTCATCAGAACATCCCAACTTCCCTTCTGGATTGCTGAGATGCCCCTCCCCAGGAGTGTGGCTACCCTTCCTAGTCCTATCGTACTCAGGGTCCAGGTATGCTCACCACGCATACCCCCTTTCAAGCACGTCCACCTCTCACACTTTGAGGGTTCTTAATGCGTCATCAGAGTGTCCCGACCCCATCACTATTGCATGTGACCGAACCCGGATGTCCTCAACAAAAAGGCTATCTCCCTTACCCTACACGGGTCCACATGCATGTAATATTTAACACATAAACATTCTACAGGTGCCCCTGAATTCAGCCTTCTCGACCTGACAAGCAAAGTGAATGGTGTTTTGAAATATGTTAAAATAAATGGAAACAAATAAAAATACAAACATCCATTGAACAGCAACAAAATTAAAAACATCCTTAGGAAATTCAAAATATGAGTATATTAAAAGCATCTCTCTAGGTAATGAAAAACAGTACAGAATCCTATGGCTCAATGAACCAACTGGAAAGACACACCAACTAACTAACACGTACAATTCATCATAATGTCCTAGTGGAAACATAATACACTCTACAACCTTATACTAGATATTTCATAGAATGGTGTTACCTAACACAAAGATTATATTAAGAATCTTACAAATACTACAAATAGAAACATCAACCACACAAAACAATTGGTTCAACGATCCAGAGATCAAATCTCTACAATGAGGACAAAAATTTATAACATTAGTACACAGATAAGAAAATAGAAAAGTAAAATTACAGCAATTAAATTGGCACGTATCCTGCTGAACTTCAGGCCACGCTTGTGTATGACAGTGAAAAACAATACAGAATATCAGCCGTTAGGTAGCAAAAATTGAGCACACATACAGATGTACATTAGTAGGAAATGTTACATAAAATAGCGGAACAGTTCATGAAAACCAAAATATATGAAGCACAGTAATATGAGAAATCACTAAAACTATTTGAAGACATAAATCACAGGTACATGCTGCTCGCAGTATGCGCTAAAAATAAAAATATGTGAAATTATCACAACTAACTTTGCAAAGAGATACACTAAAAATACAGGCATGTCATACCTGTATTTTTACAAAATATCCTTTTTTCAATCCTTTTTTTTTACAAAATAAATAGAGCAACAACCAAACAATAAATTAGGTAGCACTTAAAACAACTAAAATATAGCTTAAATGAAATAACAAAAATCTCTACTTCGTATGAAAGTGAAAAGAAAAATATATATGTATTCATAAAAGTCTCTTCTGAACCAGTGAGCCATACCACCAGTTTTTTTAATCCAGGCCCCACTCTGCCAGTTTTCTCATTTTGACCTTCAGGATGCCCGTAAACAGCGTGGACATCTCCTCCCATTGCTGTAGCCCTCGTAGCATGTACTCGATTTTGTTCTCTGGTGTTAACCAAGCAAGACCTTGCAAATGTCGTTGACCTTCCCATCTGTCAGACCGATATAGTGTATGTTCAGGGATGTCCAGCTGTCCACAGTAGACACAATCTGGGTTCCCTCTTTGTCGGAACTTAAACAAGTAGGTCCCATACTCCCCGTGTCCTGAAAAAAACAGCGTCAACAGATGCGTATCATCTCCATGTTTCCTTCAGATCCACGGGGTCAGCCTCGGGATTATGCACCTGGTCCATGCATCCTTCCCCGGAGTATCCCAAAGTCCCCGCCACTCCTGCAATAGTAGCTGCTACGCTTTCATTTTGGACATGCCTTCCTTCATTCTCACTAGCTCGCTGGCACGAAGGGCTATCAAAGGGATGCCTGCTAGAACCTCCACTGCATCCCCCGATATCGTGCGATATGCATCTGTTACTTTCATTGCTGTCCGTCTTTGCAGGGATGCCAGCTTTTTGACATACCCTAGACCGAAGGGCTAGGGCTTCCACCCAGACTTGAACAGCATACATCAAAGATGACAACGCCAACGTCATTATTAGCCTTCTTTTACTTGCACTTACCCCTGTTGCATAGCCATCAGCTTTCCCAGTATGGCTACTACCTCGTCACACTTTTTTGTAGCCTCTTTGAGATGTGTGGTGAACAGCCCGGACCTATCCAATCATACCCCCAAGATATCTTGCGTTCTGCTGTTCCATCGACTATGACTTATGGCCTCATTTACCGTCTCTTCCACTTCATCTTCTGTGCAGCCGGCAACAAAAAGAGCTGTGTTATTGGTGTACACAACCACCTCAGCTCCTTCTGGGAGCTACATCCTGAGGAGGCTATCGTACACCAAGTTCCACAGGTCGCTGCAGAATTCCCTGAATAGTATTAAGTTAGTTTCAAAAGAGGCCTGTGAAAACACATGTATAATTGTTTGACCAGAAGCCATAGAAGTTCTGTATTTATGGGATTATGTTCTTGCTCGAAAAATGGCTGAAGGTTATAAAAAAAAAAAAATGGTGCCTATATGGTCTTATAATGTTATCTTCCATTAACAATAAATCTATTCTCAATTTTGATGTCCAAAGGCTCAATACTTTTTAGACAACCTAGTTAAAAATTTCTCAAATTCATTTGTAACTCATAAACTTTACACAAATTATATTGCATGCTGTATGATTAGTTCATATTTCCAATACAGGAATCCCACTGAGGAATATGTAGCAAGATGGGATAGGATCTTTTGCATTGCGAGTAATGGTCCAAACTCATTGGTGCTGACGTCAATGTGAAGTCGCTTTTCTGGCTCAGTGGGGTCACTGATCATGGTGGTGGCTTAATTGATAGTTTCATTGTGCAGCATAATTTTGAGGTCTTTAATGGACCACTTACATCGGTATGGTTAACGGACAAAGGGGCTTTTCAGGTTCAAATATTGACATCACCATTAGTAGAGATATCCCTGGCAGGATCCTTGACTAGTTTATGGTCAACATCTGTATTAACGATCATTGGTTGATACTTTTTGAATGAGTTGCATGATGGCCATGAGCTGCTAGTGTCCCACGAGGGACACTTTCCTATTTACCGGGGGCACTTTCTACATAGGAAGGCAGACTGGCCAAAATTTTCCCCTTTGAGTCCAAACTGGAGAATTTTTTCTTGAACTTGACAGCTTGCCATTAGATGTCCTGGCAGAAAATTTCACTTCCTGCAGTAGTGGCGGCGGTGGCTGAAGCTGCCATTCGTAGAGGCACTGGTTGGGAACATATATCTAGTTGGTGTTCTCGGATTCTGACAGCAATGAAGCAGTCTGTGAATTGACTGAAGGGCTGCACAATGAGAGGGTGCATTAGGTCTTCCCAAGCATATTTTTTGGCATTCCTTCATTCAGGAGCAAGGAAATAGAGATCCTTGAGGTGTTGTGTATAGAGCCCTTAAACATAAGCACAGGAAAGAAGTCCTCTTGTCAGCTTTGTCGACCCGCAAGGGTATGGTAATTGATAAGGACCGTGTCCTTAATGATTTGCTCCTGGATTACAGGGTGGGTGAGGTCTCATCACTGGCATGTGAGGTGGAAAGTTGCGATTTTTGAGATCGATTTACAATCTTCTGAAATCACTGAGGCGGAGGTGTGCCAGTTGATCTTTAGTAGTTTGGGATGGCACAAGGCCTCTGGATATGATTGTATCACAGTGGAACTCCTTGTCTGAACGCTTCCAGTAGGCCTTGGTTGGCTACTTTCCAGCATGTTGGAAGTGTGGAGACTTGGTGTTGTTCAAAGGTGGCGACAAAGATCTCCTACTGTTCATTCTTCTTACAGTCCACTAATGCTCTTGCCTGTGATTGGCAAGGTTTTCGAGAAGGGCCTATATTTGCATATTAATGTTAGATTGGCCACTGATTATTTGCTAATAAACAACCAGTATGTTTTCCAACTGAGCAAGAGCACTGAGGATGCCTTAATAAAGGTGATGGATATAGCTTCCTCTAGTCCATGTAAATATGTATTTACATTCTTTCAGATGCAGAAGTGTAAGTGTACATGAAATGAATTAGAAGTGCTCTCAAGTTATTTCAGCCATCGGATGGTTTCCCTGTGTGAAAGCGACTCGGAAGTTTGTAAGACCTTAAGTAAAGGATGCCCTCAGAGCAGTGTTCCGAGTCCCCTTCTTTGGATCATAGAATTCGATTCCATGTTGCGTTTGAGATTGCCATGTGTTTGTTGTGTCGTCGCTGATGCTGATGACGTACTGTTACTGATTGAAGGGGATTTGCGTAACGAGGTAGTGTTCCGAGCTAATCCTGCTTGTGAGACACTCCAGCTGTGGAGTCTCCAACATAAGATGATTTTCAGCCCAGAGAAAACCACAATGATGTTGCTTAAGGGCATTGGCTGCTTCGTGATGAATCTGGGTTCGGATCGGCTGGGCTCCTCATTTGGTACGTTATGGCTCAAAAATACCTGGCTGTTATCCTTGATGAAAATTTTCGGTTTTCAAGGAAAATCTACAGTATGTGGTAAAAAAGGCCGCTGATGCTTTTTATGAAATCCATAGTGTCATTCATCCTGTTTGGGGATTGAATTACCGTACCATGCGTATCCTTTACAAAAGTGTCAGTGAAGCTATTATGCTGTATGCTGCGCCTGTCTGGGCTCACTGCATGGCTTTTAGGTATTGCACGGACATTTTGTTGACCGCCTCCTCTTGCTGGCTTTTATAGGCAGTTATTGAAGAGTCTGTTATAGCCAGATAAAAAACAAATGGATATCTTGGCTAATGATCGTAGGGAATGCTAGATTTCCAAAGTAAATAACCTATTTACGTCAGAACGAAAACAGGAGATTGACAACCAGAGCCTTGCATCTTGGCAGGTCAGGTAGGATGAATCTCCTACAGGTCGCTACACGCATGGCATATCCTATAGTGTCTTGATCTAGGTGCAATTTGATGGGTCTCCCCAATCGGTATATCACACAGTTTCTTTCTGGGCATGTTGCCTTTTGGGCGAGTTTGGTTTGGTTTCATTTGGTGTGGATTCGAGTCAATGCCCGGATTGTGGGACTAATGATACAGTGGACCACGACCTCTACGTCTGTTCCCGATACGAGGTTGAACGTTTACAAGCTGTGAGGGATCTTGAGAGAATACATTCCTTTCTAGATCTCCACATTAATTGGATGATCCTTGAGAAGTGGTCTATAGTAGCTGGCTTTCTTTGCGCCCTTGTGGTTGTGGGTCTGCAGAGGGAGTTTAATCGAGGTACTCGATTGTGTTAGGACCTTGGGTATCTAGGGATTCAGCCTAGGCATTGGATTGGTTGGAGGTAGGCGCATTAGCATTGTGCCATGGCTATATTGGTGTTGTTTGTGATTCGATTTGGGGCTCGCACTGGTGGAGGTGGCCACACCGCTGGGGTATGGTAGCCTGTGCGACTGAGGGCGTGGCTTTGTTCCGCCAGTGGCGGTCCTGATTGTGACTTTGTAATGCCACTTGAGACACCACGATAGAACCAAGTGGGGGTGTGAGTTGTGGGCTTCTGCACGGACCGGAATGAGGTTACGTTCCCCTTGTTAGGTAACTTAATTTGGTTGACTTATTTGATATATTAGCTTATTAAATGAATTTGTATGTTGTGTAAGACATAATTTTGATTGGTATGAGTGTAGCACTCATTTATTATTTATTGGCATTGATTTACCTTTCAACTCATTCATTTTCTAATGCATTCACAGTCACAAACGGTGCTGTCAAATCTGGACTAGACGTGGGGTTTGCGCTTCCGTGATTTTGGTCAGTTAGTTTGAGGGAATCATGTTAGTTTGATTGTGAAGATGTCCGTTTCAGTCCTATGTGAAGGCAAAATTTGATTTGTATTTTACTGATACAAATGTCTGCTGAGGCATTTACATTTAAAATGTTCAAATTGAGTCTCTACTAATAGTAAGAGAGGTGGTTTTTTTTTTAATGCATTTTTTGTAAAACATCATTTGTAAATCCTATTGTTCAAAGAAGCATAAAAAGAAGGAACATGCCAGTTTTGGATATTTTAGCTTATTAACCTACATTATTGAAATTTTGTAAGAAGGAATTTATAAGTTAAATTTATTGGTCTGCTCAAAATTTTTAATGATTTTTATATTTTCATTATATGTTTTATATTTCATTTTATAATTTTTTTCATTTTGCAACCTTATACATTACTTAGAAGTTATTTATTTAAATTTTGTCTGCATGGGTGGGAATAGGTATGTTTTGTTCCTTCTGTGACAACCTTGACCTTTGATCCTTACAAAATGCAACTAAATTTCAATTAAAATAATTATGAAAAACATCCCAATTTGTTTATATTCCTACTGTGACAACCTTGACCTTTGACCACAATTAAATTTCAGTTAAATTATGACATCACACGCAACTGACATGTACCTTCTGTGACAAGAAAGTACTTATGATGTCGCTCAAACTATATCATCATCTGTCATACCCAATAACATTACATACAGCTCACACTTCTGTTGTCACAATCAAATGTCATTAAAACTAACAATTATTGCAATAAAAGTAAAAGAACGAATCAAAGCGTTTTATGGTGGGTGGTGCGATTATGAAAGGTACAAAGCTAAAAATTAAATTTTTCGTTAAGAGACTCATTTGACTGAGAGTGTACCTGCTTCATTAAACAATTAGCACCTGACCTGCTGACATACACTGTTTGAACCTTGAAAATTGGAAGAATGATTGCCAATATAGTGAAAGTGCACCCCATTGCAGCGCCCAACCTGCTGACACACACCGTTTGAACCTTGAAGATCAGACGAGTGGTAACCGAAATAATGAAAGTAGACCTCCATTCATCCCCTCATGAAAATAAGCTCCTTGATATTAAACACTAGGACTGACAGATTTCAAGATATTTGCAATTTTTCGTCCAGATTTGGGAGCTGATTAAAAAGTACCAAATTTGGGTCGCTGCTGTATAGTATTTGTAGTAGCAACTGTCTGCATGTTATAGTAGAAACTGTATAATTTAAAATTATCTATTTCAAATGTGTTTGAATTTTAGATGCAAACCTAATGAAACAGACTAGGTTAGTGCTACGCGATGCATCAAGTTTACAGCTGTAGCCAATGCCTTGCATAGACCCAACACAAACATATCAGTACAAGAACTGCATTGATGCAATACATTATTACACTTATTGATAAAATAACAGAAGATATCAAACGTTCGTTGGTGGATTCAGTTAAAAATACAGGGTCCACAAAGTTCAGCCCTCTTCTTGAATGTACTGTGATTTTAAGGAAAATGAACATTACATGGGAGCAGGGTTGTATATACCTCGGTAGTGGTGACGTTCTGGTGGATAACTACATGAATCACTAGAAATGAATCGCTAGAAAAATCAACCGAGATCATTTATAATAGGTGTTTGGTACTAAAAACCTACACAGCGTTGATGTCTTATTGCTCTGAAGTAATATTAATTGTAAACGCGTGTGGCTGCTGAAAACCGTTGCCGATCTGACTGAGGACAATACCAAATTCAAAACTAAATGTTCAACACTGGAAATGTGTAAACTGTTGCAGTTTACTTTAGGTTAGAACATGTTCCATAAGAATGTAGCAACATAGTTACACTAGTTAACAAAATCTAATTGTTTGTTAAACAAGAGCAAATGGCTGATTCTTATAGTATTTTTTATGCTGATTTCATATTTGTTATTTGAAACAAAAAATGTAAGGTGAAAATAAATAACAATAAATTACATATATTTTGTACTCGCCTAAAATCTATTTCTTTTGGATTTTCTGCTGTAATTTGTAGTAAATTCCAACTGTAGATTCCAACAATAGTCAGCCAACAGTTTTGGATTCCATTTCCCCTGGTATCGTGTTTGTGTTGTAGATATCTTCTGGTGAAAGCATTCTCCATGTTCATCACTGATAATGTCGAGATTGTTAGGGAACAAATCAAAATGCGAATGTAAGAAATTGATTTTGAGTGACATGTTACAGCAAAGTTCTTGGCAATTTTGAAGGAAGTTCTCTGTAGTTTCTGGCTGTATGGTTTCCAAGAAAATTGTTTAACCACATTTTGAAATGATTTCTATGCAGCAATCTTTGTCATTTAAACATTCTTCAAACACTGGATCACTCATTAATTTTCTTATTTGTAGTCCAACCTTCCCTTATTTTAGCATCACTTATATTAGGGAATTTGTTTTTTTATAAACTGAAACCACGCACCGTTATGATCCATTACTTTAACAAAATTTTTGAATAAACCTTAGCTTAATGTGTAGTGGCACCTTTTTCTGGTTTTACTAATGCCAGACTAACAACATTGTTCTCTCCTACAGTCAGTACCTCTCTTTGGCCACTATTTTTATGTAATAAAAGATAGGTAGCAGGGATAGGTTTTTCCTATCCCTGCTGTCCCATTCGCACAAAAAGCAACAGAAGTTAGTGTGTAAATTGCAGGCCAAGTAAAAACACTATTACTACTTTCAGATGTTCACAAATATGCTATAAATATTTCTCATACTGAATCCTGCTTAATACAAGTTTCATGTTTTCATAAGACCCCTTCATGTGAACAGTGTATGCTAATGGTATTGATGGGTATTTATTTCCAATGTGAAGTAGAACTGCTTTCAAACTAAGCTTTGAAAAGTCAATTAAAAGTTGCATTTGTCAGGATGTGTATGCTCCAAAGCTCCCAGTGAAATTCACAACATTACAGTATACTAAGTTTTTGTACTGAGCTTTTGTCCTTTGTCTTGATACCAGTATTTTTGGTTGATTCTTTGATAAATTTAGATCACAAACCAGATCATTTAATTCTGACTGATTAATTAAATGGAGTTCAGTATATCTATTTTCTAAAAAGTTTGGATCTCTTTCTTCATTGCCTGATAGGTCAGCACAGGATTACACATCCGATTTTCAAGGTTCAAACAGCAGATTTCAATGTGTCAGCAGGTTGGGTGGTAACTGCTTAAATGAGCAGGTTCACTGTCGACAGGATCTCGGTTAACTGGAAATTTAATCGTTTAGCTCTTTGTACCTTTCTTTTGCTTCGCCCACCATAAAACGCTTTAATTTGTTCTTTTACGTTTATTAGTGTTGTCTGATTGTGACGACAGAAATATGAGGCCACAGGTGATATCAGATGTGATTTTATTTCTCAAATTGGGTGTGACAGATGATGACGTAGTTGGTGCGAAGTCATAAGTGTTTGTCACAGAAGGAACATAATTCCAGTTACATGTGATGTCATAGAATGAACATAAAAAACAAGAGGCGTTATTGTTCATAATTAATTGAAATTTAGATGCATTTTGTTTGGTCAAAGGGGTCAAGGTTGTTCCTTCTGTAACAAAATTCATTTACCGATGGGTTCTTTGAAGTATCTTTAAATTATTCTTTCCAGTATAGATTTAGCCATTACTATGATTGTATATTTTTTAGTGATAAGATTTTTGTAGATAAAAGATTTTTTTACTTTTATTACAGTGTTGATTACGTTTGATTTTGAGGACAGAAGTGTAAGGCGATAGGTGATGTAGGTGTGATATTTATGACAACAGATAACAGTTTTTGTCACAGAAGGTACATGATTCCAGTTGCATGTGACATAATAATAGTTAAATTGAAATTTAATTATGGGGTCAGAGGTCAATGTTGTCACAGAATGAACATAAAAAAACAAGGTTATTCTTGTTCATTATAATTAAAATTTAGTTGTTTTGTAGTGGTCAGAGGTCAAGGTTGTTACAGAAGGAACAAAATGCACCTACTGATTGGTTTTTTGAAGTATCATTAAATTAATCTTTCCAGTATAGATTTAGTCATTACTATGGTTGTATATTTTTTATTTTCTTTATTGATAAGATTTTGTCGATATAAGATTTATTTTATTTTTATTACAGTGTTGATGACGTTTGATTGCAATTTCATAAATATGAGGCGATTTTAATATGCGATATTCTATAATGGGTTGTTGACAATGCTTATTTAAACCGATGGTTGAAGAAGAAAACAACATGGAACATGCTGATTTTATAATCAGCATAAAGGAGTTCATGTTCTTTTCCATTTTTCTTGTGCTTCTGTGAACCATCTTATATTTCTTTTTTAAGTGGGAATTGCATTAAAGTACTGAAAAAGCAACTTACATTTGGTTTTTCTTCAGTAGTTTAGAAGCAGAGGTCAATGAAACTTACATTAGTAAAAGTGTCGAATAAGATGGAACTATTTTTCAGTATTTTATCATTTATTTTTTTCATTTTAAAAGTTATAGCACTAATTGTGAGTTAAGTGCAGGCAACATGTTGATGCCAGTAGGATGGGAACTTTTGTCAGTAGTTTTAATCTTTTGGTGATCTATGGTAATATTTGGTTAAACATAGCATTGGCATTTCTTATTTTTATCTCTGATGCTTTTTATTTTTTAGTATACTACTTTGATACTTTCTGATACATTCCAGATCTATCATCACTCAATCAGCGATTCATCTCAGATGTATAATCTCAATCCATCAGGATTTGAAAGGTGTTTCAGTGTGTAGTTCTGTTCAGTTTTGCCCTAGACCAATTTTCATTTTACTTGGTTGCTTTTTTTTAATCCAAAGTATTTTACATAATGTTTTATTAATTAAAATTTAATTAAATATTTTATTTTGATATTCTATGTTTTAGTATCTTTAGGCATTTCTGTCACTGATTTTGGATAATAGTATTCAAAATACTATTATTATACTTTTTGGGATAGTAGTACACTAATGGTAATGTCACATGTTGCATTTGCATCGGTGGCATCCCGACCGAGGCAAGAACAAAGCTGAGAGATGCCTTTTGGCGAGGTTTTGAAGATGACCTCCGGTAAAGCCCATAAGGGCAAGGTATGGAGGGGGTGACTTGGTGATCAAAACCATCACATGGTGGCTGTCTCTTCTCTTATGGTATCAGGGTTTCACTGATTTTACTTCATGCAAGAAAACTTTATCTTTTTAATAGGAGTTTATATATATTTTCTATTTAGTTTTTAAGATTTACTGCACATTATGATCTGCATCTCTGCCTGCCACACTATTTTGTTTATGCTGTATTGTTAGGCCACTCATTTTCTGTAGTTAAATATCTTGACTTGTAATATTTAATTTTTGACAGTTAGCTGGATGAATTGAAAATGGATTCTATTTTTGTAGTTCTCAAGAACCTGTTACAACTTTGAGGCTTGCCTTAATTCTGTTTGATCAATAATAATTAATAAATTTATCATGTTACTTCATGTTGTTGATTCAAAAATTTTGATATTAAAAGTTTGTCATAGCATATGGTAGAATACTATCTAACGGTAATATTTATAAAATGTTTGATTTCAGATGGAAAATTCTGGGGTAGTTCATATGTTAAAAAACCAGAAGACAGAAGATTTAGCTTGTATGTATAAGCTGTTTTCTCGTGTTACGGATGGTCTTAAGACAATGTCTGATTGTGTGTCACAGTACCTACGAGAGCAAGGTAAAGCACTTGTCCAAGAAGAAGAAGGTGGCACAAATGCCATAAATTTTGTACAGGTAAGCTCTTTTATTTAATGATACAAATTCATTGGAAACCTTTTGGTAATTTTTAATAGACTTCTAGTAGTATGTACATGGTTGCTTGATTGAAAAATTTGGGGTTGTATGTGGGGTTAAGTGATGCAATTGCCACGTGTGTGACTTCTAGGTCTGGCTGGCATCTTACATTGAACTGCATGATAAAGAAAATTGATATAGATGCTTCTGATAATACTGCTTGTTGACAGTTTGGTATTTTGGTTTGTACTCCATGGTAGTAGACAAAAACAGTTATCTTATTTTTATTGACTTTTTGGTTGATTGTGATTTCCACTGTGATAACTGAGTTTTGGGACATACCTGCACATTCAAAACTCATGATCCTGATCCCGACTCCATAAGGGGGAAGACACCTTGTGATGATTCTGGTTGCCACACCACCCCCACCATTCATAGCCCTGATGGGCTGTACCAGAAGTCATCTTATTGACCTTCAAACACTGATTAAATGATATGACATTCATCAGCTAGGCCTCATGTCAGGATGCCACTGATGTAAATACCTCAGTAGACATTTCCATCAGCGAGTTTGATGGAAACAAACATGTTTCTACAGACTCAGAGTCTGTAGAAGCACGATCACTTAGGGATTAGTATTCTTCTAATTAATTTAAATGTCAGGAAAAGATTTTTGAAAGTATATGTTTGGAGTGTCGCTTTATATGGAAGTGAAACTTGGACAATCGGAGTATCTGAGAAGAAAAGATTAGAAGCTTTTGAAATGCGGTGCTATAGGAGAATGTTAAAAATCAGATGTGTGGATAAAGTGATAAATGAATAGGTATTCCGACAAATAGATGAAGAAAGAAGCATTTGGAAAAATATAGTTAAAAGAAGAGACAGGCTTATAGGCCACATACTAAGGCATCCTGGAATAGTTGCTTTAATATTGGAAGGACAGGTAGAAGGAAAAAATTGTGTAGGCAGGCCACGTTTGGAATATGTAAAACAAATTGTTAGGGATGTAGGATGTAGAGGGTATACTGAAATGAAACAACTAGCACTAGATAGGGAATCTTGGAGAGCTGCATCAAACCAGTCAAATGACTGAAGACAAAAAACATTCTTCTAATACTGAAGAATACTTATTAGTATTCTTCTAATACTGAAGAATACTAATAAATTATTCATCAAACAAACTGTAAAAACTTTACACTGCAGAAAAAAAAACTGTAATTTAGTTGGAGTTTGATAATATCAAAGGTCTTAACTCTGGTACTTCAAAATTGTTGATCACTAAATGGCAATTTTGACCTGCAACTTCTCCAGGTGCACCACTTAATTAATTAAATTATCAATGCCAGAATTACATAAAAAAAAACAAACGGATATCCTTTTCACAAATTCCCAATCATTCCAAGGAAATTCCTGCTGACTTTTAACTAATTAAACCTACAATCTGGTCTGCTCTCCATGAGCAAGGCCAATGCCTTTATGCTGTTTTGCAGCTCCATCAAAGATTTAAGTTATCAAATCTTTAAGTTAGGGATTGCCATTAAAATTTAGAACCCCCACAGAACATGCACATCAGGATTTCCATGCAACATCAAAAGAAATCTTTCTGTTCAAGCAAAACTAGCCTTCGCACAAATTTGTCTGTGGGAAATCATTGCTAAAACCAATGTCAATTAATTTCTCTGGTCAGCCTCAATTTTCTATTATCAGACTTCACGTAATGCCAATTTTTAACTTGGTGGTACACTGGTTACTGTCAATTGAAGTTGAGTTGTTTTGGAAACTGTTGTACTACTTTAATTTGATTAGCATCATTAATTTGTGTAATTTTTGAAAGCCTGCTTTGTTTTGCCTTTGGTATTATCAACTATTTAGCAGTACTTGATGCAGCAGCGATGTTCAACCCATACCCTTAGTGCATGACCTGTACCTGTTACATTAAATGTAACAATGAATGCTAATACACAATGTCATGTATACACAACTGATATGCTCTATAAGGTTTCAAAAAAAGTGTGCATTAGTTACTAGTGTTGAGCTCTCTACAGAAGTTTTTTTTTTTGCTCACCTTCAAATATGTTTTGGGAAAAAAGGTCAAATACTTTTTAAATAGACCTCATAGTATTAGAAAGTGATTAATTTTTTAAATTTCTTTTAGTTGTGGTAAGCAAATTCTTTGTTCTCAATTTCTTGAGCTAAGTATAAGAAATAGAAATTGAGTAAATACGCTGTGAAAGTTATTCTTTTTTCCTGATTATTGGGCTTTTCTACCTGGCATCCACAATTTCTTTTTTCTTTGACTCCTTGATCAGCCAACACCTTCCTAACTAACTAGTTTATGGTTCTATACAGGTGAGGATAATCTTTTATTCTCTTGTAATTCAACACAATGTAGGACTTCTTAGTCATCCACTCATACACTGGCTGAAGTGACAGATATGTATAATCATACATATTGAACTTTTCATTCGTTAATGAATTTTGTTGAGTTTAATTCTGTTCAAAAAATGGATGACTGAATGCTGTTCCTTCCTGGTGAATGTCACAAATAGAAGTTTTACACTTTTTAGCTATTTGGCTTTTCCTTTGTTATGTAGGCACAACCATTATTATGTAAACAAACTTTAGCTTAATTCTCCCACCTTTCTTCTGATATTTTATTTTTGAAAGTGTATTTAATTGTTCTGCAAACTGTTGGCTAATTCTATTAATATTGGTTACACCCATCCAGATTGGGCATGTGTGAAAAGGATATCCGTTTGTTTATTTTTTTATGCAAATCTGACATTGATAATTTAATTAATTAAGTGGTGCACCTGGAGAAGTTGCAGGTCAAAATTGCCATTTAGTGATCCAACAATTTTGAAGTACGAGAGTTAAGACCTTTGATATTATCAAACTCCAACTAAATTACAGTTTTTGTTTCTGCAGTGTAAAGTTTTTACAGTTTGTTTGATGAATATATTAGTATTCTTCAGTATTAGAAGAATTTTTTTGTCTTCAGTCATTTGACTGGTTTGATGCAGCTCTCCAAGAATTCCTATCTAGTGCTAGTAGTTTCATTTTAGTATACCCTCTACATCCTACATCCCTAACAATTTGTTTTACATATTCCAAACGTGGCCTGCCTACACAATTTTTTCCTTCTACCTGTCCTTCCAATATTAAAGCGACTATTCCAGGATGCCTTAGTATGTGGCCTATAAGTCTCTTCTTTTAACTATATTTTTCAAAATGCTTCTTTCTTAATCTATTTGCCGCAATACCTCTTCATTTGTCACTTTATCCACCCATCCGATTTTTAACATTCTCCTATAGCACTACATTTCAAAAGCTTCTAATCTTTTCTTCTCAGAGACTCAGATTGTCTTTATATGGAAGCTTCACTTCCATATAAAGCGACACTCCAAACATATACTTTCAAAAATTTTTTCCTGATATTTAAATTAATTTTTGATGTTAACAAATTATATTTCTGACTGAAGGCTCGTTTCGCTTGTGCTATTCGGCATTTTATATCGCTCCTGCTTCGTCCATCTTTAGTAATTCTACTTCCCAAATAACAAAATTCTTCTACCTCCATAATCTTTTCTCCTCCTATTTTCACATTCATTGGTCCATCTTTGTTATTTCTAATGCATTTCATTACTTTGTTTTGTATTTGTTTATTTTCATGCGATAGTTCATGCGTAGGACTTCATCTATGCCATTCATTGTTTCTTCTAAATCCTTTTTACTCTCGGCTAGAATTACTATATCATCAGCAAATCGTAGCATCTTTATCTTTTGTCCTTGTACTGTTACTCCGAATCTAAATTGTTCTTTAACATCATTAACTGCTAGTTCCATGTAAAGATTAAAAAGTAATGGGGATAGGGAATATCCTTGTCGAACTCCCTTTCTTATTACGGCGTCTTTCTTATGTTCGATTATTACTGTTGCTGTTTGGTTCCTATACATTTCAGCAATTGTTCTTCTATCTCTGTATTTGACCCTAATTTTTTTAAAATGCTGAACATTTTATTCCAGTCTACGTTATCGAATGCCTTTTCTAGGTCTATAAACGCCAAGTATGTTGGTTTGTTTTTCTTTAATCTTTCTTCTACTATTAATCTGAGGCCTAAAATTGCTTCCCTTGTCCCTATACTTTTCCTGAAACCAAATTGGTCTTCTCCTAACACTTCTTCCACTCTCCTCTCAATTCTTCTGTATAGAATTCTAGTTAAGATTTTTGATGCATGACTAGTTAAACTAATTGTTCTGTATTCTTCACATTTATCTGTCCCTGTTTTCTTTGGTATCATGACTATAACACTTTTTTTTGAAGTCTGACGGAAATTCCCCTTTTTCATAAATATTACACACCAGCTTGTATAATCTATCAATCGCTTCCTCACCTGCACTGCGCAGTAATTCTACAGGTATTCCGTCTATTCCAGGAGCCTTTATGCCATTTAAATCTTTTAATGCTCTCTTAAATTCAGATCTCAGTATTGTTTCTCCCATTTCATCCTCCTCAACTTCCTCTTCTTCCTCTATAACACCATTTTCTAATTCATTTCCTCGGTATAACTCTTCTATATATTCCACCCATCTATCGACTTTACCTTTCGTATTATATATTCGTGTACCATCTTTGTTTAACACATTATTAGATTTTAATTTATGTACCCCAAAATTTTCCTTAACTTTCCTGTATTTTCCGTCTATTTTACCAATGTTCATTTCTCTTTCCACTTCTGAACACTTTTCTTTAATCCAGTCTTCTTTCGCCAATTTGCACTTCCTGTTTATAGCATTTCCTAATTGCCGATAGTTGCTTTTACTTTCTTCATCACTAGCATTCTTATATTTTCTACGTTCATCCATCAGCTGCAATATATCGTCTGAAACCCAAGGTTTTCTACCAGTTCTCTTTATTCCACCTAAGTTTGCTTTTGCTGATTTAAGAATTTCCTTTTTAACATTCTCCCATTCTTCTTCTACATTTTCTACCTTATCTTTTTTACTCAGACCTCTTGCGATGTCCTCCTTAAAAATTTCTTTACCTCCTCTTCCTCAAGCTTCTCTAAATTTCACAGATTCATCTGACACCTTTTCTCAGGTTTTTAAACCCCAATCTACATTTCATTATCACCAAATTATGGTCGCTATCAATGTCTGCTCCAGGGTAAGTTTTGCAGTCAACGAGTTGATTTCTAAATCTTTGCTTAACCATGATATAATCTATCTGATATCTTGCAGTATCGCCTGGCTTTTTCCAAGTGTATATTCTTCTATTATGATTTTTAAATTGGGTGTTGGCAATTACTAAGTTATACTTTGTGCAAAACTCTATAAGTCGGTCCCCTCTTTCATTCCTTTTGCCCAGCCCGTATTCACCCACTATATTTCCTTCCTTGTCTTTTCCAATGCTTGCATTCCAATCTCCAACTATTATTAAATTTTCATCTCCTTTTACGTGTTTAATTGCTTCATCAATCTCTTCGTATACACACTCTACCTCATCATGATCATGGGCGCTAAGGCATATAGACGTAACAAACGTTGTCGGTTTAGGTTTTGATTTTATCCTTATTACAATGATTCTATCACTATGCGTCTTGAAATACTCCACTCTCCTCCCTATCTTCTTGTTCATCACGAAACCTATTCCTGCCTGCCCATTATTTGACGCTGAGTTAATTACTCTAAAATCACCTGACCAAAAGTCGCCTTCCTCTTCTCACTGAACCTCACTAATTCCTACTATATCCACATTTACCCTATCCATTTCCCTTTTTAAATTTTCTACCCTACCAACCTTTTTTAAGCTTCTAACATTCTACGAGTCGGAGCGTTTCTGATTTTCTGGTGACCCCCTTCCATAGTAGTCCCCACCCGGAGATCCGAACGGGGGACTATTTTACCTCCGGATATATCTGTTGGGAGATATATCTGATAAATTTTTTGATTGGCTGTTTCTCTTAAAAATCCATAACTGTCTTTTATTTGTGGAGATACTGAGATTATATTAGCAGCAGCAATTATGTAATTAGTTTATAGCTGCCAGTTTTAAATTATTTTAATGTCCTACTTGCTAAATTTAATTCTTGTATAACCTTTATTAGGAAGATTTTGAACTTATCAATAACATGTTTAACATTGTATATTTTTTTGTGAAATATTACTTCAGGTTTATCTTCCTGATATAAGCATTTTCCATTTATCAAAGGCTAGATAGATGTGTTACAAATTAAACCTGTATGTGTAACAAATTAAATGTAACAAATTGTAAGAAATCTGCTATGTACATTTTAAGTTTAATTCCTAAGTGGCTGTATTTGTTGCATGTGTAGTAGTATGTACCGTATTTCTTTGTGAGGATTTGTACCCATCTTTGTGAAGTGAATATTATTTGAATTGCTAAATATCTACAAAAATTGAGTTTTTTTGTATTCTGAGTAATTTGTTTTACACAAAACAATTTTGTGTATAAAATTTTTTTTCACTTGATTGCTGAGCATGTGAA
This sequence comes from Lycorma delicatula, assembly GCF_047948215.1. Taxonomy (NCBI): domain Eukaryota; kingdom Metazoa; phylum Arthropoda; class Insecta; order Hemiptera; family Fulgoridae; genus Lycorma; species Lycorma delicatula. Next base: position 90,176,207 of record NC_134456.1, on the reverse strand, counting down.
AGATTGACCTGACTTGTGAAAACTTACTTCCTCTTTCCAAAAATAAAAGCTGATAAAAATGAAGAATATATTTAAGATTTTTAAAAAATGCATTAGAAGTAAAACATTGCTTAATGCATGTATATTATCATTAGCACTTTCTGCACATTACTGCTGTATTTAGCATTAGACCTTTATAAAAAAAAAGTTAATTATTTTTTATGTAAATACTGAAAGTATATGAATAAAACTAAAACTATTCTAAAAATAAATAAGTTTTTAATTTAAGAATTTATCAGTTTAAATTTATTATATTTCTGTTTTATATATTTATTTATTTTTACAGAATCTTCTGGATCTTAAAGATCGTCTAGACCACTTCTTGCACAATTCTTTTGCAAATGATAAAATCTTTAAGCAGATGATAGCATCAGATTTTGAGCATTTCCTTAATTTAAATCAAAAGTCCCCAGAATATCTTTCTTTATTCATTGATGACAAACTGAAGAAAGGCGTTAAGGGAGTAAGTATGTTGCTTTTTTATAATTTTTTCAACAGTAGATTGTTGTGGTAAAGTACTGTAAGCAATAGTGCTTTAGCTTTCGTCTAGTAGGTGTAGTTTATCTTTTTAAGTATTGTATGATTTTCTTTTTTCGTTATGTCATATGATTCAGTTTAATCTGTGGAATTATATTCCTATACAAAGATGACAACATTTTCAAAATTTTATTTTTTTTTATATAACTTCTCATGATTTATTTACTGATATACGAGGTATAATCAAAAAATGAGAATTTTTTTAATTCTGTACACTATGTCTTATTGAATTTTTCCTCATGATGGCACGAGGAAATATTTTAGTATGAGCGGCAATTTATTTTGTTAGAAAATGACTGTATAAAGTACTTGGATTAAGAAAATAACTGTATAAAGTATATTTGGATTAAATTTTGCGTTAAAAATGGGATAATGTGGTGATGATGGTAGAGAAGACTTTGTAAGGATTTTATGTTACATTGACACCAAGAGTTTGAGTGGTACATATGGTTTAAAGGAGGCCATGAAGACAGCAAAAGGGTCAGAAGTCTTATAACACATCAACAATTAATGAAAGTATTGACAAAGTAAGGGACATTGTGATCAGAAATTGTTGAATGAATATTACAAAAAAAATGCTGAGAGGTGGACTCTCTTGTGGCTCATGTGAAACAATTTTTATTGATAAAATTAGTAGCAGAAAATTCTTTTTACAAAAGCAATATTGCAAAATAGTGACTCAGAATTAATCAAACTTATCATAACAGGTGACAATGTGGGTGATTACAATACTGAAAGGAAGATCCAGTCATCCCATTTGTAATGGCATTGTCCATTGAATCCTTATCACAAGATTGTGTGATCAACAAACAGTATTGTTTAACAATTTTATGCCATTTGGACTGTAATAATGCTCCAGCTTCTATTTATCTATTAATTTGTGATTACTTATCCAAAAATAATACCATAGTAATGTCACAGATTCATTCTTTCTAGAAATGGCATCCTGTGACTTTCTTGTTTCCACTGATTAAGAGAACATTAAAAGAATGATTTGTAACAATAGCTGAAATAAAGAAAAAATTGCTGTTTGCACTTAAGGCAATTCGAAGGTTCTTTTCGTGAATGTTTAATGCATTTGAAGAGCATAAGTGTGTTTGATACTTCTGGTGGATTACTTTGAAAATAACATATCAATATAAAAAGATGAATTCTTTCTGATAAAATTAAAGTTCTTTAATTTTTTATTGCACTTTATTTCTTAGTTTTGTGTAATATAAAAAACGTAATACCATTCCTTTCCATGAATAATTAACTGAAATTGTTTTTTAATAGTGATTTGTCTAAAATAAAGAATTTGGACAGAATTAATGGTTGTGTGACAATCCATTAATTGTCATTAATTATTTTGGTACTATAAATTTTTAATAGAAAAAATGACCACACTAATTGTTAATTTTCTAGCATTGGTTTGTATATATCAGTGATAGAAACATAATTCTTTATAATTGTGTAAATGTATTATTGCATTTGCTTGTTTATTTGCTTTTATTATATAGAATATAGAATTTGTTTAAATCTGTTTGACAGATAATAAACATTTTTACTCAAAAGCTTATGTAGTTTAAATATTTATTTTCTTAATTATTTAGTTATCTAATTTTGTAGTTCTGATTTATTTATTGAAATTTTACTCTAAAGGGTGTACTTGTACTTATTTTGTTGTGTTTTCTAAATTTTTATGGATATTACACTAAAATGATATACGTATTTGTTTATTATTGTAAGTTGTAGTTGCTGAATTTTATTATCTGTGTTAGTAATAATACTTAAACTACATCATACATCATTATTATTATTATTATTATTATTATTATGGTACATAATTTAACAATTGAGAAGCACTTTTCAATATTTTGATCATGTTTTGTCCAGATTTTTATTATAATTCACAGAAAATGATTACAGTTATTATTCAGTTTATTATTTTTTAATATTTTTTCATAATATTTAATCAGTGGATGAGTGGAGTTTTTGTAAACTATAAACAAAATGAAATATATAATGCAATAATTAAATGTTAATTATTAAAAAGTCAATGTCAAAAATGGTATGTGGATTTTAAATTTCTTTCAGTTCATAAATTTTGTTTAACTGAGCTATATCTGGCAGTTAGTTTATTTTTTATATTACGTATGTGTTAAAGGGCTGGATTAAGAATAGTTTTTTTATTATGGTATATTGGTAAGGTATTAAAACAGGGATAAAAATATAGAACTAAAATACAGTTACTGAATCCTGAATAATATTTTGATTATACAAATATGTTACGCATGACTACTTAAAATGCTATATTTTATGTTTCAAAGTATTAATTTTTAAATTTATTATTTTGATCCGGAACATGATCAATATTCTGTTTAGTTTATCATATTGTTTAGTCTTGTGTTGTTCAAGTATAGATGTCTTATCACATACATCTGTCATTTTTATCTTATATCATTTATAATAAATTGCTGTTAATTCTTTCACGTATTTACTATATTTGATGGCATAACTTCCACAGTATCAACAAACTTTTAAATATATAAATTGTCATGATAATGTTATTAGTAACTATTATGTTTTGATCACAGAGATTATCTTTCTGTAGTATTTTAGTATTTTCTGAATTTTTAAAAAATCTTACATATGCAGAAACTGCTTTTGTGTAAAATTACCTTTATATTCAAGTTATAGATTTCAAATTATTAGATTAATCTTATTTACCTTAAGAAAAAAAATATTACAAGCAGGAATGAAGTACAAGGGTGAGTCAAAGATTATCTACACTTTTCATTTACTAAGGAAGGGGTTCAACATATACATCATTCTTCTAAATAGTCACCTTCCTTGACAACAGTCCAGCAATCCTCAAGTTTGTGTATTTCAAGAAATTTTGTTGATTCCTAAGCCATTCTTTCACGTTTAGTCTGTGGAAAATCGACAACCTCGCAAAACATCCTTGAGTGGCCCAGACAGATGAAAGATAGAGGGAGCAAGATATGGGCTTTAGGGAGAGTGTTCCAGTACCTGAAAATTCAACTTGCACATGGCCCCCCACACCGTTCAACCATCAACAAGCCATGTGCGAGGACAGTTGTTGTCATTCAACCACACTTTCATTGACAATAGACCACACAGACTTATGGAAGCCAAGCTTGTCGTGTATGATTTGATTGGCAGAACCATGAGTGATTTCAAAGAAGGTGCTACCTCATTGATAGTGATTCAACCTATGTGTCAGAATCATCTCTCAAAGCTTATCTGTAGTGTAGGTGGTTGATAGACATCCTGTGCTCCCTCTTTCCTGCATATCACCATCTGGTCACTTATTCAATCCACAAAAAACACTTTTAAATGGTAAAGCACTGCCCTCATATTGTGATTAAAGTCTACGATTAATTTCAGCCCTTTCACATCCCTTACCAGAAAATAAGATTACTCTGATGGCTGTTCCTCCTTTATGCAAACAGCTAGTGAAGCGGATATGTTTACACTGTAACAGTCAGAAGGCAAGTGACACGATTGGGATCAAATTTTGCATACATGACAGCAGTCGTACTATTAAGTATGCATGCGTAGAAGGCAGTATGACAACCTTGAAGTGTGTTATGATGAAAGTTAATAATTTTTGACTTGCTCTCATACAAAAACAGGATATTTCTTCACTTCATAAGCTATATACTATGATCTTGACATTATTGTACTCTCTTTGTCTTGTAGAAGGCAGAATAAAAAAATATCAGAATTACTTGTATTTGAACCACATTATTTTGCCATATTAACCATATTGACTTGCTAGTTAATATGACCAGTGTTAATCAGCGATGGTGTTGTAATTTTGTATATTAACTTAACTCCTTAAATGAAATGAGAAGATTTTTTCCTTTTCGTTATGTGTATGTTGCAATTTCATTAATTAGTGAATTAATAAGCGACCCCCCCCCCCCCCACAAATGGCCCAATGAGATGAGGATGATGTGTATGACATGTTAATGAGGTGTAGTCTTGTACAGACTCAGGCTGACCATTCCTGAGACATGTGTTTAATTGAATCCCAACCACCAAAAACACCAAAGTACACAGGTATCCACTATCTAGTATAAAAGCAACTAACTTGGGACAAAAAATATTTTTGTACAATCATATCAGAATTTTTGAGATATTTATTACTTCACTATTATTATTAATTCTTATGTAACAAACTTACTGAAAGATTAATTATAGGAAATACTTGTCAACCCATTTCATTTACTAATTTAAACAAAAAAATTTATTTTAAATATATAAGATGTAATTGGTAAAATTACGTAATTTAATTTCTTATGAAACTGACGGCAATGTTTATTTACAATAATTAAACTGGGCAACAAACAAGAGTCAAAAAGTACTAAAAATTTGCTTATGTAATTAAATTTGATTATATGTTTTTTATTTTTATTTTTTAAAATTTATTTAAAAAAAATAAATTTGTTCCCATTTAAACTTTTTTAAAAATTTTTTTTAAGACCCATTGCATTGGAGGCTCTGATTCATAATGCTTGTTAAAAAGCATTTGAAAAGTTAAGTTATGTTTGCTTAGTCAAGAAAATTTACATCTTAAATTTGTATATTAAACATTGGGATTTGTTACAATCTCAATTAAAGGCAGCTGTTACTGCCTTTAAATATTTGTTATTTATGTATATACAAGGTGATTCACTTAGATATTTACGGCGCTTTCTGAGCTCATTCTACTAAACATGGGTTTGGAAACACTCTGCTAGCAATTGATTAATAAATGTTGATATGATTAATAAAAGATTTTTCTCTGATTCATGGCAAAGCGTAAAAATAAAACCATACTAAAATTCTTTAAGAGATAAACTTGATTTTTTCTTATGACTTTTGACCTGACAAATTAAATAAAACAAGTTCCAAAACCGTAACTCAGTAGTTTTCATAATATCCAATGTAAAAAAGAAAAATTTATTGTCTAAAAACACATTATTTTATATTTGTAGTCTAAAGAATTTGTTAAATGGCTATGAATTTATAAGATTTATTATCAAAACTTCTAGAGAATTTAATTCTGAGAAAAGTGTTGTAATATTGCCCAATAAAAAACAAGAGTTAAAGAAATTTTATTTTTTTAACAGTTACCATATGGAAAACATTAACGTACAAAAAATTAACATGCAATTGATGATACAATGTTAAAACAGTAAAAATGTAATTGATATTTAATAAAGTTTACAGTAAATTTTCAAACATTTGTCCTTTTACTTCAATACATTTGGGTGCATGCCTTCAGATTGCTAGCAACTCTCTGTTTCTGTACAACTTTCCTTAATTTGTGCAGTAGTATCTGTAACACAAGCAACAAACTTTTCACATGTATGAACTTTTACATCCATTTTCTCAGAATTAAATTCAGTATAAGTTTTGATAATACTTTTGTATTACAAACTTAAAAAATCCTGTTTTTAAACATTCAATTTTCCTCTTTTAAATATTATGAAAACTGTTGTGGTTCTGGAACCTGTTTTATTCAATTTATCAAGTTGAAAATCATAAAAAAACCATCAAGATTACCACTTAATTTGGGTTCTTAGAATTGCAGTATGGTTTTATTTTACTATTTTCTCAGAAATCAGAGGCAAAATCTTTTGGTAGCCATTACTTGCTAAAGAGACGTTTCACTGTACCCATGTTTATACAGACTTTTCCAGTATTTCTATGAGCTCAAAGCGCCGGTACCACTAGATAAATCACTGTGTATGTGTACATACATAAAAATGTGGAGAAGGTACAAAAATAGCGCCCTACCTTTCCTGGTTTCCTGAATTAAGGTTTTGATGGATATAAATGTTAATTATCTATTGATTTTAGTTTTTTGAAAGTTTTGTTATAATGAAAACAGTATAACATAACGAAAAGAATTTATGTAGTTAATTATACAGGGTCTTTGAAAAGGTTGCAGCAATTTAAAAAAAATATATCTCGAAAACTACTAGAGATAATCACAACTATTTTTTTTTTATTTTTATTTTTTTAACTCAAGTTGTTTTTACATACCTTAGAATATTTCAATATGAGCTCCGTTGGTCGCTCTGCAAACATCCAGCCAGTAATTGACTTCTGGCCTGGTAACTGTGGTAATAGCAGCCGTGATCCATTGTCTTACATGTTATACATTCCTGACTTTTTCGCTGTAGACAATGTATTTAACATATCCCTGTAGGAAAAAGTCTAGGGTTGTCAAATCTGGGCGTAGAGGCCTAAGCACAGGATCAGCCCTATCAATCCAACGATTATGGAATCTTCATAGAGAGCATGTCGAACACCTAGGCTAAACTAGGGGGGGCGCACTATCTTGTTGAAATTTGGTCAACTTGTAGGAAACTTACAGTTGTGGCATGTCTTAATAAAGATTCCCTGTGATAGTAAGGTCGTGAAAACAGAATAGGCCAATCATTCAATCAGACATCAAACTACATCACACTGTTATTTTTGGGGAATCTCTGACATACTCAATAACTTCATTGCTGAGATCCCCATATCCTACAATTTTGCTGGTTGACACAACCACTGACATGGAAAATCACTTCATCTGTTAACGTTTTAAAAATGTTTCAACATCATCATCAGTGTTATTAAAAATTTTATTTGTGAATTCAACACATTTAGGACAATCCAATCTGTAGGTTTAAGGTATGTAAAAAAACTTTATATTTAAAAAAAAATGCTTCGATACAATTTGTTTTAATTGCTGCGCAACCTTTTTTGATGACTGTATTTTCTGATAAAACTACAACTGTCAATTTTGTGATATTAACTCATTCATTACTATTACTGTTATTGTATTATTAATTGCTTATTCTAAGTAATATGAAGAACAAAAATGACTGGGCAATAACAATTGTCCATGACTGGTGTTTTATTAAAAAAATTGTTCCTGTATTTCAGATTCTGTTAAGATTTTGATGATAATCTGAAGAAGTTTAGGTTAAATATAAAAAAATTGATAAATCTCTGATATAAATTTATAACTAAAAATCATTAAAATTGTCATAACTATTTTTTTATCATTATTATTATTATAAAACAAGTTATTAATATCAGATTCAACAAATGCACAGGATGACTAGTATAAGTTGTGCACATGCATTACATGAAATGGATGAGAAGGCGGTATAGTTCAGCTAGCAGTAAAAAATGTGACTAGCAATAAATAAAAGAAGCCTTGGCATCAAGGTATGGTTTAATGTGAATTGAATTTAGAGGATGATCTGTATAAAACCATGCATTAAATTCGGTTTGGTTGTTTAAAAAGATATGTTTTACTTTTGTTCTCTATTAATTTGTGTGGTGTTCTAGTTAATTAATATACATTTAATAGTTACGAGAGGTATATTACCAATAATATATTATTTAAAAATTGTTTTATGTGCGTTAAGATAAATGTTTTGTAAAATACAAAAAATAAAAATTTTGTCAACAGTACGGTTCTGTTGAAACTGCACAAGGCAGTTAAGGCCTATAAAAAGGTTTTTTTCTAAAATATATATGTAATGATTGGAAATACATATATACACAGCTTTATATATATATATATATAGCTTTGTAAGTTAATAAAATCTCCATCATCCATATAAATAATGATGGGTCACCCTTTAAAGCTAAGAGGGCTATTTGATTGTTTGCTTGCTTCCCTTGTGCTTTCAACCTAGATTTCTCACAGTTAAATTAAATTTCTCACCTTAATTAAATTCATTGACTAGAAAAAAAATAAATTACTGTTAAAAAAAATTATATACAGTTGAAAATTTTTTAGCAAAAATTTGTAATTATTTTAAAAAGTGTGTGTTTTAATGATTATGATTTTAATGAACAGTAAAACAAGATCCCAGTAAGATATTTCTACATCTGCATTTCTTACATCCTGATGGTTGCACATCTAGAACCATTTTGAGACTTAACATCCTGGAAGTTGAACTGTTTCATTCTCAGATTGTTGATTGTAATTATTAATTTTGCATCTTATTACAAAAAGAAAAAAATATTAGTATTATTTTCCTTAGTATTACATTTTCCTTTAAAGTTAGGATTTTATCTTCAGGCATTCTATTGGAAATTAAAAACCAGAATAAGCAGATTTATTGAACAAAATTCAAAAATAAAAAATTACTTAAAGACAAAACTAAACTACTAATCTAGTTCAAGAATTTGCGTTAGGGCAAGTAATTAAAAAACAGGTTATAAAGATAATTACAGTAATAAAATGAACTGTTATGTACATTATTTATCTTTAATTATGTAATTAACTGTAAACAGATAAATTACTTACAAATAACTTAATATATAACAGCAGAACACAAGACAGTTATTATGTAACATTTCTCAGATGCAATGGGTTTTATCCTTTACTAAAAATTCTACTACATTATTTTCAGTATAACATTAGAGCATCAGATGATACAGTGAAATCAGCCTATTTTATATTGATTTATGATTTAGAGTTATGTGTTATTAGAACAAATTATAATGTGCTGTAGACTTATTTTTACTTCCTTGTACGAAGTAAAGGAGGAAGTATTGTGATCACAAAAAATTTTGTTTTCAAATTTCAACGGAAATATCCATTGACCATCCCTAAATCCATTTTGACTAGTTTTGGCATGATGTCTGTACGTATATAAGTATGTATTTCGTATATCTCAAAAATGATTAGCTGTAGAATGTTGAAATTTTGGATTTAGGGACTCCTGTAACATCAAGTTTTGCACCTTCCCTTTTGATTGCAATCAATTTGACCAAAAGTGTCCAAAAAAGCTCAAGATCCAAAAAAATTAGATTTTGGACCTTTTCTTAATTGGAGTAATAAGCTCCCATTGAGAGCTTTTCAACGATATATAAAAGTGATACTTATTTTCATTGGTTTCAGAGTTTAGTGAAGTATTTCTCTTAACAAGGGGAAGGCACATCGGTTTGATCATCTCCTTTTTTCTTTAATTTAAATATATTGATTTTTAATAATTATTAACCTCTTGATTGTAAAAAAAAATTACAATAAATAGTAATTTAATAATAATTATAAAAAGAAAAAAATATCAGACATTATTAATGAAATAAAATTTTATGTAATTTTCAAAAAAAAAAATGTGTATATGTAATTTAATAGGCATACAAGGAAGTAATGTGGTGTCACATCAGATCTTTTAGCATGCCTGTAAGTGAATTATTTATTCGTAAAAAATACTTTTTGTTTGTTAAATTTACCTGTGACTCCATTGTAAAATGTTCTATTGCTTCTACTTTAAAGAGATGTTGGAAAGAATTGTACTGTATTAATTGTTTAAACATATTTTTTACTCTTGGCAGTTTTATACCTTACTAATTGGCCTTTTTAAAAGGTTTCACTCTAATAGGAGTGAACTGTTATGTGTGTATGAATTGTATGTATATAACTGTATTAAATATAATATTTTATAATATTATGTTATAGATAATCAGGACTCATTAAAAATGTTCAGTTTTGTTTAATTCGTATTAAATGATTATTTATAAACTGAACTATTTTAGAGATATTATGTTAAATGTTATTTTGATCAGTTATTAAACATCAGCCAAACAAAATCACTGAAAAAATTAACCTTGCTGTTAAATATATATAGGTTGCAAATTGTCCAGAAACTTGCTTATGGTTTTGGTCATATTTAAAAATGTTCATGTAAGAACAATAATTTTAATGATTTTTGTGCAGAAGTAGTTATATTTGATGTTCTAATTATTGAAACTAACTACAAGAGTGTGCGATGAATTTCATCGTACAATTTGTTTTATTTTTAAGCTAGGCAGTTATCTATGTAGGTAGAAATTATTCTAACTGGAGTCATTTAGTATTTAAAAGTGGTAGAGACTTTTCATTGGTCCACAAGTTTTACTTTTATGGTACTGGAGATTAAATTTTAATTTTCATTCATAAATTGAATTTTTTTGTTATTTAAAGTGTAATGATGACCTTACCTACCACCTTAATTATGACCAAGTTAACATTTAGTTTATATGAAGTTTTTTACTGATAATTACAGAATTGAGTTATGCAAGTACAGAATTTATAGTTCATTAACCAGGAGTAGGTTCAGGTAAATAAGTATAAATTGTTTTAGTACGTTAAAAGTAGTAAAATATATTTGATTTTGATACTTAGTAAGTGTAAACGTTTTAAATTTGTTTTATTGGCTCTTCTTATAATTAATAAACTTTTATTAGGTATCATTTAATGTAATTATTTTTATAATTGTAAATATGAAGAAGTAAAAGAAAATAAAGTGAAAAATAAGATCAACTTTGTTAATATTAGGGAAAGATAAAGAGTTGATATTTTTATGTCTGATAAAATAGTATACGTATAATATGAAACTCTTGTTAGAAATAAATGAACCACTTAAAATATTGAGGTATTATATTCTTAAATGAACTGTAGTAAGATCTGTAATTTATTTTGTTTGTAGTAAATGGTTTTTTCAATGCTCTAAATTTGGTACTTTCACTCTGGCAGGTCTAAGTGAGAAGTGAGAAGTTTCCCAGACAAGTCCAAAATATCAAATTAATCCAGTGTTTTTGACAGTTAGTTGTACCTACCCTCAATTTATGATTAAAATACTTGATGAAATTTCATAACCATACTTTAAGGTATAGTGCAAATATATACATAGTGTATAATGCATATATTTTTTTTTTTGCAAGAAAAGAAAAATTCATTGACTTTTAGACATTTGCAGTATGCATATTTACAAAGCAATTTTTGGGAAATATCTGTATGAATGTTAGTGTTATGAACATTTTATTGTCCTAATCACAATGTTGGTATAATAAGCTGTGTTTATTTTTATTAATATTGGGGAATACTTAATCATTTAACAATTTTAAATAGTAATTATTCAGTAGAATAATTATAACTGTCATTACCCCGTGTTCCTTAATAAATAACATACAAGACAGCCATTTGAGTAATAAATTTCTAAACTTTTAACAGAAGTCTTTCAGTGAACTGTGTTTTTGACAAGAAACCGTTAATATTTCTGATTTAATTATTAGGTTCTTGGGATATAATTACAACACGCTAAAATTTAAAAACAATTTACTACTTAGTAGAAGTTTGAAAGAGCATTTTCAAGCCAGAAAAATGTCTTCTGTCATGTTACAACTAAGTGCTTCATTTAGGGTGGGTATGTGATAGTACTGGTGAAAATGAGCATAAGCATGGGCAGAGAAGTTTTGCTACTGGTTCAGAAATCATTAATAAAGTTTTTGTAGCATATAATTTGTCATTGGCTTTTTATGTGATATCTAGCATTTATTCTGTTGACTTGAATTGCATAATTTCAAAATTGAGTATTATATATATTATTATTTTATGGCTTTACCCATAAAACTGTAACTTGGTTAAGATGAAACATTTGGCTGTTAGTCTGATGTTAAAATGATTAAACATTTCAACACTACACTCAGACAACATATTGTTTGTTGTCACTAACAATGACGACAACTGTTTATTGTTGTCATATTGTTATGCTCAGAAAGTGAAACAATTGTTGAATACTTTCATGTAGTTACGCCCATTATTATGTATTCAAGATAACAAAAAATATGAAAATATGATTTTGTAATAAAAAATGAAATAAACTTTCACAAAACATTATTTATTACTTGAAAATTGCTAAATAACCAAAGAACAATAACCTCGCATTACAGAGACAACTTAAAGAATGGGTGTGGTCAAGCAGTATTGCTACAACATAGAAATAAACAAAAATTTCCCTGTGTTCTGATTAATTTGCACGCTACTGTATTTGCTAGTGAGCTAAATGGGGCAGTATACTTGGTAGATAAGTTTGTGATTTATAAATATTTAAATATCATATTTGTAGCATACTATGAATATGTTTCTGGAAACACTACCACTGAAAAAATAAAGTAGTATGCATGTAAGTTTTATGTGTGGGGTAAATTTTGGCAGTCCATAAAACTTTTAAGCCAGGATTTGATAATATTCTGTGTTGATACACAGAGACAACAATCACCAAATCAACTGATTTAAGTAGTTAAAAAATTGTTGATAAAATGAACATTTTCTGTTTGATTTCAACCAGCTCATTCCATAAAAATATCTTTGTTAAGAGGGATATCTGTAATAACTGCAAGTGAATGATTGATAAAATATTTGATAATATTGTCGTATGGTAATCCATCTTATCAAACCATCTCAATATGCAATTTATTAATACCACATCCATGCCTAAATGAGCAGTAGGTGCTTTTAAGATTTGCTCAGAATTGATTGGAACTCATGAATAGAGTCTGCATTTCATAAATTTTTATAGCTTGTAATTACTACTGATGATGAAAAGTTGATTTAGGGTGGACTGGATAATACAGCTGCATTCATTCCCATGGAAGTGCCATGCTTCATGCTTTGAAGAAAAGCTAAGATTAGATAGAAGCTAACTTGAAGTTTTATCTGTCAACATTAATGGCATCTTTCTTTAGGAACTCATTATTTAGAGGTTGCTCTGATATTACATATATTAACATTGAATTTAAGTAGCTGCCTTAAAATTTGAATCAGGTTATTACTGGCTTTACAGGTTGAGTAGAGTCAACTAGGTGTTGTATCTCATGTAGTATATAACTATTAGTATGAGTATACAAAAAATATGTGTATTCCTCTTTGTAAAGTTAGGCAGCTTTTTGTTGCCCTTGTGTGTAATGAAAAAATAGCACATAAAAAATAGTCACTCTTCAGAATCATACAGATGCTGATTTGAATGTGACTACAAAGAGTGTATGTATATTTTTTTTCTTATTTTAATAACATTTTTTGAAACTTTTGGGTAGTATTTTGCATTTTATGTTGAAATACAAAGAATATTAAAATCTGTTTTAACTACTGCTAATTGAATTAAAATTCAGTAAAAAAAAAAATTAATTAATCTTGTGTTTTTTCAGATGACTGAACAAGAAATTGAGAGTGTATTAGATAAGACGATGGTATTATTCAGATTTCTTCAAGAGAAGGATGTTTTTGAACGATATTATAAACAACATTTGGCTAAACGACTACTGCTCAATAAATCTGTTAGCGATGATAATGAGAAAAATATGATCTCCAAATTGAAGGTATTCTTGCATTTACATTTACTTTTAAATAAACGTTTAAATTTACTTATAAGCTTATAAGTTTATTATATAAAATACTTTAGTATTATTGACATTATTTTTCTCTGAAAAATGTCAGTGAAAATAAACTGTGGCACTACAGTAATATCTTGTTTTAATAAATTAGTTAGGTATTACATGATAAACAGTAACAAATATACTATCTCCCTAGGCATTGTATGTTGTGTTCTTCAACTTGGTTTTGTGTATGTTTGAGTAGGTGATTGAGAGAATGTTTGTAGTAGGTATTTTGAAGTGAAGAAAAATCTTGTCTGTTGATTTTAATTTTTTTTTCGGGATGGGTGTTATTAAATCTGTAAGGAAAATAAGGATATACTAATAATGTATAGAGATACAAGGTCTGTAAATAAAATAATGAGACTGGTTCAGGAAAGCTTTTTATTTACAATCCAATTATACATGAACTCTCGTCACCTTTGAAATAGTTCCTTTATGAATCCATGCAACACTTCAAATGATTTTCCCACTCTTCATAGCAGTGTTAGAACTCAGAAACTGGAATATCTTTCAGATGGTCGGTTACATTCTTTTTTTGTTTCCCACTATTCCAAAATTGTGTCCTTTGAGGTGTTTTTTAAAGTTAGGAACAGGAAAAAGTTGCAGAGATTCAAGTCAGGTGAATAAGGTAGTTGAGAAACTACAGGAATGTTTTTCTTTATCAAAAACTCATTAATTTAGAGTGCGGTGTGACAAGGTGCATTTTCATGATACAGCATCCAGTTTTCTTTGATAGCTGGTCTCACACAGGCAACTCATTTCCACAGTCTTTCAAGAATTTCTTGGTAAACATACTGATTAACAGTCTGTCCTGTAGGCAAAAATTCCTTATGGTCAGTGCCATTACTGTTGAAGAAACAAAGTAGCATGGTTTTGATTTTTGGTTTGCTCATTTTTGCTTTTTTGGGACGTGGTGAGGTTGAAATAAGCCACTCCTTGCTCTGGCGTTTTGATTCTGGGTTGTACTCAAATATCCAAGATCCATCACCAGTAATAACATTTTTTAGAAAACATGGATCCAGTTTCAGTTCATTGTAGAAGATCATGGCAAACTTCCGCCTTGTTGTTTTTCTGTTCAACAGTGAGGTTTTTTGGGACCAATTTCGCACAAACTTTTCATGTCTAATTCTTTATCAAAATTTTATGGACTTTGGTATGTTCAAATTTTAATTGTTCTGCAATCATTCTGACAGTTAATCCCCAATGGACTTGGACTGTATCAAGTCTCTGATTTGCTCAACATTTTGTCACTTTTTGACGTTAATGGTCTTCCAGAGCATGGATTGCCCACAACTGATTTTTGACCATCTGAAGACTTGGACTTGTGAGAGAGCGTCATCTCCATATGCCTTTTTCAGTAGCATTCTCACAGAGTTTAACACAACTTGATTCCACATAGTTGCTAATTTGTAGCAAATTAGTATCGGTCATCTTTGTAATGCACAACAAAAACTTGTTTTACAGAAAGATTTTTTACATCTCATATGGCAACAGTAGATTAAAGTTATTAAGCTGTTTAAAATTATCAGCTGTTTATATAACTGTATGTTGCTGTTAACTTTACAGTGTTGCCACTTTGGCTGCCAAAAAAACTAGTCTCATTACTTTATTTACAGACTTCGTATATTTTAAAAATGGTGTGTTAAGGATACATACCAGAGGGTAATTTGAATATGAATATGTTAAAAGCACCAGTTTTCTTATCAGAAGAACCTGAGAAAATTGAGACATTAAGAATTTATTTTATTTTAAAATAATTCTATGGAAAATTTTAATACAAGGGATTTTCAATAATTAACGAGACAAATTGATGTAGGGAAAACTATTTATTCAATGATTATGAAACTTACACTACTTTTTAACATAGTCTCTAGCAACATTTACACACTTGTCCTATTGTTCTGTGAGCTTTCTGATTGCCACAGCATAGAAGTCTTACCTTACCATGCAGTTTGAACCATTTGTGTACCACATTTTAACCACTTCATTGTTGTCGAACTTCTTGCCAACTAAAATGTTTTTGAGCATGCTGAACAAATGAAAATTGGACAGGGTGAGGTCTGGGCTGTAAGGAGGATGTGGCAACACCTCCCAATCCAACTTCTCAAGCGTTTCTCCCGTTCTCTGAGCTATGTGGGGGTGCACATAGTCATGCAAGAGAATCACACCTTTTGAGAGAGCCCTCATGCTTTAATAGTACTTGCTGTCCACAGTAGATTGTTCTTCTAAATAGTCACTAAAAATTGGGCCTTCCAAGTTCCAGAAGAACGCCAACATCACTTTACCAGCTGACGCATGAATTTAGAATTTGTTTGATGGGCGAATCTGGATGAGAATTTGTCATTTGAATTTGAGCTCAAAATGGTATACCCACATTTCATCACAGGTTATTATATGAGGTTAAGTTAAATATAAAGAGGATTTTATTTTTTTTACAAATTATTTATAATAAAAGGCAAATATAATTTATTTTTCTACATAGTTTCCTTCTTTAGAAACAGAATTTCCCCAGTGAGAAGGGAGGCTTTTTATTGCAGCATCATTGGATGAAGCTGGTTCCGTCAGTAGCTAATTGCGCACGAATCCCTCCATGCCCTGATCATCTTCAAATCATTCCCTTTCTAGAGCTTTAAGCAGCCCAACAAATGAAAATCGCAGGGCGATAGGTCCAGGCTGTAGGAAGGATGATCAAGTTGGAGTCCAGTGCATTTCTTCGAGTTTTGAGACAATTAAGAGTTGCAGGGGGAGCCTGGTGTTGTCACTGAGGAGGTTGGCCTCTTGAATCTGTTGGTCTCATCTTTTGCGGCGATATGCAGCCCTCACCACATTCAATGGCTGGCAGTAATAAGCAGCATTGATTGTTACTCACGCAAAAAATCGAGTAAAATGCCTTGCCGGTCAAAAGAAATGGTTGAAAAAATCTTGCCAGCTGACAGTAGTGTCTTTGCTTTTTACTAGGGCTGCCTCTCCTTTCCTCCGCCACCCTCATACTTGCTTGTTTCGATTGGGGAGTGTAGTGGTGGACCCCACGTTTTGTATCAGGTGACGATCTGACTCAAAAATGCATCACCTTTTGCAAACCTTGCTTTAAGCCTCTGACAGACCTCCAAACATTATAATTTCTTATCTGTGGTCAAAAGGCAAGGGACCCATCTGGCACACTTTACGGAACTGTAGGTCATTTGTGATGATCGCTTCACAGCTCCCATAACTTATTCCAAACTGTTCTGCAATTTCAGATACTCTCATCCGTCTATCGTCTTCAAGAATGTCTTGTATCACGTGAATGTTTTCGTCTGTAATGCTAGTCCAAGGACGGCGATTGTGTTCCTGATTTTCCATTCTTGAACTCTTTACGCCAGGAAAACACACAAGTCCTTGACAATGTTTGGTCCCTGAACCGTGCAGTCAATCTCCAGAAAATTTCCGTTGCGTGAACTAGCAAGAAATTTTATATTATGTGATGCGCAGTAGAGGAATGCACCTGTTGCTCCAGTATCATGAGTGTTACTGATAAATTGGTTGATAGTGTGGAATGGCTGGCTCTCCGCACTCCTAATGACCCCACCCAAACATACTAGAAGCGTGGGCCCAGTTCTACCAACCATAGGAGCTCAGGAACAAAATTCCTGTATATATTTGATTTACCCTCATACGATCTAGAAAGTTATTTATAACCTTCGGCCTCAAACCATTCTTTGAGCTCAGAACAAATGCGAATCTGGATATCTTTATGGGCTTGAGTCAACTATCTTGGAACCCATGTCGAACACATTTTACGGCTTAAAACACTTTTCACCATACTGTCTCAACACTGTTGAATAAATTTCTGCTGGTTTCACACCTTCTGATAGCAAAAATCTTAAAATTGAATGCTCTTCCAGCATAGATGTTTCAAGCAGAGCTGACATTCTGAAAACAACAAAAGAGGTAATGTTTAATTTATGATTGAACAGCCAGTTGATTAAATGTATTCCCAAAGTTCCCGATTTGACCCTCAATAAGTTTCATTGTCATTGAATTAACCATTGTTTCTCCACCATCAATTTTTCTTTTTAATTATTGAACGTCCCTCATCTGAAACTAGAACGTGATTGAGATTTTTTTGAATTTTGTCTGCTTTGAAAGAAATCATTTGGTTTTAAATTTAATAATTTATGGTAGCTATACTTTAGAAGTATTTGGAATTTACTCCTTTTTTTCTCTGATGTTATAAATACTTCATAACAGTTTATTCATGTAAGAGTTATTCCTGTAACAATTGGAATTAAGATTTTATTTAACTACTTAGAGAATGTCTGATACCTGAGTTATCTAAACCTGTCATTAAAGTGACTTTTCGTATATAAATATACATTCATAAATGTAAATACATTTAAGAAAATTAATTTATTTACTTGCTATATAAATTATGAAGGAAATTGTTCACCCACTGTTGGTGGTACATGGCTCCCCACATTTTTTAACTGTCATGGATCTACTCTGATAAGCATTTCATTGGAATAGTGTATTGGTCCCACAGTGAACTTCAATCTCTTAGATTGTTTTGCAGCAGAGCTTTTCAGTTGTTAGGCTTCCAAAAATTCTCAAATTACTGGTGTTTTGTTTACCCAATTAAAACACAATATTGGTCTTAAATTTTCTTTATTTTCTGCTAGCACAGAACAAAATTCACTTGCACACTTGCAGTTTTAGATTGAGACAAAGTAGAGTGATATGGTAAATGGAATATTATTATTTCTAAAGAATCCCAATATACAAACTCATTAGCAGATATTGATAGATTGAAGAGCTATTTCAAAAGTCAATTTCTTTTGGACAAGTCTCATATCTTCAGTTGATATACAAGTAAATAATCATATTTGAGATAGATGACAAATCAGAATGTTTGGAAAAACTACAGTTATATCATGTTAAGAATTCCCATTCAGAATGTTTATTGGATATAGATGATTGTGTATGTATCAAGTTTTAACGAATATGTAAAGAAGAAGTAATTCTGATTACTACATGGAGGAAACTATTATTATTTTTGTCTGTTTTAATACTATACTGCGCGTATACTTTTCTTAAAGAAAATTGCAGTTGTACTTTTTAACTTGGTCAGGATTAAGATAACTGCTGTTTGAGTATATTAGTAATATATTATGATTTCTAACTAAGGTTGAAAAAATGAATAAATTAGAAGTAAGACAGTTTTTATAAATTATCAAATATCCACCTTAATTAATACTGACTTTAAATAAATTGTATTTAATTTTATTTATTTTTTTATAGACGGAGTGTGGTTGTCAGTTTACATCAAAACTAGAAGGGATGTTTAAAGATATGACAGTATCAAATACAATAATGGATGAATTCAAAGAACATGTTCTCACTTCAGGGGTAAGATTTATAATACACTTATGTTTCTAGACTGACAGTAGTACTGTTATATTACTGATTCTCATAATTTGCGATCTATTGATACTAATTAAAGAGAATATTTTTTTAGATTGGGAAGATTTTAACCTGACTATCTAATTGTGGAGGTGAAGTTTATATTTTATTTGTGTTAAAGTTTAAAAACAGACAAAGAGCCCATTAGGCTAAATAAATTTACATTAGTCTAAAATTTGGGAAAACAGTTTCTGAAATTTAACTGTTTATTGAGAATAACTGCGCTTGAATGGCATAAATGTCTCAAAGAAGGGAAAAACGTATTGAGAATGGTGAATGGACAGGGTGTCTTTTAAAAATTTCCTTATTTAAACTTGGCAGGAGTGATTCAAAACTTTTGGGCCAAAAATGAAGATTTGAGTGTTTGGATATTAGAAGAAACAGGGATTAATAGACATTGTACAAAATTCTTTTAGTTGAAGATTTGATAAAAAAATGCCATGTTTTGTTCCTCATTTGTAATTGCTGGAACAAAAACACCAGTGAGCTGCATTGCATGTCCAAAAATCTAAAAGATTTTTATCTAATTAAAATTTTTCATCTAATTGTAATTAGTTATGAAAGTTGGTGTATCATATACCACCCAACAAAAAATATTGTCAAGTGAAACTTGGCTGAGTCCAAAGAATTAAAAGCTCAAACCAAGATTGGAAAAATTGTGAGTGAAAACAATACTGATTTTTTAAATCTGTCAAAGTATATTACTTGGTGAATTTGTGCTAGAAAAGGAGATGGTAAATAGTAAATTAAAAAAAAGAAGTGATTGACTGCTCATGCTCATCAAATTAGTCTTGTAGTAGTGGAAAATAAAAGCCGGGTTCCTTTTGCAGGACAATGCACTCGTGCATTCTTCAGTCACTGATACCTTGTTTAACATTATTAAGATTATTTGAGGAATCCCTACGTTATTCCAGCCACATCAGATTCTCATTAGCTGACCTTTTTTTGTTTTTCTTAACATAAAAGTGATTATGAAATGTAAGAGATTTAAAGTTGTCAGATTGATCCAAGAAAACTGAAGAGATCCCAAAGGAAATATTTTCTCAGCCATTCAGTTTGCTGTATGAGTGATGTAAACAATGTACAGTTCTGGGATGTATGAATAACAAATAATTTTATTTTGTGTATGTTTTTTAATGGTCTCAGTTGAGGAACTTTATTGTCATTGTTAACTTAGTTGATGTAATATATTATACAATTTGTTTAAAATACTGTAAAATACATGAAGCAGTCCGTACTTGATAAAAAAAACGGCAAAGGCCTAGGTAGAAATTAAACATTGTCTTGGGCAACCAGAACATCACACCAGCTGCATTCAGAGTTGTAGGCACAATCATTCACCCTTCTCCTTTAGTGAAGTAGTGGAGTGGATAGACAAAAACTTGGGCTGAAAAATCATTTTGTAAATTTAAAATTTAAATTAAAAATGTATGATTCACTTCTCATACTCATCAAATCAGTAGTGAGTTCATGGAAATAAAATAGAGATTATTTTGGAAAGGAGGACATCGCAGAATACACAGGTTTAAATGTGCCAGAAAAGCCATGCCTGAAAGAATTTGACATGCTAATCCTAGACAGCATCACACAGACAATATGCTGTAGAATGGACAGGATGTGATGTAGCATCCCCCATTCAGTTTATACTTGTGCAGATCTACATTTGTTTCTATAATCTAGTTGCATTCAGTTTTGTAATGTGAAGGAATTTTTAAAACTCTTCATTCACCCTGTTTTTTTATAATGTAATTACAGCATTTTCTGTATTGTTTTACCAAACAAGAGGTCTTTTGGTACTTAAATCATCTTCAGTTTTAATTATAAACTATGACTATATTGAGGTAGTATTAGTATTATTTAAATAAGTGAAAGGAAAACAAAGTTTGCGTTGATTTATTTCTGCATCAAATTTTAAGTCAGAAATTAAGTTTTAGTAAAGTTGAATTTTTCTTTTAAATCAAGTTGGAACTATACTGTTATATTAATTATTTGGCAGAGTATTTTAAGAGTAGAAATTTGTCTTGTAATATTGCTGTGTAGAAATTATATAAGTAATCTTTTTTTCCTATTAGGCCAATCTTCATGGAGTTGATCTAAGTGTACGAGTATTAACAACAGGATTTTGGCCCACACAAAGTGCAACACCAAAGTGTAGCATTCCGTCAGCTCCTAGAAATGCATTTGAAGCTTTTAGAAGGTAATCAAACAAGCTGTATTGTATAAACTTATTTAAAACTATGTAAAAATTACATTCTTTTATAAAACTAGTGTAAAAAAGTGGTATTAGCTTTGTAGTTAAAAAAAAAGTGTGTTTATTTTTAATGTATATGAGTAATTATGATTTAAAAAATAATTAAGATTTTCTTATTTTAATGTAAATGGAGAATTAGTACATTTGAAGCCTATGTATAACTTATAAATAAAAGTATATTTTAACTCAGCATTTCTATACATGCAGTTTAGTAATTATTAGGTACGTTACGAAGGTTAACTCAGCGGGTTGGTTTAGCAATGAACTCGTCATGGCAGATCAGCTGATTTTGAAGTCGAGAATTCAAAGTTCAAATCCTAGTAAAGGGAGTTACTTTTATACAGATTTGAATACTAGAATGTGGATACGGGTGTTCTTCGGTGGTTGGGTTTCAATTATCCACACATCTTAAGAATGGTCAACCTGAGACTATCAAGACTACACTTCATTTACATTCACACATCATCATCATTCATCCTCTGAAGTTAATACCTTAACAATTGTTCTAGAGGCTAAACAGAAAAAGAGGTTTTGAAGGTTATAAGAGCTAATAATGATTTGAACTATTTACACATTTAAAAGCACTTGTACACAATTATTTATTCTGTGATAATTATGTACAACTACTGACTTTTTTATAACCAGTAATCAATTTTTTATTGTGTGAAAAAATTCCTGAATGGGATTCCATTTCAAAATTTAATTGATGAAAGGCAGAAATGCTATTATACCATTCGGCCAAAGAGATGAGCAGATCTATATATTGTATAAAGATAAAATACTTGTATCTGACTTAAATTTTTAGTTTACCTCATTAATAAGTGCCAGTAGTAGTTTGTTAATATAGCTAGAAGTATTTGGTAATATGTAGATATTTAATTGAATTTTGTTTGAAATTATTTATGTAACAATATTATGTTAGTAATTTAACAAGTACTCAACAAGTGTATTGAAACTCACTGAGGGATAGCACAAAAATTGTTTTTTGCAAAATTTGTTTTCATTGAAATACTTAAAAATATTATAAATAATTGGCAATGTAATTTTAAATCTGTAACTGATACCGACTAAACATTATCATATTACTTTTTGATGGTGCAGTACTTCGTTATCTGATTTAGAAACAGTTATGTGAAGTAAAACTACTGTCGAACGTATGTCACTATTGTGGCATCATCTACTTGAGCCCTTCTATTTTAAGGTTTTAATGGAATATTATGAAAGCTGAAAAGATAAGAGAAATTTCATATGATCGTGTAGGTGTATGACATTGTTATTAATACTTGATGAATCATTTAATTAATTTTGTGGATTTGAATGTGGGAGTTTTAAGTAGTATGAGTAAGAATAAAGGGACATATAAACATTTTATAAAATTGAATTAAAAATTAGGATGTTGTAACGTAAAAAAACAACAAAACATTTTTGATTTAGCAAAATTACGAGAAGAAAATCTGTTACAGTGATGATTTATATAATTTTTAATTGTTATTCTTATTTATTAAAAATTGCAGATTTTTTAATGTCTGCAATTTAATTTTTAGTTAAAATTAATGAACTTGAATAAGCTTTTCATAGGTTTTTATAAACAATCACGTGACTGACATTTTTATGAGTAAACAAACAGTCATGGTGAAGTCTTTTTAAGCCAAAATCTTACATTCATGATAAATTCATATTACCAGGTTAACAATTTAAAACCGAATAGCTATAGACTATAAAAATTTACCTATTTTTACAAATTTACCTATTTTATTTACATATTTTTACAAAAGATTTTCGAAGCGAGTGCCTTGTGCCTCGCATTACAGTTAGTGTTCTTGTAATGATATTGAGAATAAGCTTGATGCAAAACATTGTTTTGTCAGTGCAGTTGAATATTTGCCTTTAGTACATTATTGAGAGTGTGAAGATCTGATTTTTAAACTGTATCCTTCATACCAAAGGAGAAAATTGCAACTAGGCAAATCTGGGGAACATGGAGAAGTCAGTGTCGTCTGCTGACAATTCATTCTTCTGTAAAGTCCACATGAACGTGCACTGGTGAATCATTTGATGTGCGACTTGCTGCACCAACTTGTGCCATTTTGTTTGGAAGAAGCAAGCAAGTACCAAAATTATATGGTACATTTTTCTTTTGATTGTCCAGTCAAAAAATATTGGTTCTTACTATATGATTACCTCTTTCTTTTTTCCTGTTTAGCCTCCGGTAACTACCGTTTAGATAATTCTTCAGAGGATGAATGAGGATGATATGTATGAGTGTAAATGAAGTGTAGTCTTGTACATTCTCAGTTCGACCATTCCTGAGATGTGTGGTTAATTGAAACCCAACCACCAAAGAACACCGGTATCCACGATCTAGTATTCAAATCCGTGTAAAAATAACTGGCTTTACTAGGACTTGAACGCTGTAACTCTCGACTTCCAGATCAACTGATTTGGGAAGACGCGTTAACCACTAGACCAACCCGGTGGGTTACTACTATATGATTACCAGAAGCAGTAAACAATACTCTGATTTTTTTTCATATTGAAGTCAACACTGATGAAACTTTTTGGTCATTCTGTTTGTGGTGTTGTGTAAATTAACTTGTCCAGATAAATGAAATCCTACCTCGTCTGATGAAATTTAGCATCAAGATTATCTATCCGTCAAAAATGTTTTTGAAAAGGCGATTGCAGTAATTAAGATGTTACGGTTTCTTCTTTTAAGTTGTTGCACATTTGTTACAAAGTCTGGTTTCAAATTTAAATCATGAAGAATCTTAAGGCAAGATGTGTATTAACCACTTCGTTCTGGTAACTGGCTAATCGATTTTTTCAGACTAGCAGGAATTCTGTTTGGAATATCAGCTATAACTTCTGGAATCCTAAAGGAGGGGTGCCTATTTTTTTTGTTTAAAACCGACCTATACACCATCTTTTAACTAAATTATGTATGTTATTTTGTCCTGGGATACTGGATTTCAGAAATTGTTGTACAAATATTTTAGAATTTTTCCCTGAAAGGATTTAGAATGCACTTGGCTTCCATTATAGCAGAACTTCCTCAACTGAATAAGGCATTGTAGAAAAACACAACTATAAAGAATCATTATACTGCACTGAAGTATGAACAGTTTAAAATTGACAACAATACACAATCAATAACATACACAATTAACACTAATGCTAGTAGCAGCAGCAGCAGCAGCAGCAGCAATACTAGCGGCATTAAAGACGACACTCAAATAACTATAGTTCAAGCTGGCTTGGTTTGGTTTTTGTTTTAGGTTGCTCTTCCTTTGTTTTAATTTAAAACCTTATTAAAAGCTCACTCAGTCTTTTTTTGACTTTTCAGGTTTTACTTAGCAAAACATAGCGGTAGACAATTAACATTACAACCCCAATTAGGATCATCCGATTTAAATGCAGTGTTCTTTGGGCCTCGTCGTGAAGAGTGTGAAGGAAGAGATGGTGCATCCTCTACGTCCATGGCATCTCCACCATCACGAACAACCAGTACCTCTCCAAGGAAACATATTATCCAAGTATCCACATACCAGATGTGTGTACTCATGTTATTCAATAACAGAGACAAACTTACATATGAGGTTAGCAGTTAGAAATTTAATGTGGTTTTACACGTCTCTCTCTAAATTATTGGTGTTTAAATTATTAAAAGCTTATTTTGTTATTGTAGATTTTTAATGTGGTTATGAATGATGAAAACTGCAAATCAGTGATGTAATATTGTGTTGTATATGTAAGAACCCTCAACATCTTTTATGTTATATTTATTATTTTCAAGTTGATTTGTTTTTAATGTTAGTGTATTTATAACATACCCTACCTGAGCATTCTTGTCTTTTTTATATGGTTGAGGTTTAACGATTTTTGTTAATACAGTTGTTACATGGCTGTATAGTTGTATAATTTATTTTATATATTTGTTTTTATGTATTATTCTTATTTGATTTACAAAAATTTTTGCTTTGTTCTTGAGAATATTTGAACTGTAATGTGTGCATTCTATTTGGTTTATTACTTATCAGTATGAATGATGTAAAGTTAACATTGGCATTTTTTTCAATGTTTGTATTTATTTATATATATGTTTGTATATTTCCCATAAAAAAAAATTAAAAACTATTTTTTAATTGTTGATTAAACTTTACAATATTGACAACCTTAATTTGCTAGTGTTATTTACCTTAATGGTGTTTATGGAATTCTGACAAACACAATACAGTGTTCAACAATACAAGTAAAGATATTACAACAAAATAAGAAAATTGTCTTAAATTATTTGCAGATGGAAAAAATCATGTCTGTAAAAATTAGTAAAAAATATGGGTCATTAGGATTCAGAAGTCATCTCAGTAATGTAATATTTATAAAACTTTATCTTTACTTAATGTGTTTAAACCCAGCCAGTTGATAGCAGTTGTAATAAGAGTGCTAATTGGTGGAACAGGGGTTTTAAAAAAACTACCACAGATCCGTATCTTATCAGATAATATATAAAAATCTAATGTATTATATTATATAATATATATAAATCTCTTAACCATAATATGTACACAGTAGACCTGAAAAGTTGCCAAACTAAATTTCTGTAGTCGATAAAGGTAGCATCATCTCTGGGACAACCAAGGAACTATGTAGGACGATGTCTGACTAATATGTGTACAAAATTTCATCACGTTTTTTCACTCCAGTCTCAAGTTACATTCGGTAAACTTTTGTGTTCGACTTTAAAAATCTTTCTCTGAAACTTATTCTATGGTACAGCAAGCATTCGGTGATGAAGGCACATCTCATACTGCAACATAAACATGGTGGAAGCAGTTTAAAGGCGGTAGAGAGTCGTTGGATGATGACGAACGAAGCGGGAGGCTGTCAACAGCTGTTCATAATGAAAATGTTGCGAAAGTGTGTGCGCTCCTGCTCAAAAAACCTCATATTACCATTTGGGCCATAGCAGAAGAGCTAAACATTGCTATGCTAAAGATATGGTATGTTCAATTCTAACAAACAAAATGAGCTGCCGAAAGGTATGCACTCGTATCGTTCCACAGTTCTTGACCAAAGAACAGAAACAAGTGTGTGTTTCATGCGCTCAAGACCACTGAAATTGCTGATAGTGACCTGAATCCGCAAATGAAGCGTTAGTCTGCTTTTTGGTTGAGTCCTGGAGTACAAAAACTGTGAAAGTCAGGCAACAAAAAAGAGTGAATACTATGTTGGTTGCATTCTTGGACTAATTCTTGGATCTGATTCATCATGAATTTGTCCCAACTGATCAAACTGTGAATTCTAATTCTGTTTGAAAGTAATGAAATGCCTGATGCGTCACATTCATCGAATCCAGCCTAGGTACTGGGAACTCACCGGGTTGGTCTAGTGGTAACATGTCTTCCCAAATCAGCTGATTTGGCAGTCGACAGTTCCAGCGTTAAAGTCCTAGTAAAGTCAGTTATTTTTACACGGATGTGAATACCAGATCGTGGATACCAGTGTTCTTTGGTGGTTGGGTTTCAATTAACCACACATCTCAGGAATGGTCGAACTGAGGCTGTACAATTCATTTATACTCATACATCATTCTCATTCTTCCTCTGAAGTATTATCTGAAAGGTAATTACCAGAGGCTAAACAGAAAAAGAAAGAAGAAAACCTGAGTACTGGGATATGGGCAGTTGGACTCTCTTGCACGACAATGCCCTAGCACACATGGCAACAGTATTATCACACCTCATATGAAATTACTGTCTTGTCCCACCCGACTTGGCTGGGCAACTTTTCAGACATACTGTGTATATTCCAGAAGATTCTGGATGCAAGAGGCTTTTTTCATTTATAATTGGTGTAAATATTTATCATACAGTAATTTACGCTATAACAGTGCATGGTGTATTACTAGATAACTGCTCCCGACTTCAGCTGTCTTAACCGACCAGAACTATCATTGGACTTTATATTTCACCTAGGTTAATAGCTAAAAGCATTTCCTTTTTTACAGCAGTAACATTTTTTCTTTTTTCTTGATGACAAAACTGGAATATACAACTTCATGTAGTGTTTTATAATAGTGCTTCATTAGTTTACAGTGACTGACCACTTCTTGGTTCTGCAAAGAATTTTAATAAATTTCCTTTTCCTTTGATCTATTCACTAACGATCCACGTTGTGATTTTGCATCATTGTTTATCAGTGGTATGTAACAGTGAAACAAACTAGTGTGGTTAATAACTGATTTTAATAATTTCACATATGTACTGCATCTATAGTAATATTAAGAGGTGGTTATGTATATTTACATTATATATTATACTGTACTTTGTACAATATTTAATATTAGAATCATAGACATGCATTTCTTTTTACAACAAAATGAAAGTAACTTTTATTTTGTATACTAGTGCTCAAAGGAAATTAAAAAGAAATATTTCTCTGATTCTTGGTCTGTCTGGTTTTGAAAGAATCTGGGTTTCAGAAATTCAGATATTGGAGGTTTTACTTTATTTTTTAAAATATTTGTATACAGTGCACTAGTAGCTGTAGAAATTGTATGTGGAGTCACAGATTATAATTATAGTAATTAATACCATAATGATGTAGAAGGAAATACAAAAAAAAAAATAGTGAAGATAGCATAAAGGTGAAAAAGAAAAGGCTTGAAAAAAGATCTGAAAAAAAATTTGTGCTATATACATAGTTATGCTCAGAGTTGAGGAATGTGTTATGAAATGAACAGGTCAGGTATAATTAATGGGGTCAGGTAGAAATTACTTTGTTTCTTTGTTTTACCATATTTATTTTTGTCATATATTTTATTTTATGTTTTTATAATTTATCATTAGGTAAAAATTTATAATAAAAATTAAATATTAATTGTGGTGTGATACTGTGCAAGTAAATGAAGTTGTTATATACTAAATCTGAAAAATTCATTTACTATAAACAGTAAGTAAATGCAGTAAAAACAGTAAGTAAATGTAATTGATAGGTAAGTTAAAATAAATGGAGTGTTTTTATGAAAAGAATTTTTGCCCAATAAAAGAACAACAGGAAGTTTTTAGAAGTAGCACTAAGTTATGGAACCAGTAGAACATAAATACAAATAAGTTGAAGGCACCAAGGAATAATACTAATAATAACAATAATGTTAGTTATTATTTGTGGAAGTTTTGCATCTAGTGACCATTTTGGAATGAAGGAAAAAATTGAGGTTAGGGTAAGTAAACCTAATGGTTAAAAAGAAATTATAACTTGATGTGACAACTAAAGCATTACTTATTAACATTGCTATCATCACTTTAATAAAGTAAATAAATTAAAACATTTTCATTTCTTTTCTTTAGGAGCTTCAGAATGAGACTGATATCCCCGAGAGAGATTTGATCCGTGCACTGCAGTCATTAGCTATGGGCAAAGCCACGCAACGAATTCTCATCAAGAATCCAAAAACTAAAGAAATAGAACCAAGTCATGTGTTTTATGTTAATGACTCATTTTCATCAAAGTTACATAGGTATATTTCAGGTTTTGTAGTTCTGGGTAAATGATGTACATTCAGAATCTTCTGTAATTTTATAAGAATTGTTAGTACATGTTTTCTTGTAGAATTTATGTATGTTTTTATCAGTACCAATACAGATTATTTTCATAGCTGTTAAATTTCTTATTGCCAATTATTTTTTGTATAATATATAACTCGAAAATATTTTATCATGAAAAACTGTTACATGGTTTGGTTTTGTATGCACAAAAGAAAATTTGTTTGCATCTGATGGTTTACCAGAGACATTGTTATTTATTTGTTGGACTAAAAAGTAAACTGTAAAGAAAAAGTACCACTCATTTATCTGAAAATTTGACTATTTCCTTTTAAAAAAAATATGGAAGTAAAGAAACATAATGATTCATGATGTTACTGGTTACGTTTGATTCCAAAATTCTTTTGGAATATTCTTTCTTACAATATTCCACCATTACTTTTGCAAACATTCCTCCTGTGTGGGGGTAAATTAAGAGCGCAGGGGTAATAATTTAACATAAAAAAATTGTTTAATATCACAAAATATAATATTTAATTAAGTAAATGAAATAAAAACTTCATTATGCAAAAACTTCACTATTTCGTTATTTTGTATAATAAATGTTAATTGAAAATTTGATATTTTATAAATATATTAGAAATTTCATATATGATGTTATCTTTTGAAATCCAAATTAACTTAATTAAACTCATGCGATGTATGATAATAATTTGATTAAAAAGGTATAAAGGAAGTTGTTAAAAATTTTTGTAATATTATTTATAATTCCCATGAGTATTTTGCTTTGATATTTCCCCTGCTTCAGAATGGAGTTTTTATGAAAATTATTTTATTTAAAACTTCAAAAGATATTTATTTACCATTTTATCATATAAAATGAATAATTGAGTTGCTATTACCATGTGTTGGTAGTAATGAAACTGTTTTTAGTATCTTATTTTAAGTATATTTAAAAATATAAACTTTCGTGTGTGGGGTTCAGTTAATCGCACATTTTTAGATTTTGGTTCATACATTCTTTGGTTAGCCAGGGTCTATACAAGATTACTCCTTATTTAATGACATATACTTATCATCTTCATTTCATTGGTTCCATAGAGTGGTTGCTTATTGTTAATTAATTGTTAACAGAATGCATTGTACATATAACAAAAATAAAGTAGATTGTAAAACTGTAACATTACTTTTAAGAAACAAAAAAAAAATGAGCACTCTGTTACTAGCTAAAAAATAATTAAGTTCAAAAATTAAAAGTATCATCACAAATTTTACAGGAATTTTCAATAAATAAACGCATTACTTCACTGGAATTCAGTAACAGAGTACAGAACATGCAAAATAACTCCTAACAAAAAGAATTGTGAGAAATTTGAAATTTAATTGCACAGTAAATATGGTTAAATGAATCAAAAATGTTTTTGAATGATAATGTTATTATTGTTGCCTGATTGTTTGTTTACTAAAAGGATGAAAAAATGTTATTAATATCATACCTTCAGAATAGTGTCATCAGTGTTTGTTTTTTCTTTTCCAATGACAAAATCCATAAGTATTTTAGTGTGTGATAAATTATCTAAAATGAAATAACGCAAGTATAAATTGTCTAAAACAGCCAGTGAAGTTAAAATTTTCAGTTCAAAAATAAAATATATACTTATATTTTAAGATAATGTTGTAAAAATAATCAGGTGAATTTGTAATAAAACTATGATTCGGAAATCAGGAAGATGCTTATGCTGCAGCTGGACCTTTGATGTAATAGAAATTTTTAAAAAGTTTTTAAGAATTGGTAAAAGGAAAAAGAATTTTTTTATAAATCTGT
Organism: Lycorma delicatula; assembly: GCF_047948215.1. Taxonomy (NCBI): domain Eukaryota; kingdom Metazoa; phylum Arthropoda; class Insecta; order Hemiptera; family Fulgoridae; genus Lycorma; species Lycorma delicatula. The sequence goes on along the minus strand of NC_134456.1, from coordinate 90,145,369 downwards.
AAAGTAAACAAACATACTCCTTTTATAATAGCAGTTAAAGGGATTGAAGTTCTTATAATTCATGATTGTTTAATTTATTTTGTGCATTAAAAATAGCGCATTAGGTAATTTTCAATTTAATAATTTTTGTAACCTTTTTATGAAGTGTCTTGTTTATGTAATCAGTTCAAAAGCTGCTTTGATCTACTGATGGAATCATCAGTTTCTATTCAAAATCCCTAAGTATAAACTGTACTTATCCTAGATTTGTAGAGTAGGTATCCATTTCTGAGATCTATTATCTCTCTGGTATCCTGGATTGTTATCTTTCTGGTATTTTGGATAGCTTTCGAATCTTGTAATGCTGTTAATATGGTGAAAAGTTGCTTAAAAACATTTTATAGGAAATAACTGCATCAAATTCTTCTTTAATATTCACCAGTCAGCTTTATCTAGAGAGTAGTTGTTTTTAAATGTGAGCAAGAACTGAACCGACTTATATTATTTAAAAAAAAAATCTTTTTACTTATATGTCAGTATATCTTAATCTTCCCTTCACTTATTGAATAAAGTCCATTTGAAAGTGGGGAAAAAATCAGCACTTAACACCTGAAATGCTGAAATTATTGATTCAATCACCACATCCATCTGCATGATGACTGATATCAGAATTGTGTTTGATATAATCATATAATTTGGTAGGGGAATAAGCAGCTTTATTTTGAATAGGAAGAATGATAGAATGCATATACGTGTTATCATTATTTCATTCATTACTTATTTTCATTTAATAAAAAAAATAATTCATTTTCTATTACTTTTTAAATATTCGTACTGTTTCTGCGTGTAGTTAACGTTCTAACAATACACTATTGCTTCACCTGGGGTAAATTTTTATCAATAAAATTATTTACCCCATAACCATGGGGTTAATAATTTGTATAACCATGCTCTTTATTATGTTGAGAGTAATTTATCTAAATTAAATTATCAGCAGGTATATTTGTCCTTAAATGTAAATATAGGATGTTTGTTATAGCCACATATCTATTTATTTCAGTAACTACAGCTTAACTGCCAATTGCAGTTAACTTATGAAAGGTGAATATTGTGTATGCAAGGCTGATCAAGATTTAAATCTAGAACATTCCAACAAATTTAAGCAGACACAATGTTTTTGTTTCTACCTATTATTTATTTTTTTTAACCTTAAACTGGTGAACATTGTTAAAGCTTTTAAATCTTCCATAATATACAAATTTTCATCTTCGTGAAGTATTCAAGATGTAACACATTCGTTATGGCTGGATTTGTTTTATTATGAGATTTTGACAATACAAATAATAAAATGAAAGAGTAAGAGTACGTAAAAAAATTTTCACATTAAAATAAATGTGAGATTACTTTTTTAATTTATAACTTAGTAGTTAAAAAAAACACTGAAGAAAAACAATACTCACATCTCATTGAAAAATATCAAAACTTCTTCGTTAAAATTAAATATTTAAAAAAACCCATACACAAACTTCACTGTAATTAATCTTTCTGAATGCTGTATTTAAAAAAAAAGTTAATAAATATAAAGCTGTCTAAAGTAAAAAGGATCCACGACAGATACAGAACTGCAACGATTTTGTTTGTTTTTTGAAGAGGGTGGTTCATGATGGGTGGCAAAGTGATTGGAATGCTATCATGAACAATAAACTTCACCCAATTAAGAACAATGTTTCACTGTGGAGCTCCTCATGCAGAAATAATCATCAAGAGGTTATTTTTTGCTTTTTCTGATTAGGGCACTAGACTCACTCATGGACATCTGACGACTCAAACAGGTGCACCAGTTTGTGCTCGCTGCAACTGTCTACTGACAGTGCATCACATCTTTGTGGATAGTATCTGTTATGCGACACTGCATTGCAAGTTTAAACTGCGGGCTAACATGCAAACTATTCTAGGGAATAATTAAATATTTCTTTCTTAAGTTTTACGGTTTCTTAAGGGCGCCATCTGTTTATACTCAAATATTTAAATTACTGTAGTGTGTTTCAGCTATTCATGTCAATTGCTGTATAGCAGTTGGGGATTCTATTTTAATTGATAAATAAAAAGTGATAGTGTTTTTTGCCCAGAAAAAAAATTAAATGTGGGGTCTACTGACTAAAATAAAAGAAAGGAAAACCTGAAGAACAAAGGTTTTTAATTTTTTGTTAGTGTAAAAGACCAATTGTTTAAGTAAAATATAAATTCTTGTTATCTTACAACTATCCCAGTTTCTTTGTTATATCTTATTTTTATGAGTTAAATGCATACTTAGAGATATTTAGATAATTAATATTTTAAAGCTCTTGACACTCACGAAAGTATGTAAATTGATCAATTGTTACATTATTTTTATGTTTCTGTTATTCGAGTGGCTTATTGTTGAAATTCAATATAAATATATATTTTTTGTAACTTTAAACTATTTATGGCGTTTTCTAAGGTTAAACAGTGTCTATTTTTAAGTTTGAAATTAGTATAAAATTTTACCTTGTAATTTTTTAAAAGTGATTTATCTGTTTCTTTAAACAATCAGGGTTAAGATACAAACAGTAGCAGCTAAGGGTGAGTCTGAACCAGAACGAAGAGAGACACGTAATAAAGTAGATGAAGATCGTAAACATGAAATAGAAGCTGCCATTGTTAGGATAATGAAAGCTAGAAAGAAAATGCCTGTAAGTAAAATAAATAACCATTACACTTACCATTCAAAGAGTTAGCATTTTTGTAATAAAATTGTTTTATAGTTACATTGTTTCATGTTGTTTTTGAAAGTATTAATTAAAAAAATAGACTTTTCTTCTATTGATAGTTTTAATGCAAAACAACTGTTTTTATTTAAATATTCAGTATTTTCTATTTAAATAACATAGTAAACAGTGGGGCCATATGAATAAATTTTTATATTACATTATTCTAAGGCTGGAAATGCAGATTTATTATTTAAAAATAAATACTGAAATGAGAAATAACTATTCAAAATTACTACTACTGATTTCTACAAAATCTCTTTGTACACAGTTTATCTAAGGCAATTGTGGTTCGATCTATACTGTATTCCTTGAAATGAATGCATTCATGACAAGTCTATGTACAAATGATCATGATGGGAAAACACATGGGATAAATATAGTGAACTTTTTCTTGGCTTTGTTCTTGTGCTTTATTTAATTTCATAGCATTATATACTAAATCAAATATTTATTTTATACTTTTATGCAAAATTTTGATGCCAGTTTATATAACTAAAAGATAAACTTCCAAAAGATATAAGTAAAAAAAAAAACTATTATTCAATTATTGTTCATGAAAACATTGTACTGTTCATACTCTTATTACATGTAGTACATAGCTATAAATGTTTCTGTAAAATATATATTAAAAATTGTTTCCAAAAACTGGATTCTAGATATCGCATATCAAATCAATCTAAATATTCTAGATATCGCTTAAAATTTTAAAAAAATTTATGAACAGTAAGGCAGTAAAAATTGCCGTAAAGCCTGGAAATGCTTTTTTGCCATAAATATGGCAGTAGTGAAACACATCCCATCCTTCATGGTTATTTTTTTTGGGTCGGCAGCATTCAGTAAAAAATTGTAGAAATAAGTTAGAAGAGAAACCCTTTTAGAAATTATATTGGATTAAATTTTGTAAAGAACATGAACTAAAAATATACAAATTAAATTATATAAGAGGGTGGTTTGGTAAGTCAGTGACTGTAAAATAAAAAAAATTTTTTTTACAAAAATTTATTCTTCAACATCATTCCCTTTTAGTTTGATACTTTTATTGCACCGATTTTTAAAAAAAATTAATAATATTAATATTCTAATACCGATTGCCATTCACATATTTTTAGTCAATTTCACATATTAAAATTTCATATCCTGAATAAACAATAGTCCGATAATATTTGTAAACGATTATAAGGAGGGCTTTAGAATAACATAATTAGTATTGTTATTAGGTTTGTATTGTAACCGGCCCATCACCAAATAAGGATCTAAATCTCAACGCAACCACTCAGACCGGCTTTGTTTTCAAACAAATTGCTAAGACTTCTTCTTTTTTTTTTTTTTTGTTGGAGCACCAGCTTCTGAGAAGTCATTGACTTATCAAACCGTCCTTGTATTTATTAGCTGAGACCACTATATGAGCTGTAAATTTTAAGAAAATAAAAAGTTTAATTAAATTAGGCCTCCATTTCTATAATATGAAAGTTACATTTAGTCTTGCTTTTTCTGCCAAAAGAAATCAAATTTTTATTATTGTGATTTGATTTTGAACATGGCATCTGTAAACTGCAGAATGTACTGATAGTAAGGCTGTAAAATCTGTTTTATTGCCATCTTAAGGTTGTTTATTATGTTGGATTTTTGTCATTTCTTCTGCAATATTATTCTTAATTATATATTACAACCACGATCTCAAACTGCTTCCAACTACCTTGAATATATTTTGTTGTTAAGACTTGATTTTCCCTTCATCAACAAGCATTCTTCAAAATCTTATTCCTCTAACCTTTTCTAATGAGTAAGATTATGTTTGTCAAAGAGAACTTAAATCCACTTACTTAACACTCCACTAGAAGAATTTCCAAGAGTAGTTCATAACGTTGAATGTGGAAGATGGGTTATTAATCATTTGTGTAAGCTAAACATAAATTTTAGAATAACCAGAACAAGTTTTTGTAAGAGTGAAAGGTTTTTTCAAGAGCTTGGTGAAGATAATTTTGGCAGAAGGTAGAATTTTGTGAGGAATTTATTGTGAAGCAGAACGTATTTTTTCTTAATGATAGGATGTTATGTAGTCTGCTTCAAATTGAATGGTCTTAATAAACCATCATAATTTTTTTATTGATGTGATGAAAATGCTTGGCTATTACGAAAAGGAACTTAGTTACCTGAAGTTGATGTTTGATATGGACCAAAGAAGAAAGAAATGAGTATTTAGACCTTTCTTGGATGGAAGTGTAATAAACAATCCACATTTTGAGATGTTGGTACTCCAGAACTATTAATGAACTTTGTGTGTTCGTGCGTGTATGTGCATGTGTGTGTGTGTGTGTGTGTGTGTGTGTGTGGGTGTGTGTGTGTGTGTGTGTGTGTGTGTGTGTGTGTGTGTGTGTGTGTGTGTGTGTGTGTGTGTGTGTGTGTGTGTGTGTTAGACATGAGCCATTCTTGTGATTGGCAGCAAGATAGCACACCTCCTTACTATGATTTTCTTGTTATACTACCCTGATCTTACATTTCCTAATTGGATGGGATGATAAGGAACAATTGAATAAATCACCATGTTCATTTAATTTTTTCTTTCCAATTTTTTGTTGTGAAGAATTGCCGAAGATATTGTCATCAAATCCAAATGATGTGATTAGGCTAAAGCTGTCTGAATTGAAAACTCAGTTGATTTTATTATTTAGTACAAAACTTTACTGAAAAAAATGTATGAACCTGTAAATGCTGCCACAAATGTTAAAAGTGAGAAAGACAACAACTGTTGCTCTGATAAACATGGTAAAAAACGTTATTTAATAACGTTTTTATTGTTAATTGGAGAAACTGACTTTTATTTTTAGCCTACCCGGTAGTATTTATAAGAACAAAGTATGATCAAAAAATTTAAAGAGTAAGCTTACACAGACATTACTTTTTTTTTACAATAGATCATATTTTTTATTTCATGAATATATTTAAAAAATTATATAATACAGGCTAATCATAAGTTATTCAGCGAATTTGAGTTATTAAAAGAATTACAAAGCAGTGTACTTAACATGTTTCTTTTAACGTTGAACAGGCATTTCAAACAGTTCTGTTTAAGACACTTAATAAATTCAAACAAGTTCCATATGGGCACCTTTTGTGGTGTACAAATGTCTAGATCATATTAATCTTAATGCCACACATTAAGAAGAATATCTAGAGTTATTCCATTAATTACACTTTCAATCTTCTTTTTAGTTAATTGATGTTGACAATCTTTGTTGTGTACACCAAAGAAGGGTTTGGGGTTCTCAAATGCTCAAAGAAAAAATTGAGTGGTTTAACATATGGCCAGTGAATTTGTCCGTGGCCACTCCAACATGGAGGAAATTTTTCTTGTAGGTGGTCTCCCTGATATGTAAATCCCAGTGTGGTGGTGCACGACCCTGTTGGAAGTAAATGTTGGATTGCCACTGTTTGATTTGTGGTACTGTGCACGTCTTTAACATGTCTAGATATCTAGCTGTAGTAACCATTGGCTCGGCGAAGTAGAATATCACTTCTTAAGCTGTCAATGCATACCAAATATTAATTTTCAGGCTATTATATTGTGTTGTTCAAATGGCATAAGTTTTCGCTTCCTCCAGTTTTGACAATTATGATGGTTAATGTGACCAGAACATAGTTCATCAAAAACTGCCTTCCATATTTCTGATGAGAGAAAGTTTCTAATGAAATTACTTTCCATGTTTGCTTTTTCTAAAAACGCTTTGGTTACTTAATCAGGAATATGCGCAGTAAATTTGTAATGGCATGGTTTATTGTCATCTTCAGTTGCATTCATCAACTGAATTTTTTATGCGTGAAGTTTTCTGTATGTTTGAACTGTTGATACTATTGTTTAATAGTATTTATTAGGAGGATCATGGCTATATTCCAGATGAAAATATCTACGAACAGTAATAACAGATCTGCTTTAATGAAACCATATCTCGCAGAATGATTTTTCTTGTTAATACATCATGCTGGCATATTCATTCAAGGTCATCAGTAACCTACTCTAATGTTTGGAAAAAACAATACATGCTACATTGTTTTGGTCATTTTTTTTATTAACCACTAAACTGCTCTGAATAAGTTATGTTCACATTATATAACATGTATAATTAATTGTGTTTAATAAAGTGTTTTTTCATTAATTCTTTTTTCTAATTTTGCAGCATAATGTACTTGTAGCAGAAGTAACTGAACAATTAAAAAGTCGTTTTCTTCCATCCCCAGTAATTATAAAGAAAAGAATAGAAGGCCTCATTGAAAGAGAGTATTTAGCTCGCACCCCTGAAGACAGGTTAGTTATTATTTTAAAAGAGACGTTTATATTTGAAAAGGTATGATTTTTAATTGAAATGTGTTTTTACATTTGAATGTTAATGCCAAATGTATCACTAATAATAATTAGTTTTATCTTTATTGACTGAAAATGCATGTGCAAAGGCTTATAATGTTCTTCTGTTAAAAGTTTTATTTATGAATCGAGTAAACATGTATGTAGAATACATTTTGTCAAAGGTTACTATAATTTTTTTTTAAAGATAATATTTCACTAATGTTACCTTTACAAATAGCATTTACCATCTCCATTTGACAGACAATTTATTTGTAGATAAAGAATGTATATGATTACTAAGCAGAAGCAAAAGATAAAAACTGGCCTGAAAACACTAAAATATCTATATTTTATATATTAAGTTTTATGTATAATATGTTTTTATTTATTGCTAATATTTAATTATGTTTCTCAATATTTTCCAGTATTGAAGTGATTCTTGTTTTGGTTTAAAATTATATTACCATTTTTTTGTGGCAGTGTCTATTTCAGTTTCTCTTGTAATAAAAGTCTAATCTCAACTCTCATATTCAGTTGACATTACACAGATAGATTCTCTCAATTAAATTCTCTATAAATTTTGTTGTAAAATTCTATTCACTTATTAAATAAATAAAAATATTTGGTAAGTTATCAATTAAATTGCCAAACATAAAAAAATAGTGTTTTACGCCACCAAATTCTGTGTTTTGCAATGATTTTTCTAAAAAATTACTAGAAATACAAGGATGTGCTGATAAGTTTCCAGATGGATAAAGAAAACATTTTTTGTTGTTTTATTTTTCAATATAATCCCCACAAAGACTAATACACTTTTCATACTGGTGCCATAATTTAGTTAACACCATTTTTATAATGTGATTTGTCCAACTCTTTAAAATACTTTTTTACAACACCAATAACTTAACCTTTTCAAGGTAATCAATCAACAATCCAATTTGTATTCCAGAAAATAGTTGCCATAACCTTGTTGGCTGATAAACTTGTCTTTGCCTTCTGTTTTTTTGTGTCATACTTTATTACATACTTTCAGTATGAAATCTGTATAGAAAGTCTATACAGTTAACATCGTGATATGTTAACATAAATTTCACTTCAGACTGCTGAATCATTGTGAATGTATTATTTTAAGTCCTGTTAATGCATTCCTTGTAGTAACATGGCCTCTCAAAAATATTGTGAATAAAATGAGTTTTCTTTTGGCACTGAACTAGTTTTATGTGATAAAAAGTGCATTTTTATATATTGTACATAACATGATTGATGTTAGTTTATTTTGGTGTAAAAGGGAACTGTAATTAATTGAACCTAGGCCGTGAAATGATTATATTTATTTATCATGTTGGTAAAATTACAAAAATTTCTTGATAAAATTACAAAAATCTGCTGCTATCTTAAATAACTATACATACACTTACAAATATATATACTATTTATGTATATACTATACAATATGTATACTATATATATATATATATATATATAAATACCACTAGCAAGAGAAAAGCCTAAAAAACTATTACAAATAGTCTACTTTTGTGGGATCCTGCATCATCACTCTGTACATAATTTTACAATTACATCAATAAATAAAAAAAACAAAAAAGAAATAAATCTTAAAAATTTAGAAAATGTAAACCCCAACAACTACAAAATTTATAACAGTTTGGTGGTTTTTTTTTGTTATTTTTTTAGATTGAAGCAAAGGATTGGATAAAAATGTGCCTTATCTGTTAGTGAGCTCTGTGTACATTGTACTGTTTGTTGATGGTGTATTAATAATAATAATAATAATTAATTTTAAATTTAATAGTAGCTGTAAATAATTAATAATTTATGTTGATGCATTTTTCTTTACAGAAAAGTTTATACATATGTTGCTTGAAAAACTGAAAAAAAAATCCTGTTGAGAGGTGAGTACATACCAGTTTAATGATATAGGTATGAAATAATTGTTAATATTTGTATTTTATCCTTCTGTTGTTTATATATTAAGTACTGTATATTTAGTATTGTTAAAATATTCAAAGTTATGGCATTGTGATTTGATACCTTTATTGGGGTCATTAAGTGTCAATGCTAAGTGTCAACCGTCATCCTGATTCATATCGGTTGTGCTTGTTATTAAGTTTTGGATTTGATATAAACCATATAAAACTTAGTTTTCATTCAGGCTCGTAGTCGTTCAGCTCTTGATATTATTCTATACATTTGTTACTAAACTTAATTTTGAAGGATTTGAATAATGGCATAATTATTAGCACCTGATGGTATCACTTCACATACTAAAGCCAACTGCGTAACCCTTAGCGTTTAAGAATCAGTATGTGTCATTTGGTCAAAGTATAAACAACAAATTTTTTTAGCACATTTGAATTTTTGATTTGGAAGGCAAGAATTGTCCTGGCCAACCAAAAAAGCTTGAAAACAAAGAATTGGAAACATTGCTGGACGATCACATGTCAAATGCTTAAAGAATTAGCAGAAGCATTAAATGTGACTCAAATGGCTGTCTCTAAATGTTTGAAGTTGATGGGACTGATTCAAAAGCAAATTGGGTGCCATACGAATTGAAGCCAAAGGACTAAATTCAAAATAAGCAATTCACATGTGTGAAAGGCATTTTCTTACATGTAAATTGCTGTTTAGTGGCAAAGAAGGAAGAGTTCTGCACCATATTGTTACTGGCAGTGAAAAGTGGATACATTATGATAATCTCAATACAAAAAACTGTAGTGCAAGCCCGGCCAACCATCAACATTAATAGCAAAGCCAAATATTCATCATTTAAAGATATTGTTCTGTATTTGGTGGGATCACAAGGGAGTGGCTATTTATGAACTGCTAAATTTGGTGAAACTATTACTAGGCATTGTTACAAACAACAACTAGTGCAGTTAAACAGAATTAAAAAAAATGACCAAAAGACAAAAAGTGATTTACCAACATGACAATGCTTGGCCACATGTCACTAAACTGGTCAAGGAAACACTAGAGCTGCTTTGATGGGATCATATACCCCACCAGCCATATTCACCAGATGTTGCTTTATATGATTTCCACTTGTTTCAATCCATGCAGAACCCACCTGTCTGACCACCTCTTGAGTTCTTTGAAGTTACCAAAAAATGTCTTGATTCATGGATAGCCTCAAAAGAGAGTCTTTTGTGAAATCTGTCTTACGAGAAAGATGGGAAAAAGAGTTATTTTTAATAGTGGATAATATTTTGAATAACATTTATATATTAATCTTTTAGTTTCAGAATGAACATTCATTTTCACGAAAAAAAAAAAATTTAAACAAGTTTAATACCCAATATATATAGCATAACAGTTTTATTACTTATTCCTAATTATATATTGTTTTTTCTAAATAAATATTATCTATTTGTTAATTTTATTAATAATAGTTTAATAAATCATGAAAAGTAAATTAGGTTTATTTTGGTATCTTTTAAGACAAAATTGCATAATCAGTTGATCAAATTACGTAATAAAGTAAATAAAAAATGTTAAATTAAAAGCAGCAAGAAAAAGCATTATTTAAAATTTCATTTTTTGTAGTATCAATGAATGCTTTAGTGCTATAAAGTTGCTTGTGGGTTCATTTTTCTTAATGTGGTTTTTATTTTATGTATATTTTCTACGTTAGAATGCATTTTGATAATTATTAATTTAATGTATTTGATTTAGATTTTTGTTTTAATAATTGCCTGGACTTTGGGCCTGTATTTGAATTGAACTTAACTTTTTGAGAATCCACATTTAATGAGGCCAGAGCTTGAATATATGCTTCATTTACTAAGTGATATTCAGATGCTACTCAATTCCCTAGATTGGAAAATAATAAGTTTTCTTTATTTAAAAATAAATTAACACATTGCAACACTGCTTTTAAATGCAGTTATAATACTAGCTTTTGTTTTGTTTAGGTATAAGTTGTGGTTTGATGATGTAATGAAAATGACAAACATTTTTTCCATTAAAGTTAGCAATGAAATTTATATTCCTCTTATTTATTTAGAAATAATTACGATTAGTATCTAACCATTCTACTAGTGCCAGACCAAAATGAAATGAGAGATATCCCATTATTTCTCTAAACAACCGGCATTTATTTTTTTCATACACTTTGTAGAATTTATTGATTTTTGGATCCACAAAGGCATACTTTATCCTTCTTCAGTTTTTGAAAAAAACGTACAACAATGCATACATGTGTGCTTTTCTATGCGTACTAAAATTGGTTAAAAAACACAGATGTTACATTTTTCCATGGTATAATTCACATGTCCTGTTTCTCTGTCTGTTATGCACATGCACACACCATTACTACTACACTAATAACTACATACTTTTGATCAATACATATCTTTAGATTTGTATTGTAAAATATTTGATTAAAAAATAAAAAAAGAATATTAAATTTAAAAAATATAAAGTTTTTGTTATTGCATTGTTAAAACAAAATGTTTTGTTTTTAATAATTAAAAAAAAAAAGATGCTTCTAATTTATTCTTCGGATACTGTGAAAAAAATTCCATATCTTCAAAGTCGATACAGTTTCAGGTTAGCTCAAAGTGGTTCCAATACATTATTTCTCATTACAACAGTTTATGTTACGGCCAGAAGATATAAAAAAGTTCAAGAAAAACTATGCTATAAAAGTTTGTTTGCATTTACTCATAATAAATAAATGATTGAGAAACATATTTTCAAAACATAAAGCTCTAAATTTTTGTAAGAAAGGTCATTCCGATTGAAAAGTCAACTATGTTTAATTAAATTAAACACTGTAAAATTACTACAGCAGTTTTGGCAGTGAATGATTTTTCTTTATAATATCACTTGTTTACAATTTTATCACAAAACTAAAATGGTCTAATTATTTTGAAATAAAGATATTAAAAACCAGTTACTAATAGTCTAAAGTAGGGAGGATGGCCATATCTAAGCATGACAATGTTCATTTTGTCAGTTAATTTGCTTACCATCATAATTTTTAATTTGTGATGATAGCCTTTTCAAAATTGTCGAGAAAAATTATAAAATAATACAAATATAAAAATCATTATAAACAAATTAATCATGAATTGATCATGTTGGATAAATTAAAGCTCATAGATATTTATATAATGTTACTTTTTCTCATTTTTATGAAATGAGTAGGGTAGAAACTGCAGATTGACATTTTCTGTTTAATCTCTGATTTTTTTCTCTTTAAAATGTTTTTATTTTAAGACTAAAAAAGAGCTACCTCAGAAAAAAAGTGAGGATAGACTAATTTACATCTCATTCTTAAAGATTAGCATATTTACTATAAAATGCTAATTTTTTTCTGACTTTTTGTCACAAAAGTGATAAAAAAGATATGCATTTTTAATTATTCTAAATCAGACTTTAAGATTGACTTGCTTGTCTGTGCGTACACTGGGTAAAAAACAAAATATATTAATTAATTCTTTACCCTTTGTTAATTAATCTATTAATAATTTGTATTAAAATAAATCGGAAAAAAATTGTTAAAAAATGAAAATTTTTGGCTATAATATGGCCATCTGTTTTATAAAATGATGGAAGTAGAACAACATTTAAGCTAGCCGGTATCATTAGAACGTTTTATGTAGGACGCTGTTTTTAAGGGAATTGTGACAATGGGATGATATAATTAGGACTTATAAGAGATTGTATATCATATCTGTATCTATGAATTAAGGTTGATGCATTTCATTTACATTATCTTCACTCAATTATTTCATATGACCATTCACCTTAAGTCATCATAATTATTTTCATTACCTGTAATTATATAAGAAATGGTCCTACAACACCAATTTCCATCGTCTGCTTATTGCATGTTACAAAGGAGGAGTGAAAGTAATACTTTTGGTCTTATTTATATAAAATGCTTTGTTAAAATTTAATCATAAATTTTTACATCTGTCTAATTGCCACTTGCTCACAGGATTGTGTATAGTACCATATAGAATGTACCCTCATTTATGAGTAAGTGCTCTTTTATGTGCGAGTGAAATTCTATTCAGTTTTTATATTAAGTGCTTCTAAAATTTTTAAATTATTTTATATTTATGAAGAGTCTCTTTTTTATATTGGACTGTATTTTGACTACATTTTTAAAGAATTATTTTTCTGTTCAAATATTGTTGCTTGTTAAAGGTTTTTTGGCGAATATATTTATAATCTAAAAAACTGATGAATGGAAACTTGACAATTTTTAGGAAGGCTCCCAATGGTTATATGAATGCAAAACCATTGTGTGTGTTTGTATTACTATTTCTGTATTTATTACATACCAAATTTTATTACATTTAGGTTTATTGATGAAGTATACTATATAATACAATATAACAATTCATACCCCTGTTTTATGCTTCAGGCCAGCAACAATATTTCACTGTACTATTTATAGTATGAGCCTGTAAATAATTTTTACAAAAAATAAAAAAACTTGTACATTTCTATCAAATGCAAAAATACCATTAAAAATATTTTTAATTAACTTTTTTTAGAGTTAGCAATAATAATCAATAATAATAATCATTTTTTACTCAGTATTTTTAATATAAACAGTGAAACTTGATAGAGCATATCAGTTGTTGTCCAGCAGTATTATTTGTGGGTTAGTGTAACAGTTGCTTGTCTCTTGTTATTTTGTTTATAATGACTGGATGCTAATATTAAACAACATTACTGTATCAAGTTGTACCAAAAGCTTAGCGATAACTGAAGCAAATAATTAAGATTTATCAGGCATTAGGCTGTTATCCAAAGAATAATGGGAACTTTAAATGAATTCAGTATTTTACTTAATAAGAAAGTTATAGCGATAATTTTTTTCTAAAAAGCTCCCCATTCTATCCCATGCTTCAATTTTGCCCACTAATGAACTTGACCGAGATTTTGGGTCGTTAAATTTAATGTATCAATTTGAATGTAGTTGGCGCAAAATTACAACAGTTATAATGTCTACAAGAAAGTGATATAATATAATATATATATATATATATATATATCACTAAATATATATAAATTTATACAGAGTGATATTTTAGTAATAAGAAATTTTAGTGTAATTTAAGAAAAGGAAATTTAGGTGGAATAAAAAAAATGTATTTGTTACTTACAAACGAGATTTAATAAAAAGCTATCACTTACATAATTTGTAAAAAAAATATGCTCGAAATGCCCACCCCTTGCGGTTATACAAGCATGGACTGCTTTCAGCATATTAGCAGAAACCTTTTTAAGAGTTGCATTGGAAATATTCGTGACAGACTTAGTGTGAGACAAGTCTCACTAAGTTCAATAGTGTGAGGATTGTTTTTGAAGGCCTCGAACTTAATATAGCCCCAAAAAAAGTAGTCAGGAGATGTGAGGTCTGAGGACCTTGGAGGCGATAAGCCCTTGCTTATTCATCAAAGAACTCTAGCAGAAAATCTATGGTTTCTTGAGATGTGTGGTATGTAGCGCCGTCTTGCTAAAACCAGCAATACCGTTCTTGAGGTTCCAGGAGGGACACAAATTGGCACACAACAATATTCCTGTGTACTTCACCATTTACTGTCTATTCGAAGAATATGGGTCCGACCATAACGATGACAAGATATCGCACACCACACACCAATTTTTTCAGGATGCAAAGATTTGTCTTGTAAAGCATTAGGATTTTCAACCGCCCAAATTCGACAGTTTTGACTGTTCACATAACCGTCGAGGTGAATCCAAGCTTCATCACTAAAGAACACTGTGTTTAAAAATTTGATTCCGTTATCATTTGCAAGAGACCTAATTCAACGGCAATATTGCAATCGCTTGTTTAAATCTGGAGGCTGAAGCTCTTGGAGTAATCGTACGCGATATAGATACAATTTCAATTTTTTACCAGCTTTCTGAACACTTGAATATGACAAACCAATTTGTGTGGAAAGTTTTCGTAAACCTTTCTGTGGAGAATTTAGCAATCTTGTTTTCACATTCTCTATAAAATCTGTTGAAATTGACATTTCATTTGACAAACCATTTTCTGGTGGAGGAACACCAACAAATTTAATTTGAAATGATTCTTTTACACTTGCGTACGATTTTGTAGCAAAATATTGTTCAAGAATGAAAACTCGTTCTATGGTGAAAGACATTCTGTTCGTAACACGACCAGAAATGGCACAAAAGTTTACACAGTTCAAGGAGAATAAACTCACTATCTATACCGGTTGAGTAGCGCTACCAACTTCATGTGACAAAATAAAATTTCCCATTCTTAGAAAAAAATTACCAGACATTAACAATTGGGTAATATGACTAAAAAATCATCCTGTACATAAATTTTTGAACTGACTGTGGTTTTGGGGTCTGGGGAGTGAAACGTGAAGATATGTTGAAATTTTCCAGAAGTAGAATCATGGTACCCATTACAATAGGTAGCTTTCTTATGAAATCTACCTAAATGGTGGTATAACATGCAAATCAAAATGATTTGCACCTTCATTGAAAGCTGGTTTTCCATTTTATTTTAAAACAATTATTCAAAAGTTAATATAAGATAATAATTAAATATATTAAATAACGGAGTCTGAAATTATAGCAGAAATTTTTAAATGTTAACAAAATAAAATTATTCTTTTTGCAAGAAATATTCAAATTTCCAAGGTTACTGTGTCATTAGAATCATTACTGTCACTTTCACTATTTTATTGTAAAGAAATAATAAATGATTTCATAGTATTGTCAATAATGTATTCTTGTCCTGTATATATTCAGCTTCTGTTTCCTTAACTTATTACAGTACACCGTCCAATTTGTTTTTTATTAACGTCGGCCACTTTATTTTCACATAGCCTTTAACATCTTTGTTATCAAAAGTTACATTATGACTTGCTATGTACCCTTCAACTTTTGATCAAATCATCTCGATAGGATTTAAATCAGAGTGTGGTATGGAGGTAGTCTGAGAATGTTAGGCCTGTTTTTTCTTTTTTTTTAATAAAAGTTCATCTCGCACATAGACAGTCAACTTTTCTGTGTTGATCGAGGAACAGAATGCTTCTGCAGCCACTTTATCATATCTTCTTTTCTTGAATTGAATGGAAATTGTGATTTTTTTAAATACAGCAATATGATAGGGTACATTGTCAGAAATTACCTCAGAATTATCAGGAAGGTTTTGAATTAATATCTCCTGTCCATTTTAGGTAATTTTCAACTTTCATTTGACCTCTGTAATCACCACTTTTTAAACTTGTTTACCATGTTTGTGAGGTATTTGGTATAAAACCCATTTCTCCTCCAGCGTGCAGTATAGTAAGTCTGCTGCCTTTTGAAATAGGAACTTTCAGCCAGTCACCTGAATCACTACACCATGATTTATTTGTAGTGTGAGAAGATAATATCTCGTCAAAGTACACTTTCAGTCTTTTTGATTCTAAATTTTTTTATAGCAGTCCAATACTGAATAACTTAATCAATTCGCTGAGTGCGAACCTTTGTTATTTTCGGTTTTTCTTCACCTAAAGCTCAATTCTTCTATTTTTCTCAACTCATATTTTTTCCTGAATAACAAACAGTGTCATCTTTCAGTACTTACATTTTTTTCATTGTCAGTAGTTTATGAATTTTGTTAACAATACATCTCACCACACATTTGTTAGTGATCTAGTCCCATTGCAGGTTTTTCACAGGGTCAGTCCATCTTCACACTTTAGTCAAAGTGATCTAGTCCGTTGCAGGCTTTTCATGGGGTTTGTATTTTATTGGAGTAGGGAAAGAAGTCTCTGCTGGATTTTCAACTAATTTTTGTTGCAATCGCTTTTATTTTTTCCTGCTCTTTGGACTAGGGATTGTGGTGTCCCTTATTTTAATACATCTTTTAATGCGAATCAGGTGTTTTATCTTAAAATAAATTAGGTGTTTATTTGGAAATCTGTCACCTTCATGTTTCATTCTCTTTATTTCCTGGGCCTTTTGTTTTAATTTTTTTTTACGATAGACTTAGTTCACTCATAATAATAAAACCAAAAATACACAACCGATTATAAAAAATGACTATCATTTCTCAAATAAAAAGAAACTGAATTCGCACAAAAGTTCTTGCAGGACAACTAGTTAATTGGATTATATTCATGCATTCAATAACGTAGGTTTATGGGTAATTATTTTTTTACATGGCCCTGGCTGTATTTGAAAACTATGAGGACATAGCAAAAGTTTAGCAACATTGTTTGTTAATATGATCCTAAAAAAATTGACTGACTTGACAATATTTATCATAATAAATTATAAAAAGTAGGTTTATACATGTCTGATAATTATAATGTTAGCTAATTAATCTTTTTTTTTCTGCTGATGTAATTATAATATTTGTTGAGAATAGGCCTACATTTTTATAACATTTAAAAATGTACTATAACATTTCTTTCTATGGCAAAAAACTTAATAATCATTTATAAAGTATGAACATTAGAATTAGAAAATAATTAAAAGTAATCTGTAACAGAAAATAATAAGTTTATTTATATGAAAGCAACTTGCTTCTGTGCAAAATGAAAAGTGTATGTTTTCATTTTGGATAACAGGCCTTTACTAGTTGTGGTAGTCCAAACTTAAAGATTCATTGCAGCACTTGTTGTACTGGTATTCAACTGTTCATGGAAATATTGTAAAATTAAAACTATTAATATATATATATGAGGAAAGAACAGTTTACAAAGGTTATAAAAGATATGTGCCCTTGCTGTAAAAATATAAACACTACCTTCAGATAGAACATGAAGTAGAAGGTTGCACCACTGATTATGCTTAGTGTTAGAGAAAAGTTGTTTACTTTATACTTATTTTGAATGTGTTTTAGTTCTTACCACAGCCTTTATTATACTTTGTGATTTTCAGAGTCTTGTGGTTTATCAGCACTTGGCAGCAGCATCAGAAGCGGCAGATTGCTAGTGTTGTGTACCCCAAGTTGGCAGCAGACTGGATACATCTTCAACCTCTGTTCACAGAAATTATTTTAATAAAAATAATAAAAATAAACAAAAAATATTATTTATTACTTGATTGGTAGAACATGAACATTAAACATTGAACATTGATATTAAAATTTATTGATTAAAAATATTATTTGTGGCCATATCATGTTTGTTAAGGTCTGGTCGCTTTATGCTTTATCTTTAATTTGTAAATCATTATAATTAATTTAAATGATAATCCGATCAGTGTACACGTGTTTTTTTTAATGGGTTCCATTTTATCGCTTACAGAACTAATTCAGTGGTTAAGCCCTGACTGTGATATTATAAATTAGTCCGTAATGGACTCCTGGCGATTCGATGTATTATTAATAATATTACCACTATCATCACTGACGTAATGAGGAAGCAATATGATGTCATTGTAGCATGTCTGCATCACTGACCTTCCTCTTTTTATTTGCTCAGAAAGTGAGTTAATTATTATGTTGACTTTTTTGTGAAATCAGTAGCAAATTTTGAAATCGTATTTGCTTTGGCAATCTTAATTAACTTTAATTTATTTACTCAAGATTTATATATTTTCTGATATTTAAATCATATTTACTAGTTATCATTAATGTAGTTTCTACAACATTAAAAATAATTCATAAAAACCTATGGTAATTTTTATTATCTGAAGTACATTTATATTTTAATTTTGTAGATGATTAAAATTTTATTGGCAGTATAACGATTGTCTACTCACTGATGAATTTGTTTTGTCTTCAGCAAATAGAATTTAGTCAATAATATTCTGGAATCTTGGTGTTTAGAAAAACCATTTCTGTGCCTTCTTCATATGATATTCTCTTGTAATTTGAACAGACCCACCCTTTTATGAAGTCCAGATGTATTATTTATATTAAAAGAAATCTTTTTTAGGTATATTAATATATTTGATTATTTATTATTTTTTGTTAAAATAGTATTCTTTTTTATTTGATACATTAAGTACAATAATAATATAATGAAGCATTTAAGTTAGTCGTGTAAATATTTTTATTACTGAAGCACTTTATTTATTATGATGTGATTCTTTATTTAGGTTAAATTACAGTCTATTTATTGTTTTTATTATTATTCTTACTACCGATCATTATATATTTAATTTAGTCTGGTTACAGTGGTGGAAATTTTTTTTGTTTAAACAGGAAGTTTTTGCGAAGTAAAATGGAACAGTATGATTTTATTGTTAGCGATAACTTAAAATGGTTGAAAAAATCTTGTAAAAAGATGTTATGGATTAACAGTGCTACTGATTGGAGACAATTTTTTTTTAATCCTAGAATATTCATGGTATTACCGATTTAATAACAATTATAGCCAAATCTGATAATTCACTATCTATTTTTATTAAATTGTATATATAATTTTTTAAGAATGGCTATAATAAAAAAAAATGGAATATGAGTAGTTGGAAACATACAGTTTATTCTTGATTAATTATTTCAGTATAACGCAGTGAGAATACATTTATTATAAAACTTATTACTACATTTATTTTATAGGTTATTAAGATACGATTATTTATTTGTCTTTAATTATTTTCTAATTACTTTCATTAAATAATTTTGCTACTAGTCACATAATAAGTTTTATTTATTAAGAAAGTAGTCAAAATTTGTTAAGCTAACTTACTTGAAAAAAAATTTGGTCTTTTTCACATAATAATAATAATTTTATTTATATTTTATATTGTACAATGTTTTTTATTGATCTATACATTTTCAGTCGTACGATCTATATTAAATTTCATTCTTATATTACAGTCATATTCTTTAACACCATATAACACCTGCTGCTATTTATGACATAATGAATAATATATTTATTGATGTATCATCATTGCTGTGGCAATACCTCCTACGTGTAAAACCTATCTTTTCAGGAAGTAAAAAAAATGTTAAAACCTGGACAAATAACTTTCATAAAACAAAGTAAAAGTATTTCATAAAAACATAAATTAAATTGTAATGCTGATTTTGTTGCTGTTAAAAATAATTCTTAATAATACATTTTATTAAATAGATCTTATTAGACGTTATTGATGGGCAGAGTTAGCCAAAATTTTTGCATTAATTAAATGCATATAGGAGAAAGTAAATTCAATACAAATCATTTTTATTCAAAGCTCAACATCTTAAAACTAATATAAGGCTAAAATAAAATTTAATATTAGGTTTATATTATTACATAAAAATTAACTCTATAAAAAATGATTTTATAATTATTAACTTAATTAGCACATTAACACTAAAATCAGTAACACTTAATAAATATTACAAATTTTTTTATACTTTCAAAAAGCCCGTTTAGAGTAAGAACATAAAAAAAATTATTCACATAAGTTAGATTCTTTAGGGGCAGTTGTAAATTATTTGTCGGAAACAGACTAGTTTGGTTACTATCCACTACATGTATTAGTTTTATAATATGATTTCTGGGCATATAATTGACACCTGTCTCTTAAACATCCTTTAAGACAGTTGAAAACATTCATGCCGTTCATATAACTGTTCCTGTAGAGTTCTCTTTGGCTTGGAGTTTTCTTCTGGATCCTCAACCCAGCTTTGGTAAATCTGTTGTTGTTGTTGTTGTTGGTATTGAGTGAAAGCAAGTTCATCACCACATTCTTTATTTAGTTTGTGCATTATAAGTGAATGCAACAGATTATTTTCTTGCAGTTTGACTACACATGGAACATCAGCCAACCAGTATGACTGGAAAAAATAAAACAGTCTTGTTTGGTCTGTTGGGAGTCCTGCAAGCCCATTCTTCATTTTGTCCAGCTTGTTCTGAATTCTATTCAGCAACTGACTAGCTACTGTTCAGATTCAGTCAGGGAATGGTTAGTAATTATCAACTGTCAACATTTACTTCATTTTTCTTATTGCCCATTCTTTCACAAAGAAGTTCCAATTCTTAATCTGTGTTATTCATTATTGTTTTTCATGGATTTTTATAGCCTAGATATCTGTAACTTTGCGTCAGTCCAAAACAATTTTTTTAAACTAGTACTGCTGTTCTCTTGCTTAAAATACTGGCAGCAGTACACTTAATTATATAAACAGTATGTGGACTTTACTTCTGTAATGTGCGCTTTTTAAATAGAAACCCATTCAGACATATCATGATTGTCTATGTGATTATTCAACAAATTTTCTCTGTATGGGTGAAAGCCAAACAAAACAGAAACTAACAACATTTTTTGTTTGTGAGTATTCTGTTAGGATTTTTGTCTTCCAACCAATAATATAATTATCTAGTAACATATTTTTTTATTATTATTACAATCGAATTATCCAAAAAATTTAATGATATGAAATTATGCTACTTTATATTATGAGAACTTTCAAAATAAAATACATTATGCACAAAATACTACTTTTTTATCATAATGTACAATGTCAATTTAGAAGATAAGATATTATGTACTACTAGAAGTAGTAATAATGTAGTAATTTTTCAAAACAAAATATTCTGAATGGTGCATAGTTATAATGTACTAGGAATTACAAATTTCAAATGTCATATTATAATTTAGTAATGTAAAAACCATGCAAAAAGAATTATAAATAAATAAATAAAACAAAAAACATTATAATTTTTGCAGTTAAGTGAAAAGAAAAAAAATTCATGTCATATGGCTTCTCAGGACTGTCAAGTGCATGTGTGCGATGTTAGTCCTTTGGCCTATATATATATATATGAGGTTTAAAAATAGATCATTCCCTGACTTAAATATTGCAGTATTCTTTTATCTAAGAATGTTATAAAAGATGGTCTAAATTTCTGACCAGTATTTTTTTCTGTACCACCTGAATTTTCATTTACAAAATTTTGATTCTTATAAAAGAATTTGATTCTTATTTTGTTTATATAAAGTTCCACCTTCTTTATCTATATTCTAATCTTCACAATCATGAATTTGATTTTTGTGTAAGTACACTTTTGTTGATAATACTATCTATATATTTCTTTTATCATTAATTATTTCATTTTGATTTTTATCTAAGCCTACACACCACTCTTACGTCACTACTATTTTCAGTATTTATATTAATAAATTAAAAGGACTTCTAAATTCCAATGTAGAAGATAAGCAGAATATATCCTTTGCCTTAGTATCGGTCATCAAAACTTTTACATTAAGTTTGTTTTACTCCAACACTGCTAATATTTTCACTATTAAAATTACTTGCATGTGTAAATCAGCTGATAATCAGATCATACAGTAGCTATTTTGTGTTTAAAAACATTTAAAGAGAAGATATTGTTCTATAGACAAATGTGTGATAATCAGCTGAAGACCAGATCTAACAGTACGTGTCAAAAGAACTCGCATAGGAGAAGCACTCTGTACTGTTAGTAGTACCTTACATATAGGAGATTCAAGCATTTATTTTTAATGTAGTAGTTATATGTAAGAGGTCTATCTCATTATTTATGAAAGCCTACAATCAGCTCCCTGTAACCTTAGCAACATAAAAAATGATTTTTTTGCACATAGGAGATAATGTCATGGCAACTGCAGTAAGGTTATTTATTGTTTTAATCATTTCATGGGGTTTGAACAAAATCATCATTATCATTTATAGCATGAAATTAATAAAAAGTTAAATGTCTTTTATTTGCTTTGTTTAAAGCTACATATAAGTTTTGTATATGAAAAGTCTATGATTTAGATTAAAAGTATTGCCCTAATTAATTATTAAAATAATAGTTTGTAAATTTTAATTATTATTAACACAGATCATTTAATTTTGTATGTACGTACGAATGTATTTAATTTGTATTTTAAAGATTATAAGTTTAAAAAATATATGTTTAGTTTTATTGAAAAAAGGAACAATTTTTTTGTGATGATTTTGCAATAATTACCTTTAACAACATAAATATAATTATTAATATTGCATTCCATTTTGATTAATATGATACTGTTAAATGAAAAGTGAAATTTAAAAAAAAAAAATTAATAAATTTTCAAATTGCCGCAGAAAAAAATTATTATATCTTTACAATAATTTTAAAACTTTAACTAAAAGTTTTTTTTTTGAAGAAATTAGAATTAATTTTATATTTAGTAGTATTGCTTTTTTATTGAGGCACAAATTTAGAATTGAAAATCTGTGAACATTTTAAAAAAATGTATTGAATTTTTGAAGAGCAACTGTTCAGTGACTAGCAGCAAGTTGCAACTTTTACTGATAAAAAAAAAAACTAAATTTATGATTGTATAATTTTTCTCTACATAGCATCATTATAATTTATATTGAAACTACATTTGTATGCGAAAAATGTGGTTTTGGTGTATTTTATATAGAAGCCTGTAAGTTGTTATTCATAACTTACTGAGGTTCAAATCATAAATTTACGTATCTGATATTCAACTGGTTGTAAATAAAGTGTTTTCGAATTTTACTGTTCTACAGTATTTATATATACACCTGTTCATGATGTTTCATGTGATATTGCACATATACTATCCATTAAGTAAAATATTAAATGAGTGTGCTGGAAAAAAGAGCATAGTAATAAGTTAATATACTGGATAGCGTGAATGATTAGCATAACCAATCTGCTGTTATTACAGCTATTTTTTGATGATACATGGTCCTAATTCAGTTGGTTTTAACTAAAATATTGGTGCACCAGAGTGCACCTAGGTTATTTGGATTCAATTAATGACATTCATTTCAGTACTGATAGACCTGAGAGTAAACAAGACCAGCTGTTGCAACTCAATGTATTATTTGTAATGTGAGTGGGTGCTGAACAGTTCTCAGCTCTAAACATTTAAGTGTAAGTTTATTGTTGTAGCTAAAAAGAGTATGTTTTTTATTAAAATGATGTACAGTAAATGAATATTGATTCATGTGTATTATGTTAACAAAAGTACAATATTTGTTTACGTAATGATAATGCTATTTTTTTGTTTATTATTCTTTTTTATGCTTCAGACGTCTTGGCAGAACTCTCTCAACAGAAATATCAAAATTTTCAAGTATTTAACTTTGGGCAGACTTTTCCTGAATTCTGGGAGGGTGTGAGTTAGGAACATTTTATTACATTATTATTCTTGAAAAAGAAATTTCTGGTATTCCATGAGCATTTGCAAGCATTGAGCAACATCTCGACTGTGAAGAAGTAATTTGCCTACTTTCATCTCAGAAATTTTGGAACCAAAGAAGATCCAGGTGACCTTCAGTGTGTCAACCCCAGAAATTTTTCATCATGGATAATGCATGATTTTATTTTATTACTCTTCAAAAACATATGTTGAAAAACTAATAATATCCACAGAATCTGTTGAATATTCAAAATTTTTCTGCTATATCTGTGCCAAAATGTTTTGAATGTAGTGAAAAACAAAAATAGATTGACACCTTTATTGTTTTTCAAATAAATCTTTATTGTTTTTCTCAAGTAGATTGAGAAATCTGGAGATGATTTGTGGAAGGAAACATGTTACATCATTATGATTCAGAGATCAGTCACCAAACCTTTCGGTAACAGTACTTGCCATGGCCAAAGAAATTAAAGAACTAAAAGTTTATAGAAGTTGTAGCTATAATTTGTTTACTTTTTAATGGTGAAAAAGATTTAACTTGCTGTATTGATTAAAATAGATCTAGAAAAGAGAACTGACTAGAGAAGCTATTTAAAGATGTATTCTCTTGATAGAGGACAGTTCACTTGCATGTAAGCCAGACAAGATTATGAATATTTTGAAAAATTGGTGGTTTGAATACATGACTGTAATACATGACTGAATTTGATGCTTTTTTTATTTTCACGTCTTAAAAAGGAATTTGAAAGACGGAAATTTTTAACAATTTATGTAATAACAGCAGTATACAGTATTTAATTTAACTGATATGAAGTTTCTTTGGAAAAATTCTCAGCATCTTGAGGAAATATGTGCTGACTGTGTTGGAACTCAAAGGAGGCATGGAATGGTATGGAATTTCATGGTTTTTGATTGAGCTGAGAACTTTACAGCTTTTCATAAAATTAAAAATCGTTATATAATTGTATAATTCAGTTGGCTAAAAAAAATTACTTCTATTGAATGTGAATGAATTTCTGTATTCATTGTTAATTTGTGCTACTGTATTATTCCAACTAAAGACAATGGAACATTTACTTACTGACTACTGCATGGAGATTTCTGGTGGCTGCCAGGTGTCCCTTATTTAATAGAGTATTTTCTGGAATATGGGTTCTTGTTCCTATCCGATACCCCATTAATTCACTGAAGTAGAATGGTGCTGGGAATTCCCCTGTGTTTTTTTATTCTGCCATTCAGTGACTCCCCACCCTACAAATGTTCAATGGTTTGAGTGATGGTACCGCTTTAATGATCAATGAAGTGGTACTGATATTTCACAATATAATGACTGAACCCTTCTATTTCCAGTGCATCACTTTGGTATGCACGCCAGGAATCTGAGTATAATAAGCTCCCATCATTAACATTATCTTAGATAGCATTTAGCAGGATTTGGTAATTTTCATTATGAAAACTCCTCACTGTCTACATGACTGGGTAGATGTGACCAGCATGTGATTTTTGTAAAAATGGTGTCATCAATTTTGATGACCGTACTGTTTACCAAATTTTATTTTGCCTCTGCTTGTTCAATATTGTCAAACTCACTTCTATAACCGAATTACTTCAGCCTACTACTACATTTGGATCCATATACAATTCACAGTGACATTGAGGAAAATTTGATAGTTCGATCACCCATTTATAGAAAACGATGATGGTCACAAAGCAGAGGTTCAAATCTTTCAGTCACATTCCAACACTCACTGACTTTCAACCATCGGTACATTTGTTCAATGCCATGCAACGTCGCCAATTTCACAAAGATGCATAGCATGTCCATTATGATATGTCTTATTCCCTGGTAAAATGCTACACATTTGCAGGAACTCAATTGCATTGTTTATTATTCTGGAAATTCAAATCATTCATGTTTGATAAATGCATAACTACCTCTTAGGTAATTGGATGTAATATATTAAATACAGAGTTGATTTTATGTCACTGTGATGAGGAACTTATCATATCCTTTACATTCAAGGCATTTATTCAAATAGTATTCCTTTATCATTAAAAAATAATAAATTGGGTATTTAAATAAATAATCATTGTCACCAGTATTTGATAAAACCAAAAAAATTCTCAGTTTATTACTTCAAACATTATATTAGACATGTTTCTTAAACCATATGATATTTATTTGAAGTTTTGTTAATATTTCAGAATATTATCCTGAAACTAAACTGCTTTGTCCATTTGAGTAGGCAGACTGGTTAACAAGGTATTTATGTTAGATTAAAGATTTCCTAAATTTAAGTCCAAGATATTTAGAGCAACATGTTTAAGTTTGCATGTTTAAGATTTATATTGGAATTTCAATAATTTAAGATTTAAGTTTTTAATTACATTTTTGTCAGGTTCAGTATGAATTAGTAGTTTGTGAATATTATAAGGAATGGAAAAAAGAAAGTAACTGATAAACATCAGTTTGTTTCAAGAATATAAATAAATAATGAAGTAGAAATAAAATTTCAAAATAATGTTTCTTCTGAAGAGTATAAGTAAGATTTTATAACTAGTAATTTTTTTTTAATGCTCGTGTATCTCTAAGTTATGTATAAAACTCCCCAGCAGATTTAGTAAGATATTCTGATTTTAAAGTATCAGATATCAAATTTCATGTACTTTTTGAATTGATGGAAAATATTAAAAAAAAACTTTGTAGTCCTGTTGTAACAACAACTTATTATAAAGATTCATAATTTAATGTCGGTTATAAAGTGAAATCTGTTCAAAACAGAAACCAATCAAACCAGATCAAATTTTTTCCCTATTGTGAACAGGTTTCTGTTTTATCCAGTTGACAGTAATGACCAACATACTGTATACTGTTTGTGCTAAGTAATAATGCGTCATGCTAAGAGTACACAGAAACTTGCCTAGATTGCAGTAATCCCCTGGAATAATGCAGTATATAATTTATTAAAATAATTGCTACAATTTATAGGCTTACCACATATTCTTATTACACAATTAGCATTACAGGAATTAACTATAAAAAAACACAGTTTTTCAGTGTATATCATTTATAAGTTACATTTTTATCACAATTATTTCCATGATTTCTCCAATTTTCTACATATCAACACGTACGTGCTTTGTCTTTTCTTTAACAGCGTGCTATTCTAAAGAAATAGAATAGCATTGCATTCTTAGTCTAAAACTGGTATCCAAATCACTGTCAGAGTTTAAATATGTATCAGTGTCTACTTCAAATTCGTTAGTACTGCATAGATCTTTTAAAATTCTTATATTTTTCTCTGCTTCATCTAAGACTACAGTTGTTGCATCAGGAAGGATAAGAATTTAGCTTTTTTAAAAGCTAAAAACATTAATTTTTTCTTTTACATTCTTTACCGTCTTACAAATCCAGTAAACAGCATCAAGTACTGAAATTGATTTTGCAAGCTTATTAGCACTCTTCACACCATTCATTTTTCGTAATAATCTATTGCAGCACAATTCATTTTTCGTAATAATCTATTGAAACACCATTCATTTTTCGTAATAATCGCAAGCAACACCATTCATTTTTCGTAATAATCGCAAGCAACACCATTCATTTTTCGTAATAATCCATTGCAACACCATTCTTCTGTAGAGGATTTTCATAGTGTAAATCACACCCTGATACAATGATTGTGTCATGTTTGTAGTATTAGGTGGAAATCAGACTAATGTAGCATAAGACAAATTAATATGAGGATGACAAGTTGTAATATCAAGGAATAACAGAACAGGGTGGATTTGAATTTTCATTTTGAAATTAAAATTGTTTAGCCACTCCTTCATTATAGAAGTCATCTGAGCTTTTTTGTAAACTCACATTAATGTGAGAAAAATACTGTAGTTTTGCTGATTTACTGATGACGAGCGGTTTTAGAAGCTCCTGACCATATTTTCACAAAGGACAGTAAGCTGTTCTTTTGATGTTTTCCACAAACACATTTTTCTCCTTTTAATGGTAGTGTTTAGTTGGCAAATTTTTAAAAAAATATTCCTGTTTCATCCCAGTTAAAAATGTCTTTTTGATTGTAGCCAATCAGAATGGAAGTTTTGTCTCCTTAACTTAACTACACACTTCCTCCTGTTCCTGTTCCTGTTCCTTAACTACACACTTAATGACTTTGCATGCTTTTCCATAAACTTTATCCCAAACAGTGTTATATTCTAAATGATGTTTGTTGAAATATTATTCACAAACTTTCAAGCCATCCATTTTTTCTAAAATCAGGTTTAACTTTTTAGCTAACAGTAAAGCTTAGCTTTGTAAAATAGAGCCAGAAATTGGCTAATGTATTGATCTACTGCTAACAAACCATTTCCACAACAGTTCATTTATTTCTTCATATCCAGTAGTTTCCTATGTCTTCATATTCCCATTTCCTTTTAACCAATCATCCATAATTTTTTCTATTTTTTAAGTGTAGATCTGAGTTTTTCCACACTTAAACTTGTCTGTTGACTGACGTACATCAATTTATGTTTTGTTGTTTAGTTTAATAACTTTAATTTAGTACTAAAACAGTGTTTTTATGACACATTTTGGTGAATTTTAAAACAAAAAGAAACAAATATGTATACAGTAAAGTATAGTATAAAATAAGACACAATACAAAAGTATACTGCAAAGCACACACACATAAATTATTACATAGTAAAAAACTCACATACTTAACTTGTTTACAGTTAAGTAAACCAGACTGCAGTACAGACAGAAAAGAAGCATAGACAAATTTTCACACGTAAACATTGACATTTTGTGATGTGTATGGCACGCCACTATAGCTGTTCTCTGCTTGCATGTTCAACCCCCAATTCACATACATCTGTCGTAGCTTCCTTATAAGCTACTGCACTTTTAATCACCTCCCAAAAATTATGATAAAATATTCAACTTTCCCTCCTTAATATCCATAGTTCATACAGTATATTTTCCATATTATTTAGGGTGCTTAACTGTCTACTTCCATTGTGGAGGTTGCATATTATACAGGATGATTTAGATTGGTTTTTAATCAGAAATATTATATAAAATGGAAAAAAAAATTATATCTGATTATGAAATGTGGATGAGAAATATGTTCATAAAAAGTCTTGAAAGTTACAAACAATGAAAATTTGTAAAATTATAAAAATGTGTTGCAATTAAAAATGCAATTAATTTTAAAGATTTTTTAACAAAAAATCTTTAAATGATGTAACCAATTTAAGATACATAAATATAATAATTTTGCTAGAAAAGAAAAAAAAGAACAACTGCAGAATGTTTTTTAATGTATTTAATTATTAAATTGCATTCAACAAACCATTTATTTTGAACACTGATATAAAACATTAATTCAGAAAGTGAATACATAATTTTTGGTATACTTTTTTGACAAATACTTATAACATTTGAGTGTCATAATGATATATGTTTTCTAACTAATAAAAATGTCAAGCATGTAATAAATAAATCATTACATAATAATGTGAGGATCATTCAGTAATTATACAAAAATTGCTCAGAAGTTAAAACAATGTGATATTTATATCAATGTGATATTTTTTTCATATTAATATAGTTGGGCAGTGGGCCAAAATGAACTCTATCCACTTTGTAGAACCTTTTTTAATCAAAAGTTGATGTTATCAATATTATTATAATTTTTAAAACAATAAGATTGTTTTTTCACATTACATAAGAATTTTTTTAATAAAAATCACGTAATAAATTGTTTATTGCTTTAAAAATTGTTACAAATAAATAGGTTATGCTGAATATTTAAAAAAGGTTCTGGAAAGATGGGTTGAGTTCACCATTTACCAAAAACATAGTGCACGTGTTCCTTATGCCTGCATTTGTACACTTTTCTTGGATCAACTTATTTATGTCTGCTGCAAAGAAATCTGTCTTTGTCTGAGCTAATTTGGCAAATTTTCTTTGTTATTGTCATTAACATTAAACTTCTTACCACATAGCATCTCCTTGAATAGACCAAACAAATGGAAATCTGATGGGGCAAATTTAGGACTGTATGGAGAGTGAGGTAGTACTTCCCAATGTTATTTGTTACCAGAGCTGTGTGAGACCGGTGATTATCTTGAAGCAGAGTGATTGATACCTTTGCACTGAGAGCCAGGGTGTTAGATCAACACTGGTGGTTTCACTTTGTTGATAAGCATGTCACAGTAGTATATGTAGTTTATTGTTCATTGATAGTCTAGAAAATTTCAACAGAAACTGGGAATTTTACTTCCCAAGATATCTTGATTTTTCCTGCTGATGGTCAGGTTCGGAATTTTTTCTTGACAGGTGAACTTGTGCGCTTCCACTTCATGCTCTTTCTTTTTGATTTCACTTTATAATGGTAAATTTCCATAGTTTAGAATACTGTGCAAAAAGTATCGCCTTCTTGATATTGTTTCAGCTCTGTGCACATGCAAAGTCTTGTCTCCTTATGGTGATATGTGTCAACTCTCTTGAA
Source organism: Lycorma delicatula (assembly GCF_047948215.1). Taxonomy (NCBI): domain Eukaryota; kingdom Metazoa; phylum Arthropoda; class Insecta; order Hemiptera; family Fulgoridae; genus Lycorma; species Lycorma delicatula. The sequence goes on along the minus strand of NC_134456.1, from coordinate 90,114,653 downwards.
CATATCTTGTGGTTGTTTTATGGTATTTGAGCTTGTTTTTGGCGATATGGAATTACAAACATTTACTTATAAATGTTTTTATTGGTCTTCTTGGATGACAGTCAGTGAGAGTTTCATATGCGTGAGTTGAAACTTTAAATGGATGTCCAGAATGATGCAAGTCAATTGCTGAAGTTCAACTGTTTAAATTTTTCTACCCTTTTGTAAAAATTTCTGCTGTTCATACAATGTCCATATTGCTTGCAAGAGTAAATTTTAACTGTTTTTCATCTTCAGAAAGTAAAAAAACAGCAGATCACTACACATTAACTTGGAAGGAAACTTGCCAGTGTAAAATGATATTTTGAGGTTATAAGCAAAACAGTTTTTACTTGCAAGAAGATCAAAGGTTATCAACTTGACTGTTCTGAAAGTATCAATCATAACCTTTCTCTTTTTTTTTCTTATAAACTGTTTTACCTCCACAGCTATTTGTGTCTTAATTTTTGACTGATCCTCTTACATTATTATAGATCACATGAGGAATGGTATGCTACTTCATGAATAAAGGAAAGAAACTTTTCCAGTATTTTCCTGGATAGATTAAGGAAAACCTTGATCACAACAGCATTGCAAATGCACAGTAAATTATAAAATAAAAAATGAATGTTATTAAATTCCATATTAATTATGCTCATTGTCATTGAGTGTATATTTATGTGCACTTGAATGAAGATGCATAAAATTCAAGTTTTATTTTTTAATTATTATTTAAAATTTCAACCAATTTTAAATAAATTGGTTGGAAGATCCTTTTAAATGATTAAATAATGAAAAATGTCAGTGGGAGCATAATATATGGCCGGCCCCTTCTCATAAGTGCTGAAATATGTGTTAAATGAAAGTGGTTCTATTATCTGATTTGTGAAATGTATACTGCTGCTATTAGTTATTCATTATAATAATGTCTGAAGGCAAACAGAATTTACCCAAAAATCCTTTTCCTAAAGAACATTTTGAGAGTTTTATCTTTCTGAAGAAAGATATTCTTCAGGTAGGAATATATATATGAACCCACCGGGTTGGTCTAGTGGTTAACACGTCTTCCCAAATCAGCTGATTTGGAAGTCGAGAGTTACAGCATTCAAGTCCTAGTAAAGCCAGTTATTTTTACACGGATTTGAATACTAGATCGTGGATACCGGTGTTCTTTGGTGGTTGGGTTTCAATTAACCACACATCTCAGGAATGGTCGAACTGAGAATGTACAAGACTACACTTCATTTACACTCATACATATCATCCTCATTCATCCTCTGAAGAATTATCTAAACGGTAGTTACCGGAGGCTAAAAAGGAAAAAGAAAGAAAAAGGAATATATATATGTCTGTGTAATAAATTTAAATAATTATAAACTTAGCATTTTGTTAAGATGTTTGAAATTAAAACAGTACATTTTGTTTTTGTTGCAAATTAAATTAGTTTATGATCATTACAAGAGAATTGTCATCTAATTAAAGATCTAGAAATTTTGCAGTATGGGCAACAGAAGTACAGTCATTATTATTGATGGGAATTTTATTCTGTGATTAAGAATATTATATATAGAAGCAACAATGCACAATGGTTTTATTCATATTTAAAGTTACATGGTTACAGTGGATTGTAAACATGTATTGTAAACATGTAGAATTGTCAAGTGGTTTTAAATAATTATCTGATACTGCTACAGTTGTCATCTCCAAAGAGGGGCACAATTAATTAATGGTTCAAGATTTTGAGGAATATCCTTAATAGAAAAAGAAAGGGACCGAAGACTCAGAGAATTGTCTTCGGTCACAGCATTGTGATCCAGATCTTGAAGTTGGACCTACATTTTATATTGAGAAATGATGTCTTTATAAGATTTTTTCTAATTTTAGACTATATTGAAATTGTCCTATAATTTTGTAAATTAAGTTAAACCTTTATTATGGAAGGGAATAACAGTCTTTGGAAGCTGGTTAAATACTTTGTTGTTGAAAGATTCATTAATTAAATTTGGAAGAGGACAATTTGCTATTATTTATACAGGAATTTCATCAATACTCTTCTTTTTTAAAATATTAGTTTTAACTTCCTGGTATAATAGGAAGTAAAAATACAAACCAACAAAATCTATTTAAGGTTTGTTTAAAATTTATTAATTGTTAGTTGCGTCCTTTGGTATATTTGGTAAAATTATCTGACCTATTTTATATCCAAATCCACTTTCGCATTTGGTAACTCGTCAATAGCTTTAAATTTATTAAATTACCATAATGTAATGATTTAGCATTATGAATTATTTAAGGATAAATTCATTTGTAAAGTTTTGAATAATTTTGGAAGTTAGAAGAAATTAAATTTAGACATTTAATGGAAATTCCTTAGCGTATAGGTACATTTTTGAAGTAATCTGGGTTTTTTCTTTTCATGTTTCAACTATTTATCTAAAAAGAAGGCCTTCTGAAAAATGTTAATGAAGTTGTCAAATTTTTTCTTCAAAACTTATTTTATTATTGCTTTTTCTAATAAGTAGAAATGTTAAGTATCTTTTCTATCACCTTTTTAAAAGGGTAAATATGATCAGTGTCTTATTGCATGTTTCATTAATAAATGATGCTGCTACAATTTGACTGTTGTCATCTGGAAGATTGAATCTACACAAAAGGGTTGAATGTTATCTTCAGATAAATTTGTAAAAATATTAAGTTGGGGTACTTGCAATTTACAGATTGGCTGGGAGATAAAATATTTAATCCAAGGAAAATTAATTAATTTTTCACAAGATTGTGAAAAAAAAAGTTTACAGGAGATGTACAAATTTCCAACAATTCTGTTCCAGATTAATGAATGAATGAATTGCACAGTATAAAGATTAATTTCTAATGTGATTATAAGGAGACTCAACTTTATATTAAAAAAAAAAGTCTGAGATTCCAGTTTTTATGTGCACTTACATAAAAAGTTTGAAATTCTCCGATTCAGAAATTGCTTGTGGTGTTGGTCAGTCAGTGCTCTGAATTACATGTAAAATTTGAAGCTTGGAAAGAAATATTTCAACTTATAATAGTTACTTATAATAGTTACTTACAACGTATAATAGTATTTTGGTGAAGAGGAATTGAGAGTTATTTTAAGGAATTAGGATTAATTTGACTGCTGGTATTATGGTATTATATAAGAATTTTTTTTTAGTTTTAAAGACAGGAGTTGTAAAGTTAATTATTATATTAGAAATAGTCTGAATAGTCATATGAATTTAACACTCTTAGCGCCACGCCTAAATCAGTAAAACTTCACCCTAGGCCAGACATTTTTATCATCAAACAAGACCATTACGTGTGCATCAAAATTATACACGTGGCCGTTTTGACATTGCTAAAAATGTATCAGATTGATACACATGGCGCTAAGAGTGTTAAACAGAATCATTTCAAAGGCCAGAAATATGATCCTTCCTCAGTCAAGGCTTTGACTGTTTGCCACCTGAATTTAAATAAGCCAAGTGATGTTATACATATAGTGCATAACACATCTGAATCCATAAAGAAACAATTTGAATAATACCAATATGTCTTTTTTCTTACTTATTTAGAGTTGCTTAAATATCTAAGTGTCAAATGATTGATTGTTGTCAGTGTGTAACGTGCTTGTGTGGTCTAACCTGATCATTGAAACAGAATGCTGTGCTGGCAGCCTGTAGATGGCATTCATACCACTGATGATAATGTAGCCTCCTGGAATTGTTGAGTCTCTACATAATGAAAAAAAAGGTAAGGGTGGCATCCCTGTCTGGTGGGACTCTACGAGCTGCTAATTATGGCATGTACAAGTGATACTTTATGGCTAGATTTGGCTACTAAAAAGAGGCGGTTCTTAAACGCTGTATTATAAATAGTGCTTTAATTCTAGGGCTCGTGGCTCCACAAACAGTAATTTACTGTTCTGCATACTATGTAAACTGTGTTTGTAGCTTTGTATAGATCATGGTGTAAAAATTAATTAATTGCTTGTAGTAATATTAATTTAGTTTGATATATTTTCTGTTGACTATAATTATAAATAAGTTTCACCTAATTGCTTGACAGTATGCCCAGGATAAAAAAAATCAAATCGTAATTATGCAATTGGAAAATAATCTGATTGTATATAAAATTGACTAGTAGGGAATCTTGCAGCGACAGTAAGCGGGTGCCATAGCCCAGCAGCAAACTGTCGCCAGAAAAATGGACACCTGTTCCACACAGCTATAGTATGACATTGGTAGTTGTCCAGTGATTCTTAATACTGCTGCAACATACAACACATGAAGCCACTTCCATTTACCAGAATTGTGTATTTTGTTGCTGTAAATTACAGCAGGTATAGACAGTGCCATTTCATGTGGCACTCTTCAGTGCCACATGAAAGAGAAGAGTGGGAGCAGTGTGAAGTCAGCACAAAAATTGCTAATACTATAAATCAGTTGTGCATTGATATGGTTTTTTTTTAATATAATTACAAACTGCACCTATAATAGTACAAAAAAATAAAATAAATAGTACATGGGCTGCCTATAATAGTACAGAAAACCAATATAATTGTAATTTACTTTTTAATTGTAATTTACTTTTTAATTGTAATACTTTTTTTTTTTGTCTTCAGTCATTTGACTGGTTTGATGCAGCTCTTCAGGATTCCCTATCTAGTGCTAGTCGTTTCATTTCAGTATACCTTCTACATCCTACATCCCTAACAATTTGTTTTACATATTCCAAATGTGGCCTGCCTACACAATTTTTTCCTTCTACCTGTCCTTCCAATATTAAAGCGACTATTCCAGGATGCCTTAGTATGTGGCCTATAAGTCTGTCTCTTTTTTTAACTATATTTTTCCAAATGCCTCTTTCTTCATCTATTTGCCGCAATACCTCTTCATTTGTCACTTTATCCACCCATCTGATTTTTAACATTCTCCTATAGCACCACATTTCAAAAGCTTCTAATCTTTTCATCTCGGATACTCCAATTGTCCAAGTTTCACTTCCATGTAAACAACACTCCAAACATATACTTTCAAAAATCTTTTCCTGACATTTAAATTAATTTTTGATGTAAACAAATTATATTTCTTACTGAAGGCTCGTTTCGCTTGTGCTATTCGGCATTTTATATCGCTCCTGCTTCGTCCATCTTTAGTAATTCTACTTCCCAAATAACAAAATTCTTCTACCTCCATAATCTTTTCTCCTCCTATTTTCACATTCAGTGCTCCATCTTTGTTATTTCTACTACATTTCATTACTTTGTTTTGTTCTTGTTTATTTTCATGCGATAGTTCTTGCGTAGGACTTCATCTGTGCAGTTCATTGTTTCTTCTAAATCCTTTTTACTCTCGGCTAGAATTACTATATCATCAGCAAATCGTAGCATCTTTATCTTTTCACCTTGTACTGTTACTCCGAATCTAAATTGTTCTTTAACATCATTAACTGCTAGTTCCATGTAAAGATTAAAAAGTAATGGGGATAGGGAATATCCTTGTCGAACTCCCTTTCTTATTACGGCGTCTTTCTTATGTTCGATTATTACTGTTGCTGTTTGGTTCCTATACATTTCAGCAATTGTTCTTCTATCTCTGTATTTGACCCTAATTTTTTTAAAATGCTGAACATTTTATTCCAGTCTACGTTATCGAATGCCTTTTCTAGGTCTATAAACGCCAAGTATGTTGGTTTGTTTTTCTTTAATCTTTCTTCTACTATTAATCTGAGGCCTAAAATTGCTTCCCTTGTCCCTATACTTTTCCTGAAACCAAATTGGTCTTCTCCTAACACTTCTTCCACTCTCCTCTCAATTCTTCTGTATAGAATTCTAGTTAAGATTTTTGATGCATGACTAGTTAAACTAATTGTTCTGTATTCTTCACATTTATCTGTCCCTGTTTTCTTTGGTATCATGACTATAACACTTTTTTTTGAAGTCTGACGGAAATTCCCCTTTTTCATAAATATTACACACCAGCTTGTATAATCTATCAATCGCTTCCTCACCTGCACTGCGCAGTAATTGTACAGGTATTCCGTCTATTCCAGGAGCCTTTCTGCCATTTAAATCTTTTAATGCTCTCTTAAATTCAGATCTCAGTATTGTTTCTCCCATTTCATCCTCTTCAACTTCCTCTTCTTCCTCTATAACACCATTTTCTAATTCATTTCCTCCGTATAACTCTTCTATATATTCCACCCATCTATCGACTTTACCTTTCGTATTATATATTGCTGTACCATCTTTGTTTAACACATTATTAGATTTTAATTTATGTACCGCAAAATTTTCCTTAACTTTCCTGTATGCTCCGTCTATTTTACCAATGTTCATTTCTCTTTCCACTTCTGAACACTTTTCTTTAATCCACTCTTCTTTCGCCAATTTGCACTTCCTGTTTATAGCATTTCCTGTTTATAGCATTTCCTAATTGCCGATAGTTGCTTTTACTTTCTTCATCACTAGCATTCTTATATTTTCTACGTTCATCCATCAGCTGCAATATATCGTCTGAAACCCAAGGTTTTCTACCAGTTCTCTTTATTCCACCTAAGTTTGCTTTTGCTGATTTAAGAATTTCCTTTTTAACATTCTACCATTCTTCTTCTACATTTTCTACCTTATCTTTTTTACTCAGACCTCTTGCGATGTCCTCCTCAAAAATTTCTTTACCTCCTCTTCCTCAAGCTTCTCTAAATTTCACCGATTCATCTGACACCTTTTCTTCAGGTTTTTAAACCCCAATCTACATTTCATTATCACCAAATTATGGTCGCTATCAATGTCTGCTCCAGGGTAAGTTTTGCAGTCAACGAGTTGATTTCTAAATCTTTGCTTAACCATGATATAATCTATCTGATATCTTGCAGTATCGCCTGGCTTTTTCCAAGTGGTATATTCTTCTATTATGATTTTTAAATTGGGTGTTGGCAATTACTAAATTATACTTTGTGCAAAACTCTATAAGTCGGTCCCCTCTTTCATTCCTTTTGCCCAGCCCATATTCACCCACTATATTTCCTTCCTTGCCTTTTTTTACTAACAAATTAATAAAATAAACTAAAGTGATTATTTAACTGTGCACTAGAATATATAATTAGAGAAATAGAAAATTAAATCCAGAAAGAATAAAAAATTGGAACAAAAATTCAAGTAACTGCTTGGGTTTCGCAGATGATCTAGCCTTCCTCTCAAACAACATAAAAAAAGCTAATACCCAAATAAGCTAAACGAGCCTTCAGTAAGAAATATAATTTGTTTACATCAAAAATGAATTTAAATGTCAGGAAAAGATTTTTGAAAGTGTATGTTTGGAGTGTCGCTTTATATGGAAGTGAAACTTGGACAATCGGAGTATCTGAGAAGAAAAGATTAGAAGCTTTTGGAATGTGGTGCTATAGGAGAATGTTAAAAATCAGATGGGTGGATAAAGTGACAAATGAAGAGGTATTGCGGCAAATAGATGAAGAAAGTAGCATTTGGAAAAATATAGTTAAAAGAAGAAACAGACTTATAGGCCACATACTAAGGCATCCTGGAATAGTCGCTTTAATATTGGAAGGACAGGTAGAAGGGAAAAATTGTGTAGGCAGGCCACGTTTGGAGTATGTAAAACAAATTGTTGGGGATGTAGGATGTAGAGGGTATACTGAAATGAAACGACTAGCACTAGATAGGGAATCTTGGAGAGCTGCATCAAACCAGTCAAATGACTGAAGACTAAAAAACACTAGAACAACTTGCTGAAAAAATAGGTTTGAAAATATATGAAAAAATTAAAATTATAGTCAGGGATCCACTATGCATTAATCATGTAAATGTAAACTGAATAGAAGTGGAACTAGTGGGAAAATTTAAATACCTAAGAACTGAGAAACTTAAAAGATCATTAATAACTATCCAAAACATATACAATAAAAAATGCTTATCGACGAAAACTTGACATTACCAAACAGTAATTCTTCCAGAAATAACAATATGCCAGCGAGACTCTCTTCGCACCACACAAAATTGGAAAGATAGAAAGGACACAATAGTCAGAAAATGCATAAACAAGAAAAACAGTGGAGGATAATTCCAAATGAAGTATATAAAATAACCCCTCTAACAAAGTTCTTCAGGAAAAAAGAATTTCATTCTTGGGGCACCTACTTAGAGCAGAAGACACCAGACTTGCAAACCAAACCAACTTATACTGGGAAAGAACAACAAAACCGAAATGGATAAGGAAGTCTAAAAAGACCTGGAAGAGTTGATAATCTCCAAAGAAGATCTAATCACAAAATTTGGAAAATACGACATACTAATTAAAACTAATATGATAACATTTGAACCTAAAATAAAAAAGAAATCCAACAGGGTGTATTCAGATGAGGACAGGCGCCAAAGATCAGAACGCCTCAAAAAGATGTGGGCAAAAAGAAAAGAAGCAAGAATAAAATAACTCATATGATTTGGAAATAAGAACTGATTACAAAATGAGCTGGCCCAGAAATTGAATTAAAGTGATCCTATGCGGTCATAAAAGCAACAAAAAAAAATGAACATTTTTTTATAAACAAATGCTGTTTAAATATTGTTGTGATACAAAATAATTGCTATAGTTAACTGAACAATTATATTTCCTTCATGCCGTTCGCGGTTTCTTCGCTGTTCCCACCATTCAGATTCATCAGTGCCTTAAATTTCTGAAGTCATGTTGTTGCTGGTATCATAGGCTTACCATATTTTTTGGGTCTAACCTAGGACATATTATTGAAATTCCTTAGTTAACAATTTACTGAAACATTAAACTTTATTTATTCAGTGGTATTTTTCACTAGACATAACTTTTATCAGAAATTGTTTGTTTTATTTACATCAAAATTAACAAGAAAGTTCTAAATTAATTTTAACATTTAGCAAATGATTTAGTAGTAGGTTTAGAAAGTCTACCCCTTTCTGCAGACCAAATGTTTCCTGTAATTTAAAAAACTCAACTGGAGCAGATGTCCCAGGCAAAGACATTGCAAACCTGCAACCATTTTAGAAATATTGCAACATGAAATATCAGTCTTTTAAAATGCCTTAAAAATTGATTTCCACTTCTCTTCAATAGTATCTAGTACTTTTTCAGAACTTGAATCTCAACCTACCCTTTGGTTTTGAATTACCTGGTTCAACTATGTACATTCATCAGTATGTATGGACACTTTTATAATTTTATTAACAACTTCTGCACTTTCTTCTAAATCAGACCAGGCAATCTCAGTTCGTAAATTTATCCACTGAAACTTACTAACTTATCAAAACTGGTTCTCTACAAATATTGGATACTAGAATTATAAAAATTGTCTATGCTTGAGAAGAATTTTTGTTCCTGAATGTAACTATTTTATTTTAGAATCAATAGCAATTCTTTGGCAGAAGATGGGATAAATTTGTGGGTTTATATTTCCTGAAGTTGACAAATTAATTTACAATATGTCTGAAATGCTTCTGTTGCTATCATAGAATTAGCTTCCCAATTTCAGAACTACATTAAGAGGTCTCTTGAAAAAATACGTAGACTAATGTACTTTATTTAGAAGTTACTTGTCTGAGTACCCTTCAAAGTACTCTCCTCTCAGACGCAAACACTTATCGCAATGGTGTTTCCAGTTTTGGAAACGGTCCTGGAATGCTTCTTTTGTAATGTTCTTCAGTTCCTTCTCATCACATTTGCCTCAATCTCTAGAATTGTTTCAAATCTTCAGCAGTATAACAAACCAACCTTTCTTCAAGTTTGTATACTTCTTATTCTGCAAAAGATGCCGAGGTAAAATTTGAGCAGTTTCACCTGACTGAAATATCTTAACAACAATCGGAACAAGTTTTACTTTACTTCTGTTTGAGCTATCCATCGTTACTGTTATATAATTAATGTTTTCCAAAGAATGCAACTCATCAAATATAAATGATGAAATAACATTAACAATAATTACCTAGGTTTTGGTTCTAGGAGATGAAAATTTTGGGTCAAATAACTTTTTAACCAGTTTATATGTGTAGTCTGATGTTTGAAATTGAGTTTGTGTCTAGTAGTGTGGTATGAAAATGTAGTTTCTTTAGCAGCACACTCCAGATCACTGTTATTGTTATTCCCATCTTTGGCTTTAAAAAAATCTCTTATGTTTGCTGAAGCAGTAGCATTAATAGCACTCCTATGTTTAGCCGTTTTCATGTGGTCTTTAATTTGTGACCCTTTCCTTTGTGTGGAACAGAAAATTCAATAGAACATAAACACCACGTTCATTGCTACTGTCATTACACAATTTCAAAAATTTGTATTCCTGTTGCAGGTTAACATTAAACACACATTTTCTTTTTCCCATTGCTAAATGATGAGGCAAAAAACGAATAGAGATAAAATGATTAAAAATGTGTAGATGACTTAACTTCACGCACGAAAGCAACATAAACAAAAGTGTTTGTTGTTTTCGTGTTGTGTTGCCAAATGACTAAGTAAAAAGTTGGGGTGAGAACGGTAGCCATGCCTCCGTCAGTATAACGCTTGCTCCAACGTCGGCTGAGAGATGTATGGCAGTAAGAGAATGTTTAAAAACATGATGTTGAACATATAGGTCCAAAATTTAAAAAAATCCTCACCAGTCATAAAATTCCCAAGTCCCGGTCAGCATTAAAAAACCAGGACTGTCTGGGCTATCCTGGATGTATGGTAAGCCTATATTATTATAGCTTCAGTTTATTATGAATAATATGATAGCTTCCTGCAGTAGACCTTGCATATCCCAGTAATTTTTTTTTTACTTTCAAACATTTTCTGTTCTTCCTTTGAGTGTTCTACATCCATTGATGCAAATTGTTTTTGACATTGTCCAAATCAAGTCTATCAGGTTCAGCTCGGGCTGGTACGGGGAAGTCGTAAAATATTTTGACCAAGGTTTTTATTAATTTTTTTTCTACTGAAAAGAATTTCAAGTAATGCGTTGTATTTTAACTACTTCATAAAGTTGGACTTTAAGATTGGTTTCATGAAAAGGCCCCTAATTCATGCCAAATTAGGGGCTTTGTTCTCTTTAACATTTTGATTATCTAGCACAGTTACTGAATTAGATAGAAAATTTGGAAGCAGTTTCTCTTTAAGCCGCTTTGAAAAATTCATTTCATGATGATAGTATTCCGTGGCTGTCGTGAATTTCCACATAGTAAGGCAGTGTGGTATGAATCCTATATCTCCACTGGTGTGCAAAATTTAACGTCTTGATCCTTTGCCAACAGTTTTTTCCAAGATTCTTTTCAATCCATCTGTTGTTTTTAAATGAATAATGTGTATGAATGTTTCATCGAGAAATACAACTGGATCGATTTGGTTCTTTGAATTCACTATTTTTTTCAGGTACTTAGAGCATTTGTCTTACCTTTCCAGTAATACCGATTTTTTTAAAAATACGTCTTAATGATATAGCGGAATCCTTGAACACATTATCATTTTTTAATAACAATTTTTCTTGAGTGTAAAAATTGTAACTGCATACAGTGAACAGCGCACAAGTGAATAGGACATGCTCTTTTATTTTTTTTTTTTTTGGATGAAGAAAAAGTTGCCGGATTTTTAACCAAAAATTTTGCCTCTGTTTTATTTGAAACTTTCATCGCAGCACAATTAATTAATACCCCATTTTTTGCCTCTTTGGTTGTAAATTTAACATTAACCACAACTTTGTGAGATTGACTATGCACAGTTTTTCTTCCTCAGAGTTTAGATATAATTTATCAAACTAAAACTAACATTAGATTAACATTAAAAAAAAGCTAACACTGCAACTAACTCATCAAGTAATTTGTGTGCTAACAAAAATATTTTAAGTGATAACTATTAAAAATCGTAACCCATGAAATATGTCTGTGATGTGAACATAGTGAATAATATGATGAACTGTTTTACATAATGAACAGAAATGTGTTTACATAATATTAGTACTTGTATTATGATAATGAAATTAGATGTCATTTAAGATTTTTACTTAATGTTTACATTAGAATAGTAATATTTAGAAACACACAATCATTTCTTTTTTATGAATAATTTCTGAACACAAAGTATGTACTGTATGTATGCAAGTATGTACATGCATATATGAATAATAAGGTTTTGTTCTGATGCAGATTTTCATTTGTAGCAGCTGACTCATTTATTTGTAACCGACTGTATGCTTAGGAGGGAGTGGGAGAGAGGTACTGTTATTCCGCTGGAATGGTTGTTGTTGGTTCATAGCCATATGAAATGGCACCATCGTCGCCCATAAATACAGCTTATGGTGCCCTGACTCCATTAGCTGAATTTTCTCCATGAGCAAAAGGACTTTACAAGCTTAGTTTGCCACCTTTATATCTTATGCTTGAACAGTGAAGCCATTGCTGTCAAGTATTACCTCTCCCAATTTGGAATTTGAACCAAGAGATGTTACAGCCAAATTTCATGAACTTCCATGGGTCTGACAACTGATGGAAACTCCCACAATCCAGACAGCTTGACACTTTCAAGCTAGCTCCAGAAATTTCTACTGTTGGAGAATTTAAATCTCCTTCCTCAGTTTCACCATATCAAGGTCACTGGCAGCTTCTAGTCTTATGACCAAGCCTTCTTTTCCCCCAATTTCTGGAGATTTTGATTAGAATATCTCTTCCTCTTGTCAGAAACTTGCCTAAAAATTGAAACATAAAGGATAACAGTATATATATATATATATATATATATATAAGTAGTATATATTTAGTATATATACTTGAAGACCAATTTTCATAAAGATTGCAAATACTTTTCCTGTTTGAATTAAAATGGACTGGATCTGCAAGTTAAAAGTTTTACAAGTAAATTTAATACTATTTCAAGTGTTTGTTTCATTTTTTCTATTATGCACATTCACATATTGGTGTTTTCCATTAGTGCTTTATTGTTCTATTGCTTTTCATTCCACAAAACATTTTTGATTCTTTAGTATATTTTTTTCTTAATTTATATATATATATATATATATATATATATATATATATATATATATATATACCTTCTGCTCATAGTAATGTTATCAATAAATAATATTAGATTTTTAATTGAATTTAATGTTGTTCAAACTAACTTTGGTGTTTTGAAGCAAAACTTTTTAAACAAGTCAGAATTTATGAGCAGATAGAAAACATCTGGTCAAAGTATAATTATGTACTCAACCAACATGCCTGATCTAACAATCATACAATCAAAAATCCAAATTATAGAATCCAAATTTACATATGTTACTTGTTAAAAAATATCTTATCACTAAAAAGACTGAATGTTTTTAGGCATTTTATTTAAAATATTAATTTTTTAAATAATTATAAAATATTGATGATTAAATTATTTCTGTTATGAAAAACTGTTAGTGGTTTTAACATAAACTGCAAGTGGTTTATGAAATTGTGGAGGGAGTCATTGCAATAAACTAATACAATAGAATTATTTTTATTTAATTATCTCCAGTTGCATAATTATGATTTGTTTTTTTTTGGCCCACGTATATTGTCAAGAAATTTTAAGTAGGACTGATATTTTTATCTTAATTAAGTAGAAATGTTTCAAATTGTTTTAAAAATCACTCATTTTTTTAGAAAAATATTGAAAAGCAACAGTTCTCAAAGGAAATTTATAAAAGTGGCTGACACTGATAAGTGTTAATTTTGTTGAAATCGGGGTTAAAATAATAAAAATGCTTTTAAGTGTATTGATCAATGGTAAACATTTTTATATCATTTCAATAAAATACAACTGAGAGGTATGTATAATAATGACAAATTCTTGAAAGTAATATCAATCAGCTGCATAGTGTAGTGGATTAAATCTTGAATCTTTAAGAAACAATCTTTTTGTTGTATGATCTGACATTCACTTATTTTAATAAGGAAAATATGATGGATGAGAATATTAAGGATAATATGATTATAAACAACAAATGCCAGACCCTTGTTAAAAAGTGGGTGCAAGTCTTATCTGTGCGTGCATGCAAATTGCTGCAGTAACAAATTTCAGTGAAGGTCACAGTTAGTAGTTGAATAGGATCCATAGGTAGATGGGTATTGACCTTTTTGGAACCTGTATATATACTAGGATGGCTGTTGCAATTATATATATACTAGGATGGAGGTAAGCAATTTTCATTACAGCATATGAATGCTTGATTAATAATGTGCTTATTCATGGACATAAAAATCTAATCTGAAGAATTGTGAGCAGGATGAGTGCCTGCTACCTGGTGCATTCAATTTAACTCTGGGCAGGCCTTGTACTTTGGTTTTTTAAGGATTACTCAAACCCTTAAAAAATTATTCTGCTTTTGATTCTGTGGATGCCAGGTCATGTATAACCAGTGTTAATTTGGGGAGCTTCTGTTGGTTTAATCATACTCAGATTCCTGTTTAATATCTACACAAAGATATTCTTGTGAAGTTGGATCTTTAATCCCAAATGCTGCTTTAACGAAGAGCAGCATATTTCTAAAGTAGGACATTTTTTTATGACTTCTATTCAGTAGCTTTGGTGCGTTAGCCCTTGAATACAGCAATATAATTCACAAATCATCATCTGTAACTAATGCTTTAATTAAAAATTTATCAAGAACACTTTCAGTGGATGATTTTGATTAGCGAACCAAGTAATGAAATAATGCGATGTATATCACTTATACTTAAAAAGTGAAAGTAAATGCTTGGCAGAAAATTTTAATTAATTTGTGCATATAATTTTTAATGTCATATACTCCATTTATACAGGAATTACCTTCTGTGAGATATTAGTCGAAGGATTGTGCAAGAGATTAGGCCATAAAAAAAGTGCATTTTAAGAAAGATGAAGCATCATCTTGGTTTACTATACAGGTACAGAAATTTAAAATTTATTTTCACATTGATAGATACCTCGCAAAGGAACAAGAGTGATTAGATAGGTCATCAGATCATTGAATCTTATCTTTTGAAGATTCCTGAAAAAAGTTTTTAAATTAAAAAAAAAAATGGAATAACCTGATGAGATGTATAATTGAGAAACTGAAATCTCATTAATCCAGATAGTACACTACTGCTAAACTGCAGAAGGTAAGAACTTTAATTTATTGCACACTATTAATAACCATACTATATCTAATTTACAGGCTAAATTATAGATATAAACATTTAATTCTCTTAAATCTTGAAATTAATTAGTTAAAATTAAATAATTTTATTAGTTATTGTTTTACTGTTATTTATGTTAGTAAATGAATGCTCATATTTAATTATCAAAATTTCTCCCTGCTTTTATTCTGTCACAGTTACGGTTTTATTCATTATAGTTACGGTTTTCACCACAGTTATTCTCATATACTTAAGTCTAACAATCATATGACTCTTTGTTTAAAAAATTG
The DNA here is from genome assembly GCF_047948215.1 of Lycorma delicatula. Lineage (NCBI taxonomy): Eukaryota > Metazoa > Arthropoda > Insecta > Hemiptera > Fulgoridae > Lycorma > Lycorma delicatula. Next base: position 90,099,206 of record NC_134456.1, on the reverse strand, counting down.
TTTTTTCCAAGATGTCAGTTAAAAAGTTAAAACTGTAAAATCAATGCTATATAAAAAAAAATGTACCATTACTATTTTTGAGTTCTTTTTAGATGGTTTCCTTGTTTTTCTAACATTCTTTTGTGAAATGAGTTGTATGAAATATAAATTTAAAAATTCCCACATTTTGGTTTCTGTTAGTAAACTAATCTTTAAATTATGTTTATTAATATTGTTTTCTACTTACAGTTTGTTTTGTAGTTGTCCCAATAATAAAACCTAAGTAAGTAACATACATAATACATAAAAATTTGTTGACAATGTTAGTTTGGTATAAAAGTAAGACCAAATGTTTGGTTGTTATACAATTTATTTCGTTCAAACTGCTACAAGTTAATTTTCTCAGAGTTCTTTAATCTGTTGCAGTACAACTGCAGAATTTGAGTAAGACCATGATATTCTAAAATTTATTAACATATATACTACTGTCCTGCTAATTTAATATACAAATCCAAATAATTTTTTTCATGAACCTGAAAAATGAGGGTTTGTGTGATAGATGGAAGAAATCTTAAAAAAATGTTTTGTTGGCCCAAAAAAGGAATCATGTGGCTTTGTGTTTTCTTGCAGGAGCCTGTTTTCCCTGTGGACAGGAATTACAGTGGTTCTAACTGTAATTACGATGTGTTCTAACTGTGATAAAATTCACATTTTCAGAAATGTGTTTTTTTTTTAGTATTTGTAATCAATTCTAAATAAGATTGAAAATATTTGCTCAAATGATAAAACTGGATGTCCTTTATACTTGACGTTTAATACTAAATTATTAAAATTAATAATATATGTTATAGAAAATTCTTCTCTAAAGCTGTTCCTTATTTTTTTTATAAAACTGGAATTAAAAAAATCTATGATTAAACATGAGATTACAAGTATATAGTGACAGAACTGTAAGAAATGGAATACTGGAATTATCAGTTTTGGGAAACACATCTTTTAAAAATACTGTAAAAAAATGTTACTGTGATGATTTTTAAAATAAATCAATCAAGAAATAATTATATTTTGCATAATTTTATACTCTAAAAAGTAATTAGAATAGAAAAAAATAAATAAAAGAATTTAAAAAAAATAAAATTTTGATGTTATTTATTTTTTGTTTGTTATTATTAGGAAGTCTAGAAAAAGTACTGAGTCTTTTGGGCACAAGATAACGTTAGTGTATTGGTAAAAGTGAAAACTGTGTGAATTTCTATCTGAATTCATCATTAGAAATTCAATGAAGTGAATTTAAAAAAAAAAACTACTGAAATGTAACAAAATTGAGCCATTTCTGAGCAGTTGATCACTAGTGATGAAAAGTGAACAACCTAACAACAGTGTGTGAAAAAGATTGTGATTGAAGAGAGGAGAAACTACACAGTCTGTGGCAAAGCCCACACTGATGCCCAGGAAGGTTATGATGTATGTTTGGTGAGATTGGGAGGGAATTGTGCATCACAAGCGCTGCCACCAAGTAGAACAATAGACTCAGACCTGTACTGTCAACAGTTAGCACAGTTATACCAAGAATTCAAAAGAAATGGCCTGAACTGGTCAACAGGAAGGATGTTGTATACCATGCTGTCAACGCCAGACTGCATACATCTTAATGACCCATATGAAATTGAGTGGGAAGTTTTAGTGCCGGACCTAGGACTGTTACTGTTTGTTATTTGTTTCGGTTTTTGCAGAACTCCCTGAATGGTGTTAGTTTCAAAAGAGGCCTGTGAAAACCACATCACAATTTTTTGACCACAAACCACAGAAATGAGGGGATTATGGTTTGCCAGAAAAATGGCAGAAGGTCGTTGAAAAAATGGTGTGTATGTGGTCTCATAATGTCACTTTCTGATAACAATAAATGCATTCTAAATTTTAAAGGCTCAATATGTTTTAAACAACCTGATATTTATGTTAGATGATCCACATCATTTAGGTATCATGTGGATCATCTAACATAAATAGTCATGAATGTCATTTTGTAAGATAACTTTGGGAGTTGAAAAAACCTTCTGATCATTATTTTTGATCTCTTCATTCCTGGATTTGTACTGTGAGTACTGAATTTGCTTATTGTTCAGTCATTTATGCTGAGGAGTAGTAGTTGATGGAGTGAGCCATTGAGGAATTTAATGGGATGCCGGTTTGCTCATAGTGAGGCTAGACATGTCTGTCAATTAAATTTAGTACCCAAACTATAGGATCTATAATCTAATATTGCACATATATATATTTGTGGGAATGTTTTATCACGAATAAGACATTTAGAATAAATGTCTTATTTAGTGTCTGATTCAGGTCATTTGGATTTTAATAAGATACCATTTTCTTACCAATCTTTTTCCAAAATGAGGAATTGTAAGGTATCAAATTTCATAAAAGTGGCTATTCATACATTAATGGCAAGTGGCCATTCAGTTATTCCTCTCCATTCAGGAAACTTTATTAACGTTTCCAACACCAAGATAATCTCTTAAGTTATTATTAACTTTTCCAAGATAGTCTCAACTTGAATATAGTGTGGAGAATCTACATTATAGGTGTAGTGATGCAGTAAAGACAGTTGTGATGAAGAAATGGTCACAGTTGTGACCATGAAGCTTGAGAAAATAAGAAACATGAAGCTAGGGGGAAAAACAATAAGCTACAGAAATGAGCCTCTGCTGCATCATTTTGACACAAGGGTGGAATTTTTTTGAGTAAATTCCTCACAAAATTCCACCCTTGTGTCAGAATGATCTTCATAAAATAATCTCGGTCAATAACCCAATCTGAATTCCTTTAAAATCTTTTGTAAACTTGTTCTGGATGTTTCCAACTTAACTGAAGACTTTCTGACTTACATTTGAGGGGCATTTTGTCATATTTTTGTAACAGGTTTTTTTTGCTTTCTGAAGTGAAATTAGTTGTATGTATGCCTATTTCATCTGTGTCTATCTCCAATAATTCCAGCACTTTAAAATTTTATGTTCAGTTTTAAAGTTTGTAAAACTTTGTAAGTTTCTCATGTAAAACAAGAGAATCTTTATGAATTTTCCACAATCACAAATATAAAAACTTGTATCTGTTTTGGGTACTTAAATGCCATTATTCTCAATGCAGATACAAAAATGACCTGAACAACAATTAAATGGTAATTATTTCAGCTAAAGTGTTAATTGTATCAAAACAAAAATCTCAATTTTTATAGAATTCTACATAGTTTAAATCTGTATGTAGGGGAAACTGACATATATTCTACTGTGAAGTTTCTAAATTAATTTATCAATTGCGGTACTTTAGAGTGTAATGTTATATTAAAGTTCACGATTTATTCATTGGACTTGATTTTATTTATTATTGTGTAAATAGAATGAAAAATTATTCATGGTCTCAAACAAAAAATCACATCTGATGCAGGTTGATGCATGATGACATGAAATCTCTCAATTAAGTCATAAAAAAAATGGAACAGTTGTAGGATATTATTTATAAGTATGCCGTGTTGACAGACATGAGAATCTTGTATTTCACCTATGTGCAATCCTCTTTGGAACAAATTAATGTATAAAAAATTATAAGTGATACTGTGTTTCTAAGTAAAATACAAAATTGATTTTATATTATTTGAAATAAATTGTAATAACGCAAAAAAAAATCAAAATAGTTTTTTGTTTAGGTTAAACTGCTGAAGACATCAACCGAGTGTGATCTTACAATCGTTCATAATATTTAACTTGAACTGAGTAGAACAAATGAAAGCACTTTCAACTAAGAACAATGATATATTTTTTTGGAATGGTGAGCATTCATATCACCAACTCCTGAATCATACCTAATTTTTAGATAATAGATCTTGTCAATTATTGAATATATGTTGCATTAATTAGAAACTAATACTTAGTTTTCATAAATGTATCCTCCTTGCCATAAATGTTTCAATCCACATAATTTTTTCTTGCTAATTGGTACATGACTGAGATATGGCAAAACCTTTGGAATTATTTGACATGATGTAAACTATATCTTAATGGAATTCATTATCATTAATTATCATTAGTTGAACCACCAGTGAGTGAATGCTTTCTAGAACTACAACACATGATTTTTGTGACATGTTCTTGCCTGTTCATCAGTAAAAAAAAAAAAACTTTCTCCTGTTGATGAACTTTAAATTATATTAAATTAGATATAAACATTTTAAAATAAAAAAGTGGGAATCAAACAATTCACTATTCATTTAATTGAAAAAAAAAACATGAATTTACACAAATTATTAATTATAATGAAATTACAACATGAAGATAATAAAATTGTTTTTAACATGTTTTCAAGATACAATTCCTATTTATCTGCACATCCTGACTGAATGAAAAAATATCACTTATTAATATTACCCACAGTTTTCTTTTATATTGTTCTTTACAACTTTTAGTAAAAATCTAATGTAGACACCACGTGACTTCCTTGTATGCCTATTAAATTACATTTACATTTTTTTTTAAAATGAAAAATACATAAAATATTATTTAATTAAAAACACCTATGAAATTTTTTTTGTTATTATTGAATTATTATTCATTGTAAAAATTTTTTACAATGAGGTTAATAATTATTAACAAATCAATATATTTAAAATATAAAAAAAAGGAGCATTAATTAAAGTTCTATTTTGCTATAACTCTGGAATCAATGAAAATAAGTACTACTTATGATATATCATTGAAAAGCTGTCAATGAGGGCTTATTACTGCAGTTAAGAAAAAGTCCAAAATCCAAATTTTTTGGCTAATCGTTTTTGAGTTATGCGAGATACATACTTATGTACATAATGCATGTACACACATCATGCATACATACATACATATATACATACAGATGTCACGCTGAAAGTAGTCAAAATAGATATTTCCATTGAAATCTGAAAACCAAAATTTTTCACGATTACAATACTTCCTTTACTTCATACAAGGAAATAAAATTGGAGTCGAGATAAATAATAGTGGCACCATTGTAATGTATTTAATATATACAAATTTATGAGTAAAAAGAATCAGGTTAATTTCTGTAACCAGATCATGATGGCATTTATATTTCATTTTTAAATAATTCACCTTGGTTTATTTAAAAAAGAATTTAAATTATATCACATTAAAAAATAAAAACGGAAATAAAATTGCAGCTGAAGATTAATGTTAGTTAATAATCTATCACAAAGAAATGCATTACAGCCACAGTTGTAGCTTAACTGTAATGTTTCTTTGGAGTGTTTTATAAGTAGTGCTTTTATAAGTTTGATTTGAATTGATCTTGATTCATTGTTATCTGTCACCAAAAGTGAAAATCCATTTCAAAATTAAACCAAATTTACCAACGTCAATTTTAAAGCTTTTATATTCATTACTTAATGTTCATTAACAGTAGACAATATCGTAGACTTATCTAAGTACCATTCATTTACAACTCCCAAAAAGGTTACTTTGTATAAATGAAGGTAGTTTGATTTATATTTAGTTTACAGTAAATATGGTTTTTATCTGAAGTCATCTCTGCCAACAGTTGGTTCATTTATTTCTTACTCGCAAAATGCGACTTTATTTATATAAGACATAAATGAACTACCAACAATGTCAAAAAAATACCAAACAAAAATGAACTACCAACAAAAAAATAGTGCTTTTATCACAGTGTACTTTTTTTGTTAAATGATAATAATTGATGAAGTATTTACATGTTCTTAACCGATTTGAATCATATGATGCCCAAAGGTCGTCACGTGATTTTTTGGCACATAAGTCATACAATGACCTCAGGTTGTGCAATGCTTCTTCATATATATGTATATATTTCAGTTTGTTGCTCATAGATGGCATTTTAATGTGTTCTGAAGTGAAGTGCTGTCATGATTTTCATAAATCCCCCTTTCTAGTTTTGCTCACTGCTTCTTATCGAAATAAAATAATCTCTTTGTTTGAATTTTTTTGATGACCTAAGTAGCCATAGACAGTGGAGAAAAGATTTTGTTGTGATGATGAGGAACAATTGACAAAGTGTTCAGAAAGCATTCTAAAAAGTGATTTTTCTGATGATGAATCAAATTCTTCATTTTTCTGATGAAGAAAGTTGTAGTGATAGTTCTAGTGAGGAAAGCGATGATAATGATGATGACGCACCAGGTATTTCTAAGAGCACATGTACTGTGACACAGAAAAAAGTGATTGGAATTGGACAAAACCTCAAAATAACATTATATATTCTTTTACCAAACATAGTGATGTTTGTGAAGATATATTGAATAAGTTGAGTCAGATCCATCTTTGAACTTCAAATTTTTTCAGAATATATGGAACCTTTGTTTGGTAAAATTTGTGATGAAACTAATGCATATGAGGGGGCAACCTTCAACCAGCACCACCCACCCCCATGCGACTGCAGGCAAAAATGTGGGCCCACTTTCCAGTGCATATTCCCTCTACAGAAAAGAAAAAAAATAGTGACAAAATGGTGTGTTGTATGCTATGCTAGGAGAAAAAGAAGTAAAACTGTATGGCAGTGCAACAAGTGTGGTGTTGCTCTTCATATAGGTGGTGAGTTTATTGTTTCAGAAATGATAAATCTTTATTGGTTGATTTTATATGAATTTTTATGTATTACTTTGTTCCCCAACACAGGGGATTTAAATAGGATTTCTAAGTCAGTTGTTTAGGCATTTAAATATGACATCATTGGGTTAAATTGTATGCAAAATAATGTGGATGCTATCACAAATGTTGTCTACGCAATTCACAAACAACACAATGCTAGCTGGAGTTTTTTTGTGATTAGGTCTGCATATTATATCTAATAAGATGAACAAGTGACAACACAATATTTTATTTGAAAATTGAATTTCTGAATTTATTATTTATTTATTTATTATTTATTTAATTTTGTTTACTATGTAGTTTAGTTTCAAATGTGAGAACAGGTTTCTTATTTATCATTCATTCAACTTCCTTATAAAATGCAGACTTTATAACCCATTATTAACCAATCAGAAAAAATAAAACTTATGTCAATATATTTATTGGAATAATAATAATAGTGACATTTACAATTGTATCTGTATTAAATTTAAATTTTGGTTTACTTGTCACATTAAACAATAGAGTATTTCTTTAACTAGATAAAAATTTAATTACGGCTTAGTTTAATTACTTAGTTATCGCTATTACAGTTTTGAAATCTGTTAAGAAAACTTTGAAGTTCCTTCAAATTAAAATCATATGAAAACGACAGTTGTAACACTTCCAGTAATTTTATTAATACAAAGAAAATAAACGAGTAAATAGGCAAGGCTCAAATAATGGCCTGAAGTGAAATAAGAAATTATTTTCCAACTGCCGAAACCATTTGCTCAGTACACAGTATTAATTTGTATTAGGGTACAAAAAGAAAAACACAGACTATTTTTAATTAAGATGGGTCCAAATATATAATACTGCGATCCAATGCTTCGTAAAATTTAATTGTAACTAATTGAGGTCTGAAAATTAATTGTTGTCAATGAAACATTTGTTAATTATGGGTACATCCGCTAGATGGAACTGTAAGCAGTCCCAGTAGTATTAATTTTAAAGGAACATATTTATTTATTTGTATTATTACTACTGGTAATATATTTTATTGTGTCGTTAAGGTACTATGATACGTAATGTACGAGAAAAGACCGATGCTTGTTTACTAGTACACCACACAAGACGCGAGTAACTTAACTAACATTTACAGCGCATGCGCTGACATAGAGAACGTGTATAAGATTATCGTAATCAAATGTATGTGTAATCGACCTGTTGCAACCTGTTCGTAATTATTTCCTGTGTGTGCAGTACTGTGCTGCCCTACGTAATCTTATTGAAAATGCTCGCATGTATGCTTATTGTTTTAATTTGTGCAATATGTTTAATTTTGTTAAATTTCGTTTATTTTTTCCACGTTATCTTAATTGTTTGTACCAGTTACAATTTTTGTGACATTAAATACAATTTAACTGTTGGAGGATGATCTTACGTCGTTAGTGTTAAAAATAACCGGTAAATGTTAATGATTATCACTGCATGCACTTTATTATTAGTCTGAATCATTTTTATGTTATTGAATGTTGCCTTATTTTGTTCAAATGTATTATTCTTATATACTTGTTATTCTATTATATGATATTGATACATTTGTTCATTTTTTGTTTTTATTCATTTCTTTAAATTAATTTTAATTACCCAAATAGTGACAATGTATTAATTTCACTTCAAAGTGATATTCTGAAAACTCATAAGATACGCATTTTCAATGTTATGAGTTAAGATTTACGTTTTTGTGCTTTACCACTATATACAGCAAGTTAATCTAATAAGCGAATTAGTACCTAGAAATCAAGTTTTTAGTTAGCAATCAAGTATATAACTTGATTGCTGTTGAGATTAAGGTTTTTGGTAACACATTGATATATGGTACAGCCTTATGAATGGCCACAATTGCGAATGAAAGCTGTTAAATGGCTTGGTGTTCATCATAACTGGCCATTATATTTTGTAAGAAAATCTCCACAATTCCTTTTTGGTTTTATAGTCTTGTCAAATGTTTGTAAGTTTGTGTTTCACTGAGTATTGAAATGTAGAGCAAAATATATTTATAAATGTAATAGCAAACATATATTTTTTGAAGTTTTACAGTTTGCTATATTTAATTGACTTTTACAAGAAACAATTTTTTATAAGCCTAAATAAGCAATTTTTTTTTACTGAGATTCTGGTAGATATTTCTAAGTTATGAATGTATCTAGTACTCATGAATCTGTTTAACTTCTACAGTGTAAAAACTTCTTTTAGATGTAATTTGTTTATAAATTACTAAATATGAGTGACTATAACTAATTAATTTCAATTTTTAAAAAGTACTAAAGTATTAAACTTAAGATGGTATGAATGAATTAGTCATCAGTTTTATATTCCTCTTTAATTTTGTTTTTATCTCTGAATTGAATCCGAGAAGGAAAAATAACTATAGAATTTTCAAAATTTCCCGTACTTAAACAGTACATTGAATAAAAATTTAAAGTTAATGGGTAAACTTGAATGAAGTTCCTGTATTGTAGTAAATTCTAGTTATTCTCAATAAGCTAATATCCAGACATTTTTTCTTCTGTCATTTAAAATTTTTTTAAAATATATATAAATATAAATAACTTTTTATATATTTAGTATGTGTTTGTGTGCGTATATAATTTAAATTTGGATCTATAATATTATTTATTTAAACTGAGGACAATGGATGCAAATATAATTATTTAATGATTATCTGGTTATATGTAATATAAGTTTTTCAGCTTCCCATTATGTTTTTAAATATGTTGTATATGTATTTAGTAAATACAAAATTTCCAATAAGAAATTGAAACCCTAAAAAACATAATTTAACATATAATTTCTTAATTTATATCTGTCAGTAAAATTGTGCTGATTTTTGTTTATGATTGAAATAAAATACTTGATTATTTGTATGGTTATAAATGGAGGTAACTTTTTACAATTTTTATTTTGAAGTAATACTGTTTGCAAAGTACGGCAAAAATATTCACAACTGCATATTAAAATTTACCTTCAGAAAAATTAGAATATTGTTAAAGGAAAAAGTGAAGTTCAAGCTCTTTGCCTTCCTTAAACCTCTGTCCTCGAATTCCTCTAAATTTTAGAAGTTGAAATATTTAAAATACATATTATTTTTCAAAATTGTTTTGCATGCATGAAATTGTTTCCATTTTCCATTCTGTATTGCTCCCCAAAAGACCCATACCTCCTAGAATCCACACTTAACAAATTGCATACACAAAATGCATAAATTTTCCCAAAATTTATTTTATCATAAGAAAAATATTAAAATGTCTAATGGTCCAAGAGTTAACTGTTAATGAGCTGAGGATTATACCCAGCCTCTGTGAGTTTACAAGATGGTTATGTACTGCATTATTTAAACCACTATTTAAAAAAAAAGAGTTCACGTTCAAGAGTACATCTACTTGGGAAAAACCTTTTTGCCCTATTTAGAAATTAATATAAATTGTGTTGGCTTTATAAAATTTTATTGGATTTACTGATTTTGTGTAATATAATGCTCTCTAGTGTATAAATAAAATGCAGGATTTGTGTATTTGTCTGTATCAACTTCAGAACTGCTGTACTGATTTCCATGCTGTTTTATCAGTACAAATAGGTCTGTCTGGTAGGCTCTTTAGGCCATAAAAATATTACTAATGAAGGCCTAGCAGTAATAAAATTATTCAGTTTTTAGCATTTTAAATCATTTAATCTAATGATATTGTTATTCTATTATTAAAACTTAATATTATTTTAGGTTAAATAGTACCTCTCTCTCTTTCTCATTCATTCATTCACTCACTCGCTCACTCGCTCTATCTTTTTCTCTTCCCTTCACCCTCTCTTACCTCTTATCACTTTGCTCTTATATTCCATTGCTATCTAATATTTAAACATTTTTGCTTTATTTTATTAGGTTTTAAATATGATGTGAATTGTATTAATTTTCAGATAATAATACAAAGTAATGTTAGAAATTGATTTAATTATAGTAGATCATTAATTTATTCTAACATTTCATTATTTCGTATAGATTGTTTTTCATCTAAAAATCATACAGCGTGCCACAGATACATACGCAGTGTAATTATTATTGTATACTCGAGATAAGATTTCTGTGGTAGATAGATCTTGATAGACTGGCAAAACTTACAGTTAAACCAATATGTAAATTACTTTTTCAGTATTAAATGAGATAGCTATGACATTTTTCTGTAAGAAAACATTAGTTATGATTTTAATGACATTCTTGAAAATTGAAATTTTACACTGTATGTATTAATTGGATTTATAGTTATTTTCATTCCAAGAACTTTTGGAAAGCCAATTGTAATGGTAATGGTGGGCAGGAAGGAGGATTTTTTGAAAAATTAAAAGTACAAAATTTTTGTTCATTAGAAAGTGGATGATGAAAGATGACATGAAGAGTTATGAGCATTTTAGTTCACGGTTTATACAATCAGAACATGTATTATTACTACCTCAGAAGTTCCTTGATTGTCTTCAGCCATGACTGGGAAAATTGTGTTTATGGTATAAATTTTCTGAATTACTTTACTTCACTTTTCTCATAGATAAAACAGCATCTATGTAAATCTTACAATTTACTTAGATGAGTGGATTGTTTTTGTTTTCTAAGATGAGAAAATGTTTACTGACTTGTCTCTTGTAAATAAAACACTCTTAACATTTTTTTCATTAACATAATACAGTGTACTTTTTATTTACTAATTTTAGACTTTGCTCTTGGATTTGTGAAAAACATTTTGAAACGTGGGAAAAAGAGAGATGTACTTTTATTGGTTAGCAAAATTGTACCAAAAAGCCAGACTGAACAAAATTGTATTACAAATGAGGGTTCATTAAAACTCAGGCAATGAAGTTGGGATTTTAATAAGTGGCCCTTGTAAGAAAATAAATATGTAATAAAATGAGTAGTGAGTGGTATTTTTATGAATTAACATTATCAAATGCTTTAACATTACCAAAACTATACTTTGGGTTTATTTCACAATAGGTTGGTGAGTAGGTCAGTTTCTATTAAATTTATTGCCCTTTCTGCTTTCGTCATTACTTGTGAGTTTTTTTTGTCTTCAGTCATTTGGCTGGTTTGATGCAGCTCTAGTCGTTTCATTTTGGTTACCCCCTACATCCTACATCCCTAACAATTTGTTTTACATATTCCAAACCTACCAGGTATTCTACCTGTACCTCCAATATTAAAGTGAATATTCCAGGATGCCTTAATATGTGGCCTATAAGTCTGTCTCTTCTTTTAACAATATTTTTCCAAATATTATAGTCTTTCTTCATCTATTTGCCTCAGCACCTCTTCATTTGTCACTTTATCCACCCATCTGATTTTTAACATTCTCCTCTAGCACCACATTTCAAAAGCTTCTAATCTTTACTTCTGAGGTACTCTGATTGTCCAAGTTTCACTTTCATATAAAGCTACGCTACAAACATATACTTTCAAAAATCTTTTCCTGGCGTTTATATTAATTTTTTATGTAAAATTACATTTCTGACTGAAGGGTCATTTTGCTTGTGCTATTCGGCATTATATATTGCTCCTGCTTCGTCCATCTTTAGTAATTTTACTTCAAATAACAAAATTCTTCTACCTCCTTTCTTCTTTATTTCTTCTACATTTCATTACTTTCGTTTTGTTCTTGTTTATTTTCATGTGGTAGTTCTTGCATAGGACTTCATCCGTGCTGTACATTACTCCTTCTAAATCTTTTTTAATCTCAGCTAGAATTACTATATCATCAGCAAATTGTAGCATCTTTATCTTTTCACTTTGTACTGTTATTCTGGATCTAAATTGTCCTATAGCATCATTAACTGCTAGTTCTATGTAAAGATTAAAAAGTAATGGGGATAGGGAACATCCTTGTTGGACTCCCTTTCTTATTACGGCTTCTTTCTTATGTTCTTCAATTATTACTGTTGCTGTTTGGTTTCTGTAAATGTTAGCAATTGTTCTTTTATCTCTGTATTTGAACCCTAATTTCTTTAAAAATGCTGAACATTTTATTCCAGTCCAGTCTACATTATCGAATGCCTTTTCTAGGTCTATAAACGCGCCAAGTATGTTGGTTTGTTTTAATCTTCCTTCTACTATTATGTGAGCTCTAAAATTGCTTCCCTTGTCCTTTACTTTTCCTGAAACCAAATTTGTCTTATCTTAACACTTCTTTCTACTCTCCTCTCAATTCCTAGTTATGATTTTTGATGCATGACTAGTTAAGTTATTTATTTTGCATGACTAGTTAATGATTTGTTACTTTATTACCTTTAATACATGTACAGTTAGTTTTTAGTGCAGTAAGATGAATTTTCAAAATTAATTTTTTTTTATTTCGTGAAATGAGATATACAATATGAAACCTGTTCATACTGCAAATTAGATAATTATCCACTTACCCATAAGAAATTTAGTGACAGTAAGAAAAGAAGAATTTTGTAATGCTGATTGTTAGCATTACAAAAGGCAACATAACGGTTACTTCAGACAATCGTTTGTACTTTTGAACAAAGTGGTTGTGCATTAATCTAGATTTAGCTTCATTACTGCATAATTGCTTAACACTTAACTTTTTATTCCTTAGACAGTATGATTACATTTATAAGTGTGTGTCACCATACTATAGAATATTTTTTTACAGGATTGGAAAAGAAATCATTTCTCTGTTAAGTCAGGGTGGAGACTATTGTATTGCTGGAAACTCCCTTAATTAATTTTTCCTTATTTCAGAAGTTTTTTTTAATAGAAAGGCTTTTTCTTCAACTAAATAATACAAAAATAAAATTATTAAAATAATATAAAATCTATTGATCTCTGTGACAGAGTGTTAGCATCTTTGCCTTTCATGTGGAGGTCCTGGGATCGAATTCCAGTCAGCCATGGCATTTTTCACGTGTTACAAATTTCCTTTTTTGTATTCCCACATACAAACATCTTTTTGTAAGCTTCTGTGATGAATTAATTCATTGATGAAAAATAAATAAATAAAAGTAAAAGAATTATTCGGAAATATCTGTTATGTTTGATTAGCTTCACATCTATCTTTTTCACCTGCTAATTTGAACTGGGAGCTATGTTATCACGTATAGAGCAGTGAATATAGTGAAATTATCTTGTGGCTGGTCTTCTTTACATCTTCCTTCCATCCTCTTCACGTGCCCGTAGTGATCTTTCCCATTGCAATTTCTTAACTACAGTTCTTTGTTCTCTACTTTTCTTTATGTTTGGATCTCTTAGCAGATTTTTGCGAATATCAATTTTGACAACTAGTTTTCTATTGACTTCTGATTTTTTTTTAAACCATTGTCCAGCTTCTGCTTCTGCTTCTGCTTCATACCGTATTGTGCTTTGCACTATAATTTAATAAATCATGTCTTTAGTTCTGGGTGACTTTTGGATCTATAGTGCTTAAATTCAGTGCAGCCTTTACGTTTCTCTTGCTATATCATTTTTTCATGTATCCAAGTCAGACGAACTGTTTATTTCTAAGCTTTAACCAAGAAACTTTTTTATCATTATTTTCTTCTATAAGGAAATTGTAATTTTCATTACTTATGTATTCTGTTTTACTTTTATTAATTTTCTAAAAAATTAGAATTAAAATTAGTGAAATTAGAATCGATAATAGAAAAGTTAAAATGTTTTCTATTATTAATTTTCTTTTAAGTATTATTAATTTTATTATTCTTTATTTTCTGCAAAATGATGATAAACACTATTTCTCTACTTACTTTAGGCATATAATGTTGGGATCCTTTCCATCTTGTATCAGTAGGATTTGGCCATTCTAGAACATAAGTTAAAATTAACAAATTATCAGCCAATGGTGTGTAAACAAACCTTTTTGTAAATACTTTTTCTTTTTAATTTCTACAAGATTTTTTGCACTTTGTGCAATTACAACAGGTTTTTAATTAGTGAGTTTATTTGCATATCAACTTATAATATATAATGATTGCGATATGTTTGTTAAAAATAATATTTCTGTTTTATTTGCTTATTTAAGGGTTGCTTTTATTCATAAATACATGAAAATTGTTTATTTTAAAAACTTATAGTGAATGCTGGTTTTTAAAAATAATGGTGTGATATTACACCTTTGACTTATGGAGTGATGAATCACATGCTAGGTGTGCAATGTGTTATTCTTACATTACAATTAATAACTTTGCAATCCTGTGTTGTACTATTTTTATGTTTGAAGTTTTAAATTTTTGTTTTGCCTGTCATATCGCACTGATACAGCGTTTTCTTTTGTCATTACATTTTGTTTAACTATTCTTATAGAAATTTCAGATCCTATGACTATGTGCTTTGCAAGTTTCATATGTTAATGAAGTAGTGATTACTCTGTGATACCCATGCAATATATTAAAATTATTAATTTTGTTTTATTTGAAGTTAAGAATTTGTTAAAATGTGGAATTTTAAAAAACCATTGACACTTGAAGAATTGCATTGCATTTTAAAGATAATAGATTTTGAAGATAATATTTCACAAGTAACTGCCATCAATGCAACTTATATTCCACCTAAAGTAGATGAACTTACTGACTAGGAAGATATTGATGAGAATTTGCTGACTGAGACCCCTTCAGTAGTAACAACTGATATAGCAGGTACATTTGAGAACTATTTGTGTAACGAGATGATGCAAGACATGCAAAAGAGATGTTGAAAAATCCAGTTGCAAGGAGAAACCAAAAAAACTGTAAACCTAAAAGAAACTGGCTTGTGACTGGCACCATCAGAGAAAGTAGGCTTCCTAATTGCTCATTAAACAGTTCTAAAGAATCGCAGAAAATGAAGAGAGGTACATTTGATGAAAAAAACAAATTTTCCATTTGATAGATGGAATGATAATGCACTGGTGACAGTTGCCAGCGACCACAATGACATATATCTATTATTAAATATGAAAAGATACAGCCGAAAAGAAAGAAAAGACACCATTATTGCTCAGCCATTATGATAGAATATATTAAAAGTAATGGGTGGTGTTGATTCCATGAAGATGGTATTGGAAATTATAGAATTAGAGAGTGTGGAAAAAATAGTGGTGGCCATTGTTTACAAATGTCGATTCTATTATAGTAAATTCATGGAAAATATAAAGAGTTGCAAATAATAGTAAAATCAATCAAATTGATTTTAGGTCTTCTCTTGTATTATCACTGATAAACAGTGAAAAAATTAAAATATCACGAAGCATTACTAAGTATGAGGAAAAAAGTAAATAATTTTTCTTCACCACCAAAGGGAACCAAGGGTTGGTTGTCCATCAAAAAACAGTTTGTTATAATAAAAAAAAAAAAGAGTTTGTTATGATCAAATAGGGTATGTTAGTTAAGAGCATGTGGAAAAAGCTAGTCGAAGATTTAAGCAATGCAAAAACCATACAATAAGTGCACCTACATTCAAAATATTCAAGAATTTCATTCGCACCAAAAAAAAAACTAAAGTTTTGTATAAAGAAAAAAAAATAAAGTAGTTTATTTGTAACTGTATTACTTTCAGTTTAATACATTCTAATATAAATTGTTCATATGTCTTATTACATTCTTAAAAAAGGTTATTTTTTGAATGCTTTTTGCCAAAGGTGCGTAAACTAACTATTTTATTCGTGAGCAGCAATTGATTTTTTGTGGATATGAAAATATTTCTAACTCTATTTACTTAACAATGGATAAAATAAAGGGTTTATTTTTAAAAAAAACTGAATATGTTTATGTATGTTTCTTTTTATTTTCGTATCCTTCTTTTATATTTTTTTACGGAAACCATAACAAGCTCATCTTATTGGAGGTTAAAGTAAAATAAAATTTTGACACAGTACCTTGAATAATATAATGGAAAATTCTAATATTTTGATACATGAATGGTGATAACCAGTTCAGTCCCATTGTTAACATAGACAATTTGTTTGGAGAGACCTTATAAATTAAAAAAATTAAAATATTGTGATATTCAACCCATTCCTTTTTAAAAGTATTGTGCATCTTAGTTGATGCAATAGATATAACTTCCTTAAAGTGTCCTAGGTTCCCTTCAGTAAATAAAAATTGGTATATTCTAATATTCATAACGTTTATTTGTTGCTGGTTTATAAAGTGTAAAATTCAATTGGGTCAAAGAGCTTTGAGACTTGTTGCTCCCCAGATACTTCAGCCCCCTTCAGTTAACAAGAATTGAAATGTTACAATCGATGTTTAAATCATTCTGTTAGAAAATATATTCTCGTTAAAAGTTAGGTAAAAAAAAAAGAAAAAAAATTGATGAAATGGTTTGAGGTTCACCTTGGACCCACCTTTCTGTAGGAGTTCCTTCAATTAATGAAAAAATAAATTATTTTGTAGTTAATAAATGAAATACTAATAATATTTACATGTAATAATATTACATAAAATTACTGAGAATTTAGCAAATATTTCATATGAATAAAAATTTATTGAATAACAATTTGAAATGAAATTAAAATATAGAATTCATATTTTTTTTTAATTTTAGTCAGTCATATATGCACATTATAAAAAACAATAATAAATTTTATTTTGAAAATATTTGCTCTTTTTCTTTGAAGATTTCTTTAATATTTTTTTTTTTAATTTTTAGCATAATTTTTTAAATTTGCCTTGTATTTATTATTCTTTGTCACCCATTTTACTTACTTTTCATAAAAAGTATATTTAATGATAAAAGTTTAGAAAATTAACACTATGGCCATTTTTACATATAATCTGGACAGCTAGATTTTTTGTGCATAATTTTTAGCTTTTTAACTTCAATAATTCAGGAACCAAACAGCAACAGTAATAATTGAAGAACATAAGAAAGAAGCCGTAATAAGAAAGGGAGTCTGACAAGGATGTTCCCTGTCCGTTACTTTTTAATCTTTACATGGAACTAGCAGTTAATGATGTTAAAGAAAAATTTAGATTCGGAGTAACAGTACAAGGTGAAAAGATAAAGATGCTACGATTTGCTTATGATATAGTAATTCTAGCTGAGAGTAAAAAGGATTTAGAAGAAACAATGAACAGCATAGATGAAGTCCTACGCAAGAACTATCTGATGAAAATGAACAAGAACAAAATAAAAGTAATAAAAAAATTTCAATAATGATAAATCATTATACTTCGTAGTGGAAATTGGTTTTGTAGTTTCTCAAAGTACCATAATTGATCCATAAAACATGGTGCATCTTTTCTTTTATTTCTTAACAAATTCATTTCAAAAAATTCATTACTGCCATCCAGTGTTGTTTTGAAATATAGAATTCCAATATTTTCTCTTTGTGCCTGTATGTGCATACTCAGGGATATTTGTAGGTCTTGTGTATTTGCAATGGTTTTTCTGTTAATAAAAGGGGATGAAGATGGAGCATTGTAGAGGGCCTTAAAATTTTTGAAGTCATTCAATTCCATGTTTAACACTTTAATTTTCTTAGAGCACTGATGAATGAACTGCTGCCAGTCCCAAGGAGTCGGAATTGTAAACTGTTCATTTGTTTACATTTTCTTTCAATTAAACCGTGAATACTATATCAGCTTCCATATGGGTGTGTCCCTTTAACAAAAATTTCTGACTAATTTTTTACAAGCTGTAAAAGAAACACATAATAATTGATATATTCTTATTTTGACCCCAACAGTTATCAGACCACAAAGTAATTTCATCGATTGTAGAATTTGGTATATTTGCGTCAACCCATTTTAACAATCTCGATGTCAATTCATTGCCTCCTCGGCCTGCCTTAGATTCGTCCCATATAATACACAATGCAGATTCATCTGAACTGTCATATATCACATAGTTAAAAGTCCACAGCTTTCTTTTGTAAAAACTAATCGAATTAGTATAAGAGGAGTTCCCAGACATTTCTGCAAATCTGCTGTTAGTATTTTATGATTTTGATTAACTTTGGCTGTAGCTGTTTCACTTGATTTCATATCATACCTCAGTTTTGATGCTTCTACAAGGTGCATATCGTGCTCGCTTTGGAGTCACTCTTTCTCTGAGGAGGACATCTTGCCCTTAACTTTTGCAGCATATGAGTCGCACGTATCTGCAGAGGATATTTTAAAAGATAAATGAAATTTTGAGTTAAATATGTTTTTGTATAGTCATTTCTTAGCTATAAGCTTTTCTTCTACTTTGTTATTTGAACAGTACTCCAAATATAAAGCATACATTTTATCTAAATTTAGATCGGGCTTCAGATATTTTCTTTGAGTTTTTTAATGTCTATAGTGTGATTCATATGCTGGGAAAGAGGCACTGTGCTCCACAACATTCTCTACTACAGCATCAGGTGCTTTTGTGATTGGAGTGTGTTTTCCTCTTTCATCAGGTTTTCATTTTTCTTCATTTTCATGAAATGAAGAAAATCTTCATTTTTAAGAACATTTACAATAATAGTATTTGATATGCACAAGGTATTAAGAAACATTACTTTACACACTTTTATGACATTACCATTAACCCTAAAACTGTAAACTATTGTATCTTCATTTAGCCTTATTCCATTCCTAGTCCTAGATCTTTCAACTGGTCTAATATCTAGACAATACCTTTTATATTGCCGTTTAACATCATGTGATTTTCTGGAATCCCATTATGAAAATATGGCTCCTCTTCATTTTCAGAATTTTTTTCTGAACATTTCATTCTACATAATCAAGGTGGCTTAAGGGGTCTAGCAGGTACATTTTCCTCCCTCTTGCTAACATATGCATCTCCTGAAAAATGCTTAATATGACGCTCATTGGATAACCATTTGGTGTCTCCTACCTGGCTGTAAAATTTTTGTTTTATTATGCACATTCCTTTTCCTGTTGTGGCTTCTATGTCAGATGATGAATCTGTATTTGCATTTGCAGGTGGGTTATAATTGTATCATCATCTGTGTTATCAGTTTCACTTCTTGAACTTAAAAAACAGATCCTCCCGTAATATACCGAATGTGTTTGAATATTCAGTTTGGTAAAGATTTGTAGAAAATGTGGGCTGTTGCATTTGAGATTGACCTGTGGAACAGGTCGGTTCTTCGTTATTTTTCGGTACATTAATATGAAGAGCGTTATTTTCAGAAATTATTTCATTTTTATTCTGCTGCTTTTCAAATGAAGTAATTTCCGAAAACAATAATGAAAACTTGACAAAAATTAAAATCCTCTAATTCAGTAAATAATTTACTATAGCAACTATGTTTGTCCATTTGTTATAAAGTTACCTGTAGTGTAGTGTTGTTATATTTTTTATTAACTGTTATAAACAAATAATTAATTGAATGATGTCTTTGGAGAATTACTGAGGATAAAGACTATGGCTGTGGTACATCTGCCTATACCGGATGGGAAGGCTGCAATTCCAGAAGTCAAAGCAATAGTGACCAAAATTACAACAGATCAAGTGAGAGTTGTCCCAGCTCAATGTAACTTCCAATTCAGCAGATCACAGAAGATGTCACTACAAACCCAGAGTATTTAAAAATAGCTAACGAATTACTAATGCTTAATTCTCAATAATTGAATTCAAAGAATACAATCATCATCAGAAAAAATCTGGTAACTGAAATAATTCTTCCCTTGATTATGACTTGTCAACGCTTTGTCATTTTCTCCTAACACCAATGACAAAATGTGTTCTCCATGCAAAATAATTCTTTCTTTAATTATTCAAAGACACTTCTTTAATGATATATTTAACAAAACTCACAAATTTATAAAAACTTAGACTATTAACATTAATAATAACAACTTATACTTACCTTGGAATGTACTTACCTTGGAAAAACTACAAAATTAAAAAAAAAAATTGGAAAAACTAATTAAAAGCGTTTAATTGAGCCACTGTTTATTAGTAGCAAGTTACTAAACTGAATAAAAAAAAAATTATTGGAGCGTATGGTATTATGGCACTAACATGTTCAGACGTGTAGAGTAAGTGATGTTAGGGCGTATTGTGTAATTTTTAAATAACAATCATGTAATGAAATTAGTCACTTAACATTATCGGTCAGAAGTACAAAACAATGTGGACAAATTGCCTTAAAAAGTCTTTATATAGTGTTGAGTACAAAACATTATGTGCACATAGTTTACGTTAGCGGCTTTCTTGAGAGAAGTACATAAACTACATCTCCAGATAGTGTTGTTTACCTCTCAGTGAAAAGTCACTTGGTGTCATTTTAACAGTGTTTATCTTGGTTGCCATTTGTAATAGAACATAGTGCTGTGCACCACTAAAAAGAGCACAAAAAGTTAATACATGTGATGTTTCAACCCAAATTTTGATAAAATTGGACATAGTTTTGTGTACTTCCGAGGTGCTGATTTATTATCATTGGTTTTATTCATTAAAAACTGCCCCTCCCTTCTTGTCATCAAAAAATTATTTGGTATTTAGAATTTTTATGCCGACTTTTTAACTGATGAATATCAATTTAAATAATAAGATGTTTTGCTAGCATTTTCCTAATTGTCATTTTAAATCAATGATTTTCAAACTTTTATTTTTAAAAATTTTATAGTCAGTTGTTTAACTGAATTAATTATTATATTTGCAATTCTTTTCTTTTTTCCTCCTAATTTAAGACTTGCCGATTTTTACTGTGTATAAGAAAATTGTATAAAAAATAATTTCTGTGCAGAAATATCTGGGATCATCACAAGATGAGTAAAAACAGTCTCTGCTTTGTAAAAAAGTCTCAGTTTGGTTGCAGTCTACCTTTATTTTACTGTCTTTAACTTTCAAGATAAAATGAAATATAATTAGGATTATTATATCTAGGTTTTTAAAGTAAATAATGTTGATTATACCCAGGATTTACATATTTCACTATCAGTGCTTCTCTATGCGTCTTAAAAAAAAAAATTATGTTAACTTACTACCTTAACAGCATTAAGTTAAGGAAAATATGCACTTTTATAATAATAAAATTAAAAAAAAATTAAAGCTTGAACATTGAGATACAAAGGGAATGAAGATTTTACTGTAGAGGATCAATTTACATCTCAGTATGTTTGTTTCAGCTTTTTCAAGTATATGAGCTGTTGTGAGATTACTGAAATATGAGTTTTTGTTAAGATTTAACTAAAGAAAAAAATAAGTTTAGTGTTAACATACTTTATTTAACTATTCTTTTTTTCATGTTTTAATTCATCTTATAAACTCAAATTTTTCATAGGCTATGACCAAGGTTTTTTTGTTTACTACTTTTTTATGATGCTTCTGTTCTCATTTTTAATAAATTACATTTAAACAATTTTCCCATCAGTGTACTTAAAACAGAATTAAATCAATATAAAAGCAAATACCATACTATGAGTGAATATTTAAATAAATAGTACCTGTAAAAAAATTTCTGCATCCTGTTCAATATATATGTTCAAACAATTTTCATTAACTCCTGCACTGCAAATTTTTTATATGAAGTATCATTATCTAATTATTATAACATTTCATGTGCTTATATTTTAAAAGTTAATATGGATTGCAATTAGATCTATTTTTTTATTTTATAGTTACATTGAGAGGAGAGTGGAAGAAGTGTTAGAGAAGACCAATTTGGTTTCAGGAAAAGTATAGGGACAAGGGATGCAAATTTTAGGCCTCAGATTAATAGTAGAAGGAAGATTAAAGAAAAACAAACCGACATACTTGGCGTTTACAGACCTAGAAAAGGCATTCGATAACGTAGACTGGAATAAAATGTTCAGCATTTAAAAAAAATTAGGGTTCAAATACAGAGATAGAAGAACAATTGCTAACATGTACCGGAACCAAACAGCAACAGTAATAATTGAAGAACATAAGAAAGAAGCCGTAATAAGAAAGGGAGTCCGACAAGGATGTTCCCTATCTCTGTTACTTTTTAATCTTTACATGGAAGTAGCAGTTAATGATGTTAAAGAACAATTTAGATTCGGAGTAACAGTACAAGGTGAAAAGATAAAGATGCTACGATTTGCTGATGATATAGTAATTCTAGCCGAGAGTAAAAAGGATTTAGAAGAAACAATGAACGGCATAGAAGAAGTCCTATGCAAGAACTATCGCATGAAAATGAACAAGAACAAAATAAAAGTAATAAAATGTAGTAGAAATAACAAAGATGGACCACTGAATGTGAAAATAGGAGGAGAAAAGATTATGGAGGTAGAAGAATTTTGTTATTTGGGAAGTAGAATTACTAAAGATGGACGAAGCAGGAGCGATATAAAATGCTGAATTGCACAAGCGAAACGAGCCTTCAGTCAGAAATATAATTTGTTTACATCAAAAATTAATTTAAATGTCAGGAAAAGATTTTTGAAAGTATATGTTTGGAGTGTCGCTTTATATGGAAGTGAAACTTGGACAATCTGAGTATCTGAGAAGAAAAGATTAGAAGCTTTTGAAATGTGGTGCTATAGGAGAATGTTAAAAATCAGATGGGTGGATAAAGTGACAGATGAAGAGGTATTGTGGCAAATAGATGAAGAAAGAAGCATTTGGAAAAATATGGTTAAAAGAAGAGACAGACTTATAGGTCACATACTAAGGCAACCTGGAATAGTCGCTTTAATATTGGAAGGACAGGTAGAAGGAAAAAATTGTGTAGGCAGGCCACGTTTGGAATATGTAAAACAAATTGTTAGGGATGTAGGATGTAGAGGGTATACTGAAATGAAATGACTAGCACTAGATAGGGAATCTTGGAGAGCTGCATCAAACCAGTCAAATGACTGAAGACAAAAAAAAAGTTAATTACACATTTTGAGATGCCTCAGTGATAGGCATACTATATTTTTGTGGGTCCATCCCAGGACATATTTTTGAGATTACTTAAAAGTCTTAACAGTTTACTGAAACATTTAAACTTTATTTATTCAGTTGTATTTTTTACTAGATATTAAAGTTTAACAGTAGATACTGAAAGTCTACTTTCAGCAGGTCAAATGTTCCCTGAAATTGAAAAAAAACTCTCAACTGGAGCAGTTGTCCCAGGCAAAGACATTTACAAACTCAGCCATTTTAGAAATGTTGACAACATGAAATATCAGTCTTTTGAAACACCTAAAAACTGCTTTTCTCTTCAATAGTATCTGGTACTTTTTCAGATCTTTCTCAACCTACCCTGTGGTTTTGAATTACCTGGTTCAACTATGTACGTTCATCAAATAGGTCGTCAATATTTATGGAATCTTTTATAATTTCATTAACAACTTGTGTACTCTCTTCTAAATCAGCCCAAGCATTTCAGTTGTAAATTTAAGCACTGAAACTTATCAAAACTGTTTCTTCACAAGTATTGGATACTAAAATTATAAAAATTGTATACCCCTGAGAAGAATTTTTGTTCCTGAATGTAATTATTTTCTTTTAGAATGCATAACAATTCTTTGGCAGAAGATGGTATAAATTTATGGGTTTTTCTTTCCTGAAGTTGACAAATAATTTCACAATATGTCTGAAATGCTTCTGTTGCTGTGATAGAATTAGCTTCCAATTTCAGAACTACATTATTAAATAACTGTAGAGTACTATATAAAAATTTCAAGTTATCGCATAACAGGATAAAGACTAAACCTAACCTACCATATAAAAAATTCAAAACAGTTCACTTTCTAGATTTTCAAAAAATTAAATAATAATTTTGGACATTTGTCACAAGGTAGGAAGAATTATTTCTATTGCAGGTAACAAACTAAGGAACCTTGTGCTGCTATCAGAAAATACTTTTTTGTAATCTGTTTGCACAAATTTGCAGAACTGTTTGTTTCATTACTCTTAACAAACTAACTTTTTTTCAAGTTTGTATATTTCACACACTGCAAAAGATACAGTCAAATTTTGAGCAGTTTCGCCTGACACTTCATCAAAATCTAAAAGTTTAACTTGAATTCCCTCCTCCAGACTGAAATATCTTACAACAATTAGAACAAGTTTTACTTCACTTCTGTTTGAGCTATACATCGTTACTGTTACATAATTAATGTTCTCCAAAGAATGCAACACGTTATCAAATATAAATGGTGAAATAATGTTAACAATTGCCTTGATTTTGGTTCTAGTAGATGAAAATTTTGGGTCATATAACTTTTTAACCAGTTTAGATGTGCAGTCTGATTTGAAATTGAGTTTGTGTCTAGCAGTGTGGTATAAAAATGTAGCTTCTTTTGCAGCACACTCCAGATCATTGTTATTATTATTCTCATCTTGGCTTTAAAAAAATCTCTTTATTGCTGTAGCAATAATATCACTCCTATGTTTAGCTGGTTTTCATGTGGTTTTCAATATCACCCTTTCCTTTATGTGCAACAGAAAATTCTCCAGTACATAGTATGCAATGAACATGTTCATGTTCATTCTTACTGTCATTACACAATTTCAAAAGACAATTTTTTCCCATTGCTAAATGATGAGACAAATGAATAGAGATAAAATTATCAAAAACGTATAGACAAGTTACTTCACACACGAATAACATAACACATTGCCCCTGTTGTGTTGCCAAATGACTAAGTAAAAAGTTGTGTCAAGACTGGTAGCCACGTCTACATCAAAATCAACATCAGTGCTTGCTCCAAGGTCGGCTAAGAGATGCATGGCGTAAGAGAATTTTTAATAATGCAACAGACAGGTCTAAAATTAAAAAAATCCTTGCCATCGTAAAATTCTCACCTGACATTTTTGCAACCCCAGACAGCACTAAAAAACAGGACTGTCCAGGCTAATCCTGGACATATGGTAAGCCTACCCAGTGATCAAAGTTTTACTATGGTTTCTCGTGATCTATTTAGGCAAATACTGAGGTAGGTTTTTTATGTGTGGAGTAGGACACTATCCTTTACTGGCATGATCTACATAATTTGAATAAAAAAAATATCTAATTTATTGCTAATTTTTTTTGTTGGAATAATGGATGGATGTACTCTGGCATAGAATGTTCTGGTTTCACACCTCTTTTTTATAGACTCTCCTTAACAGTGTAGCCATCTTAAAAATTGATGAACTTACAAAAAGCAATACAAATGCTTACTCACCTATAATTATAATTTTTGGTTTTACATCTGTTAAAACCTTTAAAATTGTCATGTTTTTTATACTATTGCTTGTGTGTGTTTTATACTATTGCTTTAATGGAGATTTGGGTATGATCTAAAACACAAAGCTTGACTGGGTTTTGAAACCTTTTTGCTTAAAAGGGTAAGTTGCTACTAATTTGCCTCAGTGACTTGTACCACGACCTTTTTCTTTTTATTTTGTTTCATATGCAATTAAAAATTTTTCTGTTCACATGTACAGAATGAAAAAAAAAAAAAACTGTCACAGTTTGCAAAAAGTTTTACATTTTTTGATAAATGTGAATCATTTCATTTTATTGCATATTTATTCACGACTGCTGTTATTTTTTTTTGATGCAGGTGACTGGATTTTTTCATGGTATAGATATTATTTTACCAATCCCTAAAAGAAGAAATCCATCAGCGTCAAATTGGGATGTTGGTGTGTCCAAGTGATGGGAACTTCTCTGCCTATCCATTGTTTTGGGGACCTATAGTTGACACAACTTATGCATGATGTGGGGGGATTCCATCCTATTGGAAAATTAGATCCCCTCATATTTTCAATCTATAAAAACACAAAGATCTCTAACATATGCAATTACACTATGTTTGTTTGTTTGTGGAAAAAAAAATGGCTCAAAAGTTTGATTATGCATGATACTTCATCAGACATTTACTTTTGGATAGTTAAGGTCAAATTCCATCTATTGTATGGATTTTCTGAGCCCTATGTATGACAAGTATGGTGATTTACGACTCCCCATGAACATGAAATGTTGCTTCATCAGAAAATAAAATTCATTGGAGGTAGATTTCATTAATAGAAATAGTCTAACATGATTGTTACAAATTGAACTGTTTGTGGCTTATCGTTAGGTTTAATTTCATGGAATAGCTGCAGTTTGTAAGCACCAAGTTTTAAATGTTTGAGATTATCATGGAGAGTGCTTTTAAAACGTTTAATTGATGACTAGTACTATGAACTGAATGTTTTGACTTCATTGAAAAAATGTTCACAAGTTTTAGGCTTACCTGGTTAGTGTCTATTCAAAAACCCTTCTAAATTCTAAAAAAAACTGTTCATGCCATTTAAGTATGCTTGTCACTCAGAGCCATTACTACAATAGACTTGTGTGTAATTTGTTTTTATGACTAATTTTGTTTCTGTGAACCAGTATATGCACTGTGCTTTCTCTTGTGGTGATGCTATGGTAACACAACTGTTATCTGATAGAGGATGTGTTAAGTAAAACTTATTGTTATCGCTTCAAGATTATGGATAAAACATTATGTAACTCATGGCTGAATGTGAATTTAAAGTAAATTATCTGTGTTATAATTAGTATAAATTATCGAACATGTTTTTAATTAAACCAACATTTAGCTGCATTTCATTACTGTGCAGTCATGAAAGTTATAAGTTAGTGTACTGTGTGGTCAAGAAAATTGTTTATTAATGTGTTTTATAGTACTTTTTCATTTTATTATTAGTGTCTGAAATCGTACAGTGTAATAATGCATACAAGAAATTTAATTATAAAACTATGATGTGATTATTTATTTAAGATTAATTATTATGAAATAGTATTTCATAAATTGTTTGATTGTTTAAATGATGAAAATTTCACGGCTACTTTATTGTTGATGTTTGTTATTTACTTAAGTTAGAATAAGTCAGGATAATGATTACATGGAATAAAAATAATTCTGTGAAAAAAAAAAATTAAAAATAAATAAATAAAATAAAAACAAATGGATTGTATGCAATAGTATGATTTATATTTGAAAATTTAAAGGCATTGAAAGTGTTACATAAGAACGGAAAATGAAACCATAACTTATAAGGGAAAGCCGTATTAAACGATTCCAAAAATAAAATATTGAAATTGGTTATAAAAATTCTGCACAAAGCTGAAAGTTGCGGTGAAATAGTTGGAAAGGAGGAAAAAGAGAAGGGTTTGGACCACCCCTCTCAAAAGAACCCATCTCATTCTTCATCCAATGTTCTTCCCATTGAGTGGCTGGTTAGGGAGTATGAGACGGTTGTGGGACGGTCGAGATAGTGGTTTGGGTTGAGGTAATGCCTAACAATATTCATATGCTTCGAAATGACTGGCTCAGAAAAACTCACTCCGCTTGGTAAAAATATAGGTTGATGGGATTCTCTTCAATCGAATAACATGGAGATTTGACAAAGCAATGTACAAAATTACTCTTGCAGTATGAAGTAACGTTATTGAATTGATCCTTCTCTCTCTCTCTCTCTCTCTCTCTCTCTATATATATATATATATAATATATATATATATATATATATAATATATATATATACATACATACATACATACATACATACATACATACATACATACATACATAGTTACTATCTATACATACAGTTGCATTTTTAAATATGAATGTAGATTGTATTTGATGGAAACGTATATATGAAATTGTTTTTTTCTATTGTTTAAGATGCTGGTTATGTAAATAAAGAATAACATGCGTGCACGCATACACACACACACACACACACATATATATATATATATATATATATACACACAAAATATATTCAATCGTTATTTGGATAAATTTGACATAAATGTTGCTAATTGTTGCTGTTTTTCTTTGCCATATTTGTCATTTCTTTTGTGATATTTACAATATTAACTGGCTTTTTTTGCAGAGTTTTTTTAATGAACTCTCCATTTCATGCATAACATTTTATATTCAAGTTTTAATAACTGATTATTATTTTAATAAATTTCTCTGACTACGGCAGGTAGAACTTTTTCATTGTTAGGATCAAGTATAACATTTAAAAATTTCTCCATTACATTTAAGTTTAAAATAATTTTTATTTTTTGATCTTAATTTTCTACAAAAATTAATTTCAAATTACACATCAAACCAAATTTAATTAAATAACTTTTAAAATCAAAATATTCTCAGTTATTGCCATCTACAGCGAGTACTGGTGTCTTTTTCACCTTAATGTCAAACGGTAGGCTTTTGATTCTGGTAGGCATGTTTCATATGTATTCATTGTGGAAAGAAATGTGCACACTTATTTTCTACCTATAGAAAAAAAAACAAATTCATTTTGATTGATTTGTTTGATCAGGTCATAAAAATTTATACAATTCATTTCTTGTCCCAGGGCATACTGTTCTAAATTATTATCATTTAGTTGAAGACAATTCAAATAATAATATTTTGAGATTTTTAAGGAAAAAAAATTGAAATAATTTACACCCGAGAACTGCGACAAAGGTTTCCACTACATGCATGGATCATTTAGAAAAAAATAACTTTTTTATTTTTAACTATAAACTTTTTAAGTGACAAAGACTTAAGCAAATTTATTAAATATGGGCATTGTAAAATATAATATCAAAATGCTTTCTATCACCCTTGCAGCTAGGTTCAGCAAATCATTAAACTGTTCACATGCTATTGTTGTGAATACTCGTGTGTGTGTGTGTATATATATATATGAATTAATTAATCAAACATGGTACCGCTGATATATTAAATGAATAAATTAACAATTAATATAATCCACGTTACCAGCACGTTATGTACACTACTAGATCTTTCAGCTTACTTGGAAGCCATCATTAGGAATTAAAATTAATACATTTAAAAAAAAAACTATACTCCTGAGTATATTAATAAGACAGGGTCAGTCATGACTGTTTTAAAATTTTTTAATTCTAACTATGATTTTTTAAACTTTTGACTTTAAATGTATTAATTTTAATTTATGATGATGGCTTCCAAGTAAGTCGAAAGATCTAGAGTACATATCAACGTGCTGATAAGGTGAATTATATTTATATATATATATATATATATATATATATATATATAAATATAAAAATTTGAATTTTCTGGAAGTCGAATCATGTTACCCCCTTACAATAGGTAGCTTTCTTATGAAATCTACCTAATATGAAATGAATATGACCCCTCAACCACAACCCAATGAAACCTTCTTTCAAACTAAACTATTCAGCTGCGGCTGTTTGCTGAACTATGCGATGAAATGTGTGAAAAGAAAAAATCTCCTCTTTTTCACATAGAAGTCAGTAGGCTATAGCGGGGGAAGGTGTTTTAACCCGGTTATTGTAATTACAAGTTGAATTAATAATATTTTTCCAGGATAAACAAACGCCATTACTAATGTTTTTACAGCATAATGAATATATGTTGCTATTGGATTACTTAGCTGACGTATTTTCGTATTTAAATGAGTTAAATGTAAATTTACAAGGGTGTGGTAAAAACACTTTATCAATGACAAAGTTTGTGATTTCGTTAAGAAGCTTGATATCTGGATTAATTGCCTTCAAAGCAAAAGTTTTGATAATTTTCGAGTCGCTTCCGATTAAAGTAAGAAAAATTTTAATCAAGAAGGTAATATTCACCACACTTTGGATAACATGAAGATGGGTTTGCGCGAGCTAAAAATTCAGTAATTTTAATGTATTCCGGAAAGTTAAAAATGATGGGTACTGAATCCTGTTAGTGAAAATATTGTTGCAGCTGCTAAGTTACCGATTGAGATTCACGACCAGTATATCGAAATATCTGCCGATAAAACGTTATAACTAAAATTCATAGCTGAAAATTTAGATGCGTTTTGGCTTGCTCGTCGAAGTAAATATGGAAATTTAGTACCTATAAATGTTTGTAAAATGTTTATAATAAATGATTTTCTTCTCGTAAAATTTTTCCATTTTTACGTGGCTAATCTCCGCGACCCTCCTTTCATATCCCCGTGACTCCCAAGCTGAGAAACGCGGAATTAGAGGTTAAATTCTTAGTTTTGGAGGAATGTGCAGTATCATACGGAGAAAAATAAGGAACAGGAACAAAGATAGTCGTTTTCTATATCATTGTGTATATGAAAATATATCGTTTCGTAATCGGCGAAAAGTGTTTCCGCGCGAATGTTTAGCAGTAAACCTACTGCCGTTCGAGGGCATTAGATTCTACGTAAATATGTTATCATAATAAATATTCATATTTGTAAGTATCTTACTTACTACGGGAATCAAAAATGAACAAAAATTAAATTCTATTATAAATGAATATCTTAAGTAAAAATATTGTACCTGATGCACTGTTTTTAAATTAGAGAATATCGTTAATTAAATGTTTTATTTTTAATGTTTGTGCCACTTTAAATGCAAGTGGTACTAGTTAAAGTTGCTCTTTCTGAAAATAATGCTACACTCTTAACAACTAATCGCTGTGGAGAAGATGGTTGTATAAAAATCATCTAGTCTTCGATTCAATAATTCCTGGCAGCAATCTTAACTAATTTAGTATTTTTTCTTCATTCAATTTAGTCATTATATTTTCCATTCTTTTTTAAACATGTAAAATAATTACATGTACTTTGTAGCAAAGTCCAGAAAATTTACTCCTGTCGTCAAAAACAATAAAGATAAAAAAACTAAATCCGATGGGAGCGATTTGTGAAGATCGATGTGAGGAGCGATTTCTGATGGGATCGATGTGAATCGATTTTTAATCGATTTGTGAAGATAATCGCAATTTAACATAATTAGGACAAACAAAAGAAAAATTTTTGAAAAGAAATAAAGAAGTATTCGGCTGATTTTTACCTACGACGGAACGGGGACTGCACATGCGTTTGTGGTAAGAGGTTGTGTGTATTTCTGTTACCATTTTCCTCAAAAAGTACTGGACCGACTTCGATGCGGTTTTTTGCATTACATATGTATAATTTCAGAAGAATTGCAAAGGAAAAGCCCATAGATAAAGAGGGTTAAAACAACAACAAAAACCGCAGAAATTTGAAGGAAAGAGGAATACCATCAGCAAAAGGAAATATTAATTGAAATTAAATAAACTCAGCAAGAATTATTATTAAAGATAACAACAAATAAAGAAGTAAAGTAACGAACAGTAATAATAAAAGGTATTTATAAAAAGGTTAGATAACTTCAAAAAATAATAATAGTAAACATGGTTGAACCATAACCATAATGGTGGTGTGGGAACAAGTGTGGTGGGGAGGTGGGCCCCCATCACAATTTTTATATTTTGAACATCAAAATTTAAATTTTTTATAAATTAATGAAATTATGAAGATATTAAGTTGAAAAATAAAACAAATTCTTACGTTTATAAAAGATGTAACTTATATTAAAGCTATGATGTTTATTGTATACAAAATCAGAAAAATATACTTAATAAATTTTAATTTTTGCAAACTTTAAAATAGTTATTTTATTTATAAATTTTTTAGTATTAAATGATTAATTAAATATATATTTTTGTTTAAAATCAACAAATTTCACTGCCGGCCTCCGTGGCGCGAGTGGTAGCGTCTCTGTCTTTCATCCGGAGGTCCCGGGTTTAAATCCCGGTCAGGGATGGCATTTTCACACGCTAAAAAATTTTCATTCATCTTATCCTCTTAAGTATGCATAATTTTGACTTCAAAAGTTGACCTCAATTTAAAAAAAAAAAACAAACAACAGCCAACTGTTGTTAAAAGTAAGTAACATTAAATAAACAATTATAAAATAATTACGATCTACGTTACATTCACCTACATAATATTTCATCATTCCTCTGTACAAAGTGGTGGTTCATAAACAGCATGTCAAACTATTCTTTAAGATTATAAAATTTCATAGGAAGAAAGTGGTAAAGTTTTCCTAAATTGTTGATTTTGTTTTCAAAAAAATAGTTAATTTTTTTGTTGACATTTGGGTACCGATTGAAATTTATGGTTTTATGGGTTATCAAGGTGCATAAGAATTCATTTAAATTTATTTTACCATAATTATCTAAATTGATAATACTCATCTGTGAATAAAATGTTGTTCTCATATTTAGTCTATAGTTTTGATTCGAACTGAAAGTGAACTCTCTGAGGACCTCCTCATAGATCCAGAACCCTTTTCCTCAGATAAGCCAGAACCTTCATGCTGACTGACCTCTAACATTCTCTACGAAACTGAGAAAATATTATATTGACATTACTCTGGTAACATATAACATTGTGTAAGACATCTAATTGCATTGTCTGACCCGAAGTTATTAGTAGAAACCATCAGCTTAAAATCTACGAAATAGCGCATGACTTCATCCAACACAGTGGGGTTGAACCACTTTTTAATTCTACTGACATAAGATCCCTGATTGTTTTTTGTTGGATATGATAGTATAACCCTTTCAAGTAATTAAAAAAAAAAAAAAAACTTGAAATTTTTTCCAAACCTTGGCCCACTTTGGCTAAGGTGGGCCAAATTTGCCGAATCGCTACTTCCTCACGGCTATTTAAGATCAAGAAAAGTTGATTGTTGAGTACGAGCGGTATATAATATACGTACAAGGAAGTTGTGTAGTATTCACATCATATTTTTTGTTTTTTGAAGAAATAAGAAAAATAACACATTGTTAAAAAATAAACTCTTATTGAAACGTTAAGAGGCGGTTAATTAGAAATTGTGCACCGACTGGAAAACTCATTCGGCATGATTTCAGCTATCTCTGTACACTATTCATTTGGTCTCGAACGACTTAAGATCTACAGTAATAAAAGGTATGAGTAATGCGGCATCCTTTCGTTCTAATAAATTTATTAATTTTATTACATTCATCAAATTTATTGAGGAATAAATGCTTTTTAGCTTCCGGGTCCACCGTTAGGTATTGCTTCAGAGGATGAGATGAATGATTTTTAGCGTGTGTGAAAATGCCATTCCTGACCGGGATTCGAACCCGAGACCTCCGAATGAAAGGCCGAGACGCTACTACTGGTAGAAATGTTAGAAAGGTTTTTTATAAACTTCGTTTATCAATCGGACAGTAATCTAATATATGAATGAATCTTCATGTATTAATTAGTTTGCAACTTTTGTGTTGTAATATACTGCACATATAAGTGTTGTATACTATATTTAAAATATATATTGCTATTTAAAAGCTGAAGAGGTTATTTTTCCGTTTCTTTTAAATTAACCATTATGAAATTTGTTTATTATTTATTTTTCGTACCATAAAACAATTATATTATGCATGTAAATAGTCTACTGATATGACTTGAAATTATTTTTAATTTATTTCCTTAACGTTAGTGTTACGGTATTTTGTTTCTATCAGGAAGTATTGAAAGAACTTTCATATAACTTTCATTTTCGTTACTTGCCTATATATTAACGACCAAATATGTACTTTTATTTTATGGCACTAAATCAAGCCACATTGATAATAAAAAAAAAAATATATCATAGCATAAATTAAAGTATATTTAAAATAATGCTATTTTTGGAAGTATCAATAATTTAATATTTTTTAAGTACCTGTACTTTTAAAACTGAAATTTTGGGATTCGATTTCTTACCACTAGGGTCCATGTTCAGTTAGGTAGGTTGTAATGGGTACCATGATTCGACTTCCAGAAAATTTTGACATATCTTCGCGTTTCATATCCCCCAGACCTCAAAAACACCGTCAGCTCAAAAGTTTACACACACACACACACACACACACACACACACATATATATATATATATATATTTATTATTACCACATATATGCCTAATTTAATATCAGCGGGCGAACATAATAGCAAAGATATGAGCTGGCGCACAGATTACGGACGCGCTGATACGAGCATCACTCCCACCGCGCTGTTCTCCCACCATAGCGGCGCTGCAGCCCCATCATCTCAGGCTGCAATAAAAGAGCGTGCACGAGAGTGAATTTTCAATTCATCCGCTGGACGCGGATGCTACCTTCCCGCTTCAGCTCCAGCTTGCCGGGCGTCATTCGCCCTGGCCGCGACGGACTCAGCATCAGGAGCCGGCCCAGCGTGGAATCGCTCGGGAAAAACCGCCTCGGCCGCGCCGGCGAAGGACGATCGCCGTCGACCCGACACTGCGGGGCTCTGGGGGCCACCACAGCCACGCTGTAGTGGAAACCCAATGCCGCTGAGGGAAAGCACGGTCGGACTCCAATGGACGGGCCGCAACTTCTCGACTTCGCCGGACACCAGCTTCCGGACCCAACAGCTCTTCTCAGAGCTAACGCAAAAAACGCCCCTTTTCAGGGCCACCACAAGGTTATCAATTACGTGCCGTCGAAGCCCCATTCGGCGACAATATATATATATTTGACTTTCTTGTGAACACGATAACTGCCGTAATTTTGCACCAATTACTTTCAAATTAATCCTTAAAAATAACTCGTCCCAAAACCTCGGTCGAGTTCTTTAACAGCCAAAATTGGACCATTGGGGTGTAAATAGGGGGGCTTTATCGAAAAAACAAAATATCGCTATAACATTCTTATTAAATGAAATATTGAATCCGTTTAAAGTTCCTACTATTCTTTGGATAAGGGCCTAAAACTTATATAAGTAAAGATTTTTAATATATCCAATCATTGGCCTACGGGGTGGGAAAAATGAGGTTTTGAAGACAAAAAAAGTCATACCTCCCTTAATAGGCACAATATCGAATCGGTTGAAAGTGGTCGTTAGTTAGTCCTCTAAACATTACCTAAAATCTTTTTCGGAAACAATTTTAATATGACCAACCCGTACGTCAAGGGATGACCAAAATGTTGCTGGAATTGTAAGAATATAAGGCTTGTCGTATACTAAGCACGTGAAACTTTTTTCACATGCAACCATTGTCATATTGAGTAAATTTGAAGTTTTCCTTAACTTTAAGGTGCTTTAATATTAAAATACGTATTAATAATTAAAAAATAAATAATACTTATTTTAAACTAAAGTCGATAGGCAACAAAATCGACCAAGTGAACTGTCCACTTTTTGTACTGAAGTTGAATGACCATTAGCAGTCAGATCTTGCGGTTAACCCACCGGGGTGGTCTAGTATTGATCTCATCATCGTAAATCATCTGATTTCGAAGTAGAGAGTTCAAGTTTAAATCCTGGTAAGGCAGTGATTTTATACAGATTTGAATACTAGATCGTGGGTACCGGTGTTCTTTGGTGGTTGCGTTACAATTAACCACACATTTAAGGAATCGTTGACGTGAGACTTTACAACTTTACACTTTATTTACAATCATACAAATCATCTTGATTCACCCTCTGAAATAATATTTACGGTGGTTCCGGAGGTTAAACAGAAAAGGAAAGATCTTGCGGCTGCCTCACATCGTAGATCATTTGTATGAATTTTTAACATAATACTCATGTGTGAAATCAAAGAGGCGGTACACTTCATATCACGCGAAAAATTATATTCCCAGATCCTAACACTTTTTGATTGATTTAAATTCACTGCTTCTAGTCTCAAAAAATTGATAAATACAAAAGCCACAGAGATGTAATTGAAATACTTGTTTTCTTCTAAGATTATAACAAGCACTCATAATGTCTATTTTTCGTCTGTTTTGTTTCAATAGAAAACCGATTTTTAAAAGTTTTTATTTGCTATATTTACATTAATTTTCTCAAAATTAGATGCTCTACAAGTTTTGTTAATAAATCTTTCGCTTTTATTAGTGATTTAACAAAGTTATTGTACTAAAAACCTAAAAAAAACTTGTTTTTCGATACAGATTTTGTGTTTTACGTCGGATATATTATAATATAAACTACTGGAGTTACAGTACTGAAACCTGTTTTATCCTATTTTCCAGGTCAAATTATATAAGAAACCACCAACTTTATTCCTTAATTTGGGTCCCAAAAATTACAATAGGGCTTTTTTTTAAATAGAAGAGCTGACATCCAGGTGAAATTTTTTGTTAGTCGCAACTCGAAATCAAAATGTTTCCAGAGCTATTTTTATATGAACTTTTTTGATTATTTTCACCAGTAGAACATGTCTTGAAATTTTCTCCGTTTCTTCATAAAACACTCTGTATATGTATAATATTCTTTTAATTTATAGGTTAAGAATATAAAGTATTCTGAACAAGCTGGGAGGTATTAAATGTGTGCGCGCGCGCGGGTGCCTGTGTGTGTGTATGATCGAGTTACTCATTTCAAGTAAGATAATTATGACAGCTTGGTTTTACAATCTTACGGGAAAACAAGCGATTACTTTTTTAAAATATTGTTTTAAAAATATAAAATAATTTTTAAAATAAAAGAATCTTTATCACTTTTTCTGACAAAATGCAGAGCTGAAGTGATCATAACATATAAATACAATTACAACCTCGTGAGAAAAATTCGTCAGTGTTTTTTTTTTTGCACACGCTTCATAAAGCTTCCGTTACGAATAAATGACAAATTTGTTACCGGGGTTTTAAAACAAAAGGAATAATGTAGGGAGGATATCTCCAGTCGTGAGGGCCGGCATGCCTTAGGTGTGCCGGTTTCAATGAGCGACTGGGATCTCCAGTGTTCCGTTAGGTTGGATATATAATGAATCAAAATATAACCGATTCAGGTATTATCAGAGATAATAGAGAAAGGTAATAAAGTAGACCAAGTTGAGTGCAAATAAAAGAAGATAACGGTGATAAAGAAAATACTGAGACCCGAGACATGCACTACTAGACGACACAATTTGATGTAACAAAAGACCTGAGACAGTTTGTGAAGAATTGATCGGAGAACGATCGAGGGGGGGGAAGACAGCCCTCTGTGGAGCCATCGTTCGTCTGCGCTAGAGCGGATGGGCGATGGCGATGAAGCACGGGTGCTCTTGACCACCTGAGTTCAAAGGCCGCTCTCGGGGTTGAACTATGCTTAACTCCTTATCTGACCCCGGGTGGGGAGGAATGGTGAAATAGGAGTTTTAGTCGGTAGGGTGCGGGCACACATAGGCTCTTATAAAAACATCTAGCCGAACCTGTGCGAGTCCGATACTCCCCCATTTGTGGGGAATACGTAAATTGTATTTCTCCGCTACACCGATAATAAATAAATAAAAAAATAAAAAATAAAATTATAAATGTACAGAAATGTTTTAAGGAGACTGTAACTTAATAGGGAAATTTACCAAAATTTCTTTTGGTACATAAACTTAAGAAGTACTCTATTACCTCAAATTTAAATATATCCGCATAATAACGGATAAAATCATTCGGTAGTTGGTTCGTGAAAGCTAAAAATGTTCTAAATGTTTATATGTTGAACTACTGTCTGTTAAAAATAATATTGTATCGTCAGTAGTAGGGATATGGTGTCAGAAACATTCTGTACTGCGTTAGTAAAAGTAAAATGGGTATTGTAATTGACATAATTTGCTACATTCCATCAAGTAGTCGCAAATACTCAATCTTGCGGCTAGCCTAAATATGGTATTTTCAAAATCGGTAAAATGTGTACATTCTAGTGATTATATTAAAAATAGTGAAGTGTATTACCCGGTAGAAATCTGATTTGTCTTTACTATTCAAAGTTGCAATTCCTTTAAAGAGATTCGAACTAAGATCGGTAAATCTTTTATTGGATTCCGATAAAATAGGAACAATATTATTGAGATAATTAAAAAGGTTTGCTTATTGATAGTTGATGAAAATCAAGGTATTACATTATTGTTATATTTCATTTATTACACCCAGATGAACGATACTTTTGCTGAAAAGAACCACATTAAAAAAAAAAAAAAAATTGTTACAAAACTCTTTTCGGCCTGATTTCATTTACATGTAGTATATATCTAATTTTCAGAAATAATACAATTCTTATCATTATTCGTTGTTTAATAAATAAAATCGGGCCGGTAAGACTTGTAAGAAAGTTTTATTTTTTTTGCTTATTACATGGAACGCTTAAACATTGTTTATTATCTATTATTGTATATCTATTGTCTATTACATATAATTACATGTGTTTTTTTAAAAATAAAATTCTAAATTAATAACACATATTAATAAAATAAATGTAGTATCTTACTTTTTTTGATATTAGTATCGTTTTGTTTATTACTGATTTAGTTTTTTGAGCGGAAGAAATAGCATCTGCTAGACTCTTACCGTACGGTTTACAATTTCATTGTAATTTTTTTGGATATGTATATACAAAATAAATTTATTTATTTAAAGCAACCCCCCCACCATGATATTCCAATGAGATAAGGGCTATTTGTATGACGTTTTAAATGAGGTATATAGTCTTACACAAACTCAGGTCGACCATTCCTGAGATGTGTAATTAATTGAACCCCAACCACTACAGTATATCATATCCACTGTTTAGTATTAAAATCCGTATAAAAGCAACTAATTTTTTACTAACCTTTTTACTTTAACTTTTTACTCAGAACTTTCGACTTCAAAAATCAGTTGTTAAACTGATTTTGCGACATGAGTTTACCAGTTATGATGCCCAAGGGTATACAAATACAAATTTTACATAGTTTTTTTGTAGTACGTAAAATACATTTGAATTAAAACACTTTCATCTTTTTGGTTCACAGGCACTCAACCTTTTCTCTATTCGTTTTTTTAAATGCTTTTTTATTACGCGTATTGTGGCTCAAACCTCTGGGCTAATATTTAGAATGAGTAAATTAATATTAAAAAAAGAATATTGAGAATAAATACTACTATAAGCACTACTGAAAATAGCGAGTAAAATATTTACTGTGATTAAGTCTTTCCCCGTGGATGGACCAAAGTTTTTCGTAAAGTAAATGAACTCCTGGATTGACCAGATTTAATATATTAATTAACACATGAAATATTTAATGGATTAAATATTATTTACTATGTAATATACATATTATTTCATTAATAGAGTAATGAAATATTGTAGTAAATCAAAAATATTTAATGGATCAGTACAAAAATGCCTTAATTTTTAGTAAAAAAAAATTATTTTATTATAAAAAAAAATACAATCTTCATCCTTTATTTCTCAGTAGAACTAGTCTTTATTTATCTGAATAACCATACGTAGCGACGACTTAATTTTTTTTTTTATTTATTCCAAATTCTAGTTGAATTCAAACAACGAAACTGTTAACATTTCTTGACTTAAAAGAAAATAAATTAAGATTAATGCTAAAAATCTTGTTTTCTTCTATAAACTATAGAAAGATTTTTTCTCTCAAAAACCTTACAAAACTCGCTTCAATAAGTTTTGTATTTTTAAAAAAATGATTCAACGATACAGGTTCGTGAGGATCTGTTATTTTAGGCTGCCGTTGTTAACTACTTAAGAATTTTAACTGCTATTGATGTTAAATTATATTGATTAACAACAGGAGGCAAGGCCGATTACAGTTCGACATTTAATTTTACCCAATTCATGACCGACATTCCTCAAATATTAATGTTAATTTGTCCCAACGAATAATATAAGGATCTACAAGAGATCAAAAATCATAGATCTACAAGATCTTCATCTGAGTTTACAATCCAGATGAAGAGTCTTTATTTTGATTCTTTTGTTATAAATATCATCTCACTAATTCGAAATTGGTGTCCAGTTAATATTTTTGATTCATCTGCCTTATAAAAAAACAAAAACCTGATGTGTACCCCACATGACTTCCTTGTACGCTTATTAAATTACATTCACGCATTTTTTTAATATGAAAAGTACATACAATTTTATTTCATTAATAACTTCTGTTATTTTTTCATATTTGTTTTGTTGTTATAATTGAATTTTTATTTATTGTAAAAATATTTACAATCAGAGGTTAATAATTATTTAGTAAATCAATATATTTAAATTAAAAAAAAAGGAGATGAAGTCTAATTCGAACCGATGTGTCTTCACCTTGTAAGATCCAAATATTTCATTAATTAAAATTTTATTTGGCTATAACTGCGAAACCAATGAAAATAAGTACCACTTTGATATATCGTTAAGAAGCTGTCAATGAGGGCTTATTACTGCAGTTAAGAAAAAGTTCAAAATCTAAATTTTTTTGGATTTCATGCTTTTTTGGACACTTTTGGTTCAGTTGATTGCAGTCAAAAGGGGAGGTGCACAACTAGATGTCACAACAGTCCTAAATCCGAAATTTCAACATCGTACGGCTTATCGTTTTTGAGTTATGCGAGATACATACATACGTACTTACAGAAGTCACGCCGAAACTAGTCAAAATGAATTCAGGGATGGTCAAAATGGATATTTCCGCTGAAATCTGTAAACAAAATTTTCGCGATCACAATATTTACTTTACTTCGTACAAGGAAATAAAAAATAAATTTAAAACAATTTATAATCTAATTTAATTTATGTCGACCATAAGCGTATGAATTGTGTAGAGCTGTTCACAAAATTAAATGTGTTATAACTTAAACTTGTGTTTATATTTACGGATGTGAATTCCTTGCTATAAAGAATGGTCACTTATTCTTAAAAAATAACAATATCTACCTCTACCAAACAGGCAACGGAAATGTTTTCGTTTAGCACAATACTTCGGCTTATGAGAAAGATAATTTTTAATAAATTGCTGAATCATTTTAAAAAATATTTCCATCTATTTAAA
This sequence comes from Lycorma delicatula, assembly GCF_047948215.1. NCBI lineage: Eukaryota > Metazoa > Arthropoda > Insecta > Hemiptera > Fulgoridae > Lycorma > Lycorma delicatula. Next base: position 90,058,053 of record NC_134456.1, on the reverse strand, counting down.
GTACTAGTTGATTAAAGAGGACTTCACAACTTTGAAATCATAAAAATTAAGATAACTTACAGATTAGGTTAAGATCTCATTTTATGGCAAGTTTTGATTCGCATAGTTCATTACTACCAGATTCGGCCACCAATGTTGTTAAAAATGGATACATTTACTGGTGCGGAATGTGTTCGTTGTGTGTTTTCGTTTCATGATTTGCAATCAGCAACTGCAGTTCAATGTAATTCACGTAGAGAATACGGTAGAGAAGATTTGGCACCAAATCTTCGTTGAGACAGGTTATTCTATTAAATGTACAAAATCACCTTAAACCCACTCGTTCATGAAGCTGCCTGTGGAACAACTCGGAGAAAGAGCTTTGCACGTAGTTCGAAGAAATCAACTCTACTTGTGTCATGTGAAACTGGCATACTAAAAATGACTGTTTGGTGCTTGTTACGTAAACGATTGCACTTGGAAGCCATACAAACTAACCGTGATTCAACACATTACAGATTATGACAAAGGCTCGGCTGCAGTTTTGTGTGGAAATGATGGGTAGAATATTGCAGACCATTTTTAGAAGATATAATTTCAGTAATGAGTCAACGTTTCACGTCAGTGGCAAAGTGAACACCCATAAGTGACGAATGTGGGGTAGAAAAAACCCTCGTGAAACTATGCAGTACATTCGTGACAGCCCTAACGTTAATGTTTTTTGTACCCTTCGCAGATAAAGACTGTATGGCCTGTTCTTCTTCCAGGAGGCAACCGTAAATGGTTTCGTTTAACTGGACACGCTTGAAAATTGTTTAATTCGTCAGTTAGACGTTGATGACCAAGATGGACGCCATTACTGTGCAAGACTTCACCACCGCCTAGAAGTCAGAAATTTCCTTGATACTCCACTCCCAGGTCGGTGGATTGGTCGTAAAGGTCCAATTGTATAGCCACTTCGCTCCTCAGGTTTGACCTCGCTAGATTTTTTCTTGTGGGGTTTCATTAAAGATCAGGTTTATTTACCACCTTTGCCTGCCGATCTTGTTGAGGTAAGACTTCGAATTAACGCCGTAGCTGCAGCGGTAACACCCGTCTTGCTGGCCAGAGTGTGGAGTCGACTTCAGGTGAGATGTATGTCGCATTACAAATGGAAGCCATATCGAACCAAAGTGAATGTCGGGTGACAAACTTGATGTGTTTTTATATAAAATGAAATCTCAACCGAATTTGTAAATTATCTCTACAGATTTTTATATGCTTTTAAAGTTGCAAAGTATTATTCTGTTGATGAATATTTAATGACATTAATTAACAGAAAAAAAAGTTTATTCTGCATTCCATTTAACTTTTACATATGTGCTCAAAATAATTTTCAGTTGCGGGATCTGAATGTTGAATTATTTTGTACTATTGTTAAAATTAAATTCCCACTTAACAACAATTTAAAGTGTAAATCCCAGTACTTTCGGAGCTTATTCCATCTTCAGGGATTTTCTAAAAGATGTTAATTTAAATTCAAATGAATAATCGTTTTTAAATTAAACTATGTTCATAATAGTTGGTCGTCAAGAATAAAACTAATTCGTACGTCAATTATAATAGTCAACTATAATATAATTATAGCATAATAATATAATATTAATATACGAGGTCTGTTCAAAAAATACGTTGACTAACGTCATAAAACAAAATGTACTTTATTTAGAAGTTACTTGCCTGGGTCTCCTTCAAAGTATTCTCCTCCCCGACACACACACTTACCCCAACGGTGTTTCCACTTTTGGAAACAGTCCTGGAACACTTTTGAGATCTTCTTCAATTCCTTCGTCGCATTTGCCTCAATCTCGGGAATCGTCTAAATTTTCTTCCTTTCAAAGGTCTTTTGAGTTTGGGGAACAAAAAGAAGTCACAAGGAGCGAGGTCAGGCGAGTAGGGTGGGTGGGGAAGAACAGTGATCGAGTGTTTGGCCAAAAACTCACGAGTTCTGAAGCCTGAATGGGCTGGAGCGTTGTCGTGATGAAAAACCAGTGGTGCTTCTTCAATTTTTCGGTCAAAATCTCGTAACATGATCTCCCACACTTTTCAGCAAACTCTCTGATGGTCAGACGTCGATTTGCTCGAACCAGGGTGTTGATTTTGTCTACGTGTGAGTCGTCAGTTGACGTGGAAGGACGTCCAGGACGCTCATCGTCTTCAATCGACTGACGACCATCTTTAAAACGTCTATGCCACTTAAAACATGTCCCACGCTTCATAGCAACGTCGCCATAAGCCGTCGTTAATAAAATAAATACCAAAACAAAATTTGGTATTTCTTTCTCCCGTACGTTTAATTTTTGAGGTCGAAACTTTCATTTGTTAATTCTTAATATTTTTCTTGATTTTATGAAAAATTAAACATTTACCTACTTGTAAAATACAAGTATCAAAAAATGGGTTAATAAATCGGGATTGACTAGATCAAAAGTTTTCAAAACTGGTGTGGTGATTTCTATATTTGGGACAACGTTTGAAATTGGGATCTCAAAGGGTAGAGGATCGTGAAAATTTAGCAACGAAATTACAGATTTTTTGTCCCCCAATTCCATTTCTGGTTCATATTTAAAAATCCCAATAAATTATCATCGTTTCCTTTTTTTAACTGATTTATTACTTTCAGGTTTTAATTTCAGATGAAATAATGACGCTAATTAGGTTTTTTATCAAAGCGGATGTATTTAAAAATGTTAACGCAAATTGTAATGGAGATAATTAAATCCTTACTATGAAGAAGTCTTAATTTTTGAACAGTCGGAATACAGAATATCGTTATGTTATGTCGAGTAAATATTGGAGTTTAATTATAATAGCTATTAAAATAGAATTTGAAGGTACGCTTTGCTTATCGGCTAGCAGGCGGGCATTAATCATGACAGCAAGAACTGGTGCCTCCTGGTTTACTCCAAATATCGTGTAATAAATTGTTGAAGTGAGCCAGCTAGCAGCGAATTCATTAGTACTATCTTTGCTATGTTGACAAATGTAATTAATTATCTTTTTTGTCAGTTCGCTCAGTGCCGACTGGGAAGATGCATTCAGTTCTTCTCAGATGGCAATGATAAAATGCAGCTTATATAATCGGAGCAATATGGTTTCTAACATTTCCGTAACTCTATAAGTGAATGTGATATTAAATAAATTTCTAGTTGATTCTGTTAATTTAGATATTTCTTAATTATTTTCAATAATTAAGCTTCAGTATAATTTTAATGTTTTTAAAAAAAGTGTGTATGTGTGTGCATATATATATATATATATATATATATATATATATATATATATATACACACACACACATTAAATATGAACGAAGAAGGTAATATCAAATTTAAACACGTGCGTTCTTAAAGAAAAAAAAATTCTGTATTTTAAAGAAAAGACTGGAATAGAGAACAAAGCTGATAGATAACATGGTTGTTGAACTTTTCCTTTCAAGATTTTCCTCTTCCATTTCTGGTGATGAAGTTGAATATTTATTAACCTTATGATTTTATTTATATATTTATTATAAAAAAATAAATAGAAAAATAGAATAAAGAATTAAATAGATTAGAATTGATTAGGCGGCGGGGGAGGACAGGTTCGCGAGTGAGCGACTAGGGGGTTCTCGTACATGTGGGGGTCGCCTTGACGTGAAGAGGCCGCGGACGCTCCGCTCCCGTATCTGATGGCGTCCGCAGGTAGTAAGTATAAGGGGTATGTATATGCTTCTGGTTGGTTTATGATGTAAGTTTGCTCTGTACTGATATGATGTAATTTTTTTTTACACGTATATATTTGAGTATTTTGCTTTTGATGTATATTATGTCTTTCTGATGTCGGGCTAATTCTCTTTTTCTTGGAGCCTTATTGTAGAATGTAGTATTTTGTATCTTATGCATTCTGTGAGGTTTTGGTGTTTGGCTGCAGATTTATTTTTTTCTACTGTCCGATGTATGCATTTTTAGTGTTGTGTTGTTGCACTGATCGTGTAATATTAATGAATGTCTCTTTTCAGGCCGATTTTTATGTTCTTGCTGTTTTTTTTTGATAATTTTTCTGTTTATATTGTTGTGAGACTTGTTTTCTTCTCTTGTATTTGTATATATTGTGTGACATTTTTCTTTGTATGTAGTTTCATAATCTGTTTTCTGTATCTTGCTTGCTGTAACTGATGTGTTTTTGTTGATATTCCTTTGTGATGCGATTGCACTATGACGTATGAGTGTAACCCCCCTTCCAGAAGGAATGCTTCGTTAGCGGTTCCAGGAAGGGTGGTAACCAGTGGTGGCGGTTTAGTCGGTGGTGCGCAGGCTTACATACGCATATTAATAACATCTTGCGGCACCTGTTAGCGAGCTCGACACTGCTTAGGCGTCCGTAAATGGGATTCCCCGCCTCTTAAAAAAAAAAAAAAAAAATATAAAAAAAGTGAATAAATCCACATATTGGTATTTCTATAATAGCTTATATACCGGCGTTGCTCGGGGTCATAATTTCTTCATCGGCCCATCCAATCCATTTTTTATTGTTCAGTTTAACTTTTTACAAATGTAGCTGTTTATTTTCCTACTATGTATGGTTGGGATGAAAATGCGAGGAGTTTAAAGAAAGAACATGTACGTATTTTAAACTTTCAAACAATACACAGTACAATAATTAATACGACTATAAAAATATACTACTATATACAATAACTAATGCGACTATATAAATATGAAGAATATAATAAATCAAATTTTTAATTATTTTAATTAAATTAATTAATCTTGCCGTGAGCATCGAGAAAGATGCTATATACAAGGATAAATTACATACGAAGAAGCAACATACACATAAAAGAACATAGTATACAAATAACCAATGCAACTATACAAACATGTACAAGTGTGGAATATCATTTAAATAAACACAGATTTAAAATTACAAAACAATATTCAAAGCTACAATGACGTGGATTAATCCAGCGGTTGCCTGTATAAAAAAACATTTTTTGTCTTTACTTCTTGTTCCAAAATGTTAAAAAATATTCGAGAATGATCATAAATGTTCTAGAAACGTTTAGAAAGTTATGCTTGTTTCCAAAATATAATAGTCGAAAATATTCTGGAATATTCCCAAATGTTCCAGAATTTTAAATTCTTTTATTTATGTTAAGATTTATATACTCGTATTTTGCTCTTCGTTAAAATAAATTAAAATTAAATTGTAATGATCTAATGATTTTAAGTATAAAAAAACAAAATTACGTTTACTTTTAAATTTATTCACCGAGCGCGCGCACGCACTAACACACACCCCCCCCCACACACACACACACACGTATAGAACGAAAAGATGTTATAATGAATTGTTAGAGTGGAAAAGTGTTATTAAATGTTATAAAAAATATGAAACGGAAATTACAGGATTGTACTTTTGAAAATATTAAAATAAATATTCTAGAATTTTATTAAAAATAAGAATTATTACGATACGAATAAAAAACGTTTCTTTCAAAGCATGAAGTAATACTGGAGAATATAAATAGCAAATATTTCTTAGTAATTTTCTCTTTTTATGCGACTGTCCTAGTTAAGGGCATTTCTTTAAATTTATACAACTTTTTTTAACTTTTAGCTGACACTTTGTATTATATTTATTTGCTATTATATAAAATAAATTACAAACAAGATTTATCATAGAAATTATTAAAAAATACCGATTAAAAAATTACAAATATATATATTTTTTTTACAAAAATACGAAAGATATGATCTAATTTTATACTAAGTAATTAAAAATATTTTGGCATTAATTGGTAACTGGGTGATGTCATTGTCAATCAGATATAACACAATTTTATGAAAAGTATATTTCATTTAAATACTTTTAAATAAAAAATTAATGTAATTTTATGTTGCCAGATAAAAATATAATAGAGTTGGAAGATATTTCATGTAAGCCAGTTTAGACTAATTTTTGGAATCTTATTTTTATAATCAAATGATAACATAAATTAAAAGGGACAAATTTATTAATTATGGATTGTATAGAGAAGCTGTTTTCATATAGCGGCCGAATTTGAAGTGCACTCGTATATTGCCTTGTTCGGTGTTTGAATACTTAATTGCATTTATGACAAACTTTTGTTTTATAGCCATGACGTTGAATTTCTTTAAAAATAAATGGTCTGAAAACAGATTCTGGGTGTATTAATAATTTTAATTTAATCGTGATCCCTTTTTACTTTCGTGTAAGTTTTGTAATCGCGAAAAATTTCGGTTTTCAGATTTTAAGGGAAATATCCATTTTGATCATCCCTGAATCCATTTTGAAAAACATAATTCACAATGAAAAATATAATGAACATAATTCCCTGTTTCCTTATAAAGACTTTTGCTGTTAAAGACTTTTGCTGTATAAAAACTTTTGCTGATTTTTCATCCCTTAAAAATTAATACATTTAAAACTCTAATTTAGGGACTTATATACTTTTGGTTGAAGAGATCTCTTTGATTAATCAATATTCTTAGATCTTTAGAGTTACAAAAGAAATACATCTATCAAGTTATATTTAATATGTGATTGATAACTTTATCATGATTTTGAAGTTTTGAGACTAGAAAGCAAACCGTCCACAAGCATATACGTAAAGAAAAGGAACATATATATATATATATGTGTGTGGGGGGGGGGCGTGTCTTTGTGTATTCCTTTTCTTTACATATATATATAAGGTCTGTGAATAAAGTAAAGAGACTGGTCCAGAAAAACGTTTTATTTACAATCCAATTATACATGGACTATATCACCTTCAAAGTAGTTCCCCTGGGAAGCCACGCAACGCTTCAAACGGTTTCCCCACTCTTCGTAGCAGTGTTGGAACTCAGAAACCGGAATATCCTTCAGATAGTCGATAACATTTTTTCATGTTTTCCACTGTTCCAAAATGGTGTCCTTTGAGATGTTTTTTTAAAAGTCGGGAACAGGAAAAAGTCGCAGGGACTGAAATCAGGTGAATAAAGTGGTTGAGGAACTATAGGAATGTTTTTCTTTGACAAAACTCATTAATTGAGAGTGGTTTTTGAGAAAGTACATTGTCATGATGCAGCATCCAGTTGTCTTTGATGGCTGGTCTCACGCGGGCAACTCTTTTCCGCAAGTCTTTCAAAAATTTCTCGGTAAAAGTATTGATTTACAGTCTGTCCTGTAGGCAAAAACTCCTTTTGGACAATATCATTACTATCAAAGAAACAATTTAGCATGGTTTTGATTTGCTCATTTTTGCTTTTTTGGGACGTGATGAGTTTGAAGTGTGACTTCTTGCTCTGGCGTTTTGTTTCTGGGTCGTATTCAAATATCCAAGATTGATCATCAGTTATAACATTTTTTTAGAAAATCGTGATCAGTTTCAATTCGTCCTAGAAGATCACGGCTCACTTCCACCCTATTGTTTTTCCGTTCAACAGTGAGGTTTTTTGGGACCAATTTCGTACAAACTTTTTTCATGTCCAATTCGTTTGTCAAAATTTGATGGACTGTGGTACGGTTAAAATTCAATTTTTCTGCAATCATTCTGTCAGTTAATCCCCGGTCGTACCGTATCAAGTCTCTGATTTGCTCAACATTGTCGTCACTTTTTGACGTTAACGGTCTTCCAGAGCATGGATCGTCTGCAACTGATTCCCGGCCATCTAAAAATGCTTTAAACTACCTAAAAACTTGGGCTCGTGGGAGAGCGTCATCTCCATACGCCCTTTTCAATTTTGAAAACGTTTCAGTAGCATTCTCACCGAGTTTAACAGAAAACTTGATTGAACAATGTTGCTCATAATTAGTATCATTCATTTTTGTGACGAACAACAAAAACTCGTTTCACGAAAAGTTTGTTTACGTTCTCAGGTGGCAACAATAGACTAAAATTATTAATACCTAACATAAATCAGCTGCTTATATAACCATATGTTTACTAGCAACTTTAGAGTGTTGCTAGTTTCGCTGCCAAAAAAAACTAGTCTCATTCCTTTATTTACAGACCTCGTGCTTATATAATATTTATATATATTCATCTTGAATCAGTAATATATATTTCTGTGTATAATGAAACTGACAGTTTTTTTTCCAAATTCCTGTCTACAACTCCGACAAGAATCTAGTGTATTTTTAGAAGCGGTCTGGTCAGAAGCTGGCCATTTTTAGAATGGTATTTTTCCATTCATTTCATTCAAGTAAGTGAAAGTAAAGAACTTATTCTTTTTTCATAAAGAACTTTTTTTCATAAATATTTTCCAAGCTCTAATTTTAGATTATCTAGAAGGGCGTAGCTATCGTATAACAATCGACAAAGATGATGTATTCGATTTGATTTGTAGAGAAGCAAGATATCGGCCCAGATATCTCAGTCTGGGTTTTATACGTCTTAACATTTTTTTTGAGCCCAAACATCCTTCAAAAGATGCAGTATCGGAGTTATTAACTTAAATCTTCGACGTAATAGTTTTTCAAACTCTAGCAAAACTTAGCTATCTTTTTGGGATCTTGACGTAATCTACAATCTAGGATTTTCTAAAAAAAAATATGTCTAGTTTTAAAATGAGACTTGAATATAATCGATTAGAAATTTTAATAATTTTTCTAGGATTTAGTGTGTTTAATGTTAATAAAGAATCATATATTATTACAATATTTCTAGTTATAAAACCATTAAATTATCGTTGTCCAACTCTTTTTTTCTTCAGAAAATTTAATTAATCATTTCAATTGAGTACCAATCTTACAATGGCGAGTTCTTTTTTGGTCAGAAAGTCAGCCTTACATTTCTTTTATTTTTAAGTAATTACGCAACCAATAAGCATTTACGCAACAGGTATTAAACGTTGAAGGATGAAAGATACAAGGTTGATACGGCTATTCTTACAGTTTTCTCGTGATTAGTGTTAGCGAATGAAAAAAAAAAACGAATAGAGAATGCAGTTTATTATATTAAAGTTTTAATAATTAAAAACAAATTATTAAAGTAACATACAAATAGAATAAAAGTAAGCTGTTTGATGAATATTTTCAGAATTTTTTACAGTAATTTCAAATACTTACCTGAAATTAATTGATGGTGTAGATTGAAAGTTCAGAATTGAAAACCTTCCTTTTAAGGAAAAATTACATTTATTTTAATTATCTATTTATTCTATTTATATTTAACGCTCATTCAATCTTTATAAAATAAAGTGTATGCATATATTTAAAACGTATAAGAAGAATGTAAAATTCGTATTGATCAACAAAAAGTTTATTTTTTGCTTTCATCTAATATATCACCAAGAAAAAATAATTTTTCAAAAAATGTTCATTCCATAAGAGAAATGATTACAAGGAGAATATTAATTAAAAACATCGTGGAAGGTGATAAGGAAAAGATTGTAAACAAGAACCAACGTTTTTTAACAGAGGATAATCTTTTCTTAAGAATTTTCTACATAATTAAAAAAAATACTCAAGACTAAAACCATAAAATTAAACATGTTTTTTTTCTAAAATACAGTCTTAAAATTACCTCTGTATTGTTCATAGTTAAATATATATATTTTTTTTGTGAACTGACACAAGTTTTGGAACAATTTGTGAATAACATTTCAATGGTTTAAATTGTTACTACAAGTTGTTGCATATTAAATATTTAAATATTTAATATTCATTAAATATTTTTTTACAATCAGAGGTTAATAATTATTAATAAATCAATATATTTAAATTAAAAAAAAGGAGATGAAGTCTGATTCAAACCGATGTGCGTCCTAATATCCAAATATTTCATTAATTAAAATTTTATTTGGCTATAACTCTGAAACAAATGAAAATAAGTACCACTTATGAAATATCTTTGAAAAGCTCTCAATGAGGGCTAGTAGAGTTAAGAAAAAGTCCAGAATCCAAATGTTTTTGGATTTTGGGCTTTTTTGGACAGTTTTCGTTTAGTCGATTGCAATCAACAGGGAAGGTGCACAACTACATGTTACAGCAGTGCTAAATCCAAAATTTCAATATTCTACGGCTAATTGTTTTTGAATTATGCGAGATACGTACGTATGTATGTACAGACGTCACGCCGAAACTAGTCAAAATGGGTTCAGGGATGGTCAAAATGGGTATTTGCGTTCAAAATCTGAAAACCGAAATTTTTCGCGATCACAATACTTACTTTGCTTCGTACAAGGAAGTAAAAATATATATTACACAGTAACTTCCTTGTTACTGTTATTAAACAGTAATTCAAAAACATGTGAGTTCTTTTATTTATAAGTATTTTTAAGGATTCTTTATGTTAATTGGGATCTATTTGGGTAAAAGGATTACACTAATTTGTTTTACATTAAAAAAATATATTGGCTAGTTGATAAGCAATTTCAATATTAAAAGGAAACAAATTTAAAAAGATTTTTATAGTTACGTATCCGCAATTAGTAGTAAAACGATATACACGGTTCGTATAATTATTCATGTTGTTTCGTGATGCTTTCTCGTTATCATAAACGTAATTTGTTCTTTATCTGTTAACAACGGTAAGCTATGAAAGTTACTTATAATAAAACTTTTTAAATGACAAACTGAATCTAGTAAATAAAAAATTTTAAAACAAATTTCGTTGGCTTTTCAGATATTGTTGCGGCAGTCATTAAAGTCGGTTACGTAGCTTGATAGTTTTCTGTTAATTCATAATAATTTACACGTAAGTGTACACACTGTAATTTTATTAATATACCGCTAAAAGGTTATACAATGTTTATAACTACTTTATTGGTTAGTAATGAAATTTAATTATGCAGTGAAAAAGAGTCGATATCTTCATTTGTTTGATTAAAATAACATTATCTGATAATTTGTTGAGATAAATAAGGCTATTTTTTGTTAATGTAAACATGATTCAAATTTTGAATATGCATAAAGATAACACTTCATTACTTGTCGGTTTATGAAGCCTTCCGTTTGTTCTAAAGCAACTACGCTTTCAAATATCAAAGTTGTTCTAAGACATTGTCGGCTATAACTAAAAAGCATTGAATAAAACAAGGGTAATCTCTACTGTAGTCGAAAATAGTAACAAATAAATTATACGATATCGTATAAGCAATTAACTATATGGTTACAGTTTCAATCGTATTGATTCTCGTCTCGTTCAAAATGTCATGCCTAACCGGGGGATTCGAACCCGGGACCTCCGGATGAAAGGCCGAGACTCTACCACTCGCGCCACGGAGGCCAGCTTTTAATAATAGTTGGTAGTAATATACTATGGGCACTATTTACAAATTTAAAGATTGCTGTTGATTACAGCAAAGCGAAACACACGATAGCTTACTGGTCAATATCCCTGTAATTTTAGTACGACTAAAAATGAATAATAATTGGACAGTAGCTTACGGTGGGGGTAAATTAAGAGTGTTGTTAATTTGTGAAAAACATTTTGACTACAACTATTGTTAAATATGTTTTATTTTTTTTATAGCAGTGTTATTATTTATTAGCCGTAAATTACACCGATACAAAAAAGAACCTTTGTTTGCCTAAGGAAGAAAAATATGTGATTCCGATAATACTTTTTCTCCTGAATTCAAATATATCGGTTTTTCCCCATCACGCAAGGTTTCCGAGAGACAGGCATTTATAATTTCAAACATTTGACTCGTTTAGAAAGTAAGAAATGACGATTTTCTGCCACATTTCGTCCGTGGAGCATCCCTCTTGATGGTCCAACAATAATCGGCCAGTACATTAGGATTCCATTTACCTTGATACCTCTTTTCTATAAGTGAAATCTCCTGATGAAAGTGTTCCCTGCGCTCATCGTTCAAGATTCTCCGGGAAGAAATCTAGGTGCAAGTGCAAGAAGTGTACTTTTAAGGACATATTACAAAACAAATTTTTATAAGATCGTTAACAATATCATGATAATTTTCCGCCTTTCTATTTCCCAAAAAACTCTGAGTAACATTTTTGACTGCTTGCCAAGCTGCTTTCTCCAGTGAATTCAATAGTTCCTCAAACTTTTCATCGTGCATTAGTCACTGTATTTGTGGAACCACACATATTCCTTCTTTAATTTTTGCATCACTAATTTTAGGAAACTTCTGTTTTAAGTAAATGAAACCAGGAGTACTGTTCATGGCCTTGAAATTCTTCATTAATCATAGTTTGATATGTAACGGAAGTAGTTACACATTTTTAGGATTACACAATGGGTCACGTTTCACATTTTTCTGTTTAGGATGAGTGATTCCTGAACAGATTAGGCCATTCTTTTCTAATGAAATGTTTTTTACTGTCCCTACTATCCCATTCATACAAAAATCAACAGTACTTTGTGTAACCAAGCTGCAGACGACGAATAAGTGCAAATACCTTCAAATCGCCACAAATATTCAATTCATACACTGCACATTGAAGCTTTTTGAATATAAATCTAAAGTTTTCATATGTTTCTTTCATACTAGCAGAGCCGCAGGTACATGGGAATTTATTGCCATTATGCCGAAGCACAACTTTTAAACTAACTTTAGAGGAATCAATGAACAAGCGCCATTCTGTTGGGTTATGTTCACTACAAAATGTCTCCATAAGAGAAGAAATGTCATTACAAAACACTAAGTCATTTTCTTCAGAAAAATAGTCTTTAAATTCAGAATGATGATTACGATAAGAACAAATTTGTATTCCTTTGAAGAAGATTCCATCCTTTTAGCCGGAAAGCAAGCATTTCAGGCTGTTTTTTGGATAACTTTAAATCTCGTATGAGATCGTTAAGATTTTCTTGGGTCAGTAAATGAGACTCAGATGATCTGCTTTGTTCAAAAGCTGTATTACCATAATCTGTTTCTTTTTCTTCCTTACTTCCATCAGACTCTGAGCTCTCATCTAATGTCTCATATTCTGGAGGCTCTGGTCTGGGAAATTCTTCGCAGTGTGGAACTGATCTCATTGCAGATTGCAAGTTAGGGTACACCACTGTATGCTTTGATTTTGACATAATCCCTTTAATGTTTGTTAACCAGAAATAAAAGTTAGAAGAGTGATCTTTGGGCTCCTTCCAAATCATAGGGATAGCAAATGGCATGTGACGTGTGCCATTTTTCTATGCAGTGAGAAGCCTAGAAGACGGTAAACAGCATATATGTGGGGCCCAGGCCCTTGTTTGGTCCCCGACTTTTTACTCAAATTAAAGTTGATAACACATTTTTACGAATGGAGTAAGGTTTCGCCTTTGGGACTTGAGCGTAACTTTACCACAAACATAAAAAAAATTGTTAGGATGATTTAAACAAACTCTAGGCATTTTGTAACTAATGACTAATTTTAAAAGAAATAAAGTAAATATGTAATATACAATAATTCAGACACGCAAAGCGCTCACAATTACGTGTTTACTGGTTCACTACTATCTCAAAACCGGCATCGTTCTGATGAATGTGTGGTACACTAGATCATGTTTGTACATGTCTATACACGTCTGAACCTGCACAACAGTAGCAACGGTACCCTTTGAGTTAGCTCATTTGATTCTATCATATTTACAGTGCTCTAGGAGCTTTTACTTGACAATGGACAAATGGACGAAAAAACGTTTTAAAATATTAAAAAGAATTAAAATAACAAAAAACTGGGTAATGGGGAAATTCCAAATACGTATTTGTAAGGATAAAAAACTTCATTAAGTACACCTATTGTGAGATAAAAATCATGTTGACCAGTGTTATTAGTTGTTTATTGTAAGACTAGCTGACTATTTCACTATATAAGTAAAATAAAGACAAAATTATGCGTTCCATTTAAAATTATTATCTTGTTTGTGTAATCTTACTCTTACAAACGACTTATTAAACGATCAATAATTATTTCTGTAAATTATAATGAAAATATATTTCTATTTTACGTGAATAAATAAATACATTCACCGACAGTTACAATGAAAATAAGCTAAATTCTATTTACAAAGTGTAAATCCCGTTGTTCCGTTGACAGTTTTCACTTTCGTGGTTTGTAAAGAGGTTAAGGTTTAGTACAATACTCTAGCTGAACTCGAAGCGTTTTCCAAGTAAAGGAGAATTCCTCTATTTGAGGGATAGAGTGCAGCGGTAGCGGTCGTAGAATTGAGTCTGAGGTGGGGAAATGAAATCTGTGTAGAGTGGAGGATCGACTGATGAGGCTTCTGTAACAACATTTGAACGCTATTGTGCGTTTCACAATGCCGTCTTACAATATCGATTGCAATCGAACTGCCAGACGAGACAAAGTACGAAGTAAGACCCGTTGCAATATACATGCTGTTTTCGGTTTACGAAGTTTAAATATCTTGCCAATGATTTTCCAAGGTAGATTTAGGTATCCAGAATATAACTTCGAACTCCTCCTCCCTACAAACACACACACACACACCCACACCCACACACACACAAATATATATATGATAAATATTATATTCAGGAAAATACTTTATCAATGGTTTTTCCATTATCAGCTACCATGTCCGAGATTTATTTACAGGATTTTGAAGATAAAATTATTTATGGCACATTCATACACATGATATCCTATTATGGACTAGGTATGTTGATTATGTTTTTGTAGTTTATAATATCATTATACACAATGAACATTTAATAATTTTGAATAAAATTAATTCATATTATAATAAGTTTGAAATTTACTTTTGAAGTTGACATAAATAGAAAAATAAATTTTCTAGATGTTAGTATCGAAATTAACAAAAATAATCAATTTTTAATGACAGTGTATAGGAAACCCACAACCCATAAAACTACAATACATAGAAATTCAAATCATCCGTGGTCATGCAAAATTAGTATATGTACATACATGGTTAATAGAACAATTAATTACATACAATATAATAAAAATAAAAATACATTAAACAAAGAAATAGGTATTATAAAACAAATTGCTAAACGTAATGGTTATAATGTTACTTTAATTGATAATTTATACAAAATACATAATTCAAAAATTAATAATACTGCAACTCTTCTACCTATAAATGATACCGAAAAAATTGATCACGTATATTTAAAATATTTATACACGGATAATGTTGTTGAAAATATATAACTAATATTTATAACAAAAGTAAATTTAAACCGGCATACAAGACAAACAATCATATAATAAAATATTTAAAAAATAACAGTCACACTAACATATAATTCACGCGAAATTTATAAAATAAAATGTAATGATTGTGACCATACATATACTCGTATATATAAATACTGTCGCCGAATGGCTTCGACGGCACATTGCACTTACTAATCTTATGGTAGCCCTGAGAAGGGCTATTGTCGTCGAATGGTTTCGACGGCTCGTAATTCATAATCTTGTGGTGGCCCTGAAAAGGGCTGTTTTTTGTGGTAGCTCTGAGAAGAGCTGTTGGGTCCGAAAGCTGATCTCCGGCAAAGTCCGGGAGTTGCGGCTCGTCCATTGAAGTCAGACCAGGCTTCCCATCAGCGGCCGTTGGGTCCCCACTACAGCGTGGCAGTGGTGGCTTCCAGAGCCACCACTGCCACTGCCCGGCAGTGTCGGGTCGATATCGGTCGTCCTTCGCTGGTGCGGCCGAGGCGGTTCTCCCCGATCGATCCCGCGCTGGGCCGGCTCCTGCTGCTGGGTCCGCCGGCCAGGGCGATTGAAGCCCGGCGAACTCGAGCGGGAAGGTAGCGTCCCCGTCCAGCGGCTCCCTCGGCGGGCCGGCCAGGCCCGTTGTTCCGGCGAGGATGTTGGCATCCGCCGGGAGGTCCCGCGTTGAGCCGGCCAGGGAACTTCTGTCTTCTTCCATCTTTTTCTTCTTCTTTGTCTTCTCCAGGTGGTGGTCGACGATGAATTGAAAATTCACTCTCGTACACGCTCTTTTATTGGAGCTTAAGATTGGTGGGGCCGCAGCGCCGCTATGGTGAGAGAACTGCGCGGTCATCTGCGCGGCGGTAGTGATGCTGTATCAGCGCGTTTGTATACTGTACGCCAGCTCGCATCTGAGTTGCCGCTGTGTTCGTCCGCCGATATTAAATTAGGCATATATGTGGTAACAATACAAAAGAATTTCCATCTTGATCAACTTTCAGACAATATATGAAGTTATACTTATAAAAGCGGCAAAAGATGGCAGCACGTTTTTAGATAAAAATAAATATAATCATAATGTATATAAATAATTTAATTCAAATCCACTCACTAATGTAACATTGGCTGGCCAGGTTAAATAGTATAAATTTTAAAAAATTTTTTTTTAAATTTAATTTTAATTAAAAATTTTATTTATGACGCCATATATATATTATAATATATATATTATTTTATTTAATTGACTTCATGTGTTTTTGTATATTTATGATTGTAATTTTAATCTTTTAATTTTTATGTTTAATATGTAATTTTTTTATAAATACATCTTATATCCAACTGATGTTGCGGGATCGCGCGAAAGTGCTTTTGGAATAAAAAAATAGGTGTCATTCATTTACTTTGTAATTCTGTACTTTGGTTGTTCAAGTTATATATATATATAAAGTTATTTAGAGAAGATTTATTTTTGCGATTTTATCATTACTACCTTTTTTTAAGTTTTCGTTTGATCTGTACCTAATCTAACGATTATTTTTATATATCGGAGAAGTATATATTCAAACACGAATGTTATGTGATAGAAATCATTATTAAAAATACATCAGTATATATTCCAAAAATTAAAGTTATTATACGCTTACTAATTGAAACAATATGATAAAAATTAAGAAGTTGATATCGACGTAAATGATGATCTTTAAATTAGAGCTTATGAAATGTTATATCGGATCGAGAAGGCCCTGGTATACAAAAGAGTGCATTATTAGTATAAATTTGGCCCTGAATGTCATGAGATGAAAAGTATATCATATTTATTGATTGCGAACTCATTTCTGATGTTCTAGAAACTGTTACAAGTTATGAAAAAAATACTATGAACTGTACCTCTTTAATGTGTATTTTGATGGATTTTTCAGCGTTTAATACATGTTATAAATGGGTTGAACAAGGTGTTGAATCTAAAGAATACTACAGCTTAAAAAAACAATCTGGAGCAATTTCTCAAACAAAATTAATTGAAAAAAAAATCCAAAACATTATAGATTATTTTCTATAATGATATGTATTTAAAAAGTGAGACTTTTTTAAAGAAAAAAAAATTAAAGAAAAAATAACCTTATCTTTTCTGTTACTTAGCATTTACTTCTTTATAAATTAACCCCATCCCAAAAACATCTTTGGTTACTTTTTTCATGTATAATTATTCTTACTCAAATCTGAAAATTTTTATTCAAATCTGAAAACCAAAATTTTCCTTTACTTCGTCAAGGAAGTATCACGAAAAATTCTGGTTTTCAGATTTGAAAGGAAATATCCATTTTGACTAGTTTCGGCGTGACGTCTATACGTACGTATGTATCTCGCATAATTCAAAAACTATTAGCCGTAGGATGTTGAAATTTTAGATTTAGGACTGTTGTAACGTCTAGTTGTGCATCTCCCCTTTTGATTGCAATCGACTGCACCAAAAGTGTCCAAAAACCAAATTTTTTGGATTTTGGAGTTTTTTTTAATTACAGTAATAAGCCCTCATTGAGAGGTTTTCAAAGATATATCATAAGTGGTACTTATTTTCATTGGTTCCAGAGTTATAGCAAAATAACAGTTTAATTAATTAAATTTTTGCATCTTACAAGAGGAAGGCACGTCGGTTCGAATTCGACTTCATTTCCTGTTTTTTTAAACTTTTTTTTTAATTTAAATATATTGATTTATTAATATTTATTAACTTCTGATTGTAAAAACGTTTTACAATAAATATTTATTCAATAATAACAATAAAAAAAGTATGAAAAAGTATCACAAGTTATTAATGAAATAAAATTTTATTATTTTTTATTTAAAAAAAATGTGTATATGTAATTTAATAAGCGTACGAGGAAGTCATCTGGTGTCCAAATCAATTAAAAAAAAATTGAACTAAGACTTTTCTAAAGACAAAAAGAATTGAAAAATAACTTTTATCTTTTATGTTACTTAGCATTTACTTCTTTATTAATTAGTCTCACCCCAAAAAAATCTTTGGTTATTTTTTCACTATATAAGAATAAATAACCAGTACCAGGAAAGAATTACAATTTTTTGTCGGATTTTAATGTTAATAATATATTTTCCAAAAATTTTCTTATTATTTATCGTCCATCAAAAAGTTAGTAATCTAGCCTCATGTTATTCATAATTTTTGGATTTTGAGGAATGCTGAAATTAATTATGTAAAATTTTTGTATAATTTTTCAAATAATCCATTATATTACCTGGAACTCATTTTCTTCGACTTTTTTATCGCGCTTTAATATATTAAAAACTCGCAAATATTTTCTTTGCCATAGTTTTTAGAAAGAGTTTTTGGCGGAAGCGGATTAGTATTCAGATTACTTTTGTGTAAAATTGCTTGATGATTTTAATTTTTCATTGGCAGATTTTCAAGACAGTGTAGAAGTATAATGAATGAACATATGTGCCTGTCGAGGATGTTTTTCGAGAGAAACTTTTTCAGAAATAATTTTGGGAGAGGTGGAACTCCAGTAGGTTTCTAAGATTGGGGTTAAGGTAATAAATTTGTTCGTTATATTTCCAAATATTAAACTTATATACACAACGATTGGTTTTTAAGGATAATTAAAAAAAAATTTACTTCTGTTGAAGCTTTTTCTTAATTCAACAATTCTTATGTATAATTGTTTTGTAAAAGAATTCATCTACAATAAATTAAGTAAAACTAATATAGTAAAGAATGTATGTAAAAAAAAAATCCATCGAAATAATAGCATGAACTGTAGTATTACGTTTTGTGTTCCTTCGGTGACGGTATCTCAGGCGTTCAATTAATTCTATGCATTCTTCACTGACAATGCCGTAAATAACGGGGACTCCAATATACGTTTTCTTACATGGTAGGCTCACTGAATATCTTATATGAGAGACAAATATTTGAGTTCACCACATCTTATTAGTTTTAAAATTTAAATTAAATGATCTAAAGCTTTAACGGTTGGCTACTATTTCTAGGTCATTTAATTTAAAGGTCAAAGTAGAAATTACAATGGTTTAGTAGGATTACACTTGTTTCTATTGTTTTATCACTTGATTATCTTTTAAACACAATTTTTAATTTCTTTCCTGTGAATTTTCATTGATTCTAATAAAACATTCATCTTAGAAAAGAATGTCATAACTAAAAGTGATTTTTGTTTTTAATGGTTTTTTGTATATATATAATACTTAGTATTATTATTTTTATTTCAAAAAATAACGTATGAAATAATAATAGTATATAATATAATAATAAATACAAATTATAAATTATTATTATAATTATTAGCGTTTCCCCGTCGCGGCTTCGCCCGCGATATCAATGCAGCTTCACCCGCAATATTTCACCCTCGATCGCTGAGGAGAGGAAAATAGTGATTGTTGCTATTCTGTTATTCACTGGTGTACTGATGCAGCTTCTGCTGTAGCTGGTGTGCGTGCCCGCCCGTAAACGTGTTGTTTATGATGACGCCATCTAACAGATGTAATACATTACATACCAAAAAAAAAAATTGTTTTTCGACACCGAATTTTGTTTTTTACGTCGGCTGTTTTAAAAAACTACTGGAGTTACAGTTCTGACACCTATTTTACCCTATTTCCTTGCTCAAATTACATAAAAAAAACAACAAATTTACTCCTAATCTGAATTCCAAAAATTTCAGTAGGGCTTCTTTTTATTAGATGAGCGGAAATCCAGCGAAATCTTTTGCTAGCCGTAATTCGAAAACAAACTTTCTCAGACCTATGTTTATATGAACTTTATGATTTTCACCAGTAGATCATGTCCTGAAAGTTTCTTCGCTTTTTCGTGGAGCACTCTGTATAATAATAATTGGAGTTACACTTGAAGAAGCGTTTTGTAAAATATTGTGTTTATACATGAAAAAAAACTGTATATATGAATTACTTGTGTACATTAAGAAAAAATGTATGGAAAAAGATCGAGGCATATAAATTTGCGAATGGCAAAAATTGGAGAAAATTAAATAGACAAAGTGAAAAATGAAGTGGTGAAAAGACTTGTAAATAAAATAAATGCTTAATGAGACCAATTCAGAAGAGAAAATGTAACTGGTTAGAACGTATAATGAGAGTAGAAAACTGATTAAAGCGATGTTAGAATGATCAGTAGAAAGTACACGAAAAAAATCCGGTAAAAACTAAAAATTATTAATAATCAAAAAAGAAACAGGAGCTGTTAGGAATTCAAAAGTTTAGTTGGGAATAAAGGATAAATGAGACGATCATTTTATAAGGGGCCTGCTTCTGGACCCCTTAGTCATATGATGGTATGATGAAGTCTAGTATTTGTTTTTTTGAAAAAAATAAAAAATAGATGTCATTCTAATTAGCTTTTTAAAATATCTTTACTGCGGTTTGACTTCTGACCTTTTAAATAGGAACATTTGATTGAAATTTATTTATTTTACCCGTAAGTTAATTTGTTAAAAACCGACGATTTGTTTTAATGTTATATTCAACGCTTTAAGTCTTAAAAATATTCTATCATTTGTTCACTTAAATTGTTCTGTCTACGATCTGTATTTTTAAGATGTTCAATTTTGACAATGTTTAGTCAGATTTTCTAGTTTAAAATAATTATGCATAATTTTTGTACATTATTAAGCTATTAAACTAAATTTAAAAGTAGCTAAAGGTAAACATTGTTCTTATTAAGATAATAATTATTATATTTTCTGTTAAGAACACTATGATTTCTATGTTGAGTACTGTTTACTTTTCTTAACTTCATTCATTTACTATACTCGTATGTTGACGCGTTTCGTAGTAACTCCATTGTAAAAAGTTATTTAACTGGTACTTCTAAATTTCGTTAGTCTTTATATAGCGTTTGGTCAACGCCGCTCCTTTATTTGACGTCATGCCTTATCTGGGCTTCTTGTTTATTTGTTATTAACGATTATACTTTTAATTTTACTTATCTATTTCCTGTTTTCAGATGTTTTGTATATACAAAAATATCTTCTTTTTCGTATTAAAAAATTACATTTTGTACAAGATAAAATGTAAATGCAATATATTTTAATATGTTGCACTGCATTTATATTTTATTTTGCATAAAATGTAATGCTATTGTAAAAAAAAGATATATTTTGGTATATACAAAACATCTGAAAACAGGAAATGATAAGTAAAATTAAAAGTATAATCGTTAAAAACAAATAAACAAGAAGAAGGCCAGATAAGACGTGACGTTCAATAAAGCTATATAAGACTAATAGAAATTTAAAAGTACCGGAACAGAAAGTTTTGACAATGGAGTTATTCCGAAACGCGTCAATATACGAGTATAATAAATGAATGAAGCTAAGAAAAGTAAACAGTACTCAATCAATGTAGGTAAAATTATTTATAAAAATAATTATCTTCTAATTACTGCTTAACATTTTTATTACTTCATCTTTTTTATATTAAGCGTTTATCCAGAGATATCTGTTTCATCAGATGTGTGAAATAGTATGTGCTAGGTTAAAAATATATTTAAACAACAAAAAAATACAAAAATATATTTGATTACATATAAAAATTTTTTTGTTAAAAAAGCTTTTATTTAACTAATATTAATAGTAACATTAATAAAAAAAGGAAACAAATTAGAAAAACCCTCTAAAAAGTAAAAAAATAAGAATTAAATCAAATTGAGAATTTTAAATAAAAAAATATAATATATTAACAAATATAAAAATGCACTGAAAAGTAAAAAATAAATTATATAAATAACTAATAAATAACCAATAAATAAATATAATAATTATTAAATTTAAAAATTAAAAGTAATGAAGATATTTAGTTAAATAAAAACGTGGCGCAGTTTTTATAACAATCTTTTCGAATAAGTATTTATACACATTTGCTGTATTTTAAAATATATTTTTTTAAATAAAAGATATAAAAATAAATAAAACTCGTGTATCTTCATTACTTTTTTACTTTATTAATATTAAATTAATAATTATAAATGTCTTGGTTCAATTAATTATGAAGCTTTTACAATATTTCGCTACCGCAATATTTCTGTGAAGATGCCGCGGCTCCCCGGGGCGCCGCGACGCACAGTTTGGGTGGTAATCACAGTGCTAGGTTATATATTAACATGAAATAGAAGTATTTTAATTAGATTTTAATATAAGAGTTAACGGTGAATTTTGTCGGGTGGGTTCAATTAACGGGACTGTCTCAACGTACGTTGAACTGGGATTGACAAGATCTATATATAAACTGAAATTTGTGCTTATAACTAATTCGTAAAGCGATGTTATTTTAATAAGAGCAGAAACAATTATTTTTTTCTAATGTTGATAATACTTTGGATAATAAAAGATTTATGAGGAAAATTTTACGAGGTATGAATTTTAATTTTTAAATAATTTATTAGTATATTATATTTATAAGTTCCTTTTATTATAACGTAAGTCTACTATTTATAATAAATAGCTGTATGCACTATATTGTAATATTTATAAATCGAACAGATTCTAAGATAGATACGTATCGAGTTTTATGTACGAAGGGATTGCCTTTTGGTGAAACTGTAACAGTTTAGTACATTGTGTAGGATGCTTGCGAAGCAGCCAAGCCTGATTTAGTTCCGGTGACCGTTGGGAATGTGAGGCTATCGTATCATGAAATGAGAAGTCAAGACATTCGACGATACTGGAGGGTCAGTAGGGAGCAATTAGGTTAATCTGAAATATCGCCAGCTGTTTCGGGCACTATGCATGTCTCTTCGTTCTATACGTTTAACTGCTGAACTAAAACAAAGCTGAACCGACTCTAATCGCAGCATACATAATTTACATTTATTCAAACGTATATAAAAATATCCATTTTATTAGATTATCAAATATTTATAATGGAAAATATATTTTTATTTCGGTTCTATATAATCCAGTGCTTTTTGTTTGTTTAACTTTAAAATAATCTATTCTATTCACATTAAGATACACCAACATTTTAATTCAGACTTAAATATTATTTTTAAATTAGGAATCCGATTCTCAGAATTAGATTACTGATTCCCTCGCCCCTAAATGAGATTAGGGATTTACATTATTTTTATAATTGTTTAATTACTTTTTTAAAAATCAGCATAAATTCATTATCAGTCAAAATATATAAGATTTACAAAACCACCTTATTTAAGATAATTAAATTGTTTTAAATGATGTGAAACCAGCATTGTCAATCTCTGTAGTGGAGTTGGCACCTTTTTATTTGATGGTCCTTGGTTCGAATCCCGATAAGAATTTTTCGCGCGTTAATTAATTTCATATCGTATTGCCAAGCAGCCATATTATGTTTTAAGATATGAGATGAATTAGTCATCTATATAAAGAGAGATCAAATATTAATTTATAAAATGTGAATTTTTTTAGCGATTTACTTTTTCAATAACCATTTCGATCTGTTCATTAAAAAGAATTCAACATTTCAATTTAAATTTAATTATGTCTTTCAAATGATGAGTTTGTACTTCTAAATGGTTCGTTCCCATCAGTATCAGTATATTTATTTATCTAATCTGATATATATATATATATATATATATATATATATAAATTTAGTAGGTTCTGCGAGTCTGTTATTCTTCCGCAGAAAAACTATTCAATCGATTAAACTGAAATTTTGCATTAACATAGCGGAAAGAATGTAAGATAATTGCCGTTACAAAATGTTTCACCATTTCAAGATAGAGGCCGCTTTTTTTTTGTTTGTTGCTTTTACGACCTCATGGGATCACTTTAGTTCAATTTCCGGGCCAATCCATTTTGTAATCGGTTCTTATTTCCGAATCGTATGAGTTGTTTTATTCTTGCTTCTTTTCTTTTTGCCCACATCTTTTTGAGGCGTTCTGATCTTTGGCGCCTGTCCTCGTCTGAATACATCCTGTTGGATTTCTTTTTTATTTTAGGTTCAAATGTTATCATATTAGTTTTAATTAGTTTGCCGTATTTTCCAAATTTTGTGATTAGGTCTTCTTTGGAGATTCTCAACTCTTCCATATCTTTTCAGAATTCCTTTATCCATTTCGGTTTTGTTGTTCTTTCCCAGTATAAGTTAAATATATGGTTTGCAAATCTGGTGTCTTCTGCTCTAAGTAGGTGTCCCAAGAATGAAATTCTTTTTTTTACTGAAGAAATTTGTTAGAGGGGTTATTATTTTATATACTTCTTCATTTGGGATTATCCTCCACTGTCCTTGTTTATGCATTTTCTGACTATCTTCCTTTCTATCTTCTCAATCCTTTCTACTTCTCCAATTTTGTATGGTCCGAAGAGAGTCTTGCTGGCATATTATTTCTGGAAGAATTACTGTTTGGTAATGTGTGATTTTATTTTTTGTCGATAAGCATTTTTTATGGTATATGTTCTGGGTAGTTATTAATGATTTTTTAAGTTTTTCAGTTCTTTTTTCCTCACTGATGTTATGTGTTATGGTATCTCCTAGATATTTAAATTTTCCCGCTAGTTCTACTTTCTTTCTGTTTACGTTTACATGATTAATGCATAGTGGACCCCTGACCATAATTTTAGTTTTTTCGTATAATATTTTCAAACCTGTTTTTTCAGCGAGTTGTTCTAGTGTTTCTATTTGGGTACTAGCTTCTTTTATGTTGTTTACTGACTTGAAATTCTAGGTAATGAACGTGCAGATTCCGCTTCTAAAGTCGCATGTAATCAACCGCCCTTCACCACTCGTGTTGCTCCTTCTGACTTTATTGATTTTATAAAACAGTCTCTTCGAGCAAAGTGGCAAGGTGACTGGACGACTACCGTTGATAACAAACTCCGGCACATTAAAGATTCTGTGTTGCCGTGGGACTCCTCATGCAGAAAAACTGGTCGTGAGGAAGTGGTCCTCTGTCGATTGCGGTTAGGACATCCCAATCACAACTGAGTACCTCATGTCAGCAGGACACGCACCACTATGTGTACGATGCAATTGCCGCTTGACTGTGCGCCACATACTTGTAGATTGTAGATGCTATGCGGTCTTATGTCGTAAATTTAAATGCCCAGAACTATCCGTCAGATCTTGGGCAATAAAATGAAGTTTTAAACAGGATGTTTCTATTTTTGTGTCTTGTTGATCTTATATCTAGAATTTTATATTGTTGCGTTTAGTTTTTTGTATTGGAAAAGTTTTTAATGTGTCTGTTTTTGCTTTAATTTTTTTATTCTGTTATCCGAGAAGGGGCCTTTACACCCCTCTCAGATTTTTCTAAATTTTATGTTTATGTAAGTTTTATATTTTTATTTTGTGTTTGTTTTAAATAATTTTACCGTATTTTTAAGATTCCGATTGTAATATTAGTTGTAAGTTTATTTCATTTTTAACATTTTAGTTTTTACCTTAGTTCTTAGTGTTTTGTTATCCGAGAAGGGGCTCTTTACACTCCTCTCGGACTTTATAAAATTCTATTTATTTCTAGTTATATTTTATATATTTGTATTTTTTGTTTTTTATTACATTTATGCTTATTTGAATTCTGTGTTTACGGCTGTGATATTAATTTTAAATGTATTTTAAGAAAAGTTTTACCTGTGATATTAGTTGTTTTTTTTTTGTTTAACTTTTTAGACTATTTCTAGTTAGTTATTTTGTTTTTTATGAAACCTATTTATTCCGGGCTATGATAACGCGAAAGAGTTTTTCACCCTTCAAAAAAAAAGAAAAAATTTATTGGCTTGGGGTAACAACCGAATTATGTTCCTTGCCGTTATTCAATTTTACTATGGTCAAATTGAATTTGCAGACCACTTGCAGTATTTGAATTCAATTTTTATACAAAAAGAGGTCTCCTTTGTCTTTTTTATACCTCTTTCGGTTATCGATAACAGAAGCTTTAAGTGTGTGACGTTGTACGGCGTGGTGGGCCAACAAATTCAGCCAGTATCACTGTTACTGTGTCCGCGACGAGGCTGGCTGCACCTGTCTCCAGTTATTTGGATAAAAAATGTAAAATAAAAGATGAAAATAAGTATGGTCATCTCCTCTTCCTCGTGGTGTTTGTCGGGTAACGTTAAGAACATTACAGAGTACTCTTTTATCCGTACGAATGAAGGGAGACCAGCTATAACTACTATTTTTAAAATTGGACCGATTATTCTGAAACCCGCATACTTCAGAAAGTTTCGAGTCTTGTTTTGACCATATTGTTGCTCTGAAGAAATTACGATACACTGGTAGTTTTTATAAATTGAATAGGCTTTAATTGTTATTTATCAGTATTATTTTCACAAGCATGAGCATAATGATCACAGTGGTGGTGCAGAGGGCGGAATCCCCTGACCGGCTACTTTTTGTAAAGTAGTTACTAATTTTGAAATTTATATATTAAAAGATACTGAATCAATATTTTGCAGACGCATTTTGTACGAGATGTTTAAACGAAGCATTTTTACATGGTTATTAACATGTATATTTAAATCTGTTTATTTTAATATACAGAGAATTTTTTTAAAGTTTATCTTTTGTAAATACCGTTCATGTTGACTGAATCTTTTATTTATCTTGCATAATATTATTGTAGAACCCAGAAGTATGTTTTCGAAATCCGCTTTTCAAACTTGTTTACGATTTGATTTAAAAATATTTTGTTTTTTTGACTTGCAGGAGATGGCGTGGATTATCTATTACTTTGTTATTCCAATATTCGTCCCAATATAATATCAACATGATGGTAAGGTGGATTATATTAATTGTTAATTTATTTAATATTAGTCTGCTGTATCTGCATTAGGAAAATTAGTGAAACTGTTCTTTGAGAAATAGAGGAATTATATATGCAATCCTCTTTTTATAGGAAATTAAAATGGAGAATACAAACCACCAGAGAGGGTTTACGTAGTGTATATGTTATGTACACGAATTAATAATTCGGAATGTGTTATTTTTCCTCGTTATAAATTAAAAACCAAACAAACTCAGTTTGAAAGAATGGAACAGTAAAAAGTTGTAGAGCATTTTAAATATAGGAAATGTTTTAAGCCTTAACTATTGATAACAGTTGAAAACTGTTCCATTCTGATAACGTACCGTGAAGAGAAAAAGTAATGAAAATAAATCGGTAAGTTTATAAAACTTATTATCAACAATTTTCCAATGGGGCTATTTCAGATCTTGTTACGAGCTTTTAACGTAAAGTTTTTCTAGCAAACAGGAAAAAACTGTTAAAAAGTTGAATATCCCCACCCTCATAAGTCATAAATAAACATAAACTTTTGGAATTTTAAATAACTTAATAAATATTTTCATCATACTTAACATCGATTTTGACGACCATTATACAAAAATTCAAAATGGAAAAACTTACTTCTCTTCCCTTTTTTTACATGACTTCCCAAAAAGGAGTGTAATATTTTTAGGGAGTATGCATGTATGTTTGTTCCACCGTCACAGGTATGACCCTGGGTTGGAATCCTTACGTTACCGGGAGTCTCATAGGCTGTGTATATATACATATATATAAATATATATATATATGTATATATTGTCGTGTGTTCGCGGTTCGATCAGTATATTCAGAGATTGAGAATTGAAAATATTATGTAATTAGAATTTATTAGTTTTAAAACATGTAAAATATGACAGATCAATAATAGCATTGACAATAAGATTAATAAACGATAATAATAAAACAAATAATAATCACAAGCGCAATAATAATCAGAATAATAATAATAAATGCCAATAATAATAATAAACAGTGATTGCATACAAAACAGTGAATACATCCTATGAATAAATCATCAGGATTTATTCACAGATAGATAAATAATGAAGAAAAGAATTCAGTCCCATTGACAAAAGACATTAGCATGACCGCTAGTCTTAAAACTTCTAACCACTAGTCTTGCATTTACAACAATAGTAAAATAGATAAAACAAGTGTAAAGTTCTTTTACTGCAAATACCTTTTGTGTTCACAAATAAAACTACCCTAACAATTTATCAATAAAATTTAGTACATTATCTCTTTCAGTTATAGTCTTACAGTAACTCACCCAACCATTTCTTATTTTCGTAAACTGGAATTACTTGTGACGTCACCGTAATCGCGTCGAACTGGCGTAACTCCTCTATCGTAGCACTCTCGCAGACTCGCACCTCGCAGACTGACGTCATAACGTCTCGCTTAGATTGATTGTCAACTGGTCTTCCCCAGAGTATTTATACTCCTATCTTTACCTGCAGGATCAGATCCCAGCTGAGCGTGAGAACGATCGACCAAGGCCTTTCATTCCCATGCATTCCTATCCTGCTCTCCCGGTAACTCTTCTCACGGAACAACATCTGTTTAGGTGTGTCCGTGAGCAGTATACAAAAGACGATTGTTAAACGGACCTGTTACCTTTACTAAAAGGGTTTCTTTTAGCCCCTTTCTGGATTCCTCACATTATTATATTTTCTACTACTTTTTTCTTAATTGGTAGGAATCCGTTACTCAGGTCCGTTATTTCGGCCTTGTTACAATTTACGTATATGTATGTTTGTTCCACAAAGAGTCGTGGGACACATTAATTTAGTACCAATCATCCATTCCCCTATCGATTCTATTGAAACTTAATAGGCCTTTTAACGAATGTTCTAAAGATGTTCTGTGAAAATTTCAACCTTCTAGTATTTACAGAAACAAAATGACGGCTTTCAAACAAATTCAGTTCTGAAATATCGTGTGGGCTTTGTTAGATTGTCAGATGCAATGACGCATCACGACATTTAACGTTTTGTTCAGTTGTAAATCCTATTTTAATAATTAAATATGTACACAGGAAAGTGAAGCAAGGTTATGATTAATTATTAATCTGTTTTATTCAATTTGAATACCTGTTTAAAAATACATCATCTGTTTTCATTTATTTTTACCAGCTATTTTGTAATGAATAAAAAATGTATCTGAAATTGATGTTATTGTTTGAAAGTCGCCATTTTGTTTAAATAAAGCTTAGAAGGTTGAGATTTTCACAGAACATTTTTAGAACCTACCTTCGTTAAAAGGTGTATAAACTTTCAATAGAATCGACGATGCAGTGGGCTAAATCAAAAGCGTATACCTCTTTCTGGAACATATTGTGTGTGTGTTTATATATATATATATATGTGTGTGTGTTTAAATAAATTTTGAAAAATTTATCAGATGAATGAGTCGTTTTTGAGTAACTCGCATCTCAACGTTTCGTTCTGAACGATTCGGAAACCTCGTATCTCATACATGTGAAGTTTTCTGTTACTAGTGTCTTTACACGATCCACCGGGTTGGTCTAGTGGTGAACCCGTCTTCCCAAATCAGCTGATTTGGAAGTCGAGAGTTCCAGCGTTCAAGTCCTTGTAAAGTCAGTTATTTTTACACGGATTTGAATACTAGATCGTGGATACCGATGTTCTTTGGTGGTTGGGTTTCAAGTAACCACACATCTCAGGAATGGTCGAACCGATACTGTACAAGACTGCACTTTATTTACACTCATACATATCATCCTCATTCATCCTCTGAAGTATTATCTGAAAGATAATTACCGGAGGCTAAACAGGAAAAAGAAAGAAAGTGTTTTTACCCGAGTGCACAAAAAGTATTTGTAGTTAGGGTGTATTTATGTATGTATGTTTGTTCCACCGTAGCAGCTTAATGGCTGAAACGATTTAGATGTATGACCCCGCGTTTGAATTTTTACGTTACCGGGAGTGTCATGGGCTATATATATATATATATATATATATATATATATATATATATATATATATATATATATACATATATATTTATGTGTTTAAATAAATTGAATAAATTTGAAAACAAAATTGTCACTTGCACGGTCTTTAATTATCCCAGTGATTTTTTTTTGCGATCGCGTTTTCTTATTTTTGTTATTTATCTCTTATTAGTTTTATCCAAAATTTAGTGGTCCAAATACCAGATTTTTAAACCATTTACGAAAAAATTATGTTGAGCTAGTCCGAAGATATTAGTCAAGAATATACAAGCCAATCCATTAAATACATACATTTTAGGGAAATTTTGTAACTTTTTTGTAATTTTCTTTTCGATTACGCGGTTATTGAAACGTCGACATTCGCAAAACTCCTGATACCCAAAATTTTAGGTGATCACCTTCACTTTATGCACTGCAGCGAGCAGTAGAGATATTTTCGGGAAAATAAAAATGCCTGCTGTATTTGTTGGTTATAAATTATTAGTTTTAACAATACTAAAAAAAATATTAGTAATTTTCGAATCGTTAAATAAAGAAATTATAATCATTTAAAATTTAAAATGTGATATGATTTAGATATAACTGTGGCCGATACATTTTATTTAAAATAATTTTGAAAGAAACTATATTAAATTTAAAGTAGGTACCCATAAAAAACCTAAATTTTCTGTAAATTCCATTCATCGCTTTATAAAACTTGTTATATGCAATTGCACTTAAACAAAACCTACTGCACTTAACTAAAATAAAAAAGAAGACTTTTTTTTATTGTGTAAAACTTTCTTCTTTCTTGTGATACGATATTAGTTTTTTGTATATGCATTTTATTTTTAGAAATATCTATAAAAAAAATAATAAACTGACAGATTTTTTATATTCATCGGTAAGGAAAATCGAGTAAATATTTTTAAAGATTTGCATCTGCTGATAAAATAATATTTATGTACAAAAGTTAAACTGGTTTGGAATTTTTTTGTTGAAATATTACTTTGGAGACCGACTACGCTTATTTAGTAGATTACATCTATTTTAATAGTAACCTGTAGTAAAATAAAATAGTTTGCATTTATATTAACTCTGAATTTTATTTTTGGCCATTATTGATTTATTATATCATTAATTAAAAAAAAAACTTTTCTGATTTTAATTCTTTACTAAGTAATTAAATATTATAAATTATTATTATTAATTCATGATGTTTTAGTAGGTTTAAATACGTTATATTTGTTAATTAACGTTTAAACTTTATTCGTAGAACGAACTAAATTTTTCAACATTAGAATTTCGTGTGAAGAAGATCTATTATTCTACAAGGGTAGGACAGGACACGTATTTCGTAGTCGACGTCGCGACGCATACCAAGCTAAGGGACGTCGGATGAATACAGACAAACGTATCTGGGAGCTAGGGGCTTTGCCTTCTACTTTTCCTTTGGCCTTCAGAATTAGGTTTAGAAGATTAGACGATCGAATCTGTTAGGAAAACAAAATAGTACATGCGAGTATTGCATTTATTTTAACCGCATGGGAAATTGTCTTCTATTCGTTGTTATTCTAGAAACAAAAATAATAATCGCAGTGATTCAATAAAAGGTGTACATTATTTAAGTTAAGATGTGAGAAGAATACGGTTTTCATAAAACCATAACGACAAATTTAAGTTCTTCAGTGAAACTTATTATATTCAATTTCTCAAATTTTAAAGCTATATACTTCAGTATTAACATTCCGCTAAATTTATAATATTTTTGAATAATTTCTGATTAACAGTAGTGAAAGTAGTGAAAGTAGTGAAAATTGAATCTCTCATGCATAAGTATTAATTATATCTTTCTTGATTTTTATTTACGCTCGTGAACGAGATAAAACCATACTTTATCCCATTGAAACAGATAAAGCTCCGTGCTTACACAACATATGTTCTTTGTTCCTATATATATTTTTTTTCCTACTTAAAATGTATTTTGTTTTGGGACTCTATAAAAGTTAGAAAGAGTTTTAAATATAAAAAATTTACTGGTTGTTTAAAGTCGGTAAATAAACTTAATATTGATTAATAATTAGAAAATTGATGTTTCAAAATTTCCATGTGTTTGCATGTATTTAACATTTCTATGTCTTTGATAAAAACAAAGAGTTATCTTACAAAAAAAAAAGCTATTTTCCATAAACAACAATTCTTTTATGAGAACAAAAAAAAAATTTTTATGATGTGTCATACTATTTCGGGCCCTAGGATTATTACAGGCTCTTTCGGATTTTATATTTTCGTTAATGCTTTTAAAAAATTACTTTATATTTGAACATTTTCTATCAATTTATTTAAATGAAATTGAAAGATCCCATTAAAAAAAATTAAGTAATAAACAGGTAATTTTTGTATGCTGCTAATTTCCATACTTAATTTTCTCTAATAGGCCAAGAAAGTCGAACAGGCCGTAAAATATTTTATCGTATTTCTCTAAAAAGATAAAAAAAAAAAAAAAAAAAAAAAACGTTAAAAATAAATTTAAAAACGTGTTATTATATTAATAATTTTTTTAATTATTCGAAATATAAATTAAGTGATTTTACAGAATGGAGAAAATGTTATTGTAATGAACCGTTTTCTACAGACAGGATTACTTTAATCTGTTGTTTTATACTAATTGTCCTATCGTTTTACAAGCTCTTATATACAGTAGATCATAGTCGAAGTTGTTTTCTATAAGAATAATGTTACTCATTTTAAAGCTAGTCTCTGTGGTAACCATAGTGTACATTTCACTGATGAATTAACGTATTTTGTTAGTGTTAACTTGATGGTTGATTGTAGTTTGTTAATCTCGGCGATGAAAGTAACGAGAAAACACTTCATTTTCACATTCTTGTATTGTTTTCGGATACTTTTACGACAGGTACAATTATTTGTTTATGTCGCCCAGCGTAAACGTACTTAATCATGTAATTGAGAAGATTTATGGATCGATTTGTTTTTAAATCACGAATCCGTAACTGAAAATTTAAAATTTGTAATGTGCGATCATTTTATCGTGCACATCATAGTACTATACACTATAATTCTACTATGGACTATAGTACAGAGGTACTCACTCTTTTTTTTCCAACTCCCTCCCGGGGCCAGACCCACAATTAAACAAATGCCATGCTTAAGGTGCTTTCAAGCATAACTGCTTCAGCATGACAGCCCGGCTCACCAGTTGGATCTTGCTTTTGTGCCCTGTCTCTAACCTCTAGAGCGGGGTCGCCAGAACCAGTTACGCTATCCCTGATTCCCCACCCCAGAAGCCGGGACTCGGTCTTAACTGCCTGCTTCTAATCAGGCCCCCCGAAAGAGACCCAGCCGGGTCTCGGTCTTAACAGTACAGCAGGAGAGTGACAGAGACCTTGTGCCTCATCATTGTCGTCGATCCGCAAAAGGCTGTCCGCCAGCCCCTCGCCACCTGATCTTTTGTCAAAGATATTTTATAAAATGTGAGGTACTCGTATTTCATTCGATTCGCGGAATGTAGTTTTGTTCAACTGTTGATGTCTAACAGCAAGTGTTGAAAATGTCCACCGTTTTCCTGAAGGCAAGTCCGAATCCTTTGCACCATATTTTTTTGACACCCTTCGTAGTACATCAGGGCTAATGGAATTCGTTTATGCAGTAATGGCTCGCTCCAGGTCTTGTAGAGTACGTGGGTTTGCTCGATATACATATTCTTTTTAAACACCCAGACAAAGAAGACCGGTGACGGATAAGTCAAGGGAACAAGGGGGCCACAGACTTTTTGAGATCATGATATCATCAAAGATTTCTTCCAAGAATTCCATGGTGTTTTTGGATGTACGACACGTTGCCCGGTCTTGTTGCAGGTAAAAACAGCGTTAATCAGACTGGAAAAGAGCTACAAATTGCATAATTATATTCTGGTATGCCAGACCATCAAGGGTTTCGTAAAAAAGAAATCGGGCCCACTACTCGTCGTCGATAAATTGCACACCAAACTTCTGTGAGTGCAGCGGCGATTCATGAGATGTGTGAATTTTGTATTGACCAATATATGTTGTTCTGACCATTGATGTAACCTCTAAGGTGAAAATACGTGTCATCAGTAAAAAACATATTATCCAGTGTGCCCACTCTATTTACTTTCCACCTGGTAAAAACTTGATAAACCACTGGCAGTACCTTATTTTTCTCTTTTAACAGTGTCTGGGGGTTTCAGTTCCTGTACGCAATGTATTCTGTATGCATGTAGACCTAATTTCTTTGTAGCCTTTTACTGCCTCCCGTAACACTCCGTTCTGCGATGATAATTTACGCAAACTCTTCCTCAGAGACTGTATAAGTCATGTAAGTAGTGAGCGATAATATCATCCTATTATTTTGTGTACAACTTACTTTAGTGTTTGACGTTGTTTCTACGTATTAATTAAGTTTCTACTTTCTGTTACTCGTGTTTTATCAGGTAACTTTTATAAATTCAACTTATCAAATGATTTGATGGACCGGTACGGAACTTTTAACTTGTTACTGGTCTTTGCCCGAGTCTGACGGATTGAGAATTTTTTTATATGTAGTGATTAAGATTATAAGAATATTTTCATTGTAAATAAAATCATTTATTTAGTTTTTCTGCTTGTATAAATTTTAATAATTAACGATCACAATAGATTTATTGTGTTACTGATTAATCAATCGACAATGATATTGGGAGGAAATATTTGACCTAAATTCGAATTTAAAAAATTAAGGTCACTTAGTTATGTTTAGAAATTTTTCTAAAATAACCTACAAAGTCAACAATTTTTATCTACTATTTTAATGACTTTCATGTTATACCCTAACAAATAAATTTTTAATATGCAGGTGGAACTATAGAAAACTTTTATTTTTTAAGTAATTTAAAAAAAAATCCCTTCCGCACGCCGGAAGGTGGAGGTAAATTTAGCTGGTGGTAAATAGGAGATAAAAAGATTTCTTAAAGTTAAGAAAAACTTCAAATTTAATCATTATGACAATGGTTACATGTGAAAAAAGTTTCATATGTTTAGCATACGACAGCTCCATATTCTTACAATTCCAGCAACATTTTGGTCACATCTTGCCGTAAGGGTTGGTCATATCAAAAATTGTTGAAGACAAAAGTTTAAGGTAATATTTGGAGGACTAACGACCACTTTAAATCGATTCGATACTTGCCTATTAAGGGAGGTATGATCTTTTATCTTCTAAATCCCATTTTTTCCACCCCCTGGGCCAATGGTTGGTGATATAAAAAAACTTTACTTAGTTAAGTTTTAGGCCCTTATCCAGAGAATAGTAAGTAGGAAGTTGAAACGAATTCGATATTTTGTTTAATATGAAAGTTATAGTGATATTTTGTTTTTTCGAAAAAGCTCCCCCATTTCTACTCCCATGGTCCGATTTTGCCCATTAACGTCCTCGACCGAGATTTTGGGTCATTATATTTTATGTGTTGATTTGAAAGTGGTTGGCGCAAAATTACGGCAGTTATCGTGTCCACAAGAAATTGAAATATATATATATATATATATATATATATATATATTTACAGATGCACATATAAACTTTTGAACTAGCAGTGGTTTTAGGGTCGGGGATGTGAAACGCGAAGATATGTCGAAATTTTCCGGAAGTCGAATCATGGTACCCATTATAATAGGTAGATTTCTTATGAAATCTACTTAATAGTGGCTTCTTTCACCAGTAGCTGTGAATAAGATATATTTAAATTTATTGTCAACACCTAATCATAATAAATATTATTAAGAATATTTAAATTTAAAAAAAAAAAAAATTATGTCCTTATGCATGGTTATTCATGCATTTTAATGAAAAAGATGAAATTGATAAAATTATAGGTGAAAATATTATAAAATTTTGCCAGGGATTGAACCCGAGACTCAAAGAAAATTCAAAAATTTCCTTTAAGTTATAATTACGTAATTAAGGCTTTTAATTCTTGTTAATTATTTTTTTCTGATTAAAAAATTATTTTACGGACTTTTCAGTAGATGATGATTTTATTTGAATAAATTAAAACTATCTTTATTATTGCTTGTAATATTTTAAAAACATTTTTATTTTAAAATATTAAAACTACTTAATCTTTCTTTCCAAATGAAAGTTTCGTTTCAAAAAAAAAAAACTTTTTATATATCTTGTGGAACTTATTTATCTGGTTTTTTTCACTGTCATGGTTTGATTAATTTCGAAACTGTTTCGAGAAATTTCGCTGTTTGTTATATATATATATATAAACATAAAAAAAGGAAGTACAAGCGGAGAGAAGCGGGCAGTAGGCTTTTATTGTTTGGAGCTTCCTCAAAACCCTAACAACCCTCATGTCTTCCATTCAGTCATGTCTTTCATTTGCATCTGTATTTGAACATTCAGGACAAGTCATGGCCTCTTCTCTCTTCTCCCTCCACCCTATCGTCTTCCTTCTTTAAATTGAGTTGCGACGAAGAGAAGTAACCTGACAGGAGACTGTAGACTACTTTTGACTGTACTCTGCTACGACAATTTCCCTAGACGTATAAGTATTTTCTCGTTCGTTCTCTTCTGCTTGCACTAAACGTAATTGCTTCATTCTACCTCGTAATGCGTTTAATGTACGAGTTATTTCTTTTTTTCAGTCTTTTGATTAATTCGTAATAGACCTTTAAATGGATTTAAGATGTAATATAAAAAGTAAAATAATTTTTGAAATAGCATACACATAAAGAACTTTTTTTACATTAATAATTTTTTCATTACATCGCTTTTATTTTTTACCGTTTCTTTTAAAATAAATACTAATATTTGTGTCCTTTTATTAATATTTTATGTTTAGCATACTGATATATATTATTTTCTCACGAAAAAATAAATAGAAGGCAAGGCAGGTAAATTTAAATTACTTTACATCCAACGGTACGGAAGGGAGTAATGAGTAACATTGAGCCTCACTACCTTTAAATTATAATCTTTAAAAAATTTCACAAAAACAAGTTTACAAGTCACACAAGTTTTGTCAAGAAACTAATCTAGTTTTATGGTAAACAAAAGTTCTAAAAACTTTTAAAAAACATTTCGGTAGTTGTATGGAATTCCGAGAAAAATTTTTTTCTAGCTAATTTAACATGTGAAATAAACTTAAAACACATTTATTTTTTCTTAGGGTTTCATTTTCAATATTTCATAATTTTATTTGACTCGCTAAACATAATTTTTTATTTAATTACTAGCAGATCCGGCAATGCTTTGCTATTGCTAGATTTGAGTTACGGAACATCACAAAATTTAACCTTTCCTTTTTTTCCTTTTCTTTCTTTTCCCTCTCCCCCTTTCCCGTTTAATTTTACCATGCTCCCTATCCCCATTTTCACCTTTACCTTTCCACAATTTCCCCTTTCATTTCCTTCCCCATTATTCTTTCCTTATTTCCCTTTCCCCCTTCCTCTTTCCCTTCGACCCTTTTCTTTTTTTTCCTTTCCCCTTTCCATTTCCTTTTCCCCGTTACTCTTTTTTACATTTTCTACTTGTGCCCTTTTTCCTTTTTACCTTTTTCGATTTTCCTCTTCCCTATTTTTCCATTTTTCCCTTTTCCGCGCGCGTAAATCAGTGCAGTAGTTTTTTAGCCTATAGTGGACATACATATCGGGAACACTGAAATGGAGTCGTAAAATATTTAGTATAGCGTGTGTTGCTTTTACGTCCAACAGATAGCGCTGTTTTTAAAATAACAGCCTGTCTTTACCTGTCACACAGGTAACTTCTTAGGTATATAAATAGTAGGTATATAAAAACACGTATTCGAATGCAATGTTGTGTAAAAATTTCATAGCAATCGGTGAGGAACTTTCGGAGATTTAAGATTTTCAACAAACGAACAGTTACAGTTTTATTTATATAGATGATATTAAAAAATATAAATTTTTCATATTTAAAAAAAAAATTGTGGATTATTGTTTCTATAGTTAGCGTCTTTAACACTAATCGGGTATTATGAATTTTTATGAGTTTGTATTTTTATTTTAGAATAGTAAATTTTCCGAAAAAAGTTTTATAATAGATTTCTAAATAATAATAAAGCAATAAATATTTTTGGGGAACAAATATTTTATTATTAGAA
Source organism: Lycorma delicatula (assembly GCF_047948215.1). NCBI lineage: Eukaryota > Metazoa > Arthropoda > Insecta > Hemiptera > Fulgoridae > Lycorma > Lycorma delicatula. The sequence goes on along the minus strand of NC_134456.1, from coordinate 90,020,055 downwards.
CTAGTTTGACCAGCAATCCCTTATTTTACTAGGCTTTCAATAAAAAAGTTGATAATGTGTAATTTTCTAACTTAACTTCCATGTTGCAGATATTTTTAAAACTATTTACAAAATTATAGCTGAAGTTATCCTTTTTAAAAGTTATTTACCTGTTCGTGCTATGAGAAGATATCTTTCTTCACGGTACAAAGAAATTTACTCCTATGTTGATTTTCAGTCTCCTTTTCTGGACTTAATTTTAAATTTCATCCTAATGTTTGAAAGAAATTTGTCGTGACGATTGGAAAATTCTGTCGCGTTAATCGTTGATACGTTTAATGAAAACCAATTGAGGTTAAACCGGTACAGTACATCAGATTAATTAGTAAAGTTATGATAGATGAATCCCTCATTATATTATTCATCATGTAAGACAAATCTATAACGAAAAATTTTGTCTTACGAACAACTTGAATGAAAAAATAACTGAATTTCGTATTGCATTAAACCTTGTTATTTTCTGTCTTATCTTAGAGAGGTTATTTGAGGAACACCTACAGAATTTCGGAAAAATTATCTGGTGCCGCCTGTTTTTATAAATACATTGTACAGTGATTCACGAAGATTACACACTTTCAGGACATGTTCTACTGGTGAAAATAAAAAGAAACCCATATAAACATAGACTTGGAAATACTTCGTTAGAAAGTATCTCTAACGCCCTGATTTCTGGGCCTTTGGTAAAATTAAGCCTGCCCGGGTACGTCGTCTCAGCCGCAAATATCAAAAAGTGCAGGTTGTAACTAGATATTAAGTGAAACAAAATTTTCAATATTACAAAAGTAAAGAGTTATTTATTTAAAAAATATAACAAACTAGCAGACCCGGCAATGCTTCGCTATTGCTAGATGAGTATATACTCGTATATAGATTAAATGAACAAAATTGAAAGTTTGATACAACATTAAAAAACTGACTACTACGAAACTTCATAAAATTTAACCTTTCACTTTTCCCTTTTTCCATATTTCCCTATTTCTCCTTCTCCTATTTTCCTTGTTTCCCTTTGCCTTTTCCCTTGTCGATTTTCCCTCTTTCCCCCTTCTATTCACCCTTTTATTAATTATCCCCCTTTCCCATTTTAACCCTTTCCCCCATTTCCCTTTATCTCTTTTATCCCTTTACCCCCTTTCCCATTTTAATCTTTTCCCTTTTCTCTTTCCCCTTTTTGACGTTTTCCCTTTTACCCGCGTGCAAATCGGTCCAGTAGTTTTTTACTACGCACGCATTTGAACATTGTTGCCTTTTGTATGTAGAAGAAGAAAGTCTGTATTTGTTTGTTTCGTAAATATCTCGTCACCGACGCCACCTGGCGGGTATAGTTTTACGAAAAGTTTTTCTTTTCATGTAACTAATATATATTCTGAATATAAGCCAAACCCACCGTAAATAAACCTTTTCGAAATACCTCGACCCCAGTGTCACCTATCGGGTTCAAACTAATTCAGAAACCTTTGCTGGCGTGCGCCCAACTCACCAAAATTTCATCGCAATCGGATGAATGGTATAGGGACGCATACGGGACAAACAAACAAACAAACAAACATTCATTTATATATATATATATATATATATATATATATATATATATATATACATAATATAACATAGAAACACAAACGATAAAACTAACTTACAAATAATCAAATAACTGCTAAAAATTTCCTTCGCTACAGGGGACACAGTACTGCCCAAGACGCAGAAATCAGGGCGAAATCTTTCGCCAGCCGACGACTCGCTAACGAAACATTTCCGAACCTGTGTTTATATGAACTCTTCTTTATTTTCTCCAGTAGAACATGTTCTGAAAATTTATTACATTTTTCGTGAATCACACGTGTAACAAATTAACGGTTAACTATATTTAAGGATAGTTTTATCTATTGTATTCCTTTTGAAAGTTTTTCGATCCTAAGTTACTGTATGTTATCTTTCAGCACAGTAAAAATACATTTTTTTTTTTACTCTGAATTGTATATTTTAAACAGTAGTATGATGATTTTTTTCTGTAGTGAATTCCTCTGTAATAATATTTAATTTTTCATTATTTTCGTTGCTAATTCACCAATTTTTTTGTTTTATTATTTTTATTGATAACTTAATAAAATTTTTAATAAGAATCTGTCCACATCATTCAACTATTTTTACAGTTACGGTTGTTGCAATATACAACCAAGGGAATTAACAGCTCGCTAGTCAAAATACCACCCTTTCGAATTTTTGTTTAAAATTTTACAGAATATTTAAAATTAGTGAACATTACTTCACTTTGTCGATATTTAACCATGGAACTGTACAACTCTGCTTATTTGACACTGTGACATCGGACCTTCTCCTATTTTATCGGGTTTTCCTATTTCTTGACAGTTTGATATTTGCTGAACCCAAAAGTACAAAAATCTTTGTCAAAAAATTCTGTTATGTGTTAGTCTACACTTAAATTTGTGTCTCAAGGATGGTTTAATATAAAGATAAATATTTGTGCTGTGGCTTTTTTTCACGATTTCCCAAAAAGGAGTGTAATGTATTTAGGGTGTATATATGTTTGTTCCACTGTAGCAGCTCAACGGCTGAACCGATTTACATGCATGACACAAGATTAGATTTATGTCTGTACAAGACTACACTTCATTTACATTTATACAAATCATCCTCTGAAGTAATAACTTACGGTGATTCCCGACACTAAACAGAAAGAAAAATATATGTATGACTACATTGAAATCCTTACGTTACCGGGACTGCCACAGGCTATATAAATATATATATTTATCTACGTATGTAGTAGTGGAGATTTGCCGGTTGAAGCACAAACTTTAATGAATTGAATTAATGAAATGTGAACTGTGAGCCTCTATCACTGTATGAACTGAGTTTGAACTGAATGATTCGAATCAATCGAATGAATAATATTACAAAAATAAAGAATTAGATTTAAGTTAAATGAAATAAAATAATATTAAATAACTAAAAAAAATCTTGTTTAATGATGATGGGCTTCCCGTGGGGGCTGCGTGTAAGGCTAGAGTGGTGAGGTGATGCGAGCACCTCGTGCGACGCTAGATCAATCATCACCATTAACTGGTAACAAACGGGATGGTCCTGGGATACTGTTTTAGAAGGTGCAATGAGTGCTCTTGTAATATATCTGCAAACAGTCGTCCGACTTTCAAAATTCAATCGGGGTATTTGTTAGTAAGTTGATGGCTAGCTTTTGCATGCATCAGGTACACTCTTTCTTACAGATCACGGTTATTAGAAAATGTTGTTATATCTTCACAACCGATCTTCGGATTTTCAAAATTCAAACGGAGTATTTGCTAATATACAAAAATAACGATGGAACAAAATGTTTCTTTGCTCCTTAATTGTTAATTACTATTAATATTTATTTTTTTAAAATCTATTTAATTTTATTGATTAATCTATGTATTAATCCTCCCATCGGAGGATTAATTCTGTTAAACATGAACAAAACATTTGGTTGTTGGATTGTGGATATTTTAAGGTACGTCTATCTAAGAGGATTATTGGGTTTTTGAAATGTTTATTGGATATTTTATAACTTTCAAAATTAGGTTCGTTGGAAATAAAGGTTTAAGAAAGTCCTTGCCTCTAACAATCTTATTTTTATGAATTGTTCTTACGTCTTTGTTAAGATATAGAATTGAAACTTATAATTTTTAATATTTATTTTTTATCTAAATGAGGCTTTATAACAGTTCTCTATTTTTATCTAGAAGGTTATAATATTTTTATGGCACTGTTAAAAACAGGATAAATATTGCTTTTACTGCTCTATGTTATAGGACTATTTAACTGTTTATTACAGAAGCGTTGTTATCATTGTGGAACCAATATTCTTTTCTACGAACGATAAGATTATTCCGTCCAGTAAGGATCATTTAAAAATTTTTTAAATTATTTTTCTCTAAAGAAGACATTAGTAGGATAAAAATAGTTATTACTTTTTCATCTAGATAGCGCTATAGCTCTAGAAGGGAAAGTATTGTAATCGGCCCAATTTGGGCATATGCGGTTTTAACCGGATCTTGACGTTTTGACGCCAAGCAACCCAAAAAACCGGATCGAGATTTTCCGAATGTTAATGTTCGTGTATCTGTGTTCGGTGTCGCACTCCTTATATCTCCAGAACTACTGGACCGATTTTGACCAAACTTGGTTAGATTACTTCTATATATGGGGCGTTTATGCCATTAAATTTTCAGTTTAAAAGATCAAGGAGGTGAGGCTGTAGAGCACCTCCATTAATTATTAGACATTAATTAGGCAAAATCTCGAGATATTGAGACTAGGTCAGTCTCAATATCTCGAGATTTTCCCGAATTAATGTCTTATTTTTCGTAGGCATATTTGTTAACGATCAAAAAATAACAATATTTGCAAAAAATCTTTTTTGCAAAATTGCATTCCCACCTTAAAAAAATGCTCTAAACTACTGCTGTGTTATGACATCACAGGTGAGCGGTAGAATTAAATAAATGAATAATATTTAAAGTGTAAAAGTATTTAAAGAACCGCTAAAGTATCGCTACACCGCGCGAATGAAATACCGTATGCACGAGCGCTTTAGTTAGAATCTTTGAATTAAATAAACAAGTGATATATATTTTAAATTAAGTTGTGTGTGTAAGCCGTGCATCAGTGAAAGCCGCGAGGCGCGAAAGTCTTACAACTGCGTTGCTAGTTTTTTTTTTTTTGTAATACATTAGGACAGAGTACCTGAACGCAAGTTTGACTTATTTAATTGAAATAAAATTTTAGTGGTTTAGCACATCAATGTAAAATTTTGTTCTACTGTCTTTCTTTTATGTAAATAAGAAAATATATTAAACGTTCAGATATGTAATTACAATCTTCATTATTATCAACGCACAAGTTATTACGTTTAAAACTATATCAAAAAGTCGGGAAAGTTTAGCAACATCATTCACAGATTTTTACTTCCTTGTACAAAGTAAAGGAAGTATTGTAATCGCGAAAAATGTCGGTTTTCAGAGTTCGACAGAAATATCCATTTTGACCTTTCCAGAATCCATTTGGTCTAGTTTTGGCGTGATGTCTGTACGTACGTATGTATCTCGCATTACACAAAATCGATTAGCCGTAGGATGTTGAAATTTTGGATTTAGGACTGCTGTAACATCGAGTTTTGCACTTCCCCTTCTGATTACTATCGACTGAACCAAAGGTGTTCAAAAAAGCCCGAAACCCAAAAGAAAAAGTCCAAAAATTTGGATTTTGGACTTTTTCTTAACTACAGTAACAAGCCTTCATTGAGAGCTTTTCCAACGATATATCATAAGTGTTACTTATTTTCATTGGTTCCAGAGTTACAGTTAAATATAATTTTAATTTAAGAAATATTAGGATCTTAAAAGAAGAAGGCACATCGGTTCGAATCCCATTTCATCTACTTTTTTTAACTTTTGATAAAATGATAATTATTAACCTCTGATTATAAAAAAACTGTTACAATAAAAAATAATCCAGTAATAACAATAAAAAAAATATATGAGGAAATATCAGAAGCTATTAATGAAATAACATTCTATGTACTTTTTAAAAATGTGTATAGTAATTTAATAGGCGTATAAGGAAGTCATGTGGTGTCCACATCAGATTTCTAGAAATTAGTTTTTAAGTACAATTAAAAGAACAAATCATTAAACCATTCTTTTCATATTTATTCTTTATGTGTAAAAAAAATATTACTGGCCGAAAATAGAAAAACAGAGTAGAATAAAAGTAGGAGCGGGTACCTTCAAAGGTAACTTAAAATAAAATTGTTTACTTGTTTTGAGATTATACTGCGATTATAAGCTTTTCAAATACAGGTCAGAAAATTTAAAATCTACTAGTTATCCAATCCCAGTAGACACAACTTTAATAGAGTCATCATTATCCAATCAGTGTTTAGTAGATAAAACAATTTGCTCTCTTGTGATGGGTTACTACGTGATTTTTGATTTTGAAAATTTAAATCTACGTTTGTAGATTGGGTAGATTTTAACTTCGCAACTTATTTACAAAGTTATCGTGGCCGCCTTCGCTCTAGAAATCCACCTATCAAAACAGCAATTGCTGCCACAGACAGGTTTGGTTAGGATTTAACCTAACTGAGCCTGGCGTCAAGAATGGACCACAAAGCAGAATAACCAAATCCTATGTATTACTCAAAAGCTGCCGGGTTTTGACTTGCCACGTAAGACATGATCAACGCTAAACAGAATACGAACTCAGCATGGTAGGTGCACCTATTTCCTGTATAAATGGGGTAAAACACCGACGCCCCTTTGTGAATGTTGTGAAAATCAAAGTGTTAAACACATCACAGAAGTTTAACCTAGGACAGCTTATAAAGAGACTCCTGAAGATTTCCTGATAACGACTTCAGAATCAGTAGCATATATTAATTTATTAAATCTTTATTTGTAATTTTTGACTGTAATTGTAATTCTGTTTTGGTGCCATACGCTAAATAGATACAAAGCTTGATTCTTTTATTAACTGATCCGAATTTTTAATTTTTATTTTTCTAATGTGTACGTTGCAATCTGATCATCTAGAGAACAGTAAGCAACCACTCCTACGGCCAAATGAGATTAGGATGATGTGTATGAAATGTAAATAAGAGTCTTAAACAGACTCAGGCCAACTATTCCTGACACGTGTGGTTAATTGAACCCTAACCACAAATTTACACCGGTATCCACTGTCTAGTATTCAAGTCCGAATAAAAGTAACCAACTTTTACTGGGATTCGAAACTCAGAATCTTCGACTTCAAAAATCAGCTGTTATAACAACTGATTTTCGAGGATATGAGTTAACCACTAGACAGACCGACCCGGTGGTGGACTGATTGGTCTGAATGAAATAATAAATCAAGTTATCACTTCGCCGCCCACTGTGGCGGATTAGAAGCGTCCCTCTGTTTTTCATTCGGAAGGTTACGGGTTCGAATCCAGGTAAGGAATGACATCTTTCACACGCTATAAAAATCTAATTTTTTCAAGAGTGAGATTTAAGCTTTTGGTGAAGCAGTCACCTAAAAATAGTTATTTTTTTAATATATTAACAAATTTATGTGCTTCACGTGTTTATTAAAACTTAATTTTGAATAAATGTTCATAAATTTTTCTCGTATCTTTTTTTGGAAAAATGTTTGTTAAACAAGATCTAAGTCAAGTCAGCGATTTGAGACTATTTATTAAACTATTATCGGTATTATGAACGTGAAAATATGAACTTGTTTTCTTTTAAAGGAGTCGCAATTGAAAGATTTTTACTTGCTTCACAATTTTTATGATAAACAACAACTTGCATGAAATAAACAATAATTTATGAAGTTATGTATATTCAACGAAAATTCAGTTTAGTAAGCTGTTATATATATATATATATATATATATATATATATGCGATCATTAGTTTTGTGTTAGCATTATCCAATATTTCCTGTTTAATGAGCAATTAAATCAGTATTATTAATTGTAACTGCTGTTCGTGAATGTTTGTAATATATCATTTATTTTTTTAATTTTAGAAACTGTTACATTAAATATTTAATGCGGGATTAAAACCTAGTGGGCTAAATACGTGGATGGTTGCTAAGTTATATTTGATTATCGAAAAGTACTTGTAATTAATGGGTTAGTTTTATGCGCATACCAAATTATCTAAAATTAAAATAGTAGTATTTAAAAAAATATATATATTAGTAACTTTTAAAATCAAAGGATAATACAAATCCCGGGTTATTTTCGAAGGTAAAACATTTTAAATGTACGACTTCGTTTTTTTTCATTCATTCAAGTTTTTCCTGTATGGTTTTTTTAAATAAAGATATTGTAACAAGACCGGTGTAACGGACCTGAGAAACGGATTCCTACCAATTAGGAAAAAGGTATTAGAAAATATAATAATGGGACGAATACAGAAGGGCTAAAAGAAATCTTCTTAGGAAAGGTAACAGGTTATCAATCGTCGTCCTTTGTAATAGTGCCCACTGACACACCTAAATAGATGTTGTTCCGTGAACAGAGTTACCGGACCCAGGTTAGGAATGCATGGGAATGAATGGGCTCGGTTGATCGTTCTCACGCTCAGCTGGAGCCTGGTCCTGTAGGTAAAGAGGATAGTAGTATAAATACTTCAGGAAAGACCAGTTGAAATCATTCTAAGGGAGACGTTATGATGTGACTGCGAGGAGAGTTCTGCGAGATGTCAGTCAGCGAGGTATTCTGTGAGGAGGACAGTGAAGGAGCGAATTTCTAGTGAATTAAGTTCGACGCGATTAGGGTGATGTTACAAGTAATTCCAGTACAAGAAACCAAGAAATGATTCGTTGGGTTACTGTTAGCCTATAGGTAGAAGAGAAATGTACTAAATTGTCATTAATTGTTGTTTCATAAATTGTTAGGGTAGTTTTATTTGTGCACAGTAAAGGTATTTACCTTGAAAGAACTTTATACTTGGGTTATCTATTATGTTATTGTTGTTAATACAAGTCTAGTGATTAAAAGTGTTAAGACTAGAGTTCATGCTAATGTATTTTGTCAATGGGATTGAATTATATTTAACTACCTTTAAATAAATCCTGACAGTTACTTTAAATCCTGTTTTGTATATAGTCAGTGTTTATTATTATTATTATTATTACTGTTGTCATTATTGTTATTTTTATTAGTATTGTGAGCTATTTATTATTATCTTTTATTATTCTTATTGTCATTGTTATTATTGATATGTCCTACTTTACATATGTTTTAAAACTAATAAATTGTAATTATATAAATATTTTCAATTGTTACTCTCTCAGTATTCTAATCGAGCCGCGAACACGTGACAATATTTACTGATTGAGCAACTTAAGACAGAAAACTGAACTGTTAAATAGTAAGTACAGTTGGATGTTATTTTTTGTATAAAAATGTAAATTAAAGTCAATTCTATATTTACTATTGTAAATATAGTATTAAAATTTAATAAAGTAAGTTTGCATTAACAAATTTTTATGTATTTACCATATTTTTTCAAAAGGTATTCGATATAATATGCGCCCTGTGCAGTAATGAACTTTTGTATTCAAGTGATCATATTAAGAACCAGCTGACGCAAAACGATGTTGTCATTGCCGTCAATTTCTTGTTGAATGTTCGGCTTCAGTTCATCAATAGTTTGGGAATTCGATTCATAACTCTATCCATAAAAAACCCGATGGAAAAAATCTCAAATAGACAATTCTGGGGAATGCAGAAACCATCATGATCTATTGACAATTCGTAGTTCTATAAAACCAGCATGAATGCATGCCAGTGAATAGTTTGATGTGTGAAACGTTGCTCCGTCTAGCTGGAAGAAAACCCGATTTGTTAACTGAATATAGAATTCTTCGAAGATTGTGCAGTACGCTTTTGTATTGACAGTCCGCTCAAAAATATTGGCCCCGCTTTACGATTATCAGAAACAACACACCACTCACCAATTTTATCATCGTGAAGCGGATGATCAAATATCCGGACAGGAATTTCTTCCATCCAATACTTTCTTTCCTTTCCTGTTTAGCCTCAGGTAATTACCGTTCAGATAATACTACAGAGGAGGATGAGTGTAGACGAAGTTTAGTCTTGTACAGTCTCAGTTCGACCATTCCTGAAATGTGTGGTTAATTGAAACCCAACCACCAAAGAACACCGGTATTCAAGATCTAGTATTCAAATCCATGTTAAAATAACTGACTTTACTAGGAATTGAATGCTGAAACTCTCGACTTCCAAATCAGCTGATTTGGGAAGACGTGTTCACCACTAGATCAACTCGATGGGTTATCCGTCCAGTACCTATTGTTGTGGGACTTAACATGCACATTTAAATGGAATCATGCCTATTCTGCCATGAAATACAGCGTCGGGTTTATGTGTTTGTCGAAAGTGTTTTTTGAAAACCCTATCACAATATTAAAGACATTTCGGTTTTTCTGTCTTCCTAAATTCTTGTACGATAATTTTAAATTTAAATCATGAAACTTAAGACAAGAGGTGTATTTTAAATCTCTTTGCTGTCATAACTTACGTAATGATTTTTCAGACTGATAGAAATTCTTTTTTGAATATTGAATATCAGCTACGGCTTTTGGAGACCTAACGAAAGGTAGCCTGTTTCGTTTTGCGTTTAAAACCGACCCCATTGTACACCGTTGTTTAATAAAATCTTATAAGCTGTACTTTGCTGGACTATTGGGATATGGAAATTTTTCTTTGGATATTTGACGCGACCCTTGAAAGTATCCAGAAGACGTAAGATTCCACTGTAACGAATCTTCCCTAGATCGAATAAGATAGTTTAGAAAAAACACAATTGTAAAAAAATTATACTACGTTGAAGCATGAATAGTTTACAACTGTCAACAATACACGAGAGTAGAGTAACGTACACTAAAGTAGTGGCGATAATAATAACAATGACGCTAGTAGCGGTACAGGTGATCTCAAATAACAGCAGTTGCGAGTCGGCTCGGTTCGGTTTTAATTGCTCAGTTACTCACCCAACCATAGAAACATATAAATATTAATTTATACATATTAATTATACATATTAATATACTTATTAATTTATACATATTATTTAATTTTATCTTTGTGCTTAGAACCAACATAAAATAATTTAATTCGAAGAATATTAAGTATTAATATTTTTTATCATTATTATTTTTAAATAAAAAAAAAAAAAATATCATACGTTCAAAATTTGTTACAAAACATTTTGTTTAAAACCTAAAACTAGATGGCCAATTAAAAACTTATCACTTTATATTGAGAATTATATGTTTCAAAAAAAAAAAATCTTAATAATACATTTTAATTAGACAATACATTATACTTACGACCATTGTAAGATAATTATTTTAGCTCTATTTTAAAATTAAAAAAATTAAAACAATTGTTATATTTAGGAAATTCCAATTAAAAGCGTAAATTTAATTTTTTTAAATCTGATACGGACATCACCTGTCTTCCTTGTACACCTATTAAATTACATTTACACAATTTTTTTAAAATGAGAAGTACATAAAATTTTATTTTATAAATAACTGCTGATACTTTATTATTATTATTGAATTATTATTTATTGTAAAACATTTTTACAATCAGAGGTTAATAATTATTAATAAATCAGTATATTTAAATCAAAAAGAAAAAAAGATAAAAAAAGGAGATGAAGCCGGATTCGAACCGATGTGCCTTCTCCTTGTAAGATTCAAATATTTCATTAATTAAAATGTTATTTGGCGATAAATCTGGAACCAATGAAAATAAGTACCACTTATGATATATTGTTAAAAAGCTCTCAATGAGAGCTTATTACTGCAGTTAAGAAAAATTCCATTTTTTTTTTGGATTTTGGGCTTTTTTTGGACACTTTTGGTCCAGTCAATTGCAATCAAAAGGGGAGATGCAAAACTCCATGTTACAACAGTCCTAAATCCAAAATTTCAACATTTTACAACTAATCGTTTTTGAGGTATGCGAAATAAATACGTTCATATTTACGTACGTACAGACGTCACCCCGAACTAGTCAATATGGATTCAGAATGGTCAAAATGGATATTTCCGTAGAAATCTGAAAACCGGAATTTTTCGCGATCAAAATACTTCCTTTACTTTGTAAAAGGAAGTAAAAGTACGATAATTTAAAAATATGAAATAATTAATTTTAAATTTATAAGTATGGAATAAAGGTCTCTCGTAAATCTATTTAAGTAATATAAGGTAATGTCGAAGAAGGTTAACATTTTAATGAATAAATTCGGTGATTAATATTAATAATTAATTTAATATACAAAAATGACTAAACTGTAATCTGCATTATTATAACGATGTATTTATTATTTCTTTCATAAAATTAAAAATAATAAATAAAAGATGATGCGTTCAATTACAATTTATTGTATTTTTGTAATTTTTCTATCTGTAAAAGGCAAGTTTTTATCGGAAAAAGAAAGGGAAGTCATTTAACATTTTGTTTTAAGCTGTGAAAAATGAGTTCAGTTGTTAAACATATTAGAATAATTTGTTTTAATTTTTTCGTTTGTTACAGCAATGTTGTTGTGTTTCATGAAAAGTAGATGTAGAAAAGGAATTTAAACTAGTAATTCCATCATTTGTATGTCTGTATTCTCTGTCGGCTGTAGATAAACGTAAAATAATAATGTTGTTTACTTTTTTCGCTAATATTTGAGAGCAGTTCAGTAATTTTATCGATAAAGTGACTGATAATTAGTTTAATAATATTCAATATGAGTTAGCCTGACCATTAATTGTATTCGTAACTTGTGTGTAATAATTTTACTGATACTGTACTTAATTAGTAGTTAGAGACTTGACTACAAAATATTAATAATAATGTTTAGTACTTCGAGGTTATATTAGTTCGTATTTCAAAAGTTCAAATTGACTCGGGGTTGAGACATGGTTGAGACATGAATGTGTTACATTCATATACAAAATTATTGTTACAATTTAAAAGCATTAGTTGGGTCAGAAGGTAGTTCTTACATTATTTTTGAAAACAAAGTAGATATTGAAATACCAAACACATTTTCATGCAGAAGAGTAAACTTTAGTGTTTCCAAAACTCTTACGCTGAGTTTTAAAAACATCTCCCTTGTACTTTACTGTCTTGTACGAAGTAAAGATTGTATTATTATCATGAAAAATTTCGGTTTTCAGATTTCTACGGAAATATCCATTTTGACCATCCCTGAATCCATTTTGACTAGTTTCGGCGCGATATCTGTACGTATGTATCGCATAACTCAAAAATGATTAGCTGTAGAATGTTGAAATTTTGGATTTAGGACTATTGTAACATCTAGTTATACACCTCCCCTTTTTATTGCAATCGACTGAACCAAAAGTGTCCAAAAAAACCCAAAATCCCATAAAAATTTGGATTTTGGAATTTTTCTTAACTTCAGTAATAAGCTCTCTTGAGAACTTTTCAACTGTTTATCATAAGTGATACTTATTTTCATTGGTTCCAGAGTTATAGCCAAATAAAATTTTAATTAATGAAATATTTGGATCTTACAAGGGGAAGACACATCGGTTTGAATCCGACTTCATATATATATTTTAATTTAAATATGTTGATTTATTAATAATTATTAACCTCCGATTGAAAAAAAAATATGAAAAAAATTAGAAGTTATTAGTGAAATAAAATTTTATGTATTTTTCATTTTAATTCAAAAATTTTTAGTTTTTTTCTTTTAATCATCTTATTTACATTCACATCAACAATTACAGTCATTAGCGATTAAAGTAACGCTATCATGTAATGTTACATAATACAACAAAAATCATAAACACCATAAAGAAACAAGAAACAGGAACAATAAAGAATAAACATAGACAAGTAACAACAATAAATACGAACTAAAATACATAAATCATACAAAACCACTAAACTTTATTCTTCATTCCACTGTAGAAGAGGAATCGCAACAGACGTTTTATATATTCTTTCTGGTTTAGTAGAAATTTCACATCTGAATCCAGGTCTACTTTTTGTCGGATGGTTCCAAAGATTGAGCAATCAAAGAGCAGGTGGTGCACGGATCATTTGACCTTGCAAGCCTCACAGATCTTCTGAGGAGAGCCAAATAGATGAACGTGGGTAAGCCTGGTGTGTCCAGTCCTTAGCCGAGTTAAGATGATTTGGTCTCGTCTGTTGCTCGGGGAAAGAGGTTTCTCGAGCATATTCTCCCGGATGTCATGTAATGCCGTGGGAGGACTCAGCAGCCAGAACGTATTCCACTAATTGAGCGACTTGAAACGAAATTAATATATAAACTAAAATAAAATGTTGCTATGGACAGCACGAAAATGTGATGCAATGTAGTGTCCACCACAATGGTATTATGTAACTTTTCCACTTTATTAAAGAATTAGAGGGTCGTATCTCACTTTCAAATGAAGTAAGTTTGAATGAATTGCGGCAAAAACCGTGTATATGTAATTTAATAGGCGTAAAAGGAAGTCGTGTGGTGTCCACATCAGATTTTTTGTCTAAATGATAGTTTTATGCACGCTCAAAAATTTTAACTCTTGAAAACATTCAGCATGGTTTTTTTTAGTTTTTTTTTCAGTAACTATTCCAAAAATTAGAAGAATTATTTTTTTTAAAGGTTATGTATGACTTGTGAATTATCCTCGTAACTTTATTTTTCGCTTAATCTCAGAAAGAGAAGTCTTCAACTGTCAGATTTTGCAGGTAATCTGGACAGCTGATGTATTTTTTAACCTGAAAAAAATCATTTAAAACATTCAGTTTTAAAAGAATGAAATAATTATGAGCCACCTGGTTATTTCACGAAATGTATATTCCTTGCTGTTTCAGTAGCTACAGTGCGTTCGGAAAGTTGCTATGCACTGGAATTATAAAAGTGTTTTGACGAAACTTTCTTAATTAATTCTTTGTATTTCTATTTCATTATTTTATAGAGTCGGATATTAAAGTGACTGGAATAGTTTATAAAAAATGTTGAAAATGACCTCCTTCAACATCATTATAACATTGCGCAAGTTTCAGTTTGTTTTTAAACACTTCATCCAGCTGATTTACTGGAATTTCTCGTTCGTATGCTGTTATTGCAGAATTTTGTTCGTTAATCGTGCATGGTTTGTTGCGATACAGTGCTTGTTACGCCTTTATTTGGATTTGAGTGCTAAATAGTGGATCCCGATGTTCTTTGGTGGTTGGGTTTTAATTAACCGCACGTGCGGTCGGCCTGAGTCTGTACAAAACTACACCTCATACACACGTCATACTCAACGAACGTCTGGAACGGGCCCCCAATCCAGAAAGCTGCATGTAATATCTGGAAGACTTCCGAATATTCAAACGAAAATAATAATAATAGTAGCAACTGAAATGTTGAATTTTATTTCTTTACATGACAGTTGTAGTACATTTTATCAATTTTCTTAATTCTTTCATATATTTCAGAATTTTAGATTTTAGTAAAAAAATGTTTACTAGCAAAATTCATTTTTAAAAATTTTATTCGTAATAATCTAGCTTCCTGCTCTAAAGATAACAGAAGCTGAATGGAGTGCTGTGCGATATGACATCAGCGTTTCAGTTCTGTTCAAATGACAATTTGGTATTGTTCGGTTCTCCTTGCATTTTATTATACTTATTTCTTATAATTTACAAGGTTATTTTTTCTTTTTCATTGAAATTACTGATTGCTTTTAGTAAAAGAGACTCTATCTCTTGTTTAGTGATCTAATTGAACTTGATTTACTCTGAATTATTCTTTAACTAGATGTAAGTTGTGCAGTATACGTGCGCAGAGTTACAAAAGAGTATTACTAGTAATAAAATTCAATTCAATTTTGACTTGCTTTATTTAATATTAATCTTGCATTATTTATTAGCGTTATAATTTAACTTAGTTTATTATGTTTTTTATCTTTTAGCATTCAACTATTAGGTTTGCTATATTTGTTGCAACTCTTTTAGTATATTATCCTTCCCAAACTTTTCTAAACCTTAAATGGTAAACAATAAACTACAAGAGCTTGTCTCTAAAGTAAATAACGTTTCATTGTAAAAAAGCTTATTCTGAAAAATTTATAAATATTTTTTATTTCTCTTAAGTTACATACCTCATACCTTATACTAATTCTTTATATAATAGCCACATGAATTAAGACATTTGCCGTAGCGATACACCAGCTTCAATATACCCTCGTCGTATTCGTCTGCCGCCAGTCCACTTAGCCACTGATTAACCTACCCATCGTGGGTCACCCATCGCGGGTTCATCGTCACCCGCGAATTGCTTACCGCTCAAAAATTCTTTCAATTTCCCAAAAAAATGGTAATCAGAAGGATCTAGGTCCTTAAAAAAAATGGTGGGTGATCGTAAAATTCCCATTCAAATGTTCTCAGTAAATCACGTGTCGGACCCGCCACATATGGATGTACATTATCGTGCAGTAGGACGACGCCGTTGGTCAGCCGCCCACGTCACCGATTTTAAATAGCGCGCCGTAACTTGTAAAGTTTCGCAGAAGGCTTCTGCATTTATAGTCGTTCCACGCGGCATGAAATCGATCCGTAGTATGCCAAACCAATCCCAAAAGACTGTGGCCATCAGTTTGCATCCAAACGGCTGTGGCTTGATCTTTGTTGGTCTGGCTGGTGATTGATGATGACACCGTTCACTTGACTGCCGTTTTCTCTCTGGCGTGTAATACGAAATCCACGTTTTATCATCACCGGTAACGATTGAAATAAGGAATTTTTTGTGTAGCGTATCAAAAATTCCAAAGCAGATCCCGTTCGGATTTTTTGGTGACTTTCCGTTAAGACGTGTGGCACCCAATGTACACAAACATATCTGAAGGCTAAATAATGGTCGTGAACAATGCGATCGATAACAGCTCTTGAAACATCAGAAAAACAGTATGTAACACAGTTCAGTTTGTTACAATCATAGGATGCAAACATAGGATTATACACTAAAAATATTTTCCGATCAAGTCAGTTTATGGATAATAACTTTTTACTTAATAATAAAGATTTTATTATTTTTTTTTAAATCTATTTATTTATGGACTATGATACAGGACGAAAAAAATAACTATTATAATATAAAATTTTCAGGATGAGATTTTGTTCAAATATAACAAAATGAATTCGAGATATAAAAATATCAATTGAATTTAAATAAAATTAATTTATTTCTGTTATTTTTAAATGAGAAGTTATTATTATTATAAAGTTAATTATGTTTTAGCACGACTTAGCCCACATTTGTGATTAATATATATTTTTGTTTGAAAATAAAATAAGAATCATACATTATAAAAATAAATGATCGGTTTTTAATAATTTCTTTATTTTTATTATATACGACTTTTATATTTTGTAATCTGGGTAAAATTTATTTGTTTTGTGAGCACGTACTTGTGTGTATTCCTTTGTATGTATGTACGTACGTATAAGCGTAGAATAAAGTTTTATTTTATAGCTCACGTTAAGGGGGTGGCATTTTTGTGAGGATTTATAATATGAGAGATGAAGTAAACCGTGCGTGCAGTAACAAGCTTTATCTCTTGTTACCAGAACTGTAGGAAAAATGCACAACACAGTAGTTCAGTTCTTATCACAGATTAGTGCTACTATTAATGGTCTATTTTTTTCTTTTTTTAATCCTGCGCAAGATTACATTAATATACATACCGTAATATAGCTCTTAAATTGCATACCTTGCTACGGTGGCACAACCCTTATATTGGTTTTCTAAACTCGACATAAATCGCTGTTGAATTAGCGCGCCGAATGCGACTTACTGTGCGTGCTTTAACTGTTTTAAAAAGTGTAAAGGTTGCGCTAATGTTGGTTGTTTAATATTACTACCTTTATAACATTTCACTGCTCTTTTTTTGACATTTTATTCCCCGTTATTTCTTATGTATGTTCCACGATTGTCTAGTAAACAAAAATAAATAACGACTTTAATTTATTCTTAACGCCATCTTGAAAGTGGAATGAAAAAGTAAAATTTTAATTAATGAAAAATGTTCTTAGATAAGTAAATTTATATTTATAAAAATACAAATTTATAAACGTAATAAAGAACTTAAATATAGTTTAACTTGAAGTTTGGGTACCTATTGATATTTGAAATTAAATATTTTTTAAAGGAAACGATGATTTTATATCTAGGTTTAAAAAAAAAGTATTATTGATTTTCTAGAGCATACTTGTAGAGTAGTGAGAATGCTAGTTAGAATTGTCTGTTTGATCTACTCTATATTTTTTTTTTGTCTTCACTCATTTGACTGGTTTGATGCAGCTCTCCAAGATTCCCTATCTAGTGCTAGTCGTTTCATTTCAGTATACCCTCTACATCCTACATCCCTAACAATTTGTTTTACATATTCCAAACGTGGCCTGCCTATACAATTTTTTCCTTCTACCTGTCCTTCTAATATTAAAACGACTATTCCAAGGATGCCTTAGTATGTGGCCTATAAGTCTGTCTCTTCTTTTAACTATATTTTTCCAAATGCTAATTTCTTCATCTATTTACCGCAATACCTCTTCATTTGTCACTTTATCCACCCATCTGATTTTTAACATTCTCCTATAGCACCACATTTCAAAAGCTTCTAATCTTTTCTTCTCAGATACTCCGATTGTCCAAGTTTCACTTCCATATAAAGCGACACTCCAAACATATACTTTCAAAAATCTTTTCCTGACATTTAAATTAATTTTTGATGTAAACAAATTATATTTCTTACTGAAGGCTCGTTTCGCTTGTGCTATTCAGCATTTTATATCGCTCCTGCTTCATCCATCTTTAGTAATTCTACTTCCCAAATAACAAAATTCTTCTACCTCCATAATCTTTTCTCCTCCTATTTTCACATTCAGTGGTCCATCTTTGTTATTTCTAATACATTTCATTATTACTTTTGTTTTGTTCTTGTTTATTTTCATGCAATAGTTCTTGCGTAGGACTTCATCTATGCCGTGCATTGTTTCTTCTAAATCCTTTTTACTCTCGGCTAGAATTACTATATCATCAGCAAATCGTAGCATCTTTATCTTTTCACCTTGTACTGTAACTCCGAATCTAAATTGTTCTTTAACATCATTAACTGCTAGTTCCATGTAAAGATTAAAAGGTAACGAAGATAGGGAACATCCTTGTCGGACTCCCTTTCTTATTACGGCTTCGTTCTTATGTTATTCAATTATTACTGTTGCTGTTTGGTTCCTGTACATGTTAGCAATTGTTCTTCTATCTCTGTATTTGAACCCTAATTTTTTTAAAATGCTGAACATTTTATTCCAGTCTACTTTATCGAATGCCTTTTCTAGGTCTATAACGCCAAGTATGTTGGTTTGTTTTTCTTTAATCTTCCTTCTACTATTAATCTGAGGCCTAAAATTGCTTCCCTTGTCCCTATACTTTTCCTGAAACCAAATTGGTCTTCTCCTAACACTTCCTCCACTCTCCTCTCAATTCTTCTGTATAGAATTCTAGTTAAGATTTTTGATGCATGACTAGTTAAACTAATTGTTCTGTATTCTTCACATTTATCTGCCCCTGCTTTCTTTGGTATCATTACTATAACACTTTTTTTGAAGTCTGACGGAAATTCCCCTTTTTCATAAATATTACACACCAGTTTGTATAATCTATCAATCTCTTCCTCACCTGCACTGCGCAGTAATTCTACAGGTATTCCGTCTATTCCAGGAGCCTTTCTGCCATTTAAATCTTTTAATGCTCTCTTAAATTCAGATCTCAGTATTGTTTCTCCCATTTCATCCTCCTCAACTTCCTCTATAACACCATTTTCTAATTCATTTCCTCCGTATAACTCTTCAATATATTCCACCCATCTATCGACTTTACCTTTCGTATTATATATTGGTGTACTATCTTTGTTTAACACATTATTAGATTTTAATTTATGTACCCCAAAATTTTCCTTAACTTTCCTGTATGCTCCGTCTATTTTACCAATGTTCATTTCTCTTTCCACTTCTGAACACTTTTCTTTAAACCACTCTTCTTTCACCAGTTTGCACTTCCTGTTTATAGCATTTTTTAATTGCCGATAGTTCCTTTTATTTTCTTCATCACTATCATTCTTATATTTTCTACGTTCATTCATCAGCTGCAATATATCGTCTGAAACCCAAGGTTTTCTACCAGTTCTCTTTATTCCGCCTAAGTTTGCTTCTGCTGATTTAAGAATTTCCTTTTTAACATTCTCCCATTCTTCTTCTACATTTTCTACCTTATCTTTTTTCTCAGACCTCTTGCGATGTCCTCCTCAAAAATCTTCTTTACCTCTTCTTCCTTAAGCTTCTCTAAATTCCACCGATTCATCTGACACCTTTTCTTCAGGTTTTTAAACCCCAATCTACATTTCATTATCACCAAATTATGGTCGCTATCAATGTCTGCTCCAGGGTAAGTTTTGCAGTCAACGAGTTGATTTCTAAATCTTTGCTTAACCATGATATAATCTATCTGATACCTTGCAGTATCGCCTGGCTTTTTCCAAGTGTATATTCTTCTATTATGATTTTTAAATTGGGTGTTGGCAATTATTAAATTATACTTCGTGCAAAACTCTATAAGTCGGTCCCCTCTTTCATTCCTTTTGCCCAGCCCGTATTCACCCACTATATTTCCTTCCTTGCCTTTTCCAATGCTTGCATTCCAATCTCAAACTATTATTAAATTTTCATCTCCTTTTACGTGTTTAATTGCTTCATCAATCTCTTCGTATACACACTCTACCTCATCATCATCATGGGCGCTTGTAGGCATATAGACGTTAACAATCGTTGTCGGTTTAGGTTTTGATTTTATCCTTATTACA
The DNA here is from genome assembly GCF_047948215.1 of Lycorma delicatula. Lineage (NCBI taxonomy): Eukaryota > Metazoa > Arthropoda > Insecta > Hemiptera > Fulgoridae > Lycorma > Lycorma delicatula. The sequence goes on along the minus strand of NC_134456.1, from coordinate 89,999,562 downwards.
ATGATTCTATCGCTATGCGTTTTGAAATACTCTACTCTCTTCCCTATCTTCTTGTTCATTATGAAACCTACTCCTGCCTGCCCATTATTTACTCTATATTAGTAATGGTTAACAATTAATTAGTTATACGAAGTATGTAAGAAAAGTAATGAGACTAACTTTTTACTTACCAAAGTTTTTATTTTTTTCAAACAACAATATTATCCCCTTCAAAGTAGTTCCCTTGGGCAGCTATACACTGGGCGGAGGTGTTGTTCCCTCTCCTGGTAGCAGCGCTGGAAGACTTCAACTGGTAGAGCTTTTAACTGGTCGGCCACAGTCTTTTGAATGATCTCCAGAGTTCCAAAATGACGCCCTTTAAGACATGTTTCAATTTCGGAAAAAGGAAAAAGTCACAAGGACTCAAATCAGGTGAATAGGGGGGATTGAGGAACCGTAGGAATACGCTTTGAGGTCAAAAATTACTTGTCTGTAATCTCTGGTCTCACGTTAATCACTCTTTTCCTGAGCCGTTCAAGGACACCTTTGTAAAATTCTTGGTTGATAGTTTGTCCTGGAGGAACAAATTCTTTATGCACGATACCCCTACTGTCAAAAAGCAAATCAGCATAGTTTTGATCTTTGATTTGCTCATTCGACATATTTTCGGTCTAGGAGATGACGGAGTGTGCCACTGTTCGCTATGCCGCTTTGTTTCAGGATCGTACTCAAATATCCAGGATTCATCACCTGTGATCACACGATTGATCATTGTCAATCGATTGATTGGTCATTGTCAATCCTTTCAAGAAGATCAATGCACACGTTTCTTCGATAACTGGCTTAACAACAACCAATTGCAGATGTCTCCAACCAAGTCCAAATGCATCCTACTCTCGGGCAAGAGAAGAGTCAGGAGCATAAATATTGAGATAAGAGGTGAAAACATACGAGACGTCAACAACGCAAAATACCTAGGAGTGTACTTAGACAGAAGACTAAAATTCGGCCAACATATAAACATGGTCTGTCAAAAGGTTGCCCCAACACCCAAAGCCCTAAGAGCATTATTTAATAATCGCGGTGCACCAAAATTGGCAGTTAGGCGACTCATTACATCAGCACTGACGCCAACTATATTATACGCAGTCCCAGTCTGGGAAAGTGCTATGAACGTAAAACGTAACAAAAGCAAAATGAGAAGCGTACACAGAGTGGCCTTAATCCGAGTAGTTCTAGGCTACAGAACTATATCTTACGACGCATTATGTGTACTAGCTGAGATTCCTCCTATAGAGCTTCAAATAAAAGGCAGAAGAATGAGGGCGGAAGGCATGACAAAATCTGAGGTGGAAAACATGATTATTAACAGTTGGCAAACCGTTTGGTCCGCTTCTCAAGTGGGACAGTGGACACGAAGGCTAATCCCTGATCTGAAGGACTGGACAAACAAACTAAAAGGTGGATTACATTTCCATACGACCCAGCTCTTAACAGGACACGGGTCGTTTGGCAAGTATCTCTTTAGAATAGGGAAAAGGCAGACATCACAATGTTCAGATTGCCACGAGGAGGACGACGCGGAACACACTATTTTCAACTGTCGAAAATGGCAGGGTTTCAGATATGAAATCAGTAGTAATAATCTCACACCGGATAACCTTGTCAAATGGTTATTACAAGATAGCAGGAACTGGGACTGGTTCTCTAATTTCGCGAGCTCGATCCTCAGAATCAAGGAGGAAGAAGAGAGGCATCGTGGGGGACAGGCGTGACGATAGGGCAGGGAGGACAGTATGCTTAGGCATGTCGGTACCAGAGAAGGGGTGGGAACTCCTGGGGAGTCTAACAGGGGTCAAGTAAAGACCGAGTCCCGGCCGGTGGTGCCGGTTGCTGGGGGCGCTTCGGCGCTTGCTGGGGCTGGTGCTATCGGCAGGCATGAAAAGACCGAGACCCAGTCCTCCGCGGGCGGGGGGGAGACGGCATAACCGGGTCATCCTTGCGCGCGGAGGATTAGAGACGGGCAATATGAAGGGATCCGGAACCGGGGAGGCTGACCTACCGTGCCGGACTTACTTCCGGTGGGTGGGAAGGCCCTCTTAGAGTTCCAAGGACACGTCCCTGGGCCGCGTATACTTAAAAAAAAAGATACCTAGTTGAATTTACTTCATTTTGAAAATGAAACACTGTATCACATCCTTTGCGTTCGAGGCATTTATCAAATAGCATTCCTGTGTTGTTAAAAATAAATGGATTGGGTGTTTAAATAAATAATCAGTGTTCGATAAAAGTACCAATATTTCAAATATTAAATAAGATTGTACAATTTTCCATAGATTACGAATATGTAAATTAATCTGGTAGATTAAGGTTATCTCTGGTAGATTAAGGTTATTTCTGTTTGTTATAGACACAGTTTTTCTTTGACGCGGATTCTATTTGGTCTGCTAAGTAAACTGTCAAAACAGTGAGCTGTTCCCGGAAAAGATGGAGATATAATTATCCCCACTTATTATCTCCATATTAAAGACGGGGATATATATATATTTATTTACTTTTCTTGTGGACATGATAACTGCCGTAATGGGGACTTTTTAAAAAAATAAAATATCGCTATAACTTTCTTCTTAAGTAAAATATCGAATTCGTTTAATGTTCCTACTAATCTTTAGATAAGGGCCTAAAATGTATCTAAGTAAAAGCCCAGGGGGTTGAAAAAATGGGGTTTTGAAGACAAAAAAATCATATCTCCCTTAATAGGCACAGTATCGAATCGGTTTAAAGTGGTTATTAGTTCTCTAAACATTACATAAAAATTTTGTCTGCAACAATTTTTGATATGACCAACGGCAAGGGATGACCAAAATGTTACTGGAATTGTAAAAAATGGGGCTTGTCGTATGGAAAACATGCAAAATTTTTTTCACAATTAACCATTGTGGTATCGAGTATATTTGAAGTCTTTCTTAACCTTAAGGTGGAAATCTTTTTTATCCCCTATTTAACACCGATGAAATCTACCTTCGTCTTCTGGCGTGCCGAAAGGGATTTTTTATTTGATTTCACTTCATTTCTTATAATAGCAACAACTAGTTTAAAGTTTTTAATTTAATATAGTTTTTTTTTTACTCATTTGAATACACTACAGGAAATTTATGAGAGATCTAAGGAAACAGGAACCGATTAAAAAACATTTAAAAATATATTTATGTAAATATTTTTAATAATACGAATCACATAAAATTTTGTAATAAACTTATTTTAATTTAATGCATTCTTTTAACGTAAAATATGGTTCCTTTTTGAGTACAGATGCTAGCGGTTAAGCACAGCGTTAGGCTTATTGGCAACAACGCAAACGAAAGAGTATTGTAGAATGTGTGAGAGAAGCAACAATGGGTAGGGGGTTTTTTGTGGAAACGAGCTTGAGAGCCACAACTTGCTATTACCAGTCGGCCTGTAAATACGACTTATTGTGGTCTGCAGTCCCCCAGCCGCAAGCCTCGTATCGTCACTCGTCTTAACTTATTGTCTTTTCCTTGCAGCTGCAAAATTCTCCCCTTCATTAAAACTTCTACATCAATACAATCCCCTTTTAAAGTGCAATATCGAAAATAACTACATTTTTTAGATAAAAAAATACCACTAGTAATTATAATTGTACTTATCTTAAATGTACGATTAATTTTAAACAATTGGTTTATTGTTGGTTTTTTTAAATATTTTTTTTTTATCGTCTAACATTACGGTGCCATATTGGATGTTACATATGTTATACGTAATTAGTTACTACAGTTTCAAAATTATATATTAAAGTCTATATTTATCTTACCTAATCACACACACACACACACACACACACATATATATATATGTAAATTGTATCTATTACATACAATACAATATAAATTGTATTATGCATTTAAAAAAAGAATCATTACATTATTTAACAAGTTCTGTAGTTTTTACATTTATTTCAAGAATTAATTTTATTATTTCATAACAAGGTGAATTTATAAAATGTTATTTAAATGGGAGTAAAATTTAAAAATACTTACATTTTGGTTACTGAATGGAGAATACTGATCGAAAAAAGCAGAGTAAATAGTAATAGTCTCGCAATGATGCAACTAAAGGCAGGGGTGGATCCAGCAACTGAATTTGAGAGGAGCCATTGAGGATAAGAGGTTACATTTTCCTACTCCCTTCAGATTGGGTTGGGTATATAATATTTCATACACTTTTATTGGATGCATACTATTTTTAAAAACGAAAAATCGTTTTACCAATCATTATTATTGCTGTAAAAGCGGTAAAAGGGGACGGTTTTGGCAAAACCAAAAAAGTACTTAAATTTAATTTCGATTTATAAAAATTAAAATACTGCGTTATTCAAAGTGACCTTCACGGGTACTCTAGAAGCTAAATTAACTTTAAGCTCGGACTGTATAATCTTAATAACTTTAATCAAAATTATATAATAATGGGATAAAATTATATATAATTTTGGGATAAAAAATAATAAGATAAAGATTTAAATTAAGTTGATTTTTATTTGTTCATTCATTTCAATAAAACTAGGAAAAAAGCGGGAAAATTTGTATGGTTTATGTTTTATCACACACGATTTCGTTAAATTGTTTTTGCCTATTGTAAACTAAATAACGTTCATGAATTTAGTACACTTACAACAACAAAAAATTTACAGCGAAAATCTTAAAAATATGAACATTTTTGACTGTTTCTTGTGATTTTTTTAACACAACTCTAACCTCTAATATTTTCCTTTTTTATCGCTAAAACACAAATATAATTTTAGATAAATAGTTCGAACGAATCAATCGTTCGTACGCTGCGCGCAGCCCTCCGGCGCACCACTAATCGTCCGCCCTGCGCCAACAGAAGCTAAAATAAAAATATGAGCACATACAACAAACAAAACTACGCTCAATGCTTTTTCATGGGAAAGAATACATTATAATCCAAAATTTTACACATTTTATTTCATACAATAATAGAATAATTTATTTACAAAATAAACTCATTTCGATGATTACGCATCTTAGCATACCGATCGATAACGCCATCTACATCAATTTGCATGACGTTATGAATATGCATTAGAGCAAGTAACGTTAGCCTGTCTTAATTAACTATTAAAAAAAAATATATATTCACGTTAATTACAAATTTGCAACTTGCAACTGGTTATTTTGACAATACATTATGGGAAAACAATTCAATTCTTTTCAAGTGGGTTTTCAAATATTACGGCAGATCCGATATATTTCTACCTGTAAATAACGGATCTGCCGTATTTTTCCCGAAATAAAAATAAAGATTCCTGTACTAGTTCATAATACTGTTGTTTCTGCTTAGGAATTTACTCAATCAAATACTAGTGTTATTATTAAGGAATCGCTATAAAAACGTATTAAGCTTTTATTATATTAGATATAATACAATAATTTGTGTTAGAAGTAATTTTTACTGCAGTAAAAACCTTTATGATTTTTACTTCCTTGTACGAAGTAAAGGAAGTATTGTGATCGCGAAAAATTTCGGTTTTCAGATATCAACGGAAATATCCATTTTAACCATCCCTGAATCTGTTTTGACTAGTGTTGGCGTGACATCTGTACGTACGTACGTATGTATTTCGCGTAACTCAAAAACGATTAGCCGTAGGATGTTGAAATTTTGGATTTAGGATGTTGTAACATCTTGTTGTGCACTTCTCCTTTTGATTACAATAGGCTGAACCAAATGTATCCATAATAAGCTCAAAATCTAAAAAAATGGGATTTTGGACTTTTTCTTAACTGCAGTTATAAGTTCTCATTGTGAGCTTTTCAACGATAAGTGGTACTTATTTTAATTGATTCGAGAGTTACAGCCAATTAAAATTGTAATTAATGAAATATTTGCATCTTACAAGAGGAAGGCACATCGGTTCAAATCCGACTTCATCTCCTTTTTTTTTAATTTAAATATATTGATTTATTAATAATTATTAACCTCTAATTATAAAAAAAGATTTACGATAAATAATAATTCAATAACAATAAAAAATAAATATATCAGAAGTTATTAATGAAATAAAATTGTATGTACTTTTCGTTTAAAAAAAAAATTTATATGTAATTTAATAGGCGTACAAGGAAGTCATGTGGTGTCCGCATCATATGTTTTTAGTTTACTTTTATTATTACATGGAATATACTAAAATTGTATATGGTTTATGTTTTATTACACACGATTTTGTTAAATGTTTTTGCCAATTGTAACTAAATAACTTTCATGAATTTAGTATACTTACAACAAAAAATTTACAGCGAGGTATGCGAGCACTTTTAAGTCCGCATGCTCAGAACAGCATTCTTAGCAATTAAGCTGATCTGTATGTTAATTTTATTCTACAACTACCTTACCATATATATGGGTATATATATATACGAGTATATATATATATATATAGGAGAGAGCTGACCATAATGAGAACTTTTTATAATATTCTAACCGCCCCTATCGTATTTAGTGTACTATTCTTAACGGTAATCGGCTTTCTTTCTTGGAATATTATTTTTACTACCTTGTAAAATAAAGCCAGATATTCTAGTTATAGATATAGATTTAATGACCGGTAATATATATTTTTTTTCTGCAAAATAAAACTGTTCTAAAGAGAGAGAGAGAGAGAGAAAGAAAGTTACAGATAAACTTGTTTATCTGTATGTTTTATTATCCAATTAATATGTTTTATGTCCAATTTTACAATAAAATTTTACAGTAAATTAATTCATGTAGAAAAAAATCTGAAAGGGCCGCCATCTTTTTCAGATTCCATCCTTTTCACTGTGTTTCTTGGAACTGTTTTCGGAGTTTACGATTGGATATTTAATACAACTTTTTCCATATTGACGTTCAGTTTTTATAGTGTTGGTGGGTTTTGTTACAGACTTTATCTTTGAGGTAACCTCCCAAAAAAAAACGTTTACCGAATTTAGAGATCTTGGTGGCTATTAACCGCGACCAACCGTGACCAAAAAATTTGTTAATGGAGAGAGTCGTTGAATTTGAGAGGTGATTTGCGCCGTCATAATTGTGACCTATAGTATTGGTCTATGGTCTAGGGGGTCGGGGCTGCCCGATGATGGCATGGGGTGACACGATCTCGGAACGCAAAAGGCATGCGCAATACATGTCTGGCGTGTGGTAGATTAGTGACGGGGAGGGTAGCCCCCCAGTGGAGAGGCACATCGGCCACCCAGAAGAGGGAGTCGGTGTGTACCGATGAGGTTGGGGGAACCCCGGCGGGTAAGCGCCAATAAAGCGAGCAAGACAGGGAGGGCAGAGACTGCTGCCACGACACCCTGAGGTGACTGTATTTATGCTTAACGGCGAGGACCGGTAGCCTTGGGGGCGTTGGTCTAAGAGAAAAAACTTTAAGAAAAAAGTATTGGTCTAAGAGAAATACTTTTCCAAGAGTACAATGAATTGCAATAAATCAATTATGATTTCGTTCTGCGTTAAAAGTGTACTTAAAGAAAGACTAACAATTTTTTTCTTGAATCGTTTACTAGAAGCCCATCTTTTGGGGAACAACTCACTGTTTTGACAGTTTACGTAGCAGTCCAAATAGAATCCTCGTGAAAGAAAAGTAGTAAGTCCGTAATACAAATCCCCTCACCGTAAATCGACGAAACCTTTGTCAATATTCAAGTCGTTCTTCTTTGTTGGTATTGATCCAGTTAGGTAAACTGTTGGAATTCAGTACAGTCGTTCGTTTAACTGTTTTATTATCCGATGAATGGTTGATTTCAGTAAATTAATTTCAGCTTACAAGCATCTAATTGATTTTTTTTTAGTCAGTTTATCGGTCTTTGATTTCAGCGACTATGTCTGCATTCAGTGATGTTTTCGATCTTTTGTGTTCCTTGGATCAGAACTTGTCTCTCTGAATTTAGTCATTTAGATCTCACTGCTGCTGTCTTAACAGGAATTGGGGTACTCTTTCGGAATTTCCTCCCAAATTTTTTTTATATTTTCCAAACCAAATTTAACTTATGCTCGCTTCGTTCGTTAACACCATTTAATTAACGTTAAATATATAAATTGTATACAACAATGATGCATTCTTTAATGATTGTTAATAGAGTTTGTTGGATTCTTATTTATGTGAATTTTTATGGCGTAACCGACGTAAGGGTGAGGAAGATTTGTTAAATTTGATACTTGAACATATTAGTGACTTTTATTCTGTAATATAATTATCGTTTAGTATTATAAAAGTAATTGTAATTATAATTTATAATAAATATTATTATATTTAAATATATATGAATTTTTAATTATACTATCGTTTCTCCAAAATAATTTTATCTAATCATTAAGATACATGCATTTTTAATGACTTAGGGAGGTAGCTCCTTGAATAGCCATTATTGTACAGTATTACAATTATGCATTGTTTATAAAAAATAGAAACATTTTGAGGGGGGAAATTCCGAAAGAGTCTAGTTATTGGTCTTGCTCGATGTGCTTTTGGCGAAAAGATTCTTGCATTGCATTTAGTGATCGCTTACTGAAGTACGAATCAATAATAAAAACACGTCCTTCTATTGAAAAAAAATCTTGTCATTAGTAATGCATTACTAATTTTTGCATACGTTATGCGGCTTTGCGACGTAAATTTTAATTACCCAGGAATTTTCGTCAAATCCTGGGTAATAATAAAGAAGTTTTGGACCGGGTATTTTTATCTCTTCAAAAAATTTGTATTTTGCACACCTTTTAATAATGTTCTTAAATTTTTTTGTACTTCAATTTTTTTGTTTAAGATTTTAGTTTAATTTTTTTATTTTGTCTTTGTTTTTAGTATCTTAGTTGAAGTTTCAATTTTCTTTTAGATTTCTACTTCACGTATTTATTTTCTTTTAATTTCGTTGTAGCACTATTTATAATCACAACATGATTTAATCATTTAATAATAAGTAATCGCCGATCTCCGTGGTGGAATGGCGTCTCGCCATTCATCGAGATGTCCCGGGTTCATACCCCGATCAGGTATGGCATTTTTCATACGCTAAAAAATTCTATTTCCATTTCCCAAGCACAAGCTTCAAGCTTATATGGCGATATCATCAAACAAAAAAACAAAACATTATAATAGGTATTTTTTTTTTTTTGATTAAATCAACATGAAAATGGGTTTCATTAAAAATAATTAATTCATTTGTAACAGGAGAAAGGGCAATAATTCTTTAAATTTTTTTGTGGACTGTCGCAATACAACGACAATAGCATAGTAGAATGGAAAAGGAAATAATCCCTTTGAAATTATTTTGAAGGCGGGGGTCGATAAAGGAAAAAATGAGGAGATCGATAAAAACTAATAAAAGAGGAGAGCAGAGTTTATAGTAGAATTTTATAAATAGCTGAAGTAGATCGCTATATCGTATTTTAAGAGATCCAGTTTTGAAATTTGGTAACAGAAGGTGTGTACAGGATGAAAATTGTTGAACAAAAAGAACGGAACATATAAAACTGATAATTGAGGCTGTAGGACACAGTTATGGATATGTTGAAATAATGGAGAATCCAGTCTTATAACCCATGAGAAATAAAAATCGGAAATTGGAAATATAAATTACAGGAAATATAATGATATAATTTAATTATAAATAAATAAATTACAAAAAATTTACTTCCAAAATAATGCCGGGTGATTCAAAGAGGACTTCACAACTTTAAAAGCATATAAACATTTATTTAGATGACTTACAGATTCGGTTGATACCTCATTTCACAGACAAAAATCCCTTTTGGCACGCCGAAATTTTGCGGAGGTAGATTTCACCGGTGCTAAGTAGGGAATAAAAAAGATTTCCACCTTAAATTTAAGAAAACCTTCAAATTTACTAAATACGACAACGGTTGCATGTGAAACTTTTTTCACATGCATCTTCTTACAATTCCATCAAAATTTCGATCATCCCTTGCCGTAAGGGTTGGTCATATCTAAGATTGTTGGTATTTATTATTTTTTATTTTCCCAGTATTTTAAATATCATTCTTTGTAAAACTATTATTGTTAGAAAAATATCGAAAATAAACAATTTTTTCGTTTAATTACTTTCCAATTACTACTATTCATGATTAATTAATATTGTTCTGAATTAAATACATCCTGTAATTTTATTTGTTTGACTTTACAATAATTCTATTAACTATAGTCTAATTCAGTTATAAATTGATGCTAACGCTTCACTCATAATGGAAGGAAAATCTTGTAAGAAGAAATAGAACGATATAATAAGAAATTATATCCTTCGAAAAGAAAGCACCGCAAAAGAAGTTTTGTTAACCATTTTTTAATTATTTAGCTCTCCTATCAGTTCAGCTTCTAATTCTCAACTTCTCAACTTCTGAGCTCAACCTTTTATAAACTGTATATCTATACTATTATGTAAAGACAAGACGAAGAGGGTGGTTTTTGGTTGGAATCAACAAATTTGCGTACTACGCACCTGCCAGATTCAGATATTTTTTTTTTTTTTTTTTTTTGTCTTCAGTCATTTGACTGGTTTGATGCAGCTCTCCAAGATTCCCTACCTAGTGCTAGTCGTTTCATTTCAGTATACCCTCTACATCCTACATCCCCAACAATTTGTTTTACATACTCCAAACGTGGCCTGCCTACACAATTTTTCCCTTCTACCTGTCCTTCCAATATTAAAGCGACTATTCCAGGATGCCTTTGTATGTGGCCTATAAGTCTGTCTCTTCTTTTAACTATATTTTTCCAAATGCTTCTTTCTTCATCTATTTGCCGCAATACCTCTTCATTTGTCACTTTATCCACCCATCTGATTTTTAACATTCTCCTATAGCACCACATTTCAAAAGCTTCTAATCTTTTTTTCTCAGATACTCCGATTGTCCAAGTTTCACTTCCATATAAAGCGACACTCCAAACATACACTTTCAAAAATCTTTTCCTGAGATTTAAATTAATTTTTGATGTAAACAAATTATATTTCTTACTGAAGGCTCGTTTAGCTTGTGCTATTCGGCATTTTATATCGCTCCTGCTTCGTCCATCTTTAGTAATTTTACTTCCCAAATAACAAAATTCTTCTACCTCCATAATCTTTTCTCCTCTTATATTCACATTCAGTGGTCCATCTTTGTTATACTTTGTTCTACTACATTTCATTACTTTTGTTTTGTTCTTGTTTATTTTCATGCGATAGTTCTTGCGTAGGACTTCATCTATGCCGTTCATTGTTTCTTCTAAATCCTTTTTACTCTCGGCTAGAATTACTATATCATCAGCAAATCGTAGCATCTTTATCTTTTCACCTTGTACTGTTACTCCGAATCTAAATTGTTCTTTAACATCATTAACTGCTAGTTCCATGTAAAGATTAAAAAGTAACGGAGATAGGGAACATCCTTGTCGGACTCCCTTTCTTATTAGGGCTTCTTTCTTATGTTCTTCAATTGTTATTGTTGCTGTTTGGTTCCTGTACATGTTAGCAATTGTTCTTCTATCTCTGTATTTGAACCCTAATTTTTTTAAAATGCTGAACATTTTATTCCAATCTACGTTATCGAAAGCCTTTTCTAGGTCTATAAACGCCAAGTATGTTGGTTTGTTTTTCTTTAATCTTCCTTCTACTATTAATCTGAGGCCTAAAATTGCTTCCCTTGTCCCTATACTTTTCCTGAAACCAAATTGGTCTTCTCCTAACACTTCTTCCACTCTCCTCTCAATTCTTCTGTGTAAAATTCTAGTTAAGATTTTTGATGCATGACTAGTTAAACTAATTGTTCTGTATTCTTCACATTTATCTGCCCCTGCTTTCTTTGGTATCATTACTATAACACTTTTTTTGAAGTCTGACGGAAATTCCCCTTTTTCATAAATATTACACACCAGTTTGTATAATCTATCAATCTCTTCCTCACCTGCACTGCGCAGTAATTCTACAGGTATTCCGTCTATTCCAGGAGCCTTTCTGCCATTTAAATCTTTTAATGCTCTCTTAAATTCAGATCTCAGTATTGTTTCTCCCATTTCATCCTCCTCAACGTCCTCTATAACACCATTTTCTAATTCATTTCCTCCTTATAACTCTTCAATATATTCCACCCATCTATCGACTTTACCTTTCGTATTATATATTGGTGTACCATCTTTGTTTAACACATTATTAGATTTTAATTTATGTACCCCAAAATTTTCCTTAACTTTCCTGTATGCTCCGTCTATTTTACCAATGTTCATTTCTCTTTCCACTTCTGAACACTTTTCTTTAATCCACTCTTCTTTCGCCAGTTTGCACTTCCTATTTATAGCATTTCTTAATTGCCGATAGTTCCTTTTACTTTCTTCATCATTAGCATTCTTATATTTTCTACATTCATCCATCAGCTGCAATATATCGTCTGAAACCCAAGGTTTTCTACCAGTTCTCTTTATTCCGCCTAAGTTTGCTTCTGCTGATTTAAGAATTTCCTTTTTAACATTCTCCCATTCTTCTTCTACATTTTCTACCTTATCTTTTTTACTCAGACCTCTTGCGATGTCCTCCTCAAAAATCTTCTTTACCTCCTCTTCCTCTTCCTCAAGCTTCTCTAAATTCCACCGATTCATCTGACAACTTTTCTTCAGGTTTTTAAACCCCAATCTACATTTCATTATCACCAAATTATGGTCGCTATCAATGTCTGCTCCAGGGTAAGTTTTGCAGTCAACGAGTTGATTTCTAAATCTTTGCTTAACCATGATATAATCTATCTGATACCTTGCAGTATCGCCTGGCTTTTTCCAAGTGTATATTCTTCTATTATGATTTTTAAATTGGGTGTTGGCAATTACTAAATTATACTTCGTGCAAAACTCTGTAAGTCGGTCCCCTCTTTCATTCCTTTTGCCCAGCCCGTATTCACCCACTATATTTCCTTCCTTGCCTTTTCCAATGCTTGCATTCCAATCTCCAACTATTATTAAATTTTCATCTCCTTTTACGTGTTTAATTGCTTCATCAATCTCTTCGTATACACACTCTACCTCATCATCATCATGGGCGCTTGTAGGCATATAAACGTTAACAATCGTTGTCGGTTTAGGTTTTGATTTTGATATTACATACAGTATAATTGAATACTTAGTAGATTATTCTTATCTGTGTTTATTGTTAAAAAATGAAAGTGTAATTAGCATTATAACGAGAATGCTAAACTGATTTTAAAATTTAAAACCCAATTTAAGTCAAGGCTTACGCTCAAGAACCATTTACATAAATAAAAATCAAGAATTAACTCTCATTTTAATTGTTAAATAATAATCAGAATTAAATAGAAATTAATTACTTAAAGTAAATTCGAAATGAAAACATATGTTATAACATATGTCAATATTGTTCGATATTTCATCCGAAAATCCAGGATGTACTTTGTAATTTCTATAAGCTTGAAAATATTTATTCATATTTTCACGCGCAAGTTTCGAGTGTATATGGTAAATTATTCATTAAATAAAATCTGTTGCGAAACTAATCCAGGTGTATAATTTAGATGTTATAGCTAACTATTAAATTTCTATGTTAACTGCTTATACAGCGGTATTGTTTCACGCTTTATTTGGTATTGTTTCACCCTTTATTTTATAAATAAAGCATAAACATTTCTTTTTTTATTTCGTAATTGCCGTGCTTTATTTATTATTTTTCTTTCCATTATTTATATTTGTTTTTACTAACTCGTATATAATTAATTAAGATAATTGTTTAACAATTGAAACGAGCAAGTTAGTTTTTCATTTTTACGTTAAATAGTGCTTTATGATAATAAACAGTGTTTTAAATATAAGTATATTATGTGTATAATATATTTATTTATTTTGTATATATGTATATTTATATTATACATGTATTATTATTTATTTTATAATGAAATTTATATATTTATTATGCATTTATTTTATATGTATATTATATATTTATTTTATTTGTATTCATATTAACTGTAATCGTATTTTTTTTTGTAGTCGATCCTTTAAAAAAAATCTGACTTAATATCTAAAAAAGAATAAGTAAAAAGCAGAGGTCAAGTATACGGTAATAGATAAGAAACAATGAATAATGTAGTTGTGGGTACTCTTACATTAATACTGGAAGAGATCCAACGTCTTATTATTTTGTGTTGTATTATAGTATAAATAGTTAAGTGCAAATTATAATTATATTAAAGGAGTGGCTTTCTAGTGCGGTTGATAAATTCATAACCGAGATATTTGAATAACAACAGTACGTAATATTTCATAGAATATTCAACGGTAATAACGACTCTATTGTGTGAAAGATGAAATACGTTATTCAACGGATTATAATATAATTTGTACTGAAATTAAATCGGGTTAATTTATAAAACAAAAATACTGTCTATTTCTAATTTAATTTAAAAAAAAAATGTACTTCTCTTATTTGATTATTTCGTTGAACTTCAAAGACTTGCTTTGATTTCGTGATTGAAGCATTACGCTTTGTGTGGTGTACTAATATTATTCACGTTTAGATTTACATAAATTTTATGAAACGTTAATAATTTGGAAAATATTTTAAAATTTATTATAAATTTTATTTCTATAAAAAATTAACTAATATCCGTTCCGTTAATTTTTTTTTTTTTTTAACAGTGTTGCGGAGAAATACCATTTACGTACCCCCAACAAAGTGAGTGTCGGACTCGTACAGGTTCGACTAAATTTTGTTATCAGAGCCTATGTATGCCCGTACCCTACCGACTATAACTCCTATTTCACCGTATCTCTCCACCCGAGGCCGGATCAACAGTCAAGCATAGCACAATCTCAGGCGTGACTTTTGAGCTCAGGGGAACAATAGTCCCCCTGCCTAATCACCAGCACCCATCCGCTCAGGTGCAGACGAGTGATGGCTCCGCAGAGTGCTGTCCTTCACCCCTTCTCTCATTGTTTAGTTTATACGTCTTGTGACCTTCCCATCCACCAGTAGTATATTTTACAGGTCAGTTCTATGTTCTGTTGGTTGTCTATAGCTCCTGGAGTAAAGTGGCCGGGTCCAGCTATTACACATTTTCTTTACAAGGAAATACAGTACAGATAAACATGGTTTATACATATTATTTTTATCTGTGCCCCAGTAATTCGTACAAAATACAATTAATCAACAAAAATTTATCTGCATTCAATAGAAGATATATAGACATTATATTTCATGGTTCAGTTACTCTATTTACACATATAAGCATACAGTTTTAACATGGTTCCGTTCCGTTAATTAGTATCCGTTAGTTACACGGTCAAATACGTAATTATTATATTTTTGAATGGATCCCTTTTTAATGCCTTATGGATTGATTATTTTAATTATCATGGCTTTTAATAATCATGGTTCTCTTAAAGACGTTTTTCCTGTTTATCCTTCGGGAATCACCGTCAGCTATTACTTCAGAGGATGATTGAGGATTATATGAACGAGTGTAAGTGAAATGTAGTCTTATACAGTTTCAGGTCGACCATTTCTGAGATGTGTGGTTAATTGAAACCCAACCACCATCGAAGGCAAACAACCGGGGTGAACGGGTTTTCCCAAATCAGCTGATTTGGAAGTCGAGAGTTCCAGCGTTCAAGTCCTAGTAAAGAGAGTTACTTTTATACGGATCTGAAAACTAGTTCGTGGATAACGGTGTTCTTTGGTGGTTGGGTTTCAATTAACCACACATTTCAGGAATGGTCGACCTGAGACTGCAGAAGACTGCACTTCATTTACACTCATACAGATCATCCTCATTCATCCTCTGAAGTATTATCTGAACGGTAATTCCCGGAGGCTAAACAGGAAAAAAAGGAACCACCAAAGAACACTGGTATCCACAGTCTAGTATTTAATCCGTACAAAAGTAACTGTTTTTACTAGGGTTTCAACATTGGAACTCACGACTTCGAAATCAGCTGATTTGCGAAGACGCGTTCACCACTAGAACAACCCGGTGAGTTCTTTTAAAGACTTGCTAAGGAATAACTATGCTAAATTTCAGTTTTATAGGGGAAATAAAAGAATTACAATAAGATTAAATTATTTGCGTTTGAGTTTTGAGGACTAAGCTTTTGGAAGGTTTACTTTTCTGTTAAATAACTTTCAACATTTCATAAACTTTTACTTTACCATTTAATAACGGTATAGGTTGAGAAGGGAAATTATTGTCATCATCATCCGCCATGGATTAGGCTAATTGGCCTGTTCCGGGATTCGTCGCTTTCTTGGGTGTCCTATATTTCTTCTTCCCCTCGGTTTGTGTTCTCCATACTGGAGAAGGAAGTCTACAAAGCGGCATACGCGTGAAATGGTCTCTACATCTTTTACGATATTCCTTTAATGTACCCAATAGTGACAGCACACTTAGCTGACTTCTTATCTCCTCATTCGTTATTCGGTCTACTCGAGTACATCCTTTGACCGCTCTCAAAAACCTCAGTAGCCTGAATACGTGACTCATCTCAACTCCACAAAACCCACACTTTACTACCATAAGTAAGAGCAGGCACGGCCATTGTTTTGTAGAATATAAAAAAATTACTGTAATCATATTATTAAATTAAATTATTATAATTTAAATGTAATTAATTAATTGTGTAAGTGTAATTATGTAATTAAAATTGAAATTATTGTAATCAGTCCAATTTGGTCATATGCGGTTTTCTGTGAATCTTGACGTTTTGACACCTAAGGAACCCAAAAAACAGAATGGAAATTTTCGGATGTTCGTATGTACGTGACTGTGCTCGGTCTTGCGCACTTTATATTTCCAGAACTACTGGACCGATTTTGTCTAAACTTGGTCAGATTATTTCCATAAATTTGCCATTGATACCATTAAATTTTCAACTTAAAAGGTCAAGGGGGTGAGGCTGTAAAACGAGGTCACCCTGAGTATCTCGAGATTTCGCCTAATTATGTCATTTTTTTCTTAGACACATTTTTTAACAATTAAAAAATAATATTTGCAAAATAAAATTTATAAAATCCCACTCGTACCCCAAAAAATTCTCTAAACTAGTAGCTAAGTGGGTATACTGCGTTAGTAGTACCCCCTGTCGTCACAAAGAGCGCTTGTGTAGTAGTCCGCCATCCTGGAATTTCCCTCTTTCCTCTGTGGTAATTTCCCTGTTGAAATTTCACAGGGTTGCCAACAAAATGATTTTTTATACTTTAATTATTAATTATTCATTTTATTTAATTTAGTTAATTCTAACGGTTCTAAGGTTGGTAACACTGACGTACAATTTTTGTAGTCTTCTGCTGTGTTATGACGTCACAGATGAGCGGTATGTTTCGATGGATTTAATCCCCTAAGGATATTAATAAAAATAATTAAATAAATTATTCTTTCTTTTTCTAAAGCCCCCTTAAAGACTTTTTTACATTTCAGCTAGAATGAGGAATTAGTGGTATTAGAGCCAGCGAGGGTTTTTCCATTTACATGTTACAGGATGTTTTGAATATGAAGTAAAAATTCACCATCGCTCTTTTAAGGATGTTTTAGAGGGAAATCCTGAATTACCTTTTCATAAAATTTTGAAGTAATGAAAGAATTTTATTTTCAGTTTTTCTCTTTTTTTTATTAATGAATTAATTTGATTAATGAATCTATCGTGATAGAAGTATTCATGTGTGTGCGCGCGCGCGCGCGTGTGTGTATAAGAAATCTGCAGTTATTTTCTTTCCCTATTTTCCTTAAAACTGGAAAAATGCCTCTTTTACTGAATGAGTCTAATTTTTTTTCGGATAATGTTAAACTTATTTTCTGTACCTAATATTATCTTCTGCCAAATTGAGTATTACATGTGTTCTACCTTGATATCAATTCTTAACTAATCAACTTTAAAAATGTGGTTACATAAAGGATAAACCGGAAATGCTTTTATAAAATGTTTGAATCATCATCTGATTCAAACTTTTATCACAAATTCAACTATGCGGAGATTTGGAAGTACGATTTTAATTCCAATTAACCCTCTTAGGGCTGGATTTAATGGAAATTCCTAAAGTAGGAGTAAATATTAGTCTATATTTTTTGGAGTAAATATATTCCTGATAAATTTCTTTTTTGAATCTCAACGGGATTATATATTTTTATTATGAATAGTCGATTTGCATCTTTTTCTACTTCTTTTAGAGGTGTCTTAGATAAAGAGCTCTTTCTAGATTTCTAGAGGTATCTACTTAAAAGAACATCAACGACAAATTTCAAGTTTCCATTTCCGCCGGTTTCATCACACTTTCCAAGCGTCTTTTGTTTTTCTTTTTAGGAGTTGTTGAAAAAATGAGAAAATCTTACAAACTTTTCCTAAATCCTCAATTATTTGAAATTTCAGCTCAGCTTTCTACCTATTTGGGAAACGAGAAAATTAGATTTTCCAGCAATAGAGATTATTTTAATTCCTTTTACTGGTTATATTATAATTATTATTGGGTTGGAATTTGAACAGGCCCACAAGGCATTTCAATCTTATGATTTATTTTAACATTTACTTAAAATATTTTTGCATTCCAAGAACTAGCATAGGTTGTGGAGATCTATATCTCTAAAAAGCATCAGGAAATTCTTTAAAATCTCCACTTTAGACTCAAATATTCCAGGATGATGTACCTTGGAGTCTTTCCACTCATTCAACCGTGAAATTTGGCGGTTTGAAGCCGTCTTTCGGTTAGTTTTTGTCCACCGATAAGAAATAGAATCTTACTCATACCAGTTCTTCAGTTCAGTACAGTTCTTAGTCCAATCAAATCAGTCTAATTAAATCAGGATGTCAGAAAAAAATCTTAGTAGGCCTTTATATTGATATGTTAATTAGATCTATCCCAGAACTTGAGCAGTGAAATTATGACAAATTAGGCCTTCACTGAAAAATATTTTTATGACAATAGGAAGTAACCCAGTACAGGATGCACGAAGCGAATAACAATAAGTTTTTAATTACTTTTACAAGTTGTTTTATCCTTAATTTAGACTTCGACAAAATGATTTATGATTCGGTTGGGTATTTCTACATTCCACGCAATTATGGGAATAGTAAGGTTTTTCTTTAATGTAGTGTTTTAAGGTGGCTCTTTGATAATTGCAGGAAAAGCAGTTTCTTGTGGTATGTAATCTGTTACGACATATAATTGTTTCAATATGTTTCTTCCATCATGTGCGCGCAGGATTGTACGTATACTCGTAAGTGTGTATTTATTAATATATATATATATATATATATATAGGCCTAACTGTAATGATTCTGTCAAAGGACAAGCGTTTTGATGTATTTATCCGTTTATTGAGTAAAGGCTTTAGTTTAGTGGTAGCCAATGTTGTCCCAGTTGGGATAATTCCAGAGTTTAATTCGTTGACTTAGTGAAACCGCAGAGAATTAATTCAGAACAGTTGACACCATAATAATACCCGCAATGTTCTAAATGCTTATACTATGCTTACTGATATTTTATCCTGCTTAATGTGTTGGTTTTATAAAAAAATAACATTTTACTATTTGTTACTGTACAAAACATTAGTTACTATATATTACTAATACTAGTCGAGTAATAATAATAATAATAATAATAAAACAAAATATAAGTGTAATAAAAAAAAAGATTCTGTATTTTAAACATATATTATATTGTAAAATACTTTGTTGGCTTGGTTAGTATTTAAAGTAGCTGTAAACTATTACAAGTTAGATTTTGAACAAAATTCTGATTAATTTTCTGTTGTTATAGCTCTAGGGCTGTGCTGCAAGAAGGAAGTATGGTAATCAGTTAAAAAGGGTACGGTTTTTTTTGTGTATTTCTCGACCTATAATAACCCAGAGACCCAATAAAAAATGGGGTTACAAAAAAAGTGGGGGTAATGTTCCTATGTACGTATGTTGGCGTATTTAAAGCTTAATAACCTTTTACTGCATAAACTGATTTTAATGAATTTTTTTACACAGACTCTTGTATAAGGGGTAATTTGCTGCTTGCTTCCTTAGAGTCTGCCCTGCGAAGGATGGCTGAGGGGATCTGATGATGTTGAAAATGTATAGATAGAATAGCAATCCGGGTGGCTAGGAGTCCGCCTGGGTGCTTACTTTGCTAAAATAGGCAGTCTTGACATCCAGTTCCGACTAGCTGAGATATTCGCTGTTTGGATGAGAATGGATGCATGAAGAACTCTGTGATGGAACTGCGTTTGGGAGGGTGTAGGCATCGGCCTCATTCTCGAAAGCGGATCAGAGATTGATAGGGCATGTCTTCATTAGAGGCTTAATTTGATCTGTTTCTTGATTTTTAAGTAAATCAAGAGGACTTTAGTTAATTGAATTGCAGGACAAAACTGTCGTTGTTGCGATCAACACTTGTTTTGTTGATATGAGGATAGTATTTTTTGTGTCTAAAGACAATCAAGTAATGATTTGAGTGAATATTCTAATTGAAGTTAGATGTAGGAAGAATTTTTGTGTGAAACCTTTGTTTGATGTTAGGGAAGCCACAGGGGTTAGCGCTTCTGCAAATCGATTAATTTGATAGTTGAGGGTTGTCAGTTATCATACGTGATCGTGGTTGGAAGAGGCCATCCAAGGTTCTGTACATAGGTTGTGTAAATACACTGATGAGAATAACGCCGAGTCATTTGCATCGGTAGCATCCCGACAGAGGCCAAACTAATGACTGTTATCAAGTTTAGAAAGTCTAAAAGACAACCTCCGGTAAACCCCATCAGGGCTAGGAATTGAGGGGGTGTTCTGACGACCGGGATCGTCACAAGGCGGGTGTCTTCCACTGCTGGGGGTCAGTATGATCAATTTTGGGGGGAATATCTCTAGGGGGTGGGATAGATAGTTTTTTGGAGTCAATTTTCTCAAAATTTTGCAAACGTAACCCACTTTATATTAAGCTTAATACTTACGTGCGTGCTTATTTTACCATTTTTAAAACCTTTTTGTCCCAAAATTCCTTCTTTCCCTCAAAATTGAAAGTAAGCCATCTTTTTATTTATTGCATGTATTTTAACCGAACATTTTTAATGTTTTCCTAGGCATAGTAGTAGTGCAGGCACCTCCCAAAAATAAATACTTTGGGAACAATATTATTGGTGGGGGAGCTGATCAAGGTTTAGAAATATCGATTTTTTGAATTTTTAAAAACCTTTTATGGTTTATTATAAAAAGTTTAAATAATAAAATTACAATAAAATTTTATCCTAATTCATCACCACCCCCAAAAATAAAATCTTAGGTACTTTTTGTAGGATGTACATTTTTTTTAGTGGAATTTTATTTTAGTTTCTTCCATTTAACATAGTAAACATAGAAAAATAAAAAAACTTCTTTTGAAGGTGATTTTAGAAGTCGGGAGCTCAAAAAAAAAAATATATATATATACTGATTTTTTTAATTTTTTTGGTTTATTTAAAATTAAAATTATAATTTTACGATAAAAATTTATCATAAATTACCTCCACCCCAAAAAAATATCTCAAGTAACTTTTTCCACGAATCATTAATTTTCCACTGTATAAGAATAAATAACCAATTCCAGGAAAGTATTACAACTTTATTGTCAGCTTTTTTATGATGAGATTGAATGACCCTATATGAGAAATATAAGGTGCTGGCTTTTATATGTTTGTTTTTCATGAAATAAGCGTATGAAATCGTACGTATTTGTAAATCTAATACAAGAAGTAGTGATAGTTGTTTGATCAAATTCATTTAATTACAAAAAAACCCGGAATATATACATAAAAAGCTATCTTTAGTCAAAAAGTTGAGTTTCGTATACTTTCATCAACGTACATTTTAAATCTGTCACTCAGTACTATGAAATATATGATTTTATGTAATTCATCAAGAAATACTTATATTATGGGATTATTTAGCCGTCGGTAAAAAATCACAAACGCTTTGATTATTTTATGAAGTTAACATTTCTAACTGCTGTCATTTAAAGTTATTTAAAAAGATTAATTTAATTTCTACAGACTAAAAGTATTAATCAATTCTATTAACTGTTAAGGTCACATTTTTTTTTTATTTGTAAGTATACATTATACCTTCAATGTAGTGAATTCGTGGGTGAATGTAGTGCTTTATTTCAGTTCATCTAGCTAGAGTGCCTCAAGGGATAAGAACAAGTTATTGCCCTGCATAGGATCTTCTTTGAATAAAAGAAACCCCTTTCTCGTTGAAATACTGTAAAAGAAGACGACTAGTTTTATTTCTACCTCTCAATGTTCATTCGTATTTATTTTTATGGTACCATAATTTCTTTAACATTTAAGATTGTATTTTTCAAAATTAATTTTAATTGCTTCATTTAGTTTTTTCCTACTACGAATTATATTAAAAAAGGAAAAAAATTATCGTTTATTATCGTGTTTTTTTCTTAATTAAAAAAAAAAATGTAATTGTCTAATTAGAATTACATTTGAAAAAACAAACTGGCAACAAAGTTGTTAAATTTTTCCCACATTTTTATGCAGATTAAAATTTATCCACTCCACAAATAATAAAAAAAAATCATTATTTATTTCTTCACTTATTTTCTTTAAGTAAAAGATTAATTAAAATTATGATTTGTTTAAAGAGTAAAAGGTTATAAATTTAAATATGCCTTAAGGCACTCTATTATAAGGTAAAATATCGATAAACATTTAATTTTTTTCTTTTTGAATCAGTTGGATAAAAAAAAATAGCAGCAACAGGCTTATGTATGATTTATTAGTCATGTGATGATAAATTAATTTTTCATCATATGAAAAATGACCGTGATTCGAATCCAGAGCCTTTCGGATGAAGACATAGATGTTATTATTCCGCCACGGAAATCGGTGGATATAATAATATATATTACATTTAGCACCAATATGTGTAATAAAACATAATTCCGGAATGTATTACTAAATGTATTTCTTTCTTTTTCCTGATTAACGGTAATTACCGTTCAAATAATACTTCAGAGGATGAGTGAGTGTAAATGAAGTGTAGTCTTGTACAGTTTCAGTTCGACCATTACTGAAATGTGTGGTTAATTAAAACCCAGTCACCAAATAACACCGGTATCCACGATCTAGTATTCAAATCCGTGTAAAAATAACCGACTACGACTTGAACGCTGGAACTCTCGACTTCCAAATCAGCTGATTTGGGAAGACGCGTTCACCAGTAGACCAATCCGGTGGGTTACTAAATGTATTCCGAGTGGGCCAAAAGTCACTCTCTCCATCGTTAACGTTATTATTTCAATATAAAACTAAAACAAATTAAATTCATAATTAACACTTTACTAAAGCTACATGATCATTTATTACAATGTTTCTCGAATTGTTTTCCATCTTTGTTGATACATTTCTTCTGCAAACGACCTGGGTGCTTAAGCGTACTTGTTTGCACAGTCGTGTATATGAATCTATTTCTTCAAAAATATTTTGAATAACATTTTTCAAGTCCTCAATTATTTGTGGTTTTACAGCGTAGACTTTATCTTTAACAATTACCCAAAAGAAAATATCAATGGGTGTAAGGTCTGGAGATCTGAGTGGAATTTCTGTTATCACTCGCTGTCCAATAACTTTCTCACCGATTTACTAACTCATCAACATAGTTTCGCACAGCTATTGCACGGGGTGGGCTCTATCATGTTAAAAGTAAAGTAAGTTGAAGTCGTAGTTCATTTGTAGCCTCGGAATGGCATAAGTTGCCAACATTTTCAGGTACTTCTCGCCAGTTACTATTACATAAAAAAAACCGACGCCCTACTCCAAACCGAGATACCACCCGAAACGGTAACATCAGTTTGATTTAGTTACATTTCAAAAACAGTTCTATGGTTCTCTGAATACCAGTAGATATAATTGTGACTATTGACGTTAACCAACGTTACTGTTGGCGTTGTTGAATGTTAATCTGAAGGTCGCCTCATCATTCCAAATTATCTTAGAAAACAACTCATTATCACTTTCTCTTACTTCATTTAACATTATTTCGCAGAATTGAAGCCAGGATCGTCTTCCAATAGGCCATGTATGAGATGAAATATATAATGTTTGAATGTAGCCTTATGTAAAACTTGTAAACTTTAAACTTAGCTTCATTACTTAATGATGGCCTGCCTGATCTGGGGCAGTCCGCTGTTGATGTATTTATTTCAAAACGTTTTCGTAAATTGTAGACAGCCTTCCGTTTCGGTGGAAAGTGTTGAAATTATTATTCCACTCGTTTATTACTAAATTATAACCACCTTTGCACGAGGTTTTTAAAGCAAAAAGCCTTTCTTCATTAGTAAACATCTTCACAACACGTTAGAATCAATAGTGTCCAATGAACATAATAACAGCTGTATACAACTGATGATAAATTGATTAGTAGTGCACTCTGATTATTGAGTCAATAACTATGTGATGAAAACAAAAGTTTTACTATCACTGTGATAATTCTAACATTCACAAATTTATAATCTTTAATTCTTGAAGCCCAGTTCCTATCAATATATATATGGCTACTCCCTTTCTAGCTCTGGTCCTGCCGAACCCCACTATGCAGTAGTGGGGTTCACCCACATATTTAGTACCTGATAGCTTCTTTTTATTTTAGTCTCTGTAACTACCGCAATTTTTATCTTACCATCATGAAAGAGCTTTTCTAATTCCATCTCTTTATACGGCAAACCTCTAACATTCCAAGTTGCCACCTTTACTGTGTCCATAATCCATTTAAACATTTTAAATTTTGACTTTTCCGGTTTATTTTGCCGAATATTCCGATCCTGATCCAAGACTAATGGATGCTTACCAGTACTGCAAAGATTCCTCTAGTCGCGTTACGGGCGCTGCGTAATGTGCGGGGCTGGTGGTGGGACTGCCACCTCTCTGCTTCCAGACTTGTAGGATTATCTTCAGGGTCTACTCCCCTAGGTTCTTCCGCCCTCTCTACCGTTGGGAGATTCTTCATCTTCCTCTGTAGAGGCCTTTGACTTGTTACCGGATTGATCTGCCTCGGGCATTCTTTCACATGGTACCCACCGTTTGTGAGCATTCCCCTATTCGCAACCTGGGGTGGCACCCGATGGGTGACAGAAAAATTCTGAACGGGCGGAGTAAATATAAGAAGAATAATTCATACAAGTAAATTGAGAACCTCCTCTTCTTGTTTTTAAAATCGATTAAAACTTTTTTATAAATTCATAGTAGTTAAATATTTAAGCAGGAGCATTTATTAAAATGGTTTTCAATAGTATTTATGATGAATTTTATTATAATCTAAAAATTAATTCTGAATAATAATTTACGTCATAAAATCTATATTTCTTTGAGACATATCATCCTCTTAATAACTCCCCAACCAACTTACGTGATGTTTTTAGAAATAATTATTCGAATAAAAATGCCTTAAAATATGTACTACTACACCAAATTTTGTTACAGATAACGGAAAATAAAGTTCTTCAGATTTAGTCATACATATCTATATATGTCGAATTTTGTAACTACAGTTTAGTATTTTAAAATCGAGGACCTCAAAATAACGATAGGTACAAAAAATAGAGGAGGCACTTTATGTACTTTAATGAAAAATTTCTTCCCTTATTTGGTGTAACATTAAAATTTTGAATTGTGTACTGGTAAAATACAATTCAAAATTTCTTTAACATCTTATCTATTTAAAAAAAAAGAACTAATGTATTTTTAAAATTTAAATAAATGGTTAAAAAAAATATATATATATTTTTTATGTATAAAAAAATTTATTTTGAAAATTTTAGAGGTTAAATTACTATTGGAAAATGAGGCGGGCTGTGATCTAAATATATGAATTTAATATCTCATTGTACTCGAGGTAAATATGATATATAGGGTAAATTTCTTTTATATTGTTTTATTTTGTCGTGAAAACAGACTATGTAATAATAATTCAAAACTCGGACGACGACAAAAAAAACCTCGGGTAACGTCAAACGGCAATTTATCAAATTTTTAATAAAAAGTCAGTGTAATATTTTCACTGTTGTTGAATATGTATTGTAGACTATGTCCTTGTAAATTATTTGCAAAATGTAAGAAAAATAAGATTAAAATTTTAATGAGAGAAAAAAACTTTTACTCGTTATTAATATAAGTTAGGGGCTTTTATATTAAAGGAATAATAAAAATATTTTTTGAAATAATTGTTAACTTTTATTAAAATTATGAAATTATTACGGATATTATTAAAATATAGCATTAAAAAAATCCTAACTACAGAGCGTTCCATAAAAAACGCAACTCATCAATCAGCCTTCTATAAAATTTGAATTGACTGCTGTATTCCCCTATGTTTTATTAGAATGGACTAGTCCAACATTTAAAAACTGCACTTATGCAGAAGAGCAGCGTTTCTCAACTTGAGGGTCGCGATCCCACGGGAGCTGCGGTTTTATGAAAGTGGAGTCACGAAATTAGCCTATAACTTTACACGTAAACAATAATGAAATCATTTTTTGAGAAAAAAAGCATTTATTATAAACATTTTATTTACATTTATAAGTAAACATGTAAAGAAAATAAATTAATGAGATGGTTGCGTGTGTTTTTCATTTAAAGGTTTCTTCATACGTGGATCTATGTTAGAAACACACGAAAGCAAATTGTTTTCAAGCGATAAAACACGATTGCTATGTTTAGATTTAGGTAAGACGTAAAGAAAGGGATTAGTATTTTTAGTGTTTGTGTGACTAAATTTTCATAATAACTTCAACGAGCAAGTCTAAATATATCTAAATCTTCAGATGTGAGTTATGGTTGTAATGTTTTATCGGCAGACATTTCGATGAGCTGGTCCGTGAATCTCAACCGGTAACTTAGCAGCTATAACAACGTTTACGCTAAATGGATTCAGTACCCATTTTTCGAGAAATAACCTTTCTCTTCCGGGAAATACTTCGCCGACTGAATTTTTAGCTCACGCAAATACATTTTGGTGAATTTAGCTCACGTACTTTGGTGAATAATAGTGTTTTCTTCATTCAAATCTTTCTCGATATAATTGGAAGTGAATGAAAACATATCAAAGGTTTTGCTTTGAAGGAGAATAAGGTAGATGTCAAGCTTCTTAATGAAAGCATGAACTTTATCATTAATAACATTTTTTTTATCACGTCCTTGTAAATTCACATTCAAGTCGTTTAAATGCGAAAACACATCAGCTAAGTAAGTCAACAGCAACATATACTCATTATTTTGTAAAAACATGAGAATGGTGTTTGTTTATCCTGAGAAAATGTTATTAATTCATCTCACAATTCCAGTAACCGGGTTAACCAATTTTCCCCGCGATAAACATCTGACTTCAGTATAAAAATGAAAACATTTTTTCTTTAACCCATTTGATCGCATAGTTTAGAATACAGCCGCAGCTAAATAATTTTAATTAGGTTCTATTGGGTTGGGGTTGAGGTCACGAAATATTCATTATGTATTTTTTTTTTTACTTTTTGGGGGTTGTGCAGCTAAAAAGGTTGAGAATCGGTGTAGTAAGGTATTACCGGTAGCGTTAACAAAGTGATAAGAATGCACAGTGTATCGTTAGCGAGAAGAAAGTGTTTTCACAAGGCCACTTTAAGCATTTAATTAAAGTGTAAAATTTGGTAATCAAACGTATAAATAATATACTCTTGTGACGTTACTTCCTTTTACGAAGTAAAGGAACTATTGTAATCTCGAAAAAATTAGGTTTTCAGTTTTCAACGGGAATATCCATTTTGACTATTCCTGAGTCCATTTTGACTAGTTTCGGCGTGACATCTATACGTACATACATATGTACGTATGTTCGAGGTGTGTGAGAACAGTAAAGAGACTGACTTTTTACTTACCAAAGGTTTATTTTTTTTCTAACAACAGTATTATCCCCTACAAAGCAGTTCCCTTGGGCAGCTATACACTGGCGGAGTCGTTGTTCTCGCTCCTGGTAGTAGCACTGGAAGGCTTCAACTGGTAGGGATTTAATTGGTCGGTCACGTTTTAATTTCGGGAAAAGGAAAAATCACAAGGACTCAAATCACAAGGATCAGGTTGAGGAACCGTAGGAATGCGTTTTGAGGTCAAAAATTCCCTTGATGGAATGACGGTGTGACACGGGGCATTGTCATGATGAAGCATCCACTTGTCTGGAATGTCTGGTCTCACGCGAATCACTCTTTTCCTGAGCCTTTCAAGGACAGCTTTGTAAAACACTTGGTTGACAGTTTGTCATGGAGAAACAAATTCTTTACGCATTATACCCCTACTGCCAAAAAAGCAAATCAGCACGGTTTTGATCTTTGATTTGCTCATTCGACATTTTTTCGGTCGAGGACATAACAAAGTGTGCCACTCTTCGCTTTGCCGCTTTCTTTCAGGATCGTGCTCAAATACCGAGGATTCATCATCTGTGATCACACGATTGAAGAATTCTTGGTCATTCTCAATCCTCTCAAGAAGATCAACGCACACGTTTCTTCGATTGTCCTCCTGTTCCGTTGTGAGGTTTTTCGGCACCAATTTTGCACAAACCTTTCGCATATCCAAATCGTCTGTCAAAATTTGATGTACGGTGAAGTGAAATTGTTTAAATTTAACTGTTCATCATCATCCTTATTGTTTAACAACGGACTGATCTCACAAGAACCCTACACGCTCAACATTTTCGTCAGATTTGAAGTTGAAGGTCTCTCTGAGCGAGTTTGATCTTCAATGTGTTCTTGACCTTCCAAAAATGATTTGTGCCAGCGGAAAACTTGTGCTCTTGATAAGCAATGTTCCCCGTAGGCCTGTTTCAACTTTTCAAAGGTCACACTCGCGGATTCCCCAAGTTTAAGATAAAATTTGATTGCACAGCGTCGTTATAAATTCCGATACTCCATTTTCGTAACACAACAAAAACACAATTTCACTGATGGCGCTGTCAAAAATAACGTGTTGGCTGAACGGAGTTGAAACTCGTACTGAGCATGTGGAAGGGATGAATAAACGGTCTAGCATAGACCGGTAGACACAGCGTTGCTAGATCGCTCGCAGTGTTACCAATCTCATTACTTTTCTCACACACCTCGTATCTCGAATAATTCAAAAACAATTATCCGTAGGATGTTGAAATTTGGGATTTAGGACTTTTGTAACATCTAGTTGTGCACTTCCCCTTTTGATTGCAACCGACTGAACCAAAAGTGTGCAAAAAAGTCCAAAATCCATAACCTCCGATTAAAAAAAAATCAGAAGTTAGCGAAATAAAATTTTATGAACTTCTCATTTTAATTCAAAAAGTTTTAGAGCTTTATAATTATTAATAAATCAATATGTTTAAATTAAATAAAAAAAAAATAAAAAAAATATGTGTATATGAAGTAAGATTCGAACCGATGTATGCATAGTTACTAATCTGACACGTTCTCATTTGCACCACATAACTACTTAAACGTTGAGAAAAAAATTAATTTATAAACTAATATAAAATGCTGCAATGTGGTGTCCACCGCAATACAATTGTGTAACTGTCCACTTTATTAAAAAATTGGAGGATCGTATCTCACTTTCAAATGAAATAAGTTTAAATGAAGTGCAGCAAAAAATATGTATATGTAATTTAATAGGCGTACAAGGAAGTCATGTATTGTCCACATCAGATTTTTTATTTAAATATACCTACAGACATAAGGTTATGACGGATGGGTTGGATTTTATATGAAACACTCTATCTCTGTTGGGATTAAAAGAGAGCGTAATGTTACCGAATGTGTTTACGTCAATAAAATATAAAAACGAGATTTATAGTTTTGATATTTGTGCAAAGTTTCCTCCTCCTTTAATGTGTAAAGATTATTATTTCATAGATTTATGTAAACTGGTTTGTTAAAGTATATAATTTTCTTATAATTTTTATTTTCAAGTATAATTAAATTTGAATTGACCGTCTCAGTTATTTTAATCGGGGATTAATTTAATTATTTTAACATTTTTCATGTTACGTTAGATTTTATAAATGATGATTTAAAAACAACTCATTAAAATAACCGTATAAAAATTTTAATGACATTCCTATATATTCGTACGCGTATTATATATTATTCAGTATTCTGTGTAAAACCCCACCGGGTTGCTCTAGTGGTGATCGCGTCTTCCTTGTACTGTACGAGGAAGCAAAAAGGCAAAACTTAAATTTTCATCACAGATAATAATGATTATATTACTGTTTTTCTTTTCTAATATTTTTTTTTGGTCTACGTAATAATATTTTTAAACATTTTATAATGAAACAATAACAATTGTGTGTGTTTTACACTATCTACACATTTCTACTTCCAAAACGTTACTTAAATTACTGGAATTTGTAAAAACAAATAAAATCGGTAAAATATAAGAATTAGCAATAAAAAATATTTTTTTTTAATCGTCTAAATCTATAGAAAATGTTTTTATTACCTTACTTCCAAACGATAACATTATATACAAGTTAATTTACTGAATGTTTAGCGGCTTATTCTATGGATAAAGTTTGTTTTCTACTTGTTTTGTTGTTAGTGCGTGTTATTCTACAACAGACAGATAGACAGACTGACTGTGAAGGTAAAGAGAGGCCGAATGAACATTTGTATGTTTGTTTGGGGCGAATGCAGTCAACGAGAGATGTCCACTTGGTCAGTGTTTAGTATGCAACAAGGCAACGCTTCCACCGTGATTTCATCTAATTATCACGGGCAGACCTTAATTTACTTACTGCGCTAACAGCCCCTACGAAGTGCTCAACAAGTAACCCTTTTATTTAAACCATAATGCTGTTTGCTTCGGCTCTATAGCACAGTTGACGACGTAGTCAAAGCACAACGCATTGTGAATTCTGAGCACACACCGTCATCATTGCTGACAATAGAAAACCGAAATACAATATAAAATAGCACAAAGTACTATATACTCCATGAATGTATAATAACTTAAATGTATTCAAAAAGGATTTTTGATGACGTTTTATTAATATACATATATAAATTTACTAATTAATTTATACACTGACAACGATTCGGTCCAGGTTAACATAAATTTCATTGTAAGCGTAGCAACGATCAATCCGTGTGCCCTTCTGTAAATCCATAATTTAAATAAATATATTTGATAAAATTATAAATAATTTGAATCAAATTACATTCACGGAATTGAACATTTTAATAAAAACTTTTAATATAAACTAACAGGATGAAAACAATTTAAAAAACTCGGTTACGATAACTCCCACACACTATCACCAAGTGATTATTCGTTCTGAGGTTCTTTGCACAATATCCATCTCTATTTTCTATATTCCCGCAAATCTTTTGACTTCTTGATACCACACATTTCTTTTAAGAACTTTTACAATTTCTACTTTGTAAAGGCTGTCTGTTTTCCACCTTACCTTGATCCTTCTACTAATGTTTTACTCAACCCTTCTTCACTCATAACTATATCTCGGATAGTTAACGATTTTCTGTACTTTCTGTTGAATTGTTTTGATTTTTCTCATTTGTTTCCTCATTACTTCCATTTTACCTTCCCAGCGAATAGAGGAAGAATAGCAATATTAAAGAGGATGTATAGTGATCAAATCAAAAATGTGTTATGAATTTTTTGTAAATCTTTACGTTTTAGGATCCAAATAGTTCACTTCGACAAAAAAAGCATATGCACGTGCGAATATATGTATATCGTACTGCTTTAGAATTTTATCTTAGAATTTACCAACTATTTTCTTCAAATTTGACTCAAATATTTCTATATATGGGGCATTGATCATATTAATGTTTTCCAAAATTCGTAAACGGAGTAAGGAGAATCGCGAAAAAAATTTCGAATATCAGAACTTCAGAGACATTTTACAGGAAAGTTTATTAAAGCAAATTTGTATATAAATATACAAATAACCCAAAACTTTTTTTTCTTCAAATAATCAACTACAACCTCTTAGAATGAAATTACATTTTTGTTTTTTACTCTATCTTCCTTCGCTTTCAACATTTTTCAAACGTTTTTTGAGAGTTTATACTTCATATATAAAGAAATATCTACAATTTAATGCAGAAAAGTTTTTTGAAAATTATCTTTTTTTAATTTTAATTTCTATTGAGGGGATGTTAGAATTTACTAAACTTTACTTAAACAAATTTTTTAAACTTAACCACGTATGAATAGTTTTAGAAAAGTTTTTCTTAAAATTTATTCCCACCTCTAAAAATATAACTCTATTTTTGGTGTTTTTTACTTCCTTGTACGAAGTAAAGGGAGTGTTGTGATCGCGAAAAATTTCGGTTTTCAGATTTCATAGGAAAAGTCTTCTGAGAGAGGCAGAAGAGCACAACCAGAGGACGAAGGGGTGAAGTCCGCTGGTCCGCGCTTGCGCGGATCGGCAACGGTGATGTGACTAAGGGGATTCTGAGTCCCCGTGCGTCATCCCGACGGGGCCGTGGTAATGCTTCAATCCCGGTCTGGCCACGGATGGGGGATTTGATGGGGGGGTTAGGTTTAGTCGGTAGGGCGCTGGAACAAATACGCACTTTAATTAACACCTTGCGGAACCTGTGGCTAGTCCAACACTGCCCCTCATGGAGCGTACGTAACTGGTATTCCGCCTCATCCCCAAAGACGGAAATATCCATTTTTACTATCCCTCAATCCATTTTGACTAGTTTCAGCGTGACGTCTGTACGTACGTAGTATGTATCTCGCGTAACTCAAAAACGATTAGCCGTAGGATGTTGAAATTTTGGATTTAGGACTTAGAAAACCCCAAAATTCAAATATTTGGGTTTTTGACTTTTTCTTAACTGCAGTATTAAGCCCTCATTGAGAGCTTTTCAACGATATATCATAAGTGATACTTCTTTCTTGATTCCAGAGTTATAGCCAAATGAAATTTTAATTAATGAAACATTTTGTTCTTACAAGGGGAAGGCACGAATCCGATTTCATCTCCTTTTTTCAACTTTTTTTTTAATTTAAATTATTGATTTATTAATAATTATTAACCTCCGATTGTAAAAAAAAATTTATAGTACATAATAATTCAATAACAATAAAAAAAAAAAAAATATGAAAATATTTCAGAAGTTACTAATAAAATAAAATTTTATGTACTTTTCACTTTATATAATGTGTATGTGTATGTGTAATTTAACAGGCGTGCAAGGAAGTCGTGTTATTTTTAATAATTAAATTACTTTTGTGTTTGTGTACTTTATCTTTGGTTTTAGCGTAAATTTTGAATTAACATAATGCCTTATGAAGAGCATTAAAAAATCTGCTTCCGAAAAACGTTTTCTAATTGTGTTACTACATTTTTCTATTGTTTTATAAAATATGAAATTATTTAATTATAACAATAAAATTCAGATCTTTAATTTTTTAATTGTTTTTTTGCCATGAAAAGCTGTGTAAGGTATTGTATGACTTGACCAGCGTAGCCGGGAAAGTTATATTGGCAAAATTTTGCTAGATTTTTTTACTTTTTATTTTTAATTTTCTCCATTCCATTCTATGTCAAGATTTTAAATTCCAACAGCACTTTTCGTTTTTTGTTTTTTTTTGTTCCGTGATATTGTCTCGACCTTTCATCCGTAGGACCTGAATTCGAATCCTGGTCAGGCATGGCATTTTCACTTGATACAAAATTGTCATTTCATTTCATCCTCTGAATCAATTCCTAACGGTGGTTCCCGGGGCTAAAAAATAAAGAAAAAAATTTTTTTTTTCGTTTCTCCCCTCCCGTCTTTTTAGTATCCGTTTTCACTGTAACACAAAAATATATTCGAAGCTTAACACTTTTTAAGAGTCAAGTTTAACCCCATCTTACTACACAATAGTTCTTTCTGCTAAACGCTTAGTTATCGGTATTCTACTTTTTATTCTTACTTCCCTTCCTCTTATATTGATTCTTTGCTCCTTTTCTAAGTAGTTTTTCGGAGTGTCTAACAAACATATAAAATAAGTTTGGGGGATAAACAGCAATCTTCCCTTTCTCCTTTTTACAGGACTGCCCAAAAAGAAGTGTAATGCATTTAGAGTGTATGTATATATGTTTGTTCTGCCGTAGCAAGTCAACGGCTGAACCGATTTAAATGTATGACCTCGCGTTGGAAGCCTTATATTATCGGGAGTGTCATAGGCTATATTAATAAGTGTGTGTATATATATATATGTGTGTGTGTGTGTGTTTGTTTGTTTGTTTAAATAAGTTGAAAATATATTATAAATACAAACAACAATATACTATATACAAGATTTTCACCAGCTTTTTAATTATCCTACATTAAATAAAAAAAAAAAAAATTTGTCAACAATGTTTTTTTGGGCAGTCATGTTTTTTAATTTTTAATATTTATCTCTTTCTTTCTTTCTTTCTTTTTTCTCTTTAACCTGTGGAACCATCGTAAGGTTTTACTTCAGACGATGAATGGGAATGATATTTATGAATGTAAATGAAGTGTAGTCTAAAGTCTCAGGTCGACCATTCTTGAGATGTGTGCTTAATTGAAACCCAACCACCAAAGAACACCAGTCTCCACGATCTAGTATTCAAATCCATTTAAAAGTAACTGCCTTTACTAGGATTTGAACTTTAAAACTCTTGAAATCTTCGAAATCAGCTGATCTGCGATGATGAGTTCACCACTGGACCAACCCGGAGGGTTAATATTTATAACTTGTTTTTGATTAAATAACTCAATTTATGGATCCCTATTTTCATAACTGTTTTCTGATTCATGGAAAACTTTTTTATTTAATTTTTCTTCTTTGCAATCTGCTGTTTATATAGCAATATAACAATTATTATAAAGCCAAATGGCTTTATAATATTCTCATTATTTTATCCCATTTGACAAGACTATAATAATTTTTCATATCTATAAAACATACTTATATCTGTAGCTATTTGTAATTCTTATTAGCTAAATCATATCCTATATTATAGTCGACATTTATTAAATTAAGAGTAAGAGAATTATTCGTATAAAAGTATAGGGAGAAAGAAAAAAAAATTGAAAAAAGGATTCTCTAACCTAAAGAAATCTGTAGGATCTTTACAAATTTGAAATATTATTAAATAAAGTTATTTTTTAATGAACCTGTCTGTTCAAAGGTTTATATTCCAGTTAAATTTGAATTTAAAGAAATTTAAATAGATTATTAGATGAGAGTTGAAATTCTCACCGAGAGTTGAAATTTCATCGCTTTTAAAAATGTAATCCAATCAAATTCACAATGACGGGTACAGCCAAGGAAATACGGATGTAATGACGTCAACTGTAGAATTATCATAGCATTTTAATGAGATGAATAAATTACATTCTTTTTAAATTTTAGGACTGACTGTACCCAAGCTCAATTGATTAAAGAAAAAAATTGTCGATTGTTTGCTAGAACTATATAAAAGTTACATTAAAAAAAAAATCGAAAATAATAATATATAGCACGGATTATTTAAGGTAAGATAATAAACTTTACTTCATATAACAGCGTGACGCAAAATGTAATATAACAAGAGGTTAGAATATTTAAGTTAATATCAAAATGTTGATGGCCAATTTAGTTTTACCCAGTAGAAGGTTTACTGCTGGCACCATTAGTGGTCTCTATAGAGATTACAGTAACTTTTGCAAACAAGATACAAACGGGTTCTGATGCCTCTGAATAACAAGTGGTTCTGCACGTAATTCTATCAAGTAGTACTATTCTATTAAGTACTGGAATATTATCCTTTGTAATCATAAGATTTTGAAATCATATTAATGGGGAATTATAATTACTGTTATTATTATAGTTCTAAATAAATTTATAGTGGTTTATAAAACTGTGTCCGTTAAGTAGAAAAAATTATTATTAATTTATTAACACATTCTAACCAATAAATAAATATTTAAAACAACTGTCTGTAGTCTCTGTTCATTTTCAAAAGTCTGATATCAAACAATCAATGACTGTTTTTTCTTGAGGAGGCAGAGCGAAGAAGGCTTTACACAAAATACTTTTCTTTCTTTTTCCTGTTTAGCCTGCGGGAATTACCGTTCAGGTATTACTTCAGAGGAAGAATGAGAATGATATGTATGAGTGTAAATGAAATGTGTAGTGTTGTATTTACAACAGTGTGTAGTGTTTCAGTTCGACGATTCCTGAGATGCGTGGTTAATTGAAACCCAACCACCAAAGAACAACGGTACCCACGATCTAGTATTCAAATCCGTATAAGAGTAACTGCCTTTACTAGGACTTGAACGCTAGAACTCAGTTGTGTTAACATGCACACGATTTCTGGTGTGTCGTATAAATTAAATTTAATAATAATTAACCTCTTCCGTTTAGTGAACTCATGTATACTGGTTACAATTATTAATTTCGACCTTAAGATGTAGAATAATCGGTTTTTATTATTGAATTATTTGGTAAACAATTTATTTAAAGGGTAATCAAGAGACTTTTACTCTAACCTAATATTTAAGATTGTTGAATTAATAATTATATAAATATTTGATGTTAATAAAAACTAATATTTTAGCATTTGTGTAACTGTTCACTTTTATTAAAGGTAGAGGATCGTATCTTACTTTCAAGTGAAATAAATTTAAATGAAGGGCAGCAAATATATATGTACGTAATTTAATAGAAGTATAAGGAAGTAATGTGTTGTACACATCAGTTTTTTAGATGTTATTTTGCAGTACATTTAGTAACATAGCCAATAGAGAAAGTTAATAAAAACGGTTATTGTAATATTGAAAAGACAAGAAACCTGTACTTTTTTATAAAAATAAGATAAGCCGTTGAATAAAAAGAAATGCCCGTTAAGTATTATTATTACTGAGCAAGAGAAAAGACTGCCTGGAATGCCAAGTTATTTGATGGGCTACTTCAAGTTTTCCAGCAAATTTTATTGACGTTTCGTTTGAAAATATAATTTTCTCATGTACAGACCACAAAACATATTATTTCTAATGTATGACCGTATTATTTTGCAGTCAGAAAAGATGATTTTTACAGTATAACGCACTACTACTCGTTACGTTCAGTTAACGAGAAGTAGACCGTACCCACAAGCAAGTTTGAACTCACTCACCACTGTGACTCGCTGCATAAGCTCGTATGAAAAATACACCAATACAAAGTCAATTAAAATTCAAGTCGATACAAACTGAATTTAAGTTGGACAACAGACAACGTAACCTCAATTTGAGGTTATATTGTCTAATTATTTAATATTAGTAGAAAACTATAATTTATAATCGTATTATTTTTGGATTTTCTCATCAATTCTTATAAAAATGGTATTTATTTAAAAGAAAAATCATTTTATTAAATTACTTGACAGAAAATAAAATACATTTTTGAATAGTATTCAATTTGGGTGTGGAAAATTTTCATCTCCATAACCTGAAATTCCATCTTCCATA
The DNA here is from genome assembly GCF_047948215.1 of Lycorma delicatula. NCBI lineage: Eukaryota > Metazoa > Arthropoda > Insecta > Hemiptera > Fulgoridae > Lycorma > Lycorma delicatula. Next base: position 89,962,087 of record NC_134456.1, on the reverse strand, counting down.
ACCTCAGTTTGAGGTTATGTTGTCTGTTGTCGACTTTAAATTGAGCTTAACTGAAGAAAGACTAAAGATCTTTATCAAAATTTTACATGCCTTATGCAGATATCTACCAGTATTTACATTTTAATGCAAAAAATTGTTTGTATTGTCATCACGCAGAACCAACCGACCGATCCCTTTCAAATTTGCAGGATACATTCTTGTTACCCAAGGTAGATTTTAAGCCATAGATCCGAGGCCCTAGCCGCCTTGGGGTGAAGTTGTGAATTTAAGATTTCATTAAAGAAAAAAAAGTTAATCCATTTAATTCATTATTATATTTTTGTCACGTTAGCAACTGAAATAGGTTGTGGAGTTTTCCTCGTCAAAGGTCTGTGTTTTTTATTTGATATAGTTGCTACTATTCTATCTTGTAATTTAGTTTCTTTTTAAGGTTTCTATAAAATTTGAATACCTTAATTGTTATTTATCAGTATTTTCCTTACAACCGTGTGGGTAACGAACAATGCGGAGGGTCTAGGACGCGGAACCCTCTGACCAGACGAAAGTGGTATGTAAAGCGAGCTCTGTAGCACTGGATTCGGCCTCGTGATTCTTAGAGGCCCTTGGGGCTTCGTTACTTGGTTAGACGGTTAGGCGAGTGAAGAGAGTCTTGACGGTACTTGTGAACCGTCAACCATAATGTAACGACATTACATTTTAAGTGAATAGTGTTTTTGTACTCATACCTCAAAATGGTAAAGAACATTCGTTTTTACCCTCCAAACTTACCATGCGTCCGAAAGTAAAACCATAATTTTCTTCGAAAAGTCGCTAAGAAAGCTTAAAAACAATAATAAGAAAATAACAGTAAAAATAATAAATATATATGTATATAAATAATAAAAATAGAAAGATAAAGAACAAAAAATAAAACAAATTAATATTTAAATTTCGACTTAAGGGGGTTTTAAATTAAAAACCAATAAATTTCTAACCTTTAATTTGGGACTCATTTCAAAAATTACAATTTAAAGATTTAAATTTAAGATTTTTATAAAATTTCCAGTAATATATTTATAATGTTTGTTTTATTTAACATTTAGACAATATATTTTTGAAACTTACTCGACTAGGACGGTTTTTTTGAAATTCCATCTACCAGATATGTTTGGATATAAGTAACTAAAAATATTATTGAAAAAAATTAAGCTGAATTTTTATGACGATCGAATTGAGTGTGATAAACTAGGCAGTGTGTTGAATTTTAGAATTTTATGCCTTTGCTAATCCATACAGTAGAATTTGACCCACATACCTAAATTGTCACATATAAACCAAATAAACTTTGAATAAAATAAATTATACATTTTTTTATAAGTTAAAATACACATTGATTTAAAATAGAAAAAACTTAATTTCATATTGAGTGATTGACATATATAATGATATATGTAATTTATTTATTATAAATATAAACCAAGTAAACTTTGAGTAATTAATATTTTAAATCCCAAGTGGATCTATCTAATGCGCAGTGATGCTTTTAGATATTCTGTGTGCATCATATGTAATCATAAATTAAAATTTTTTTATTATTTTTCGCTCAAATTGTATTATATTTATTAGTATATTTTACATTAACACAAATAACACATTAATTTTCATCATAAATAACATAAAAATAAAAAAAATAAAAACTGTAGAAATAAAGAACGTTATCATGCGTAAATATAAAACAATTGCACATATATGATACAAAAATGCAGCTAATTCAACCTAACCCATCGTGTTGGTTTAGTGGTGAACTCGTATCGCAAATCAGTTGATTTCGAAGTCGAGAGTTCTAAGGTTCAAATCCTAGTAAAGGCAGTTAATTTTATACGGATTTGAATATTAGATCGTGAATACCGGTGTTCTTTGGTGGCTGGGTTTCAATTAACCACACATTTCAGGAGCGGTTGACGTGAGACTGTACAAAAGTACCCTTCATTTACGTTCATACATATCATTCTCATTCATCCTCTGTAATACCTTACGGTGGTTCTGAATGCTAAACAGACAAAAGAAGCTAATTCAACCTCATACGAATAATGTTGCCAACCTGAAATCAAGTAGAGAAAATATTAATAACTAGAAATAATAGATAGTTCCCATTTGATTTTCATTGAATTGTTGGTATTGTTTGCACGAAAGCAAAACATTCAATGTAGCCTGTGGTTGCATATGATGCACACAGTTTATCCAAAAGCATCAATGTACATTAGTTATCACAAAGTTGGTTGGAACTTCACCGATAAGAGTCTGCAGAACTGGTCGGCACGGCGAAGTTAACGAACTATGATTTCAGTTTTAAACTTGACCTAACCTAAAAGTGAAATAAAAATGGGAAATAAATTAAAAAATAAGCCTGAAAACACCATATTTCAGTTCAGTTAGATTTGAAATAAAAAATACTTTAAAAAATAACTCGAATTTTGTTAGACAACGTTTTTTTCTTTCATTTGATGAACCGGCAGGACTCGAATATGTCACTTTTTCCTCAAAAAGGTGAGTTTACGAATCGCACCGCTAGATAGCAGTAAGTGATAGTACTAGGTAAGTGATAGTACAAAAACTTGATAATGTACTTGAAATAATAAAATTTAAAAGAAAATATGAAGTACAGCTTGTTTTAATAGTAAATGTTCTTATGTAAATGAAAGTACTGAAGATGAATCAATTATTTTAATCACAATCACTTCATTAAAAAAAAAGTATTAGTTTACAAGAGGTTATAGCTGCTATTAAAACAAACACGAACAGTAGGAAGGTGTTGAAAATGTGGCAACAAAGATTTGTTACGTAAAACAGAAACAAATTAAATCGGTAGAATTTTTGTTCTACAATTAGAATTATTTGAACTAATTGATGGAGAAATAAAAAAGAAGTTCATTTAATAGTAATATAAAACGTGAGTTCACGAATACGATAAAAATCTAATGTTACACTTACAAAGTAATAAGTGCAATATTACATCACCGATCTTCGAATCGTCAAGGTAATTATACTAGTTTTATTAAAAAAGGAAAAATATGGTATGAAGTGAATGATATGACTATCAACAAAAAAAAAAGTTGGCCGAGAAATTCAAAAAATGTATATTTGTTTGTTCTAGAAATGCAATAAATTTTAATAATAAATCCATAAGAATCACACAAAGCGCAGTAATATCCAAAAAAATTACTATGAATTTAAAAACGGTAAGAGTCTTGCAGATATTTCTTACTGGCCATGGCGCTTTTGAGGAGTATTTATTCAGATTTGGTAGGCGTCTCATTTTCCAATGTTTGTTGTGCTCTGGGATTGACACAGCGGAACGTACTCTTTTTGCATGTGTTGCATGGAATGGTCTGCGGAATATGCACGGTTTGTCTGGTTTGAATGTTGATAACTTGGTTCAGCACATAGTGTCTGCGGAAGAAACGTGGAGGACGATCAACGCTTTTTCTACAGCGGTAATACGCACTGAGAATGCAGAGGGCTGATCAAGGGGTTTACGATAGGGCAGGATAAACAGCCCCGGTCGTGAGGGCCGGCATGCCTAGGTATGTCGGTTCCAGTGAGTGACTGGGACTCCATGGGTCCGTTAGGGTGACGTTTAAACTAAAATAGAATACAGGTACAGGCACCATTAAAGGTATAAACTAAGGTATTAAGATAAACCAGAGAAGTGAGAGAAACAAGTGAAGAAGAGAAGAAAGATAAAGAAGTCCTGAGAACATGTTCTAGCAAAGTCGTAACTGATGCAACAGGAAAATGGAGTGGGGGAGAAAAGAGAGAAAAGAAAGAAAATAAAAGAGAGTTAAAGAGAATGAAGCCCTGATACAGGTGAAGAACTGACGGGTAAGCGAAGGGGCGATAGACAGCCCTCTGCGGAGCTGTCGTTCGTCCGCGCTTGCGTGTATGGGCGATAGTGATGAGGCACGGGGACTCTTGACCCCCGAGCTCAAAGGCACCCCCGGGGTCGCGCATTGCTTAACTGCGGATCCGACCACGGGTGGGGAGGAACGGTGAAATAGGAGTTTTAGTCGGTAGGGTGCGGGCACACGTCGGTTCTTAATATCAACATCTAGCCGAACCCGTGCGAGTCCGACACGACACCCCACCCCACTTGTGGGGGGTATGTAAATGGTATTTCTCCGCAACACCATTAACAAATGAAAAAAAAGATATTTCTTCCGCTCAAAAAACAGAAATTTCTGTAATATAAATAAAACTATTTTTAATAAAATGATACTGATATTAAAATAGGTAAGACACTACATTTCTGTTATCAAAATATATTATTAATTTAGAATTTTGTTTATAAAAAATACATGTTAAATATATGTAATAGACAGTAGATATACAATAATAGATAATAAACAATGATTAAGCGTTCCATGCAATAAGCAAAAAATAGAAAAATTTGTTACGAAATTCTTACCGGTCCGATTTCATTTATTTGTAATACTTATCACATTACAGGAATAATACAATTCTTATGATTATTCGTTCTTTAATAAATAATATTTCTCCTAATTTAAATACAACATTAAAAAAAAATTCTTTAATCTTTATTTATTTTCTTTACCTCTTTGATGTAACTAGGTAATGAACGAATCAATTTTAGAAATTAGATTTGCGGATAAAGAATTTCTTGTATTATGATTTACTTTATTATAAATATGTACAAATTAAAGAGACAAGTAATAATTTTATACAAGTTTCCATATTTAACTGCAATACGGCAGCAATGTTCAGTCCTGAATAAGGGAATTCCGGGCACGCAGCAGTTTCACTTTGACGGAGTTCGCCTCTCTGTTCTTCACACAATATTAATTACGAATCAAAGCTACACGTTCCTTTGCTAATTAAGAAATTCTGATAAACAAGCATGTACATGATATAATTATTTAAAGAGAAACAAATTTACGCTCGCTCGTCCACCACCTTCTGCCTTCTTTTATCATCTGTAATCTAATCTGAGATGAGCTTTCTATCGTAAAATTAAGTTATTTTAACTTCATTTAAAAATATTAATTAAATTCTTTATGGAAATTATGTAATTATATAATAATATTTTCATTAACATTTTAATATTATTTAATTATTAAGTAAAAAAATTAATTATTGCTCGTCTTTTTAGATGGTGAAAAAAAAATTTTTTTATGGGGTGGAGGCAATCATTCTCCGTTCTTTCTGATGTGCTAATCGTTTAGATTGAACGTATTTATTTCATCGTAAATCTTCAGTTCTCTTTTATATATGTTAATTACAATCGGTTACAAGTTCTAATATTTGTTTTCCGTCTCATTTTTTATCCTCCACACTTATATCTAATAACAGATGAATTAAATCTTGATGTCATATACGATTCACTATCGTTGTTCCTCTCTTCACAAAATCTTGATTCTAATTTTGTTGTTTACTATTCATCTTCATTTTGAACTTTACTCATTCAAAATATTCTTTTATAACACTTCATTTCAAACCTTTCTATTCGTTTTTCTTTTGTTCTTGTTTATGTTTCACTTCAACAAAGCGCTGCATACCACAAAAATAATATTATACTTTCTTTAAAATTTCTAGATTTATATTTGATACCAGTAGAAGAGTGAAGGAAGCTTGCTTGCTTCTAGGAGTTTTTGATCTTTTATTACGTCCGGCCATTGTAATTTTATTTTTCTATTTAAATAATAGAATATTGTAACTTAATATATTTTGTTTGTTTAATTAATGTGTAAATTCTCATTCTTTGTTTATTTGGTTTTCATTAGAGGCTTATTAAATTAGTGAATGTATTTCTTGATTTTTAAGAACGAGTAAATCAAGTTAATTATGAGTAAATTGAATTGTAAGACAAAATTGTCGTTGTTGAGATCATTACTTGTTTTTTTTTTTTGTATGAGGATAGTATTTCTGGTGTGTTTAAAGATTTAATGAAGTAATGATCTTAATACAGTTTTAATATTGAAGTTAGATATAGGAAGAGTTTTTGTGGGAAACCTTTTATGTTAGACGAAGGTGCGAGGATCACGCTTCTGCGAATCTGTTAATTTGATAGTTGAGGGTTGTAAGTTATGGTAGGTGGTGGTGGTTGGAAGTGGCCATACGAAGGCGATAATAGCTTGTGTAAATACACGTTAAATACGTCTGATGCTTGATAGCAGAGAAATTTTGTCTCAGGTGGCCATAAAATACTTGGGAATCTGGTTGACTCCAAACTAAGATTTAGTACTCACGTACTCCGGGCTTGTGAGAAGGTGGAGAAAACGAGGAGGCTTATTGCTAGCCTGTTCCCGAATACAAGAGGGCCCACCCAACAAAGGAAGAAACTGGTTACTAGTGTGGTCTATTCAGTCCTGCTATATGGCGCCGAGTTGTGGGCGGGCGTTGTTAGATTTGCCAAGTACAGGGGTAAATTGGAATCCATCCACAGGAGGTGTTGCATCAGAGTAGCGGCCGCCTATAGGACGGTGTCCAGGGAGGCGGTTGAGGTGATTGCTGGATTCCCGCCTGTAGATATGATGATAATGCGGCGTAGCAGAACTAGGGAACTGAGAACACTCCTATTAGAGGAAAGGAAGCGTTCTGTTGAAGAACTAGAAGAAGAGATCGCACAAACATGAGAGGAGCGGTGGGACCGAGCCACGAAGGGTAGGTGAACCACCGTCTTATTGGGGACATCAGGGGGTGGTGCCGGAGGACCCATGGCACACTGAGTTGCGCCCGGGATTGTGTTAACTTAAGTTAACACAATCCCGGGCGCGTCATGGGGGATTCAGGGCTTATTTGTACAGATGCGGGATCGACCTATCTGAAAATTGCCCGAAGTGCGTGGTGGAAGAGGACCCCCAACATGTATTCTTTCTGTGCCCGCGATTCGCCATAGAGCGTAGAGAGATGCTCAGCAACCTGAGATGTGAGCACATGTTTCGCCCTGAAGATTCCCTACGAATCCTATTACAAGGTGGGGTACAGTGAAAGACTGTGGAAAGACTTATCAGGACGGTTATGAGGTAGCTGCATTTATATGAGGACGCGAGGACGGACAGGTTCTCGGCTGAGTGCCTAGGAGGTCCCCCGTACGTGTCGGCTGGGTGCGATGAGGCCGTGGACACTGTTCGTGCGTCTGATGGTGGCCACGGGTAAGTGGTGTGGCTATTTTAGATTTCTGTCTTGACTGCTCTGTGGGTGTGTTGGATGTTAGAAGCTTTGTCCTGCTTTCTGCATGGTTCTTGTGCGATGTTGTCGGTGTTTGTGCTTGACGTGCTGTATGCGTTGTTTCCAGTGGTGTTGTTTGTGTGGTGTGTAACATCTGTTGGTTTGTTATGACTGTGTGTGCGGGCGATTTCTTCTTCTGATGAAATATTTTTATAAGCAGTTACAGGAAGGGGATAGCCAGGGGTGGAGGTTTAGTCGGTAGTGCGCAGGTATACATACGCCCTTGGTTATAACTGTCGGAACCTGTTAGCGAGCCCGACACTGCTTAGGCGCCCGTAAATGGGGTTCCTCTACCTCATTTTAAAAAAAATAATACACTGATGGAAATCTCTGCCGAGGCATTTGTATCGGTGGCATCCTGGCAGAGATGAAACCTATGATTGTGTTGTGTTATCAAGTTTAGAGGGTAAACTCCTTCGGTAAAGTCTATCAGAGCTAGGAACGGAGGAGGTGGTGTGGCACCGGGATCGTCACAAGGTGGGTGTCTTCCCCTACGGGGTCAGTATAGTAAAGTTTTGGGGGCAACATCTCTAGTGGGTGGGGTAGGTAGTTTTGGGGTTAATTTTCTCAAAATTTTGTAAACATAAACCCCACTTTATATGAAGCTAAGTACATGCATGCATACTTATCTTACCAATTTTAAAAACGCTTTGCTCCAAATTCTTCCATCCCCAAAAATTGAAAGAAAGCCATCTTTTTATTTATTGTATGCTCTTTAACCGAACGTTTTTTAATGTCTTCCTAGGCATAGTAGTGATGCAGCCGACCTGAAAATAAAACTATTTTGGGGATAACATTGGATGTAGGGGAGTCGATACAAGTGTAAAAATATGGAATTTGGGATTTTTTATAACTTTTTTGATTTATTATAAAAGTTTTAATAATAAACTTTTAATAACAAACTTACAGTAAAATTTTATCATAATTCATCCTCCAACCCACCGGTAAAGTCCATCAGAGCTAGGATCGGAGGAGGTGGTGTGACGACCGGTTTCATCAGAATGCGGGTGTCTTACAGTACAGGGGTCAGGATGTCTGTTGTTTGGTAGTTTCATAATGGTTGTAGATAATCTGACACGAATCGAAATACATTTCTAAAAATATCATAATAATTATTAAAAAACAATAACGATTTCATACCAGGTTAACTAATAAAAAAGAGGAGTGAAGTTGTTCCCTGTTACCTTTCTTATTGAATCAAATATACAGTTGCTTTTCATCGTGCTAAATCCACCGAAGTCGAATGGCAGATGATGTATAATAAACAATGTATAATAATGTATAATAAACAACATTACACTCAGAAAAAGTAACTGTTAATTGATGTCTCTTGTATCTCGAGAGGTTTACGTACTTCATACACGCATAACAAAGATTGAGAGAGATAATGTAAAGCAACAAACGTACCCCTTTCTATAGTGAAATAATGAAGAATGTAAACTTTTTCAACTCGTCAGAGAAATTCTTCTTTATTTCATTAACTTTAATTGCTTAGTTTTGATTTTATTTGTTTTTAAACCTAATTTCTTTCCTAAAAATAAATCTATACCACTTGATATTTCTTCTAACTCATTTCCCGTTTCTGAAAAGAATAATGTCATCAGTGAATCTCAACGTCATTGTGTTATTTCCTCCTCCCAGAATATCGAATAGTTATTCCACTATTATATTCTTTTATAAAATTCTTATATTGCATTTTCTGTATACAAATTGAAAGGCAAAGGGAATAGATTATATCTTTGCTTCATTTTTATCGGAATCAGACGAAGACTTTCTTCGTCATTTGCTCTTAACAATGCTACTTGATTTCTGTACAAATTGTAAATAACTTTTCATTCGCTGTATTTCAATCCAATATTTATTTTTAATTTAAAAAAAAAAAATTATTTTACGTTACAGCAAGAAGATATATGTAGAAACGATAATCAATCTGCTTATTGTGCGACGGATGAAGACATATTTATAAATAAAAGTGTAAATATATTTAATGTCACTGTAGATTATCTACGGTAATTTCCTTAATAAATTATTACTTAATTCTTTGTTTTATGATTGTCTACAAAAGTAGCTACATTATCTTTTATTACATGATCGTTGTAGTATATTAATTATTTGAAAATATTAACTATTAGGTAGATTTTATAAGAAGGCTATCTATTATAATGGGTACCATGATTCGACTTCCAGAAAATATCGACATATCTTCGCGTTTCACATCCCGCAGACCCCGAAATCACCGTCAGCTCAAAAGTTTATATATACATTTATATTGGCAGAAAGGCTCCTGGAATAGACGGAATTCCTGCAAAATTACTGCGCGGTACAGGTGAGGAACCGCTAGGTAGATTATAGAAACTGGTGTATAATATTTACGAAAAAGGGGAAGTAGCGATAGACTTCAAAAAGTATAGTCATGATATCAAAGAAAGCACGAGCCGATAAATGTGAAGAATACAGAACAGCTTAACTAGTCGTGCATCAAAAATCCTAACTAGAATTCTGTACAGAAGAATTGAAAGGAGAATGGAATAAGTGTTAGGAGAAGACCAATTTGGTTTCAGGAAAAGTATAGGGACAAGAGAAGCAATTTTAGCGCTCAGATTAATAGTAGAAGGAAGATTATAAAGAAAAACAAACCACCATACATTTATAGACCATTTTTTTTGCTGTACGTTTATAGGCTTAGAAAAGTCATTTGATAACGTAGACTGGAATAAAATGTTCAGCATTTAAAAAAATTAGGGTTCAAGTACAGAGATAGTAGAGCAATTACTAACATTTACAGGAACCAAACAGCAACAGTAATAATTGAAGAACATAAGAAAGAAGCCGTAATAAGAAAGGGAGTCCGACAAGGATGTTCCCTATCCGTTACTTTTTAATCTTTACATAGAACTAGCAGTTAACGATGTTAAGGAACAATTTAGATTCGGAGTAACAGTAGAAGGTGAAAAGATAAAGATTCTACAATTTGCTGGGTAGTAATTCTGGCTGAGAGTAAAAAATAGTTAGAAGACAATGAACGGCATGGATGAAGTCCTACGCAACAACTACCGCATGAAAATAAACAAGAACAAAACAAACGTAATGAAATGTAGAAATAATAAAGGTGGAACACTGAATGTAAAAATAGGAAGAGAAAATATTACGGAGATAGAAGAATTTTGTTATTTAGGAAGTAGAATTACTAAAGATGGACGAAGCAGGAGCGATATAAAATGCCGAATAGCACAGACGAAACGAATCTTCAGCCAAAAATATAATTTGTTTACATCAAAAATTAATTTAAACGTCAGGAAAACATTTTTGAAAGTTTATATTTGGTGCGTAGCTTTATAAGGAAGTGAAACTTGGACGATTGGAGTATCTGAGAAGAAAAGATTAGAAGGTTTTGAAATGTGATGCTATAGGAAAAAATCACACGGGTGGAAAGTGAGTAATGAAGAGCTGTTGCGGCATATTGAAGAAGAAAGAAGCATCTGGAAAAATATAGTTTAAAGAAGAGACAGACTTATAGGCCACATCCTGGGATGTGATAGGCATCCTGGAATAATAAATAAATTACGCTTCATAAAAATGAATAGTCGTTTTAATATTGGAAAGACAGGTAAAAGGAAAAAATTGTGCAGGCAGGCAACGTTGTAAAACAAATTGTTAGGGATGTTGGTTGCAGGGGTTATACCGAAATGAAACGACCAGCACTAGATAGGGAATCTTGGAGAGCTTCATCAAACCAATCAAATGATTGAAGACAAAAAAAAGTACATTTATATATATTTCACTTTCTTGTGGACACGATAATTGCCGTAATTGTGCGTCAATCATTTTCAAATTGATAAATAAAATATAACGTTCCAAAATCTCGTTCGAGTCCGTTAATGAGAAAAATCGGACCATGGGGGGTGGTAATGGGAGTTACCCATGGGGTTAATATCAAAAATTGTTTGTAACAATTTTTGATATGACCAACGGCAAGGGATGACCAAAATGTTGCTGGAATTGTAAGAAGATGGGGCTTGTCATATGCTAAACATGTGAAACTTTTTTTCACTTGCAAGCATTGTCGTATTGAGTAAATTTGAAGTTTTTCTTAACTTTAAGGTGGAAATCTTTTTATCACCTACTTAGCACCGGTTAAATATAGCTCCACTTTCCGGCGTGCCGAAAAGGATTTTTTTTTCAAGTACAGTTTAGTTCTTGTGGTATGGTTTGTTTCTTACATATTTTCATATTCAGCTTATGAGATCGAGCTTACTTTTTTTTATGCAAAAAGACCAAGATAGGATCACGCAAATATCACTTCTTTCTAGTTTCTTTTCTGTCCCTCCATACGTTTCTTACTTTTCGGCATGCCTTCGTTACAAGATCTTTTTATTATAGATTATTATTTTTCGGAAGTTGTATTTCTGTCTTAATAATCTTCTTCTATCAATCGTATCATTTGGAGACCATCTTCCATCTGTAACAGGTAATGTGACTTGATTTCCATGTTCGACAGCTTGTCCAAGATTTGTTTATTTAATCTCTTTGAGTCCATTCAGATCATATGACCCGAGAAATTTAAACTTGTTTTCCTTATCGGCTGTTTCTAAGTCTTCTTGATTTTGGTAGATATCCCTTGTTAGCTTTCAGTCTGTATCCTTCCTCTGTTACCTTTGGATTTCGGATTTTCCTTAAGCTCCTTTCGATCTTGAGCAATTTTCCGAGGTCCGTTAGGCGTAATGTTTCAGTGACCTATAAGATTACTGGTTTTATTACGATACTATAATGCTCTAATACCCCGATCTTGGAGAGATTCTTATTATTGTAGATCTATTTATTGATAAATCTACGCTTTTCTAGTTTTAATATTCAATTTTCATATTTATTCCCGTTCTTATAATCTCTTCTAAGTACTTAAAATGTTTTTTTTTTTTTTTTTTTTTTTTTTCTTACCTCCGGGACCACCGTTAGGTATTGCTTCAGAAGATGAAATAAATGATTTGTAGCGTGTGAAAATGCCATGCCTGATCGGGATTCGAACCCGGGACCTCCAGATGAAAGGCCGAGACCCTACCATTCGCGCCACGGAGGCCGGAAAAGTGGTTGGTGACATTTATCTTTCGGTATTTAGCCTTTATTGTCGTTTGCGTGAATGATTTGATGTTCATCATGATTTCCGTTTTGGCAAAGGATACTTATAAACTTACTTTTTGGGCTATTATTGTTAATTCTTCTATTTGTGCTACTGTGTCTTCCTTCGATTCTGCATAAAAAGCTATGCCGTCAGCAAAGGTCAGTCATCTTATTTTGGCGTTTCGGCTTTTAGATGCAATCTTCGTCCCCTATGATTCATCTGCCCAAAGGTTTTTATTATTTTGTCCATAACAAAGACGAATAGAATCGGTGGTAGTCCATTACCTTGTTTTCTTAACTCAGTTGCGATTACGAAACGTTCGCTTATTTCTCTTATAAATTTAACTTTAGAGATTGTGTTTGCGAGTGAGTTTAATGAGATCAACCCCGTATTATCTCAAAGTTTCAAAAAGAGTTTCTCTGTTCACAGAATCATAAGGTTTTTGAAAGCCGATGAAAGATATAAATACAGGTTTGTTTCTGGATACGTTGTATTTTAGAATCATTTTCATACCTTGTATGTTGTCTTGGCATGATCGTCCCTTTCGAAAAATTTTGTATACTTTCCTATTTTGTTATCTATTTGGGGTTCAAGTCCATTCAGTAGCTTTTTCAAAGTATTTTATTAGTCATTGGCTATAATGAAATACCTTTGTAGTTGTTAAGATCCTTGTTAGATTTTTATTTTGTAGCGAATGTTCGGGAATTTCCTCTCCTTCCCAAATTTTCTGTAACCTCCCTCTAGCTTTCTCTGTAAGGTCTTCATTTATTTTTTTGAATTAATTTTGAGTGAAATAACAATTACTTTAAAAATAGCCGATAAACAGAAAATTGGTTTCTAAATCAGTTAGATTTTTTAGCGTTGAAAAACAATTAAAAATCAGTGAAAAAAGATTAGCTGTTAACAGGAAATATTTTTGGAACTTTTTATATCTTTTTAGGGTCGTAAAGTCGTGTCAGGTTAAAAAGAAGTAAAAGAAAAAATATTTTTTTCAGTTTGTTTCTTTATAAAAAATAATAGATTATTTGTAGAATCAAATAATAGATTGAAAATTTTAATAACATAATTCTAAATTTATTTTTACCGTTATGATGAGTTATTAAGCTTTAGAATAATCGATAAAAGTATAACGCGATTAGCAGCTGCTCAGTATTTTTTAAGCTATCTAAATTACAATTTTTTTACATTTACATTATATGAATGAATATGTGTGAGTGTAAGCTCGTTTATTTATGCGTGCATTAGTTCAATAATTTATTTTAATAACGCGATAAAAGGTAAAAAATAATCACTATTAAAATCTGCATAAAATTCTGGGTTCTCTTGATTATCTGGTTTAGTGGGAAGTAACTTTAACGGAATCATTCTTGTGCAAGAGCTCATCAACATTTCATGAAAATAGGAGATTAAAAGCTTTACACTCTGTTGATTACAACAGGAGCAGCTCGTTCTTCTTACTCATCAATTTAGTATATTTCTATTAAAATTTTAATTGTTTACTTTACGTTAAATAACTACTGGAAAAGTTTACACTAATTTTGTATCTGATTCATTTATTAATAATTTACCTTAGATAAATTTATTTTATTCTCCTATTATGATGTGTTATTTTATATATATTAAATTTAAAAGAACTATCGCATGAAAATAAACAAGAACAAAACAAAAGTAATGAAATGTAGTAGAAATAACAAAGATGGACCACTGAATGTGAAAATAGGAGGAGAAAAGATTATGGAGGTAGAAGAATTTTGTTATTTGGGAAGTAGAATTACTAAAGATGGACGAAGCAGGACCGATATAAAATGCCGAATAGCACAAGCTAAACGAGCCTTCAGTAAGAAATATAAGTTGTTTACATCAAAAATTAATTTAAATGTCAGGAAAAGATTTTTGAAAGTGTATGTTTGGAGTGTCGCTTTATATGGAAGTGAAACTTGGACAATCGGAGTATCTGAGAAGAAAAGGTTAGAAGCTTTTGAAATGTGGTGCTATAGGAGAATGTTAAAAATCAGATGGGTGGATAAAGTGACAAATGAGGAGGTATTGCGGCAAATAGATGAAGAAAGAAGCATTTGGAAAAATATAGTTAAAAGAAGAGACAGACTTATAGGCCACATACTAAGGCATCCTGGAATAGTCGCTTTAATTTTGGAAGGACAGGTAGAAGGGAAAAATTGTGTAGGCAGGCCACGTTTGGAATATGTAAAACAAATTGTTAGGGATGTAGGATGTAGAGGGTATACTGAAATGAAACGACTAGCACTAGATAGGGAATCTTGGAGAGCTGCATCAAACCAGTCAAGTGACTGAAGACAAAAAAAAAAAAAAAAAAAAAATTTTATATTCAATGTACCTTGGCGTAAGCCCGGGGGCAAAAGAGGGTATTTTAACAATCACCAGGCCTAAAGTGAATTAAGACTAGCCAAACTGTTGACTGTTTTATTCTTTTAATTAAACAAAATATAAAACTTTATAATAAAAAAATTATAATCAACTCTTTAATTAAAAAAAAAAGGCTGACAACAAAGTTGTAATTCTTTCCTGACTTTGGTTATTTATTCTTATACAGTGGAAAAATAATGATTCGCGGAAAAAATTTAAAACATCCAAAAAATCGATATTTTTTTACTCTTTTTATGCTTTCCCACTCCCAAAATCATCTCCAAAAAATAAGTTTTTGATTTTCTTGATTTACTTTTTTAAACGCTTTTGCTTAAAAAGAAAACATTGAAACATGTACAACCAGTAAATGCTACTTATTATTTTTTTTTGTGGGTAGGGGTTGAATTATGATGAAATTTTATTTTTTTATTATAATTAAAAGTTTAAATAAACCAAAATTTAAAAAAAATCCAAAATTCGATATTTCTAAAGTTTGATTGGCTTCCCTACACCAAATATTGCCCCCAAAGTATATTTTTTTTTGTGTCGATTTCTACTACTACTATTTTTAGGAAGGCAAAAAAATTCAAATAAAATTATGCACTAAATTAAAAGATAGCTTTTTTGATTTTTGGAAAGTTAGGAATTTTTGGAGTGAAAGTTTTTTAAATATGCTAAGATAAGCATGCACGCACGTACTGAAAGAGCTTAATATAAAGTGCAAAAAATATATTTGCAAAATTAATAGTATAATATGTTAGTATGACAATTAAGTGTATATTAATAATATAATTTATGATATTTATACTAATTTAATTTATTAATAATAATTGAAAAATTTTGAGAAAATTGATTCCAAAAAACTATCTACTCCACTCCGCGAAGATATTGACTGAAAATATTTACCGACAAATTTCCCCATATACAGGAGTCTCTGTACCAAATTTCATCAAAATCAGTTTATCCACTTTGCGAACATGGGCTCTAAACCTCGTCTTCTTGGCTGCGGAATATTGTGCGCCAGTGTGACTTAACAGCCCTTATATTCATAGAATTTATGCTCAACTTAATAACACTATGAGAATGAATGCCGGGATTATCAGGTCTACTCCTGTGGAATGGCTCCTGGTATTGAGCCACATACCACCCCCAAATCTGCGCCCTATGAACGCTCTTACAAGAAGATTATGACAATCGAAACCTACCGGTACATGAGGACATTGAGGATGCCAATCATGGTCGCCTTCGATCTAGAAAACTAGCTATCAAAACAGCAATTGCTGCCACAGAGGAAGAATTCAACCTGACTGACGCCTGGAATCAAGAATGGCCCACTATGCGGAATAACCAAATTTCATGTATTACTCAAAAGTCGCCGGGTTTTGACTCGCCACGTAAGACATGTTCAACGTTAAACAGAATACGAACTCAGCATGGTAGGTGTCCCTATTTCCTGTGTAAATGGGCTAAAACACCGACGCCCCTTTGCGAGTGTGGTGAAAATCCAACCGTTAAACACACAACAGAAGTTTGCCATAGGACAATTTATGAACTGACTCCTGAAGATTTCCTGACGGCGACTCCAGAATCAGTAGCTTATATTAATTTTTTAGATGTTTTTTGGTAATTTTTGATTGTAATTGGTGCTGTGTCTTGGTGCCATATGTTAAATAAATAAATATCCAGTCAAAAGTTATTAAGTTTCAAACACGCCTACAAAAGTACATACGTACGTATGAAAATTACTTTTTGTTTTGTTTTTGGTGTCCCTGGGTCATGAAACGTCAAGAATTGTAAACAAATCCATGCCCCATTTTTTGACTGATTACCAAACTTTCCTTCTTGGTAATTAAAAATAAATAAACTAATGGAATTTTTATCCCTTTATTAATTTGTTTTTTTTTTGTATTACAACTAATATATATACTATTAAAATAAAAAATCAGTTTAATAAATAAATATGCCGAAAGAAATTTGTAGGATGACATTAACATAGTATTATTCGATAGTGCTTCCCAAAACAAAATTATTTTATATATGTATGAAATTAAAAAAGTAAATGATACAAGTAAATGAATATCGATATTAAATAATGATAATTATACTGGGCCTTAAAACCGAACCGTTGCAACTAAACACAGTCGTGAATGTAACTTTTTATGAGTGAAATAAAAAAATGAGTAAAATTCAATATAATTTATACAACCTAAATCTTTAGCAAATAATTTTTTAAATATTCTATTCTTTTACTTCCACTATAATCTTTCCCGTTTACAATTTCCTTTATAAATAAGTTCCTTTATAATAAGTTTATTAAACCTTGATGTTTTAGTATGTGTTCTATCAATTTAGTTCGTCTCTTTAGTTCAAATCTCTTTACATTTGCCACAACATTTTGCACACTACGTATTCGTTGTAAGAATTTCATCAACTTACCTAAACTTCACAACATCCTTCTGTAATACATGGCAAAAAACATGCCAGGAGACTATTCTTGGTATGTTTGTTAATTCTCAATAATTTTACTACCTGTATTACAGTATCTCTCAATTTTTTTGTATTTTGTGTTCCCTTGTAATTGATATTTAATATTTCGTAATAAACACATAATTTTTATTGTGTGCTTATTTACTACATGACTGCCCAAAAAGGAATGTTATAAATTTAGGGTGTGTGTATGTATGTTTGTTCCACTGTAGCATCTTAACGGCTGAACCGATTTAGATGTATGATCCCGCGTAGGAATCCTTACGTTACCGGGAGTGTCATAGGATATATATATTGGAATAAATTAAAAAAATTAATACTATATACAAATTCTATAGAAAAAATTGTTGCCTTCACGCTCTTTAATTATCCTATATCAAAGAACAATGATTATCACCAATATTTTAGATATATTTCATAAGTTATTACATATGTTGGTTAAAAATTAAATTATCTATTTAAAAATGAAAGAGATAAAACTTTTCATTTAATAGAACGTAATAATATTAAAAATGGCTATCTTGTAAAAACAAAATTAAAAAAAAAAGAAGAATAATACACGTGTAATGACATGCTTATAATAAATTATAATATGTAAAAACAAGTTTAAATTTAATATTATATTGTATTATAATACGATAGGAATATGTTAGGGCAGCTTACACTTCAATATCAACGCATATTTTATATTTCAATGACTTGAAAATTTGTATTATTTAATAATTAAAGGTCCAATGTTTAATATAAACGAGATCATGGTTTTAAATATACCTTTATTCAAAATCAGTAAAAGATCTTTTATAATTAAAAATAAATAAATTATTGCTTTTTCTTTTAAGTACAATATCTATTTTTCAAACCGAATGAATTATCCAATTTCAAGGGATTGTAAATGAGTAAAACTACCCCAAATTGAAAAATAATTTATTTCAATATATTTTAACACGATCCAATGTTTTAGGTAGATTTCATAAGAAAGCTACCTGTTATTGTAATTGGTACCATGATTCGACTTCCGGAAAATTTCTACATATCTTCTCGTTTCACATCCCTCAGACCCCAAAACCACCGTCACTCCAAAAGTTTATACGAGAATCTCTTAAGTAGCCGAGTTATGGAAGAAAATTGATCTTGTAATTTTGTGTTCTAATTATTATATCTATTATTGTTAGAAAATTATTACTTAATTTTATATTAATTTACAATACTAGAATTAGCAATAAATAAAAACAATTAATATTTCATCGGATTGAACGTAAAGTGGAGAACATGAAAACAGACATATAATTACATCATAAGTTTTCTGCCATAACTCAACTATTTGTTAACCGATTCTAAAAAGTAGAATGTCATTTTACTTAAAATAAAAGGCTTAACATTTAAACAACTAACATAAAGTTTGATAAAACTAATATTTACGGAGATATAACGGATTGAAAAATAAACATGGCCGCCATTTTGTAATTTTCGAAGGTATTTAAGTCCTGATTTTTTGCTTATTTTAAAACTTTATTACCAAGACGCTTAACAAATATTAATGTGATTCGTCTATCCGAACTTGAGATATAAATTATTATATAAAAATAACAAAATGGCGGACAGGGGGACAACGAAGTAAAAATTGCCATTTTTCGTAAAGATATTTTTTGTTTAGTTTTACAAGTGGAATCCGAAAAAGTATAGCCAGCCCACCATTTTAGAAAAATTCTGTATAAACCATTCAGTCAGATTCCAAGTGAAGCGTGCTGTGTGTACTTTAGTAAAGGATTCAGCTTGTATGAATATTTATAATAAAATTTTACTTTTTTTTGGTAATGAATTAAAAAAACTTTTAATTCGATAAGAAAATAATGAATTAGGAAAAGATTTTCCATTTTATCACTATCGGAAGAGTTAACAATTTTAACTACGAAAATTCTAAAAAATTGTAATAAAATTTAAAAACATTATATGTTATCAAATTTTTTCTTAAGGGGACAATTCTAATTTTCCTACTTTTCACTCATCTCTCTCGTAGCTGAAGTATTATGTACAAACTGCATTTGTATGACTACGAAGGAAGTAATTACAAAAATCATTATAAAATTGAAATTTTATAAAAGAAAAATCTAAATAAAAATAATAACATTAATGCTAAATATGGAATTTAAACTAATTTTCTGTTTAATAATTTAATAGAAATTATGTAAAATAAATTAAATTAAAAAATATCTATATTTACATTACTGTCCATCTTTTATTCATCAGACTGCTTATTAAAAGTAAATAAAAGGGAATTGACAATTTTCAATTAATGTTTTTTAACGTTGAAAGGCCTACCTTTAAACGTTAAAAAGGACTACATAACGAGATTCTTAGGTTATTTCTTTTTAATACTCGTATTTGAATTTCATTATTGGCTTTTTTAAATTCATTAATAATTTCAGACATGTTTTAAGAGTAAGGATATAAATAATAAACTGGTAAAGCGTCGTCAGTAAATAGATTGAATGGAGTAGGGTCGTAAGAGCGAGCAGATTGGAGATTGCTTTAGAAGGAGAAATAAATTAGTCGGTAATTGTATAGTCGCTGTGGTATGATGTCCGTCAAAAGGTGGGCGGGCGGATGTTCTCTCGCAACTCAGGGGTGGATAATGAGGTGTCGGGGGCAGAACCTTGTCACTCGCCACTTTCCATTATTAAAATGCATTTCTCTGTAATTGAAAGGGGCCCTCAACGCTGTTCACCCATTAAAATCTTGCATAAACATTCTTTTTGTTTAGATATTTACTCATCTCACCGTAGTGTACTCCCTTTGTCAAATTGTAAGTTGAAAATTGACAAAGACAAAATAATGTTTGTCGAACATAGTAGCTGGTGTTTTAAGTTATAAAAAAAACCGTACACGCTCGCATTTATCAGAGTATTTAAATTGTCTTGTTTGATTAAATGTTTTTTTTTTTTTTTTTTTAAGTTTAAATTACGGTTACAAAAAAAAAGGTACTGAGAATTTAATATTATAAAAACATTATTTCATGGTTTAACATACGCGTTTACTTTTGTAGAACGTTTATTAACATTACCTACAATTTACTCTTCTAAATATATTCTCTTAGCGTTAAAGTTTAACTTTTATTAAATGTTTGTGGATTTTTTTTTATACTAATTGAAGTTCTTGATATAAATGATAAAAAATATGTATTTATTAATAAAATGCCTTAAAAGTTTTTATTGTTACATTAATACAATTGAACATTTCTTATCTTAAGAACCATTTTCAAAATAAATAGAATGAACTTTTTTTTCTCTTGCTCCCTTGGGTCGGATTGTCATTCAAGAAATTGGTTTGCTTGGTATTTCTCCCGCTACCACCCCATTCGGTCGCCGTAAAGCATAAGAACGAATATCTGTGCCACAAACGGCTACTGAGCCACGAAACAGTTTAGCGACCAGTCTGCTAACTAGCTCCAAGAGCTAACCTAAAAGCGTGAGCGAAATAAGCGTGGTACCATACACCACTCGCTTGCGTGTCCCACCGCCCACTTGTCATATATCACTAAAATGGGTGGGTGCACTCCGTGTACTACTAAAACATATATGACTATCAATAATTAAATCTATCTCGTCAAAGACAGCAATTCGCTGTCACGCCTAGGCCGCTGAATGCCAGAATGTACCTGTCAACCATTTAAAGCGCTTGGAGCCTTAATCTAGCTGGTAGCCAGCTATATCTCTCGGTTGACTTCCCACACCAGGGCGGTAGGAGTCTTTTCCCTTGGGCAAACTACTGATGTCCGTTGAACGAAGCAACCGCTACAATGAACTCCCACACGGTCCGACAATGCGGCTCAGACAAATTGACTCACTGTTTGTGAGTGGCCAATTTTTCCCTTGACCTCTAAGTTCCAGTGTGGCCTGAGTTCTGGCACCCCCAGAGCTGGGCAATCGAACATCATGTTATCGTTCGACTGGACCTCCCCGCAGATGCACAGCTCATCAGCTGCCAGGTGGAACCGAAACAAATATTCGTTTAAATTTACATGGTTGGAGAGCACTCGGTCGGACTCAAAAACCACGTTGTCCTCAAAAACGAAGGAGAGTTACACCACCCAGATCCTGCATAAATCTATAAAAGGATCTTCCTTTAGTCGTGGCGTACCTTTCTTGCTGCCATGTTTCCATCGCGAGGCTGTAAAGCCTCCTCCACAGGCGGGAGATGGGCAACTGTTCGAAATTTAGAACTGGGGCATTCAAGCAATATTCAACTCAGGGGAATTTCACCTCATGCCTCAAATTACTGAATCGGACTCGGCTATACCGTTCCCGGGCCCCGCCACAGTAACCGTGACTCGGTCTAGCAATATTCAACTCAGGGGAATTTCACCTCATGCCTCAAATTACTGAATCGGACTCGGCTATACCGTTCCCGGGCCCCGCCACAGTAACCGTGACTCGGTCTTGCCTCTTGCTTGCCTCAAGCCCTCCAGGAAGGAAACCAAGTCCGGCTATGCCGTTCCCAGATTCCCTCTAATAGCCGTGTCTCGGTCTTTCTCTTTCTTTTTTTATACTTGCTGTTCCTTGCTCCAGTCACAAAACTCTCTTTCTTTCCTCTGACGAATTATCGTGGCAAAACTGTCTATAGGATTCCATTTTACTACCCCTTGTATCATATAGTTTGCTGTGTTTTCGGGCGTTATTCAACCAAGGCCTGCTCTCTCTTTACATCTGTTCCAACTATCACATTCATAAAATGTATGGTAAGGTGAATCTACCAGGCCATAGTATATACAGTTGCACATCTCTCTCTTTCCAGATCGGTGTAAATATTAATGAACTGAATTAATTGATGAATGATTAAATGAATGAACTAATTTATAATAAATATAGAATGAACTGATTTTTAATTTATATCATATATTTTATATTCACTGTTATTTAAAAGGCATTTCCCCCTCCCCTATGCAAATTTAAATTCTGATCATTTTGTAGCAGCTGGGAATTTTTTATTTTTATAGTTGGTAGTTATCAGCTTATATAATTATTTTTCAATTTTCTTTCTAGATGAATTAGTTCATTAATTCAACACAATAGCTTTAAAGCTTGTATGTTGGAATATGGAAATAGAATTCTGTCACACATGAAAAACAGGGGCGGATCTAGCAACTGAATTTGGGGGGGGGGGGGCAAGGAGTCACATTTTTCTATTTCCTTCTAACTGGATTGGGTATATAATAGTTCATACACTTTTATTGGATATATACTATATTCTGAATTATTTTTAAACACGAAGTATCTTTTAACCAATCATTAGTATTACTGTAAAAGAGGCAAAAAGAGAAAAGGAGACGTTTTCGGCAACCAAAAAACTGCTTAAATTTCTTCAGTTTTATTTAGATTTATAAAAGTTTAGCTGTAAGTTATTCGAAGTGACCCATACGGGGATACCAGAAGCTAAATTAACATTAAGTTTGGACTTTATGGTCCTAACAACTTTAATCAAAACTGTCGTGTAAACAATCAAAATTATATATGAGAGGTTATCTCTAAAGTAAAGACCGTTTCATTGCAAAAAAAATTATTCTGAAAACTTTATAATTATTTTTATTTCATAATTTTTTAATAATACAGTAATTACAATAATTTATTTACAAAATAAATTCATCTCGATGATTACGGATCTTAGCATACCGATCGACAACGTGCTATATCAATTTACTGTTTTGAATATGCATTAGAACAATTGACGGCCTCTCTTAATTAACTGTTAAGAAAGAATATGATGTGGGCATCACATGACTTGTACGCCTATTAAATTACATATACATATTCTTTTAAAATGAAACGTACATAAAATTTTATTTTATTAATAACTTCTGATATTTTGTCATATATTTTTTTTATTATTGAATTATTATTTACTGTAAATTGTTTTACAATCGGAGGTTAATAATTTTTAATAAATCAATATATTTGAATTAAAAAAAAAAAAAGTTAAAAAACAAAGGAGATGAAGTCTGATTCGAACCGAGGTGGCTTCCCCTTCTAAATATTTAATTAATTAAAATTAAAATTTCATTTGGCTATAATTCTGGAACCAATGAAACTAAGTATCACTTATATGTCGTTCAAAAGCTCTCAATAGGGCAGTTAACAAAATATGCAGTTAACAAAATGAAATGTTTTTAAATTTTGAGCTTTTTTGGACGCTTTCGGTTTAGTCGATTGCAGTAAAAAAGGGAGATGCATAATTAGATGTTACAACTGTCCTAAATCCAAAATTTACATACATACAGAGTCACGCCGAAACTAGCTAAAATGTATTCAGAGATGGTCAAAATGGAATTTCCGTTGAAATCTGGAAACCGAAATTTTGGCGATCACAATACTACTTCCTTTTCTTCGTACATGGAAGTAAAAAGATATATTCACGTTAATTAAAGGGTTGCAACTTGTAACTGGTTATTTTGATTATACAGTATTGGTAAAATGTTTCAATTCTTTTCAACTGGGTTTTCAAAATGCAAGGCCTTCCGATCTTTGGGAGGCCATGATCCCCATCACCCCCTTGAATCAGCCCCTGATGAAAAATGGAATGCTTGACCGGAATTCGAACCCTGGATCCCTGAATGAAAGGCCGAGTCACTACCACTCTTCTACATAGTGGCGGAACAACAATTTTGTTTTTTCAATCTGTTTTGTATATGTATTGAGAATAATGATTTTTGGGTATAAAAACAAGAACGAATATTTTATTCTTCAGTGACGGCTAAAAAAATAAAACTTGTTGCTGTCCATAAAGAATTCCATTCAAGATTTCTTAATTTTTCATTACCGACCCATCATCATTAACGTAAACTGAATAAGAAAATATTGTAAGCGGTGATAATATCCTTCGCTCAGATAGATCTAGAATTAATTGGATTTTAAAAAGCAAACAACTTTTTATGTAAATATTAATAAAGAGAATCTCACACTTAAAAATTAATCAAAAAGCTTTTATTTGGTCATAAATATACGGAAAAAAGTTTACAAAAGATTCTAATGAAATTGAAGATTAAACGTTGTCGCTCAAGATTCATTCATGCACTTTGTGAACATCATTTTGACTGTACTTGGAAGTTTATGAGGAATTTTTTGCCCTCTAGCTGAGTGCTGTGGTCTAATGAAGAATGATTCAAATTAAATGATGTAGTAAAACATCATAATTGTGTTGTTGATCCGATTAAAATTTTCGTATACTTATTGAGAAGACACTTCACGTACACGGAGTTCATGTTTACTATGAAATCACAAAAAACCAGTAATGCTGGAGTAATTTCTTCAATTGGAACGTAACAGTCGATTCTTGATTCGTTACGATATGTTATTAGTCGAAAACTATTGAAAAGCTCTATGTTTGAAATCGACCTTTGCTATGCTTGTCAGCAAGGTAGGGTTCCTCATTATGTTTTTCAAATTGAAATATCGTTTTGTGATTTTTCATTCTGGGGAAACATCGAATACAAGGTATTTTCTTCACATCAAAAAATGACTTAAGCCCGCCTCTAGTTTTCGATTGAAAACAGTAGTTGATTTTACAGTTTAAATAGGAAAAAATATTATATTGGTAAAACGACAACACTTAGAACAATTCCTTTGGTGTACTAAATTTGTAATAATTGTAAATCTTATTATCCGTTTTTCTTACGGTTTTAAAAATATATTTAATGTATATTCTACATATAAAATCATATGTAATTGGAATGTATAATTTTTTAATTGCTAGCAGAATTTATTTAACATTCAAGGTGAATATAAGTTACAAATAAAAGATGCATCAAAATCTACTGCTTGGTTATTTTATTATAATAAATTTCTGTTTTATCGTAATTATTTTTATTAAATTAGACGTTTGCATGAATATTCTACGCTATAACCAAACATAGCTTACATTCATTTCTATAACTGCATGTACTTATTACCATTTTACATTTCAATAAATTCGAATGCATTTAATTTAAAAAAAAAAAATCTTTAACAATATTGTTTATTATTTCTACTTATTCCTCTGTTATCAAAAATTTTAACATTCTTCCCTTTCTTTATCGCTCCTTTCCATCATATACAAGCCCTTGTATTTTACTGTGTAATCACAAAAGCAAGGATAAATAAACATTTCTCTATATAATTATGTAAAGTATGGTTCATTTTAATTCTACTTCATTATAATATTCCATTGATGTAGTTATACTAGAGTTTTATTGGATTTCTTTTATATATCACTTACGTACATTATGTATACGTATTCCTCGGTATTTATATATTATAATACACAAGTATACGTGTTCGTTAATATAAATATACAATATTACAGACATTTTAAAAACTTGCTTTATACTTTTTGGTCATAGTTTAATCAAATTATTATCATACATTGCATGATTTTAATTAGTAGGTTAATTTGGATTTCAAAAGATAACATCATATATTGAAATTTCTAATATATTTATAAAATATCAAACAAATTTTCAATCAAGTATTTACTATACAAAAATAACGAAATAGTGAAATTTTTGATTATTTAAATACAATTCTAAATTAACAAAACTTTTTTTATCGTCGTAAATCTTTTCATAAAATGGATGTTTAACCTGTATACATGTAATTGAAATCGATACGTTTTATGTTATTAATTTCTGAGTTTTAAATGTCTATTTTTTGATGGTGGGAGGGGTTAAATACATCGACTTTGGTCGTTAGTCCTTTTCCCAAACAAAAAAAAAAAAAAAATAATAAAAAAAAAATTATCCCACCCTGATAATAAAAATTAACAACTATTAAATATTTCTGAAAATAAAATATATTACAAAACTTGGAAAATATTTATTGAAAACACATCACATTATTTGTTTATCGCATAGGTTTTCTCTTAGGCCATCCTTCTTATTTCTGTTCTCCATCCTTCTGACAGCCATCACCTCTGATCACAGCGTGTCTGAGGCTTGGAGATGGTATCTTCATCCGTCTCCAGTACCAGGGAAGTTCTGCGACCGGTATCAGGTGACACAGCTCTAGATGGAAATGTAAGCTTTGTTGTCTCAGAGTCTAATCGTCATACACTCCCCGATGACATTTTGGGTGGTTGAAGTATTCTCACTCTCAACAGAAGCCCTCTGAACTTTTGGAGATTCCATAGTTGCATATTACAGAATCTTTATATCCAAGGTCCTGAATTGTAACTTGAACCTGCATGGCACCAAGCTCAAACTTTTTCTTTGTCCTTACAACACCTTCCTTCACCTTATGACTGATCGAAGGACTAGTGTTTTTGACTTTTTGAGATGTCTCAAAATGCTTATGTGTAACATCTAGCGTGGCTGCATCTTCACGGGATTTACTGTTTTTTTGTTTTAGGTGATACCAATGATGTTTTGTGTCTATGATTCTCTCAATCGTAGTAGTAAGGCTTGACGCAAGAGCAGAAAGCAACTGCTCCATGTTAACTTCGGATGAGTAAGGAGCAGCAGTCGCTTCTGTATAAGTCATTGTCGGTCGAGGTGTTCGACTGTTGACAATTTTCCTTGATTTAGGATAACTTAATTTTTGCAGGGTTTTAATCTCCTGAATCGCCGTTTCCATTTTATAAACCGGTCAGTTATAAACGGAAATTTTGGTGCCCTTTGCAGTTGACAAATCGGAGGATCTTTGCACGGATCGCCTTCATGAGTTTCCGCTCGACAAATGCGGATTTCTTGCCGTATGTCCGAAACCCTGGCACTTAATACATCGCACAGTTGTGGTATCAATGCATGCACATCTAGACGATTTATGCCAGGACTTTCTCGAGGAGATTAGGTCTGTTGAATGGTAACTCATGCGAAGCAGAAGAAAGAATGTTACTATCTCTCCTCATGAACCTTGGGTATTGTCTGCCACCTTGACTTGATAATTCCTCTACTATTTCTTCGTCCGTGCAATTAAGAAGATCGCGCTAAACAACAGCTCCTTTCGATGAGTTAAGAGTGCTATGAGTGCTATTAAGTTGGACAAACGTAGGGAACTCATTGACCTTCAGACCGTTAAATGTTTTACGTCTTTCCTTGGCAGGATCGCCGCACTGTTTGTTAATTTCCGAGCATTCAAGAATGGGCTGACTTTCTGGAGTTACCATTCTCTCTCGTAATCATCATAAGATGCCTTCGTCTGGGCGCCTATTGCTAAAACACGCTTGTCAACTCTCTTCTATGCTTATCTGTATCTTTAATTCGTTTCCTCTTCGCTTCTGGCGAATCGGTGGTTTCTAGAAGCGGGTGTTTACGTGAATGTTCTGCCAGGTTTGGTTGATAAGGATTATGCATGAAATATTGATCCCTTCTTAGTATGGCTAGTCACCCTCACTCCAGGGCTACCACCAGGTACCAGGCTACTACTCCAGGGCCACTAACCGTGGAGATCTGACTCGGTATCCCGGAGGAACCGGCATATGTCCTGGCAGAGAGCGGATGCGCAATCTCAGCACTGACTGCAGGCCCTTACTTACCGAAGCATTCAAATCTCCCATGCACCTACACACACTAGAACCTTAATACATGCTTGCCAACGTGGGGGGCATGTGGACAACGGACGGATCTCGGTTACACCTACAGTCACACCGAGTCTGGTCGCCACATCGCCACTCTAAAGAAAGTCCATATCAAAAATCATTAGGAATAAATATGATCTGTAGGTGACCAGAGTTCAGTCGTACAGTGACCAAAAGTTGGAAACAGGTCGGAATAATTGTTATTAACAACGATCACGAGTCCGAAAATTCTAGGAGTCCCGTTAGCTAGCAATATTTATTGTACTTATGAACAACTGTTACCACCTGGACGTGGAACATAGCTGGTATGTTCCGGACGTAGGGATTCTCTACCTCGGGGCAATTATTATTATTGCGGTTGTTGTTATATACTTCTAGAGATTAATTTTTTTCGAAATGGTGTACTGAAATACTTTCTTTTAGATTATTATTTGTTTTACATACTGTATTGTATCCAAAACGTCTTTTAAAATACTTTTATCGTTAAAATTAAATAAGATTTATTTTGTTATTCTGTAACTTTTTCATTTATTAATTTCTCAAACATGGTATCGCTGATATGTTAAATAAATAAATTAACAATTAATAAAATTCACTTTTAAAAAAAATCATAGTTAAAATTTAAAAATAGTCATGACTGTCCGGTCCCACTAGTATACTAAAGGAAAATACATATACTCTGGTGGATTAAAATGAAATCAAACAGAACCATGCTATCAAAGAGATAATTATTAGATTAAATTATTACTTCTTTATATTTAGTATGTTTTTAAATAATGAATCGTCTTTAAAAATCTTTTGTTCATTAATTAAATTTTTATTATTACAGTATATTTGATATTTTTCCAAATTAGAAGTATTTTAATATTTATAAGAAATATCTAAAATTTTCATGAAATTATTATGATTGTATGTATGACTGTATGTTATTATGTTTGACGAAGTTAGAGTTTTCTGGTTTATTATTTTTTAAGCTATTTATATGCTATTTAGCACGTGTCAAAAGTTTGCGATTGGTCACGTCCACGTATATCAAATCGTAATCATCACAAACAAGACTGTATATTCTCTGTTTTTCAAATTTGGAATTATTATCATATGATTTTTTATTAAAATTATTATTAGTATATTTAATTAATTTGTTATTAGTAACATATGTAGGAGTTAAGCTATTTTTTTTAATATATTTTTTGACTAAGGTGTGTATTCAATTTTTATGTATATTTTATCCATTTTATCAGGTAATACTTTTGTATTATTATTTATACTAATTTTATTATATAATTTATTTATAGTACCGAGATTATAACCGTTAGCAACAGTAATGTTGTTAATTATTTCTATTTCTTTATTTAAGGAATTTTATCGTGTTTGAGGTATTTTATGGCTCTAAATAACAATGAATTAAAAACAGCCATCATTTGGAACCGTGGATGAAATGAATTATTGTGTTATTTAATGTATCTTTACGATATATTAAAAACTTTACGATATTTTAAACGTTTGACTTTATGCATTAATTTTAACTCCTGATGATGCTTCCAAGTAAGTCGAAATATCTATTGAACATAACGTGCTGGTAAGGTGGATTATATTAATTGTTAATTTATTTTTTTATTTATGTTTGAATTTGTTTTTTATTATTAAATATTTTGGGTTTTTTCATTTTTGTGAATTCTACTTTCTTACCATCTTAGCTCTAGTGCTATGCTGCAAAAATTAGTGTATATATTAGTTGTAAATAATAAAAAAAGGAATATAAAGTTTATTTATTCTTAATTACAAAAAAATACAAAAACCAAAACAAAATTACAAAAATATATTTGATTACATATAACAAATTATTTCTTTAAAAAAGCTTTTATTTAACTAATATTAATATTAAAATTAATAAAAAAAGGAAACAAATTAGAAAAACCCTCTTAAAAGTAAAAAATAAGAATTAAATCAAATTGAGAATTTTAAACAAAAAAAATATAATATATTAACAAATATAAAAATGCACTGAAAAGTAAAAAATAAATTATATAAATAACTAATAAATAACCAATAAATAAATGTAAAAATTATTAAATTTTAAAATTAAAAATAATGAAAATATTTAGTTAAATAAAAGCGTGGTGCAGTTTTTATAATTTATTTAAAACAACGCAACATTTATTATTACGTGCTCTCACATAGTTGAAGTTCATCTTTGAATTCTGCTTGTAATCTAAGTCAAATTGAACACACTCTTTCCGCTAAAACTTTCATTTTAATTAATTATGAATTTTTATTTAATGAATTCATAATTACGATTACAATTATAATAATGATAATAATTAATAATTTTTGAGATTACCGTCAAAATGTAATAACTTTGTGCAAGATTTCTAAATTTCATTTTTATTTTTAATCTTATTAACCCTTAAAGATCATCTCGGTGCAAATTTGAACCATCAAAGAATTAAAACTTGAGTTATTTTATTACAGATAACTAAAGTATATACATATACTAAACAACCTCATTAAACAAAAAATATATTTTAAAATACAGCAAATGTCTATAAATACTTTTTCGAGAACATTGTTATAAAAACTGCGCCACGCTTTATTTAACTAAATATTTTCATTACTTTTAATTTTAAAATTTAATAATTACTACATTTATTTATTGGTTATTAGATATTTATATAATTTATTTTTTACTTTTCAGTGCATTTTTATATTTGTTAATATATTATATTTTTTTGATTTAATTCTTATTTTTTACTTTTTAGAGGGTTTTTCTGATTTGTTTCCTTTTTTTATTAATGTTAATATTAATATTAGTTAATTAAAAGCTTATTTAAAAAATAGTTTTTTATACGTAATCAAATATATTTTTGTAATTTTATTTTGTTTTTTTGTATTTTTTTAAGACTAGAAATAAAAGCTTTTAAAAAAGTAAAAATATTTATTTTTACACATCGAAGTTACATACGTGTACCAAATTTCATTGATTTTCATACGATAGATCAAAAGATATAGCAGTTGCAAGATTTGATTATTCCTAAAGCGAGTTAAATAAAAGCCTTTAAAAAAGGAAAGTATGGTAATAAATCAAATAACTGTGAAATTTCATTTCTCGAAATTTCATGATCCAAGGACCAAAAAAAGCAAAAAAAAAATAAATGGTGATTAATGTTCGTCCGTATATATGTACAATTGTGCAAATTGATGAAGAAGGAAGCATTTGGAAAAATGTAGTTAAAAGAAGAGACAGACTTATAGGCCACATATTGGCATCCTGG
The DNA here is from genome assembly GCF_047948215.1 of Lycorma delicatula. Taxonomy (NCBI): domain Eukaryota; kingdom Metazoa; phylum Arthropoda; class Insecta; order Hemiptera; family Fulgoridae; genus Lycorma; species Lycorma delicatula. The sequence continues at coordinate 89,931,064 of NC_134456.1, read as the reverse complement.
AATAGTTGCTTTGATATTGGAGGGACAGAAAGATGGGAAAAATTGTCAGGCAGGCAACGTTTGGAATATGTACAGATTTTTAGGGATATAGGATGTAAGGAGTACATCGAAATGAAACAACTGGTACTAGGTAGGGAATCTTGGAGAGCTGCATCAAACCAGTCAGATGACGGAAGGCAAAACAAAATGTACGTACGTACATATGAACGATTTTTTGACACTATTATGAAAATATATTCAAAAACGTGATTTTCACTCATTTCGGATAAACATTTTTTTGATCATTTATATTAAATAATGCCGCAACTAGATTAAAGATCAGAACAGGAATATAGTTTTATCTTATAATAATTGCAAAGGACCATCACAGGAAATATTTATTTACAACGTTATCCGAGAATCCTGGGGATCAAATCTAAAAAAATATTTCGATGTTGTTCAATCAAAAAGGTAATGTATTAATAAAAAGTAAAATATTTTACCTGTAGGTATAAATTAAAAAAAAAATTGGTTTTAGTATGGAGAAGATTTTTGGAAAGGAAAAATGAGATAATTCAAATTAGTTAAAAAAATAATTAGTAGTATAAACCATATCAACTGCTAGATCACATATTCTTTCCATCTGGATCCTCATTTTTAGACAAATATTTTTTCTTCTCATCCCTGCTCTCTAATAAAATGATAAAAAATACTAATTGGGCTTATTCTGTTTTATTAAAATTTTATCAAATAATAGAAATATAATTTTTTTTTAATATAAATATGGATTCTAGATATTTTTGTTTAATAATTAAAAATGTTGTGAGTGTTATTTAGTTTTAGTATAAAAAAAAATATAATTCTGTCAGAAGCATAACACAATACATACATTTTTTAAACAGATTATAATTTTTTATTAATTTTATTATCAAAATCTAAAATCGGGAATTTATTAATTAACTTTGACACATTGGAGTAACCAACCGCCTCATTATTTTAACACCCTAAGGAAGTAACTATAAAACTGAACCCATAACGTAACCGCTGCAGAATCGGTAGGTTATATTGGAATGAAATTTTATGAATTATACGGATAAATTAAATAAGAAAAACATAAAACGTAATTTAAATTTTGCATTTATTTACTTTATTGTTTCAAAAGATATTCATAATGAACATCCTGGGGATCGATGCACTTTTGTGCTCGACTGATCATATTGAGAGTCGTCTGACACAAAAGGTTGTTGTCAATTGCGTTGATTTCTCGTTGAATGTTCACCTTCAGTTCATCAATATTGTGGAGATTAGATGCATAAACTGTCTCCTTTAAGTAGCCCCAAAGGAAAAAATCGCAGGTAGACAACTTTGAGGAACGTGGAGGCCATCGTTCTCTGCTGACAGCTCGTTCATTTGTGAAAGCTGCATGAACGCGATTCAGTGAAACATTTGATGTGTGGCAAGTTGCTCCGTCTAGTTGGAAGAAGCTATATTTTTTTCATTATCAGTTAATTGGGCATAGAATTCTTCGAAAATTGTGAGGTAAACTTGTGCATTGATAGTCCGGTCAAAAAATATTGGTCCCACTATACGATTACCGGAAACGGCACACCAAACACCAATTATCTCATCGTGAAGTGAACGCTCGAATATCTCGTGAGGATTCCTCGCCATCCAATTCCTGGTGTACTGCGAATTAACATGGCCGGATAAATGAAACCGTGCCTCGTCTGGCATGAAATACGACATCGGGTCTATGTGTTCACCAACAATGTTTTCGAGAGCCAGTTTCAACAATCAAGTCGTTTCGGTGTGTCTGTCTCCTTCAGTTGTTGTGCAGTTATAACACGGTCCGGTTTCAATTTTAATTCATGAAGAATTTTACGACAAGATTTTTATTTAACACCAGATTTTCGGGATAACTTGCGTAGTGATTTTTTTGGGCCGGCAGTAATTCTCTTTTCAATATCGGCAATGGTCTGTGGAGCCCTAACGGAAGCTTGCCTATTTCGTTTTGCATGTGTAACCGAACCTGTTATTCGCCATTTTTTAACTAAATCGTCTACGCTACTCTCCGCTGGGATACGGCATTCCGAACATTTTCTGTGATTACTTGACGTGATTCTTTAAACGATCCAGAACGAATATAGGATTCCACTATAGCTATGCTCTTCTGGATTGAATAAGGAATTTTACACACACAACCTTTTTTTCATGTTTAGGCTCCGGGAATCACCGTCAGGTATTACTTCAGAGGGTGATATGTATGACTGTAAGTAAATTGTAGTCTTGTACAGTCTCAGGTAGACCATTTCTGAGATGTGTGGTTAATTGAAACCCAACCACCAAAGAGAACCGGTATCCAAAATCTAGTGTATTCAAATCCGTATAAAAGTTACTGCCTTTACTAGGATTTGAACGTTCAAACTCTCGACTTCGAAATCAGATGATTTTCGAAGACGTGTTCACCACTAGACCAACCCGGTGGGTTGATTTAGATAGGCATTCTTCCAACTGAACAAAAACACAATGCACTTACAATACTGAACTGCAACAAAACTACACTGACACTTAACCACCTGAAAAACGGCAGCAACAATCAGTAGTAATATGTACATCCACTAGTCGCGCTAGTTGTGTGAGAGTCTTTCATAAATAGTGTTGGGTAGCGGTTCCATTATGGGTTTTATGTTGCTCATTCTGTATTTCTTAAGAATTTATACGTAGATGTAATAAAGGTACTGATAATGAAAAAGATTAATTAATTATTATCTGATGAATGATGGGAAGTCATGAGTTTACTACAAATCTAATAGTAATGACCTGACCACTCCTTACAAACCGTTACCCATAGAATTTTTTTATAAATTTTGTAAAAAAAAATATTTTTTTACAATTTAAAAAAATTTTACTATCATTATTTTTTTTAGCTGGTCTTTATGCATTAACGTCCAGAGGAATATAGTAATTAGCTGTCAGCTAATTGTAACGCAACGCGGCTACATTTGCTTCAATATTAATTGCACCGGTTTCTCGCTTAATATACCCATTAGTCTCTTGTAATCCTCATTAATCGTTCACTCATCCCTCTAGAGAATTGTCACCCTTTACATACTGCTCTGTACAAACACACCGGTTTCTCTTTTTGGACGTAACTAATACGCTTACTGGTGACAGCACACGACGGCTTATTGCTGCAGTGCTATTATTCCCGTGATACTTTGACTCGAATACAATTTCTAAATACATTACTGTTGTAGCGATAACTTTTGTACCGACATCCATTTATCTACCTATCTATCTACATACGTACGAGTATATATTGTATCTATATCGTAGAGAGTAATACATGTTATTCGATATGTTCCTTTTATATATTAAGGTATCCTTTAATATAATTTGCAATTGTAATATTCTTGGTAATAACAAATGCATTATGCATACGTCATCTGATGCATATATCGCTTTAAGCACGATATGGTATCTTATTTCTGTATGGAGATAGCATCATACATGTCACAAATATCTCTAAGTTATTGTCATTAATATTCCTGAATAGTAATATTTTGATAGACTATATTATTATAATGTTTGTTTGATGAATTCACCGATCCAGACCTTACAGTTTATTAGATCAAAATATACAGCATTGGTTATAAATACACTACAATATTAAAATGTTACAATTATAACAGATTTTAAACTTATTCGTTTAACATTACACGTATATAAAACAGCATATAGAAACGCTCAAGAACTGTTTACTAAAAAATAAATGATTAACGTAGATTTTGACTATTATTTAAAAATCATTAACAGCTTTGTAATTAGTAGATAAAGAATTAAAAAGAAGTTAAGTATAAAAACAAAAGTAAAAAATAAATAAATTTGATAAAAAACATATTAATAAATAAAAGAAATTCCACGCGCTACAAAAAATGTTACCATTGTTCATTAAAAAATATCTGATGTGGACACCATATGACTTCCTTGTACCCCTATTAAATTATATATACACTTTTTTTTTTTTAAATGAAAAGCACATAAAATTGTAAGATCCAAATATTTCATTAATTAAAATTCCATTTGGCTATAACTCTGGAACTAATGACAATAAGTACCATTTATGATATAGCACTGAATAGCGATATAAGCTTTCATTGAGGGCTTATTACTGCAGTTAAGAAAAATTCCAAAAGCCAAATGTTTTTGTATTTTGGGCTTTTTTGGACACTTTTGGTTCAATTGACTGCAGTCAAAAGGGTCAGTCCTAAATTCAAAATTTCAACATCCTACGGCTAATCGTTTTTGAGTCATGCGAGATACGTACGTACGTACAGACGTCACAGCGAAACTAGTCAAAATGGATTCAGGGATAGTCGAAATAGATGTTTTCGTTGAAATCTGATAACGGAAATATTTCGCGATCATAATACTTCCTTTACTTCGTACAAGAAACTAAAAATACAATCTCTCCGTGCGCGGAACAGCTAAAAAATAACGATATTTGATTGCGGTGAGCCATCACTTATAGATACATGAGACCAGCTACTAGCATCTTACACTGCCCGTCATAAAGGACAACCGACCGGTTTTCAACATAGTCCTTGCGGATTCCAAAACTGTGAAGACCATCCACATTATATAAATCCTATGGGTATGGAGCATGGCAACTAGAATGGGACACCATGACTAAGTGAAGATCCCTGTACAAGTTTATACGGGATCTGGGAGGATGGTATGCCTGGAGTTCGTTTTTAAGGGAAATGGGTGCCCAGATGCTCACCAACCATGTTAATTTGAACCAATATCTGTTTCGGTTCCACCTGGCAGCAGATGAGCTGTGCGTCTGCGGGGAGGCCCAATAAAATAAACACCTGATGTTTGACTGCCCTGCTTTTTGGGGAGGGGGTAGAGACCGAGCCAAGAAACTTAGTGGTCAAGGAGAAAATTGGCCACTCACAAGCGGCGACTCAATGTGCCGAAAGCCGAATTTTCGGACCGTGCGTGAGTTCCTTGATGCGGTTGCTTTGTTTAACCGACATCAATAGGTTACTTAACGGAAAGACTCCTATCGCACTGCTGTGAGCAGCTAACCTAGAGATGTGTATGGCTGACCACCAGATAATTAAGGTTCCAAGCGCTTTAATATTGGTGGACAGGTACTTGCTGGTATTTAGGGACCTAGGCTTGGCAGCGAATTGCTGTCTAGACGAAGTAAATTTAAATTTATGGATGTCATATATATATTTAGTAATTGACGGGGTCGCCTACCCATTTTAGTAAATATATGACAAGTAAGCGGTTATGACACGTAATCCGGTGGTGTATGGTACCGTGCTTAGTCCGCTCTCGCTGTTAGGTAAGCTCTAGTAGCGTATATCTAGGATATTGGTTCTAAACTGTTTCGAGGCTCAGTAGCCGTTTATGGCACAGACATTCGATCTTATGTTTTAGGGCGACGGAATGTGATGGTGGAGGGAAAAATGCCAAACAAACCAACAGCTGTGGGTGTTCATACCCGGCGTTTACTGCACCTTTTAAAATTTTGTCACAATTTTATTTTTCTAAATGATCCCGATTCATATCCTCCGTCGAGAATGAACCCCATAAATTTTAATTTTGACCTTACCATATAAATAAAAAATCAACAACTTCTTTTAGTCTTTCAGCAAATGTTTTACCGATTTCTCTACAAGACAAACCCAGAAGTACGTGGTAGTATACACAGATGGATCGAAACAGAACGATACCGTTAGATGCGGATTTTTTTGTTAATGACAGAACATATATGATTGGTGTACCTAGTATTACAAATGTCTGGACTGCTGAACTGTACGCTATCAATAAGGCTTTCAAGGTTGTTAACGCAAAATATCGTCAAATCCTTATTTGTAGCGACTCGTGTAGTGCACTCAAGATTTAGAAGATTTGTCTTCTTGGCATTATACCGCCACCGAAATCTGTAATGTAACTGCTGAGTTGAATCATGAAAAGAGAAAAGTGAGTTTCTGCTAGATACCTAGTTGTATACGAATTCCGGATAATGAACGTGCAGATTCCGCTGATAAAAACGCATGTAGTCAACCGTCCTTCACTACCCGTGTTACGACTTCCGATTTATGTAAAACAGCCTTTTAGAGAAGCGACAAGATGGCTAGACTGCTATGTAGATAATAAATTCCGACACATCAAGATACTGTGCTGCCATGAGAGGAAGTGATCCTTGCTGATTTCGATTATGACATAGCAGAAGTACTCTCGGTTATCTTTTATGTTTTTGATTTGCTTTAACCTGTGGGACCACCGTTAGGTATTACTTCAGTGGATGAGATGAATGATTTGCAGCGTGTATGAAAATGCCATACCTGATCGGGATTCGAACCCTGGATCTCCGGATGAAAGGCCGAGACGCTACCACTCGCGCTACGGAGGCCGGCACTCCCGGTTATCTGATGTCAGCAGAAAACACACCACTATGCGTGTAATGTGACTGCCGCTTGACTGTGCGCCATATTCTTTGGATTGCATAAGTTATGCGGCCTTACATTGTAAATTTAAATTGCCAAGAAACTTTCGCCGAATCCTGGGCAATAATAAGGAAATTTTAGACCGGGTGTTTCTATTTATACGACTAGTCAGTATGGTTCATAAAATTTAATATTGTTTTGCCAAGTGGAACCAACAATAATTTTTGATTCTATTTTTGTTTATTCGTGTGTATATTTTGTTCTGGTGTTGAACATATTTTTAATGTATTTTTTTTTACTTATAATTGTTATGATTTTTGTTAGTTCTTAATCTTTCTGTTACCTGACAAGGGCCCATTTACATTCATTTCGGATTTCATTGAATTTTATTTTTTGTTCAGTTAAATTTTATATTTTCTATGTTTGGGTTTATTTTTAAATAAACATATGTTTTTAAGATTGCGTCTGTGATATTAGTTTTAAGTGGTAGTTTTGGTGTGGTATTAGTTGTAAGTTTTTGTTTGTTTTATATTTTAGTTTTTAGTCTAGTTTTAGACTAAAAATCTTTCGTTTTTAGTCTAGTTTTAGCTGTTTTTTAGTTATATATTTGTCCTGGCGATGATAACCTGAAACCGTTTTTAGTCCCACCTAAAAAAAAAAAAATTAAAGGAAAAGCTTAAAATGTAGTTTATGCTAGTCAAACTTTGTACTCGGACTGGCCAGGAGGCGGGCTATACTTGGTCAGTTTGAGTGGTGAGTTTAAATGGTATAGACCAGGGTTCGGCAACATGCTTCATAAGTACTCGTTTTTGTTTTTTTTTCAACTGTTGAATTAATTAATTCACCACAAAAATATATAAAGAAGCTTGTACAAACATCTTGAAAATGGATATGAAAATGGAATTTTTAAAGTAAGAAAAATTTTCCGTGCCTGACCGGGATTCGAACCTTTTACCGCCGGATGAAAGGACAAGATGCTACCACTCCACTACGAAGATATATATATATTTATATTTAAAAAATCTTTTATTATTTGTTTTATCATTTTGTATTTATAGAAAAAAGACTCTAGCTTAGAGAGGTGATCATGAAGCAAAAATTTCATTTTTAATTTTAATCGATTTTTGTATATTTTATTTTATTTGGCTAGTTTTCGCCTTGAAATTCATTTAGATTCTCTATATTAAGTTTAATATTAATAATTGTCATATTCAATAGTTTTACTAAATTTAAAAAAAAAAAAAGTTCCTTTATTTGTGAAATCGTGTTTTATCTGCTGATCCTTTTAGATAATTTGGTTTAAAGCTTCATTCGAATTTAGTAAAAATGATTCTATCTCCTTGATGTCAATTTTTGGCTCGCTGATATAAATTTAAGTTTCGATTATTATTTCATTTGTCTTCTTGATTTCTTCGACAAGATATTAATTTGATTTATTAAATATTTACAATTTAGACTTATTTAATTAATGTAAAGTTTAATGGTTTAACATTTAAGATGTTATTGCGTAACATAATTTCAATAATAATTAATATCTTGTAAAATAATTTAATATGATTATTTCATTTTAAAAAAGGTTTTCTCAAATGCCCTTAATTTTTCGTTATATGAAATCAAAACGTATTGAGGTATTCTAAGATAAAAAAATTTTTTATAATTATTATTTTATAAATAAATTGAACTTTACAATTTTCTTAGAAGAAATTTAAGTCATATTTTTTTTAAGTCGTTTCATTCCTGGTTTTTTTTTTATTGGACCAGTTTTAGGATGCCAGAATTATATTAATAATGATCTATAAAGTAATACTTAATTAATTTTTACTGCAATAGATCGAGTGAAATAATAATTAATATTACTAGCTTTCCTTTTTTTTCCATTTCGACTACTACGGATAACGTTTGCATAGTTTTTATTTCTTTTTCTTTTCCCAAAAGGTTTTCATTTTTTTGTTGTTATCGCCTTTCTTCCATCCATCTATTCAGATTTATACTCTTCTTTTTCTTTCTGTCAGGGAACTTAGATTCTCGAATCTCTTACCCAAATTTACGTCATTATACCGATTCTTATGTTTGACGTTTCGTCTTTACCCAGATGTTATAAATGTTTAATGTGTCTATTGTTTTTGTTTATCTGTCTCTGTTTCTTTGAATTGGTTGGTGTTTGTGGCTTTATTTATGTACAAATTAAATGCTTTGTCAACTTTTCTATGTTCATTCTGCATAAATGTTCATAAAACTTTAACCTTCTTTTTCGGATTAATTCCACTATTTTTTTCTGTATTTTTGTAAATTTCTTTTTCACTTTTGAATTTTTAAATTCCATCTTATTATTTTGGCCATAAATTTTTCTTAAATTTATTCTTCCTTCTTTTGCTATTTCTTGTTCTGAAAAAACTACCGACGCTCTGGCCCATACTGTGCTTCTCGTAACACTACAGTTTTATAGCGTCTCAATTTGGAGTTATATGACTTGGATTTTTTAATGTAAACATTCTTCGTGAGATGATTGACAATTTCCATTTTTCGTACTTTATTATTCATCCCATTTTTACTTTCCCGTCTAGATAGCGCTATAGCAGAGCTGTAGCTCTAGAAGGGAAAGTATTGTAGGTCCAATTTGGCCAAATGCGGTTTTCACCGGATTTTGAAGTTTTGACAACTTAGGAGCTCAAAAACCAAAACCCGGATGGAAATTTTCCGGATGCTAATGTTTATATATATATATATATATATATATATATGTATGTGTGCGTGTGTGTGTGTGTGCGCGCGCGCGTGTGTGTGTGTGTTCAATATCAGCCTGTAAATCACCTTATACCTCCAGAACTATTGCACCGATTTTGATCAAACTTGGTCAGATTGCTTCTATACATGGGACATTGATGCCATTAAATTTTCAACTTAAAGGTTCAAGGGAATGAAGCTGTAGAGCAAGGTCTCCCTCAGTATCTTGAGATTTCGCCTAATTAAGGTCTTATTTTCTTAAACACATTTGTTAACTATTAAGAAATAACAATATCTGCAACAAAAAAAAAAGGTTTTTGCAAAATCGCATCCCATCCCCAACAAATGCTGTTGTAATCGTCTGCTATGTTGTGACGTCACAGTGAACGGTAGAATTAAATAAATTAATTAAATTTTAAGTGTAAAAAGTAACTCAGTCCGGCTGGGTCTCGAACTCAATCGCCTGGTCGACTCGATACTTGGAGCATTTAGCCTTGCGGTTACACCAATTTGCCGACCGTACAAGCAAAATTTTTTGTAGGCAAGTTGTGAAATTATATTGCTTTAGTTAGTGCCGACCGTCGCCGCTAGTACTGCCACACCCGCGTGCATTACATACGGTATACGCACCGCGTTAGTTAGAATCATTGAATTACATAAACTAAAAAAATATTGTATTTAAATAAAATGATAAATTAAATTTTGTGTTTATGTGTGTATAAGCCGTGTATTAGCCGAGTATAACCCATAATTGTAACTTAATTAGTAACTTTCCCATCACGTGGCTAAAGCCGTGTCTTACAACTGTGTTGTCAGCTTTTTTTCAATTACATTCGGGTATGATTCCTCCCAAATATTTAAATTTTTGAACTCTAATTATTTATTTATAATAATTAATAAAAAAATCAAAATTGTATCTCGACTGATTTCGATAATTTTTTATTTTCTAGAGAAAATTCCTCTGGTATCCCGTTGTAATCTTTTTTTTAGATAAGTGGAAGATTACTCTTAATTAAATAAACGTTTAGAAGACACTTCGAAGTTTGT